>NC_134463.1:13675000-16075000 GCF_047948215.1 Lycorma delicatula | reverse complement strand
ATAAATAGTAGGTATATAAAAACATGCGGGTATTCGAATCCAACGTTGTCAAAATTTCAAAGCAATCGGTGAAGAACTTTTGAAGATTTAAGATTTTGAACAAACGAACATTTACATTTTTATTTATATAGACTGTAATTTTTTTTTAACAAATCTTCAAGTTTAGTGGTAATAATACATAAAAAGTGGATTAGAAGTTGAAATATTTATAAGATGCATTATAAAGATTTCTTTACTGAGTTAAGGCAATACGCAGTTTTAAAAAAGAAAGGCGTAGAAAAAAGAAAAAGAAATATTTTTGTATATTTTGTCTCAGTTAAATTACAAAATTAAAAATAAAGTAAACACAGTCCCCTGATAAATTGAAGCAATGTATAAAATGACGCATTGTTTCAATACAGAAAAAGTTGCTTTATTTTATCTACTCTAGGCTTTTTTAGAGCTACCACGAAGAATCACTTTAAAATATGTTTGGGTCACAGGATGGCGCTTCAGCACCCATTGCAAACGACTCAGTGGCAGTCTTCAATGCACGTTTCTTGGATACATCATCACACGTTTTTGCAATGTTCCGTGGCCTCCAAGATCTCCCGACTTACCAGTCTGTGACTATTTTCTGTGGAGGTATCTCAAAAACAGCGTCTACAACCACAAACCTCGCAATTCGGATGAATTTAAAGAATGCCATACATAATTCAAAAAATTACAACCATTTCTCAATTGGTGTTCGCCCATGTGATGAAGGATTTCCAGAAAAGACTTGAGAACTGCATTAAAATTGATGGACGTCAACTCGGGGACATTATTTTTCATAAATAAGGTGACCATAATTACATTCAAGTGACATGTATTGAGCTTTAATTTCGTGTTAATAAACATAATTTAATTTCAAAATTAACAAAGTATTGCTTATTTAAAAACCATCCGTCTCCCGTGTGTCATCCTATAGTACATTTTTTGGGTCGATGTCAGTTAGCAAATGTTCGGATTCCTGAAGATGTTGAATATATAAGAAAATCAGTTCTAGAGATCTATTTTAAAGAATAAAAGACTACATTCACTACCATTAAAATATGCAAAACATAAAGAATAGTGTGGGAAATTATGATCTTTCTTTTAAACCATACAAAATTCAAAACGTTTAGAAAACTTTACCAAATAATCCACAGAATCGCTCTTGACTTTTGTCAAAATTAAAGTGTTACATGGAAACCTTCCAGTTTTACGGAACTTAATTACATTAGACGAAGATTATTTCCATTTAAAAAAGGGAAATTAACAAACAAAACTGTACGGACTGGTCTTCCGAACAATCCTAATTTTGGGCACAAAGAACCGTTTTACTATGAAATGTTAGCTGTTTGGTATGGAGCGTCAATGTTTGGAATTATTAGTTCTTATTTCTTTGATATAAACAAAATAACGGTAAAACTTACAACTCAACGGTATATTGAAGCGCTAGAAAAGTTTTTGACCGTTTAATTTCGAATAAAACTTTAAAAAAACAACACTATAAACTTTAGTTCCAAAAATATGGTAAAAGATTACATACGACGAGGATATCTATGGACGTTTTACGAACAATTTCCTATTTATGGAAACATTAATTGCTAATAAATATCTTCTATTTAAGTGTGTGTCATTTTTGTTTGTAGTTATATAAAAGAAAAAGATAATAAAGAAAGAAAAACGACTAAAATCAATTAAATAATTGAAAAAGAACGTCGCTAAAGAAAGAAAAGCTGTGGATCATGCGCTTCATAATTTATTGTTTTAATTAAAGAATTAAAACAAAGAATTTATTACTAATTAAACAACTGCTTTGTTTTATAAATAAAAAATAATGTAAATAAAATTAATTGTATAATATTTTTTTTTTTTTATAATTTCCTTATATAATTTGATATTAGGAATTCGAAACTGGCATATACTCGTAATCCACTCCGTACTAACTATTCAAAGTAAGGTACTGAAAAATAGAAAATGTGTAATACATATTAGTTCATTAACAGTAGTATGATAATTTTTTCCTAATTACATTATTTTTTATTTTTCAGCAAAACAAAAGTTCAATAATGTAATATTTAAAAATTTAAATGGAAATAGGAAATGAGATAATTTTTAATTAATCAAAACACTTAAGATTAATAAACTTTCTGTAATTAAATAACAATTAAAGATTTAACTGTACATAAATCAGAGTAATAAATAAACTAATACATACTTATATTCAATCAATATTGATCTAAAGCTCATTTTCTTAAGTAGCAAACAATGAAAGTACAGTTAAACATAAAGCACCAAGAATAATGAGACACTTGAGTTAACATTCATAAAAAATTAATGTACTTTAATTGTTAAGCTGGAATTTCAACTCCAGAAAGAGAGACATCGAGAGAGTGTGATTTTTAGACAGTCAATAATCCTTTCTTTTCAATAATGTTTTCTTTTTTACATTAAAAACGCCATCAAATGTAAATAGAAAAAGAACAAAGTGATGAAATTAATTGCACAGCGTAGCTAACCAAATACAATATACCACTACTGTATAATAGAAACGATTAAAATGAAAATAAATTAAGTTTGAAAGGCAAAAAAGGAGAAAGCACATATTTCGTTAGAGGCAACCGATACCGTGAAAGTATTATTAAGCACAGTGATCAAGTGGTATAAAATTATTTATAGTATAATAAATGTTCGACATAAAAAAAAAATTATACAGAATTTAAATCATTTTTAAGATAATTTTAAGTTAAAATACAAAAATAAAAATTAAAACAAAAGTTATATTTAAAAATAAAAACTATTTATCGGTAACATTAATATACCTGGCAATTAAAACGTAAAACTACAATTAATTAATTAGATTTAAATTATATTTTACGATAATTTAACATAAGCATTATTATGATAATTAAACACAGGTTACTAGTTGTTTTTAATATCCGCAAACGTACTGTATTGACACTAAAAAACTGTTATATTCATTTTATTTTACCCTCTAGTGATAAAAGGATAACGCTGAAATTATCGAGACTCAAAAAAATTATGAAAATGTATTCATATTTCTTGACAATAATGAATTTTTCTCTAAGTAAAAATAAATAAATTTTGATGGTATTACTTCAGAAACGGGAAGAATAGAACCACAACTGGAAGCTGAGGATGATTGAAACGAAAGAGGATACCGATGTAGGAGCACTTGATGCATTTAAATTTTCTATGTTTAACGTTCTAAAGTTTTTAGATTCCCGTATTGTATTAATAACCTGTACACAAACTCGGTTATATAACGGGTGATATTTAAGAATGGAAACACCTTTATACTCCATATGTGAGAAGTATTTACAGGAAGAGGTTCTACATAGTTAAAAAAATCTGCATTATGGTAGGTTTTAATTTTTTTTCACTATCTGGGATCCGGCATATTGAATTAAAACTTAATTTTTTTTTAAATAGAAAGGTGGACGTATGACACATGATTTTGATTTAAAATTTTACAAGAAAAACAATGGTGAAATCCGTTTTTCTGTTACTGCCTTCATTATCTAGTTATAAGCATTCAAAATTGCAATAACGGAAAAATCGCGTTAATAATAAAACAAGGTAAAACGCGCTGAAATTAACAATTTTATTTCATTTTACATTCATAATGCATGTAATAATAAACTTTAAACAGTTCCTTACACTAGAAATAAACAAATACTGTTATCTTATCGGACGGTAACTTTTTTCTTTGTTCCTCCTTCCTGGGGCCGGACCTAGTTTAATTTGAACACAGCCCCAAGGGAGAATCAGGAGAATTATTCATCCTGCACTTTCTCCACTATTTTTGTACGAGTGATCTTGACTAACGACATGAACATCGCGTGCCACGTCCGTTCGGTCTGCAGCATAGTCTTTACGATGTTACCTAGGCAAGCCGAATTCTCTCAAGCATGTTTTTCTACGCTACAGGAACCGATCGCATACGAACTCCACGTGGTGTCCTCCTTCCCCAATAGTCATATTCCGCAGAGGGTTTTAACCTACGCACGCACAGGGGTAAACAACTGTACCCAATAAGGATCTGGATAACTCGCGATCCAGTTCCCGGTGTTTGCGATCCATCCCAACCCCCGTAGGGTAAGACACCCGTCTTGTGACGATTCCGGTCGACATTTCCCCCCCCCCCCCTTAGTCCTGATGGGCTTCAACAGAGGTCGTATTTTGACCCTCTAACTGATTACATCTCATAGTAATTAGCCAGGCTTCGTTGGGATGCCACCGATGTAAATGCCTCGATAGACATTTACAGTGAATTTTGACTCAACCTTCGCCTCCGCTGTAGGCTTCTTTCGGACACTTTTTGACTGTCCTACTTCGTTGCCCTCTAAACTGGCTAACCGAGATCGTGGAAGCACGAACCCCGCGCCTAGTTCTGCATTTTTAAGTAAGCTATTAGTGAATAAATGTCTCATAATATTCGAGGCAAATTCAGTAAAGATACCCCAAGAAAATGTTCGCAACAACGGAATTTATACCTAGTTTCCTTAGTGAAACTCAACTTTATAGTTTAACCCTTAGTTTAATTACAATTACGGACTCCGGTCTGGTCTACAAGGAAAAGGAGGACAGACATCCTACTCCCACTAAGCTCCATCGCAGATTCCAGCGTGACATTTACTTCATCACATAAAACTACCATCGTTGAGATGGTACTACACCTCACAGCTGCATGGGAAACCATACCCTCGGCAGTGCAGTCACCATCCCGCCAACAGCAAGTATGCTTTTAATCGCCATAACAATTTTTCCACGCCTACCTCCGGTCAATCATGAGTCAAAACCTTGCTCTTCAATCTCTCACATACGCCCAGGAATAGGAAGGCCCTCCTTCTTATAGATATAACGTCCTAGCTACCTTTCGTAGCTAGGATGTCAATTTGTTTCATGTCAGTATTTGCGGTTCAGCCATCTCTACAAATGCGTAATCATTTTACAGTTGCACCTATTCTTTGTCGGCTGATCTCATAAACAGTAACTTACAATTCTCCAGCCGCGTCCCCTTACTTAAACTGATTTCCGTTTTGCATGTAGTTCTACTGCATCGCCAACGATCGGTCTGTGGACTTAACAACATAACTATTTGATCTATTTGATGACTGTTAAGACACATCGTTTTCCGATGTAGAATTCCGCATATTAATAATACCGTACTCTATTCTGTTTCGAGTTAACTTTTCAAACAAAAACATTGTACTTCTACCGCACCTCTATAACAAATAAATGCGAATAAATAATGTTATGTTTCAGTTACTGTATTACAAAAGTAATTAATCAGAAATGATATGATGCAACTGATTGTTTCTTACCTCATTGTTGTCTTAGTGTTACTTATCTTATTATTGTTTTTTTAATAATGCAAATTTAATACGAAGGATAACATTTTAATATTCCGATAACAGAAGAAAATTTGTTTGAAAAAGAAAGAGATGAAAGAAAACGAATGAAAAATTGGTTTGAAATAATATAATCTGATCATAAAAGTATGATAAAATAAAACTTAGAAATAGTTATAGAAGAAGTATGCCAATACGATCCAGAAAAAAATAAACGTGGAAATTTCAAACATTGTGGAATAAATAACAGTAGTTTAATAATAATGTGATGTTTTAAGTACACTTTAAATCAATCCAGTTAAATTTAAAGTGAATAACAACAAGCAAAGTTAACGGAAAGTAATAGTACTAAAGTAATCTCAACTTATCCGTAAGCTGTCTCTGTTCCAGTAATCTCTGTTACTTTGTTATAATTACACCACTATTATGTTTAATTACTAACTACTTAAACATAATTAAATAATTAAACAGGTTCAAAAAAAATTATATTACTTAATCACCAGTTATCAACGAAAAGTCTAGTAAGACTTTCCCGAGCCATTTTGAGGTCTTACACTGAATTTATAAAATTAATATTTATATATTTTATGAATTTTAGTAAACCTTACATTAATGTGTTTGAACCAACCTGATGGCTTACACTATTATTGCGTAATGATTACAAAAATTTAATTTTTGCGGCCATTATAATGTGAATCCGACAGCCGATCGCGACAATTGATGTATTTTTGTAATTCTTCAACGAAGCTTAATTCGAATCCAAAATAAAAGGTATTCATACAAACATCTTGAATTCAATAACGAACTGTTCATTCGTTGAAAATAATAATAAAAAGTTGATTTTTGTACGTAGACTTATTTGATTTGTTTGGTTGATTCTTGCCAATTTGAAAGTGATCTAATAGCCAGTGAAAGCAAACGTTCTTGATTTACATTACTATTTGTTTAACTGGGCTCTGTTAAACAGTACTTTTTTTAGTATTTTGCTCTAGGCTTGGTTTCGACCTGAGAATGTACAAGACCACACTTCATTCACATTCGTACATATCATCCTCTAAGTAATACCTTACGGTGGTTCCGGAGGCTAAACATAAAAGAGGCTTGGTATATACACAAGAAAACTGTTCTAGGTGTGCGCACTACAACAACGTTCACAACCCAGTTGGCTATCTATATTATATCTGGTAGAAATACGGTAAAAAATATCTGTTTTAGGAAAAAAATAATGTAAGAGATACATTTTTTAAAAATTCTGGTAGATAGAGGTGGGTATAATAAATGTGAAAGAAATTTTACAAATGTTATAATTAACTGTCAATTTAACATCTATCAAGATATAATAAAAGACGATATCTACAATCTGTGCTTACACCCCCTGGCCCTAATTAACACATTGTGACACCTAAATTTAGCTAGGACGGTTTTAAATAAAAGAAACCATTTATACATAGGCAGTAAATATTCCATATGTACTACGAAACATACCACTAATTAATACAAGTTGCGTAAAAATTTAATGATAAAGAAAAACTTTTATATTATTTTAACAATGTCTTAGAAGGTCGCGGGTTCAAATCCCGGTCAGGCGTGACATTTTTTACGTACTAGAAAAATATCATTCTACATTCCTATGCACTTCATTTAAAAATAATACTTCGAAATTTTTATCTTTTTGTTCAAATCTACATGTCTACGCGTATTATTTATTATTCATAAGCTTAATGAAGATACGTTGAATATAAAAATTAATTTAAAAAAAGAAATGTAAAATCAATATTAGCTCAAAATTGTATTTATTTATTTCATTTGTAAAAAAAATCTGATGTGGGCACCACATGATTTCCTAGTACATCTATTAAATTATTTACACACATTTGTAAAAGTACATCAAATTTTATTTCACAAATAACTTCTGATTTTTTTATTGTTACTACTGAATTATTATTTATTGTAATTTTTTTTTTACAATCACAGTCTAATAATTATTAATAAATCAATATATTTAAATTAAAAAAAAAAAAAATGTTAAAAAGAAGGACATGAAGTCTGATTCAAACCAATGTGCCTTCCCCTTGTAAGATCCAAATATTTCAGTAATTAAAATTTTGTTTGTGTATAAAATTGGAACCTTTGAAAATAGGTACCACTTCTGATATATCATTGAAAAGCTCTCAATGAGGGCTTATAATTACAGTTAAGAAAAAGTCAAAAATCCAAATGTTTAGCATTCTGGACTTTTTTGGACCATTTTTGGTCAAGTTGATTGCAATCAAAAGGGGAGGTGCACAACTAGATGTTAAATAGTCCTAAATCCAGAATTTTAACATCTTACGGCTAATCGTTTTTGAGTTATGCGAGATACATACATACGTACATACAGACATCACGCCGAAACTAATTAAAATGGATTCAGGGATGGTCAAAGTGAATATTTCCGTTGAAATTTAAAAAACCGAATTGTTCGCAATCACAATACTTCCATTACTTCGTACGAGGAAGTAAACAAACGATTTTTTCTTTTTACTTCTTTAAAAATTTCGGTTTTCAGGTTTCAACGGAAATAACCATTTTGACTAGTTTCAGCGTGACGTCTGTACGTACGTATGTGCGAATGTATCTCGCATATCTCAAAAACAATCAGCCGTAGGATGTTGAGATTTTGGATTTAGGACTGTTGTAGCATGTAGTTGTGCACCTTCCCTTTTGATTGCAATCAACTGAACCAAAAGTGTCCAAAAAAAGCCCAAAATCCTAAAAATTTGGATTTTGGACTTTCTCTTAACTGTAGTAATAATCTCTCATTGAGAGATTTATAACAATATATCATAACTGGTACTTATTCTCGTTGGTTCGAGAGTTATAGACAAATAAAATTTTAATTAATTAAATATTTGGATCTTACATGGGGAAGGTACAAATCGGTTCGAATAAGACTATCTTTTTAACTTTTTTTTTTAATTTAAATATATAGATTCATTAATAAGTAACACCTCATATTTAAAAAAATAATTACAATAAATAATAATTCAATAATAACAATAAAAACAATATGAAAAAATATCCGAAGTTATTAATGAAATAAAATTTTATATACTTTTCATTTTAAAAAAAATTGTGTCTGTGTGTGTGTGTGTGTATATATATATATATGTAATTTAATAGGCGAACAAGGAAGTCATATGGTATCCACATTAGATTTTTATCAGTACAAAATGCGAAGTACAACTCAATTTTTTAAAATTCCGACTCCATTTAGATTTTATTTTAAATTATGTCATCATATTAATATTTATGTATATTTAATTATTAAATTATCTGATTAATTTATTATTATTATTATTATTATTACATTTAGTAACTATTTATAGAGAGAAAGATTTATCTGAAATTCAGTTTTTACAACTGAATTTTATATCCAATTTTATGAGTATGTAAGAGTTTTTATCCTTCAGTTAAGAAATAAAAAATAGCATATACCATTTGCCTCAGTTTTTTCCCCAAATCGTCACATATACCCACACAGAAACACTTTTACACACACACACACACAATCTCGCGCGCGCGCGCGCGCGGAGTGTTTCTGGACGTATTCTTTGAATTTCAGAGACTGATTCAGAACACCAAAATGAGCAAAAAAGTTCATATCGATGTAAGTTCTATTTTGCTGAGAAATAAGTTTTTTTGTTGAAAATCACAAAATGGTGTTCAGAAGGAAAACAAAGCTAGACTATGTCGATATGAACTTTTTTACTCATTTTGTGTCCTGAATTAGTACCTTAAGTTCGGCGAATACGCGCCAGAACACTCTGTGTATCTATATGTATAAAATTACAGGTCGTGAGCGATCCAAACAACGCCCAGCAAAATCTACTTAAGTTAAATTGATGAAAATTTATATATGTTCTTCTTACGGTGTAAGTGCACACTAAGAAAAGATTTTTTTTGAAATTCCGCGATTAAACTGTTAAAATGGAGTAGCAATGAATTTAATTTTTATTTTTTATTTATTTTTATTTTTTTTTGTAATCTCTCACTAATAAGTGAAGATGTCAACTTAGTTTTTTGGTGTATGTAATCTTCATGTAAATACCCAAGAAACAATTTCTTTTTTTTCAAAGGTTGAATTTTGAAAAATCTAGATTTTTCAAAATTCAACCTTGAAAGGGATGAAGAGAGGTAAAATAAATTTTGATTGTAAATTTTCTTTATTTCCAAACATATACTAAACGAGCTATTCCCTAAATTTGGGCTTGTAAATACTCTTTAGATAAATATCTAAAATCTATTTTCAGATTTTTTTAAATTTCGATATTTTAATGGTGCGATGGTGTACGGCACAACGGCTCCACCAATACAGCCACTACCGCTGTTAACATATGTGCGACGCGACTGGCTGCACTTGCCTCCGGTTACTTGACTAAAATAAACAAAATAAAAAAACTGACGGGAAATGCAAGTTACCATATAACGCGGTCTTAGCCGGGACAGGGATGCTAATATATATATTATATGTATACTTCAGCAATTACGACCTACAGTTCTTATTTCTTGACTGTCATTCATCCGTTCTAGAGTAACAGGATTAAATATAGATAAATAACAAATTATCTTCTTTCTGAAGTTGCGTAAAAGGTATTTCTTGTAACTCTTCTTTTAAAAAAATACCAGAAATAATCGTTTACTAATAGAAGAAAAAAAAATTGTACAAAAACAGATTCAGATGATAAAGTAAGTATCTGTAACAATACTTTTTTGAATGTGTTTTCAAACGTGTACTTTGGACAGAAGCGAATTAACTGAGATTGCGATCTCGTTAGCGTTTTGAAAAGTTAGTTATTATTATTATTTTATAATTTATTAAAATTATTAAACATATTTTATAAGTTTGGATTATTTTTATCTTCGTTTTATTTCATTTGCGGTGTAATTCTTTTTTTAGTTTCCGCAATTATTCTAGACGACAAAATGCAGGAAATGTTAATCACTTTTATTTTTGTTTTTAATGGGTAATTTGCATACAGTATATGTAAAAATGAATAAGTAATTCTTTCTTAAGCTGTCTTCACCTGACTGTTTTTTTTTTTTTTAAATATATAATAAATTAAGTAATTTTTTTTTATAATTTAGGCCAACAAAATTTATTTTCTTTTTTTAATAAAGAAATTTTACAACTTAAGATAAAATTTCTGAATTTTAAACTAATATAGTATTTATATTTTTCGTTGTTTTGTACAGCGATCAGAAGCATGTTTATACAGAAAGTATGTTAACGTAGTGTAACTTTTAATATGGAATAGGTTATGTATCATTATTTTTTTTTCTTAAGCGATTAGCTTCTTACATATTTATGATTATTTTATGTGCTCAATATATATTTAAATAATAATTAATAAAAAAATAATAAAAAAGATAAATAATGAATTGTCTATTTATTTATTATATCATTAAGATGGAAAATTAATTATTTTATATAGCTATATCTTATCAATAAATATTTTGAATTTCATTAACTAATTTACAAATGATATGACGGATTAAGACTTTTGTCTAAGTCATTAAAAATAAAACAATATACTGCATTATTTAGAAAACATTTTTTTGTTTAACTCACCTATAACTGCGTTTTCTACATCAGTTCGTTGAAGACTACCAAAACAAACTTGTATTCATGTGTGCGCAATATAACAAAATAAAATTCCCTCTAAACTTAATAATTTCCCTTTTATAATCTAAATAACTTCCCTTAATCTGTAGTATTATTAAATTTAAAGATAAATGTAATTAATTAAATGCAAATTAAAAATAATATTGTATTAATTTTATTTTTAACCTGTTTTGTCAGATATATAATTATTGTTAACTTATGCTTATGTGTATCCCCTGTAATACTAAAAGAACTACATTTTCATTTAGAAAGTTTCAAATAAACTTTCATCGAGGGCCAGCCTTAGTAAAAAAAAACTTATTTGAAAAACGTAACTGACAGTAGTCGTTATTTTTGTTTTCAAAAGAAAATTTTTTTAAACTTATTAAATGGGCATAAAATTAATGAAATAGAATCAGGAATTTCAGGAAGAACCAACTCCAAATGTATAATTTTTGTCTATATATCAAAAAATTAATTTATTTATTTATTTTTATCTATTATTCAAAAAACGTCTCAGAAGTACATTTCTAATATTTTCCGAAAATAAATTGTTGCAAAACTTTATATTACTGGTGTCAAAAAAATATTTTTTTTAGATTAAATTGCTAATAAACAAATAAACATTTTTAGAGATCTGATTCAGAAAAAATTAATGCAATGATGTCAATAGAGAACAAATAAAATTTTGTTAAATGCGACTTCAAAATTAAACAGACCAAAATTGGATGTTTCTTTTGGTTGGATAAAAGGCCAACCGAAATTACTACAATAACAAATGTTATCATAACATTTAAGTATAAATCTACAGATTTTTTTTTTATGAAGGATCAGAGATGATTCTCCTGCATAAACAAGTAAAGATTTCGGCAAAAATAAATTCAGCACTGAGTGAAACATCTGTGATGGCCAGAACGCCTCGTTACAATCACGTCTATAATTTCTTCAATTTCAAACAGTTATTTGGAAAAATAAAAATAAAACTTTTGAAAAGAGTTGATTGATAGGATTTGTTTTTTTAGAAAACATAATAAAATTAAAATAAAGTGTTCTGAAAAGTAGCAAAGTAAAAATAAACTTTCCGAATGAGAATTTTTATTTAGTTAAAATAAAAACTTATGAACAAGATTGATTTTTTGGTATTGCTTGTTTTTAATATTTTTAAATGTTATTTTTAGATAAGGTGATAAATAATCTTTTTTTTTAATTTAATAAGATCAATAACTTTCAGTTATAAATAAGTAATTCAATTTCTAAAATTTGCATTTTTTAAAAAGTTTTTTAATTTTTTATTTATAACCGTTAAATAATTCGTGAACTGAAAGAGTAAACTAATTCATCACTAATAGTATAAATTCCGGCCTCCTTAGCGCGAGTGATAGCGTCTTGGCCTTTCATACGGAGGTCCCAGGTTCGAATCTCGGTCAGGCATGGCATTTTTACACAAGCTACACATCATTCATCTCATCCTCTGAAGCAAATACCTAACGGTGGTCCCGGAGGTTAAAAAAAAAATAGTATAGATATAAAATACATTAAAGGAGCAATTATAAAGATTTTGAAAAAAATCTTTATGATAAAAAAACATTATTAATTTTGAATATTTTCATATATTTCTCATACATGAATATAAATTTACAATTTATAAAACTTTTCCTATCATTTTATAATGTTTATCTTTTGCTTACATTCCTCTCTGAATCTTTAATTATATTAACTATAGAAATTCTATTTTACCGAATTCTACCTATTTTACAAATGACTTACTACAAACGTAATAAATGTTTATTAACTGCTGATGAATTTTTTTTATGAAAGAGCGGGCATCAATAGCTGTGGTCATTAACGTGGTAAAAAATGATAGCGTATGAAAATGTCATGCGTGATAGGGATAGGAACCCAGGACTTCCGCACTTAATACCGACACATTGCCTATTCAGCCACGCAAGTTAGCTAGCTATATATAAAATATAAATATTTTTTTAAGTTTAAATTTTTAAAAACAATTTTTCCCATACATTCCCCCCCCCCTCATTTAATCCAATTACATTTTAGCAGTACTAATTGTTCAATTTGCTGCGTATGAAAAATCTGAAAATGGTTAACATGTGGCTTTTTCTTCTTATAATTTTTTTTTGCTGGTATTGGAAGAATTTATTGGTTTTTAGGGACACAGATAGCTTTGAGATGTTTTTAATTCACTAAAAATACAAGTTTATGAAAAAATTAACTACAAAAAAACTTTTTGTAGTTCTATATTTATTAAGAACTTAATTGTAAGCAGTTAGTCGTGTTGATAACCGGTTTCAATAAACAACACTTTAGGAAATGATTTTAATAATTTTTAGGCCGTATACCTTCTGAGAAACATGTTTTCATTTAGAAAAATATAAAAATAAGATATTAAACTACTATTATTTTAGGTTTTTTAATCAGTAGTCTTAGTGTAGCTTATACACAGATTTCAGCTATAAATTAATTTTTTAATAAATATATATATATATATATATAAAACAGTGATTCAGAAGGAAATGGAAGGCATCTGGAACTGATTTTAAAGCTTGAAATAAGGAAAAAGGTTTATACAACATCCATCGTCAAGCAGAAAACACGTTTCTTTAGGTTTGAAGCAAAATAACTTTGTTAAATGAATAATAAATGTGTCAATTTTATTATCAGAACTCGTAGATAATTTAATTCTCAGGATATCATGAAAACTACGGGTAGATGCAGTTCTGGGACCTGTTTTATTCGATATTTCAAGTCAAAAAACATAAGAAAGCATAAAGTTCCTTATTTAACGCTTTAAAAATTTCAGTATGAACTCATTTCATCTCAAATCAGGGAAAACGTTTTTGCTAGCCGTAACTCGATAACAAAGCGTTTTCGAACATATGTTTACGCGAACTCTTTTTCTTATTTCAAGCTCCAGAATCACTTCCCAAATTATTTCCCTATACTCATGAATCACTCTGTATATATATATATATATATATATATATATATATATATATATATATGCGGGTGATTCAGAAAGGATTTCACAACTTTAAAAGCATAAAAAAATTTATTTAGATAACTTACAGATTAGGTTGAGGTCTCATTTCATACCAAAACTCACCAAGTTTTGACTCATATAGGTCATTAGTACCGAATTCGGCCACCAGCGCTGTTACAAGTGTTATAATTAGATACATTTATTGGTACGGAACGTGCTTGCTGTGTGGTTTGGTTTCACGATTTGCAGTCAGCAACTGCAGTTCAACGTAATTTTCGTATAGAATACGGTAGGGAGCATCCTAGTAGGCATACAATTTACTCTTGGCATCAAACTTCATTGAGGCAGGTTGTTCTATTAAACATAGAAAATCGCCAGGCCGCCCACCCGTCCCTGAAGCTGCTTTGGAACAACTCAGAGAAAGCTATGCATGTAGTCCGAAGAAATCACCTTGACGTGCCTCACGTGAGACTGGTATTCCACAAACGACGTTTGACGCGTATTACGTAAACGATTCCACTTGAAGCCATACAAACTAACCGTGCTTCAACACATTACAGATGACGACAAAGTTGCTCGGCTGCAGTTTTGCATGGAAATGATGGATAGAATTGCATACAACGATACGCTTTTAGATAATGTAATTTTTAGTGATGAATCAACCTTTCACATCAGTAGCAAAGTAAACACTGCCGTATATGGGATAGCGAAAACGCTCATGAAAATTTGCAGCACATTCGTGATAGCCTTAAGGTTAATTTTTTTGTGCTCTAAGCAAGCAGACTGTATGGCACTTTCTTCTTCGAGGAGGCAACCGTAAACAACATCGTTTATCTGGACATACTTCAAAATTTTCTAATTCCTCAGTTAGACGATTATGATCAAGATGGTCGCAATTATCGTCAATAATGATGCGGAAAGACATTAATGACAAGAAACCACCTAGAAATCTGAGATTTTCTTGATACTCGATTTCCAGGTCGGTGGATCGGTCGTAAAAGTCCAATTGCATGGCCACCTCGCTCCCCAGATTTATCCCCGTTAGATTTTTTTCTTTTAGGGTTTAATTAAAGATCGGGTTTACGTATCACCTTTGCCTGCCGATCTTGTTGAGCTTAGACTTCGAATTAACGTCGCAGCTTCAGAGATATCGTCCGACTTTCTGGCTACAGTTTGGAATGAAATCGATTTCAGGCGGGATTTAGGTCGCATTTCAAATGGAAGCCATATTGAACCAAAGTGAATGACAGGTGACAAAATTTTTAATGTTTTTTCTATGAAATGAGACCCCAACAGAATCCTTACGTTTTTTTTGTTTTTTTTTTGTCTTCAGTCATTTGACTGGTTTGATGCAGCTCTCCAAAATTCCCTATCTAGTGCTAGTCGTTTCATTTCAGTATACCCTCTACATCCTACATCCATAACAATTTGTTTTACATATTCCAAACGTGGCCTGCCTACACAATTTTTCCCTTCTACCTCTCCTTCCAATATTAAAGCGACTATTCCAGGATGCCTTAGTATGTGGCCTATAAGTCTGTCTCTTCTTTTAACTATATTTTTCCAAATGCTTCTTTCTTCATCTATTTGCCGCAATACCTCTTCATTTGTCACTTTATCCACCCATCTGATTTTTAACATTCTCCTATAGCACCGCATTTCAAAAGCTTCTAATCTTTTCTTCTCAGATACTCCGATCGTCCAAGTTTCACTTCCATATAAAGCGACACTCCAAACATACACTTTCAAAAATCTTTTCCTGACATTTATATTAATTTTTGATGTAAATAAATTATATTTCTTACTGAAGGCTCGTTTAGCTTGTGCTATTCGGCATTTTATATCGCTCCTGCTTCGTCCATCTTTAGTAATTCTACTTCCCAAATAACAAAATTCTTCTACCTCCATAATCTTTTCTCCTCCTATTTTCACATTCAGTGATCCATCTTTGTTATTTCTACTACATTTCATTACTTTTGTTTTGTTCTTGTGTATTTTCATGCGATAGTTCTTGCGTAGGACTTCATCTATGCCGTTCATTTTTCTTCTAAATCCTTTTTACTCTTGGCTAGAATTACTATATCATCAGCAAATCGTAGCATCTTTATCTTTTCACCTTGTACTGTTACTCCGAATCTAAATTGTTCTTTAACATCATTACCTGCTAGTTCCATGTAAAGATTAAAAAGTAACGGATATAAGGAACATCCTTGTCGGACTCCCTTTCTTATTACGGCTTCTTTCTTATGTTCTTCGATTATTACTGTTGCTGTTTGGTTCCTGTACATGTTAGCAATTGTTCTTCTATCTCTGTATTTGAACCCTAATTTTTTTAAAATGCTGAAAATTTTATTCCAGTCTACATTATCGAATGCCTTTTCTAGGTCTATAAACGCCAAGTATGTCGGTTTGTTTTTCTTTAATCTTCCTTCTACTATTAATCTGAGACCTAAAATTGCTTCCCTTGTCCCTATACTTTTCCTGAAACCAAATTGGTCTTCTGCTAACACTTCCTCCACTCTCCTCTCATTTCTTCTGTGTAGAATTCTAGTTAAGATTTTTGATGCATGATTAGTTAAACTAATTGTTCTGTATTCTTCACATTTATCTGCCCCTGCTTTCTTTGGTATCATGACTATAACACTTTTTTTGAAGTCTGACGGAAATTCCCATTTTTCATAAATATTACACACCAGTTTGTATAATCTATCAATCGCTTCCTCACCTGCACTGCGCAGTAATTTTACAGGTATTCCGTCTATTCCAGGAGTCTTTCTGCCATTTAAATCTTTTAATGCTCTCTTAAATTCAGATCTCAGTATTGTTTCTCCCATTTCATCCTCCTCAACTTCCTCTTCTTCCTCTATAACACCATTTTCTAATTCATTTCGTCCGCATAACTCTTCAATATATTCCACCCATCTATCGACTTTACCTTTCGTATTATATATTGGTGTACCATCTTACGTAATTTCAATAAATTTTTATATGCTTTTAAAGTTGTAAAGTCCTTTTTGAATCACCCATTATTTATATATATACCAAAGTTTAGTATAAGGTGAAAATGATTTTCATTCTGCAAATATGGCAACCTCTAGAAAGATGGTGTCAAGAAAAGCATGCCGAAGTTAAAAGTTCCTGCCAGATTCCCCTCCCGGATAAATCAAGAAGATAATGGAAAAAAGCGTTAAAGAAACCTTAGAAATACTAGTAAAATATCTATAACATTACAGATGTAAAATTTCTTCAGATTGGTTAAAATTAACTTTGCGGTGTACGTAATTGTTGTAGACGATCTGACATGTCTCAAGTCATTCAAATTAAAGATATACTTATTTTCAAAACGAAAAGCAATCATTACAATGCTTATTAAGAAAAGCAAATTTTTTCTTTAAAGTCTGAAATATATTGATTTGTATCAATGCGATAAGAACACTGAAATGGAGATAAAATTCATCCCTAGAACTGACATCGTTCTTAGTTTACCACAGCGATTAAAATGTACTCAAAAAAAAAAAATAAACTATGACAGATGCCTCCTGTATTTCGGTTACATTTAATATACCAAAACCGTAAGAGGACTGAGACAGGTAAAACAATAAATTAATCCGCCCCTTTCCACAAAAAAAATACCATACTATACACAGCGCTTCAGTTCAATAACGAAATTTATGCTAAGAAGAAATAAATTATTGAAAATATTACTTTCTAACTTTTCATTGTTATTACATATTATTTATTGCAGTTTCTTATAATAAAAAAGAGTATTAACTCAGTATTAAATAGTTATTAACTTTTATTTTATCTAGATTAATTTTAAAACGTTTCTCTTATTTCACGAGCGAAGTTCAAAATTCCATTATTTTTTGTAAATTACGCTTTATGTAGTTCTCACATAATTTGATCACATATAAAAAAAATTGTAAATTGCTTAAAAATAAAATTAATCTGTACAATGTCCAGTTTTACTTAATTATGATAGTACATTTTTCCTAATTTCACAGTTCAATAAATAGCAAGACAGAATTATGTTTTATTTAATAATATTTTTAACTATAATTTTGTCTTCTTATGTAGTGATGAAAGTATTATTTACATTTCTCATTCAAAATCACGTGATATCTCTACTACTAGTGTTCTACATTCGATAACGGTTTTTTGTTTGCATGTTTTTTTTTTTTTGTTAATGTATATACACCACGTCCAAGGCGACTGATTATGAACACACTTTTTTTGGTAGCTATTTTAATTGATGTATTTTTTGTAGCAATTTATAAAAAACTTTTACAAGTAATAAAAATTGTTCAAATAAATTTTAAAAGATAAAAACCTACAGAGGAAGTTCTGAATTCAAACATCAACCAAAACGTAACAAACCTTTTAATTTGCTTTTGCGTTTCATATAGACTTTCGTTTTGCAAATAATGCCGATTTTTTTATCTATGTTTTAAATAAAAATATAAATAAGAAGTAAAATAAAATAAGATAAAAATCATTAAAGAAAACTATAAATAAAACGTAGATTTAAAAGTAAAAAATTTAATGTGGATACCGCATGACTTCTTTGCACGCATATTAAATTACATATACACATTTTTTTTTAAATGAAAAGTATATAGAATTTTAATTCATTAATAACGTCTGGTATTTTTTTATTGTTATTATTGAATTATTATTTATTGTAATCTTTTTCAGTAATTATTTAGTTGAGGTGTCTCACCCCGAAATCACAAAAAAACATATCAAATCGTTGTAAAATCTTTTGAAATGTATTTTATGATGGAAATGAAGTGTCGGAAAAGTAGATATTTGAATATTGATACAATCGATAATGCAGATTCTTAATTTATTTGAGGTTCCTCACTCGCAAATCACAAAAAAAAAATTATTAAAACAACTTATTCACTACACTACTTTTATTATTTATAACGTATTCGAGTAGGCAAAGTGGTAGAATCGATGAGGCCGAAATCTGTAAACGAAAATATAATCGCGGCAGAATTATAAATGGAAATTGGATATTTGGTGGAATACAACGAGACACAAAAGAAATTTTCGTGGTTTCAGTACCAACACGTGATAAGGAACTTTTCTCCGCATTATAAAGGACTATGTGCATCCAGGTATTACAATTATTAGTGACTGTTGGAAATCTTATGATTTTTTACAAACAGGAGGCTTCCAACACTTAACTGTGAATCATACGTACAATTTTATAGATCCGGACATTGGGGCACAAACGCAAACAATCGAACGTCAATGAAGGGAAGTAAGAAGCAGTGTGTCGCATTATGGAAATTCCAAACACCATTTCCATGAACATATGGCCGTTTTTTTATTTAAAAGGAAGTATTGTGATTCCACCATTTATGGCGAATTATAAGTGTGATACACATTGATTCGTCAAATCGCGTGTGTGAAGATTCTGCAGAAGTATCATCGCAATCTGATTCAGATTAACAATTTATAATTTATTTTCATATTTATATCTTTAAATATAATGTTTCACTATGATATAAGTATTGTTTTCGATTTTCATTGAGTTTTGTATTATTTGAATCGCTATGTAAATTTTTACTAATTCTCTATTTTCCGACACCCAAAACACATCATTAAATGAATAAATATTATCGTGAATGAATTTGATAAATTTTTTTGTGATTTCGGGGTGAGGCACATCAACTAAATAATTATCTCCTTTTTTTACAATCAGAGGTTAATAATTATTAATGAATCAATATACTTAATTTAAAAAAAAAAGGAGATGATGTCGGATTTGAACTAATGTGCTTTCCTCTTGTAAGATCCAAATATTTCATTAATTAAAACTTTATTTGGCTATAATTCTGGAACCAATGAAAATAAGTACCATTTATAATAATGTATAATCGAAAAACTCTCAATGAGGGCTTATTACTGCAGTTAAGAAAAAGTCGAAAATCCTAATTTTTTGGACACTTTTGTTCCAGTCGATTGCAATAAAAAGGGGAGGGGCACAACTACATGTTACAACAGTCCTAAACCCAAAATTTCAATATCCTATGGCTAATCGTTTTTGAGTTATGCGAGAAAATTGATTAGTCTTTCTAACAATTTCTTCTTGGTTATTACTCCTTGGGGCCGGCGACTCGCTTTAATATAAATACAGTCCAAGGGACAATCAGCAGTAATTATCCACTCCTGCACTTCTTCTACCATCTTTGAACGGATAATCTTGACCAACATCGTAGTATAGACAGTGCGTACCACGCCCGTTCAGTCACCAGCACAGTCACAACGATGTTATTTGGGGTAAGTACGATGAATTCTCTCAAGTTTTCTTCTCTATTCTAAAAGAAATGCATGCATATAAATACCGTGAGTTCTGCAGTGTTCTCGTCTCCTAAATAAACAAATTCCGCAGAGACTCTCAAAGTCCGTGCGCACAGCATGTTTTAAAGCAACTGTGATCGCAAGTTTCCCGTGTTTACGTATTAGTCATCTCTGGTGGTGCGGTATCAGTCTATAGTTCCATCTACACTTCATCGACTTCACATCTCTCCTGCCATCTGCGCATAGTAGTCTTCCTATTAGCATTTATTGATTTAAATATTGTGGTTCGTTCTTTTCAATCTTTAAATCCAAACTTTAAATATTTTTTCACCTTATTTACCTCTCTGAGATTTTTGTTTACCCAAAGGTCAAGCGTTATGCGGTATCACAGCCAAAAAATTTACTTTTTTCACGTAACTCAAATATATATTAAGGTGGGGCAAAGTGGTAGTGATTACTTTTCTTTACGGAAGGAAGACAATTTGTGGCCAAGTCATACCATTTAAATTTTAATGTTATTGGCTCCTTGTAACCATTTTTTTTTTTGGGTTCTAATTAACAATAATTCTGATGTGAAGATCCAGGAATTTAGGTATACTTAATCCTTTAATTAAGGATACAATTACTAATGGGCCCCGATTCAAAAATGTTGCACAAGATTTCTGGAGATTCTTGGAATATCAAAGAAACAATTGACTAGTTGAAATATCAACATATTATTCTTCTTGATTGAAGAAGTTTCTTTGGTACATCTCAAGTTGATTCTTTAGTCATTTATTTTACTACAAAAAATTACACCTCGTATAAAAAAAAATTAAATTTTCAACTAGTCTATATTTCAGATAAATAAAAATAATTTGGAAAATAGTTTTGTAAGTTTTCAACTTTATCTAATCAGCTAGAATTTTCCCGCAACATATTCTATAGGAAGATTAAAATGAGAACTATAAAATGGGAAATTTATCTGTAAAAAGGGACCGCTAGAAAGGTTAAAGTAGATAGGCCAGACTAAGAGAGATAATCTGTTTTTAAACTTAGGAAGGATTAAGATTTAGAAAGCGATAAGTAGAAATTTTAATCACCCCTTGACGAATTTTCAAATATTTTCTACCTTATTAGCAAAATACCGGATAAAGCCTCTACCGAGCCTTAGACGAAATTTAAATTTGGGGACCCATTTATATAGCTTACGGATAACTTCAAACAAAAACTGAAGGTAATCGTAAAATTCCCTTTTCGGCATCAGAAAAATACAAAAAGCTGCCTTCTCGTATTTTTGATTATAAAAAGAAAAAAATCATTTATTGCTTTTGCATTTTTTTTTTACATTTTAAAGGTATTACTTGTTTTTTACCATCACCAGGTTAACCTTTAAGGGGAGGGCCATGGACGCCATGACTCCTTTGGATTCGTCAGTGGTACTAATTCAATTTTATTAACTTGTCAATTATTACGACGACATTTATTTGTATTATTTAATAATAATAACAAAATATTCTACATTATTAAAAATAATTTTTTTTTTTATTTTTTAAATATTTATTGTTATTTATTTTTATTTTTTCCTTTTTCTAAAGTCAGGCTTTACAACCCTTCTAATCACGGCCCTAGACATTTGATTTTTTTATCTTTTGTTTAATCCGGTCCTTTTCATTATCTTTAATGATCTTTACATTTTCGTTCAGTTCATTACATACTTTTGGGTTATACATTCCAGTTATTTCTGTTTATTTAAAAAAGAAAAGTATTATTAAAATTCTATACGTACGATTAGTTTGATCTTTAACAATTAAAATATGTTTTGCAAATTTGTTCATTTTGCTATATCCTATTTCGTAGAACACAAGACGTAATGAATTTTTTTTTATATCTTGTTTTTATAAGTGAAGTGGTGTAATGATCAACATACTGGGTTCTAATTCAACTGGTCCTTGATCACTGATTCCCAAAAATTTTGAAAAATATTTAAACCGACGGAAGGTAGAACAAAAGAAAAAAAAAATTGATATTAAGAGATGGGTTTAGATTTTTTGAAATTTCTTTTTTGATTATTCATATTTGCATTGTAGATAACAAATTTTCTTTGATAAAGTTTTTTCTAAAATGCCTCTGAAGAATACGGAAATTGTTTTTTTTCGCTATATCACCATAAATTTTGAAAAAAATTAATATAATCAATTTCGCACATATAAAGATATTTGAGACAAATTTAAAGACAAAATCGGCTTGGTCAGTCCTTAGATTATAGGATTCAAAAACGATCCAACACACATACGTACATACTTATGATTTTTTGTCTCGATGAACTCGTTGGACCCTAAAACGTAAAGATTTTGACATGATCACTTTACATTCCTTTTAATATATCTATTCTAGCTGTATTCGTCGGGAAAGTAAAAACAAAAGTTTTTGTACTTAGTTCTTTACTAAGTTTAGAGGTTGCTTGTGTGAATGTAATTTGAAAATTTCACACCGTTCTGACGTTAATGGAGTGGCGATTTTTAAAGTATTAAATTTTTTTGTAATATACATTAATTTTTATATTTAATTGCAATTTAATCAAAAGTATTACCGATTTTTTGTAAAGCAGGCTATCGATAATAAACGTTTAGCATAGAAATAATTTAAAAAAAATCATATTAAACAAATTATTAAAAAAAAAGATTAGTTTTATTGAAATAGATTATTTTTTTTTTAAAGATATACTCGGAGATTATTATTATTACATTACAATCGTCATATGATTATGTAATAACTAATTTGTCTGAGTTATTTATATATAATTAAATAAGAATAAATTGTTTCTTTTTTATGAGCTAATATAATAAAGATTATTATACTCGATTTTAATTTTTTTTTCTTTTAAAATCTATATCCTTTTTTAGTTATTTATATTTAAATTTTTTCAATTATTAATCTATTATTTCAGTAAGAAAAAAATAAAATAAAGCTTCAATTTTTAACGCAAAATGATTATAATTAATATAATCATTTTATATAATATAATATATTATATATTTAATATTATAAACTATTATTATTATATACTCACCGTAATTTAGGTTTTTTTTTTCTTTTCTGTTTAATTAAACATGATAACTGAAACTTTTAACAAATATAAAAAAAAATTTATTATCTAAGATATGAAATATATATACTTTTTAAAAGAAATTTGAATTTTATAAATTTGTTACCCAAGAAGGATTTATTGGTTTTATACAATAAATCCTTTATCATAGGTAAACATGCTATTGTGAATAATGCCACTACATTATAGAAGAGAGATCCTTTTGTTAAGATATGCAGCAAATGTATGGGCTTTCCCTGCTCACATAAATAATAAATTGTTTACGAATCATCCTATGGCTGCAGTATATGAACATCGTGCTACCTATTCCAGACCAGCCGGAATTAGGTACCACGAATTAAGAAATAAATATGAAATTGCTATACCAGAGACTCTAGCAATTTCTACTAGAGAAATACCGCCATGGCTCTTGCCAGCGGTAAATACAAGTTTGGATCTCTCTCAAGGAGAAATAAAAAAGAAACCAGCAGTGATCATCCAGCAGGAATTTTTGGCAACCGTGAGTAGTTACGAAGAACATATTAGAATTTATACTGACGGTTCTAAAACCGAACATGGTGTTGGATGCTCGATATATGTAAATGAAGAAGCCCACTTTTGAAAACTGCCAGATGTGGCCAGTGTCTACACGGCAGAACTCACTGCAATTCAGCAAGCTCTTCGCTACACTGAACACTATTGTGAAGAGAGGGTGCTAATATGTTCCGATTCATTAAGTGCACTTGTCGCAATTCGGAACAAGAACATTAATGATGTCCTAATTGCAAACATCCTGTCCATTTTATACGTTCTAAAACAACGAGGACAGCGATGCGTATTTTTATGGACTCCGAGGCATGCTGGTATTACAGGTAATGAAATCGCGGACGAAGCTGCCAGAAAGGCAACAGTCTGTGATGATTTGGATGCATTTCCTGTAAGAGGGGCAGATGTTAAAAACCGTCTAACAAACATAGTAAGAAAGAAGTGGAACGCTGAATGGAGGAGTTTAAATACAAAATTAAACTCAGTTAAAACTTCTCCTTATAAATGGAAAAGCGACTTTAAGTTGACTCGCCGTGAACAAGTAGCGGTGACCAGACTTAGAATCGGTCACACGCGATTAACAAATTTATATTTGTTAACCGGCGAAGTGAGACCAATGTGCGGTGTTTGTACTAAAACACTGACAATCAAGCATCTAATAGAAGAGTGTACCATATATGAGGACCTCAGAAAGAGGTTCCGTCTTACAAATAATATTAGTGCTGATCTGGATAATGGAAATGAAGAAAATATAGTTGCATTTTTACACGCCAGTGTACTTCTTAAAAGTCTATAAAATTAAAGTTTAAAGCTGTGATAAAAGATACTCTAAGCGGTAGTTTATATATAAAGAAAGAAATGGTATTGATAAGTTTAATTTTAATTTCATGGTCTTTTGAGAACCTTATCTCAAATTTTAATATCGGGGCCCTTTACACCCCGTAAGTGTTTGTGATTGTCCTTGTTTTTTTATGTCTTAAATGTTTTGTGTAGTTTGTGCTTTTAAATAAAATGTAAGGGCCCTTTACACCCTTACATATGACGATCCAGATGGTGATAGTAATTTCTTTTAAAGATTGTGACGAGGGCTAATGGCCTTAGCAGTCGATGCCCGTAAAATATCAGATAAAAAAAAAAAAAAAAAAAAAAAATAATAATAATAATAATAATGCCCTGGGGTAGATAATACCCACGTCCGGAACACAACATCTATGTTCCACGTCCAGGGCGGCAACAGCTGTACTTTCGTACATTACATAAAGCTGGCTAACGGGGTTCCGAGTAAATTCCTCGGTTATGCTTTGTTAAGTTTGACCTGGTTCCAACTTCAGGTCACTAAACAGACTGGATTTTTGGCTACCTGCAGGAAATGGAATAACAAACGATTTTGGAAATGGATTCATACCACTCTTAGAGCTGGCGGTGTGGCGGCCAGGGTCAATGTTATTGCAGGTGTAACGGAGACCCTTCCGTTGTCCACATGCCCCCTGCGATGGCAAGCATGTAGCAATGGTGCCCATGTATGTCGGTGCATGGGAACTCTGAAAGCTTCGGTGAGTAGGAGCCTGGAGTCAGTGCAGAGACTGCGCATCCGCTCTCTGCCAGGACATATGCCGGTTCCATTGGAGTACCGGATCGGACCTCCAAGGTTAGTAGCCCTGGAGTGGGGGTGTACCCCGGCGGCTAGCCTTGCTACAGAAGGGATCCACTGTTCATGAATATTGAACAATCAAATGTGGCAGAGGGTGCACGTAAACACCCTCGTTTACAATACTCCGATTCGCCACAAGCGAAGAGGAAAAAGAGCAAGGAGTTACATAAAATTAAGAGAGATGCTGACAAAATCAGTAAGGGGAAACATTCCTCCCAAACCGAGATTTTTAATTATTACAAAGGAGAATGGAAACTTCCAAAAAGTTAGTCCATTCTTAATCGCAAGAGAAATTACAAATTGTGCTGGTGGTCCCGTTAAAGAAATCCGAAAGACTTTTAATGGATATTATTATTATTATTATTATTTTTTTTTTTTTTTTTTGAGGTTTTTAGGGGCATCGACTACTTTGGTCATTAGCCCCATCCCACTTCAAAAAAAATAAAAATAAAAAAGGGTTCAATATTTCACATTTTCATGTGTCAAAAAAAATGATCAAAATTTTAATTTTCTTCTAACTTCTGATCCAATAAAATTACTTTCTAGGCTTTCCTTTCGGCCATTCTTTTTTACGTTTCTCCATTCTTCTGACGGCCTCAACCTCTGATGACAGCGTATCTGAGGCCTCAGACATGGCATCGTCTTCCTCTATTTCGGATGCCAGTGACGTTCTTCGGCTGACGTCAGTTGATGAAACTTTCGCCGGTGCTGTTAGCATCTTTGCTAAAGAGTCTAAATTAATGTGCGATGATGTCTCCGCGGCGGATGAGCAGGACTCTATCTCTACTGTAGTACTGGGTCCGGCTGAAATAGATGCTCTCACCGAAGCTGATCTTTGCGCTTTGGGAGGCTCTATTGGTACAGGTTTTATTTCATCTACGCCTGGTGCTTTTCCTATAATAACTTGCACCTCCATTTCCGCAGATTCAGGTTTTCTTGTCACAATTTCTTTAGATTTGTGACTACACGACGGAGCGATCTCTTTCTCTTTGTCAGATAAATCAAGATTTTTAATTCTTACACAAGTTGGTGACTTTACAATCGCAGATTTAGCTGGTTTTTTAAACGGCGCTGGTGTGTCTCTCATGTCAACGGCGTCAGTCCGGGGATGAGCCTTCTCATCTTTACTTTGTTTTCTCTGATGAGTCGACTCAATCTTTGAATCAATGATTCTTTCAATCATCGTCGCAAGACTTGGTGCCATCGTGTTAAGCAACTGCTCCACATTAATTTTAGATGTGGAAGGGGCAGCCGCTGCTTCTGCATAAGAATTCGATGGTCGTGGTGTACGTTTATTAACAATCTTCTTTGCTTCAGGATAGCTTACCTTGTGAAGCGTTTTAACTTCCTGAATCGCTGTTTCTAATTTATATGTAGGGCAGTTTCTTGAACGACAATTGTGATGCCCTTTACAGTTAACGCAGGTTGGAGGGTCTTTACATGGGTCACCCTCATGTGTTTTCTCTCCACATATACATATTTCCTGCGCTTCACATTTTGCTGCTGTGTGTCCGAATCGTTGACACTTAAAACATCTCATCGGCTGCGGGATGAAAGCTCGTACATCAAGCCGATGGATGCCAGCTCGTACCTTTTCAGGAAGATTCGGCCTAATAAATGTCAAAACATGCGAGGCCGAAGGAAGAATCTCACCATTTCTTCTCATAGTAAGTCTGCGACATTGAGTTACTCCCTGACTCGACATTTCTTGTACGATTTCTTCTTCTGTACAATTAAGAAGATCGCGACAAACAACAACTCCTCTGGATGAGTTCAGTGTGCTATGCGGTTGGATAGAAACCGCAAATTCACCGATCTTCTTCAACGCCTGGACTTTCTGGCTTTGCACGTCGTTGATAGTTTCGACGTGCAATCCATTAAAAAATTATATTTTCCTAAATCTTATTTCACAGTTGAATTTTATCTTACCTATTATTTAAAAATAATAATTTTATAAACATTTCGTTTTTCAGTCTAAAATTCAGTGATTTTAAAAGCTTGTCACGATGTGGTATTTACTAGATTATTTACTTTTGTATTTTTTGAAATATATATGTTACCGCATTTATGGCTGTGATATTTGTGTTTATTATGATATAAAATTCATTTTTTTGTGTTTTAGATAAAACTAAAATCATTTTATTATTAGTTAATTCTCTCAATTTCTGTAACAAAATAAAATTCACAACAAGATTTTAATTTGGACTTAAATAATGAAACAGTAAATTCAAATCGAAATATGAATTTTATGTTCTGTATGCTGGAAACTCTTTCACATAGCCTCTCACTAAATCTAAATTATATATAACATACTTTTAAAATATTAACTAAACTTCTATTGCAAAATAGGCGTATAATTTTCTAAAATATTTTTGGAAAAATATACCATTTTTGAAATGATAATATAATACAACGGTAATTCGTAGGTTGTAAGTTTTCATAGCTTTTTATCCGAATTCAAAAAAGGAGGTTATATGTTCGACCCGTATATATCTTTTTTATGTTTGTTGGCGCATAACCTTTTTCCTATTAATCCGATTGAAATAAGTCTTACTACAATCGACGCAGCTTCTTTTCGGTGGTATCATGATGTTGAAAATAGTTTTAGACAAAAAACATCGATCTGAAAATTTCCAAAAAAAACTTTTCGCTGTCCGCCTTTTTATTTTTGTTTGCACATAACTTTCTTCCTACTGATCCGATTGAAATAACTCTGACCCTAAAAATCAGTCTGATAATTGACAAATATCAGAAATCAATGTATTACGCCTTAACAAAATTTTGAACCCTCTGCCAATTATACATTATGCAACAGGCCGCTACAGTTATTCACCTCTACCGGAATAACATTCCCGTGAGGAGTTTTCCATATATTATAGCTTCTCGTGATTCATTACTAGCGTTAATAATATGAATTATTTGTTTTTGATATCGTATCAGTCATAATACGATTATATTCATAGACTAATTTAATA
Organism: Lycorma delicatula; assembly: GCF_047948215.1. Lineage (NCBI taxonomy): Eukaryota > Metazoa > Arthropoda > Insecta > Hemiptera > Fulgoridae > Lycorma > Lycorma delicatula. Next base: position 16,046,426 of record NC_134463.1, on the reverse strand, counting down.
GTTGGAAATATTCTTACAGCAATTCCATCAGCAAATTCGTCTGTTAAAGGTTAAACTCTGTTAAACTTGATTTCGCAAAACATTTTGCCTGTTATATTTTTACCAAAACGCAAGTTATTTAATAAATCAATGAATTTTATGTCATTTCTTTGTCTTATGTTTATTATTAGCTCACAAATGAAAACTGATGCCACAAATTTATTTCTGATTCACACCAAGGAGGTTGAACAAAATACCAATGGTCTTTGGCTAGAAGCAGCTTTATTATATCATCAAAAAGGAGCACATTAATTCCGCCGAATTTTATTAATCGGTGACAGAGAATTACGAATAACTATTTTAAAAAAAAATACAATCGACATCAAAATGTGCAAGAAAGTAAGAAATAATTTCGTCCAAATACTTAATTCTTTAGACAGTTTCTTGAATCGGCGCCAAAATATATGATCATACTTATGTGGTTCTTGAATGGACCTATACATGGCGTATATAAAAGACGTAATAATCGCAAACATAAAAGCAATGTAAGCACATAAATATGAATTCCACTGATGCAAAAACGGTATTGGGTTGTATGAAGTATTCGTTTATTGTATTATAGAAAAAATATATATTATGCCTAGAAATTAATTTTGTAAAAGCAGGCGCAAATTCAAAAAAGTGTCTATTATTTCATACTTTTTGGCGCACTTTGATGTCGGTGCTACACATTAAAAAAAATTATTATGATAAAAAATTTAATCTTTTTTTTTGTAATTCACTTACAATGATTTATTTGTAGTAAACAAAGAAGAAAATTATAAGTTGGTGCATTCTTCTTTTACTTTCCCGTCTAGCACTATAACAGAGCTGTAGCTAGACACATGACATTTTGACACCTAAGGAACCCAAAAAACCGGATGGAAATTTTCCGGATGTTCGTATGTACATGTGTGTGTTCGGTCTTTCACTTCTTATATATATCCAGAACTACTGAACCGATTTTGACCATACTTGGTCAGATTACTTCAATATATGCAGCATTGATACCATTAAATTTTCAACTTTATAGGTCAAGGGGGTGAGACTGTACAGCAAGGTAAGTATCTCGAGATTTCGTCTAATTAAGGTCTTATTTTTATTATGCACATTTGTTAACAATTAAAAAATAATAATATTTCAACAAAAAAATTTGCAAAATCCTATTCCCACCCCAAATTTAGCCGCTATTTTATTTAGATCATTTAAGTGGGTATACTGCGTCAATAGTCCTACCTCTCACCACAAGGAGCACTAGTGTAGCACTGATGTACAGCTGTTTTAATCGTCTGTTATGTAGTGACGTCACAGATGAGCGATAGAATTAAATAAATTAATAATATTTAAAGTGTAAAAGAGTATTTAAAGTGGCCAGTAGTACTGCCATACCCGTGAAAATGAAATACGATATGCGCGCGCGCTTTAGTTAGAATCATTGAATTAAATAAGCAAAAACTATGACATGTAAATAAAATGATAAATATTTTTAATTAAATTGTGTGTAAGTCGTGCATTAGAAAAAAAACCGCGTGACGAAAAAGTCTTACAACTGTGTGGTAGAAGTCTTACAACTGTTCTTGCACCCAGAGGTCCCGGGTTCGAATCCCGGTCAGGCATGGCATTTTCACACACGCTACAAATCATTCATCTCATCCTCTGAAGTAATGCTTAACCTAACTGTGGTCAGCTTTTTTTTATATCAGGATAATTTTTTAATATTTTTTTAAAAATTCGAATAAAAGTTGAAGACGTAACTAAGTCGAAATTTCTACTCTAAGATTTCCAACTGCTGGTTAACGTAATCTCACACTCATTTTAATAACGGTAAACTTTTTAAATTCACTTATTCTATTTACTAAAAATAAAAACAATGTGTATAAATATAAATTTTATTCTAATAATTTGAATAATTAATAAGTTTTTGTGGTAATAATTATTGTTAAATAGAAAGAGTATTATTTATTTCATTTTAATCAATGATGTAAAGTCTCAGTTCCTGCGAGAGGATCAATAGACAATTCTACTGAACAAAAGCAGTGTTATATTTTTTATCCGAAAAACTTGATAAAAACTTTTGTTTAATTATTAAAAAACACTGTATCGTGAACATTATAATATTTAATGTAAAATAATTTTCATACTTAAAATACTATTTAGCCGCACAGTATTTTCAATTCTTTTTGTTAATTTCTTTAATTACTCACTTTACTTATTATAAACCCATTATTTTTGTTGTTATTATGTTAGAAAATAATATAATAAAAAATATCAGAATTTATTTATTTTAAACAAATAAATTTGAATTTAAATATATCTAAATTACAAGTAGTAGCAACAACCTTGAGTTAAAAAATGATCTTTAATTACTGCATAACATATATAAAAATAGTACAGTTTGCTTATCACCGTGCATAAATGCACGGTGATAAGCAAACTTTATATATATATATATAATATATTCCTTTGAAATTATATATATACTTATCTTATACACTGCACATAAAGATATCTAATAAACATAAAGATAAGTACATACAATGATGACTCCAAAAAACATTGATAAAGTTCAGAACATTAAAAGCAAAGAAACAACAAAAAATAATCGTAATGAATCACACAAGGAATAACTGATCAAATAAAGAAGGGGTGAAACAAATCAAAGAACTAACAAAGGTAAGTGACCAAACGAAATGAAGAATGTACATCTTAGGGTTCACCCAGGGCCGGCCCTATGCTGTAAGCAAGGTAGGCAACTGCTTACGACGGCAAAATCTAGGAGCTGAAAAACCACCTGAACTAGAGCGTAAAAAAAAAAATAAACACAACCCCCAAAAATATATTTTGATAACTTCAATCTAAAAAATAATATTTACTATTTAATAATACAATAATATTGTTATTGTACTAGTTTAGTTTTAAAAATATATTTAAATTATTTCTGAAAATAGTAGATACTAGTTTTAGTTCGTTGTCGTTAGCTCGTTAAAAATGTAAATTTTGTTTTTCAAAAAAAAATTTTTCCGTAAATCTGTATTAGTATTATTGTCTTAATTAAATTATACGCCATTTCTGGCCAACATGGTTTTCTTTTATTATTGTGCGTTTTTTTTTAAATTTGAAGTTTTTTTGAAGCTTGGGAGGCGGCATTATTTTGGTTTGCCTACGGCGGCAAAAACGCAAGGGGTGGTCCTGAATTCACCTCATATCTTGGAGAACTTACAGTTTAATAATATATGTAGTCGATTTAGTCGCCTAAAGTCCTCGCCGTTATCCAGGAAGAAGTCATTAGTAAACAAAAAAATTAAAACAAAAAAAATTAGAAAAAAAAACAAATCCAATAAAAATAATCTGTTGTGATTTTGAAATAAATTGCGTATGATGTCACGATTCAAAAAATGACAAAGACGGAAACGTGCGTAAAAGTTTGTATGTATGTAATTTCTGTATGAATTCATTCGAGAAAAAAAAACACGTTGTAAGCACTTGGAATAATTTATTAAATTCCGAGTAAAAATGCTGAGTAATTATTTCTGATCTTATCATAGCAAAATTATATGCCTCCTATAAAAATATACATACATAAATCAAATACGAAATAATTTTTTTTAAACAATTTTTAAGCGTTTATCTAGTTTAATAACAATTTAGCATGTTTTTTTTCATCGCATTAATATAATAAAATTTTAATAAAAATATAGTTAAGAAAATAATATTTTGATTTAATTCTATATTCGATTAAAGATTATTGAAGTATGTTACTTTGAATAAAAAAAAATAAACAAAGAAAAGTTTTAAAGAAACAGTAACAAAGTATTCTTCTTAACATTAAGTATCATCTGGTTGTATAGGTCGTTGACCGAAAAGAAACTGGTTTCCTTTCTGCAACATAATCACTATTGGCTCAGGACGCATCGGGTTGAGTTAGTGTTACCAGTGTCACTGGCCTATGCGATTATATTTTTAGAGATCCTGCTTTGCCAGCTGTTTAAAATGCTACGCCTTCAACATATATCTTTCGTAATACATTGTCATTGTATATTAAAAAACAATGTTTAAATTTAAATTACTTTAACATAGATCTGTATTCTATTACCAAACTTAGAAAGATTTATTTTTTATTTTAAATTTATTTTTTTATAGAAACAAAATGTACTATGTTGTAAATACATATATATATAAATTATCTATTTTTATTTCATGAATAAAGGAAAATAACCTTCGGACCTAATTTACTCATTTAAATATGTTAATTTACATATTTTAAAAAACACGTTTCTACTTTTTTGCAAGTATAATCATCATCAGGGTCGTTTTATGCCAGTTTATTTTTATTCAATTTTTTTTACATCTTCTTTATGGTTTAAATGTTCACGCTTTCACATAAATTACTTATACAAATATACGTATACAATATTGAGATAGATTTTAATGACTTAAAATCTACAATTTTTATCTATTTTTAATTCTTCTTTTTTATTTTTTACTGAATTTTTTAAAAATTTCTGAATCACAAATATTTAATTACTTTTATCCATGACTAAACATTTAATTCTATCGGAAGCTTTCTCGGATCATGCCTCTCACATTATGAAAATGGGATGAAATTTCTTTTTTGATTATTTGTGTAATTATTGTTAGAAATTTTTTTTTTTGTTTTCACATAAAATATTTTCATTATTATAACTGTTTAAACTACCTAAATTATTAAACGTTTATTGAATATAAACAAATAAATACTTTATTTATAAGAAAACATAATGATCAATTTTTATATTTTATTTTAAAGCTAATTGAAATAACTATTTTTAACATTAATAACGATTCTGCGATGGAACAAAGTATTTTTACCTAAATTTTGCGGCTTGTTAATCAGTAATCACTGGTTAAATTGGTACGCATTAAAAAACTTATAAAAAAAGTGTTTGCAGCCACCATCACTTTATACTTTTTTTTAAGAAACGCGCGCGCGCGCGCAATATATATATATATATATATAAAATGTTTACATAATGTACAAAACCTCATGTACGATAGTGTAGTGGTAAAAATGTTATCCTTCAGAATCAGCCTCTAAAAGAAATAACAACATAGAATAACTTAGAGTCAGAACAAGACCATGTAATAAAAAATTGATATATAAAGAAATGAAGTTGTATATTTTTAAATGTAGTACATATTTTTATGTAAAAATAGTACGATGCAGCTACTGAATATAATATAAATATAATAAACATAATTACTAGAGAACAAAATAAAAACTTTAAAGCCGTTTATAAAATTATATGAACTTATTAAAACGTTCAGAACGATTAAACAATTAATATTTAATCGAATTGAACGTAAAATGGAGGATATGAAACCGGATAAAAAATTACAACAATTTTCTGCCTAACTCGGCTATTTTTTAACCGATTTAAAAAAATAAAACGTCATTTTTTTCAAAATAAATTAATATTATAAATTATCATGCTAATACAATGTTTATGAGTGTGTTAGCAATCTTAATTTATGCAGCTTTAGACCTCTGCCTGCCATGACGAATCGTAGTTGGACAGATTGAAGACAATTTGTTTGTGGTAGTGGTAGTAATTCGTTTGTATTAATGTTAAGATTCGTTTCTGGTATACTCAATTTCCTTTGTTTTGAATTGAAGTTTTTCGTTTGCATCTGTAGTTTTTTGTATACATTGTCATTAGATATTATAAATGTCATTTTTTATTTTTTTCAAAATAAAAGGCTTAATATTTTAGCAAATGATATAAATTTTGATAAAACTAATATTTACGGAGATATAAAGGATTGAAAAATAAATATGGCCGCCATTTTGTAATTTGCGAAGGTATTTAATTTCTGACTTTGTTTTTTAAAAGAAGAGAATTTTGATTTTACAATGCCTGTCATTAATTTAACTGGATTTTTAATTAATCGAAATCGCCCTTCTAAGAATTATTCCCTTATGATACAATGCCCAAACGTATCTTTTTCTTTTGATTTTGGTTTACCAAAAATCTTCTCTGTAATTCTTACCAACATGTCTACTTTTACACTATTTCCGTTTTTTTCATATCGTATTAACAGTTTTATTTCTAAATGGCCATGTTAAAATATCATGACATATCACTCAGCTGGAATGGAATTCATGTAGTCTTAATTCTAACTTGAGAAAAAATAATTTGAAGAAATTGAGTATAAGTCACATTGATATATATATTTCTATTAATTACGAATTTAAGGTATTTAGTTACAAAAAAAAAATAAATAAATAAAAATATTCTTACTAAAATATGATGCGAATTGTAATTTTAAAAAAAACACCTATAAAATTAAGATTTAAATCTTAATTAATTTTATAAATAAATTTATTAAAAAAAAAAATCATATTATACTATAGAAATTAATTATTCCGTGATAACTAATGTGTTATGTATGTTTGTATACCATTCAGTAATTTAAACCAATAACATCCTATCCAATACCTTTAGTATTTACATGCAATCTACTATTCAACCCTCCTCCATACGTATTTACATTATCAATCTAAATTGTTCAATTAATAATCAAGACATAACTAGGCTCATGACTGATATGTTACTATTGCAAACAAAGGGATTATCAAAACTGAAAGGTTCAATAATAAACTTACATTAAAACATAATAGTACTTCTTACAGCTATATACATTTCAAAATCAAAATATTAATTTCTAAATTGGATAAAACCGAAATTATACAAATATTTATATACTTTTTTTAAATCTAATCTTGTATCTTTTGAATGAATATTTATTGCTGCATAAAAAATGAACATATCGTAGGTATTTTTTTAGTACTTCACTTTTGTAGTTCACTTAAAACGTATGAACCGCTGAGCCGATATTATTTGGTAATTGATTTTAGTTGACTTGAGGATGGTTTTAGAAATAAATTTATTTATGCAGTGAGCAGGAAGGCATTATCAATGGATGTGTTACATTTTTTTAGCGTAAGTTAAATTTATATATAGAGCTATCAAGAAATTACTAGAATTTTTTATTTTAAATTATAGATCACGACCCTAAAATGTAGTAAAGGTTTTGGAAAATTCTATTTTTACTTCCTTGTACGAAGTAAAGGAAGTCTTGTGATCGAAAAAAATTTCGGTTTTCAGATCTCAACGAAAATATTCATTTTGACCATCCCTGAATCCATTCTGACTAGTTTCGGCGTGACGTCTATACGAACGTATGTATGTACGTACGTACGTATTTATCTCGCATAACATAAAAACGATTAGTTGTAGGATGTTGAAATTTTAGATTTAGGACTGTAGTAATATCTAGTTGACCCTCCCTTTTTGATTGCAATCGTATAAACAAAAAGTGTCCAAAAAACTCAAAATCCAAAAAAAAATTGATTTTTGGACTTTTTCTTAAATGCAATAATAAATCCTCATTGAGAGCTTTTCAATCATAATACTTATTTTCATCAGTTCCAGAGTTATAGCCAAATGAAATTTTAATTAATGAGATATTTGGATCTTATAAGAGGAAGGCATATCGAATCGAATCAGACTTCATTTCCTTTTTTTTTTTACTTTTTTTTTAATTTAAATATATTGCTTTATTAATAATTATTAACCTCTGATTGTAAAACAATCATTTACGATAAATAATAATTCAATAATAATAATAGTAAGAAATATAATTTGTTTATATCAAAAATTAATTTAAATGCCAGGAAAAGATTTTTGAAAGTGTATGTTTGTAGTGTCGCTTTATATGGAAGTGAAACTTTGACGATCGGAGTATCTGAGAAGAAAAGATTAGAAGCTTTTGAAATGCGGTGCTGTAGGAGAATGTTAAAGATCAGACGGGTGGATAAAGTGACAAATGAAGAGGTATTGCGACAAATAGATGAAGAAAGAAGCATTTGGAAAAATATAGTTAAAAGAAGAGACAGACTTATAGGCCACATACTAAGGCATCCTGGAATAGTCGCTTTAATATTGGAAGGACAGGTAGAAGGGAAAAATTGTGTAGGCAGGCCACATTTGGAATATCTAAAACAAATTGTTAGGGATGTAGGATGTAGAGGGTATACTGAAATGAAACGACTAGCACTAGATAGGGAATCTTGGAGAGCTGCATCAAACCGTCAAATGACTGAAGACAAAAAAAAAATAAATAATAATAATAAAGTATGAAAAATATCAGAATTTATTAATGAAATAAAATTTTATGTACTTTTCATTTTAAAAACGTGTATATGTAATTTAATAAACGTACATGGAAGTACGCTTAAAGTCTATCAAAATCTTATAAATTGTAAATTATCATATAAAGTAATCTATGAGTAATACAAAAAGTAAAATGAAAGTCAGCCACTGATATTATTTCCATTTATTTAAATACTATATTGTATTATTTTGATAAGTTTATTACATATCAGAAATAATACTTACCCACGTATAAAATTTTAATTGGGAATGAAAAAAAATGTTATTGTAAGAAAAAAAAAATTAAAACCGTAATATAAATATTTTTTTGACTTTCAAACTTTGATTACAACCTATGTCTCATTCATTGATTATAACTTATTTTTTTAATTTCAGTCTCTGAAGTATTATTGTCGAGATAATATTCGACTTTGTGTATGACCTTGGTTAGGGCAATTACTATATTTATTTATCGCTGGTTCAAATAATAAATAAATATAGAAATTTATCACTTCATAATTAGGTATGATCCTTTAATATTTGAATGAATAATACAAAATTATGTATAAGTGTATATAAATGCTTTTAATGATTCCATAAATGATACATTGTTAAGGAATATATATTATATTTGGTAAATTTGAACGTTGAGTCCATGATGATTGACAGAAGTCTGGAAGAAGACTGACTGAATGGAATGGAATGCAAAAGTGGCAGGAGTCTATCACTCCCTACTCCATCGCAGAGCCTGGACAGAGTCCCTTGCTGCTGGATCTTTCTAATCGGGCTTGTTTTTAAAAGGGTCACTTTTAGTCTCGGTTCTTATTTTTCAATTTTTGTATATTATTATTATAGTGAATCCTGACTGAATGTGGTGCGAAGCCGACTTATATAGTGTATACGGAGCTACTGAATCGTCAGGAGCCGAGTGTGAACTGATAGAAAGATTTCTACATTTTAAAGTCCGTGTTAAATAAATTTTTAATAACATGCACTGAGTCTGAACAATTATCAAAGTGATTTATTGAAACTGGATTAAATATATATATGTTTATATTGTAGAAATGAAATTATAATTATTTGTACTTTCATGAATTTTAATTGCGAGAAGATTATTTATTCCTTCTTCGAAAATCCTAAAGGATTCAATTATTTTTAATATTACAAAAAAGAAAAAAAAATTAACTATGCAATTACCTATGTATGGTAAATGTGGTTGTTAGATTAATATGAGGTCGGTAAATTTCACCGACCTCATATCGGAAAATTGAACCTTAGCTCTTTGGAACTATCTTTCTTTCTTTTTTACCATAATTCTATCTCCCTCAATTTCTTTACCGTTTTATCCCTATTTTTCCCTCATTTTATCTTGTAAGGTATTATTCATAACTGATAAGATCATTTTCCGATAGGCTGCTTTGTAACAGACTATATATACCAGTAATTGGATAAAGAGAAAACCTTTTCGGTAGATAAAGTTTGCTTGCTTGTACTATACTAAAATGTTTATAACAAAAACAATTATTCACGGAAATATAACTTGGGATAAATTTTTTTTTAATTTGGTAGTAAATGTTAATTACTTCATCTTTAAGTGTTAAAATTTATTATATATAATAAACTCTTTTTACTACTGAAAAACTGTTTAATTAGGCTACCGTTTATTGCGACAATATTACATGGATTTATCAGATTTAAAATTACATTTTTAGATTTTACTATTTTACCTCAAAAAATTCATATTATAAATTTAATAAAATTTATCTCAAACTATATTGTTCACTATTATATGAATGAAAACGTCATGGTTGTTAAAAAAAAAAAAAAAATTATCGAAAATTTGTTAATTTCATAATTATCGTGTTATTTATTAGACGGCCGATGACGAAGTATGAGTTTACAAAAGTACCAAATTTATTTAAAAATTTTTTTTATTTATCCAATAACTAAATTATTATTAATAAATAAAACTAAAAATATTATTAATAAAATATTATTATACTAATAAATATTATTAATAAAAACTTTTCTTCTTTTTAATATACATTTTTAATAAAATTAAAAAAGTAGCACAGCGAAATTTTTTTTTTAAAAATCATCGTAGAAAAAGATAGATAGATATATACGTAAATATTAAAGAAAATAAGTAAAACCTACTCAAAAAAAAGGAAAGAATATATAATAAGAGGTAATACGAGTACTTTGCCGATCTTCTCTAAATTTTGAATTAAAAAAACTGCACCAAATTAATATAGAATTAACAACCAATAATTTAGTAACCTTTTGTTTCGGTGCCTAGTTCAAATAAAAGCTATAAAATGATTATTTAGCTGTCCATTTTTAATGTATAATTTTTTTTGAAATCTGTTTAATTATTTTTATAAATATACATATTGAATATCTTATGTTTAATTTTTAATTATATAGGCTTGGAAAATTGCTGCCTATACAAAAAAAAAATAAAGCCTTTCCCAAGAAATCTGTGCTTTGGAAAAAAAATTAAAAAAATTCCGAGAAAAACTAATGGAAATGAATTTGAACTGGAATGCTCGAATATGTACTTAGAATTGTTTATTCTAATCTAATTTTCTTGAATTTTTGGTTACGTTAAAATATTTTAATTATAAAAATGATATCAGATTATATTTCGTTATGTTGTAATGGTCAGATTTTAAGTTCTAGTGAAGGAAGTGAACTATGCTTGGTCACAGTCGCAGTTTGCGCTTGGTCACATTGCCGATTGTGAAAAATTGGACTATCGCAGGGCTTACCAGAGAACTTGTGCTCGTGTGAAGTGATTATTGAAAACGTGCAAATTGTTTTTGGTTATAAAAACTGCTACTGGAAAGCTAGTACCAGATTAGAGTTACCAGGAAAAACGAATCTCATAAATTATTTTTTGAAATTCCAGGGGTGGGGGTGAAATAAATATCTAGAAAGTCCGTTTCGCTTTGGTATAGAGCACTCGATCGACGATCGATACGACGTCGATACGATCGACGTTTTAACGTTCATTAATACTTTTAATGAAGATTAAGCGACGAAACTGACGTGGTAAAAACTGACCGATCTTCCTGTTAGTGTCGACTACTGGTTACGAAATATGGTGAATTTCGTAATGGTGGTTGCGTTTTTACACCATCCAGGAGGTAGCAACTACAGCGCGTTGAGATTTTTTTTTATTAACGAGTGAAATCTCTCTCAAGGAGGCATAATATAAAACACTCGTGCCCTGGTAAGGACTAATGATGCATCAGCAGTCAGATCGATCCACGCATTCTAAGAAATTTTTTTTGTGAAAAAATGTTCGCGATCAAAATTATTCTTGTACATGATGAAATAAATAGAATCGATCGGATCCCCCTTTTATCAGGGGATCCGACATATTTATCGGTTTCACGATAATCCGAAACTTGTTCGGTATCGCATGCGACAAGCAGTCGTATGTGCGACAAGCAGATGGTCACAGTCGGAAACATAATAGGTATGGTCATAGGCTTTCTATGCATCTGTTGCAACACATGAGGTAATATTTCTTCATTAACGGTATACACGTTAAGGGCGAGTACATTATTTTTCAAACAAGATGTGGTAAGTCCGTTTACCGTTAGTGCGTCAATTAATCGTTTAATTTAAAGGCCTTCACTCTACCATCACCGCCGTAGAAACCAGAAAATATTATTTCATTATTAGCGATAAGAGCAATAGTGTTGTGACCACATCCAAATTCATAATTTAAATTTGATTATATGGCAGCATGAAATTCAACTATACAATAAATAATCACCGTTTTTTTTCAAATATATGTCCATAAAACCGGTCCAAAATATATGACCATATAAAAAACATGTTTACACGTTGAATGGGATGCAGAAAAACCAGGAGCTTCTTTTTAATTAGTATTAATAAATTTATTGATAGAGTAATATTGTCCGTAAAATAAAATATTTTTTAAATTTATATTTTAACTTTTTTGGAATGGTTCGATATTTTATAAAAATTGGCAACGATAGCATAGTAAGGCACTTTTTCGAAAGCCATAGTATTGTGTTGAGTTATATGAAAAAGTTTTATTGCCTGGTTTAATAGAAATAAAATTATTATTTTTAAGGATAAATAATTCCTTTTTATCAAAGATTAATTGCCCACTATTTTTATTTTATGTTATGAAAGAGCGGACATCAACAGCTATGGTCATTAATCCGGTGGAAATTCGTAGCGTATGAAAAGATGTCATGTCTAACCGGTATTCGAACCTGGAACCTTCGCACGAAATACCGAGAATAAATAAAAGTTTTGGTAATTTTTGATCTTGATAAAAAGAACTTCAACTTTGCAATAAACATTTTTTTTAAAAGAACCACATTAAAGATTTTAAAATTATTTCGGCCAAAACACCACCTCTTTTTCCAGTTCTTGCCAAAATTTAATACCAAAAGCTTTCTACCAAATTTGAACAAAATCGGTCAACGGGGTCTAAAGTTATAAGACCAAATACCAAGTAGTAATGTTGATGATTAGAAACCTCAAAAATAATTTCCAAATGATCTTCTTTTAAAATAATTTTGCCTACCACCTTATTTTCAATTTCAATGGACCACAGTCCATAAAAATCCTTTATTTCATAACCATAATCATAACATGCATATTCAGGTTTAGTATCCATAAGGTAAGGCATCGATTATTCCATCTTTCTCTTCTAGTATCATCCATTTATTATAATCAAACTTTTTTTTCTTTTTCCTGTTTAGCCTCCGGTAATTACCTTTCAGATAATACTACAGAAGATGAATAAGGATGAGTGTAAATGAAGTGTAGTCTTGTACAGTCTCAGTTCGACCATACCTGAGATGTGTGGTTAATTGAAACTCAACCACCAAAGAACATCGGTATCCACGATCTAGTATTCAAATCCGTGTAAAAATAACTGACTTTACTAGGACTTGAACGCTGGAACTCTCGACTTCCAAATCAGCTGATCTGGGAAGACGCGTTCACTACTAGACCAATTATTACAATTAAACTGAAACTTCTTTGCCATTTTTTTATTTACAAGATGTTTGGTCCTTACTTCTCTTGTTATTTGATTATAAGCTACACTTACAGATTCAAGAACTATATACGTAATAATCCTTTGATATCTTCACGCTATCAACATTTTCCATATAATTGTTAGAACATAAAATAAATTGTGTCTACCTTCGAACACTTTCGACTACTTTTTAAACAATAGATTTCCAGGAAACCCCATAAGACCTTACCGAAATTTCGGTAAGGTTACCGAAATTTGTTGCTGCCAATCGATTAATGCTGTTAACTCCTACAAATACCAAGGTTGCATAATAGATGAAAATCTTTTTTTTAAAATAATTATGGATAAATAATTAAAAACATAAAATCATATATAAATCATTAAATGTGGCAAAAAGAGAAATATAAAAGTCAGTGCTTTCAGCTTTTGTACAAAATTATCTTTGTTATACGCTATTAAAATTTGGGAAAAGCAGAGTTATCCAAATTGTCGAAATTACAAAAAAACAAACATATCATACCGGCATTTAAAATAAATAAAATTTTATTATTTGATGAGCTACGCGTATATAGCATAAACAAGCAGGAACTTAAAACGAAGATAAGAGAAAATTTTAGAGGCAAGCTATATAAAATTATTTCGGCTTTAATCTAAATGACTTTACAATTTAAACTTCTAAAATATTCAATTAAGCATTAAAAAAATAATAATTAAGAACAAATTATCAGGAATATAAAAATTCTTAGAGAATACACCTTTAAAAACAAATTAATTTCTTTGTATTTTGATAAACAACTTTAAAAACAACCAATATTTAGAATGCGATTTATCTATTATAAAAAACGATATATCTTTTATAAATCGCTAATTAATAGTAAATAATAGTGCATCGTTAAATAAACGATAAACAACTGCACTGTAATTAAACGTTAATCGAACGCCTCGACATCGTAGTCTTGTAATCGTTTGACGGATGTACTTATAACGTAAAATTTACGGAAATCAAAAAACAGAAAAACACCAAACATTAAAATCAAATAATCAACAAGATTTAAAAATAAGTTACGTCTATAATTATTCTCTACAATAAATAAATTGACTTAACAAAATAACATGACTAAATACCGTAATACTGACTTTTAAAGTTCTTTTTCTGATATTCGTAAATTTCCTACGTGTACATCCAGTCCTGCAAGTAAATTTCTTACAAGCTATTCTCTTAGATAAATAAATTCGATACGGATGCAATGTGACGGTTACACTGAATGCGTTTTTAATATCTTTACTAAATGTTATATAGTACAATGACCTTTTTTTTTTACTTTTAAGGCCGCAAAGGACCACTTTAGTCAGAATAATTCAAGTCTTTTTTGCCGATCTTTTGACCTTTAAGTTCTTAGCTTTTACTTTCTCCCAATATTTAAACATTCTTAATGATCTTGCTTTACGATCCTCTTCTGAATAAACCCTTTTTGTATAATTAAAAGTTCTTACTTTAAAGTTGGTATTCGGATCTTTAATAACAAATTTTAATTTTTCGGATTTATTAAGTAAATCTTCGTAAGTCAAATTTAATTCTTGCATGTCTTCTTTAATTGCTTTGATCCATAATGGCGGATTTTTTAAAGACCAACATGGATCGCTAATTCTCTTAGTAATCCTATCCTGCGGTAATCTTAACAAGTGTGCACAGAAAGAAACTCGCTTCTTTTTCATAGTATCAATTAAGGATTCCGAGTTTTCGTACAGAAATTTATTAGGCAATAATCTTTATTACTTAAATACAAACTTAAAAAACACATTAATTTTATGGTTACCTTGGTCTTTTATATTATACCAACGTTTGTCTAACATTTATTTAAGAGCTTCATATGCTAATTTCCAATTTAATTTCAATTCGATTATAACTGTCCTTTCTTCGGTCGTTAACAAACTGCCTAGCATTTTACCATTTGCAGAGATTGTTCTACTTCAACGCTCTTGAAGAGCTGTGGTATGTTACATGAAGCAACAATATTACACTGAAATGCAAATTCATTATAAGGCATTATGCTTTTGCCTGCGTAAATTTTTTCTATATAGTTAATTTATCTATCATATGTATTCATTTAATGCCTTAAAATGTTCAGCAAATCCCCCCTCATAACAGACAATTTTTGTTTTAAATTTATGCTCGTAAAATGGACGACTTGTCATTATGTCCTTCATTTCTGCTTTTATTTCCTTATTTGGAACACAGATGAACATAATTCATGCCCTGTGTCAAAATTTTAAAATATCCCTGTTAAGTTAGATGTTTAAAAATAAATCTATTTTTGGATTATGGAAGATGATTAATGGAATTAAGATGATTATGGAAGACAAGAAGATTATGGATTATGGAAGATGTTGTTTGTTCAATTGTGGTAATTTTTCAGTAAACTGACTAATTTCTTTCGGTATTCTTTCCTAATACCTTTTTTTCAAGATTCTTGAAATCTTCCAGCAACCTCTCGAATTTATTTAATATGAAATGATGAACAAACGACCTTTCAATATATTTAAAACTTCCAGAATTAGTCCAATATCTTTGGAGTTTATTTGATTCTAGATAATTCACTACAAAAAAAAAAGTTATATATTGTAGAATGCTTTTCCAGTTCTCTGTAACAATCGTACTAATGCCTAACAACATTCATTTTCTCTGAAATATTAAATCGTTTGAGCAAATATATTACATTTTTTTTAATCAACCAATAAAGTTTGGAAAACCTAGGATTACTTAAGAAGGGAATCGATTTGATGTTGTTAGCGTATGTGGTTAGGTGTAATATTTCGGATTAATATAGATTGTAACTAAACGTTATATAAGTAAAAAAATAATAACATAAAAGATTTCTTTGTATATTTTTCATTAAATTTTCAGCTCTTGGGAAATCATCTAAACTGTTAACTTCCTTTATTGATGTTATTGGAGTTAAAATGAAAAACAACAGAAATTAAAAACGAGACGTTCGAACAGATTAAATCTGGAAAATCCATCCCAAATTAATCAAACATCCTTTGATCATACCTTGAGTTTATAATTTGAAATAAACAATCAAAAAAAGTTTGTTTTATCTTTTTAATAAGCATCATTATAGCACTTGAGTACAATTCACAACTTGATTATACACACAAACAAAAATTTACCTTAGGTATCTTATCTTACTTTTAGACCAATTTTTTCTAACTGTAAAATTACTCCTGTAATCAAACTCAAAAAATTGAAGTATAATGCAGTACTATAAAAATACTTTACTGTGTTTCAGATAATTGCTTACTGATCAACATCCGTTTAGATCATTGTTCTGAAATAACTGGTTGTGTATTTTTATAACAAAATAGAGCTTCTATTTAGTTCCCAAAACCCCTCCCAACCCCTCCTAGCATCTACACAACAATGAATAACACAACACGGCAATAAATAATCTTTATACTGTATAACTTATTTACTTAACAGCACGTGAAAATAACTTTTTTTACGTTCTAAGTGCATAAAAAATGTATAAGTTAATTTGCCAGTTAACTTCTGCAGTGATTAGATCAAATTTAAAATTTTATAGATTGCCCTATTACAGATAAAAAGTACTATGGCGTACGATGAAACCGAAGCTAGAAAAGGATTTAAAAAATGGCACGCAGAACGAGTAAAAGAAAATTAATTATATGTTTGACTTTAAGAAAGAATTAGAAAAATAATTTGAATCAGATGTTGATATTTTGAGAAGAGGTTGCGATGACATCTAGCCGGCTGTAGATGGTACACCCTGAAGAATTTTTCTGCTTGGTCCTGAAGTACGGTGATCAGCAACGTGGTCTTCTACGGTTCGTGTCCGACCGTTGTGACTGGATATTGCCTCGAACTGCCACTTAAAGACAGCAGCTCAAGGTGAACTTTCGCAAACTTGGTTCGCTTCACCGCCGTAGGACGTCCCACCAATGCGTCGTCTTTAGTCCTGTGAACTGTTAACAAAAATTCACAGACACAAGGGGCTACTTTTGTTGCCAGTACGATATCCTTTTGGCTATCTTCTATAACTTTATTTACATTAGTTTCTAAGTTATTATTAAACTAATTGTTCGACATTTACTAACCTAGCCTCTAACTTAATAAAGTCAATCTTCAAAACATCTAAATCAAACAGAACAGTTTCTACCTCATCTCTAAGTTCTGTACTAAGGCTACCTAATTTATTCTCGATATGAGACATATGATTATCCATCTCTTCTTTTATCCTATTCATATTTTCTTTCATATCCTTTTCATTTTAATCATATTTCATTCATTTGGGTTAACAACGCAATAATGTCCTTACTGCTAGCGGCCATCTTATTATTAATAAATTACAATTATAAATAAACAAAAAAAACAACAAAAAAACGGGAAAAACCTTATCAGTAATTTTAAAAAACTAAACTACTGCTGATAAAAATTTAAAAAAATAAAAAGGAAATCAAACAATAAGCAAGCAGGTAAAACCACCAACAAATAATTAAAAATTTATCAAACGGCGTTAAAGTAGCGTTGACTAACCCTAGAACTCTCATCCACCGGGTTGATCTTCTAGTGATGAACGCGTCTGCAAATCATCTGATTTCGAAGTCGAGAGTTCTAAGGTTCAAATCCTAGTCAAGGCAGCTACTTTTATACGGATTTGAATACTAGATCGTGGATACCGGTGTTCTTTGGTGGTTGGGTTTCAATTAACCACACACCTCAGAAATGGTCGATCTTAGACAATACATAACTTCACTTCACTTACACTCATACATATTTTCCTCGTTCATTCTCTGAAGTGGTGATTCCCGGAAGCTAAACATGAAAAAACCCTAGTAGTCTCAATATCCCACTTTTGACACCATTGTCATGTGTTCGCGCTTCGACCAGGATATTTAGAGACTAACAAATATAAAGATTTCTTATAAATACAATTTATTACGCTGAAAATACAAAAAATAAATAAATAATAATAAATATATAACATACAAAACATTCAAATAAAAAGACAAAATTGGTTTAATGACAATAAAATTATAAACACTAAAATACAGTCCGATTTACTATAAACGTTATAATGCCTGATAGAAACTAATACTGCATTATCGATTAGATAACAATAGAAAAATCTAAAATCCATAATATTCGGTTTCTGCAGGTACTATTACTTTTACAGTTTATAAGAACTAATCTACAATTTATGAATGAATAGAAAACTGCCACGTTCACTCCTATTTACAAATAACTCGTCGAACGGCTTATTGTCTTCAACCACTGTCTGAAATAGGGTACCAGAGACGCAGTCTTCTGTCGTTCTTACCACACGCTTACTGTTACTGCTGTTATCACACGCTGCGCCAAACTCGGCGGCCTTGCAAAAACACTAACTCTGTTTGCTGGTCCCCGGCAGTGTTTTTACTTCTTAGCCTGCAGAACCAGCACCTGACCGCTTCTTTTGATTGTTGAGGTTAATAATTTTCATAGTCCGCACCCTTACGTCTTTCTACAACTTCTTTTTCCGGTCCGGTAATCCTTCTGGGTGAACAGGAGCTTTTGGAGGCGTCATTGTCTGTATTAAAAAGAATATATTGTTAAACGGTATCATTATTTTAAATAAAGAATCCGTTTTGGTTCCTTCTAGATTCTTCTTTTTTTTATTTTCGTTCTCTTCATTCTTAATTGGAAGAAATCCGTTACACTGACATCGTAAAAATATTTTACAACGCACCTGGGTCTAATATACACGGCACGTGTGAAAGCAGCACGGCGAATATCAATTCTTGGCGCCAATTACATTACACGGTCATGGGTCCGTGTACAATCCTCAGGAGGGACGGTGACATCGCGACTACCGACTTCCGTTTAAATGGTTCGTGTGTGCATGAAAGGCTCCATATGTAATTTCATTCTTTTACCGTATAAATGGCGCCGTGTTCACGGTTGTTGTGTGCGTGTGAAACAAACCTAAAGCTAAAGTAACGGTAGTATAAATAACCGTAAGATTTAGTATGAAAGACTATTATACCAACATAATGGTAATAGTATAAAAAAATACCTATAAAAATATAATAGTAAACACTGTTACTATTAAAAAACTCATAAATAAGCACTAAATAATATTGTATTAATTCAAATACTCCAAACTCCGTGGCGATTATTTTTTGCCCATCTCCGTGTCGGAGTGGTAGCAACTTGGCCTTTCATCCGGAAGTCTAGGATTCGAATCCCGGTCATTCATGGCATTTTTCACATTCCCATACACAAGCTTCATCGTAAGCTTCTGTGCTTCTGTAGTCGTTTAGAAAGTAAGAATCATTTGTTGCGCATCGTACGCGCGTAGCTTCACTCACAACAACGGGGTAAGGCCAGATGGTTTCAGTTGTTTTGGTAGCCCTATACGAAATTTCGTAGTTATACTGTGACATGGAATGATTTTTAGTTGCGTTTATAATAATTAAAAAAAAACTGAAAATCCCACCGACTGTGAGGTACGATCGGTCATAATTTTATTGAATGCGCAAGGTGTTCGTCCTTTGGAAATTCACCGTCAAATTACTGCCGTATGTAGTAACAGTATAATGAATGAAGGGAACGTAAGAAAACGGAGTCGTTTATTTAAGGCAGGAGAACATATGTTCATGACGAGCAACGCTCAGGACGCCTTACTCTCGTCACTGAACAGCTGAAAGAACAGATTTTACAGACACGTTAAAGAGAAGCCGCGTTTCACAACAGACGAACTTGATGATAAATTTCCTGTACATTCACGGACTCTATTACAAGAAATTGTGACTATTAACCTACATTACCGTAAAATTTGTGCCCGATTGGTCAGGAATGTTGACAGAAAAAACGCATGTCTGCTGCTGTCACTCCTGGAGCGGTACCGTAAGGTGGTGATGAAATGCTGAATCACACAGTCCTGGTGATGGAGATTTCACACTGCACACCAAAGAGTAAATGTCAATCTCTTCAGTGGCATCATTTTCAATCGCCTTCAAAGCCAAAAGAAATTCAAACAAACACTTTCAAAACCCAAAGTGATACCCACAATTTTTTGAGTTCATCACGGAGTCTTACTGTATCAGTTTATGTCCAGCGGAAAAACAATTAATGATAACTTATTTGGAAATTTTAATGAAACCTCGTCTCACAATTCAAAATCGCCGCCGTGGTATTTTGACTTGCGGAGTGCATTTGCTTCATGACAACGCACATCCGCACGCCGCAAAGGAGTTGCGCGGCGTTCTTCTCAAACGTTTCGAATGGGATTTTTTTGATCATCCACCGTACAGTCCCAGATCTTACTCCAAACGATTTCCACCTGTTTACAAAACTGAAGGAACTTCTTGACGGGAACCGCTATGAATATGACAACTACGACCTCAAAACAGCTGTTTGTGAGTTGCTTAATGGACTTGTGGTAGACCACTTTGACGGTATAGAAAAAATAGTGCCACATTTGACAAATGCTTGAACTTAGCTTAAAATGCTTAAATGCTTAAAAAATGTTGATTAAGCTGAAAATATTGGAGTTAAAGTAGATACAATAAATTTGTTATAAAAACCGTTTTTTCTTTCTGAACGACCCTCGTAATTAATCAGTACAAAAAATGTCAAATTCAAGCCGTAATATAAGTATTTGAAATAATAACTAGGATAAAATTTAAGCATCATTCCATTTTACTCGTGAAAGAATGTTTAAATGTTCTACTCATTGCAAAATGAGTTATCGAATTCTATATTAAAAGAAATAATTAAAATACATTTAGGAATAAACATAGTTCAAGTTACTTGGATAGAGCTTCTCTAATATATCATTACCGAATATTGTAAATAATATAATATTAATAAATGCAGGTCGTTGTTCTAACCATTCAGAAAAAAAATTGTTTAATAAAATTTCCTTTTTTTCGTCTTTTATGCCCATTTACTTATATTTTACTTATTCTAGGGTTATTTTGAAGGATACCAGATTAGTTTCGTGCAACCTACCGGGTTGGTCTAGTAGTGAACGCGTCTTCCCAAATCAGCTGATTTGGAAATCGAGAGTTCCAGCGTTCAAGTTCTAGTAAAGTCGGTTATTTTTACACGGATTTGAATACTAGATCGTGGATACCGGTATTCTTTGGTGGTTGGGTTTCAGTCAATGACACATCTCAGTAATGGTCAAACTGACACTGTACAAGACTACACTTCATTTACACTCATACATATCATCCTCATTCATCCTCTGAAGTATTATATAAACGGTAGTTACCGGAGGCTAAACAGGAAAAAGAAAGAAGATTAGTTTCATGTAAACTTACACTTTAGAGGAATTTATTTACTTTTATACCAGAACGAAATCTGGTAACTTTGCATCCTTCCTAGCCACGGTAATCATATAATAATAAATAAAATTTAAAAAAGAAATGAAATAATATTCTCATCATTATTTCATTTCAATATTTAAATATAATTTATAACAGTAAATTTCTAACGAAACTGTAGAATAATTGAAGGAATGGAAATGGAATTTTATCACTAAGTTCGTCTTACGTGAAACGCCGTTTCCTTTTAACATATCTGCAAATCTGCTTTTTCAATTGTGCAATAATGAGAGTAGAGTTTCTGAGCACTTCTCGTCATAAACATATGTTCAGCCTTCGTAAATAAACGTCACCATTTCCTTAGCAATAATTGAGGGAATAAGAAACTTAATGTGTGAAAAATTCTTAGTTTGACCGCAATTCAAATCCGGATGTGTGGAATATTATAATGGTGATTTACCCAATCTCTTCGCATTTATAAGATATTAACAGTCTTATTTACTCGTATTTTAAATTTCAATTCCATTTTTGATATTTTTTTACAAAAAAAGAATACAATTTAATTTTCTATAGCTGTATTATAACTTTGAATTCGCGGCTGGAACCTGTATTATAACTAGTGTCTTTATGAAACATTATGATACAGGTGTTCAACCAATCAAAAGCCTACTCTTTTCAACCACCACTGACCAATCAGAAGTCGGTATTATTTAATGTATCTGATGGTATTTTTTTTTTTTTTTTTTTTTTTTTTACTTGATTTAAATCCGAAGTAGTAGTTAGCAAACAAAAGTTTAATATATAAGTTCACCAATAAATAACTAAGTTCATTATTACACTGTTTATCCTTTTGTTAATAATTATGTCGGATTCTAAGAAAGAAATATCTTTAACACTGATTGATATTAAAGAACAGGCAGAACTTATAACAGAAATGTATTTTTTAATGTATTTTTGAAAAATTAAATAAATTATTCCGTAAACATCATTGACTTATGGTTTCGTTCCTAGTTTGGGCCAGCTAGTGCTCCTCTCTAGTTTCTATCAGCGCTGGCCTGTGAGCCAGTTCATACAATTCATTCGAGTTAAAAATCCCGTTTGGCGCGGTCATGTATTTCATTGTCTTATGTGACTTTTGTTATTTAGTATTTTTACGAATTAAATTCAATTACCTAGAAGAACATTGTCTCATTCTTTCATCAACAATTAATACAGTCCATCCTACCTCTAAAGACTTAACACTTATATCAATAATCCCAATATTTTCTCAGCCGTAGATAAAATACGGAATGCAATTCTCTATAATGGCCATTATTTTACTCTTGGGAAGTTTTTCCCCTGAATATTCTTTAATGAAAACTAAATAATGATTGAATTATGTTAAGTATTATTACTACGTAAATCCAGCTTGTTGAAAATCGTTTTTATAGTCAATTAATACTGCGTTAAGTTGTATTATAACAAACTCGATTTGTGTCAGTTTCAATGTGTTTAAAATACCAACATAATTTAAATACCTAGTTCTCAACTTCATGTAGAAAGAATTTTAGATTTGAAATATATCCTTAATTAATGAAAATTTACACAGTTATCTACTGTGGCATGATAAATTCAGTTAAGTAATCTTTCCGACTGTAAAAGTATAGCTAGTTGGTCAGTTTTCATCAGATCTAAGTTACATTACTGTTGACTATACCACAATTTTCATTTTTAAATTTCTCTCGATTTATTTTTGTGCAAAAATAAAAATAAATTTCAGATTAGGAAGTAATAAAAAAATTCATAAAACAGGGATATTTTGTAAATTTTTAAAAAGGTCATTAGGATGTCACATTTTTTAAATATCTGCCCATGAATGACATTTATCTAGAAATTTCGAAACACTTTTTTTATACAATTTCTTTTTAAATTTACAAATACTTATTATACGAAATGATATTGAAAAAAAAAATCATTAGTTTTTTCAACCCTTCTAGAAAATCAACTGTGTTCCTCGTTCCAAATAAGGTTTTGTATTTTTAGGCCAAGCCGTACAAGTTAATTCAATGCTAACAGCACCTCGATAATACCAGGTGAACAACTTATAAATATAGACTAAATGTAGTTGCGACATATAACATTTTACATATGAAATGAACAAATTAAAATCTAACTTAAATTAAATTCTGTATTTACATCGGCAAAAGTTTACATATTTAATAGAGTTTTTAGAAAAGATGTTTGAAGTGAATGTTCTATGCAGCAATACGTATTTCTGCTCGAGTGATCTTATTGAGAGTCGTCACCTTAACGCTGATGCAAAACGTTGTTAATGCATTTGATTTCTTCTTGAATTTTCATCGATTCTGCTGGGTTTTTGATTCATAAACTTTATCCTATAAATGGCTCCGAAGGAAAAAATCTCAGTTAGAAAAATCTGGGGAACAGGCGGTATTCGTCTTCTGACAATTTATTCTTCCATAAAAGCCGTATGAATACTTGCTAGCGAGCGGTTTAATGTGAGACAAATTGCTCCGTCTTGTAAGAAGACGTACTTTATTTCGATCTGTTAGCTGAGCACAGAATTTTTCGAAAATTGAACAGTACACACTTTTGTATTGATAGTCTAGCCAAAAAATGTTGGCCTAACTATACGATTATCAGAAATAGCATACACCGATTTTATTTTCATGAAGAGGACGCTCAAAAATCTGGTGAAGATTTTTAATCGTCCGATACATGGTGTTGTATGTGAATAAACACACCAAGATAAATGAAACCGTGCTTCGTCTGACGTGAAATATAAGCATTGTGTCTACATAGCTATCAAAAATGTTTTTGAGAAGCCAGTCGAAATAATTAAGACGTTTCAGTTTGTCTGTTCACTTAAGTTGTTACATGATACAGTTTCAAATTTACATAACGAAGAATCTTAGTACAAGTTGTGTATTTTACACTACTATTTGTAATAATTTATATATAGTTTTTTCGAACCGGTAGGGATTCTTTTTTGAATATCGTCCAAATGGAAGATCCCCTGTTCCGTTTTACGTTTGAAATCGACCTCGTTGTACGCCATTTTTTAACCAAATCTTGTATGCTACTCTTTATTGGGATACTAGCATTTGGACATTTTTCAGCCAATTTTTTCGCATTCTTGAAAACATCCAAAACGCACATAGCTTCTATTATAGCATCCTTTTCCTCGATCGAATAAGTCATTTTAGAAAAAACACAACTGCAAAGACTGAAAATGTACTGCATTTAAGCATTAACAGTTTACAACTGTTTAAAATAGCCGAGGCTAGTATTATATATAGTCACTAGTGACGCTAGTAGTAGCAGTTTTAAAGGTGATGCTTAAATAACTTCGGTTGCAGCCGGCTCGGTGTTTTATTTTGATCACCGATTACATTTGCTCGCCAGTTTCTCTTTTGTTTAAAACTAACAGCATATCATGTGCTAGCAACGATTGATGTAATAAGCTGCAAGTTCATTTGTTATACGAATAAGGAACGGAGCTACATACGGGTTCTGAATCAAGAAAGTTATACTAGATACAGGTGTCCCATATAAAACGCAACCCATCAATCACTCATCCATGAAATTTCAAAAGTCAAGCTTACTCCCCTACTCGTTACTGAAATGGATTCGTCCAACATCTGAACATCGCGGCGACGCAGTAGAACACTACCGATAGTAACAACAATGCAATCATAACGTTCAGTGTATTGCTAGAGACAAGATGGTGTTTTCGCTAGATGAACGTGTTTTCATTGTCGAGTCGTACTTCAGTACGAAATCAGTGGTTGCAGTGCAAGATTTGTTTCGCCATAAGTACCCAGATAAACCAGCTCCTAACAAAACATCAGTATTAAGGTTAGTCGCAAAATTTAGAGAGACCGGTTATGCTAATAACAAGGAACACAAAAGATCTGCGTCAGTGTTGAATAGATACAGTCGCTGAAATCAAAGACCGATTACTCGCCTCGCCAAATAAATCGATCAGATGTTTGTCTGCTGAAATTAATTTGTCTAAATCAACTGTTCATCGGGCGACCAAACGATTACAATTACGACCTTATCGCATTCAAACGGTTCATCGACTTCTTGAGCCCGACAAAAATCGACGGTTCCGTCTATTTCTGCGTGAGGGAATTAATGTTATGGATTCGTTATTTTTCATAGATGAAGCGCGGTTTCATTTCGATGGCTACGTAAACAGCCAAAACAGTAGAATTTGGAGCGCTGAAAATCCCCACGTTAATCACGAAAAACAATTACACCCGCAGAAGTTGGGCGTGTAGTGCGCGATATCGCGGAAGAAAATAATCGGTCCTATTTTTTTCGAGTACACCATTAATGCAGAACGATATCAGGATATTTTATTTCAGTTCATCGCACTCTTGGAAGAGGAAGACAGACACTGCTGGCTGCAACATGACGGTGCGACATCGCACTAAGCAGGTTCAACTTCTGATTTCGTTGAGGAATTCTTTGGTAATCGTGTTATCGGTCGAGGCTGGTGGCCACCAAGATCTCCAGATTTGACTGCGGTGGATTTTTTCTACGGGTTTACCTCAAAGAAAAAGCCTACAGCAACAAACCACGAACACTTGAACAATTGAAAGTCAATATTGAAGAAGCTGTATTAAATATCCAGCCACAAACTTTGAAAAAAGTTGCAAGAAATGCTGTAAAAAGAATTGAAGCTTGTATTCAATAAGATGGCGGCCACTTCCAACATTTACTCTAAATGTAAGGTAATGGATGGTAATAATAAAAATTACATTTACATTTACACATGCCTTTTTATTATTTCAATACCTACCAATATAAGGTTGGGTTGCGTTTTATATGGGACACCCTGCATTTGAAGACTGCCAGAGTATCATATCAGTCAACAATATATTTACCAGTCTTTTTTTTCTACGTAACTAATTCCGATTTTCTTGCACACTTGTTATCCCAATTACTTTTTTTTTACCATTTATCCTTTGTTAAGGAGTTTATCCTCAAAGGTGACATAATGATCATTATTCATTCGTAGTTCATAATAACTTACAGACCTTGAGAAAAGTAAAACGGTTTATTAATTTTGATTTAATGTAATTTCTTGTAAAAAAAGACAAATATTTAAAAAAGTAATACTTTTTAAATCTCAATTTTTTGAAGTCGGTACCATTTAAAAACTATGATTTATTATTGTTTAGTTTTGAAGTACCGACTTAAAAAATTAAATATTTAAAGAAGTTAAAAAGTAATTTTTTTTTTTTAATTTTAAAACATTTGAAGAGGTTTTGTTTTAATTTTATTAAACATTTTCTAGTATTTTTTAAAATATAAACAGACCTACAAAAAACATAATTTTAAATGAATAAAAGAAGTAATGAAAAAATATCAAAATATTATTAATAAACTGGCTATTAAAATGACATTCCAAAATTTTCTTGCAAAAAAAATTATTTTTAAAATAGATTTTAAATAGTGGCAGAATTTTTAGACGTGACAGTTTTTTAATTAAGACCACTAATCTATATATCTTACAAAAGGTAGAATAAGATAAAAATTTATCTTAAGAAAGACAGTGATATCAGAATCCTTCAACCGTGTTAGAAATATCTATCGTGTTCTGTGTCAATTGAAAATAAATTCCATGCGTTTCCTTGAAATAAAATTTCATCTTAAAATCTGAGTTAATTGTGTCGATTAGGACATGGTAGTTAGTCTAAGTTGAAAGAACAACCAGGTTTCCTAATATTTTAATTAATTCTCCACCTTAAAATCGGACTATCTAAAAGAGTATTGCAAAATGTTATTGTCAACTTTTATTCCTATTTTCTAAACAGTACGATTCGATATGGTAGCAACGTAAACACCAGTGCAAAACAAACATTTTATGAAAACTTATATACTAATAATTATGTTTTGACATTCTACGCTAACTTCTAGAGACTGGACTGTTGGTGTGGAAAGGAAAAGGAAAATTAAAGCTTTTGAGATCTGATGCTATCAAAGAGTTAAGAAAATCCGGTGGATAGACAAAGTGATTAATGTGGAGATATTAAGGATGGTTGACACTGATAAGCTTTGCCTCCAGACCGAGTTAAAAACAAAGAAGAGTCAACTGGGTTAGCCGTTTGGTAACACATGACGGGTTGGCTAAAACGATATTAGTAAGGTTTAATGAAAGGAAAAAATGCTAGATAAAGGTTGAGGGTCAAGTATATCGTTCAGATTACATGGGATGTGGTACCTATAGTTAAAGTGACTTGCTGAAAATCGGGAAGACTGGAGATCAACTGCAAACAAATGGTAGGATTTTCAACAAAAGAAGTAAAAGATGTCACTTGTCATATCATCTACGGTCTATTTGGATTTAGTGATGTCGAATATGAATTTATGAAGGTTTTAGTTTTAGTTTGCGTACAATGTTTTTAGCAAAAGTTACTGAAGTTGCACGTAGAACTTACTAACCTTTAATTTATATATCAGGCAAAAACATTTTAACCAACATGTTAACGCCATAGTCAATGAAGTTTGCTCTGAGTTATTAGACAGTTTAAGGCAAAGTAAAGAGTCATTGCAACCCTTGAAATATACATTTCTCCACTTTGTATTCCTTACAATCTTATAAGTTACAGCTAAAATGAAGATGGAGAAATTTTCTATTATTAAAAAAAGGGTTTAATAATAATAGCAATTATAACAATAATAAAATAATAAAACGCTTTGTAGTTACATTTTAATTTATATTACCTTCATAAATTTAACCAAGAAGAAACTTTAAACAGATAATATTGAAATTAATGGCCAAACACTAATAATAACAACCTTCACGATAATATATAACACTAATAATAATAATAATAATTACACGAAAATAATAGTAAAAAGTAATAAATACACAAGTATAATTTGTAAAAATACTAGAAATTAAATGGTTAGGTCAACTGGTATTTTTTTAATTAACACAATATTTAATTTTAAAATATATTTAAATGTTTTCCGTTCTAAATTATTTAACAAAATAAATCTAGAAAGCATACCATTTTACAAGAACTGTTCAAATGCTTCCCATCTACAGTTCGCGAACCTTATGTAAGGTACGTTTATATATGCTGTTTATGTACGTTGTATCATGTTTAGTGGTATAGATACCCTACAATACGATTAACAACGAGTCCTACCAAAACGTTTATTTTCTCAGAATACAGGGAACGACCCTCTAACATCCATCTTCGATTATCATTGCTGTAGAATAGAAAACGAATGCATTTATCAAGAGATAGATTTCACATCATTTTTCTCGTAAAATTTAATATTAAAATCATGTATTAAATTTCCATCTTCCTATTTAAAAAAAAAAAAAAAAAGATTTAATATGGTGAGAGAAATTTCAATTGCCATATAAAGTAGTAATTTTGTTTCTACCTCCTAGTATCCCTTAATTTTGAAATACGGAGCCTTTTCCATACTTTAATATCATATATATATAAATATATATATAGTGTCTCAAAAAGATGTATATGTTAGATAAATTTGATTAATCCGTTGATTATGCATAATTACCGGTTAATATGTATAATCGCCTCCATTTTTTTTTTTTTGAAAAACGCTTTCGCGTTATCAACGCGAAATAATAAGAGACTTCTTCTCAGATATTAAAATATTAGTAAAATAGGGTTAAAACTATGATGAAAACAAAGATAATAATAGGAATAAAATTGAAACAGTTAAAGGAACGTAACAATTAGGATAATACTTGAAACATTAATAACAAAATAGTATCAAAACTTTTGACAGGTTAGATCTTATTAAATAGATTAATTCTTTTAGAAGTAACAATATCCTGTCTAGTACATTCTTGTTATTTCCTAGAACGCGCCGTATGTTCGTCGGCAATTCAAACTTGAGATGTAAGACTGCATAGCATTTCAGTCACAAGGATTTGTTACACAGTCAAGCGGCAGTTACATCGGACGAACAGTTGTGCGCCTCTCCAGTGACATCAGGTGTTCGTGAGTAGCTCTGGTATGTTCTAATCGCAATCGACACAGGATCACTTCCTCTCGTCTTCACTATTGGAGAATTTAATCTATTAAATAAACCGGTCATTTTACATATTCTCGCTCGCCGGTGTATTTAATAAATAAGAAAGAAAAAGTATATCAGATGAACAATGTCGACTAGCTGCTTTTATAACCTATATTATAATTTAATCCGTGCAACAACGAATAACATTAAAATTGGAATTTTTTGTATTTTATTGACATCTATTTTCAATTAATCAATAATACCAGTAAATATTGGAGATTATTTCATAATATCCGATATTTTTGATATATTAAGCGTGTTCTCTAATATTATTGTGAATTATACATAAAAGTCGCATAATCACCAGATTTATCATGTTGTCCGTAATATATACACTGTTTGAACTATATTTTATTACAGAAAACAGGTTTGCTTGTATTATTTTTTAACTTATAAATGTTCAAAATGACCATCGTTAAAATCAATACACCTTTTGACAACGGTTTAATATATAGCGACAGCTATTATATTAATATAATATATAGTGCGGTTTAATACATAGTGCAGTTAGAATGCACTGTAACTAAAGATATTTATTAACTGCATTTTTTATTTATAGCTGTTGCGGTGTCCTTAGTTTTGCAGCATATACAGTATTTTTTTAAAACACCCCAAAGATAGAAATTCATGGGTGTTAAGTCTGCGAACCGCAAACTCCGAAGAACTTTCTCTTCGTTCTAACCAATACTCAGCAAAGTTGTTGTCAAGAAATTCCATCACCCTCATTATTATAATGGGCTGAAGCCCCATCTTATTGAAAGTAGTATAAAAGTTATCTAGAGAAGGAGTAATGTTGAAGTTTTATAGCATTTGTAAGGAAGAAAAATTGGTGACAGTTCCCTCAAAGAAGAATGATCCCAAAAATCCCTGTAGAAGATAAATCAAACCATACTGTTAGGCCAGGTAAATTAACGGCTTTCTGTTAAATTATCTGTAGATTTGCGTGACTCCAATATAGTATGTTACGCTTATTAATTATTATTCTATTAATCTTAAAAAAAACCTTTTGAGACTAAAAAATTAAATCTTAAATTGTTTCACACTTATCCGGTTACCATTACTCGCCTGTCTGGGTCATCTTCATTTAATGCATGTAGAAGATTTAGGAAATATGATCTCTACTAATTATCTCGTAAAATTTTATGAATGCTGTCTTTTTTTTAATACGACTCACAAAAACATTGTCCAAGATATTTATTTAGGGGGTTGTATAAAGGCTTGCATTAATAAAGCGGCATTTTACCCGTAGAGGTTTTCCTTCTTCCATAACCCCCTGTTTACATTTTCCACTGTTACATTAGCTTCAAACGTGTCATGAATTCTTGCAATTGTTACTCTCGTTAGTGGTGTTCCAAATTCCATTTCCCAATGTATTTGTACCTTTTTAACGTTCCCAGTTTTCCATTAACACTTCAAAAGTCATTTATGGTGATAAAAAGGTAACTGAATTTCAGTCATGTTTTATTACAGAATAAATAACATACAATTTAGGAATGAGTGACAACAATGAAAGGCAGATGCTTTGAACTATCAACTGAAAAGTTTTTGTCATTTCTCTCCCTGTTTATTTATAGCTATACCCTTCACGGAGTAAACATTTATTTTAGGCACTTTTCGACCACCCGTATATATATATATATACGACGTGCGACAATAAAGTAATGAGACTGATGTGAAAAAAATTTTGCTTACAGTTTTAGTCATGTTTAGTGTTGTCTCCTTCAAAGTAGTTCCCCTCTGATTGCACACAATTATTACAGCACTTCTGCCATTAATGATAACATTTCTGGAACTCATCTTCTGTAATATCCTCCAAGACCCTCGTCACAGCTTTTTGGACATCTTGTGTTGTTTAAAAATCGTGTCCCTTGACCGCCATTTTGACTCTTGGAAATAGAAAAAAGTCGCACGGAGCGATATCTGGTGAAGGCTGTGGTAATACTGAAATTTGTTCTGAGGTTAAAAATTGCTGTACTGACAGAGCAGTATGGGATGGCGCATTATCGTGATGCAGAATCCAATTATCAGCAATGTTGGCACGGACACGAATTTTGCCGTGTTTCTCGCTGTTGCGCAATATTTTGCGGTTTCATTTCTGTGACGAGAGACACAAACACGTGTTCACTTATTACAGCACAACTCACGACTGAGCAGTTGCATCAATGTGCCGCTTGGACTAGAAGTAGCTTATGGACCAAGGTCAAAGTTGGTATGCTTACGCAAGCTGCAGGTTGCCATATCTTGCAAAGAAAAATCAGTCTCATTACTTTATTGTCGCACCTCGTGAATATATATAAAATAGTATTTCTGTTCTGTTGAAAAGTAATTTACACCCTCTTCTAACTTTTTTTATAATTGAGATAACTGAATGCGATTTGCGGTATTCTTCCTTGTAGAGAAGGGCTACTTCAGTGAACGTATATTTTACTATTTTTGAGTTTTGGGTGGCGGGAGGCAACTTAAAAATTTCAAATGGATTAATGGTCATTTTATACAAAATGTTAAAGGGTTTGATGAGACAAGAAAAATTATATAATTAAAACTAAATTCTGATCGTCCAATTCAAAATGGCGGCCAACAATGTATTTGTTTCAGATAGCTAGAAACTACGGTTATATGCTCCTCTTTAATTTTTTTGTTATTTGTAGTATACAAATTCTAACTCTGAAAATCTCCGGTAAGAAAGGCTAACTCAGTAAGCTCCAATTTAGAGTATTCGGCCTTAAGATGGGAAGGAGGATCTAACATTTTAAATGGGACATATATTCATGTAATACCTTATTTTAAAGATCTTTGCGATACAACGAAAATAGTATCAAAAAAATTAAATTTTGATTATTTAAACCAGTATGGTGACCAAAAATATCATTAAGTTAATTAAAAATTGTAAAAATTAATTATTAATAGTTTTCAAATAATTTAAATTAAATTTACAATCTTGAATTTAAAAAATAATTAAATAATCATTAAATAATAATTAATTTACTTATTTAAACATTAAAATTTTATTACATAGGCACCTTTTAAGAAATTAATTTTTATTTCATAATTGGCAATGTCAACAGCTGATCAACAATTAAGCAAATGTAAGTTACATTTTTTCTCAAAATTTGTATTCATTGCTGATTTTGTGATAAGCACTAACAGATGTTGAACTGTAACTGCATTAGTACTTTTTTTTTTTTTTTTTGATAAAGTTTTGTGTTTTTGAAGTTATACTTCTTTTGAGACGTTAGGAGAAACTGATCCAAGTGTACTTTCAGCAAGTTACGGAAGTTGCACGCGCCGATGTAACATACCATGAAGATTTGCACATGCCTAAAAGTGGATCAGTTTGCACGTACTTGAGTGTAGTGTCTAATTCAGTCGTTCAATGCAATTAAATGATTAGCACGAGTTGTAAACATAACAGATTTGTAGTAAATACACAATTAAATACATAATTTGTAGTAAATGAGTCGTAGTAAATATATATTTATATACACGGATTTCTGAAGACGGATATTTAAAACTGTGAATATCGTTGTTCATATTCATAAAACTTTATTTATATTGCAGCGTATTTTTATTTATTTTTTTATTTTTTTTGTGAAAATTGAGTATCAACATTTGAGGTTATATTAATATAAGTATTATTTTTTATGATTAAAATTATATTTTTTAATGACAGAAAATAACACATATCAGATAAATTCTTGATTTTGCATAAATAATTTTAAATTTACCAAAAACAAAAATTTGATAAAATACACTATTATAAAATATGACTATTTGTATCATATTTTACATATCATAAGCCGCTGATAACCCTCGTGTCTATTCGATCGTCATCCGAAGAATTAATGGAACTAAACTAATCGAAATATATTCGATGAACGTTGTTTTATATGACAACGAATACTTCGATACTTTTTAAACTGTAAAAATTAAATATTATTTAATTTAATTTAAGTGTTATTTATTTAAACTTTTATTCATGGTATTTAATATAATCTATCGATCGTTTGACTCAGTTCAAATTTGTTTGAATGCTTAAAAATATTCTTTTTTTATTCACGCCAAAGAAGTATAACTTCTTACGTGCATATATAAGTACATACGAACTTTTTTTTAATAGTAAGCTTAAAAAAATTTAAATTACGAAGGTCAAAGAATAAAAAAAAGGAAGATTAAAGAAATCAGAATTAAAAAAAAAAGATTAATTAAGATAAAAAAAGTTTAATCTGATTTAGAAACCTGGTTTTGTTTTTTTTAACTTAGGTAAAAAAACATAATCTAAGAAAAACTTTTGAGTAAAAAACTAAGTTTTCTGACAACTAAAAGAGTAGAAATAGTATTTTTATTTTAAGAAATAAAAACACAGAGGAACAACTAATCCATTTAATGCAGGCATCCTAATCACTATACAATTTCCAGGATCGCAGTCACAAATGTAATAGAAAAATCTCAACGCACTGGAAGCGATTTAGATGATAAAAATCCCAACTGGTCAGTACAAAATTATTTAAAGAAGGGATATGAACAGAAATATTTGTTAATAATCAACGATCGGCTTGAGCGATTGCACGAATTAATATTTTATCTAGGTG
The DNA here is from genome assembly GCF_047948215.1 of Lycorma delicatula. NCBI lineage: Eukaryota > Metazoa > Arthropoda > Insecta > Hemiptera > Fulgoridae > Lycorma > Lycorma delicatula. The sequence continues at coordinate 16,012,188 of NC_134463.1, read as the reverse complement.
GTAAGTATCAGTGCAAAAAGTATTAAAAAAACTTAAATTACATCTATTCAATTTTCAATTATACAACTTATTGAAGATCATTTTGGTAGGAAGGTTGAATTCTGTGAAATTTTCTCACAGAGATTAACAGCAAGAACTATTTCTTGCTTCAACATACTGTTCTCTGACGAACCCTTAATTTACTTTATATGGTGCTGTTACCAGACATGACAGTAAGTACTGGTCCCAAGTTAACCCTTACTGGTATCGTGAAAGTCATACGCAGCATCTCCACAGGGGTTAAATGTACGAGCTGGAAATGAACCATTCTCGGACCATTTGTCATTAATGGTAATTTAGACGGTGATATGCACTATGCTTTGACCAGAAATATAGAAGGTAGATTTGTAAGAAAAGATTACTATTTCTAAAAACGCATTATCTTCGTTCACTTTAACAAGAGTGTCCACAACAAAATCGTAATGGGTTGGTTTATAGTCATCTTCAATTGCATGTACCAACTGAATTTTGTATGCATAAAATTTTAGGCGCTTTTTAGACTTCACAATTGCAATATTCCCAGTGGTAAACTCGCACGACGAGTCGATTTACCTGGACTTCTCTGAAACGTTTCTCTTATTCGATCCACAATTTACTCGAAGAGGTCTTCCAGAACCTTTTTTGTGTACTACACTTCCTTTATCCTTAAACTGCTGATACCAACGTTTAATAGAGTTCTTATTAGGAGGATCACGGCCGTACTCTTTCGTAGTAATGGCTTTTGTAGAATAACAGTATCCGCTTTCATGAAATCAAAGTACGAACATTACTTTCTCCTGCACGGTAACCACTGCACAACTGACGATCCCCCTATCGTTACATCGCGCCGATGTGTTCATTCAAGGACATCAGTCACTCTAGTACCTACACTAATGTTTGAAAAAAATCAACGCGCGCTACCTAGCATTGTTAATTTTTATTTACCTCTAAAACGCGTTGAATAATTTATATTCATACTATATATGTCGTGTAAGGACAGTTTAAGGTTCATTTTCCAATACAAAATTATCATTCATTTCACTATTTGTAAAAAAAAAATATAAAGAAGTAATTTACTGTTAATAAAATAGATAAATAAAACTTTTAAAAACGTCCGATGTCAAAAATGTTGGCACACATGAGCCAGTGTTTCCGGTGTTGCATGCGCAAGAGGTTATTTCCTAACGACACGACTAGCCGCCATGTTTACACATAGATCTCTGATTACAATTTAATTATGTGAAGAACTAATTTAAAACCAGTGCGCAGTTTTGGAGAATTAAAATTTAAATATTCGTTTTTTTTGCGAATAAATAAATATCAGAAAATTATCAATTGATAAGAAATATGCTATTGGTAAAAATAATGAAAAAACGTTTATTTTATTTATCTTTTGCTGAATTCCTTTATTTACTTACAAAGCTTTTACAATGAAGCTATAAGCAAGTTGTATGACTGACCATCACGTGAAAGAGAACCACCCAATGATAATCCACAAGTAATGCAAAAACAATAGCATTACATAATGAACAAACAATAATATAACATTTGATAGTGCCTTTGAATGTTCAGTCAACGTTAACATTAAAACAACAAAATAGATATTAACTTTAAATAGAACAGTAAACGAAACAGTAACTTTCAAACATCCAAGAAACAATACACATGTGCACTAAGCCGTCAAACCGAATCATCATAACGGGCCATCAGATCAAACAGACGGAGCCTTTTTAGTTTCCTAACGTCTACGCTGTTGTCTAGCAGATTCAAAGCGAGATGGTTAATATGCTTATCCAATCTGGACACACCTTAAAACTAGGTGTCAAACTTCCTCTCGAATATATGGAATGCCTATCTACTCCTTCCGAAGCACGGCGCGTGGGTTATGTTCCGTTCTGAAACCGTTGAATGACCACCACGTTGCTGTTACTGGCGGTTCCCCACAGTTCAGTCCCGTACCTCCATATCGGTTTCAAGAAAGCCTTGTAGAGCAGAACTTTGTTGTACAAAGAAAGCTGAGATCTCTTACCCAACACCCAGTACATCTTCTTAGGCTTAACTTCAAGCAACTTCCTCTTCTCCCTAATATGATCCCTCCACGTCAAACGGCGATCAAGTTAAAAGCCCAGGTACCGCACCGTACTGACTAAAGGTATCTTGACACCGTATATCCGAACCGCAGGCCAATCTTCCCTCCTCATCGTGAACGTCACGTGGCTGGACTTCGCCGGATTAACCTTTATCTTCCGTGTACTCAACCAAACACTAATGGCATCCATTGAAGATTGCAATTTCTCCAAGGCAGTAGCCGGACTATCGATCACCGTATCATCCGCGTACGACACAACCGTGACATTGGCTGGAGTAGGCAGGTCAGAACTGTAGATCAGGAACAGAACCGGCCCCAGAAGTGAGCTTGCGGAACCCTCGAGTTATGGAAAAACGGTGACAACTCTTGATTGTAATTAACGCGGGAGAAGCGACCATCTGGATAGCTGCGAAGAATTAAAAACTACGGTTGTGGTAGGCACGATTTCAATTTGAAAAGACCTGGCATCCAAACTTTGTCAAATGCCTGCTCTATGTCTAAAATGGAACAGTAATGTTTCTCTTCCAGACATCTGGCGATAACGCCAGTAATTCTACGGGCTTGTTCCACAGCCAAGTGACCACTCTAAAGCCAAATTGATGTTCGGTCATATAAACATAGATCTGGAAACGCTTTGATTTTGAGTTACGGTTAGTGAAAGATTTCGCTAGGATTTCAGATCTTTTAATAAAAAGAAGCCCTACTGCAATTTTTGGGACGCAAATTAAGGAGTAAAGTTGGGTAATTTCCTATGTAATTTGAACTGGGAAATAGGATAAAATAGGTTCCAAAACTGTAACTCCAGTAGTTTTAAGGATGTCCGACGTAAAACACAAAATTCGGTATCGAAAACATTTTTTAGGTTTGTAGTAAAATAGCTTTGTTAAATAACTAATAAATGCGGAAGATTTAGTAACAAAACTTGTAGAGAATTTAATTCTGAGAAAATTAATGAAAATACAGGCAATAATAAGTAAATAAAAATTTTTGAAAACCGGTTTTTTATTGAAGAAAAACAGACGAAAATCGTGTTATTCTTTTTATACCTAATAAACATTCTTTGTATTTCTTTTGTATTTAAAAAAAATGTTGTGTTTGAATCTACATTACAGTTGAAGTTCTTCTAATTTGTTTTATGCGCATTATAACTTTACTTGTTACTAGAAAAAAATAAAGAAAATGAATTCCTTTATCTATAAGTACTTTGAATGTCATAAGGAACAAATCAAAATAAAATAATTAAGAGAAATAGAATTTAGTACACTTTTCCATAATATTTATAATAAAGAGATGTTAAATCCGGCTTAATTTTATAGTCTAGGTCTTTAAAATCATTCTGATTTATAATGTATTGCATCATTATATCTCTTGATCTTTAATTAAAAAGAAAACCAAACTGAAAGTCATAAAAACAGTGATACGAGGTAAAATAAATATTTTATTGTACTTAATTGAACAATTAGAATGTTTAATTATCACTAAGTAGTATTAAAATAATAAAAAAACGTTTAATTTTAATTATCCTGAAAATAAATCGGTTAGAATTAATCAGATAATCAGCCAGAACTAATTAGATAATATAATTCCTTTCACTATTTTGACCTTCCTTGAGATATTAATTTAATGTAATATTTATCATTCATATGATCAAATAATACTGTCATTATAATAAGACGTTAATTTTACAATGCTCGGCCTTGCTTTTAAAGAAAATTAATTACTGTTATTTTCCGTCATTTTTTAAAAAAAATATTAGCATTGTTATATTACGCTCCTTGTAATTTTTTTTCGAACAGATTTGAATTTATATAAATAGTCAATTTTACTCTTCGTGCCAATCAGGATATTACTCGATATCATAGAAAGTTAAAATTTGGCATACGAATTGTTCTTGACCCCGTACGTTTGACAGCGATATCAAAAACCCTGAAATTGTCCAAAGCGGAAAGAATCTACACAATTGTGTAAAGGTTATAAAATGTTTTTGTAATTATCACATTATTAAATTCAAAAATATTGCCGATAATTTTCACTTTTTAATATCAAATATGGGATTGTATCAGGGAAAAAACGATTATGGAGAAATAATTACACAAATAGTTACAAAAAATACATAATACTGAAAAACCATTTTTAGTATATCAACAGAAAACGTTCATAAAAGTTTAATATTACATTTTTATTCCTTTAGGTATTTTCAAAGATTAGTTACATTTCCGATAGGTTACTAATGGGAACTTTAGTTTGGTTTTATATACCTGAAACCTTGAGCTAAAAAAGTTATTTAAATGTTAAGGATCAATAGCCTTCAGAAATTTTTATTTTTTTTAAATTTTCCTTTAAAATGTTGTTTTTTGTCAACCGTTATGTTTTTAAATCATTAAAAAGTTCCCACAGCATCCCACTGGATTCGCAGGTCACTTCCTGTGTCCAGTGTTCTTAATTTTGGTGGGATTTATTAGAATCGGTTCAATGAACATGTACATCAGTTCGAACCCTTCATTTTTCAGCTAGTACTCTCTAAGATGTTCTAGTGTTGTTACGTAAAATATAGTCTATAGTTAATAGTCCATAGTCCAGAATGTGAATAATTGAGGTTCCTTCAACTTATTTACACTTTCTGTACATTTCATAACTATGTGAATAGTTAGGGAATTCAACTATAATAGTTAATAGTAAGTAATTAACTATGTGAATAGTTGAGGTTCCTTCAAAGGCTTTACTGTTCACGTAGCCTTACTATTTTGCACTAATTTACACCTAATACCCTTCTCAAAGATTGATAAGTACAAGTACTGAAAGAATCATTCAGACGAGCTTAACAATAACTGAGTTTTAACCAAACATCTGTTCAAACAGGCAAGTAGAGGGAAATTCTGATTTTTATTAAAAAAATAATAACAAAGTAATTATTTATAAATTTTTATTTAAAAATAAATTGTAGAAATCTAAAAAAATGAGTGATATTATTAAAGATGAAATAGAATGTTCATTAACAAAATATTTTCTGATTATTTTATCTAAATAAAAAAATTAAAAATAAAGTGAATTGCTAATAAATATTTAAATATGATGGTATTTACCTCATTGAGTATGTTTTTGTATCTTAATTTTAAAAATGTGACGTGTAATTTGTGCTGATCAACATATTTTTTTTTTTACCTAAATGGTGTAAAATATGAGATTAGTTATTAAATAAAATAAACATCATGATTTGTAAAAATATCACACTAAATTTTAATGTTATTTAAAAACTAAGTTTGGGATATTAAAAAAAAAATTACATTAATTATTTAATGAAGAAAAATAAAATACAAACACTGGTGTTATGATCAGTGCATCAAAATCATAAAACGTTCATTTTAATTTATGATATATTTTATTTTCTGGTTATAGAAAAAAAAAATTAAATTTTTTAGTTGTTTCTACATGTCTAGAATCTACAATCTTAATATGATTTAAGATTTTTAACTAATTTATTTAAAAAATAACATTCTTATTTAAATTGATGAAGTCAAACTTTTATGGTAATTAGAGTTCCATAAAATTTATTTGAAGATGTAATTCAATGTATATTTTGCAGGTATAGACACAATGCCCTTTTAAATCATATGAACTTTAGAGATTGGATTTCATAATATAAGATTTCAATAGAACAACTTAATGTTTCCATTTAAGGAAATTTTATTAAAAGTTACATTGTGCAGAAATTTTTAAAATTAGGATACAAATGTAGAATTTTAATGTAGAAATATTTCCAATGCTAAGAGTATTTTATATATATTTTATAAAAATAAAGAATTAATGAAAGAACCTTACATTTATTCTAATTTAATTCCACTGCGGCTAAATTCTGGATGAGTTATTATTATTACTATTATCATTGGTAGAGAGACATTAGAATAAGTATTCCAGTTTAATTATTTTTACTGTGGTATGACATGTTGCTGCATAATGGTCATATTCCATCATGTGTATAACATAATGGAATAAGGCAAAAAAGTTATAATTTATGTGTGATAGCGTAAACAGACTACTGAAGAGTGTTAGCCATAATGAAATGAGCCTAAAACAAACGCTTTTTTTCATTTTCCTTGTTTGTGGATATGAAAATAAAATATTTACATGTAAAGGTTATTGAATAAAGTTTGTGAACTTCTTATGAACAGTTAAAAAAGTAAACCGATTACAGAATAAAGCTATACGAGAACAAATTGTTGTATTGTTTGTGAATCGCTTCAAAATTATCTAAACAATTATATTAGATGAATCTAGACTTCTAAAAATATGAATTGTCATGTACCAAAGGGTAGAAGAGTAGAAATCAATTGTAAATAATGGACAAAAAGTAATTGTTATTCCAATACTCCAGATATCTTTGGTCACAGTTACTTAACATTTTTTCTTTGAACTTCTTACTTTTATCAAGATGAATCTTTGCACCGTTTGCAATTTGCTTTTATATGTGAGCAATACTTACATAAGGTTATAAATAGTATAATAAAACTTTAGAGTAAAATGATCTTTAAAATAACAATAAAACTGATTTAAAAGAAAAATATGTTGTAAATGTAATTAGTCCAATTTTTTAATTTAAACTTGTCTAAAAAAAAGTCTGTAACAAATGAATGATAGTTTTTTTTTTAATGTGGTGCCAATTGTTGTAAGTCAAATTTAAAAAACTGAAAAAGTATTATTATTATTTTACATCTCTTGCATGTTTTTTTAGTAACTTATTGTTAAATATAACTATCTTAATATAATACATTTGACTTTATTTATTTTTTGTGGTTAAACTAAGTAATACGAGTATGTATTTAACTAAATAAAAAAAAAATATTATCAAATTAAAATCGACACAAATTTTATTGTCAACAAAATTACAATAAAATCATATTATTTAACAATAATGTTTTACATAAAATCTTTTACTATTTTATTAAAATTTATCAACCACGACTCATTTATTTGCTATCCTCCATGACAGAATGGTAGCATCATTGACTTGCATTCAGAAGGTTCTGGGTTCAAATTCAGATGAGGAGGTTCAGCAGTATTCAAACACAATGAAATTTATATCTCTTCTCAAAATAAGTAAGGCAGCTACATTGAGAACTAAGCAGTTTCCTGCTGCCTTCTTCACTGAGTTTCAATCATTAATGTAATTTGTATTTTGTCATTTTCTTGACCAAAAAATATGATTGATCTTACATTTGCCATGACTAGGGTTATTCTTGATTGAGTATATTGAATATGCCTTTACTATTACTATTTCAATTTTTAGGTTGGTGAAACTTATCAATGTTTTTACTTGTAAAATTTTAATTAAATTTATTTATACAGTAATAATAGGCTGATATTCTATAACAATTACTGACGATAAAAAATAATAAATTTTGCAGTGAAATTTCATTCTTGATGAGAGTTGAACAAGGAACCTTTGGATGAAAGGCTCTCTCTTTTTCCGGTTTAGCCTTTGGAACCACTGTATGGTATTACTTCAGAGGATGATATATATGAATGTAAATAAAGTGTAATCTTCTACAGTCTCAGGTCGACCATTACTGAGTTGTGTGGTTAATTGAAACCCAACCACCAAAGAACACCAGTATCCATGATCTAGTATTCAAATCCATATAAAAGTAACTGCCTTTACTATGATTTGAACCTTAGAACTCTCAACTTTGAAATCAGCTGATTTGCAATGACAAGTTCACCACTAAACCAAACCGATGGGTTAAAAGGCGAAGATGCTACAACTCCAGTACAGAGATTGGCAGTATAAGATGGTGGTGATAAAAGAGTGTATTTTCATTACTATTTTAGAAACAATCCTTTTTAAAGTGTTGCAAGAGTTATGAGAAGTGAAGAGGGGAATAATGTTGGGTTAACTACACAAAATAAGAATGAGCAACAATAAAATCTGGATAGTAATGAAGATTGTTTGGCAATGACGATGTTATTATCAGGGAAAACTGCCAATTAATTTTTACTAAACATTGAACATATATCACATTAAGGCAGGGCTGCTACTAAGAAACAATTCATTTTTGTTGGTTCCAATCTTTTAGTTGGAAATAGTGAAAAAAACCTATTTCAATAATTGTGATAAATATATGTATTACAATTCATTTTTAGAGTCATTATTTAATTTTCCATGAATCTAGAAGGATAAAATGTTGATATTTAGTCACAATTATTTGATGCATTAAGTAACTTAATACTCTTTCTGTTATCACATGGTTAACAATGAAACAATTTATTTTTCATATCTTGCCTTTAATGAAATGCCATGCTTTTATCTATTTAAATTAGCAGTTTATCTATTTAAACTAAGCACGTAAAACTCTACCACTGAGTTATAATCAAACGTAACCTAAAAACTGGTGTTATACACTACAAGAGTTAAAACAGACTTAAGTCATTTTTTATCTAGTATAGGGAAATTAACATCTTACTAGCATAACTTAAGTCTGTGTAGAAAAGAAAAACTTATTTACTTCTCAGATCGTGATCATCCAAGGAATGCTTATAATGAATATTTCTTTTCAGTTAAACTCAGAAAAAATATTCAAACTTAAAATTTCTTGCTCTATTTTGAATGCTTCAAGAACTTATTCTTAGATCATTTCTTACATAATTGTACGAATATGTTGACAATGGCTGTCTAAGGAGTGGTTTTAATGAATATTTCTGAACTTTACAAATAAGAGACGTACGATTTGCCTTCAGTTGAATGATTTAAAATGTTATTTTGAGACCTATATATCAGTTATCTAGCTAGATATGTGTAACAAGTTGCTGAAAATGTTGTTTGTTTTCTTATGTGCACCTAGATACTGTAACCGTTTTTAGAACTGCCAGATTGTTCATACTGAGAAAAAGATCCTAAGTCTAATAATAATAATGAATGATTCTAAGATTTATTACTTTTCTTTTTAATTATAATAAATGACAAAAATTTAACATTAAAAACAATGTTTATTGTTATTTATAATTTTACAAATGCCATAGTCCCTTAGTAAGTAATGTACAGTAGTAGTACAGTTATTAATATGTTTAAAATTTCTTTGCCTAACTTTTCTCAGTGCTAAACATATAATCACAAATAAAAAGTAATTTATAATAAATTCATAAGTAATTTTCTTTAATTCTCACTTAGGCTACATGTTTTTCCTTTTTTATCTTGTCACTTTTCTCACAACAGTAGTAAAAACCTGATTGTAGGTTGGCTTATATTAAAAACATCATAAACCTATATAATGTATTTTGGTTTACCCTATCAAACTCTTTTGGTAATTGGTCTTGTCTAACCTTAGACTAAAGGCTAACAGTAATAACAAAAATTTATTTAAATATATTATTTCAATTAAAAACAACTAAAGCACATTGGTAGAATGTACATCTAAATTCAATTAATTACCTATATTTTAAACTACACTCATCTATTAAGGTATAACATGAGCAATGTAGCTGCCTGCCTCCAGGGTTCTTTAACATAAGGGGTATCTTATCCAAATTGTGCGTGTATCAATAAAACTGAAAAAGAAATTGCAAGATGAGTTTATAAAGGGTTAACAGAGGATCACAAATTTTGAAAAGAAAAATGTCTTCATTATCACCTCCAAAGACTTGCTTAACAGTTTAACCTGTAAAATATTTCTACATTTTGACCTTAGACAGTTAAAATTGTGGATCAGTCTTTATTATAAGGAGTATGAAATCTACTAGTAGCCTTCAGGGCTGATTCTGTGATGTCTATAGTAATAATAAATAATTACTTAGTAATTAGATAGTGAAGTAACATTTTATTAAGTCTTCTGGTGCAAAAGTTTATTTCTTCCCACTAAATAGTTTGGAAGTTAAAGGTCAAGCTGGACTAAGTTATATGTACAATCAAATTCTCAATGTTGTCTCCTATAATCTATGGTGAGGTTCCAGTTAACCCCAAATTCTGGTTTGACAATCCAGGTATATAACAAGCAATAGGTGTAGTCAATAGATATACAGAGGCACAGCTATATATGCATTTTTACACAATAAATCTGCAAACATTATTCAGAAACCTCTAGAATATTATACAAATCAATCAGTTAAAATCCGTAATTTAAATAATTTGCATGATCTGTCATGCATGAATTATCTATTAAATAAAAAGAACAGCAATTATAAAATTTTACTGAAATAACTAATTACATAATTTTTATAAAAATAATAAATTATATAAATATTTGTGAATTCTTTAGTTGAAGAAAATAATCATACTAAAGTAAATTCTTGTTAATGTTGTGGCATTTCAAGGTTATATGTAATCTCTACTAAAAATAAATGAATGAACTTAAAACTTTGAATACAAATTATTTGACAATATTCCAGATAGTCAAGCTGTTGTACAATAAGTATAATAATCTGATCAGTGTTACTATTATTGCATTTCATCCTAAAATATTTCATTTATTTTACAGGAAAAGAATCGTTAATTCTGAAAAACTTTAAAGGTTTTTAGTGACCTAATATGAAATTAATAAATTAGGAAGTGAAAAAATGTCAAACCTGAACTACCTGCTGGGAACACATTTGAATATCATCAATTCCAACTGAACTTTGTAGTGACCAAACATATATTTTCATTAATATTTATAAAAAAAATATTTGTTTTGCTATGGTGGTAAGGTTAGAAATTCTGGAGGACAGCTCAAGTTTCTCAACTATCATCTGTTTTTCTATATATTTAAATGTTATTTCTTTTTAGTGAAGAGGCTGGAATGTTTATAAAAACTGATAATTCCTTTAATGATGCATTTATGGTTTACACTAGTCTAATTTAAATTATATAATAGAGAAGCCCTTTGTATGTGTATTTATTGCACATAACTGAGTAAGTAAGAATACACAACTTAAAAATATATGGCATTCATCAGTTTGACAAAAACAACTATTTTAAAAAGCTTTAGTCAACCAAGGTCAGTCTTAACAGTTTTGCCAAATAATGATGATTAAGATAAGGTCAGCATTAAAGTACTAATGTAAACTTTTGTAGTCAGTCCAACATTGAAAGACTTTTTACAATGTTTCAATTACAAAGTATAATTGGTGTACCAATTTTACACTTTGTAATGTATAAATACTACTACATAGCTTAATTGCTGTAGAGTATTTATACATTTAAGGTATTTTATTTATTCATTCATATTTGGAACTGAATGCTGTTGCCTGTATTAAGAAAAAATTTCACAGTTTGTGATAATCCATTATGTATTTGAATCTACAACCTTCCATTTATATAACATTAACAAACATTTTGGGTAAAACTAAACAAAGTTTTTGAACTGTTAACATTGATTAAAGTTTTCTATAATGCTCTTAGTTTCTTCTACTGAAACAGGCTGAGTCCATCCACTATCTATGCTTTTCTACTTAATCATGTTAGTTGTAAGATTAGTGAATGACATTCATCCCTCACAGTATTTATTATTCTATTTGGTAACTGTGACAGTGTGTGATGCCATGCTTTTTAGAGAAGTGGTATTATATCTGTCTTTCATCTGGAAGAATCTGGGGTAAAATCCTGGTTAGGTATGGTGTTTTTTACATACTAAATTATTCATCTCTTGTTAACAATGGTAATTTTTAATAGGGTACTTTGGTACTTGAAATTAGTTAGGTGGATAAATAAATCACAATATTTATTAATTCCATTGACAGTATGATAACATGATGTTCTATGGTAATTTATAATTCAGAAAAAATATTTCATACAACCAACAAAATTTGTCTTGTATAATCATTTGTGTTTATATGAATCACTTGATAATTTATATATTTTTATTCTAATGAAAAATTAAAATAAAATTACAAATATTATAACAATAATACCTATATCATATTTTAAACAAGATATGCCAACAAATTAAATCATGATGTAACTTAATTTATACAGCATATTTATCACAATAATACCTCTTGAAGAAAATTTAATTAAAAAAATAAAAATTGAAAAAATAATATCAATAAAAGGTGATATGTTTTTTTTGTATTATGATGTAATTATTAGTATAGTTTAGCTGGATTTTCAGACATATGGGAAAAAGTTATAAATAAAAAATAAACTAAGGTTCTAGACAAAATATGTTTTGCTTTTTTCACAATGTAATATTGGTAATATTTCTTTTCTTTTCTACTTATGAGTTTAGAAATCTTGTTCTGACATTAGTTATTAGTAATCTAAATCCTTATATCTAATCACTTAGTAATGTTTATTTGATGAGTAGTATCTAATTTTAAATAAGTGACTTAGATATTTTAACAATTCTTTATCTTCTGAAATTAATCACTCTTTTCTGTACATATATGCAGAAAGAATAATTTATGCTCTTAGAAAAAAGATATAATTTCTGGAGATTTAGTTAATATGAGTAATAAGAAACAAGAATGACTGTAGTTCAGTAGATCATTATTTAAAATTGGTATAAAAGTTTCATGCTTACATTTTAAAAATAAACTTTGCTTACGTTTAATTGTAAAAGAGTAAGTTATAAAATTAAATGTATTTGTTTGTTTAGTGAATTTTTATAGGTAATTTAATTTTATAATTAAATAAAATGGACATGGAAATGTAAACTTCTTTTATTAAAAAATAGAACAAAATTTGGTAGTATTCTTGTTTTTTCCAATAATTCTAAGTGTTATGTGATTTTATAGTCATATACATTGTAGTTAGATGGAATCTAACTACAATTAATCGTCTTTCTAATATATTTTAATTTACATACTGAACACATTCTTAATAACCGAAGGAACACTGCAGAAAGTAAAATTCAGATATGACATGATAGACTGCTTAAATTCATTACTATTCATAGGTAAAGTGAATCATTCAGGAGTTAAAAGTTAAAAAGATGTAGCATTATAAAATTATTAAAAATTATAAATGATCAAATTTGATGAAAGGACCTTATCCCATGAACATTTTTATGCTAATCAGCAGCACCTTCTGCTGGTGACATTCTTTGTTAACTCCACAGAAAAATTATTTTTGTGAATTAGTGACAACTATTGGTGGCTTAACTGCAGTAAAGTGCCTCAACTCTATTCTCTGGAAGAACAGTTAATATGCAATTGAAACTGAGCAGTTTAAATTTTTATTTGTACTATTTTTAACTGCCAGAAAAACTGCACAAACCCAATTCAATCTTGCTAAAATTGTTTAAGATTTCTTTCTTTTCTGTTTGTTCTATGTAGCTTAATATTCTTGATTTTATTAATCTACTAAAGACTGTTGAATTTATATAAAAGTTGTAATTAACATAAGTTAATTTCATTAGTTAAAGTTACAGTTAGTCGTAAAAGTTAATTGTTTTGTCTAAATGTAATGTAGACCTTGTTTTGTTTTTTTTAGAATGAAAATAAACCCTATAAATAATATTTATTTTTAAAAAAAAAGAAAAAAAAGGTGAATTGTGAGTAATGAAAAAATGCCACGTTTAAAACAAGAATTGAATTCATGACCTTCAGTATATAAATTGGCTGCCAAACTTGATATTAAGTTACAACTGAGTTTATTTACATGTTGTTTTACTACAATTCTAAAGTCAATTAAGATGGAACATTTCACTTTATTTAAAACAATTTTGTTAGTTTATATCTTTTGTATCTATTACTCATATATGTGATTTTTATTCCATGTGACTTATTATTAATAAATGAATGACTACAATTTAACATTTAGAAAGACTATCTGGAAAGTAAAATTTAAGTTTAGTGAGTGCCTTAGGGGTGGGGATCATAATGCCTTAGTGATCATTGCTCTGCACATACTGTTATACATTTAAATAGCAATCATTTAAAATATGTGCTGATTGAGAATACAACCAACTGCTAAGTACATTCAGTAATAATATATACATACCTATTGCCCAGAAACTGTCAAGCAGTTGTAATCCATTATGAACTTAGCAAAGTTTATAGAGAGAATGTAACGTTTCAGGGTGAGATGAAACAGGCAGGGGCTGTTTAGAAATGGACTGTTCATGAATGATGAAAGATGAACAAACTATTGAAGAAGAAGGATAATGTGTTTTGCTGTAGCAATAATTCATCATTTTCAATTATTTCATCAAGTATCTTGTTCAGTTCTTCATGAAGTGATCATAATAATGCAAAGCATAATATTCTAAGTTTTGTGCTTAATGGAACCCTAGGCTTGGCCATCTTTCTTGGTCATAACTACATTAAAAGTGGTAAATTCTGGGTTTTCTCTTAGATAAATTTATTATGAGTAATGATACTTGGGTTCATTTGTAAGTTTGAGACAAAAAAATAAATCAGTGTTGTAAAATCAAACTCAAATATCAGCAAAAAAAAAAAAAAGCCATCAAAATGTCTTTTGCCAAGACATTCATGACTTTTAGGACTATGACAATTAGGAAGTATTTTATAGACATCCTTTATGTCTAGTCAATCCTTAATTGCCAGTGACTGCCATTTCACCATAAACTTCAAGAAATGACTAACATCACAATATTTTAATTACTATGAGTTGTAATCAAGTTTGATGATGATTCAAAGACAGATGGAAGAATTTTACCATAATGGAATTCAAGAGTTATATGCTGTGACAAGTGATAATTATCAAGCGACAATCTATTTCTACTTTGTAAATTAAAAAATAGGTAAAAAAATGCTATGGTAAAAGTAGGTAAAATTTGGTTATAATGAAATTGATGTAAGTGTACCGACATTATTTTTTTAGAATTAAACATCAGTTAACTTTCAGATAGTGCTTATACTTATTTGATTCCTTAAAAAAAATGCTAAACATTCATTTTACAGTATGTGAGAATGTATGTGTGTCTTAAATGTTTGTATAAAATCCTACTTTGACCCCTTAAATCTGTCAAATGACTAAACAAACAAAAAATGTAGGTATCTTTGGTGAGTATCATGAATTTTATTTTTACCTTCACTTAGGGCTGGACCTGTTTTGGTATGAAGAAAGCCCCAAGGGAGATTCAGAAGGAATTCCTCACTTCTGCACTTCTTCTATCATCTTTGTTTGGATAATCTTAACCGACATTGTAGATGCCATGTGACAAAATCGCTCATCCTGCTTAGTCCCAATGATATTCTCTGGATAATTTCCTTCAGCATGCTTCCCTATGTTGCAGAAACTGATTGCACAAGAGCACCATGTGTTCTGCAGTATCCTCCTTTCCACAATAATCAGAATCTACAGAGGGTCTCAGTGTCTATGCATATGGAATCCCTTGAAACACCCATGACCAGTAAGGATTTGGGTCAACTCATACCCCAGTTCCTTGTGTTTGTGGGCAAACCCACCTCTGGAAGTCTGAGATCAGTCTGCAGGTTCATCTTTCCTTCATCAATTGATCCTACATCATGAGTTACCTTACTTTTTTTATAAATTCTTCACTTTTCCTCAAAATTTTGTATAATATCATAAGTCAATTAGTATAGTAAATAAATCCATTAATAGGGATAACTAATATCAAGATGAAAATGAAACTTGTGCAAAAAGTGAGTGCTGGCTATAGGGACAAAAATTAGCGATGCTCTGCAGTCATTTTAAATTTATAAATGAAACTAAATTGAGGGAAAAATAATAACCAGTAATTTGATGCCGTTATTTAAAACTGAAATCATGCAAATATAAAATAATACTTGTTTTAACTTCTAATTTTTATTATAGTTTAGTAAATAATATTAATTGTATATATTATTAATTATCATAACATATTATTATCTTTTGATATTAATTAACATACTTATTATTATAATTAACTTCTATAAATTATTAATTAATTTATTACTTATTATAATTAATTACTACAAAAATTACTATTTAATTTTTAAACATTAAAATCAGTTAGATGATAAAATTTGTCACTATTTGTGTTACAAGTGTACAACTTGAGATATTGCATATGAAAATATTAACATAAAAGTATAATATATGCAATAAGAGTATTAAATGAAAGTACTCCTCAAACATTTTATTTTACTGAGAAATCACCCAAATCAAGAGGTTCAGCAGTTAATTTATAGCAATCTATTGTTAATCTTGTTGGTGCAGGGGAAGCATCAATTAGTGTTCACTTTTTGTAACTTAGGTAGATTAAGGATACCCACCGGGTTGGTCTAGTGGTGAACGCGTCTTCCCAAATCAGCTGATTTGGAAGTCGAGAGTTCCAGCGTTCAAGTCCTAGTAAAGCCAGTTATTTTTACATGGACTTGAATACTAGATCGTGGATACCGATGTTCTTTGGTGGTTGGGTTTCAATTAACCACACATCTCAGAAATGGTCGAACTGAGAATGTACAAGACTACACTTCATTTACACTCATACATATCATCCTCTGAAGTATTATCTGAAGGTAGTTACCTAAACAGGATAAGAAAGTAAAAAAAAAAAAAAAAAAGTAAGGTAGATTAAGGATAAGTTAAGTGATTTATAAATTAAGTAATTAATGTTAGGCTAGAAAGATAGATTAATGTTAGTGAATTTAAGGTATAGGACATTTTAATGAAACTGTCGTCATATATTGCTCTATCTCGTAAACTATAAAATACATAATAGTTAATTTTATATATATATAAAATATACACATACTCAAACATATATGTATTATATTAATCTGATCAACCCAACCCAAGTACAGAATTAATAAAACAAAATAAAATGACAGCTACCTATAATATATAATATTATATATATAATTAAATAATATATTATTATATATATAATAAAGTAATAAACATGTTATAAAATAATAAATGCAATATATGGAGCTATAACTAGTAACATATAACTGCTTAAGTTATGCTATAAGTTAACCTAACTTATGGTTTCCCTTATCCAAATTCCTGTTTATATAATTACATAAATCGGTAAAGAGTTTATTTATACCCAGGGATTTCCTGAAAATCCACTGGGTTGATCTAGTGGTGAACGCACCTTCCCAAATCAGCTGTTTTGGAAGTTGAGAGTTCCAGCATTCAAGTCATAGTAAAATCAGTTATTTTTACACGGATTTGAATACTAGATTGTGAATACCAGTGTTCTTTGGTGGTTGGGTTTCAATCCACACATCTCAGGAATGGTTGAATTGAGACTGTACAAGACTACACTTCATTTACACTCATACATATCATCCTCTGAAGTATTATCTGAACAGTAGTTACAACTGTAGAGGCTAAACAAGAAAAAGAAGAAGAAGGGCCTTCCTGAACCAAATTGGCTCCTTTCACGAAACCCATTCTCTTTAACATATTTATATAACGTTTTACATATACGCTGTTCAGAAATTTTATTCAGAATAGAAATTGGTCTATAGTTTGACTTATCACCATGAAAACGTTATCTATAAAATGGGCAAACTGTAGAAACTTTTAGAATATCAGGATAAAATCCTTCGTAACCTGATGTGTTAATGGCAATATTACTTTATTCACTTCCTGGGCAGTGAGAGGAGACATATAAAAACTAACATCAAGCACAACCAAATCTACATGAGGTGATTATAAAACATTGCATCTGTGCTTTACAATGTTGACTTTTTTAATAAAAGAATCAGCAAAACGATTTGCCACATCCTGACTCCTGTAAGAGAAGTCTTGCGATGATTCTGGTCACCACACCACCCCCTCCGTTCTTAGCAGAGGACTTTACCAGAGATCATCTTTTAGACCTCTAAATTTTAAAACACAACACAGTCATCAATTTGGCCTCTGTCAGGATACCACCGATGCAAATGTCAGACATTTCCATCAGTGTATTAACACAACCTACTATTGCCTTCATATGACCTCTTCCAACCACGACCACCTACCATAACTTACAACCCTTAATTATCAAATTAACTGACTCGAGGAACTACAATCTCCACACCTTCCTCTAACACTGAAGGTTTCACACAAAAACTCTTTCTATATCTAAATTCAATTAGACTATGAACTCAGGTCATTACTTGATTGAGTCTTTAAACACCAAAAATATTATGCTCATACCAACGAAACAAAGTGTTGATTGCAAAAACAACAATTTTGTCCTACAATTTAATTTACTCAAAGTCTTCTTGATTTACTTAAAAATCAAGAAACAAATTCACAAATTTAATAAGCCTCTAATAAAAATATACCCTATTTCTTTCTGTTCTGGTTCACTTTTGGGAGCAAGGTCAATATCTGCACCCTTCCACATTACAGCACCATCACAGAGTTCTCCACATATCCATTCTCATCCTAATGGCGAATATCTCAGCTAACTGGGGCTCGATGCCAAAATGCCTGTCTTGGCGAAGTAAGCATCCAGGTGGGTTCCTAGCCACCCTGGTTACTATTCTATCTATACATCTATAACAGCATCAGACCCCTCAGCCATCCTCCTCAGGACTAAGAATCCAAGGAAGCCAGCAACTACATTCCATTCCCGTTTGTTTTTCCAATAAACTTGCAGATCAAAACCAGAATTGATCCTTGCAAGCTATGTAGCTATTTTGGTACATTCAACTTCGTACATGGGGCAGACATGTAAGACATGGTGCACATCAACAATGGCCCTACACTCTCGATACAAGCCTGAATTAATAAAACCAAGTCTGGCCAACCTATCTTGAAAAGCACCATGTCCAGAAAGAAACTTCCACATACGTTATTAATAATATTCCAGGTATTTTTAATGTTTCCCTAACGCAGAGTTAATTTATCATTATAACATTTATTCTTCTGCTTTTTAATTCTTTTATTTAATTGATTTCGAAAGCTGATATAGCAACCATCAACATAAGATTGACAGGAGATAGATGTTACCAAGAAAAGTGTAGCAACAGCTGTACAATACATACAGCTGGCTAACAGGCGTCCAAGTAATTTCCTTGGAAATGTGATCTTTTATTTAACCTGACTTTTATGTTCAGGTTACTTTTCAGACTGGATTTTTCAACTACTTGCAGATCATGTACATTTAAAATTTTTTTTTAGAAATGGACATATCACTTCCAGAAGTGGTGCAGTGCGACCAGGATCAATGTGATTGCAAGTGAACAGAGACCCTTCCATTGTCCACATGCCTTCTGTGATAGCAAACATGTAGTACAGTGTCCATGTATGCCAGTGCATGGGAGTCCTGAAAGCTTCTATGAGTAGGGGCCTGGAGTTAGTATAGAGATTGTACATACATTCTCAGATAGGACATATGCTGGTTCCATCGAAGAACTGGACCAGACCTCCAGGGTTGGTGATCCTGTAGTGGGGTGTACCCTGATGGCTAGCCTTGCTACAGAAGGGATAAACCTTACATGCAAAATCTTGAACAACCAAATGTGGTTGAGAGTTCATGTAAAAACCCTCATCTAGATACAGCTGATTTACCACATGCAAAATTGAAACGAAAAAAGGACTCGGTGAGAATAAGAAACAAACTCAGAAGTCAAGTGCAGCTATTTGGAAGAATGAGTACACCCCACGATGTCCCAGGCATCTTGTGATTACATTGTAACATATACTACATTGTATTGTAACATAAATTACATTGTAACATCTTGTTGTTACATTGTATTGTGATAAAATGGTAACTTCACTAAAGTGAGTCTGTTCTTGATTGCTTACAAGATTACTGTATGTATTGAAGGCCCTGTAAAAGAAAGTTGCAAAAGCCTTTAATGGACTGTAACTAGAGACTGTAAATGATGGCCAAATGAACAAAATTCTTGCATTGAAGAAGATTGGTTAATTCTCCATGCTTGTACAACCACACAACACCCTTAATTCATCCAAAGAGGTTGTAGTTATTTGTCGGAATCTACTCATGGCTCAGATGAAGAAATAGTTGAAGAACTATCAAGTAAAGGTGTAACTGAGTGCTGAAGATTGACCATGAGAAGAAATGGTAAGGTTCTTCCTTCTGCTTCTAATGTGCAGTGACATTTGATGACTCAATTTGCCTGAGAAGTTGCATGCTGGCATACATCGTTTGGATGTGTGTGCTTTTAAATTGCAGCCAATGCAGGTTTCAAATGCTAGTGCTTTAGACATACTGCACTGAGATGTGAAAGGCAGCACATCTGCGAATGTGGTGTGTTTAGTCTCAAGTGAGCCATGCAGAGTCCTCCACTCTGTGTTAACTGTAAGGAGCAACATAACTGTCATTCTAGAAACTGCCCTAATGGTCTATAAAATGAAAACTGATATTCAGGAGATGAAAAACTACAAAAAGATAGTAATCCAGAAGCAAGAAAAATTGCTAGAAATTGAACACTTTGATTTACATCAACTTATGCACAAGCAACTGCTACACCTTTATCACCAAAGGTCAACGCAGAACAACTACTTTCTTCTCTAGCACCAAGTCTTGCAGCTATGACTGAAAGAATCATAGATAGTAGAATGAAAGCTTCTCTCTCGCTCTCTCTCTCTCTCTCTCTGAAGAGCAAGCAAGACCTACCAAGATACAAACCCAATGGATGTTGTACCAAAGAATACGGAGGAGACACCTGAAAAAGCCAAATACTCCTTTTAACAATCACAAGGTGAAGGAAGGTATAGCAAGAATGCAGGAGAAGTCTGAGCCTGTGGGATGCAGGTCCAACTTAAGATAGAGAAAAAATCCTAGATAGAGAGACTGTTGAAAAGAAAGTTGTGGAACTCCAAAAACACACAGGTCTACAGAAGAGAGGGCAAGCATTTCAGCCGCCCAAAAAGTCTCAGAGGGGAGTGCATCCAGTCTTGAATTGAATGCAATATTCTCCATACCACTTGGGCTGGGGTCATCTGGTACTAGCATTAGAGCATCCTCTCCACCACAATCAATGGCATTGGAAGAAAAAAATTCCATCTCAGAAATTTCAGCTACAATGTCCTTGGAAATGGAAGCTGTAAGAGGATGGAAAAAAAGATGTAAAAACGGATGGCCTGCAGGTAAACCTAGACAATAAATAAAAGAGAAGTTAGAAATCAAGAGGTGATTTAGAAATCAATAGAAGTTAGAAATCACAATGTTTTTTATGCTTATTTTTGTTTGTAATCTTTGTTTTCTAACATATTTATTTTAGAAGATGTTTTAAATAATCTCTCGTTTCATTTTATCAGTGTGGGAAAGTTTTTATTTCCTTTTTTTCATTTTTTTGTTTGGGAAAAGGGCTAATGATCATAGCAGTTGATACCCAAAAACCTGAAAACAAAAAATTATTTTAATAAACCGTTAATAATAATCTTAATTAAAGATAAAAACCAGTAATAACAACAATTAGGAACGATTATGATGGGCATGATAAACTGCATCCCTGACAGTCTGAAAGTTTTGGAACACCTTTTTAACATCCATAACAGAATAAGAATCTTGGTAATTTTATTAGCTAGGGTTAAATGTTAACCTTGACATGTTTAACACAGATTTTTGAAAAACCTAAATTAAACACTCTTGAATATATTAATTTTTTCCAACAAAGCCTTCTCTTTGAAACTTAGTTTTGAGTAACAATATTTGCTATTCTACATCTAACTTTTGAATTTTGTTACATTTTCAATTAATTTCTCTTATTAAATAAATTAATATTTAATTAAAAATAATATTTAATGAATGAATAATATTTTATCATCATCACTAAATACTGAGGAAAATTCCCCAATAAATAAATATTAATTAACAAATAAAAAACTTATTATTATTTGCTGATCTCTCAGGCAGAGTGCCTGAAAGCATAGTTGCCTTTCATCCAGAGGTTCATCCCAATCAGGCATGACATTTTTTATATTCTATAAAATAAATTGCCATCCATCACAGTGACTATTATTGGACATCAGTCTGTTGATAATATTGCTTAAATAAGTAACTAATAATAAATATCTCATTATTATTCTTTTCATTTATTTACTTGACATATTTTATTACTATTTCCTCAGTATTTGGCAATGATTATCAATTAAGATGTTTCTAATACAAAAATATTAAAATATTAACATATATTTGAACATTTCTTGTTTAATGCTTTAATTTAGTAAGCATAAACATAGCTACTTATATATATTTAAAAAGTAATAATAAATATAAATGTGGATTTATTTTTATTTAAAAATTTTATCATTAAACAAAAACTTACAGCAAAGAAAATAAATTTTCAATATGTGGCACTAGTTATATATTTTGTTGATAATAAGAGAGAATTAATGAATAAACAAAAACAGAAAGAAAAGTTAGATGCAGATTAACAATCATTGTCACTCAAATTAACTTTAAATTATTATAAGATCATAAAAAGTTGTAAATGTAAAGTTGTAAAGGTTTCAAAAAGAAGGTTTTGTTACAGAAAATTAAAATGATTAAAAATAACGTAAAACATAAAAAAATCAATCATGAACGTAAATTGTTGTCAAACAGTATTTCTTTAAGCAAGCTATTTGATAAAATTAATCTTATCAGAAGTTATGGGGATGTTTTGATAACATAAAAACATATTGCATCTTGTAGACAGTTGTAAGTGCTGAAGTAGTGATTTAACTGTAACTTGTGAAGTTACAGTTAAATCACTACTGCTTTTAAAGTAAGTGTCTCTATGAACAGTGTCATAGAACCTGTTATAAATCAAATGAAATACTTCACTAAAGATGATTCTAATGGCAGAAGTTGGAACCCACAATATACGATACTACATTTATATACTCATTTACTTGTAAATGATACTTCATTTAGAAATACAATAAGTAATTTGGTTCTGGCGAATCAAAGAACTGATCTAATAATTAATAAAATACTTGTTAAACATGATAAACCAGAGAAAAAGAAAATAATTCATAGAGAATAGAATAAATTAAAAGTTGAAAAGAAAACATTTCACTGAAAACAACTTAAATCTGGAAAATTTTTTATTATGCTGTAAATTAGTTGATTTGATTGTGTGGCGTATATACAATCACCAGTTGAAAAACCAAAATAAATTCAATACCTAAAAACTCTTTTTTAAAGAAGCGTGTACAAACACGAAAAGGAGTTAAATTAAGTTTAAGAAAAATTATGTAAAGTAACTCATGGTAATCAAAATTAGTATCTATAGTAGAGAATTAAATGATTTCATTAATGTTGTAGTTACTAATGAACTCAATTAGTGAAAAAAATAGTTATTAAAGGAGGGTAAGGAATGTAAAATTTGTTTTTATTAACAGAAGTTAATTTGGAAAATATTGTTCAAAATCCAGCCAGAAAATATTTAAAAAGTAGCTCTAACATGTACATCATTGCTTCAAAATACACCACAAATATTAATAGATATGTTTTTAAATGTAACCTTTTGTAAATTTGTAGCTTTTACTGATCCAAGGGTTAAAACAAAAAATAAGTAAATCTAATTCCTATTAGGTAAAACCACCAGTAGTTACCTTAAGGATTTATTTGCCTGTTTGTTAACATTGCTTCGACCGAATTCACTATAGGGAAAACTTAAAATTACTCATAGCTGCACAAACTATTCCTCTATTATATTGTCACAAGAATAAAATTAGTAAAATGAATGTGAAAAATTTATTTATTTTTTAAAAAAAAGGGGACAGGTTCAGTAGTTGACACCAAGGGAAAACAAGAATATTTAGTAGTTGACACTTTTTATTTTCTTCTTCATAGGAAAAGACTACGTACTCCCCTACTTTTCTCTCTACTGGTTTCTTAAGGTTGTTCCCGTGTATGTTTTCCTCATCGCTCTCATCTTTATAATCACTGTCACTGTCGGACGGCATTTCATCCGTGTCAGAGTCAGAGCTGTCTTCGTAATGAAGCATCTGCTTTGTGGTCCTTTTCTTATGCTGCTGAACATTATGTTGTTTTGCTCTTTCTTTTAGATTTTTTTTCTTTTGTCTCTCAGCAGCACGTTCCAGTTTTCTGTTTTCTAATTCTTCCTTTTTTGCCAACTTCTTTCTAAAATATTCTTGACACAGCTGTCCTGAGACAATAGCAGGCATTTTTTCCTTCATAGATCGTTTTTGTTTCGGTTCGTTCTTGTCTTTCTGGAAAAAAATTGTCTTTTGAAGGGGCTGGGGATTTCTGTGGATACTGAAGAAGTTCCAGCTTGACAAATATCAGTATGATTAATACTATCTTTAGCAGGCTTATCGATACAAGTAGGATTGTTTGTTCCAGATGACAGATTGTAATCAGTGGTATGATTAGCAGACTAACACCAGGAGTAAGTGTTGCAGATGACAGGTCCCCATCCTCAATGCTTTGATTGTCAGGCTCATTAGTAGGACCAGATGCATTTAACAAACTACTTTCTAGTTCTAGTTTTGTGTTCTGCCACAGTTCAAAGAGTGAAAAATCTTTTTCCTCCTACTCTTTATTTGTATTACAGTTACAAAATATTTTTGAGCTTGCTTTCTGGAATACTCTGATTGAGAAACCGAAGCCCTTCTTTTAAAAATCATCTGCGTTCTTCGGCTTTTGTGACTTGATTATCGCCTTTAATGTTTAACGGGAGAGTGATAGCTTCTGGGTTCCATGGAAACAATCCACATTTCCTAAAACCATTTTCCAGGATAGTCGCTTGTAATACATTGTCTATAACTTCTTTCGGAAGTTTAGGGAAATCTTTTTTCTTTAAGACTGGAGCCTCTAAATTGGATAACCTCCATTCATGTACTTTCTTCTTCCAGTGCTCTTTAAGAGTCCTGAAAACCGAAAAATCCATCGGTTGCAAGAGATGTGTCACATTTGAGTACAGTGCGATGAGAATGATGCCATTTTTTTCACAAAACTGGCTCACTTGCAAACTCAGATGAGATGAGTGCCCATCCCCAAAAAGAACAACTGGCAAAGGAATATTTTCTTTCTTCAGCCTGGGTAGAAAATGTCAGCGAAAAACTCGAAAAATGCTCGCAAGTCATCCAACCAGACTCTGTTGTTTCCAAGCCCCATGCTGGAGGGAAATTCTCTACAATTTCCTGTGGGATCCTTTTATATTTATACAAAACTGTTGGGGAAGGTACAGCACCACTTGCGCTACCTGTAATAAGGACTGTGAGACATTTTTTCTCGTCTGGATTTACTTGCTGATATACTGTCTTGTCCCCTTTTTTTTCTAAAACTTTACCACCCTTTGGGTTTAAAAAAAAAGCTGTTTCATCTGTATTAAAGATTCTTCTTGGATCTTGTAAAATGTCTTTTTGTTTATTCTCAACCAAGAATGTCTCTAATTCTTTAAAGCAATTACAAAGGCTTTCCTTGCACACAGCAGCCCTTGATGTGGTAAGGTTTTGTGACATACGAACAGCTATCCCAGGATTCCTTCTTATGAATCTTTTCATCCATGATTTTCTTGGGCAGCTATCTTTTAACAGGTTTGTCCTCTTTAACTCTTTTAAAAGGCGCTGCACACTGAAGACAACCTCCTGCATTGTAACAGGAAATCCTGCACGGGCCATGCTATAAATCCAATTCCTGATAGTGGTTTCTTCTCCTGTACTCAATATGGCTGCTGGACCCATTTTCCTAAAAAAGGTATAATCAGTCTTAGTTAGCAAAATAAGGACTAAGTTAGGTAGCCACATACTATGTAAAGTGGCTCTATTAAGACTAGGTTCCGAAGTCTTGAACATCCTAAACTAGCCAATTCATAAAGTTGATTTAAGTTAATACAAATAACCAATTTTGGTGTAGGGATAAAAATGCAGCGCTGCTGTCTTATTGACACTATGTTTAGGATGTAGACTCCTAAGTTGGACATAAAAACTTACAGAGCTGTGTTACCTGTCAATTGGGTGTTTTCCTTCCACCTTGTACTTTAAAGTGACCCTTGGAACGTTAAATTTTTTGGCTGCAGCTTTATATGGCGTTTTATGCAACCTTACATCTTTCACAGCCGCTTCCATTGCCCCTTGTGTATAATTTCTAAAATTTCCCTTAGTTGGAGGCATCTGAAAATGAAAGAGGGAGTAATTCAGAAGTTGACACATTGTGACTCCAATTGTTGACACCGCCTGTCAACTATTGGATACGATAGTTTGAAAATTTTTTGGAGATTATAATACACGATTTTGCTTTGTAAACAATTAAATAACACTCAAATAAAGCAGAACTATCAAATTATATTATTACCCACAAGTTGACACCCCGTGTCAACTACTCAATATTATGTCATGTAAAGTTTCAGTAGTTGACATGACGCTCAATAGCCATTTTTTAAAATTTTTTGGTTATTTTTAAATAACTGTATGTACATTTAAGAGTCTAAAACAAAGTACTAAATACCTTCTTAATCAAAATTACAATTGTGTTTAAATTTGCAATGCTTACCTTTCAGCCTGTTCTTAGCAAACTCTACAACTTAATTACAACAATCAATTAAAACACATGCACTGTTGTCATCAGATGATCGTGGTGAGACTGCTGCTAAAGATGGCGGTACAGTAGTTCACATACCGACCACTAGACAGCTACACTACACAGACAGACAAATATTAATCATCTGGCACCTTTGTTTCTCTTGTTATTGTATTTTTTTGTTGTAGGTGTCTACTACTAGAGCAGTGTCAACTACTGGTGGTTTTACCTAAAGTAAGAAAATAAAAATATAAAATACCTTTAGGGTATAAAGATTTACAAGATATTATTAAGCAAAATGGAAAGTAACTGAGGAAAGAAAAACTGTTAATTTAGAAAGTAGTGATTATAATTGAAGCTTTTAAAGAACATTTACCAGATAAAAGGGAAGTCAGCTATTCGTTTAGCATCTTCAAACATAGTTATTGAATAAGATAATAACATAAAACAAAGATTCTATTTTTTTTAGAGGTAATTTCACAAACTATTCTAAAATAGGTTCAGAACAAACTACAAAAGAAGAAGTAAGTTCAATAATTAGGGCACTAAAAATATAATAAATTTGAAAAATAAATGCAAATCAATATATAAACAACACAGTCATTGAACAAACACAATGCCTCCCTTACATAAACTAAATTGATCTGACTGCACAATGCTCTTTATTGTTCAAATAGGAAGCAGTTTCAAGCAAAGATATAATGAACCTTTAAAATCCCTGGTCCTATACAATAACATAGTCAATGTTTGCCAATCATCTCATTGGCACAAAAAGACAAATTTATCAGCACTGACAATACTTTAATATTCTACATATTCATAAAAAGGACCACATCTTCATAATGCGATCATTTTATTGCCCACATCATCTGTCTTGAGCACACTGACATTAATAAATCATTTTCATAACCGCATTTTAGCAATTTTTGAAAGTTTGTTGATGTTTGTCTATTTGGTGGCTACAGAGTTACCTAACCTAACAGTTGATGGCATCAGCGTGTAATATGTAATAATTGTTTTTGTACATACAGAGCACATGGTCTTTGTGATTACAAAATGTGTGGTGTGTTCCTTATGAATAAACATGCCGTTTTCAATAAGACAGTGGGGGTTTATTATTAAGATGTACTTTGGAAGCAAGGAACCTACATCATTAGATCACATGACTACGTTAAAGAACAATTTTGTGTTGGATATCCAGTTGCACCTGCGCCAAACAACTCAACAGTACACGAATCATCATTTGCTATTGAGAGACCATAACTGTTGCTGAAAAGAAGAAGAATAGGCTTACTTCATAATTGACAGAAGGGAAAATTGAAGAGATACTTGCATTACTTGAACAGTCTCCAAAGAAAAGTTTATGTAAATTATCATTTCAGACAAGAACATTGTACGGGAGTGCACAAAAGGCCATGAAGAAATTAGGACTACATGCATACTGAATACATTGCATACATGAACTGAAACTCTCAGACACTGTTAAAAAAGTAAGGTATTGCCAGTGGTTTATCAATCACTAAAAAGAAAAGAAAATAATAAAAAAGAAAGTAATGGGATTGGCATACTAGATAATGTCTTTTTTAAATGAGGCGTATTTTTACAGTGGTTACATCAGTTGTCAGAACAACAGATATTGGTCAATACAAAATTCACACATCTTACATGAATTGCCGCTGCACTCAAAGAAGTACAGGTTTGGTGTGCGAGTTTTTTTTATGAAACCCTTGACAGTCCGGCATACCAAGATATAATTATGCAATTTGTA
This sequence comes from Lycorma delicatula, assembly GCF_047948215.1. Classification (NCBI taxonomy): domain Eukaryota; kingdom Metazoa; phylum Arthropoda; class Insecta; order Hemiptera; family Fulgoridae; genus Lycorma; species Lycorma delicatula. Next base: position 15,983,993 of record NC_134463.1, on the reverse strand, counting down.
GCTCTTCTTCAGCCTGATGAACACTACTGTTACCTGCGACAAGATGAGCAATATGCCATACATCCAAAAATATCATAAAATTTTTGGAAGAAATGTTTGGTAATTGCACATGATCTCAAAAGCTCTGTGGCTCCCTCATTCCCCTGACTTATCATCAACAAACTTCTTTCTCTGCGGTTTTTAAGAAAGGAAAGGATGTATAAATCGAGCAAACCCATGTACTCTACAAGACTTGGAGCAAGCCATTACAGCAGAGATAAATTCCATTAGCCCTGATGTCTTACGAAGGGTGTGAAAAAATATGGTGTGCAGGGTTTGAACCTGCCTTCAGGAAAATAGTGGACATTTCCAATACTTACTGTAAGATCAGTTACCAGTTACGCATAACTACATTCCACGAATCAAATCAAATGTGATTATCTCTCTATTATAGCCCATAGTGGAATTACAGTGTATAAATTTTAGTGTATCATGATGTGCACAATGAAATTATCGCATGGTACTTGAACATCATGAAAGATACAAAAATATAACTAATAATAAAAAAAAAAAAAAGTATATAACAGCCAAAAATAGCTGATGCTAGTATATGGTATCACTTTTGTGTTTACAAAAGTTTATATTTTCAAACTAAATAATAAATCTTTGGTTCATGATAAATTATCATATGTAATCCTAAAATACTGTGGGGAAGAAGTTTAATTAATGTCTAATTTGAAATATGATTACTGCGTGAACAATATAAAAAAATATAAAAACTCCTGCAAGTTAACACACTTAGATCAAACTTTTTGTAGTCTTAAAAGTGTGCATGCCAATCTATTATTTTTTTTTGTTTTGTTTAACCTCTGGGACCACCGTTAGGTACTGCTTCAGAGAAAGAATGTGTGTGAAAATGCCATGCCTGACCGGGATTCAAACCTGGGACCTCTGGATGAAAGGCTAAGATGCTACCACTCGCGCCATGGAGGCATGCCACTCTATAATATATTTACATCTCTACGTTATGTAAGTTATTTTACATTATTCAACTTAGTAATGACATTCATAACTTTTCTGATTGCTTTAATATAGAATATTTTTTATGCCGAAATAGTTGCTGCCATTTCTGGGCATATTAGAATGCTGCTGCATGTATGCATGCTGTTTATGCGACAGAATAATGGAGCTTATATCATATAAATCATCTCAACACTAAATGAGGTTGTACAGAAGAAACTGAGGTTTATTGAAGAGTGAAATTTAAGAACTGAAATTTGTTGTCCATTTTCTGTGGGCAAAAGGAACAGTACCATTAAATTCATTGTAAACTTTAGCAGTTTACGACTTATGTGATGAGGGTGCAGCTAGTGCTATGTTAGTATTCTGAATTTTGTCAAGTAAGGGTGATGGATGAACTAAGAAGCAGGCATTCTTCCAAGTCAGCAGATTTTGTACGGATAACCACAAAATACTTGCACAATAATGACTATGTAATGGTGAAAAGTTTGGAAGTAAAATTTAATCTTTCACAATGAGTATTCAGAAAAATTGTTCATGAACATTTATGATAAAAAACATATGAAGCAGGTAACACTCTAGGTAACTGACAGAAGAGCACAGGAAAAAAATACTGGTTGTATAAAGTGTGAAGTGTAAAATTAGTTTAATCAGTAAGTTTCAATTTTCTACTGAAATGGTTTTTATTCATGGATTTTTATGTTTAGATAAATGCATTTTATTTAAATTTACAGATATTTAGAGAGTATTGTGAGAGAGGAATAGAAGAGTGCAAAGGAAATAAAAAGAAGGATAGCAATAGCAAAGGAAACCTTCAGTAAGAAGAGGAAATTATTATGAAAAAAAATTGTTATGTAAAATTCTAGACTTAGAGTTTGAGATTAACCAAATGCTGCAAATGGAGTGTCTTGTTGTGTAAAAGTGAAGCTTGGAGAATGAGGAAGAGGAATGGGATTTTTGAAATGTGGAAAGGATGTGAAAAGGATGGAGAAAGTAAGATAGAAGGTTAAGTGAGAAATGAAGAAATAATAAACAGGATTAAAGAAGAAAGACTACTTATGTGGGAAGTGTACAAAAGAAAAGGAAACTTGTTAGGACAAGGTGAGGAGGTTAGAGGAATGTGGTTGACAACTGCATTGAAAGGAAATGCAAGGAAGCAGAAGGATGAAGTTAATAGATTTGGTGAATTCTGAAAACAATAAGGGATCTAAGGAGGATGGTTGGGAGAGGGATGGATGGAGGCAGCAGTGGTGTAAGGGACCTGCCAGCAGGCAGAACATCAATTAATGTTGAAGAACAATTGTTGATAAACTTTCAGAATAAAATAAAAAGTGAAAATGCATTCTTTTTAATTTTATATGCAAAATTATATTAAAAAACATTTATGTGTTATTTTAAAAATATTTCTGTAAAAATTATTAAAAGGTTTCTGACATTAAGAAACTTATTCTCTTACCTACTCTCATACATAACTAGATACATTCAAAAATTAAGAACATTTACTATTAGTAGTATCTGCATCAAAATTTTTATATCATGAAAAATATTAATATATCTTATGTTAAGTAAACAAAAACATGTTAGTGTGGACAAATACAGTCAACATTTATGCAATATGGTGTAAAAAACTACATAAATTTAAAACATAATAATGAATGTGAATGCATATATAAAACCGCTAGAAATTTAAAGAAGTAAAACAGAAATAACTTTTTGTAAGAGACCTTTAATAATATATTAATATTCCACATATCCTAATGCATATTACATGTAACTAAACGGAGCTTATATTTATACTAATTGTAACACCAATAAATCAAATATTTACTTATTCAGCAACAGGGTGTTGCCCAGTAACAATTATTTTGGTGGATTATAATGAACATTTGTAAGTAAAAAATTTACTTACCTGACGACACTTGAACAAGGAACCTTCATATGAAAGGCAGTGATGCTGCACTCTGCTACAAAGATCAGCAGAATAATAATTTTAAAAAAATTTATAGAATAAAATAATAATGTTATTGATAAACCAAATCAAGATTTACTCTAAAGAATTATCAACATGAAAATAAACTTATAAAATAAAAAAAATAATAAATACATCACATATAATAAATATACAAATTAAATTATAAAATAAGTGATAAAAATAAATATACCATTGTGTGTTGGAAAAGTATTGAACAGAATTAAAAGCAAATTTTACACTACCAAAAGTAATCTCCTTTTTCACTGCATGGTGATATTAGTGAAGGCTACAGTTAAAATCCAAATAATTTTCTTGGACCTGAGTGGCCTGCTTGTCTCTGATAGAATGTAGGTAAAAATATACGCCTTAATTGGAATAATTATTTGTTTGAGGTTAAATTTGAAAGATGAGCAGTATCTAATGTATTCAAGCAATAAATATTTGTTTTTGATATGTTATAAAATAAATATAATTCTTGATTGATTGTGTAATAAGCGTAAGAATATATTATTAAATATACTGATTCTTCTATGAAATTCAAAATTAGTTTATGAATTTCTTTGATATTTTCTTAAAAACTCCCCTCTTAACATTACTACATTTTTTTTTGTTAATTGGTGATATTCTTTTTTTTCAGTTTAGCCTCCAGAACACCATAAGGTATTACTTCAGAGGATGAATGAGGTTGATACGTATGAATATAAATCAAGTGGAATCTTGATTGTAATTTTGTCTACATTCTCATGTTGACTATTTGTGAGATGTGTTGTTAATTGAATCACTGGATCACTTGAGTCGTTCCATGTTCACTTTTTCTTCTAAGGTTGTACAGTCATGCAATCCGCTCAGTACTTTTTCATCTGTTCCAATCATAATTTTCTCAGTTCTTCTGAAATCCCTGTAGCCTTTCCATGTGTGATTTCTGTCGTAAATTTGTCAGTTTTAAGGCAGGTGTTAATTTTATCTTTGTTTTCTGTATCTGTAATTTCAGGTCCAATTTCTTTAAGATCTTGCTTAATTTCTTGGATCCACTTTCCTCTTATCTTCTCTTCAATATTTCTCAGTACTAATTGTTTTAAAATCCTGTTTTTTGATATAAAGAATAAAAGTATAGTAATAACATTACTACTATTATTATTAAATAAATGAGGAATGAGTGAAAGGAACAATATACAATATTAAACATTTACAATATTTCTCAGCTCTAGTTATTTAAAAATCCTGTTTTCTGGTAGTCACAGGGTTGTGAAAAAGGTATGAGATTCTTTTTTTCTTTGTGTTGATTGTCATTGGGTCAGTCTCTCGATATGGTTTAATTGGGGCGAAGACAGTTTTATAGTAATAACATTACTACTATTATTGTTAAATAAATTATATTAATGAATGAAAGATACAATATATTTGGTTTCTATGTTGATAAATACAGGAAGAAAGTGATACAAAAAATTTCCTGTTAGAACTAAACAGCATTAAAGAAATTGCTTTAAATTATATTTTCCTTTATCCAACATGACATTAAAACATTCACATTACATTAAAAATCCATATTTATAATATTTTATTTACAATTAACATAAATTTAACTTTACAGTTATTATCTTTACATATATTATTTTTTAAACAATACTATTGTTATCCATTTTGCTACATCACTTGATCTTTCATATTTGATAAATGATCTGTGCAGTTCAATATCCAACAAGATAATGTTTCCATCACAGCTTTGTTGGGAAGTAAGCCAATTTGCATTATAATTTATTACATTCTTTAGCTGATAGCACTGGCTGGTTTTGATGTGTACAGAGGTATTATTAGAGAAGTTAATTATATTAAATAGGAAATTTTAGCTTTCAATTTTTTACAAGAAACAGTATAAAAATAAAAAAAAAATGCATTTATTCTTCTGCCAGTTCTATTAATAATTTAAATATTAATAATACACATTTTGTAGTTTATTTATAATTTGGCTATATATTTGTAAAAAATAAAAACTATAATTTCAATTTAAAAATAGAGTTTTCAGTTTCTTTTTTCTATCACCAATATATAAGTTTCTGGTTAGAAAAAAACATGTCTGTATAAAAGTATTCTGTCAAATGTACTACCTCATACTTATTTCAATGTTACATCATATATTTAGATGCAAGAGGAATATAATATTATCTTAAATATAGAAATAAAAGCTCTCATATACACTGATTTCTATGTGAATTATGTTAAACTATAGCTTATATAACCATCCGTATTACTATTATGTAGGTAACCAGTAATACTGTTATTACTTAACTGGTTTTTATGATTAATTCATCATGTAAGCTCAAAGCTAGTGCCTCTGAAACAAGAAATAACAATTTTTAATCTTATCTTATGGTTAGCATGTCATTGCTAACCAGGGGATTCGTACCCAGGACCTCAGGATGAAGGCTGAGATACCACCAATCCAATACTGAGATTGGTATATAATACTTCAATTATAGTTAAATTTCAATTAAAAACCAAAATATAATTATAAAAATAAAAAAAAAATATATCCTCAAACTAATTAACTTAGAATATTAAACAATGTTTCTTCCATTTTATTTATTAAAATATTTTCAAATTCTCAATAATTCAATGTACAATTTATTCAAAACATTCAGGCTATAGAACTGGAAGCTACAAATCTGAACAGATAGTTATATATAGAAAATTTTATACAAAGTGTATATAAGGCAAGAGACTCATTTATGAAATTTAGCTTATGAGATGGCAGTTAAATCAAAGACTCAGTGGGAGTCAAGAATAAAGGATTAAACCCAAATCCTAATTATATAATGGAGAATTATATATTGCCCTGTAATTCAGTTTATGAATGTGCAAATCAAGTATTCACCCCAATATGTAAAACTGTTTCTATACGACTGTAAAAATCCTTGGGTGTGCTAATGTTGATTACATGACACTCCTACATTTCTTGCTCAAACTGTTAAACATCTCTTATTATAGACAACAGAACTTTTCTATTTCTATAAGTTCCATCAATACATGAATTCATAACTTTTTGAAAGGTACTATGTATTAATATTTTATTGACAAAAACCCTCAGATTCCTGAGCAATTTATAGAAAATCACCTTCGCAACTTGTAAACAATAAAAAATGATGAATTGTATAAAAGATATTTTTTTTTAATAATAACTACCAATTTTAATCTCATTATCACAACCAATTCTTTAATATGTAATATTTTTCTTTAATATTTAAAAGTATGTCTCAAATTACTTTTGCACTTTAATATAAATGTAAATATATGTAATATAAATTTAATATAAATATATAATGTAATTATGATTAATTTGACTGAAAATTAAGAAAAAAATGATTTATTAAAAAAATTTTACTTTGTACTATAACTGATTTTATTTTTTTAATATTGAGTAACATATTTAAATTATTCAAAAATATATTTTAGTGTTTCATGTATTATAATTACAACTAGTAAATATATAATATTTTCATCACATAATTGAACCAGCTGGTTTGACTATGGTGTTTGCTTTTTGTATTATGAAAATGTGAAGTCATTATTTTATGTAAACCTTTTGTTGTTACTATGAAAGGATGACATCAGTTCATTTTGAAAGAAATTGGTATGCAAAAGAGCTGCAGATAAATGGGTTGTGGTGGGGGAGGTGGAGTCAGTTATTGTAAAGAGGGTGGACAGCATAGTGTGACAAGAGAAGAGAGAAAGAGAGAGTTAGAAAGTATAGAGGGTGGGACCTACGGTAGAGTGCAGGAAGTAAATGAAGAACAGGGTTAGAGATGTAAATGTTTTGCGGTAGCAGATCGGGTCATAGGAGTGAATATCCAGTTAACGCATTGGCGCAGCTCCATTTGGCAATTCACAGTCGCAGCCAAATTAATTGCAGTAATAGATTCTAGCCAAGGTGGGCAAGATTAGGCTCCCTCACTCTTATAAATTACAGCTTTCCTGTCCTATCGCAACTAGCAGCAGCCACTAGTGTAGTACAACATGTCACAACTGGCTGTCTGGAACAGACTGCTATTCTACTGTTTATGCAAATTCATTTGATATAGCTCTATTTCGAATAAGTAGGTAGTGTTTCATTGTAATAATAATTTCAAAGATACTGTATTGTTGAAATTAATACTTGCAATGAATTTTTTACTAGAATTATAAAGGCTGTTGGGACTGCAAAAGAGATCTGAAATGCCTTGATGTTTACATTCATGTAGACATATGGTAGAAAAAAATGAAGTATGACATTTTTATTGTGAGTAAATCCTTCTATCTTAATTATGTAAATACCAGCTGTTATATTTTTTAAAGTTTTCATCTATATAATTAAAAATATTTAATTTTAGGAAAAGATTTCAAGAACAGGTTGATTTGTTTCATAGAAGAAGAAAACAAACATGTAAATGTTCAATTTTGTTTAAACAATTTCAAGGTTATTTCAAAGTCAAGTCTGTATATTTAATAACAAGAATGTATATACATAATTTAGAAGATTTAGGTATAATATATATATATATATATATATATATCTGCGAACAACAAGCAGTCTAGAGCTTGTTTTTGTTTTACTCAGTCAGCTTTAAAGATTCAATTTCAGATATGTTAAATGAAATTTTGAGATATTGTGTCACACATTAAATGGTAATATGATAATGATATTAATATTAATAATAGTAATATTTGTTATACACTATAAAATTTTCATTCCATATTCCCTTTGGAGCTTGAAGCTTTTTAGGTAAATACAAAAACAATCCAAATCAGTTTTCTTTTATTTGATAATAATAATTTTATAGCTTATTTTTAATGAAAACTTTTATTTTAATCTATAAGAAACAAATATAAAACCTTTTATTTTTAAATTTAGTGCTTAAAGAAAGAAAAAATTGAAATCTTAATATTATATTTTAATAATATTAATAAATATACTCATTTATCTTAAAATTAGGTGACTAAATAAAAACAGTTCAGAAAAAAGTTAATAATTATTTTACTCGCCAAACAAATTACTTTAGCAGATGTGAATCTATCAAAAAATGTAAATTCTATTTATATTAAAAAAAAACACACAAAGCAAACTTAATCTTAGAAAATTAAACCAAATATATTATTATATTGTTATTAATAAATATATATTAAACTATAACTATAAATATATATTAAATTAATAACAAATATATATTATTAAAATAGCTTCGTTTTTCTCCTTGAAAAAAATGCTGTTCTTTGAAAAATCTGTTTTCTAAAACTCCTAATCTATTTTACTTTTTTTAGTATTGCTTGGAGAAACACCCAGTTTGAAATAATGGTAGGTACTGAAAAAACCTCTTAGGTAGTATTAAAATTCTAATCTCTGACAACTACATAGTGTTTATTCTTGATTCTCTTTGATCATGCAGTACTTATTGAAACATATTTATCATAGTTTTTACCCTTAACTGAATGGAGACACTATATGTAAAGTAATGCTTAAAACATAAAATGACATATTGACTTGTTGCTTTATACTGTAACTCAGTCTTAATGGTTGTGATGCATGTAAAGTGGCTGATGTAGAAGAGGTGCCTGACAGAGGTATTTTCATTTAGACCAATGATGTGCACTGCACTGCATAACCAATTCCTGTTGCACTGACACGAGTGAAGATTTCATTTGTAGGGCTGAACTCCACTTATATATTTTTGGTGGGAGTTGACATGCTGATGTGCAATAGAAAACCACTGTTTTCTATTCTACAATGAAGGCAATAGAAAACTACTTATGTTTTTTCACTTTTCTATGGATTCTTGGCATAGGATGAATGCATTTTTGAGTCATTCTTGGATATGATGTATGTCATGGTAGAACACTTTATTAATTTCTAATATACATGGTTTTAGCGCTGATAGACACTAATAGAGTTGACATTAAATAATCAAAATATATCATATTTAATTACGTATCATATTCTGTTAACGTTTTTTTACATAAATTGAGAAAAAAGAAGAACCAAATGATCAAAGTACAATAAGGTTAAATATTTTATTATAAATATGTTTAAACTATTTAATTACTTGATGATGTTTGTTAGTGAAATACTGCCCTCATGGTAAGGTTTTAAATTAACAACAAATTTAAAATATTTTCTAATCTTTTTAATAATGCTATTGATATTTTTCTTTTGAAAAGATTTATGAGAATTATTCTTTTACTATTACAGATAAATACAGAAATATTTGTACGAAACATCCTTACAAAGCGGAAGAAAAAGAATAAGATAGTTATTGTTGAATACAGGCTCAGATCTTTTTATTTTCTCAATATGTATGTTCATTTCAGCTATGGACCTTGTGAACTATGTTCCCACACATCTTCTTTTATTAGAAAGTTCCCTCTAGTGCAGTTATCTTGAAGACAGAGCACCTAGGTATTATAGTGAATTATATTGCTACATGTCTATCCTATTCTCTTTTGGGCTATATTTCACTGTATTACTATTTTTATTTTAGTATTCTTTAAGGTAAAGAGATAATTAATTATAATTTCAAAATAACTACTCAACAATAATTGAAGTGGACTTTTTTCAATTGGTTTTTAAAACAAATGTGGAAGCAAGATACAAGCAAACAGTTAATCTAAATCATTGCAGTTTTAGCAGTTGTGAATATTAGCTTGTTTCAACAGTTAGTTTATAAAAAAAAAAAATAAATAAAAGTAGTTGACTGCTCACAAAAAAGAAAAAAAAAGCTGGCAATGAATTGCATAACTTTCCCTGCTACGTTGCTCAAGTTATTAGAAAAAAAAAACACAATAACGTGATTCACATTTTTAGCTTTATTTGTATCTTAATGACAAAATAATCTCTTTGAAATAAAGAGTGTTTTTCTTATTGAAATACATTTTAATATTATTGATCTATAAAATACAATTTTATTAAATAAACTACTTGTTTGATTATGTTTAAATCAATTTTTGAAGCCATAATGAAATAAAGCCACAAAATAAAGCTGTAAACAAAATTTTTAATATTAACATATTAGCATTACAATTTCAAAAAATATGTTTTAGGTTTTTTGAAAATTTAAGAGTTCATGCAACAGAATTGCTTATCTAATAATTAAAATATTCACTAAAATTGATTTTAAATGAATTGAAATCAAAGTTAACAAATCTTTTTTGATATTTTTTTTTTTTTAATTTGGGAGCTCCCCAATAGGGGAGAAATATTATAGTTATTTTACTAACTACTTTTCAACAAAACATTAAAAATTTTAAATTGTAAAAAAATTGTTTTTTTATTTGGGGGTTTCCATGCTCAAGGAGAAATATTTAGGTAAAATTATTTAAAAAAAAAAATAATCCCTAAGTGGTAAAAATAAATTAAAAAAAAAAGTTTTAAAACTATTTAAAATACAAAGATACAGCCATAATTCTAAATAAAAAAAGTTGTTATTTTCTAGGAAAGGTGATGAAAATTTTAGGCTATTTTTTTTCGAGAAATACTGAGTGTAAGAACTATCAAAAAATTAAGTTGTTTTACATTTTTAATGGAATGGATAACTTGTAAGATGGATTTAAATTTAAAATAAACTTTAACTAAATTTTTTTAATTAGAAAGATTTGTTACTATGGACCATTGAAGTTGGCTGGGCACAAGGTTTTATTGTGGTTTGAAGGCTTATTGATTTAGAAAATATAGATGCAAAAAACTCCCATTAACTCCTTTTATGAGCAATACATAGCTAAAAAGAAGAAAAATATTATATATAAAGTTATTTTTTGGGAAGGGGTGAATAAAATAAAAATGTTTGGTAATTTGTGATCTTAAAAAAAAATTATTTTACTAAAAAACTTCCCAGTAAAGTTTTGCAATTTCATTTCAGCCAGACAATTTATGTCCCTTTTTCCAATTTTTTGAAAAAAAATTAATATTCTTTCTCCCTGAAGGTAGTACCTATCTATCAAGTTTGAAGAAAATCAGTCAATGGGGTCCAAAGTTATAAGACCAAATACAGGCCAAAATACATAAGTAAATAGGCACAAAAGTGTCCGGAGCTTTGGAATAAAAATTGTGTTTTTCAGATTATTACAGATTACAGTTATTCTCTGATCAGTTTTCTATTTTCCAACTCTCCCTTATTTGAAACCTGTGTTGAATCTTTCTCTTTTTTACTTCCTTGTATGAAGTAAAGGAAGTATTGTGATCGTGAAAAATTTCAGTTTTCAGAATTCTAATGAAATATCCATTTTGACCATTCCTGAATCCACTTTGACTAGTTTCAACGTGACGTCTGTAGTACATATCTCGCATAACTTAAAAACTATTTTTTTTTTCAACTCTAGGAACACCGTTAGGTTTTTCTTCAGAGGATGAGATGAATGAATTTTGTAGTGTGTGAAAAAAACAATTGGGCCACGGAGGCCGGCAACTCAAAAACAATTAGCTGTAGAATGTTGAAATTTTGGATTTAGGATTGTTGTGACATCTAGTTGTGCACCTCACCTTTTGATTGCAATCGACTGGACCAAAAGTGTCCAAAAAAGCCCAAAAACCAAAAGGTTTGGATTTTGAATTTTTTCTTAACTGCAATAATAAGCTCTCATTGAGAGATTTTCAATGATATATCATAAGTGGTACTTATTTTCAATGGTTCCAGTGTTATACACAAATAAAATTTTAATTACTGAAATATTTGGATGTTGCATCCAAATATTTGGAAGCCACATCGGTTTGAATCAGACTTCATCTCCTTCTTTTTAACTTTTTTTTTTTAATTTAAATATATTGATTTATTAATAATTATTAGACTGTGACTAAAAAAAAATTACAATAAATAATAATTCAGAACGAAAAAAAAAATTAGTTTATTAAAGAATTGGAGGATCGTATCTCACTTTCAAATGAAATAAGTTTAAATGAAGTGCAGCAAAAAATGTGTGTATGTGATTTAATAAACGTACAAGGAAGTCATGTGGTGTCCACATCAAATTTTTTTGAATTTATATTTTAAACTGGTGGTTATAATTCAGTTACTGAATATTAACTGTAAGAGAGAATTATCTAAAGTAAGTATGGTTTATTTATTGATAAAAGTATACAATATGATTTTCATGAAAAAAAATATTGACTGGCTGAAATGAATGGATTTGTACATTTAGATTAATGATACAGCTATGTGCTGCCACATAAAATTACATCTATACTCTATGGTCAGTGCCTAAGAAAAACATCTGTAATATTTTATCTCTTTTTTGACACAAAAATTAACTGCAAAATGAAACACCAGTTATATTTAAGAACAATCAAATATAACTAAATAAGGAATAAAAGATCATCTGTAGATGATATTTTTTACTTTTTCATTCTTAGTGAGTTAAGCATAAAAGTGATCATGTAATAATCACATAGTTTTATTCAATTAAAGGCCATCAAAATGCAACAAATTAAGCTTGGATTGATGTAACTATGGTCTGATTTAAAGAAAAAGAGATAGCAAGTGAGACAATTTTATTCAAAGCTCTATATAACATACCAATATTGGTTAGGAGGATACATTCTTGCCAAAATAGTATGAAACACAAAGTGGAACATTCATAAGGATCATAAATTAATAGGTTTGCTTTTTTTTTACCAGTCAAAATTCATCATTGATACTGGAGGATTTCAGTGAGAAGGCATGGTAAAGAAATGTATTCAGGCTATAACATGCAAAGAGAAAACCCTGTTAGCAGGGATTAAGTATGGGCTAGAACATCCTTAATAATATGCACTGAACTTGTCAAGTTCTTTTAATAACTAAGCTGACCTTATCAGTAACAATATCCTGCAGTACTAAATTGTACTGTTTCTTTTTGAATTAGTTCCAAATATTTGGTAGTAATGCCATCTATAAATAAAAATGAGGGTAAAAAATAATTGTGTGGTGAAAATATACTAGAATGGATTTGCCATTATGCTTTCCTGATTATAATCTAATGAACAGATTTGGTTTTTAAGGAAATGTGACTTTCGAATACAGAAAACCCATTATAAATATTCTACAAATTAACCAACTTACAATGTAAATAGGAAGTACTGTAGGTACTAGTGAAATATTTGAAGTTACTATTAATAAAAAGAAGTGCAGCATGCCACCGAAGTGCCAGTCAGTTCTCTTAGAAGAGAACAAACATTCTTCTGAAAAATGAAAATTATAAAAAAGATTTATTGACATTAATATTTATGGGTTGAAAATAGCCACTTATATAAATATGAGAAGCTGTCATCATTATATTATACCAAGTATAACCTGTAAGTAATGTCAATCTTAATTTTTGCATACTTTGGTTAAAAATATAGTCTTTCTTTTTTTTTTTGATCATCACCGACTGTGGTCACTATAGGACAACAATTAACAGTTAATTTCTGGTCAGTCTACCTATTTTCCAACTCTCCTTCATTTAAAAGTTGTGTTGAATCTTTCTCTTTTAGACCATTCCTTAATACTACACTCTGTTTCCTTTCTGGTTCTCTTTACAGTCTTGTACCTTCTGAATATGATTCTGTTTTTCTATGTCAGGTAGTTTTATATTTGCAATTCTTAGGTCTTCTTTGATTTGTTTGAACCATCTGATGTCAGTTTTGTCGCCATAACATCTGTCAAAAACCCTCTAAGTCTATTAGGATTCATTCATGTTAAAGATCCATAAAAAGTTAGTCTTCATTCTGGTACGATATCTGAGGATCTGTCTGTTTTGAGATAGAATTCATTATTCATCTGTATTTTCCAACCCTTATCCGTTTTCCTTGGTCCAAGTATCTTTCTTAGTATTTTAACAAGACCGGTATAACGGACCTGAGAAACGGATTCCGGCCAATTAAAAAGACAGTGGTAGATATAATAATGGAAGGAATCCAAAAGGAATCTTTTTTCTAAGGCTAACAGGAACGTTTAACAGTCGTTTTTTGTAATACTGCCAACGACATACTTAAAACTGATGTTGTTCCACGAGAAGAATTACCGGGCGAGTAGGAATTCAGGGGAAAATCTACACGCTTCAACTTGGTTCTGCAGGTGAAGAGGATAGGAGTACAAATAACACAGGAAAGACAAGTTAAGACCAGTATTACGTAAAGAGGTTAAGCGAGAGTATTCTGTGAGGAGTTTCAGCGAGTAGTGTATGAAGCTTATATTAGCATGTGTTCGACACGATTGTAAGACGGTGTTATCTATCAACGTAATTCCGGTGAGGATAGTGGGGGTATGGAGGAAGTTATTTGGTGAATTACAGTTGATAGTAGTAGTAAAGGAGTAGAGTATTAAATCCATTCATAAACTGTAGGGTAGTTTTATTTGTTAACAGCAAAGGTATCTGGAGAGAATGGAATGAATTAACTTTAATCTTATCTTTGTAGTAATACAATACAAAGGGTCAAATGTGTAAATATTAGCGGTCATTATAGTGCTTTTTGTCAGTGGGACTGAATTCTGGTTTCCATGAGTAACTACCTGCAAATATATCCTGTCCTTATTTAAAATTCTATTTTGTATGTAATTTATCGATTATTATTATTATCGTTGTTTTTTTATTATTATTGTGGTTATTATACATTGGTATTATTATTACTTTTGTCGTTGTTATTACTATTATCATTATTATTATGGTTATTGCTATTATTATAATTATTGTCATTTTCATTATCATTAATTTGTCTTATTTTATTTATATTCTCTCAATATGTTAATCTCTTATGTTTATTGTTAATCACTCAATATCCTCATTGAGAGTGAACACGCGAAAGTATTTCGCTCTTGCTGGTTTCTGTTTTGTCTACTGCTCACCGATTTAGTGTTATGCATTCTACATCATATAGGACTTCAGGCCAGATTACTGTAATGCCTAATCTTAACCAGCCTAGATATTCATTTGCTGATCTATACTTTATTTGTTTCTTTATCTAATTCGTTGATTTAAACTACGTATTTAATATATAATATATAATTATAATACGTATATATATATCAGTTTTTTTATTTTTCCAAATTGTTATTCTAGACATTTGGGAGCTTTTTGTATGTTTATGTTCCCATTTTTTTCAAAAATATCTGTTGTCTTATTTTTTACAATGTCTTCTTCAGAATGTTTAGTTGTTCTATATCTTCTACTAGGAATGCCAGGTAATCTGCAAAGCCAGAGTAATCTATGTTCAAATTTTTTTTGTTTAACCTAGTTTGACATTTTAACTACTTTTTCTTTGAAAATTGTTCTCTGTTCTTTTATGACCTTTACTAAGATTGCATTGAAAAGAAATGGGGATAATTCATTATCATCTTCCTTCTTGATTTAAAATCCTTGAGATACGTCTTTTAATCTTTTTGTTTGTTTTACGAGATTTCTTTTTATTAATAAAATATTAATATTTATTTAATTGATATCACTACTTAAATAAGTAGCTGTATTAGTGTGTATATAAATTAGAAAATACAAAAAAAAATTCATTTGTATTTACAACAGTGCTATGAAATTTATAATTGTTATATGTTTTTTATAAAAAAAATATGGTTTATTGTTAAAGTATGCAGTAGAAAATATATTACACAAAAGTATTAATCTGATAATTTAAAATTAATTAGTAGTTGTACTATAATATCGCATGAAAATAAACAAGAACAAAACAAAACTAATGAAATGTAGTAGAAATAATGAAGATGGACCACTGAATGTGAAAATAGGAAGAAAAAAGATTATGGAGGTAGAACAATTTTGTTAATTGGGAAGTAGAATTACTAAATATGGACGAAGCAGGAGCGATATAAAATGCTGAATAGCACAGTCGAAACGAGCTTTCAGTCAGAAATATAATTTGTTTACATCAAAAATTAATTTAAATGTCAGGAAAAGATTTTTGAAAGTATTTGTTTGGAGCGTCGCTTTATATGGAAGTGAAACTTGGACGATCGAAGTACCTGAGAAGAAAAGATTAGACGCTTTTGAAATGTGGTGCTATAGAAGATTGTTAAAAATCAGATGGGTGGATTTAAAGTAAAGTTATTCCTTTACTACCACTTAAGTGACAGATGAAGAGGTGTTGTGGCAAATAGATGAAGAAAGAAGCATTTGGAAAAATATAGTTAAAAGAAGAAACAGACTTATAGGCCACATATTAAGGCATCCTAGAATAGTCGCTTTATATTAGAGGGTCAGGAAGAAGGAAAAAATTGTGCAGGCAGGCAACGTTTGGAATATGTAAAACAAATTGTTATGGATGTAGGATGCAGGGGGTATACCGAAATGAAACGACTAGCACTAGATAGGGAATCTTGGAGAGCTGCATCAAACCAGTCAATTGACTGAAGACAAAAAAAAAAATTAAAATATACACCAAAACAGATGTGGTATAGACAATCATTTCAGAGGGATTAAGAAAATAACTGGAAGAAAAAAATATGTAAATATTAATTATATATGATTAATAATTAAAAGTCAACTATTACAACAAATAAATGATACTGTCATTATGTAAAATAAGTTGTTTTTCGTCGATAATTATGTGTTATAATTTAATTTGATAAATGGTGGATCTGGAATTTTATTTGCTGTGTCATTGAATAAAAATTATTGGTCCAATGATATTATACATTTTTAAAAAATATTTTTATTTATAGTTGCATCAATAATTAAAGTGATTAACGATTTATTAATGTAATGTAACTGTACCGGTAAATTTGTAGTCCAACAAACTCAGGTCGACTACTCCCCTGAGACCTGTGGTTAAATGAAACCCAATCACCAAAGAACACCGATATCCACGATCTAATTTTCAAATCCGGATAAAAGTAACAACTACCTTTATTAGGATTTGAACCTGAGAACTCGACTTTGAAATCAGTTGATTTATGACGATGAGTTTACCATTAGACCAGCCTGATGGGTTAATATTTTAGATTTGTTTAATTATATAATGTAAAACATCTTGTGAAAGTTTAACTAAAGAATTAATTGAAATAAATGTCAATATTTATACTAGGTTATTTGTTTTTTAAGTAATCACTAGTGTTTTTATTTAATGATGACAACTAAGTACCATACAATCTTTGTGAATTTTTAAGAATAAGTATAAAAGAGAATTATTAAATAAATGGTTAAGAAAGAGAATCATGAAGGGTTGAATTTTATAAAAGAGAATAAAATGATTATTTCACGAGAAAAATGAACCTAATAATGTATTTGTGAAGGCAGAGAAGTAATGTATTTGTTCCGATGTTGGGTCGTTGTATGGAAGTGGGTAAAGAGAATCGGGGAATGGGAAGATGGAAATTAATAAATAAAAGAATAACGTTGATGAGAACATCGATCCTTTTTCTTGGTCCTTTGTGTTGAACTGTTCTCATTGATTAGATAGCTTACCAGAGCTGCTATCTCCTAGCTTTACGCTTCATTTACCAGATTATACTCTGTACCACACCGTACTTTGTTAACATTCATAGGCACCCATCCAGTATTCCTAATAAAAACTCTTTCACAAGATAAATTTTACATTAGTGCTTGCCCCCTACATGTTAAATGGCTCTTTTGTAACCTACTCTTCGTACGCCTTTTAAAGTAACTTTTAAAGAAATGTAACTCTTTACTCCTATTATTATTGTTAAGTCAAAGAATCAACCTGATAATTACTTTTCCTTTAATACATTATTTTCAAATTATGATAAAATTATGAAATTTTTGTTTTTTTTCTAAAGACATTATGAAACAAATGTTATGTTAAATACGTGTTTATTTAATTTTTTTAGCATCTGAATTTCAATTTGCTGACAGCTCATTATCATCTTCATAGTTCGTTTATTTCAGGTTTGCCTGATGAAAAATCTTTTTGAATTGTACGGTATGATGAGAAAAATTTCATCTCTTCCTGACATTCACCTATTCTTTGCATTCAATTTTCTTTAACTATTTTCCTCTTACGCAAGATTTTTATGAATTTTCTTTCTTATTTGTTCATCATTTCTAAAGTTTTCTTCTTTGGTTTTTTGTTGAACAATTATTATTTAATTACCACATTTATTAGCATATTCATACAGTTTTATTCTACATGCAACTAATTATCAATTAAAATGTGCACTATTTTGATAAGGTATTATGAAATATTAAGATTAAGTTATTATCATTATTAAAAGTACATAAGTCATTTTTATTCTTTAAATACTGACAATTTAATCAGTTAGAACCAACTCAATCGACATCATCTATGGTCTAGTTAACTGTTTCAAGTTACTTTGTTCCCACTGTCTGTATTTAGTTATCTTCTATCCAGAAATTATTTTAAAAATTTCAACATTTTTTGAGAAATATTAATAAACATACCCATCTTTATGAAAGCCAAGTAAATCATATTTCAATTGATTGAAATTAGTTGTAGTATGATAACTCAGAATAAATCCCAACATTAAATTTTTTGAAAAAGTTGAGCAAGAGGTCAGGAAAGCTTATGCAGAACCTTTGAATTACAGAAAATGTTTTATATGATTAGTTAATCCATAACGGTTTGTTGGAAATATCACAGTACTTGGGCCATATTTCATTTTGAATAAACTCATTATCAACTATAGATGAATAAATTTTAACATTAAACTTTTATTTAAAATTAATTGCGCATGATTTTTAAAAAAAGCGACTGTAGATAAAGAAATGTTATGTGTAATGTACAGTACGTAGATTATTACATACCGAGTAAATTATTCGAAGCCATAACTCTAACTATTTGAAATATGATGACAATATGTGTTCTGAATATAAACCACACACAAGCGCGCGCGGGGTTTTGATTCACATCAAAAATGACTACAGACCTTTCTGTTTCTACCCGGTTTTGATTTACATCAAAAATTCGTGTACGCACGCACGCACAAACTGGTATTAGAAGAAGTGATAATGAGAGATTTTTTTTGTTCAACTTTTATTATTATTTATTTAATATTTGTTAATTTTAACAGTAAAACCAAAATTTTTCTTTTGTTAACAAATATATATATATATATATATATATATATATATATATATATATATATATATATATATATATTTGTATGATTTCCATATTCAAAATTTTATGGATTGACTTTCCTTTTTCTCTCGCCAGAAGTGATGTCTGTAATGTGTTATTTTATAAAACATAAACAAGGGCACCATTTTAAAAACCGATTACAAAATTAAATTATATTGTTTTGTGGGAGTGATTCAGTTAATAAACGTACATTGAATGTATTAAATGTAAAAGTGACGCCTTAAAAAAATTTACTTTAAAAAAAATAATAATAAAAAGCGGAAAGATTAAAATAAAAATATTAGAAAACATATGCATTGCTGCACATGCATTCCTTTCTAAATAAGACTGGTTGAAAATATTCCTAAGATTTAACCAATATCGGTGTTATATCTTGTTTGTATTAGTACATTATAATATTCTACAAAATTGTAGTAAATCGGCACAAATTTTACAATATATTGCTGTTTAGATCGGTCTAAATTAGAATACCCGAATCACTTGAACCAAATGGTATTTTGACTTAGTGTTGCTCGAAACCGACAGATAAAATGCCAATAAAGCCAATCGTATCAGTAATTATTTACAGAAGTAACTTAAATTACGAATTCAGTATAGAAATATCATTCACCTCCACATTTACGTGTAAAAATTATGTCCGTGACACAAAACAGTCCGATTTTCTGTTTACTGTTTACGGAAATTCCTGTTTATGTAAATGTTGCTCACACTTTTCGTACGGTCGGGCGGACAAAATTTCATACATATGTTATCAAAACTGCTTTATATTGTATGGAAAATTTCTTGTTTTCGTTTGATCAGTAGGATGCGGAAGCTATTTTCATATATTAATTTGAATACATGACGTTTCTATGTATTAAATAACGGTATCGGCTGTTATCTTAGTTTTTATCAGCGATTAATACTTTTTTTTGGAAACATGTTAATGATGATATATTTTGTTTTAAAGATAAGATATATGATTTTAAAAAAATGATATACGATCTTCGTATTCCGTAATCTGGAATTTCGTACGGGCTGAAAGGTAGTGGCATGGGTTTTGATCTTTTTATTTACAGTGTTAATAATTTTCAAAAAATATATTCATATTTATCGAAATACTGTCGTATAAATGATAAATTAACAACGCTAACTCAGGAAATAGCTAGAAAATGGGCCTACGAATATATTTCGAAACAGAATTCGTAAAAAAAACATTAAAATAACACCCAAGCACCTCAGAACAAGATGTGGTAAAACCAAGATTGCTGGAAGATTCAAGTTCCTTGGAGAAATAATGGACTAGTTAAAGAAGTAATTAAAACCAGGATCACAAAACCGTATACAACAAAAAATTAATCTCAAAGATGGGAAACTAAGGAATAACACAACATTGGTAAGATCCGAGGATACTTACCGAATGCACAATCTCAGACTAGCGAGAAATAAGCAAACTTGAAAACATAGAAAGGAAAGTTCTGAAGAAAATACTAGGATTTAGAAAATCAGAAGATGAGTGGAAAGTACGAAAAACGATGAATTTTACTGGAAAGTAGAAAAACTATCAGACGCTATTAGGAAATGCAAACTTGCCTACTTCGGTCACTTGTTGAGAATAGACAAAATTAGACTAACCAAGAAAATCATTGGCCAAGGAAACAACAGAAAGTTTGGCTTGGTAGTTTGAAAGTCACGGAAACTACCAAGTAGTTTAAACAGATCAAAAAAGATCTAAAAAAAAGTAAAGAGAGTAACACGAAATCATAGACAGATACCTTCGACAAAAACTCTAAAGGTTTGAAGGATTCCAGAAGAAAAAATCAAGAACAGAATAGACCCACCAAAGGCGAGGAGAATATTCACACAAAATGAAAAAAGCACTGAGAACAAAAGAAAAGAGATAACCACAATGGCGGCTCGCGTATAGATACTGTAGAACTGTAGCACCCCCTACTTCCGCTTGATATTATCGGTAACATTTAATATAATGATCCTTTTTTCTTTAATTCTTTCTTTATACTTGTATAATATATAATCCTTAAGCTTAATGTCAGTAACCATCCTCCAGTTTATGAAAAAGATACAAAAATCTTTGTATGAACTGTGCGCTTCACAGTTCCAGGGACGTGGTGTTTGGTTGTTGTGCGCATGCGCGCATAGGAAGCTGCACACGAGGCTGCGAGGGAAAGAGAGCTCTGCCGCTCCCGCAGTGCCGACCTTGGCGTGCTGGTGGAAGGTAATTTTTTTTTTACTCCGCGTGTGTATGGAACGTTCCTTATTCGTTCCCCCTTTCTAGTTTAGTCGGTGGAAGGAATATGAAAATGGTTTAGTTGTTTTTTCAGCAGTGATTAGAAGATGGCAGAAAAGCAAAGGCTCTTTGATTGCCAAATCTGTCCAAAAACACGCTGAAGGGCGAAAGAGAAGCCAAGTAGTACAAACTAATTATTTGTTTATTTTTGTGTACATATAAATTTAAATGCACCAAAAATATTTAAAGCAAAATAAATTTAATGCACCAATGGACTGTATTGTTTTTAAACGGACACTTTATTAAGTTATTAACTAATAATACTAATAAATATTATCTGTATTGACATTTTATTATTTATTCGGTTAAACCAAATACAGATTTTAAGCAGCTTCAAACCCGTGTACCATATTCTTAAATACGATAAATTGTATATAATTCGATTATTATCCTGTTTCCAATTATTCTAAGAGGGATATATCTAAAGTAAAGACCGCTGGGAAATTTCCCTCCTTAAGGTTGGCGAACCTGTGTCGCTTATGGCCACGTTATTAACGTACAAATTGCATTGTTGTCTGTAAGTTGTCGTATGTTTGATTGTGAGAGAGTTATTACGTTACAGAATTAATAGGAAAATCAATGTAACCGCCGACTGTGAAATACGTGGAGTCATACGTTTTTTAAACCACCAAAACGTTAAGCCGGCTGTAATTCATAGGCAGATGGTT
The DNA here is from genome assembly GCF_047948215.1 of Lycorma delicatula. Taxonomy (NCBI): domain Eukaryota; kingdom Metazoa; phylum Arthropoda; class Insecta; order Hemiptera; family Fulgoridae; genus Lycorma; species Lycorma delicatula. The sequence continues at coordinate 15,962,028 of NC_134463.1, read as the reverse complement.
GCTGTGTACTGTGATAATGTAATGAATGAATGAACTGTGAATAATGTAACAGAATTAATGTGCATGATGAAGAACGTTCGGAGAGGCTCTCGACAATCACCGAGGAGTTGTTGAAACGCATCGACGATAAAATCAAAAAAGATCGTCGCTCAACTATTTCTAACCTGGCCCTCCTTTTTCTTGATGTTTCAAGAACTGTGTTATTGGTCGCATTTTTTCATGAACAATTAGGCTCTAGAAAGGTTTGTGCACGTTGGATGAAGCACGTCTTAACAGAATATCACAAAAAAATCCGAATGTGATCTGCTTTGGAATTTTTGATACGCTACACAGAAAAAGGTGATGAGTTCCTTAATTTAACTGTTACCGGCGATGAAACGTGGATTTCGTATTACACGCCAGAGAGAAAACGATAGTCAAGCGAATGGCATCATCCTCAATCACCAACTAGACCAACAAAGGTTCCACCAATCGACAGCCATTTGGACGTAAACTGATGGCCACAGTCTTTTGGGATCGGTTTGACATACTGCTGATTGATTTCATGCCACGTGGAACGACCATAAATGTAGAAGCTTACTGCGAAACTCTACGTTGGAGCGCCATTCAAAATCGGTAACGTGGGAGGCTTATCGATGGCGTCATCCTGCTGCACGAGAATGCACGTCCACATGTTGCGGATCCGACACGAGAATTACTGAGAACATTTGGATGGGAAATTTACGATCACCCACCATATAGTCCAGATCTTGGCTCCTTCTGATTACCATTTGTTTGGGAAATAGACTGAATTTTTGAGCGGTAAGTAATTCGCGGGTGACGATGAACGTAAAAATGCTAAATGGCAAAATGGACTGGCGGCAGAAGAATACGACGAGGGTATATTGAAGCTGGTGAATCGCTGCGATAAATGTCTTAACTCATGTGGCGATTATATTGAGAAGTAATGTAAGGTATGTAGTTTAAGAAATAAAAAAAAATTATTAAGTTTTCAGAATCAATTTCTTTACGTTGAAATCGGCTTTACTTTAGATATAACTTCTCGTATTTGATTTTTTTTCGGTTCTTTTATTTTACAGAAAACTTTAACCATGGCCTTGAAAAGGCCCAGAAAAAAATTTCTGGAGCAGCATCCCTACTAATTTTAGCTACGAGCCGCCACTGGATGCCAATAAGTGAAACTATTTATCGCGGTCCTTCAAGGATCACTGTCGGTTCAAAAAAAAATAATATTACTACCGTATTGTATTTGATGAAACATGTTTTTCTGGATACCAGTATGTATACTTTCTTGTGAGTAATAAAAAAAGAGAAGATATTGTTATTGGTTGGTATATGATATTGCAACCGTCAATTAGTGCGACATGCCATCTTTGTAAACTATTACGATTTATTTATATTATCACCAGTACTACTGATTCGGTGTACGAGTCTTTTGATTGGCTAAAAATAACAAAAATTCTGATTGGTTTTAATAACTGCAAGCGAGACGTAAATTTTTGTAGTTAGTGTTGTGTGATTTGTATATAACTATTGCTATAATGGTAAATAATAGCTAAAAATGTTTTTATTTTCATACTATCTGTAGGTTCTATGCCCCATAATGCAATAATCGTATTTAGTTTACGGCTTTATTTATTCCAATATTAGCCGATTATATGGATTTGTTGCTTTTAAATACTTGTACAGGATTACGCGTTTTATGAAAAAGTTTAGAATAAATGTATTTTAAGTGAAAACAGTAATTTACGTACTGAAATCGGAGCAGTGTAAATAATTCATACACTTGAAGTTATTACACTTCAGCCGTCTATCATGACGAAAAATAAGCTTTTGTCATTCAATCCCGCTTAAATAATAAAATAATCTTTTCTATAAAACACTTGAATTTCATCCATCTTCCGTGTATTTCCTAATCAGTTCCGATTTATTATATGTCGATAAAATAACAGTGTTTTCTTGCATTTAGATGAAGAACGAAAATGAATAAAAAAAGAAATAAATCATTTCATTTTCTTTGTTTTAACAAAAGTGGTTTTTAAAAAATTTTAATTAAATGGAAATAAATTTCAAACGAATACAAGGCTTATAGATACACGTTAAAACTACAAGGGTCAAGTTGTAACGGGAAAAAAATACTGAAATTTCCCTAACTGGAAAAGTCTTAGAGTTTAAGAGTTTTCTTAAACCATTAGCTTTAAGTTTTTAACACTTTTAAGTTTTTCTAAAGTTTTCTGTAAGAGCTTAAAGAGAATGTACTCGAATGATCTTAAACACAATAGTATTGTATTTCAAAACGCTTCTGTTTACATCGTACTTCTATTCTCTTACCAATAAATATGCTTATTTATGATCGGAACACAATAATGCATTATACAGATCGCATCAGGAGATAAAGGTTTATTACTCCGCGGATAAAGAGAAAGGAACTGCCCTAGCATTTGCCAACGTGGATCAAGGGAAATCGTTTTTTAACCTGATTATAAAATCACAAAATACACTATTAGTTATACAATAAAAAAAAAAAATTTGGTTAAAGTTCAAATTGGTAGTAAAAAATATAAACATATAAATTACTCCTAATACCACAGTAAATACTGAACATTTTAAATATAATTTATAAAATATATGGGAATAGAGAAGGCTTTGATGAGAATAATTTGAGCACATAAAATATATGCTAAATGGAGATGCAGAAAACTCATTTTTTAAAAATTCATCGACAGTAATTTGTTTCTATAACATAGTATTGTTTCTTTTAATTTTATTTTAAACAAATTTATGGAAAGACTTTTTAGATAGGTTGGTAATTTATTAAAAATTGCAGCCAATGCTTAAACTCCTATCTAATATGTCAAATTATTATGTTGAGTTTCAGAAAGACACTTCTGTTGTTTAATTTGGTTGAGGCGGAGAGGTGGATATCGATATTTTTAAGAAGGCTTCTCTTTTTGGCAAAGATTGCACATTAATAAATATGAATACGTGGAAAGATTAAGACTTTTAATTCACAAAATACTGGTCTACATTATTGTTACTTTTAGGTGCCAAACAATGATATAACAATTTTTCTTGAATCTTAAAAACTCGTTCTACCTTTCTGTGAGACACTCAAGAAATGATAAGAAGACACCCAAGAAGATCTGCACTTTTGTTATAAATGAAATTCATTTTATCATCCAGGGGGAGTTTTTCATCTAATAAAACACTCTAATATTTTGAACTAGCCAGCAGAAATACTACTGTTATCATTAATGGGATTTATTCATGTATTCTTCATGTGATTAGTAATTAGTGCATCTACCGGATAGGTTTTATCTGCATTTAAAGTTATACCGGTACAAACCATCCATGAATAATTTTTGAAACTGTTAATGCAGATCAAATCCTTTTAAGTAATTGTCTTTAGATATAGATGCAGTTAAATTGTGTCATCTGTAAAGAGCTAACAATTAACGGTTCAAGGTCTCAAAACAATAAGAAAAGCGAGGGACTGGAGACAGACTGTAGTATTCAGCATTCTACATCTTCAAGTAAGAACCTACATTTTTTATATGTGTTCATATCAGAAGATGAAATTTCAACTGCCTGTTTACAGTTGGCAAGATGTGACTTAACCAACTGCAAGCAGCTCCAAGATGTGACTTAACCAACTGCAAGCAGCTCTTTAATAATATAGGTTTTAAGTTTTTCATTAGTACGAGTAGTAAGTTAGAACTAAATCAATTGCATCAGTGATATCACAAAAAATTAAAAATGGAATCTTTTGTTGACTATACTGTATGAAATATCCTTTAAAAACTGAGAAATAGCTATTTTAATAGACACTTTTTTCTATAACTATGTTGATTGTAAGTCGGTATTAAAATTCTATTTTTCATAATTTTTCCAAATACTTTAGAAAATATGTACGATAATGAAGTGATCTGTAATTTTGTAAATTGCAAAACCTTCCTTAAAACGGAGAATAACAATGAAAGTCTGCTGGGAAATGCTTCATTCATGAAAGATTCATTAATTAAATCTGTAAGAGGAACAACTATTACATCTGTAACATCTTTTAAAATTCTGGCAATTCTTTCATCCACCCCAACTAAATTTTTACTCTTAATATTTAAAATACAAGTTTTAATGTCCTGAGTATCAATGGAAAATAAAAATGCTGATTTATAAACAAAACTGTTTAAAGGTGTAAAATGACTAGCTTGAAATGGACCAAACCTACTGTTATCTGAAATACTGGACAAGAAATATCTTAAATTCCACTGCTACAACAGTAGGGAGTCTATAACAATAAGTATACATTTTGTCATTACGGCATGTATAACCTATTAATTAAAAAATCTGGTTGTTTTTTTGAAACAGGATTGTAATAAATTGTAACAACTTTGTTTATTTTCTCTATTGCAGATTTTTATAGATAATCCGTTATTAAATGAAAATATGTGACAACTGAAACCTTATACTATACGAATAGTAAAATATATTTTAATATGAATGAATTTTAAGTAGTACTTCTTTAAAAGCCTCCCCCCCCTCGGGTTTGAATACTAGATCGTGAATACTGGTGTTCTTTGGTAGTTGGTCAATTAATCACATATCTCAGAAATGGTTGATCTCAGACTGTACAAGACTATACTTCATTTACACTCATAGATATCATCCTCCGAAGTAATACCTGACGGTGGTTTAGGAGGCTAAACATAAAAAGAAAAAGTACTCTCTTTAAATGAAAAATAAAGTAACATTTTAAGTCGCTGGTCTTACTTTCATAAGAGCTATTATATTTTATAATCACTCATAAGTAATGAAGATATGTTGTAGGCAATTATTATCATGTGTTGGAATGATACAAAGCAAATGCGCTAAGTCATTTAAGTTTTCATAATTGCTGAGATTTTAATTGTGCTAAACGTATAGGTTGTTATGATAAAATGATAGTGACTTATGTAACTGTAATTTAACTGCATACAATTGTGTGTGTTTTGAATAAGTTGAAGTTCAAATAAGTTTATGTAATGAAATTTTTGATAAAATGTTAGTGTAAAGTACAAAACAATTTTATCCCAAATAAGGTGATATAACAGGATGGATTCCATTGTCCTATTGGAAGAGATCTACAATTTGTTGACTAGAAAGACAAATGACGATGAAAAATGGAATAGGATAAATATTATTTTACAAGATATTAACAATTTTGTTCAGTTTGAGTAAAACTGAACAAAGAATTGTTCAGTTTTAATAAACATTCTGATATAATTTATAACAACTTTATTTCTCATACTGAATTGACAGAGTATATTTATAATGCATTATTTATTGATGAAAAGTCATATACTTGGTTGCTTTATACTCTTTTTCCTAGATTTTCTTATGATTTTGATGGATGTAAAGCACTTAAGGTATTAGAGGTACTTAGAGATATTTTCTCTGAGAGTAATAAAGTTTACATTACTGTTTACCTTGTGATGAAGACAGTGACAGAGTTTGTAGGGTTAATATCATTTAAATTTTGATGAACTAACTTAAAATACTGATGTATGATAAAACTATACAACTACATGTAGTTCAGTAGTTCAAGAATTATTCCTTAATATTATTTAAAGCCTAGTATAAGAAGCTTGGTATTTTTCAAAACTGACTTGTCATTTTCAAGAGTGACTTGTTTTTTGTTACTATGGTTGTAGACACCTACATAAATATAAACTTTATTTTTAATTACATATTTTATTAATTTTTTTTTAATTCAGGATGGTGAGCATGATTTTCTCAATGTTATTAAAACTTTCATTTTGGGTTACCTTTGATAAATCTAGATTATCTACACTTTCCTAGTAAAGCCAGCTTTTTTACACGGACTTGAATACTAGATCGTGGATACCGGTGTTCTTTGGTGGTTGGGTTTCAATTAACCACACGTCTCAGGTATGGTCGAACTGAGAATGTACAAGACTACACTTCATTCACACTCATACATATCATCCTCATTCATCCTCTGAAGTATTATCTAAACGGTAGTTACCGGAGGCTAAACAGGAAAAAAAAAAAAGAAAAAGAAAGAAAGATTATCTACACTTGAACGCGTCTTCCCGAATCAGCTGATTTGGAAGTCGAGAGTTCCAGCGTTCAAGTCCTAGTAAAGTCAGTTATTTTTACACGGACTTGAATACTAGATCGTGGATACCGGTGTTCTTTGGTGGTTGGGTTTCAATTAACCACACATCTCAGAAATGGTCGAACTGAGATTGTACAAGACTACACTTCATTTACACTCATACATATCATCCTCATTCATCCTCTGAAGTATTATCTAAACGGTAGTTACCGGAGGCTAAACAGGAAAAAGAAAAAGAGATTATCTACACTTAGTAAAGTCAGTTATTTTTACACAGATTCGAATACTAGATCGTGGATAACAGATTGTGATTCTTTGTTGGCTGGGTTTCAATTAACCACACTTCTCAGGAATAGTCGACCTGAGGGTGTACAAGACTACACTTCATTTACACTCGTACATATCATCCTCAGTCATCCTCTGAAGTATTATCTGAATGGTAATTACTCTGGAGGCTAAACAGGAAAAAGAAAGAAAGGAAAGATTATCTACACTGCATGTCCTCTAACCTCCATTGTTAAGTGAATAGCATCTAGGCTTCATCTGGGAAGTTTAAGGTTTGCTTAGGTTTTATTTAGAACAAAATTTATTTCCAATAGGAAGCTGTAACTGGGCATTAGTTTGCAGTTGCTAAAAGGATAAATGGATAAGTAATAAATTTAAAAAGTAGTTAAATTATCACTCGCTGTATCATTTTAGTGATGTAACAGACATTACTGTAATGTAATTGTAGTATTGCAAAAAAAAAAAAAAGAACACTATGTAGATGGTTTATTTTAGGATTTTTTTTAATATGCAGTTAAATTAAATATTTCAATTGTGATTGAGAATGCAGGATCCCACAGGAGTATTTTTTTGATAAAATTAAGATTAGATATGTGTTATCTCAACATTCTGTACTAGGAGGTTTATGTTAATAGAATTTAAAATACAAAAGATTTAGTCTGTTTATTTTTTTGTTTGTTGATTGCCTTTAAAATGTTTTGAATGGTTTATTTGAGAGGAATTAAAGTAAATGCAAAAAAAGAAGTTTCCTTTTCGAACTCTGATTCTGAAGGCCTTACTTTGATTAATTGTGAAATCCAGCTACTAGAACCAAACCTGATCATCAAAAACAATCTTCCCATGGTTTACATGCTTTATAAAGACATGCTATCTCTTCAACTGTAACTTGTCTGAATTAGGGAAAATGCCATGAAATTCTCAATGTGTAAATCTTCTCTCAGAGATCACTGAATGTAACATGATATATTATAAGTAATCTATAGTAATCTATACGTTATTATATATAACTTATATATATATATAATGATTATATCAAACTTAAAAGATATTCATGAGCAATAATTAACTTATAATTTTCCCATTCAATTTCTACCATGTTAATATGAAGGTTGTTAGAATGTTGTGAAGTTAATATTATGAAATCCAGAGATAAGTCTTGTATCATTTATATTAGTCATTATTAGTATATTATTATTTACTCAGTCCTTTAAAAATAAAATATTTGTATATTTACTGTAATCAAAGGAGTTAATTGTAAACCGATGTAAGCCCACACTGAACAGCTACATATTTAAAAAAGCTCTGTGCACATTGTAGAGTTTATAGTAATCTGCAAAATTAATCTGGATACATGAATTTTTCTGTTTCTTTCAGTGCAGAAAAGGCAAGCTATTTGCTATTTTTGTGTGGCTGCATTAATATCTACTATTCTCCATATTTTTTATTCAAAGCCATGGGGTGAGGAGGTACTGTTCTTTATCTTTCTTTATGATTAATTCATCAAATAAGCTTGTGCATGGTTACATGAAATGGATATTTGTAGATTATGTAAAATTACCTATCCTTCCAATCCATCATCTTCCATATGAAGAACAGAAATGCTACAGTAAATGCTTTTATTATAATTTGCATCTATAAAATAATGTGTTGCAGAAATTTATTCAGTGTTTTATACAAACACAAATTTTTCTACTTGTCAAAGTATATATAAAATGTAACTCCAAAAACAGATTTTCTTTTTTTTTGTAGTAAATCAATATTACACAAGTACCTTCTGATTGTGAGTTAGCTTTGTTTTGTAAATGAAATTCACCATTTTTAATAACAATTTAGATAAATTATTTCTTTTTCATCTTAAACAAATTTAGCAAAGATAGCTATTTAGAAAAAAATAATCTACCATGAGATAAATTATTTTTAAATTTTTAAGAAAAAATAACAGTTACCACAGACTATATGACATTGATTTTGATTAAAAGTCCACCCAGGACAAAAATGTACACGACAACTATTCAATGTAAACTGGATAGAAAGCTTTTAAATTATTGTAATCTGTTGGCCAGCAGCTAAAGAAAAACCTATAATGTGCAAACTAAAAAGGCTCATGTGGACCAAAGAAGGCTGAAAAATGTGTAATATTTTGTGATAAAATATATATTTTTATACTGGAGGGTAAAAATCTGTATATTCTACAGACATCAAATGAAAAAAAGTTACAATCTATATTCAACATGACAATTAACTCTACAAGATATTTTGAAAAAAAGCAAAACGTTCTGGTGTGGTTTTACGTTTGAAGATTCCAGTTCATTGGTACTAGTGATTGGATCATTGAAATGTGATGAAATACCTCACTCTAAAATGTAATGATTCTGCAAGATTCCATACAATCTCAACAACTGCTTCCACAAATAAAAGAGTGTTGTAACAAAATTTATCACTGTCTTATTACTAACAAAGAAAAATAAGTTGTTAAAAGAACAAAACATTCAAATGAGCCAGTGACTAGGCACTCCTCTCATATTGATCCAATAGAAAGTCTGTAGGAATAGTAAAAAATTAACTGGCTCAAGAAACTGACCTTTTAAAATCAATAATTCAGGTTTAGTTTGATGATGAAGAAATAAATAAAAAATGAAAGTGTAGTATTCTTGTTGAACTTATGTCAGAGAATTACCTTGCCTTAGTCAAGGTAAGGCAATATGTAAAGGGAACTGGTTGACATTGAGAATTACATTATGTTTATTAACATTAATGTTATAATTTTAATCAGGGCTGATCTTTGTTCATTTATTGATTTGATCATAAATATAGGATTACTTATCTTTTTTTTATATACTGTGCTTTTTTTTTTTTTAAAATAAAAGTATTGAGGGTAGTAGACATTAAGCTAATGAATTGCACAAAAAAGCAGGAATTGAACAAGTAAAGCAGTACAGATGTTTAGATGCCATTATTATTGTAAATTTCAAAAAATCTTATGTGGACACCACATGTCTTCCTTGTACAACTATTAAATTACATATACACAATTTTTGCTGCACTTCATTTAAACTTATTTCATTTGAAAGCGAGATACGATCCTCCAATTCTTTAATAAAGTGGACAGTAACACAATTGTGTTGTGGTGGACACCACATTGCATCACATTATTTGATGTCTGTACCAGCATTTTATATATCAATTTTGTTTCACATTGCTCAGATAGTTATGTGATGTAAGTGAGAACGTGTAGGATTCGTAACCATAAACACATCAGTTCAAATCCAACTTCATATACATATATTTTTTTACCTTTTTTTTAAAATTTAAATACATTAATTTATTAATAATTATTAACCTCTGTAAAAATGTTTTGAATTAAAATGAAAAGTTCTAAAATTTTATTTCACTAATAACTTCCAATTTTTTCTATATTTTTTTTTATTGTTATTATTAAATTATTATTTACTGTAAAATAAATTTGCAATCAGTGGTTAATAATTATTAATAAATATATATTTAAATTAAAAAAAAAGAATAAAGTTAAAAAATATATCTATATGATGTTGGATTCAAACCGATGTGCCTTCCCCAATAAAACAAATATTTCATTAATTAAAATTCTATTTAGCTATAACTCTGGAACCAATGAAAATAAGTATCATTTATGATATATCATTGATAATCTCTCAATGAAGGCTAATTACTGCAGCTGAGAAAAAGTTCAAAATCCAAATCTTTTGGATTTTGGACTTTTTTTGGTCAAGTTGATTGCAATCAAAAAGGAAGGTGCACAATTAGATGTCCTAAATCCATAATTTCAACATTCTACAGCTAATCATTTTTGAGTTATTTGAATAGAGTTTTTGAGTTAGTCGCAAAGTACTTTATCATCTATTAAATGTTTAACTACCATCATGTAGACAATGCCCAAGGAAATAATGTAAGTATGAACAAAGTCAATTAAAAATACATAAATGTAATTATTACAACACATAGCAGCTGTTTTTTTCTTTGTTTTTTTACAATTGTGTACATTATTGTATTTAGTATGATTTATGTTTGCCAGTGCTTAATGTACAATAAGCAGGCTGATATAAAACGATCTAATTTTTACTAGGATTTGAACCTCAGAACCTTTGACTTCAAACATTAGCTGTTAGATAATTGATTTAGAACAGTTTTAGCCCACAGGCTGGTGTACTGACTACACAGCCTGTGGGCTAAAACTGTTATTTAGTCAATTTAATTTAATTAATATCAATCTGTATATTACATAATAAGATCTGTTAAAAATAATTTAATATTTAATATAATAAATTACACAATTGTGCCAGAACAAGAAAAAAACAGCTGCAAGTGTTGTAATAAGTATAGTTGTAACTGTTTAATTAACTTCCGAGTAAAGGAAGAAACAATATGTAATATCATATCTTTAAATATTTTTTCTATTTGCAAGTATTTACATACTATAAATAAAAATAATGATTACAAAAATTAAAAAAAAATATATAGTCACGTTATGGATAGATTATCTTAAATTACCAGTAAATATCACTTTAAGCACACTATTCCATTAATCTAGATACCATTTTTAATTGATGTCAGTGTTAAATTTATGGTCTTTAAATTAAAGAAATAAAAAAAAAAAATAGCATTAATTACCAATTCAAGGTGGTAATTTACACTGTCAAACCTTACATTCTGCATGATTCTAAGAATTTAAATGATAGAAAATTATTAAAAGAGAAACAAAATTTGGATTTTATTCTACATTTTTTTGTATAATGTGAACAATTACAATTTCAATTTCTACATTAATCAATGAATATTTATTATTTCTGTTATTAATCAATATGCAGAACAAAATACATATTTTTTTAAATACAGTAGAAAATTTTTTTCTATTCCTTTTAATGAGGAAATAATAATACTATAGATAGTTGTTAGAATAGTTTTTTAGTCTTCAATAGTCAGTGAAGTATGCAATCAACATATTTATAAAATTATATATATATAAATTTTTTATTAGCCCTCTAGGGACCACACACACATAAGTCAAACAGAATTATTCTCTTTGTTCTTCCAGTATTCTTTCATTCCGCTACTTTGTCCTCATTTTCTTTCATCAGTTCACTTTATGCCTGGCTTTCTCTGGAAGTCTATCGTTTTTTATAAGTTTTCTAAATTAATCTGAGTCTTGTATTGTGTTTTTATTTATGTTTAATTTTTTAATGCCTTTATCGACTTCCAAGAACTATGTGAGTTTAATCTTTGATGCTTTAAACCTATCAAAGATTTGTTTTGTAAGTCTTTGTAAAAACAGAATCTATAAAATTATATTTTATAAATAAAAAAAGGTTATATTTTTTAATTATATTTTATTTAATAAAAAATTTTAGAACATAAGAGCTTCAAAATAAATTGTTATCCAATATTTATATTCATGTGAAAAGAAGAAAAACAGTTATAGAACAGTAGTACTTCTTAAAAATATTCGGCTTGATAAACTGAAATGATTAAAAATAATAGAAACCAAACAATAAATACTGCCAATTTTTATAAAATATCAGGTTTTTAGAATTGAGGAAGGTTTTTATAAACCCTGTCTTCAAAATGTTTCATTGTTATAATTTCTTAAATTATGATTTTTAGTAAGTAAAACAAAAAAAAAGTTTGAGTAAGATTTTTATGGGCGTTCAAACTCTCTTTAGTTTTCCATATGGTAGGGGGATTGATGACTAGGCGGAAGGTGTTTTTATGGTACAGTCTACTTCTGTTAAATAACATCACTTCTCATTTGTTGGTATCTCTTTGAGAAGCAACATGAAAAGTATAAAATTACAATTAGAATGTTTACAGATGACATGGTGCTTTAAGGAGCACTGTTTGAAGTTAATGCAAGTGCTTTAACCTAGAAAGATGAGTAAGTTAAGGATGCTGTTTTTCACCAACATTGTGTAATTTATTTATTGAAATTGTGAACAAAAATGTTCTAGAAAAGTTGAAGGGATCAGTGCAGGAGGTAAGTGGTATAAAGTTTGTAAATGATATAACGTTTTTAAGAGATTAAAAAGACAATATTCAACTTGAAAATTAGAAGATATTATAACAATATAGAATGAAAGTAATCTTAAGAAAACATACAAATTAGGATAGGAAACAATAAACCAGTGAATATCTACACAACAGAAGGAAAAATTGAACAAATGTATAGGTACAAAAGTATAGGTAATAAGATATCAAGTAAACAGAAGATTGCAAAAGTGAAAATGAAATAAAGATTAAAACCACCATGGATAAGAAAGTTTTTAATAGAAAGAAACTATCATTTTGTTGTAATATGGAATTTGACTTTAGGAAGTGTCTGACGCAATGTTATTTTTAGACTGTATGGATTTGAAATATGGATACAAAGAAAACTGATAACAGAAAGGCTGAGAATGTATGACGTTAGAGCAAATTGGAGAAAATGGACTGACAGAGTGAGAAATGAAGTAATTAAGTAGAGATTGTTCTTATTAAATTTCAATAAGAAATTTGATAAGAACAATTCAGAAAACAGAAGCTAATTGGCTGGGCTTTAATCAATAGAGGAGAAGGATGATTAAAACAGTGCTAAAAGGATTAGTAGAAGGTGGAAAGAAAAGATAAAACATGTAACAATTAGAATTTGATCTAAAAGGAAGTAAATTTTAGTTGGAAGTAGAAGAAGTTGGAGATGAACACTGTGAAAGTGGCCTGTCTCAAGGTAGATAATGATATCACATAATGATATAATTATCATGAAGCCGCTTTGAAATATAGCCATATTGTGTCACCTACAAATCAAATATTTTTTATTTTTTTTTAAATGTTAGTAGATTTAGTCACCCTAATACACAAGCTATTACACCAAAATTCATGAGAGTAAATTTAATAATAAGATAATTCATGATTTTAAAGCTAATGACTTGTGATGGAGTGGTACTATTTTCACCTTCTATCCAGAAAGAATCTGGGTTCAAATCCATCATTTTTATATATATTACAAAATTCATTCTTTAACATTACAAAATACATAATATAATTACCAATATTTATTATTATACATACATATTTATCATTTTTTATATTTATTTACTTGCTTATTGTTTTTTTATTATTAAATAAATAAATAACAATTATTTACAAAAAAAAGTAATTGTGCAACCTGTCTGTAGTTGTTAAGGCTAAATAAATAAAGTAAAGGTTTATACACATATACAAATATGTATATGAAAAATTATCATTTAATATTCAAAATTAAAGTTTGGGTAAATTGTTACAGCCATGTACCTTTCTACGTGGTACAGCTGCTTATAGCATAAGGTGGGTTCTGGGTATAGTTATTCCTCTTTGTTCTAGATGAAGTCACTCTAAAAGAAATACCACAGTGCATGAATTGCAATGACATAACTGAGGATGTGGAACATATTTTTTTAGATATGATAATTTAAGAAGATACATGATACTTTGATGAAGGTATTGAGATTAAAATCTTGAGCAATAAATACTGAGGTTAGCAGAATGTTGCTATTCAGTAAGGCTTTCTTTCTGCATCAGACGTATTAACAAAGCTCCTTAATTTCAAGGAAGAAAGAAAAACACTGTTAAGTTTTGTGGTGAAAGAGCTTTGACTCAGCCTTTTCTTATGAAGTGATCCCTGATGGAGGCCTTATAAAGTTAAGACAAATAAAGGAAGGTAGTGTAAATCAAACAATAATGGAAAGTATAAACACAGTACCTTTTAAAGATTTTCTAATTTTTCAGCAAAAAAACGCCCTTCTATTTTTAAACATACGGGATCTAAAAATATAGAGAAATCAACAGTTGAGGGAAGTGATCATTTTTTGGCTGATAGTAATAATTTTCACATACTACATCTATAACTTCTAGAAAACTATTAAAATATATTATAAACAATAGTTATTTGTAAAAATGCATCTTTACTCATTAATAGAAACCATGGTTTTAGGCATATCTGACAAAGATTACATTATACCTAACCTTAATCCAAAAAATAGAATCTACTACAAATTTTAATAATAGTTTAATGATAGTTAAGTTGGTTTTCAGTGCTGCCATTTTTAATTATTACATGTTCATTCACACAGCCTCTTGATCTATGAATCCATCAAGTTACAAAAAGAAAAAAAAAACAACTTAACTTAAATATAATTTACTTTTATTAATAAATTATAAATTAATATGAAGCTAAAAATAATTTTTTTAAAGAACAAATTCAAATGTATATTACACTTAATCATAAAGGTCAATGAAAGTTGATGAGTTAATTTTTGGAAATAATGGAACAGATAGAGGAACATTAGAGTTAAAACGGAAATGAATCTGTAACTCAACTTCTGATTGCGTTTCCTGAACAAGATTAGAATGAGAAAATATCAGCAACTTACTCCCTAAACTCAGTTAGTCATGCATTTAAAAATTTATGTCTTTTAAAATAAATAATAATATTTTATAAAACAAATTTTCATTCTTCATTATTACTTATAGAATAAGTTTTAGAAAAAAAGTAGTCTTTTTTTCTTTACAGGAACTATTAAAAATTCTATATTCATTTCAACATAATATACATAATTATACTTTCATTACATTAATTATAATATATGTTTTGAAAAACAAATCTAATTTTATTTATTGTTTTAATAAATTTAAGCAGTAAATACTGTAGGTAGTTAGTTAAGTTAAAACATTAATAACATCTACTTACATTATAAGAAAATGGAATTAACAATTCCATCATGTAATTCTTATATTATGTTATTCTACATTTCAGGTGCCATAATATTTTTGGTAGAATGGTACATTTCAAAGAATATTCATAAATGTTGTAAGACACACTTATGTAATGTAAATGAGATATTTAATGATAGTACCACCCAAATCTCAAACAAAAATATACACTATAACATTTAACACGTAATTAACTAGATGGAGATTTCCTCATTAAATGATAACTCAAAGTATGTCATACAGGTACATTTGATAGAAATGTCATAACTACACAGGAGTCTCTTACAAACTATACTAGAATTACAAATAGAACTATTAGATCATATCTAACAATTGAAAACACATTAAACAATTTATAGACAGAATTAAAGATGTTCATATCTCACACAACCTGAATCCTTTACCTATCTAAAAAAAAAAACATGACATCAGGTTGTGTGATATGAAAAAGGTGTAATGATTATATAATTACAGACAATATGTCATAAAAAATATATTAAAAAAACTAAAATAGCTGGTAACAGAAAACTCATAATGCTAGCATACATCAACCAATAGTCAGTCATACAAAATAGCATTTGGAATGAAAGTATCTGCATAAATTTTACACACTGTACAAAAATAAAAATCTCAGCACTGAACAACACAAAATTTTCAGATATACTAATTTACATATGCATCGACACAACCACAACGATTGGTTTATTATTTAATTAGATACTAAAAAGATTTCCTAATGGCAACAATTATCTTACCGGAGAAAATGTAGAAACATACTTTTAAGAACAAGTTGTATTAATTTAAAGGTGAATTGTTTATTATCTTTAATATTTTTAAATCTTTAATGTTTTGTTATGCTGTTTAACTATTAACATAATCTATACTCTTTTGACCATGCATCTTCACATTATATAAAAAATACAAAACAAGCTAGTTTTTGTATAGCAAAGCCTAATCAGTGTTAATAAGCTTTTAGTGTCATTGGCGATGTTTAAATTAGCCATTGGAATGCCAAAAAAAAAAAACAAAACACAAAGTAATTAATCAAATGGTATATATACAGAAGATTTCATTATATTAGATAAACATTCTAAAATGAGGTAATTCTTTCTTTATAGGTTTGTCAGCAGTATAATCATAAAACATCTGTTCTTAATAAGTTACAGGTCATTTTATCTTTAAAAATTGTATTAAAAAGGATTTATTAATGAATCTGTTTAGTATGGTATGTATAAAAAGATATTATCAAAGTCTGCATCGTTTATTAAGTACCATAACTATTATATTAAAGTATAAATTAGAAGATATATATAATGATAGGTAATATTGACGATGAATGGAGAAAGTGGGTGAGTAGACTGGATAAAATAAAGATAAGGCAGGAGAAATGTTGTGCTGACTCTTACTGACTTGGTAACATAATACACGACCGGTAACAGTCATTATAGTTAAATGAGGTGTAACACTGATGGGTTACAAGTGTCATTAGCTGTAATATAATATTAACACGTACAAAGATGGTTGTGCTATTTAACTACTTGTAAAAACATTTCTAATCTTTAATTGAATCATAAATTTATTTATCTGTGAAAAAATATTAATGTAGTTATTCATAAACATTTTTATAAATAATTGTAAATGTTATAAAACATCATTATTATATTTATCAAAAGCATATTTTTTTAAAAATAAAACAAGAATTTTATTATAAATGTATAGCATAATACTTCAAAGAAAGAGAGTAAAATATAAAGTTATTTCATTGCACAACTATACACTCCTAAGTGAAATTGGTAAAATGGTAAAACACTCCAATATATGAAATTGGTAAAATGTACCTATTGTTTTCATGAAATCTGTTGAAGATACAAATTTAGAAAAACCAGCACACGTAACCTAACAATTTTATATTATTTACTTAACTTGTGACCTTTCAAAAACACTGTAGCGTCCATTCCACTTACAGTTTTAGTTTTTTGTTTCTTAAAGAGCATCCTTATTATCCAGCATGAGTATGCATTTCAAATCTATCAAATGGTAAGACATTTCATAAAGCTGCTCTTTAAGTAGTAAGTGACAAATGATAATATATTCAGAATATATTCAACGTATTTATAAATTTATGAACATGTTATTGTGTAAAAAATTTAGCATCTTTAACAGGTGGATCCAATGGGCCAGAACCACTTACTTAGGAATGAAAGGAAGGGATCAAGAATAAGGAAAAAGAGTAGATGGTGGTACAAAAGATAATCTATCCTAGAAGGAAGTACAGTGCAATAAGAACAACCCCCCTCAAAGGACAACTAAAGGTCCCTCAGGCAGCGGCCAACCATCTTGTCTGTAATCTTTCAGGAGATAATTTTATTTTACCCTGATGCAAGCAGCTCATTACTGTTCAACGGCTTTATGTAAAATAACATTTATTTCACCTATATTAATAATATTATTTTACCATAAATTATTTAAGATGTCGTAAAAAATGTTGCAAGAATTTTCACATTTACTAGATTATACAGCTTGGACAGTGCTAATAATATACATTTAAAACAGTACTAAATTTTATTGATAAAAAATTGAATTCTTATTAGGTTTTATAGAAATATTAATATTGCCATTTGGAATGGTTTAGTTTACCAAAAAAAAAGTGTGATAACTCATATTATTCTTTTGTATTCTGTGAATTCAGTTTTTGATCATTTAGAATGTAATATAAAGGAACTAAAACAAAAGAATGTACATGGAGTATGGGGTAAAAAAATAATAAAATAAACAGTTTAGGAAAGAATGGGGGTTATTATTTATGAAGGAATGGAATAAGTTTTTCATTGGGATAGAAAAAACCAACAGGAAAACGTTCCTTATAAGAATGCTAAATATAAGTCTGTCCGTCTGATAAATCATGCACAAGCCTCCTTGTGTGAAATTCCAGATTATAATACATTATATAGTCAGACATTGCATTTAGTTACATTTAGACATTTTATATCTTTGAGCACATCCGTTGTTGGTTCTGGTCCAAAAGAGGCAGTAACCAAACAACGACTATACACCGTGCCTGCTCAACTGGTTAACTTTATTTTTAACCCCTTCTTCCCTATATCAACCCTTGTTGTTTTTATCCAGCCCTCTTACTGACTACCAAACCCACTTACCTACTCCTTATTTCTCCCTACAAATAAGCTTCATCCAGATCACACTAGTGTATGGAACATCCCTGTTCTAATTCAACCCTGTTGATCCTAAAATTCTGTTTTGTTTTCTGAAAAGAGATAAATTAATTTATTAGAATAATTAATTTCTTACATTACAGCAATAAATTTATCCCATGGCTTAGAAACTTGATTGTAAATATTTATTTAATAAGTTGTCTGTGTAATTTTTACATAATCTTTATTTAATAATCTTTCTTATTAACAATGGAACATTGTGGGTATTAGTGTTATCACATAATTATTAGTTTAAATTTATATCTATTAATGGCATGCCTTACAAATGTTGGTAATATAATAAGTCTGTAGTATAAATGTATGTAATCAGCATTAGAAATACTTTATTCCAATAATTTTGCTTTTAATTTTTTCTAATTGATTTTTATTTATTTTTTTTTGTGTCATCAGTTGTTTAACTAGTTGAATATACTTCTTAATTTCTTTTTATTGTGTTTCAAATTTTTAGTCTCAATGTACAACTATGTACATTCTCAATTATGTTCTAAATACTCAATTAATTACAAATTTTTGTTATATTTTTACTATTTTAACCATCTGAATTTCCTTCTAAAACACAACATTGCAAACCTCGGATGCCTTAAATATATGGGTCAATAGAATTGTTCTCTTATAAGATTCTGCTTCTAAAACTTCTTTTAACACCACTTCATTTTTTATTCACCTAATTTAAAAAAATTCATATAGATGACTTTTTTCAATAAAAAAAAAACTTCACTTCAATAAAACCACGCAAAGTTCTTTATGATGAACCTCAACCTATGTTGACCTAGAGCAGTTAAATATTGACAAAAAAACTTTAAAAGAAATTGGTAGTATGGCTTATTTTAATTTTGATTTATCAGTCTTCCATCACTACATATAGAAAATTATTTCAACTGCTCTGTACAAAATATGAAAGAAGTTCTCTATAAGTTTAATAGAATGGGAGATGTGAAGTCATGAATTAGGTTTCAAAATTATAACTTCATTGTGTAACACTTTTTTTTTATGAAACAGTTTCCTTAGTTTTTTCTATAAAAATAACAGTTTTAATGACCGCTTTGAAATTTTATTTCTTTGTTTCGATTAACTGTATAGAGTTCTATGAAGACTTATTTTTAATTACTCGTATGATGAAAAGTATAAGAGTTTATTTGCCATTTTACATATTTTGGTCTGAATAGTAAAACTGACATTGCAAAATATCGATTTAAGAGTTTTTACTTTTTTCTTTCTTATTTTACGGTAAAGTTTTTAAACTCTGCATTTTCTTACTCTTTATCTTTTTCTACAGCAAAAAACAAAGGTAAACAATGAACAAATAATCTTTTTGATACTCTTCAACTAACTGAAAATTTAAGATGAAAAGTTTACAATAAAGAAAAAATTTGTGTATTTCTTTTTCTAATGTATTATTTTTTGCTGTTAGGTTATTTTCTTCAAAATTAAATCTTTAAAATTTATATAAAATTCATTAAAAAATTCAATTTTATCCTACTTTCCAGTTCATAAATTTTTAAGTCGATATACAACCTCTAAGGACAGATGTATTCAAGACATAAACCTAAAGATTTTGCTTTTATTATTTTTATTTCATGCTTTAAATATTTTTAATTATTGCAATAACGAATGAAATTGAAGATATAGCATAACTTGCTTTTAGTACATTGATTAACTAAAATTTTTATCAAGGTACAAAATTTAGGTAGTTTCTTTATTTAATTTTAAAAATTATATTTAGACTATAGACTATTTTTTTCATGGAAAATCAAAAAAAATTATTTATAATTCCTCTATTCAAGCTTTTTATTTTCCTTAGGGACTTTCCAACTCTAATTAATTACTTACTTATGTATAGGGTGATGAGTATGTGTGCGCATATATGTTGATGATATGATAAATGCAAATATATCTATTATACAATAGGAAAGTGAAAAATTATTAATTTTTAAATAGTGTAATGAATATGTTTCCCTAAGGTATTCTCTGCATCCATTTGTTCTATATTGACTGTACTTTAATACCGCAGGGTATAATCTATCAGTATTTTTCATAATATTTAAAACAAGAAATAAATAATAAAAATCATCCTTCATAAGCTACAAAAAAATTTATGGACTATTTTCTTCTTCGACCATGTATGTCAACTAATAAGGAAAAACAATATAAATTGTTATTAATAATAATTATTTAAAGTCAACGGTGTTATCAATTAATAATAATTCATATCACTATTTTTTTCTAACTTTTGGATGAACTTTTACATTAAAATATAATCAAGATTACATTATAATTATATCCATACACAGGCAATATGAATATATATTCATTTATAGTAATTGACTTTGTTTCTAGCAATATTTCATTATTCAAATAATTCTTATTTTGGTTTAGAATTGTAATACAGTATTTTTCTGCCACGTTTAAAAGTTAAATTTATTAAACTCCTCTTCAGTTTATTAGACATTACTTATATAAATTTTCTCGGAGTTAAATCCTCTACAAATTTTTTTTTTGAAATCTTTTTCTTAGTAGAAATTAACAAACTATATTAAACCTAAAAAAATTGTCTTTTCAATCACCAAATTTCTGTGTTTTGTATTTTTTTTATATTTTCAATTTTCTTTAATGATTTTACATGACATATTTTACAAGATTTTTCAGATTAAAAACCATATAAAACCATCAAATTTAATTTAATTTTCCTTTTATTTAAGTTTCAAGAATTTCAGTATGGCTTAATTTTATCCTTGCAGCAGAAATCAAGCTCAAGTTTTTGCAAATAACAACAAAAAATTAATTAACCAGAGCATGTTTTTCTTGAAATATCATTATCATATTTAGAACTCCTAAATTAATTTAAAAAAAAACATGTAATTTTTTTATATTAAACACATATTCTACTTTATAAAAAATAACTATTACCTTATTACAAAGTAACTATTAATGTCACTGTTACGTTTTAAATATTTTTGTAGGCTACTTAATGAATTACATTTATTAAAGTGCTATACTTATTGTTTTAAATATTAGCTGTTTATTATCTTAAGATTGTTGGTAAATTTGATTAGCAGGCTACAGTTTACAAAGTAAAGACTCCCTCTCTTATGTAAACTACGTTCAACGTTTTAAAAATGTCTCTAAGATTAATGTTAATAATTTTTAATCTGATTATACAAAAAAATCTGATCTTTTAATTTCTGTTTCAAAACAGTTATAAAATTGTTTGTTAAAACAATAATAACATATAATATACAATAATAATATTATAATTTTTGTTATTAAAAAATCATTTTGATATGACTAGTAGATTAGAAGTCACATGTATTTTTTTAAAGATATATTGTTTTGTAAAGTTATTGAAATCAAGTATATCATATACATAAAAAGAACTTCATCCATATTTTCTTTAAATTTATATGATGCATTTCTTAGTGTTTCAATGAGTTTAAAATAAAATAATGTCTTCTGGAGTAGACCCCCATTTTTAAAAAAAAATATTAAAATATGAGTTGAAACTACAGTTTGTGTCGTTGTGTTTCTGGCAGTGTATTAATAAACAATATTGTTTTAGATTTTGATTAAAATTATTAAAATCAATACTAACTGACTGCAGTTTGTTGTTGACTATTTCCATTAAAAAACTGATTAACTCTTTACTTTGTAAATTATTGTGAAAATTATGTAGACCCTGTTTCCATGATCCATGCACAAATAGTAGAGATTATTTGGAGAAGCAAGCGTGAATGTGGGACACATTGAACCTCATTGACTCATATTTCCGTGAATATTTTTGGAGAAGCTGCCATCTGGGAAACGAGTTATTCAGTCAGATACTGGAAGACATCAATCCTTTTTGTCCAGTAGAATCACAACAGGCACAATAAATTATGGTTTAGCTATGTTAGATTAGGTTAGGACAGGATAGATTTTTTTTTTTAAATAGGGCGTCTAGTGCAGAAGGTCCAGTAACATTAACTAAAATAGGTTTTAATAATTATAACAACTTAAATTCACATCTTTGCTTTTATTATATTAAAGTTTATGTTATGTTAATTATTACTGTTCATTGATGGCCAAAATTATTTGGAAAAAAAATATATGAATAAATAAAAATGTAATTCATCATATGAAATTCGTTTATTGGCTACACTGAAATGCTATTTTTATTTGATTGAACTGATCCGTAATTAACTCTAACTTACCATTATCTTATAACAATAAGTTACAAAATTATTGAATAGAACAGTTTAAAAAATTCTTGTGCAGTTCTGTGCAAGAAAATTACTTTTCGTAATTTTACTTTATATAACATATTTTGTATGGCTATTTTATATAATTTTTTGTGCGAGGAATATACAAAACAGAAGTTAAATGAGAAAACTAAAAGAGGTGTAATTTTTTATTTATTTAATATTAAAATATATTTTCTGTCTATATGACAGAATAATTTTTTTTTTTTTACTGTATTTGTAATCTGATGAAATAATAAAAAATAACAAGTAGATCCTACACATAAACACACAATTTAACTTACCACTGTGACTCATTGCATAAGCGCGTATGAAAAATATACCAATACAAAGACAACCTCAAATTTTGGTTATCAACCTTGAACTGAGCGTAATTGAGGAACGACTCGACGAATCTTTATATAATTTTTACATACACAATCTCAGATACACTATTACAGTACTTTTAAATTTCAATGAAATCGATCAAGCGGTCTTGGAGATTTTCGTGCCGCACAATTTTATACATGAATGTTATTTTCGTAATTCTCACACCTCAAAACGTACAGAAAATTTATTTTCAAGCCACAATCCCACCACGTGGCCGAAAAAATTACTTCAAATTGAGGTTATGTTATCTATTGTCGATCTTAAATTGAGCGTAACTCAGAAATGACTTAACTTTCATCACATTTTCACATGCACAACTTAAGATATATTACTACAGTATATCTAAATTTCAATCTAGTAGTTTTTGATCTAGCTTTTCAGTCTAGTAGTTTTGGTGATTTTCGAGCCGCACCTCGAAAATCCTTTTTTAGCTTTTCAGTCTAGGAGTTTTGGTGATTTTCGAGCCGCACCTCGAAAATCCTTTTTTATAATAGGCCTATATATTATAAGGCAAAAAAAAAAAAAATTGAAATAGAATTCTTAATAACTTATTTGATTTGAAATGAACTATGATTCCTTTTAACGGTTTTTATTTAATATTGTTTACTAGTTTAGTGCAGACTTTAGAGAAAAAAGAAATAAAATTAATATATGTATATAATATAGAAACCCGATTATAAGTAAATGGTATTTTCATACCCCTCATACATCAAAACGTAAAAAAAAATAATTTTACCCCCCCCCTCGCGGCGTCAAACCATGCAACCGAAATAATACCATACTTTCTTCGAAAGTCGATAAAAATCAAAAAAATTATAATTTGTTTATTACCAGCCCACCAATATAGATACCAACCTAAAAGTGATACCTCTTGTATATTCGCCAAAGGAACTAGCTGCATAATGAATATCATTACTTTCAGAGAAAAACCACTCTTAACTAATTCCTTTTTACATCTGTTATAACCGTAACGAAGACTGGTCAGACAGAATAAAGCAAGAAATCAATTTTATTTTATAATCTTCAATAAAAATAATGTAATTAATTTTCTTACAAAACAATTATTTAGGTATACTGTCTCCAACCAGTAGGTGAAACCTATATAAAAAATATACTTAAAATAAAACAAAAAAATAACTTTTTTGTAAATATTTTCTTCTACTTTACAAGAAAATATATTTCTTTACTTATATATTATTTTTTTAAAATAAATTAACCACTACTTATTTATTAGGAAGTATATTATTCGACAACAAAAAAAGAAATAATAATAATAAAAAAAAAAAATAAGAAAGAGTTAGAAAAGAACAACGTAGAGGGTAAAAACGAAAGGCTACTATCAGAATCAATCAGCTAATACCGTAATAGGTTAATAAATGGCAGTCTAGCCAACTGAAGAGAGAAATAGATTTTCTTTTCTTAAGAAAAAAAATATAAAAATAGATTACAGACATTACATCTGACTTAAGATATTGAAAGAAAATTACGTACGTTTTATTCGAATACGGGTGAAATATTATTTAATAACCGATCCCATTCCGTGGAATAGATTTTTTTTATTTATTCCTTTTTAATATTAGAGGGAAATAATTGTTAAAGATACCGTAACCTAATTAATCTATTGTAAAATAGAGAATACTCTAATATAGAGTTGTTAGTATCAAATTTTTATTAAACTGCATACAACTATTACTGACATTTACTTTTAAAATAATTAAGTTAGGATAATTCTGAGATAAAAAGTGGATTTATAAACTTAAGATATTACATACAATCTGGAATATCATTAGAAAAAAGTAATAATAAAATCTTTAATTTAGTAATAAAAATCAAATTAATTGTTAAAGGATTAAAGTTTGGTAACTGCTTGAGAAGAACACTAATAATCCTCTAATTTACTAGATTACGATGGCATTCGTAATTTATAAAAAATTAGTCATTTATAAAGGATTAATATTTTAAACAGAATAAAGGATCAATTATTGTAACTACTTTAGATAGAAAAGAGTGGTAGTCAACTCTTTCGCTTTCAGGCTACCCGAATCCAAAAGGTCTAAGTGGATTAGTTTGAGATGAACAATCTTTCCCAGTATTTCCTTTGGAAGATTAAAAAATAACCTTGAGAAAAACGAGGATCAGAGTGGCATCACGAAACTTAAAATTAATGAAGAAAACTTCACATTAGTACATGAAAATAAATAAAAATTTAAAATGGGGGTCTACCTAAGAAATTGTTTTTCTAATATTAACACGTACAGGATGTACTCTAATAATATATTTTATTTGAAAAAATGCAAAAAAATAATTGATTTCAATCAATTTTTCTTATAAATTAGTAAGTATTAATTAATAAGACAGGATATTTTATAAGTAAACGCAAATTATATAATTTATTATTTTTCAATCAGAAATGGTACATTAAGTTGTTACTTTACACCACTTCACGCATGGAAATTATCCGAGATAAAAGAGACAATAATCAAATTTACTTCCCCTTGAGATACACTAAGCAGACAATCCCTGTTTTAGTAAACAGAAGTGCAAATGTTACGTGGATTAAAGAAGTTATCCAGCAATAATCTTTTGGAAATTTGGGAAACAAACTTCCCATCAGTCAGAATTAAATTTTTTTGTGATTTATCCTCTAGGAATAATTTTTTGTTAAAATAATTTGAAAGAAAAACAACTATTAAAAGAGTTAAAATTGAAAGTTCCGTAGGAAAGATATTTAAATATTTTTCTTAATTTTTTTTGTTGGTTACCGATAAAATCAAGTTCTACAACAGATAGCTAAATGGTTCCCACAAATGAAATGTTTAAAATAGACTAATTTTTATTTTGGTATTTTATTTATATAAATTAGGTAAATTATTTTCTAGATATCAGCGATTTAATACAAATTTTTATAGGTAGCCAGATGTAGTTTTTCGTAGCGAGAACTATCTGTGGCTTGTATATATAATTACAGTTATTACGTATGCAAATTGCTAAGATCGTTTTACTTTTATGTTATCTTTACGTTCCATACAAAACTAAAACAAAACGGTTTCGGTTTGAATGCCTTTTTTTATTTCAATTTGTGCCCATTATTTTTGAAAAGGTCTATTTTATTGTTTGAATGAAATTAAACATGAACAACATTACGTGTTTTAATAAAACATGAAGTAAAAAATCTGATTTTAATGATATAAATTCAAATATATATATATATTGAAATCTATTCTTCATCACGTTAAAATAAAATTAAAAAAGTAGACTTTATTTAAACTTTTTTTAAATTTATATGCTCAGGTTGAAGTTAACAAGAAAATTAAAAGATAAATATTTATAGAAATAAAACTGTACACATATATATTTCTCAGATAAATTTTTAAACCTTCAAAAGGAGACGGGACTTTTTCTCAATCAAAGACAACTTCTTTTTTGGCTATTTATTGGTTGTGGTTAAATCTTAATAAAGTTTAAATTTAAAGTAAATAACATTTTAAACAAATATCTTACATTTTTATTTATTTTCTTGTCATGTGAGAATTTTGGTCTGGGTGATAATTACTAGCTGTTTTTTAGAATAACGAGTAATTCAGTTTTTATTTTCTAAAATTACGCGGTAAATAAAAAGAATTCATTTCATGAATGTTTTAACGAACAAAATTTCGGCATTAGAGTAGTCTGCTTTATTCTATAAAATATTTGTAATGTTATTTTTTTCATTAATATATTTTTATGCTTTAAATAACATCATATATTTTATTTAGTTTCGTAAATGACAAACTATTAAATAAGATACAACTTGTATGGTATTTAATAATAAAATAAATCGGTAAAACATTTTAAGTGTGTATTCTTAAACAATCCTAATACTTACTTGTTCGTCAAAAGTTGTTCAGTTTCTCAGCACTTATGTCAATGAATAATTCAGTATGTACTTTATACAACGGTTCCATGAAACTAAGAGAAGTGCTCGCTCGATTCTGTTATTTTATTGTACAATAGTGACAGCTCTCTACTACATCGAGGTAAGGTGCTGTATCCATAAGGTTAATGAAATTTTGTATCATCCATATGTATTAATTTTAAGGCATCAACTGCTTCATCACTCCCATGAAAACACATTATATACTAGAATAAAACAAACAAACAAACACACACACACACACACACACACACACACACACACACACACACACACACACACACACACACACACACACACACACTCTCTCTCTCTCTCTCTCTCACTCTCTCTCTCTCTCTCTCTAATACATATTTACATATGTATAACCAAGCACCATCATAATACAAATTATAATAAACCTTTGTCATATAAGCGTCTGCAAAGTTATTATTATATGAACTTGTACTCGTTGAAAGGGCATTGATATTTGAAATTACTTCATGAATTTTGTAGTAGTCACAATAAATTTTCAGATTTAATTTATCCGATTTGAAAAAAAAATTAAAAAACTATTTGTTATAGAACTTTGTTTCATATTTTAATTAAAATTCAGAATTTTAAACAGATTTCATTAAAGGTAAAGGTTTCCAATTCGACGTTTGTATTGTTACTAGTCAATGCTGTTGTAGCAATTAGGATAATTTATTTAAAAAAAAAATACTCTGTTCAGATTATTAATTATCGAAATTAATTAATCATATAATTTGTAATGGAATTTTAACTTAAAAAAAGGTTATTTTTAAAGATACCTTGATAAATCGAACTGAAAAGAAAAAATTAACAGAAGGACATTGTGCTAAAACCGAGAATTATATTTTTTAAGAATTTTAAATTTAAAAAAAGATGAAGGCAGATAGAACTAGTATCTAAATATTATTTTGCTACAATAAGTAAATTGTTTACTTCTATAATCCATTTATAGTTATTATAATTAAAAAAATAATGATGTGGGAAAACTTTAAAGATTTTAGAATACGTCCATTGCATTAATGTACAAAGATAAATGTATAAAAAAATTTATACCGTTAGACATAATTTGTACCGTTACCATAATTATTAAAGTACTATATTTTTGAATGAAACACTAAGAATTTCTGTATCAATAAGGATTTTGAATCATGTTGATCACTGTATTTCTTGCTGGGCTGTGATAACTGACACCATCCTGTTAGTGATTCAAACCACAGTACTCGGTCGCCCGGAAGCACTCCTTCTCTTATATCAGGTGAAGACCTTTTTTTAAAAATTATTAGATTATTGAAAAAAATATGTACCGTTATAGATTGCCATTATGTCTTAAGTATTATTTTTAAAAAAATTTAAGAAGTAATTTATGAATTAAAAAAAAAAATCATAAATATATGTCTGAAGTTAAGTAAAAATAAACAAAAATTTCTGACAACACAATTGTAGGATTTGCCCGTCACGCGGCTAAAGTCTCGTTCCGGGAATGTCCTACAACTGCGGTTGTTTCTGATCCACGGCTTACACACACAACTTAAATTAAAATATTTATCATTTTATTTAAATATATTTGTTTATTTAATTCAATGATTCTAACTAAATCGCGCGCTCATACCGTATTTAGTTCGTGCGGGTGTGGCTGTACTAGCGGCGGCCGGCACTAACTAAACTAACGTAATTTTACAACCTACTTAGACTAAATTTCGTTTGTACGGTCGGCAGACTGGTGTAGCCGCGAGGCTTAACGCACCACTACCGAATCAACCGGGCGATCGACTTCGAGACCCCAGTCAGACCGAATTACTTTTTTACACTTTAAATATTATTCATTTATTTATTCTACCGCTCACCTATGATGTCACAACACAGCGGTCGACTACAATTGTACGTCAGTGCTACCAATGTTTGAAATAATAACTAAATAAAATAAAATAAATAATTAATATTTAAAGCGTAAAAAATAATTTCGCTGGTAACGCTATGAATTTCATATTTCCCGATCCAAGGGGACGGGAGAAAAGGGAATTTCTCACAAGGAAAAAGGAAAATTTCAAAACGGTCGACTGCGAAACTAGCGTTCCTTGTGAACACAGGGAGTACTATTGACGGAGTATGCCCACTTAGTCACTAGTTTTGAGCCATTTTTGGGGTGAAGGTGCGAGTTTTCCAATTTTTTTTTGTTGCTAATATTGTTATTTTTTAATTGTTAACAAATATGCTTCAGAAAAATTTGACCTTAATTAGGCGAAATATCGAGATACTGAGAGTGCCCTAAGTGTAACCTTTTAAGTTGAAAATTTGATGGTATCAATTGCCCATATGTAGAAGTAATTGTTCGAATTACTAACCGATTCGGTGTAATACTTCAGTTAAGTGTAATTACTCTATATATAACTATAACTTTACCGGTTCATATTTTGTAACAAATATAAGACATTGTCCAGTTGACGATTAAATATTAATTTTAATAAGTTATAATGATCATTACATATTAACCATTTTAGTTTGAGTTGTATTAAAAGAAGATTATATAGTTAATGAAAGTGACGAAAGTGTATATGACAGAATGAGATCTAAATTTAGACTGAACAATGCATTAATAACAATGAATTAGTAATATAAAATATCAGCTGATAAAATAGGCTAGCTGAATATAAATATTTATTTACTTTTACAAAAGAGTAAAAAAAACGAGACAGTTATGTATTTATAAATTAATAAGAAGAAAATGTGAATCTTAACAGTAATCAAATGAAGTCTGACCAAAATCGGTCCAGCAGTTCTTGAGATATAAGGCGATTTAGAGACCAACACCGAACACAGACACGTACTTACGAAAACATAAGATTAACATCCGATTTTTTGGGTTTCTTAGGTGTCAAAAAGTCAATATCCGGCGAAAACTGCATATACCCAAACTAGACCCTTACCCTGGGACAATACTTTCCCTTCTAGAGTTAGAGTTCTACTATAGCGTTATCTTGACGGGAAAGTAAAAATTATTGGTTGAAAATAAATAAAATACAGCGATTGGATTATTGTACTACGATGAAATTTAAGCGGTTTTATTATATAGTTGAATAAATACGCGGGAATTTATTCTGAATTATAGGGACTTTTTGATCAGGGTAGGCTTGATTTCCATGTATTTGTGCTGTTCATCAAAATGTAGTTTTAGTTTAAATTCGGTAGAAGTCTCTTTACTACAATTTTCTGCACTGATTACATGGAATACTTGAATTCTTGTTCAGTACTGAATACTTGTTTTCATTCTTACGTCACATATTTATTGTTAAGAATTTTTATGAACGGAGATATTGTGTTTGTTAAAAAAGGTTTTTAAAAAGAAAAAAATACCACCTTAAAAAATGAAAAATAAAAAATTTAAATGGTTTTTAAATTTTGAATTTTGTAACTAACATTAGTTTAAGATATTGGAATATTATTGGTACTTCTTTTTATTTTGGCGCTTACTTCAAAAGTCAATATTTAAAAAAAATTTTTTAAATATTTTTTTCTTTATTTACGTTGGTATTTCTGAAGTCGATTTTATTTTTTATTTTTTTCTAAAAATCAAAAAGAAGTCTTTTGACTCGAATATTTAATTTTTTTTCTAATAATTCTGAAAATAAATAACATTAAAAATATATTATTGAAAAATCCATTATTGTTAGTCTTAAAATTTTATGCTATATTTTGAGTAGATGATTGATATGAAGGTAAAAAATCTGATTACAAATAAAGAAGAAAATAAATTTTGATTGAAAATACCGAAAAATTAGTAGTCATTAACAGAAAAGAAAATTTAGTGATCTACATTCAAAATACGTAGATATCTAAAATTGTATTTTATTAGCCATAAGTGAATGGTTGTAGGGAACGGTTCTGATACGGGTCATAGTATTAGAATTAGCAAAGCCATTATCAAAGATAACCGGTTTAATTATGGGATGAACTAAGATAAGTGAGGAGTAAAGTGTTTTCAGATCGATTGCTTCACAGAACCAAAAGTATTTTGTGTATCAGCAAGACGAAGACCATCAAAATGCAACCCAGTAAACGACATCTTTATTATTTTCCCAACAGGGATTTGCTCCGTGGTAAACAGCATTATTCTCAGTAAAAGTGAGAATTGCTGTTTCAATTGATTACTGGTTTCGATTGATACGTTAATACTATCTAATAATCATTTACACATAATATTATACCGAACACACAGAACTTTAGACTGTTGAGTATATTTCTGAATTTTTAAAACAATTTTCAAAAACATTAATTTAAAGGTTTTCAGAAAAAATCGAAAAAAATAGCCTGTTTTATAGTTCTGGTTCCGATTGCATTATTTTGATTGTAAAAAATACTTCTACATTAGAAAAAAATATTGTGTATATATTATTTTACTACTTATCTTGAGTCCCAAAAATTAGTAGGGCTTTTTTTTATTAGAAGCACTGAAATACGGGTGAAATCTTTCGCTAGCCGTAACTCGAAAACAACGCGTTTCCAGACTATATTTATATGAACGTATTTCATTATTTTCACCAATAGAACATGTCCTGAAAGTTTCTCCGTGGGACACCCGGTATACACACACACACCCACACACAAAAACACACACACACACACACATTCACACACACACACATTCACACACGCACACGAGTATGTTATATATATATATATATAAAGAGTAAATTCAAATTGCACGGAAATCTCAGGAGATGATTGTATAGACAAAAGTAAGAAAAAAAGGTTCATATAAACACAGGTCACAAACCGGTTCGTTAGCGAGTTTCGGCTCACGAAACACTTAAACCTGTTTTCTGTTCCCTCTGTTAAATTAAACTGTACCAAACTTCTTAGGATAGAAATCGACAGGTAAATTTGGTGCTTCCTTATAGTTTATAATCTAACAAATTAAATAATAATTGTCCAAGAAATCTTGCTTAGTTAGGTTTTAGAAAAACTGGGTAAAACACGGAAAACGTTTTGTTGAAAATACACTTTTTAGGTTTGGAATAAAATAACTTTGTTAATTTATCAATAAACAAATAAAAACTTCTACTTAAGTTTGTAAATAATTTTGTTGTTGTGAGAAAATTGATGCAAATAACGTGTATTAAATTTAAACCACACAAACTGGGTCGTAAAAGTGATAATATTTCTTATGAGGTTGTTTTTTTTTTAAATTATTTTTTGTTTTGTTTTGTATTGTGAGTCTTTTAATTTAATTGATTTTTTTTATTTTCATCATCCATTATATTGGATATTTGATTTATTTTTTTCCTTCCCTTTATTTATGATTTTTCTTTCTTGTATTTTGGCTGAAACTAATCGTTCTCCGTTTGATTTTTCTGAGGGTGAGTCACGAGTTGGTTTCTGGATTTAATGTTGAGTATAGATCTTAGTTTTTCTTTGTGTTTTTTTTGTCTGAGTTTAGAAGTATAATATTTATAAGATTTCTATCTTGTTTAATTTTTTTTGGTGGTGATTGTATAAATTTTATTTTAGAATTATTTTTATTATTTCTTTTACAGAATTTTACATACAAATGGTAAGGAGGATTATAAAAATAAATTTGTAAGTCATCCTTTTAAGACATATTAAAAATTTTTATTTTTTCATAGGTTGGCAATTACAGATGATCAACAATTAATTTTAGTGTCTAGCATTTGAATATTTATTTTAGCGGTGCTTGTGCTGTTATTGTTCGGTCATTCGTTCACAATGGGTGATACCACAAATTTGTTTTCATTTGGAAAGTTGATTGACATGTTTTTTTTTTTTTTTTTTTTTTAGGGCGAAAAACGGTTGGACGTTATCATCGCCCGGAAAATAAATAAATAAAAGTAATTAAAATTGTTACATAAAATTAAAACTTAAAACTACTATCACAGGAAACAAAATCCGGAATGGGTGTAAAAGGCCCATTCTCGAATAACAAAAACACTAACATGTAACTTAAAACTACGTTAAAAACTATCATATTAAAAATAAATAAACCTTAAAATTAAAAAGAAATAAAACTTAAAACTATTATGTTTAAAGTCTTACAACTAATATCACAAAAATCTTACAACTAATATCACAGACGAATTAAAAAAACAAACCAAAAAACCAAAAAATATGAATATATATATAGAAAAAAGGGGAAAAAAAACAAAATTCCGATAGGGAGTGTAAAAGGCTCGCTACTCGGATAACAAAAACAATACATACAATTACAAAAGAATACATACTAATTAAATTTTTTGTATTAACCCTATACTACGTAAAAACAGAAACATCCGGTTTAAAACCTCCTTATCATCACGCAAGACACCACGGATGTTACTAGGTAGTTTAAATTTGCGACGTAATGCCGCATAACATACGCAGTCCACGAATATGTGGTGCACAGTCACGCGGCAGTTGCATCGTGTGCATAGAGGTGGTTGTCCTCTTGTAAACAGGTACTCGTGTGTCCTATCCGCAATCGACAGAGAACTACTTCCTCACGCCGGGGTGTTCTGTTTGAGGAGTCCCATGGTAACACAGAATCTTTAATCTGACGGAGTTTATTATCAATGGTAGCTGTCTAATCACCTTGCCACCTTGCTCTTAATAATTGTTTTACATAGTTTATGAAATCAGAAGTAGCAACTCGGGTGGTGAAGGGAGGCTGGTTACATGCTTTGGCAGCGGAATCTGCATGTTCATTACCTGGAATCCCTAGGTGGCTAGGGATCCAGCAAAAACTTAATTCTGTGTTGCGATTATTCAACTCAGCGATTGCGCTATAAATTTCAATGACGATAGGATGTTTAGAATAAAAATTTTTTAAGGCATGGAGAGCACTACACGAGTCACTGCAAATAAGAATTTTTCTATATTTAGGGTTAATGATGTTTAGAGCCTTATTTATAGCGTATAGTTCAGCGGTAAACACACTCGTAATACCGGGGAGACCAAACATATAAGTTCTCTCATTGACAACAAAAGCACACCCAACTGTATCGTTTTGTTTCGATCCATCAGTGTATACAACCGCGTCTGGTTTCATCTTGGAGAGAACACACTGAAACATCTGCTGAAAGACAATAGATGGTGTTGATTGTTTATTGTATGTAGTCACGACAAAATTAAAATTTATGAGGTTTATTCTCCATGGAGGATATGAGCAAGGGTACATAGGAAAGAATGACGGTGTGTCAACATTTATATGCTGCAGCAGACGCCAGGTACGGACACCTACAGGTGCAGTACGACGTGGATGATCCTCATACTTTCCTAGATTAGGATTTCTAAAGACCGACTCAAGAACCGGGTGATTTGGCTGTCCTCTGAGACGAGCAAAATAAGATAATAAGAGCTGGTCTCGTCTATCCCAAAGTGATGGTTCACCACAGTCTACAAGTAAGCTTGCGACAGGACTTGATCTAAACGCGCCTGTGGCAAGCCGAAGGAAAGCATGATGTACACTATCCAGCATTTTAAGCACGGTTTGACGAGCTGAAGAGTAGGCGACACAACCATAATCTAAACCGGAGCGAACAAAGGAATAGTAAAAACGTATCATACATGATCTATCGGCTCCCCAATTGGTGTTAGTAAGGACTCGCATCATATCTAGAAGTTTGGAACATTTTGTTTTCAATTCTTTTAAATGTTTGACCCAAGTAAGACGGCTATAAATAAATAAACCTAAAAGCTTGACGTAAGTAGAGATAGTAATAGTCTCTCCGTTCAGAAAAATTTGCGGAATAGAAGGGTTTCGTAGCCGAGAAAAAACTACACATTTTGTTTTTTCGGATGAAAATGTGAAACCAGTAATCCTGGACCAAGCTTCAAGGTGAGATATAGTGTTATGCAGTAGTCTCTCTGCTGTAGGTGCTGAACGGCTTGCAATGTAGATAGCAAAGTCGTCAGCAAATAGAGAGCATGAGACAGGAGCCTGCACACATTTGGTAATATCGTTTATGGCTACAGAAAATAAGGTGGCACTTAATACACTACCTTGGGGCACTCCATTCTCCAAGATGACACTATCTGAGAGCGAATCATCCACACGAACACGAGCCGTTCGGTGATTTAAGAATCCCCGGATAAAAGAAAGCATATTGCCCTTGATTCCCCATTCTTTGAGAGTGTTAAGAATACCACGTCGCCAGGCTGTGTCATACGCCTTTTTTATATCGAAGAAGATAGCGACGAGGTGCTGCCGATTTAGGAAAGCGTTTTGTATGGCTGTTTCTAGTGACACTAAATGGTCAATAGAAGATCGTCCTTGTCGAAAACCACACTGTTCTGGAGATAGAAAGCCATGTTTCTCCAAGTACCATGTAAGTCTGCGGTTTACCATTCTCTCCATTCATTTACACAAAACGCTTGTTAATGAAATAGGGCGATAGCTTGAGGGGTTCGTCTGGTCTTTACCAGGTTTTAGTACTGGTATAATAAATGCTTCTGACCAGCCGGGTGGGAAGACTTGTTCGGAGAATAAACCGTTGAAAATATTCAAAAGTTGTTGTAGTGCCGAATTAGGAAGGTGTGAAAGCATGGAAAGGCGAATGTTGTCCGGTCCAGGGGAAGTGTCCCGTGAATTTTTAAGTGCATGTAACAATTCTCTAAATACGAATGGAGTTTTTAATTCACCAACCGAATCACCAATGTTTAACGATAATACTTCTATTTGTATCTTGTACCGTTGAAAATCGTTATTATATGATGAGGTGAGAGACACCGAGCGGAAAGATTTTGCTAGACTATTTGCCACTTCCGAGGATGATGAAAGGAGTTCTCCTTCATCAATAAGACCGAGAATAGATTGTTTCGGTGATTCGAAAATTGCACGAATTTTCTTCCATACAGTAGACGTGGAAGTAGTGTGTGAGATAGTGCTCACGTATTTCGTCCATGAATTCCTCTTAGCGTCCAAGAATACTCGACGGCACACCGCTCTAGCCCTGCGGTATAAATTTAGATGTTCTGTTGTAGGCCTACGATTAAATTTACGTAGTGCCTGCCGTCGATTCCTAATAGCATTTTTGCAATCATCGTTCCACCATGGAACGAAAGGACGTCTAGGATTACCCGATGTTTGTGGGATATATCTGTTGGCATTCTCAAGTATCATGGACGTAAAAGAAGAATATTGGTCGAGGATGTTCGCTCCATCGTCATACTGAGATTGGAATGGTTTATGGTATCCGTTCCAATCTGCCTTTTCAACAATCCATCTCCGTGGCCTTCTTTTAATCTCGCAGTCTACACCGAAACTAATAATAATTGGTCTATGATCACTGCCGTGAAAGTCATCACAAACCGACCAATTAAAATGAGGGAGCACATTCGGTGAGCATATGGAAAGATCAAGGTTAGATACAGTACCAGCTGATAAGGACATGAATGTGTGTGATCCATTATTCAGTAGGCAAAGGTCAAAATCTTGTCTCAATCTGTTTATCATATTTCCTCGAGTGGAGCAGAAGGTTGAGCCCCAGGAAATATGATGGGCATTGAAGTCTCCTACTATTAACGATGGAGATGGTATTTGTGTGAGGAGATTTGAGACATCTAAAGCACTGAACTCAGTGTTCGGTGAGAGATACAGATTGCAGATATGCAATTTGAAGGGAATAGAGACCTTTACTGCAATAGCAGGAATGACAGTGGTTAGTTGAATTCTTGTAGCTGACACCCCATTCTTCATGAAAATCGCTACTCCACCACTCTCCCTACTGTCTACTAGGCAGTCGTATCTCTCGCAGAAGTATCCTCTAAGTGTAATTCGGTCATGTTGTAGAAGGTGAGTTTCTTGGAAACACATGATTAGTGGATCATGTGTGTGCGCTAGTACTCTAATATCTTCAATGCGGGACCGAATACCTCTAACATTCCACTGAATAATGTTCATAAATGTAAAAAATTATATAAAAATTAGTTGTACGTGATTCGGTTTTTATTTTTTGTATTTTTTATTTTAAAGAACTCCGATGCCCTAGGGTCAGGTGGTTCTTCAACCATATCCTCCAGTATATGAGGTGATGGTG
The DNA here is from genome assembly GCF_047948215.1 of Lycorma delicatula. Classification (NCBI taxonomy): domain Eukaryota; kingdom Metazoa; phylum Arthropoda; class Insecta; order Hemiptera; family Fulgoridae; genus Lycorma; species Lycorma delicatula. The sequence continues at coordinate 15,925,087 of NC_134463.1, read as the reverse complement.
GAGGAGATTTATTTGAATGGGATGCTGTAGTTGACATCCCAGAAGAGATAGTTATGTGGGTTCCCTTTATGGGGAGCTTATTAGGTGGCTTACTGCCAGCTGTGATAGTCGCTATTCGTGGCGGTACGTCTTTGGGAATAGGAACTTTCGTATGTATCATACTGTTTGATTCACTAGCTGCGACGGAGGACTTTTTATTCATTTTTGTCAGCTCTGAGATAGTGGCTGTAAGTGAAGCTACTTGATCAGATAGCATCTGAACAAGTTTTTTAAGCTCATTGCAGGATCCGCACTGCTGATTATTAGCATTTGTAGGAATTTGTTTAGATGTAGCGGTGGCAAAAGATACGTCTGGTTTAACCAGGTTCCGTGAATTGTTTATCTTTTTATATTCTCTACGTGCAGCCGGAAAAGATAGTTTTTGCTCCGTACAGATTTTGAGAATTGCCTTTTCCTCTTTAAAAGTTGGGCAATCTCGGGAGCGGGCTGTATGTGGACCACTGCAGTTTGCGCATTTTTCACTTTCTTCGCAGTTAGTGTCATTGTGACCTTCTTTAGCACATCGAGCACAGATCTCACTTTTTGTACAGATGTTGTAGTATGACCAAAACCTTGGCATCTGAAACATCGCCGTGGGTTGGGTATGAATGGTCGTACCCGAACCGAGAGGTAACCCACTTTAATCTTCTCTGGTGGAACAGGGAGATTGAATGTTAATATAAGAGACGGTATCGGTTCTTCTGTTCCGTTCTGCCGTTTCATTATACGTTTCACTTCAACAACATCTTGGTGGCAAAGCTCATCAAATATTTCCGAGATATCTATATCTAGAAGGTCTCTACAAAAAATTACACCCCTGCTCGTATTTAACGTTTTGTGGCATTCTGCACTTATATTTATACCACCCATATTACGGAGACGTAAGATAGATCGACTCTGTTCATCGTTGAATGTTTCAACCAGAATCGATCCGTCGCGTAATTTCCTGATATTCTTTGGGGAGCCACTTGCACCTGTTATGGTTTTGTTAATTAAGAAAGGTAAAACCTTTTGAAGGGAGCCACCTTCCTGACTATTTCTGAGAACAACGAATCTAATATTTTTATATTTCGATTCTAAGAAATTCTCTTCAGTAGGACTTTTATCCTCGTTAGACGAAGCTGATCAAGGTCTCTTCGCAAGACTTAATTTGGTGTTTTTTTTCAGATGGACCACCAACCATCTTGGGATTAATTATAGGATCAGAAATTTTGGTCCCACGAGTACCGGCGAAAAATGGACCACTCCAGCAGAGCGCACGCGTACTGGAGCTAGAGCTAAGTACAACTGGGTTCGCCCTGGTGCCCAGAGGACATCGTTCAAGACTCACTACGTAGAGCCATTCACCCATCGGCACGATTTGTTCCCACCTTGGGTTACGGTTGCGTTTCGTAAGATGTCGCAACACTACCGAGAGTTAATGTAAGAAATATCAGTGTTGGATGTTGCTGTGTAATTGTGTAAGTGTGTATGTTGTAATTTATGTAGTGTTCTTGGTGTAGTATATGTGTATAATGTAATGTGTTCTGCAGCTCACTATATAGTGGGAAGAATAGCTGCAGAGGCTAGGCCCGTGGGGACGCCAACCCCCAAAGTCTTAAAGAATAAGACTCCCCGTCGGGGATGATTGACATGTTGCTAATTTATATTAAAACAATTAAAAATGGATTGGTAAATAAAAGTGAATTTCCTATCAAGTTTATGTGTTCTATTTCTAATTAAAGTTAATTTTCTCATTTTTTTTAATATAATAGACATTATTTACAACAATTTTTTCAAAATTAAATTCTATACGAAGTTAACTAGAAATTTTTATTTGTTATTAGTAAATTAGCAAAGTTATTCCAAATCTAAAAAACTTGTATTTCTCGACAAAACCTTACCGTATTTAACCATTTTTCTTAAGACGTAGAAGTCTGGGACTACTTTTATCCGATTTCTTAGATAAAATAACATAAGAATGCCGCAAATTTACCAATCGATTTGTCCTCAAAAAGTTTAGTACGGTTTAATTTCTAAGAGGAAACAGAAAGCAGGTTTAAATGTTTCGCGAGCCGAAACTCGCCAACGAACCGATTTCTGACCTTTTTTTTCGTGTTTTTGGCTATAGAATCATCTCTCGAGAGATTTTCTATGCAATTTGAAATCACCTCTATGTAGAAATCGCTTAGAAAAAAAATTAAATGATGTACTTAACGGGAAAGAAGCTATAATTTACAACATTATTTTCAAAAAACTTTTATACCTTAGAGGAAACGTGGGTGTATATTAAGTCACACAAAAATAATTACCACAAAGTGGTAGTTATTCTGTATTTACCACATCTATGAGAAAGGTAGCAACATGTAATGTAAAGTAACATATTAATAAAGTATCCCTTTCTTTGAATAAAAAGTATATTAAAATAATATTGCTTCTACACAAGTTGAGAAGTAGTATTTTAAATTATGCTTCTGATGTTTCTGTATTAACTGAAATTAATTGATGAATATCAATAAAATTTTATGAACCTGAAAGTCAACTATATGAAATACTTTTTTCTAAATGAAAGAAAAATGTTATATATATATGAATTAATTTTTGTAAAATATAAAAATATTCATTTATTTTTCCCTAATCCTTTTAAGTAATTTTCTTTATTAAAGAGAATGTCGGAAAACAAATCTTAAGTTAATAATATACATGTACTGAGTTTGTATGTGTACGGGTTGTGTGTATTTGAGAGTTTTCAAAGAGAGAAGAAACAGGAACTATCCGCAAGAATAGAAGTTCTTCGTAGAAAGAACGGAGGAAAAGAGGGGAAATGTTATACGCCTTATCTCAAAAGTCCAGGCTTGGATTATTTTCTTCAGAGCTAGAGGTTTTTTTTTCTCTTTCACAAGTTCACCCGTTCGCCTCGAGCTGTTTGTAACTTGAACATTCGATTTAGACTATAGAGAAGCGACAGAGTTGGGAAATTACTGCAGCTACAATATACAGATACAGATATTTCTGTTTTTCTTAAATCCCATAGCCCAGAACAAACAACGATATATGCTGTATAGCTACCAGTATAACTTCTGTTTTGCGGTGTTACTTTTAAATCCGAATAAGATACGATTGCAAGAGAATGCATCAACATAGGAGACGTTAACCTAAATGAAGTCTGTAAAAACTCGGATCAAGCCTATAAATATAAGACTATCGAGTTCGGTTTTTATCAGCATTTTAGTATTCTATTCACGTAATATATAAAAGGACAAGATTTCATAGAAATATTCATTGTGTATTTACTACCGATATTTGTCTCTCTCGCTTTATATTATTCGATGAAGTTATACCGGTATTGGAAAAAAAAATAGCGATAAAGAATATTCTGATCATATATTTCTTAACTTAGTATGATTATATGCATGAAGAATTCATATATATGCAAATAAAGTGAGCAGACTTCGATTCAGAGGCGTGTATTTGTATTATCATCATCACAATTCTTTAAAAGATTATTTGTATGTATGTTAGGTAAATAAATAAATTACAATTTTTTAAAATTAAAGTTAGAAAAATACAGCTTATAGACTTATTGTTTTTAATGAAAGAAGAAACATAGTAACGGAGAACCTCACTCACACACATACACACACCGAAACAGTACCTAAATGCATACACAGAATGCGCCCAGTTTTCCTGTGATTTATAACCAATGGATTTTGAACAAAAACGACTAAATATTACTAATTTTTAACTTTCCAAAAGTTATTGTTATTTATAAGTTGAAAATTATGGTTATCGAACTTAAAATAATCTTTTTTTTTGGATTAAGGGGGACAATAAATGTTAGAGATTTAATCAAAAGAGGGGGTAAATAAATTCTATACTTTCTTATATATATGTATATACTAGCCGGTCAGTTCTCACTTCACTCGCCCTTCTCGTCTAGCCAGCTGGACCCCGCTGTATTCATTATCCTCATGATTGAGAGAATAATACTTATGACAATTAAAACCAGAAAAGCTTTCTTTTCTCCACTGTTTCCCTCATTCTTGAATGGAAGCTTTGATACGCTCCTGTTGTAGACAAAACTACAGCTCAATTCTGAGCGTAGCGCTCTTGGTCAGTAGCTAATCAAGAATCGTGCACTTCAGCTGTTTCAGAGGATTAAGATACTATCATTCTTTTAGTAGGCTTTAAATAATTTTTTTTTTTTTTTGTCTTCAGTCATTTGACTGGTTTGATGCAGCTCTCCAAGATTCCCTATCTAGTGCTAGTCGTTTCATTTCAGTATACCCTCTACATCCTACATCCCCAACAATTTGTTTTACATACTCCAAACGTGGGCTGCCTACACAATTTTTCCCTTCTACCTGTCCTTCCAATATTAAAGCGACTATTCCAGGATGCCTTAGTATGTGGCCTATTAGTCTGTCTCTTCTTTTAACTATATTTTTCCAAATGCTTCTTTCTTCATCTATTTGCCGCAATACCTCTTCATTTGTCACTTTATCCACCCGTCTGATTTTTAACATTCTCCTATAGCACCGCATTTCAAAAGCTTCTAATCTTTTCTTTTCAGATACTCCGATTGTCCAAGTTTCACTTCCATATAAAGCGACACTCCAAACATACACTTTCAAAAATCTTTTCCTGACATTTAAATTAATTTTTGATGTAATCAAATTATATTTCTTACTGAAGGCTCGTTTAGCTTGTGCTATTCGGCATTTTATATCGCTCCTGCTTCGTCCATCTTTAGTAATTTTACTTCCCAAATAACAAAATTCTTCTACCTCCATAATCTTTTCTCCTCCTATTTTCACATTCAGTGGTCCATCTTTGTTATTTCTACTACGTTTCATTACTTTTGTTTTGTTCTTGTTTATTTTCATGCGATAGTTTTTGCGTAGGACTTCATCTATGCCGTTCATTGTTTCTCCTAAATCCTTTTTACTCTCGGCTAGAATTACTATATCATCAGCAAATCGTAGCATCTTTATCTTTTCACCTTGTACTGTTACTCCGAATCTAAATCGTTCTTTAACATCATTAACTGCTAGTTCCATGTAAAGATTAAAAAGTAACGGCGATAGGGAACATCCTTGTCGGACACCCTTTCTTATTAGGGCTTCTTTCTTATGTTCTTCAATTGTTATTGTTGCTGTTTTGTTCCTGTACATGTTAGCAATTGTTCTTCTATCTCTGTATTTGAACCCTAATTTTTTTAAAATGCTGAACATTTTATTCCAGTCTACATTATCGAAAGCCTTTTCTAGGTCTATAAACGCCAAGTATGTCGGTTTGTTTTTCTTTAATCTTCCTTCTACTATTAATCTGAGGCCTAAAATTGCTTCCCTTGTCCCTATACTTTTCCTGAAACCAAATTGGTCTTCTCCTAACACTTCTTCCACTCTCCTCTCTTATTTAAATAATAAGAATGGTTATACTTCCCTTTCTTGAAGCCATTTTGTTTTTTTTAACTTTTGAAAATCTAATATAGACAGCCAAAATAAGCAATCAAAACCCATAAAAGTTCGCTAAATGTGCTAATTTAAGATAATAATAATAATAAAATATTATATATTTTACTGATTAGGCTAGATGACTGGTATATAGATCTGAACTCAGAGATTTTTTCTGTTATCATGGTAACAGAAATGTAAGAAGTAAGTTTTTAATGAATATCGTTAATATCTTACCACCATTAGGAAAATCATGATAATTCTAATTGAAGATAATGAACAAACCTCTAAGGTATAAATCTACAAAGTTTTATTAAAATTTTTTCATTAATTTTTGCGCAATGCGCGCACAGAGACAACTTTATTTATTTTATTATATGTACTACATTAAAAAAGCCACCGGGTTAGTCTAGTAGTTAAACTCGTCATCCAAGGTTCGAGACCTTGTAAAGTTGCTTTTATATGGATTTGAATATAAGACTGTGGATACCGGTATTCTATGGTGGTTTGGTTTCAATTAACCACACATCTCAGGAATGGTCGAACTGAGACTCTACAAGATTACACTTTATTCACACTCATACCTATCTTCCTCTGAAGTAATACCTGAACGGTAATTCCTGGAGGCTAAACAGGAAAAAAGAGAATGCTCATTACAGGTTAGGAATATTAGCGCATGCGCATTTCATTCCGTAACTGGGTTCCTGCTGTCGAACGTCAGGTTGTAGAGTCAGCATAAAAAATGAGACGCGAATTAATTGTGAAGGCAGTGGTCCCTACTTTGAGAAATGACTCAATGTATGTATATATATGGTAAGATATTTCACACATTGCCATTAAGTCTCTTACCTTTCGAATATTTTCAAGTACCGCTACTTACCAGACATTTTCGTATTACGTTATATTTCCACAGTTTCTTAAGCGGACTTATTTGTAACTTTGTCTTTTTGTTTACGTATACACTATGGATATTGGAAAAATACAGAATTTATGCAGTTCTGCAGTAGAGTCATAGTCTGTAATTTTTCTGAATGCACTACCGTTGCTCTTGTTGAATGTTCATGAAGTGTATTTTGCTATCTAATAACACAAACTTTTCCTCTTACAATCAACTTCTGCTCATATCTTATTGGAACAATCTATTTCTCTGATTAGTTTATAACACTTAAAGGTTTTGTGCTAAATGTCCATAGGATAGAGAGAAAACTAATTGGCTGGAGGTAAAAATCATATTCTGATAATTACCATCTGCTTAATCTTTTCAAATTTAGTTAAAAAAAGAGGTGATTTAAATGAAAAAATTCAGGATGTGGCTTAATTCACCTGAAAAATACCAAACGATATCTTTGTAGAGGAGTTTTAGAAAAAATCTGATGCGGGCACCCACATGACTTCCTTGCACACCTATTAAATTACATGTACATTTAAAAAAAAATGAAAAGTACGTAAAATTTTATTGCATTAATAACTTCTGGTATTTTTTCAAATTTTTACTTTGTTGTACGAAGTAAAGAAAGTATTGTGGTCGCAAAAAATTTGGTTTTCTGTTTCAACGGAAATATCTATTTCGACCATCCCTGAATCCACTTTTACTTGTTTCCGCAAAATAACGTCTGTACGTACGTATGTATCTCGCATAAATAAAAAAAACGATTACACGTAGGATATTGAAATTTTGGGTTTAGGACAGTTGTGACATCTAGTTGTGCACCTCCCTTTATGATTTCAGTCGACTGAACCAAAAGTGTCCTAAAAAAACTCAAAATCCAAAACAATGTTGGTTTTGGTTTTTTTCTTAAATGCAGTAATAAGCCCTCATTGAGAGCTTTTCAACGATATTTCATAAGTGGTACTTATTTTCATTAGTTCCAGAGATATAGCCAAATAGAATTTTAATTAATGAAATATTTGGATCTCACAAGGGGAAGGCATATCGGTTCAAATCCGACATCATCTCCTTTTTTTTTACTTTAAATATATTGATCTATTAATAAATATTAAATTCTGATTGTTAAAAACAAATTACGATGAATAATAAATCAATAACAATAAAAAATAATATATGAATAAATATCTGAAGTTATTAGTAAAATAAACTTTCAGACTTTTTATTTTATTGTTATTATTGAATTATTATTTATCGTAAAATTTTTTACAATCAGACGTTAATAATTATTAATAAATCTATATTTAAATTAAAAAAAGGTTAAAAAATGGAGATGAAGTCCGATGTGCCTTCTTGTAAAATCCAAATATTTAATTTATTAAAATTTCATTTAACAGTAACTCTAGAACCAGTGAAAATAAATACCATTTACGATATATTATTGAAAAGCTCTCAATGAGAGCTTATTATTGCAGTTAAGAAAAATTCGAAAGTCCAAAATCCAAATTCTTTTGGATTTTGGTTTTTTTGGACACTTTTGGTTCAGTCGATTGCAATAAAACGGAAGGTACATAACTAGATTTTACAACAGTCATAAATACAAAATTTCAACATCCTACGGCTTATTGTTTTTGAGTTATACCAGATACATACGTACGTACAGACGTCACGCCGAAACTAGTCAAAATGGATTCAGGGATAGTCAAAATGGATATTTCCATTGAAATCAGAAAACCGAAATTTTTCGCGAGCACAAAAGTTCCTTTACTTTGTACAAGGAAGTAACAAAGGAAAAACGTTTATAAAAACTTCAGAATCTTCAGTTTTCGTCAGTCTTCAGTCTTCAGTTTACAGTGTATATATATATATATAATATATTAAAAATGGAAATTTATTATATATATATATATATAATTAATTTCCATTTTTGTATGGTTGATGATATTATCCATATTTGCTGCAATGGGTTTAAGAATATCCTCAGTTAAAGCCAGATTCTTGTTTTTCATTTAAATCACCTCTTTTTGTAACTAAATATGAAAAGATCAGGTCTTCTCAAAATAAAAAGATTAAATGTCGACTTATCAAACACTTTTACATAATCTATAGATATAATATACAGTTAAATCATTTAGAACTCCCTTGATTGCATTACATAATGTATTATTTATATAATTATTTAATAACAGAGATTTGAAACCAAACATAAATGTATGTTATTTACTCATTGAAACCGAATGTAATTTATTACATTTTAAAGCATAAGGAGTTTGAGAGATATGTACAATACGTGAGCTGAAAGTTTTCCCCTCGCAAACTGTTGTGTCTAGTGTAATAATCATTTAATTGTATTAATCTGCTATGTTTGCATTTTATGTACAATGTGAAATGTAATTAGTAATCAGATGATGTAATCTGGTTAAATAGTACAACAAACCATGCTCGCCCATCCCATCAAAGCTAGCCGACAGTTCGGTTGATAAAGACAGAGGAACACCTTCATCTCACCTAGGGTATATGTATTTAATTTTTAATTTAGTAACTTTACTCTTCAGTATTAATGCTGACTTTATTATTTATTACAAAGCCAAAAATGAAAGTACGAAAATTTTTTTAATTAAAACAGATTTCTCAGATCCCAATGAATTGAAGCACCTTCAAAATACTTCTTTACCGTTTATAATAGATTCTTTTTTAATTTTATAAAATGACACAAAATTTTGAAACACTTCACGTTTCTACACAAGAGTATTTCTGTTACGTAAAATATCATTTGAAATTGATAATTATCGGGTAATGAAATATGACGCCAGATAGAAGACACCACACATGGAAGACACCTAGACGATCGCAAACGCAGATGCGTACGAAGGTGACATGAGTTTATACAAAAGTCTTTTTAACCTAGATTGTTTTTTTGGGGGCAAGGGAGTTCTAAAAACTTCGACAAATACAAATATATTTTAGGGGATTCTTTGTTATTGATTATATAACTTTTGTTGTTATATATGAACATTGAAACGAGTGACATTTTTCCAGTGGTATTTGTTAAAAGAGTTCGACCGTTTATTATTGACAACTGGACATAACTGTTTGAATTTTAAAATTACCTCCTCCTCCTCCTACCACCGAAACGTATGCGTTTTCACCAAGCGCAAAACCTCAGTCAGCTACAGAGACGGTACAGTCGTAGTCACAGTTATTGATAAGAGCTTGTTCAATTCCATGATTTTTTAGGGACATTCAATTACAATTGATATTATTATTATTTACAATTTGATAAAAATAGAATACATTTTTGTTATAAAATATACAGTATAAATACCCAACACAAACATAATTACACGGTAATTCGCGTCTCATTTCTTACACTGACTGTACAAGCTGTGACGTTGACAGCAGGAACCCAGTTACGGAATGAAATGCGCACGCGCTACTACTGCTAACCCCTCTTTTTTCCTGTTTAGCCTCCGGGAATTACCGTTCAGGTATTACTTTAAAGGATGAATGAGGATGATATGTATGAGTGTAAATGAAGTATAGTTTTGTACAGTCTCAGTTCGACCATTCCTGAGATGTGTGGTTAATTAAAACCCAACCACTAAAGAACACCGGAATCCACGATCTAGTACTCAAATCCATGTAAAAGTAAACTGCCTTTGCTAGGACTTGAACGTTGGAACTCTCAACTTCTAAATCAGCTGATTTGGGAAGACGCGTTCACCACTAGACCAATCCGGTGGGTTCCTCTAACGAACGACTTACAGCTAACTGTCCGTAGCCTTGCGCCAGCTGTCAGTGTAAAATTGAGTTGCCAAAAACAAACAGCCGAATTATAACAGAAGATACTTTTTTCTGTAGCACTTAAATATTATGAAATGTTGATCAGATGAACTGCGTGCGTTTACGATTAAAGAATTCCACAAAAAAATAACTATCACACACAGCGGATGTTGCAAAACCATTTCGATATTTGTCGGAATGATGCGACACCATGAGCCAATGCCACAAAATTCCGTACATAGAATTTTTATAAAATTGGTTTAGCTTTGAAAAAAAAGCCTCTTGGTAATTAAAGTACGCGTGAAAAATATGGATGCTGTAAATGCTACAGTGGCACGGATACTCAAACTATCTACCGATTATTACACTTAGCTTATCAAACGCATAGTGTTTGAAGGATTCTTTTTAAGGATTTACTCCTGCAACAATATAAAATTCAAGTACAGTAGGTATTAAATGATACTGATTGGATTGAATATAAGAATTTTTAAACTTATAAACATTACACAAAACGTTATTTTAAATATGCAAATGAATGATGGATTGCATTTCCAGTTATTTATATATATGAATAAACAAAACTTCCACAATCTGGCAACAGAAAACCCTAATAAAATGCATCAAGTACTACTAAAGAGACAAAAAATTACCTTAAGTTGTGGGATAATATCCTCTGTAATAATCAATCATTTTTTTTTCTTGAGGAATAGATTTTTGGTGCTATCTTGGCAGATCCATGTATCGGACTGATTATAAAGAATTATTTTTTGTTTGTTTGTTTATTTACACAGCAACAATGGCTTATGCCCTCTGACAGTTATTAAGTGAATGATACATGAATTTTATAGCGTGTGAAAAATGCCATGCGTGACCGGGATTCGAAACCAGGTTCTCCGGAAGTAATGTAGAGTCGCTACGCTAGGATTTTCTCCTCATTAAATAGAGGAGAATCCTGAAAATTAATCTAGACGTGTTGTTTTAATCCAGGATGTTAGCCAGTTACACAATAAGAGTATCAATGAATGGTTAAACAACTCTTCCCAGATAATATTGTCTCCAGACACAGCTGTACTAGTTGGTCCGCGAGATTACCAGCTCTTATAACATGTGATATTTCTTGCTGGGTTACTTGAAGACTTCAGAACTCAGTATTCCATCCTTATCAAATACTAAAGACGTCAAAGAAAATAGTCATTACGAAGTTATCAATGTATTAAAACCTTTATTTGTAGTGTGTGAATCAAAATGTTGGCCAATTTTAGGAAGTCATTTTCAATACTTAAAACTTTTGATACACAATTGAATTCTACTAATTTAATTTTTAGTGAAGTAGAAAAAAAATTATTACATTTTAAAACATTCTATTTTTATATTTTCTGTTTAGCCTCCGGAACCACCGAAAGGTATTACTTTAGAGGATGAATAAGGATGATACGTATGAATGTAAATGAAGTATAGTCTTGAGGACGACCATTCCTGAGATGTGTGGTTAATTGAAACCCAACCAATAAAGAACACCGATATCTACGATCTAGTACTCAAATTCGTATAAAACTACCTGCTTTTAGTAGGATTTGAAACATAGAACTCTCGACTTCAAAATCAGCTGATTTGATTAGTTCAAGTCAAGTGTAGTCTTTCTTGTACAGTCTCAGGTTGACCATTCCTTAGATGTATGGTTAATTGAAATCCAACCACCAAAGAACACCGGTGTCTAGGTTCTAGTATTCAAATCTGTATAAAAGAAACTGCCTTTACTAGGATTTAAAACTAAGAACTCTCAACTTCGAAATCAGCTGATTTACGATTTCATCACTAGACCAACCCGGTGGGTTATTCTGTTTTTATCGGTTACCTATTATGATGTATTATCTATTATGAAATACAAAAGAAAATGTTATATAATATTTTAAATTATATTAGAATTAACTATTATGATTGAATTTTAATATATCTTTAATTTTTTATTAATACTTTATCCACTTTTCCAGAAATTAATATCAACTAAACAATTAAAAAATTACTCAACAAGATACAGTTCTTTATAGATTAAAAAATCTTCCAGAAAGTAAAATTGTACAAATGTTTGGCATAAAAGGTATGGATAAATACATGCAATAAAAATTAAAATGAGAAATGAAATGACAGCTTGATATTTTCTGAAGTACAAGCCTTTATTTTTAGTAAAACGTAAATATTCAGCCGCATTTCGTATTAATATGTTCTTAAATCCTTTCGGTGATCTCTTATGATAAAAACCGCAACGTTCAACGGTAATATTATCCGACGGTTCGACTAATTTGAGACCTGATTGTCTAGAAGATCTTGAGGGCATTACCACAGTTATGATTACCGACGAGTAATTATATGGATAGTAAATAAAATGTCCGATTATTGGAAAAACGTTGACGGATAGTAAAAGGTAGTTGGACATCATTGCTATCAACTTTGGAAAGAGTGGTTTAGCTGTACGCCTTTCCAAATATTTGGCCCCAAAGCAATATGATCTAATTATTAAAACTATAGCGGACAATGTACGTAAGATAAAATATGCTGACGAATAAAAAATAATTCAGTTGAACAATTTGAATTAATGTAACAAAATCTGTTTTTAATTACTTGTTTGTGACAAATTATTCATTTTATGGTAAAAGTAAATTATTATTTTCTGTTACGTTAAAATATAAACATGTTACCGTTTTCGACATTTTTACTAAGTGACCAATTGTTTTTTAACTGAGATAAAATCATTTAATTTTAGATAGACTTTAAAAAATTTAATTCTATTGATATTTAATATATTAACTATAGAGCTTTCATATAATCTGTAAACTGCTTTCGTTGTGTCTAGATTCTAATCCCTTATCTAATTTAAATAAAGAACTGAATTAATTAATTTATGAATTGTGATCTTACTTAATAAAAAAATTAAAATTATTCAATAACAATCAAAAATAAATTTTAAAATGCGGAAGTTTCAAGGGACAAAAACGCAAGTTACATCTGCATTAAAATAAGGGACACGATTGTAGTAGAGCGTAACCTATTTTATTTTCAACGTCTTATGAACAGAGCTTTGCATCTTTGTACATTATCTTTTATAAAAGAGAAAGAGATAAAGACCAACTTAAATTTATGAACAGCTTGGGAACTAACGGTGAGGACGAGCTGCAAACTTGCGATCTTGTTTAAAAAAAAACTGTGCCGTTCTATACAAAATAATATCTCTTTTTATTATGTTACTAACAATTTACGATCATCATTGTTATACCGAATAATTTTTAAGAGATTTAGCTTAGAAAATTGATATATTTCTAAAAGAAAACCATAAATTACGTTAAATTATTGTATTTAAGGCGTAGTGAATCAAATTTTATAAAATGATCACAACGATCAGGATGACTTTTTCTCATATTAATTATGGCTATGAAATTCTATAACTTAGCACATCATTGTTCCTGAGGATGGATTAATAATCCGAAAGCGCTCGAACATTACCATTAAAGATTGTTGGTAAGTGGAAACTATTATATAAATAATTTTCTCACGTTAGCATAAAATTAAAAATTTAACATCATGTAAGGATAAGTTGAGTATTATTGTCTTATTTTGACTTATTTAATTATTTCGTTAAATAAAAGAAAAAAAAAATACTCTAACGTTTCTTGCTTAAAACGGTGGAATGTTTTTATCATAATGATATTAGTTTATAAGAGTTTATACGTAAGGACGTTTAAAAATGTTCCTTCAGTTTAGTAAATATATTAATGTATTTGAACAAATTTTCTAAAATTGTTTAGTGGTAATTATATTTATTTTTTAAATTGTTTTGTATTTTTTTGTTGGATTTTATAAAAATTTTATCAGTATTCTAAAGAAAGAAAAAAATAGGAATTAAGCAAAGCTAAAATTTGAACTCTTTCTGTTGATATTTAATGGAAAAATGCTTAAACTTATTCCATTTTATATTTTTTCGGAAAAGTTAATTTTAAGTTTTAGTACGTTAAATTTCAATAGATTAAAGTTTCATATCCAGGCATGCTTAATCTATATTAGCATTATTACATTGTTAATACAAAATCAAATATTTGTTTATTTACATAGTAACAAATAGGCTTCTTTTTTTTTAACTTCCGGGTCCACCGTTCAGGTATTGCTTCAGAGGCTGAGATGAATGAGAATTTTTGTAACGTGTGAATAAAAATGCCATGCCTGAACGGGATTCGAACCCGGGACCTTCGGATGAAAGGCGGAGACGCTACCACTCGCGCCATGGAGGCAGGCTAACAACAGGCTTACGCCCGCTTACAGTTACCGATGGATGATAAATGAATTTTGTAGCGTGCTTAAAATGACATTCCTGACCGGGATTTGAACCTCTGATCTCTGGATGTAAGGCCCAGACTTTACTTTGAATTTATTATAAATAAATACAGAATTAAAAATAACAAAACAGTATTTTAGATTAAGATGTTAATCTAGTAAAAATTATGAAAATTTTCTTAAATTTATTCTTTTTTTTGGACGAAATTGTAAACAAATTTCGTGTAAAGGTATTTTAAGATTTAATTCAAATCGTGTTAAAAAAATTACAATAAATCGATTTAAATTACAACACTGATATTTTATTAAAACAAATATTAATCTAATAAAGAACTAGACATTAAAAATGATACTAACTCAAATTTAATACCGCTTTGTTTACATGTAATTTAGAAAAAAAATTAAACAATACAAATTTTCAAGTAGGTAGGTTGTACGAGTATATTGAATATACAAATATAAAACCATTTTGTATAAATTAGTCAACGTTTTAAGAAGAAATTTGTTTTTTGCAGTTTCTGATTACAGCCATAACTAAAAGTACAGATAAAGTAAGAGAAATTAAAAAAAAATATATAAAAAAATAAAGTCGGGTCAAATGACCCCCTTTTTTATAAAAAAATGTTCCCACGTCGTTTACATTATTATACTTCTGGAATTTCAATCTTTAAAATCAAAAAAATAATGGTATTTTAATACTAACCATTAAGCCTCCATGTTTTTGAGCATTAAAATTTTAACTATTGAAGTAATTATTTACTTCAATAGGTTGGTTTAATTTACTATATCACTGGTCAACAAAATTTAATTTTTTGTTTATTAAATGAGAGTGGGGATGGCTGATTCTTATTGTAATTTTTATGCTGATTTCATATATGTTAATAGAATTTTTCTATCGGGCTCAGTTTTTTGTAATTGAAATTTCTTTTTAAACAAAAAATGTATGGTAAACATAATATGCAATACATGGTAGTACATGCAATTTTTACTAACCTAAAATCTATTTCTTTTGGATTTTCTGTTGTAATTTGCTGTAGGTAAATCCTTCTTTAGATTCCAACCGTAGTCAGCTAACATTTTTGGGTTCCATCTTCTCTGGTATCATGTTTCCATTGCAAATATCTCCTGGTGAAAGAATTCTTCATTTTTATCACTGACAGGGTCGAGATTGTTAGTGAAAACATCCAAATGTGGATGTAAGAAATAAATTTTGAGTGACATATTTTACCCAAGTTCTTTGTAGTTTTGAAGGAGTTCACTAATAAGTTCTCTGTTGTTACTGGCCTTATGGTTTCCTAGGAAATTGCTTACCGCATTTTGAAATGATTTCCATGTAGCAACCTCCAAGTCATTCAAACATTCTTCAAACGCCGGATCACTCATTAGTTTTCTTATTTGTGGACCTTCCCTTATTTTACCATCGCTTATATTAGGGAATTTGTTTTTTTAGAAACTGAAACCCCGCACCATTACGATCCACTACTTTAACAAAAAATTTGATTAAACCTAGCTTAATGTGTAGCGGCGGAAGATAAACTTTTTCTGGTTTTACTAATGCCTGATTAACAACATTCTTCTCCTCTACAGTTAGTACCTCTCTCTTTGGAAACTGCTCTTATATGCAATGGTTTTTTTCTATCCCTGCTGTCCCAATCGCACAAAAAACAACAGAACTTAATGAATCCAAGTTGCAGTACAAGTAAAAACGTTATTGCTTTCAAATCTCCACAATAATACCATAAATATTTCTTGTACTGAATCCTGCTCGTTAAAAGTTTCATATTTTCATAATACTCCTTCACGTGAACTGCATATGCTAATGGTATTAATGGGTATTTATTTCCAATGTGAAGTAGAACAGCTTTCAAACTAGGCTTTGACAAGTCAGTAAAAAGTCACTATTCATCAGGATGTTGTGTATGTCCCAAAGCTTCCAGTAAAGAGTCTACATCATTACAGTATACTCAGTTTTCATACTGAGAGAAGAAAAGTTCATTCAAATTCTGACTGTCTGCCACGAATAGCACTTATTTTAGTGTTTGGTCGTAAGAGAAGCCATCCTTTCAATCTTGATGCCAGTAATTATGCTTGATTCTTTGATAAGTTTAGATCTCGAGCCAGATCATTTAATTCTGACCGATTAATTAAATGGGGTTCAGTATATCTATTTTCTAAAAAGTTTGGATATCTTTCTTCATCGCTTGATAAGTCAGTACAAGATTCGACATTTTAAACTTCTATGTTGTACGTTTCTGATGGTACTGGAACTGGAAATTCTTGGCTACGTGACACTGTCCGTATGGTAGAGGAAATATTTAACAGTACGTCTAGTTTTTAGCTGTAATCCCAGATATCTTTATTACACAAAAATAACAATCTGTGGTGTGATCCTTCGATTCTCTCCAAACCATTGGAATTACAAATGGCATTTGACGAGCTCCATTTAGCCTACCAATCAACAATGTTACACAAGAAGCGCAGCAAATATGAGGAACCCAAGATTTGTACTGATCACCTAATAATTTATATCCAAAATACAATTCATACAACTTTTTTATCGGTGGAGTTATATTTCTTTTCTGAGACTTCAACGTTACCTTACCATAGATGTAGTGAATTTGTTTTGATTATTAATGGAACTGCGAGGAACTGTTAGTACATTACAATAACTAATATTGTTTAAGAAGGAACACTTTATAAACACATTAATTTAATAAACATACACTCGCTTTACTGAACAATATATACCCACAAATACGAAAGCCAGCTACAAAACTGGTTGTTACACACACAAGAACTCGCACTTGAATGAGAATTAAAAATATTTCTCTAGTCTGCACGATAATTTATAAGTAAATAAGGGACTGTCAAATAAAGCTATTTAGTTGATTAATATAATAAAATATGTTCACAAAATGCTAGTTCATACATGATACTACCTGAAAATAAGTATAGTAGTTACAAAAAAACTAAGCCTGTTACAAAAAATTCTGATTTCATATTTGAAATCAGCAAGAAAAATACTACAAGAATCAGTAATTCACTCTCATTTAACAAAATCATTGTTGATCAGTGTATTTATTAATAAGGCTAAAATTTTACAGTTTATAAAAAAATATATATCCGTGATATCCCTTGACCGATGTGATCGAAAATCAAGCCGGCGATGCGATATGTATAGCAAAATATTTTTGCAAAATTTCAACTTTTTTATTTAACGGGTTTTTAAAATTTGAGAAAAAGTTTTAGAAATAATGCTGAAAAATCCAGGATCCCTAAATCAGATTGATTTACAACTTCGGAATTTTAAATAACTTAAGTACTTTCATAGCATTAAAGTTCAATTTTCTACGATCACTATACAAAAAGTATACAATTCAAAAAAACAAAAATTATTTTTTCACATTTTTTAATTTTATCCCTAGTTATTGCCATCACTGACCCCTATGAAATAATTTGAGAAATATTTGAAGAATTAATGTTGAACTAGTCCGGAGATATTAATCAAAATATAGCCAATAAATTACATACAGAATATATATATATATATATATATATATATATATAAAATGTATAAATTTGTGTCTTTACTTCCGTATATAACGTTTTTGTGTTTTTTGTAAAGGAGATCTTCGAACGTTGACATTTGCAAAAATCATTTACATAATGTTTTCCACACTTTCAAACTTATTCTGCTGCAACAGCAATAGATCTATAACGTTAAAATATTATATCCATGTGTTTTTTATTGAATAAACGTAAAACCAAATGTTGGCTAAAAACTATGAAGATCGTTCTGGGCAATCCCAGTCGAAAACGGAATGTTACCTTAAAACTTTTAATCAAGATTACCAATCAGCATATAAAACACGACTCTTTTAACTTATAGGGTTGGATAAGATAAAAATTATTATTTTTTAGAAAGAGATAGATAGCACGTACTAATAAAAAAATATTCCCCTCCCTTAAAAAATTGTTAGGTAGCGAATAACAGTTTTAACGTTCATACGAGTGTGATTGAAAACTTTCACAGAATGATTTTTAATGAATTTAAATTTTAAACGACTATTATTTGCTGAGTACCTATCTCATTAAACAATAAAGTTTCTACCTTAATATTAATAAATGATTTTCCAATTATCTAATTCCTTATTATTTCGGAATATTTAAAAAATTCGGTTTGTAGTGAATTAATTCTGTGACCAGTTTCTGGGCAGTATTAGGCCACGATATATTTTTATTTAAAAAAAAAAACTTTTATTTATATTTTATTCCCGTTTTAAGTTCTAATGTATTTTATTACATTATTAATAAATTAAATATTTGTATAGAACTCAAAATAATCTTTTATATCTTTAATTTAGTCTTTTCAAATTTTCTCAAATTTTAATAATTTTCTACTTAAAATTATCTTATCATTAAGAACAAGGGCTACAGATTTTATACTTTCGTTTGAAAATCAAGTTACGAGTTTTGTTTTTATTATAATAAATTTAAATTATGTTTTAAATAAATAATAATTAGTTGTTTATCAAAGACAAAGTGGATTAGACGGAGTAATTGTATTAACGAACTCAGATTGTAGAGTTTAGATAGTGCAGAAGATTACGCTTGTAAAATTATAAAAGTTTTTGTATCGAAAAAGTAACAGAGATAAAATAGAAAAAAGTAAAATAGAAAAAGATGTGTGGGTGCAAAGAAAAGAAAAAGAAATTTATGAGAGTAGTTGAGATACTTTCTTATTCATAATTTCATTTCATTTTACATCCTTTTATTTCATCAGAGACAGAAAGCAATTGCTAGCTGCATAACAAACGACGTTGAGGAACGAATGACTCTTGGGTAATACGAATACGAAAAAGAGAAAAAGAAATAGAATGTGAGAAAAAGATGGTGAAAGTGAGCGAGTATTTCTTTTACATGTTGTTACAGAAAAAAAGAAAATATAAGATATATTTTTGTATGTTTAGAAGTGTGTATAAAGAGATTTCATGACATAAAGGGCTGTTATCTGTCTTTGAAACATTCTTTCAAGCGCCCTGTATCACCATCTTTCACACTACGTCAAAATAGTAAAAAAAACGCATATATAAATTCACCAGTTAAAAAAATTTTGATCGCAAGTTGTTCCTTTCTTTATTTTATTTCAAAAGAGTTATCTCACACTTCAATTATTTTAAATATGAAATTATCCAAGCGTTATTTTAATAAAATACAATAAAATTGATTTTATTTTTATTTCAAGCAGGTCTGATCTGCTTACTCAATTTACTGCTTATGATACTAAAACCATACATTCAAGCATTCAGATGAATAGAGTTTTTCGAATAGGTTTAGAAACTGCTAAAAATAACCGTAATATTTAAAAAAAATTAAAGACAACTGTGTTTTATTATATTTTCATTATTATCATTATTACAACCTCAATTATGCCGCACAAGTCTATTAATCAGGAGGGAGAGGAGGATAATGAAATCAGTAGTAACACAACATAGCTTGCTGGAAATCTGAAACCAATTGATATAAAAGAAAAAACATTTTTTGTAATTTATAATCAGAAAACCAGTTGAGAATTTTAATTATTTGCGTTGCGATCCTGGGGTGTTTCAAGTCGTAGAGTACTAATTATACAAGTTTCAAAAGTTATTGGTAACAATACAAAGGAATTTAATTGGAAAGGTCAAGAAGATACTATTCTCAAGTTACACGATACAATAGTCATATTGGTGATATTGTATCGTCCAGAACAAATGTCATAAGCCTTGGATCAATAAAAATGTAATTTTTATGACGACTTGGGTGGTTTTTATTTAGGTAGCATTGAAATAAAAGAGCTATTTAACTTTACAAACAACGTAGCCTAATTAAATAATGATAACAATGATCATGTCTTGTATAAAATAATAAATAAGTGCCCTTAAGAATGTTTTATTCCAATATTCTGTTTCTTTCCCAAAAATTTGTGATATACTTTAATATTATAGATTGATTATTCTTAATTTGTAACTTAATCTTTAAACGTTTTAAGATATTTGCTACTTTGAAAATAAATAAATACTATCTTATATTTTTAAGATAAGAAAGTATTTGAATTAAAAGAAAAAACAACTTTACATCTCTCTTACAAGTTTGTATGTTTAAACAGAATTTTTGTGGTATTTTAACTATGTGTAATTGACCATAATCGTAATCCATGATTATTTAGGTAAGAATCTTTGTTTCCTTGTACGAAGTAAAGGAAGTACTGTAATCGCGAAAAATTTCGGTTTTCAGATTTCAATAGAAATATCCATTTTGACCATTCCTGAATCCAATTTTTGATTATTTTCGAAGTGACGTTTGTACGTATGTATGCATCTCATTTAACTCAAATACGATTAGCCGTAGGATGTTGAAATTTTGATTTAGGATTTTTGTAACATCTAGCTGTGCACCTCCCCTTTTAATTGCAATCGACTGAACTAAAACTGTTCAAAAAAGCCCAAAAATAAAATTGGATTTTGAAATTTTTCTTAACGCCAGTAATAAGCCCTTATTGAGAGCTTTTCAACGATATATCATAACTGGTTCTTATTTTCATTGGTTCTAGAATTATAGCCAAATTAAATTTTAATATATGAAATATTTTGATCTTAGGGGAAGGCACATCGGTTCGAATCAAACTTCATCTCCTTTGTTTTAATTTTCTTTTTTTAATTTAAATGTATTAATTTATTAATAATTATTAACCTCTGATAGTAAAAATTTTACGATAAATAATAATTCAATAATAAAAATAAAAAAAATATCAGAAGTTATTAATGAAATAATATTTTATGATCTTTCCATTTAAAAAAAAAAGTTTATATGTAATTTAATAGGCGTATAAGGAAGTCATGTGATGTCTACATCAAATTTTTTCATTAATTCTATCCACGACATCTAACCACATCAGCCTTTACGATATAGTGGTTGTGATTGCTTCTCCTATTTTTGTAACGGCCAATCATACATTTCGTTCTTATCCTGCCAGATTACTTCGTAGATTTTATATAGGTCAAGTTTTGTTGAGAACAACACTGTGGTATTTTTCGTAAGTTTTCATCTTAAACTATTTCAAAATACTTCGTAAAATTGACTTTAAAAAAAGAAAACATAAGTTTTTTATTAAAAAAAAAAAATTTTATTTTGCAGCTCTGAATTTTATACAACAATCTAAACTTTTAACGAATTTCACTTTGTCGTTACTTTTTTTTTACCAAACTATGCATCTTTAAATAGTATTAAAATGACGTAATATGATTATTATTAAATAAACTATATAATAAATTATACCTTTTTTATAAAATTAAGGGTAAGGAATAGCCTTTGAAATTGATTTCTCAGCGTTAAAACAGTTTTTTCCATTGCACTTTTAAGTTTTATAAAATAAAAATAAGATCATTATGTTATGAGCGAAAAATAAAATTTTTCATTTTATTTATTTTTTTTTGGGGGGTTCCCTGGGTCTAGAAATGCAAAAAACAAAACAAACTCCATTTTTTGACTGATGAACATACTTTCCTTCTCGCAGTACAGCTCTAGATCTACGATGCCAGAAAAGTAAAAATATTACTTTAAATTTTTAGTAGATTTATAAATGCTAAAAATAAAGTCGGTTTTAGAAAATATCCATCTACATGTTACAGTATCCCGGGAAAGGTAAAAGAATTTTTAATGAAGAAAAAACAAACAATTGTCAACAATGGTTACAGATAGACAATTTCAAAGCTGCGCTTAAGCCTGACTGCTTGAAAGAATTCACCGAGGTTGTCAAACAGAATAATGTAACACTAATGTATAACATTAATGAAGATTACAGAAAGACTTCGGGAAATTTTTTACGGGTAGATACAAACAAGGGCAGGAAAACCCAATTAAAATAGTGATACAAAGTAGTTCATGGATATATTTGTAAGATATCTTCCTTTTATAGTAGGTAATAAGAGGTCATGAAGACAAATAAGTTAACGAAAATATTTTATTTAACTTATTTGACGATTTTATATATAAAAAAATTAGTCCCAGCTAATACCAAATTTTCTATGAAAAGATACTAAGAAATAATAACTGATGATATTAACACCTCAAATAATAGATGATACCTACTGTTATTTCATTGTTTTTCATTTATGACGAGATGAGAACAGGTATCGTCAATTTGATCAGAAATTAACAACTCTGTTATTAACTGATCTCTAACAGTAAGTTAATTATAATCATTAAATATAGGGTTGTCTTTTTTCCATTACTATTAAACTTTTATTATAAGTTTTAATAAGTTTGACTTAAAAAATAACCAAATTAATGATAAATAGAAAACTTTAAAAACACGTATTTATAAATTTTTGTTATACTGTTCAAATGACACAAAATGTGTAAAAAATATCTTAAACACGATTATGAGGATTCAATTACTTATAGATTTGAAATAATTTCATTAAAAAAGATACGAAAAAGGAAGAATTTTTAGATGATATTCGTGAGAAATTTATTCTTTAATTTTGCATTCACCAATAAATTCATTCCCCGAAATCTAGTATCTTCTCTTCACTTTATATATTAATCGAAGTATTTGGATTAAAGAAAAAAAAAAATTAAAACAGGTTTTTATGTAATATTTACGGAAATTATTTTTCCACTAAAACATTTCTTCGGGTAGTAATAACTCTAATAATCCGAAGTAAAAAGAATAGTTAAAAAAAAATTACCTTGACATTAAAAAAAATCCAGCGATCTTAATTAAAAACAATTCAACTATTTTTCAAACCAGTTTTTCTTCAGGTAAAATAAAAATTATGAAATATATAAAACTAAAGATTTATACGTATAAATACTAAAATTTGTATGGGGAAACTGTAATTAACGCTAGAACTAGTAAAATAAAAATTGAGTACTGGAATAGAATGATTTGTAAAATG
This sequence comes from Lycorma delicatula, assembly GCF_047948215.1. Lineage (NCBI taxonomy): Eukaryota > Metazoa > Arthropoda > Insecta > Hemiptera > Fulgoridae > Lycorma > Lycorma delicatula. The sequence continues at coordinate 15,901,682 of NC_134463.1, read as the reverse complement.
AAGAATACCGAATTCGATAACTTTTCAGTCGTAATGAATTAACATAGAGGGGTTGTCCTTACAGAATTCCACTCCAGCACTCTTTTCTTTTGGGGTAATTTGTTTGCGGAGAGGGTGGAACGGCTGACGTCATTATTGTAGATCTGCTGACGGTAGGGATAAAACTACTACTACCATACACCCCCTCGCGTACCCGTTCCATTTCTCACAGACTTCATTCCATCCATCAATTCAACCCCCTTTTGTATTTTATCCATTGTTTCCAGTATTGAATCAGCTATTTACATACTGCTTCCAGGTCTATTGATACCTAGGTTACATATTCAAAGTTGGTCCGTTGCTAACTACAGTTTTAACCTACATAATATTTTTTTCTTTTAGTTGGTATTAATTTATCAAAAATATTTTTTTAGATTTTTTTTTAATGAAAATAAATCAAAATGTTGCAGTTAAAAAATCTATAACTATAAAGCTGCAATTTTGTAGCAGTTTAGAGTACGGTTTTAATGATATTATAATAGGACCAGTATAACGGATTTCTTCCAATTAAGAAGAAAAAAAGAGAAAATAACAATCAAAAGAAGAATCCAGAAGGAACTAAAAGAGATTCTTTTATCAGAAAAACAGATCCGTTTTACAATTTGTTCTTTGTAATACAAAGCACTTTACCAGCTTTTGGCACCTCCAAAAGCTGTTGTTCGACCACAAGGGTTACCGGACCGGAATAAGAATTTATAGACAAATTTAAGGGCGCGGACGATAAAAATTATTACGATTCAACAATTAAAGGGATGAAGCAAGACAGGGACATAAATATTGCCAGGAACCGGCGGCGAGAGGGAGTAGCTCTGCGAGGTCATTTTCGGCGTAGTCATGATAACAAGCGATAACAGCGTAATTTCGCAAGTTCGAGTTTGATGCGGCTGCAGTGACGGCGATATTAGTAAGCGTAAGGTAACGAGTGATGAGTACGTCACGGATATTCCAGTGCGGACAGTGGGTGAATACAGAAAGTTGTTCGGCAAGTTATTGGACAGTAGTGAAAGTAACATATATTCATTCTTAAAGTGTAGGGCAGTTCTATTGTAGACAGTAAAAAGCAATAAACCCACCGGGTTGGTCTAGTGGTGAACGCGTCTTCCTAAATCAGCTGATTTGGATGTCAAGAGTTCAAGTCCTAGTAAAGTCAATTATTTTTATACGGATTTGAATACTAGATAGTGGATACCGGTGGTGGTTGGGTTTTTCAATTAACTACGCATCTCAGGAATGGTAGAACTGGGACTGTACAATACTACACTTCATTTACACTCATATATCATCCTCATTCTCCTTTGAAGTATTATCTGAACAGTAATTACAGGAGGCTAAACAGGAAAAAGAAGGAAGTAATAATATTTGCAAAAATTGAATTGTATAAACTTTAGATTTTTATAATGTTATCTTGTTGTCAGTGTAATATTAGGTTCTAGCGGTCATTATAACGTTTTTAGTAAACTGGATAGTATTTTGGTTTTTATGATTTAAATATCATTATATTAATCTTGTCTTTTTATTTGGATTAATATTCTGTATTTTATATATACTTATGGTCGTTATTATTATTATTATTATTGCTATTATTATTATTATTATTATTATTATTATTATTATTATTATTATTATAACAATATAATATAATCGATTATGAAAACAACAGCTTCAATTACTACATAATTTACCATCTCTTGTATGTCGAAGAGAATACTTTGATTTACTGTTTTTTCATAAAGCATTACACGGGTGTAATCCTACGGAAAACGAAATACAGTTACGTACACCCGGACGCAATATTCGAAACTTTTGTCCTCTTGCATACTCTACACAACTTATCTCACCCACAGAGAGATGCGCTTTAACTGCTGTAAAAAAAAATATGATAAAATAGACTTTTTTCAACCGAGGAAGAATTTTGTTTTTGAACTGAGTAGGTTTTAGTCCGATATAATATAGATATTAAAAGTATAAAAACCCATAATACTGGATTACTACAGAACTTCACTAACCCTCTTCTGCTTGACCGTTGTTAAGTTATATAAATTAAAACAACTTTCTATTAATAAATAAATAAATATTTTAATAATTAAAATCAATTATATATAACTGGATAGTAAAAGAAACTGGATAAATTTATTTTGTATCTATTTTACCTGCACATATATATATATATATATATATATGTGTGTGTGTGTGTGTGTGTGTGTGTGTGTGTGTGTGTGTGTGTGTGTGTGTGTGTGTATGTATATATGTATGTATGTGTATGTATGTGTATGTATATATATATATATTGACAGTGCTGTATAAGTAACTGAAATTCTAATTAAATGTAATTGGATGAAGGAGATAAGATTTAATTTTTGAATTTATAACTAATGAATGTTATTATTGTTATTAAACTATGTTATTTAAATTTGTTTCCTGAATTATGTGTATTTTTAATTACGTGTAGATGTTTATTTGTAATCTTGTATTTATGCAAAGACATATAATTGTGTAACATAATTAAAACACCAGTATTACTCTTATTTTTATGAACTAATAATTATATGACCTATGATTATGAACCAATGACTAATAATTATTATGAACTAATGATTACATTTTGTATTTTTAATTTATATTGAAATTTTTAATTTATATTTAATGTATACAGACATTTTTTTTTGGTACTATTGTGTAATACACAAAGGCTATAGTTAGCTGTCCTATTGCACAAAAAATACTAACAAATAAATAAATAAATAAATAATTATTATAATTATTATTTTTATTATATATTTTGTTTAAGTGTCTCTAGAGTAACAAATTGCATTTATAAGAAATTTTTAGACTGTTCGTCTCTCAAAATCCTGGTCGAAACGCGAAAATACGACAATATTTTAGTTTAAAAAAAAAAGACCTGAAGAAGAGCTTACATTCCATTTATGTACATAAGTTTATTTCTTCGGGCATTACCTGAGAACAGCCTAAACGATTTAAAAAAAAAAATATTTGAAGAGCTTATTTGATCATTGTTGAAATTTTAGCTACGTCCATTTGAGTATTGACAGAAGATCTTTAAGAAAACTCTTTTTTATTTCTGACGTATATTCATTCACAATCAAAAAAAAAAAAAAAATATTAAAACAATTTGGGGAACTACTCAAACCAACAGTAAATGATACAAAAATAATTATTTCCCATCTATTTTTAATTTTAAACTTTTAAAAATCGGTACCAAAAATTAAAACTAAACAAATAATTTATTAATCCCTTAATTTGACAGTGATTTTAGAAATTAGAAATTCTGAAAAGAATAAAACAAATTATATTTTTAAAACGTTTCTAGTAAGTGTTATTTAAAATCAGTTTTATTATTTGTTAAAGTTAATTATATTTTATTTTTATTTAAAACTTGGTACAAGAATACACTATTGATATGAAAAAAAAAATCCTCAATGCGATTTACATCTTCTTAAAAAAAATCCAGAGAAATGACGTAAAGAGATTGTTCCCGAAAGTGAGTTAATACTTCTGGAATGCGTTTATGTCTACTTCTTTCTTTTTTATTGCGTCTTGATAAAAATGAGAAATTGTGCGTTAAGAAACAATGAAAAAGAGTGTTACTAACAGTTTGCTAAGGTTCTATGAAATGCGAGAAGATTTATTTAATGCAATTTTACTTGTAAGTTTTTTATCTTATTTCCTTGAATTTTTGTGAAAGTACTTCAAATATTAAAATTACTATCAACTATAAATGATTATGCTAATAATCTAATGCTAAAGATAATATTTAAAATTTCTTCAAGTCGTCTGTATAGATAAAAATTTCTTAGTTTCAAAACTTTTTCAATTAAATTATTACCGCTAATTTCTTATAACTTATGAGAGGAACTTCACTTCCAAAAAAAAAAAAAATCAATATTTTTCTACTAGGGTAAACTTGAAAAAAGATTGATAGATAAGTATAAAATAAAAATCAATATTTTACACAAATTTCTAAAAAAAAATCTTATAACGTAGGTAATTAACATTTTATTTCTATAATTTTCAATTTTATAGGAATTAATATTCAAATATTTCGCTACGTATAAATTATGAATTAAGTACAAAAGAATCGTGAACTTATTCTATAAAAGTTATTATTGATAAAATGTATAATTTTCTTTTTACATAAATTAAAAAATAATTTATTTTCTTATGCTTTCAAAATAAATCTAAAAAAACTATATTTTTAATGAAGAAAACCGTTTTTAATAATAGCTAAAAAAAAAAATTATATAATGTGTACGTTAATACAAGGTCATATTCTTGATTTAGTTTTTATTAACATTTGCACACAAAAAGGTTTATACTTTTTGAGTAAGATATCATGTTACTAAGATCACGTTACTTTTCCTTACTCAACATGTTGCCTCTATCCAATAACTTATTTAATAAAACACTTCCAAAGTTTTCTATTCTTTCATTTTTTTTAAGATCCTAACTCTATCCGAGATATTAATATAGTCGTACTTAAAAATTCCTTGATTTTAACACACACTATACGAGTAACTTGGTTATAGCTCGGCTTTTAGCAAGTTTTTTTAATGAAATCCATTTATGTTAACCAAATTAAGCCGCTGTTTGAAATATTTAAACTTAAAAAAATATATACTATTCAATTCTCTTTCAATTTTGAACTTTTGTCAAATAAAAACCAAACTTATAAAAAAAAATTATTAAACCTTAATCTGGGGCAGTCTTTATACAGTCTATATTTATATTAATTTTTTTAGTGTGTTTTATGAAGTCGATCTCATTTATACTTCTTGTGAATATATATATTTTAATTAAATATATATATATATATATATATATATTCTATTAAAATATTTTTAAACATACAAAAATTTGATGCTCGTATAATAGAAATCACTTGTAAGTAACCTCAAAGCTGAGGTATAAAAATATACGTCTCTATAAGAAAAAGTAGAAAAAGGATGTTAAGTAAATGCAACTGAATTGGTTATTAAACATTCAATTTTCGGGTTCTTTTTCTTTAGTCTCGGATTATGATAATTTTTTTTACATTAAAACTTTTCCAAATAATTTTTTTTTCATTTTCAAATGAAAATGCATATAATCTCAGAATGACTTCTCATAATAATAATCAGTAATCTTTAAGAGAATCGATTATAAATTATTTCCGAATAGTCTACGAGATCATATATTATTTGTATTAAAAAATGTTTCATTGATGTTATCTGCTAGAAACTTAATTAATAATAATAATAATAATAATAATAATAATAATAAAATAAAAAAATAATAATAAAACCAAGAAATTAACAAAAGTAGAAAGGAAGATCATTCGAAAAATCCCAGGATATACCCAAGATGGTTGCAGACTACAATCGGTCAAAACAACAGAAAAGTATTCAAACATCGAAATTGACATTAAGAAAAGACGAATGAAATTCTTTGGTCATCTCAGTAGACTACCAGAAAATCGATTGAAAAAAAAGGGAATAGAATAAGTAACCTCGCTCAAGAACTCAACACCTTGGATGGAAAAACTTCGAAAGGACCTAAAAAATGCCAACATAAGTCCAACAGACATTTTGGAAAGAGACACCTTCAGATACAAAGTAAACAAACGGGAAGTTAATCAGAGCAACCAAAACAAAAACAGTATAGACCAAAGTGGTCAGAAGAGCGTAAACAAGCTATCTCGAAAAGAATGAAAACTTATTGGAGCAACAAGAACCGAAAGGAAAGTTGAGTTATTTGCTTAACGTCTTCCATTTAGTGGGAGAATTCGAAAATAATAATAATAAAACAAACAAAAATACAAACATATTAGAATAATAAAAAAAATAATTAGAATTACAAGATTTTATTTTTCTATATTTTGAAGTTGGTTAGCTGCTTTACTATTCTATTAGACCAAGTTTTGTTTTTTATCTTTTCGAAAATGACTACTGTAATATTGGATCACCAAAATGTAAACGTTTCCTGGAAGTATCAAGTAACAAAAAGTAGTTTAATTCTGAGTACCGATAACTAATCTACTAAGATTCCGTACGTAATATGTCTGTATTCAAGTGCGTCGAGAGTTACAGCGTTCAAGTCCTAGTAAAGCCAGTTATTTTTACACGGATTTGAATACTAGATCGTGGATACCGGTGTTCTTTGGTGGTTGGGTTTCAATTAACCACACATCTTAGGAATGGTCGAACTGAGAACGTACAAGACTACACTTCATTTACATTCATACATATCATCCTCATTCATCCTCTGAAGAATTATCTAAACGGTAGAGTTACCGGAGGCTAAACAGGAAAAAGAAAAAAGTGAGTATATACTAACTTCTGTGCCCACATTAGGTCAAAATGAAGGAACTCCAATTAAAATTTCTAAATATCTAGTTCATAATGTAAACAATATAATATAATAACAATATAGTATAATAAATTAAAAAAAGGGTTTATATCATTTTTAACAATTTATTTGAAAATTGTTTGAAAATACTAAAAATATGAGTGAAAAAATAATTCCTTTTACAACCGTATTAAAATTATACGAAATTCTTTGAAAACATTTTATTTAAACGTATGCATGTTATTTATATTTAAATATTCATATGATAGATTATTAATATCGAGTAAAAAGGAAGTAAAACGAAAACGTATATTATGCATATAAAGTTTCAAATAACGTTAATTGCATCAGTTAATTAAATTAATACGTGTTTTAAATTAAACCCCAACCTCTTTTACACATCGTTTTAATTTCGTACCGTTGAAATACCTATCTACTCCTGTATATCAAAACTAATATTAATTGTTGCTACTATCAACGACTTTGTCCCCGTACATTTTTCTTTGATAGAAAATTGTTTCCTTACAAAAATTTAGATTTAATGTTAGTTTACGGTAATAATTCTCAAAGTAGGTACTACTTGAATGCCATGGTGACGTAAGAAAATTCAAGCGGATAGTGATTGTTGGCCATTGTCCACTTCAGTTGTCCATTTGAGTAGGTGATATGCGGGTTGAACTGTTGTTATATTTACAATAGAATTATTTGTAATTAAAACACTTTTAACAAGTTTTTTAAAAGTATTTTTATTAAATAAATAACTATGATATAAAAAAGAAACTTATACAATTATTCATTAAACATTTTTATACGAAAAATTAATTTTTTAGACAAAACAGAATTTTAGACTTTCCTGGCATCATAGCTCTAGAGCTATGTTGCAAGAAGGAAAGTATGATAATTATAAAGTAAGTATAAGTATAATACTTAAATAAGTATAATAAACAAATTTGTTTATTTTGTCAAAAGTTTATTAAATGTCAGGTGATGCATCCGTCCCTCTTTTCTATCCTGTGTTCTAGATGGGGATGGGTATTCCTTGTTTTACCCAGGTCATCCCACACCATCTTTTTAACCGTCTTTCTTCCTTCAGCGATTCTAGTTTCCAAGCAGAGCTAGAGTTTCTGCAAAACTTTAGTTTTGCAGAATTCCGACTAGCTCAAATGAAAGACTGTGTACGCTCAATATTGACGTACTTATTAGTGGCATAGATTATAAACTTCTATGACGCCTTTGAGCTTCACTAATTTTCTTTTTACTCAGCTTCAATTTTTTGGACTCTGGTGGATGGATAATTGGTGACCTATCCTACGTACAATACCCACGTTCAGATAATCTCCTCTTCTCTACAATAGAACAACTACAGATTCAACAGGAATTGTTCAAAACATAACAGGATGGAAGGAGGTCAATTTGATTGCTGTTAAATGTGGTAAAGAGACTGCAATCGATGGTTAGTAGAGCTGACCCGAGATGTTGAGGATCAACACCATCGTAAGCAGGAGTACTATGAATGCAATTGTTCTCTACTCAATGCTATTAGGGTGATGTTTGGACTGGTCACTGTGCTTTTTACAACCACAACGTTGTCATATCTGGATTATCTTTCGGAAAAATATATTGAGCTAACTAGAGATGTGTTTTGAGGAATCACGGAAAGAATACTGTAGAGTTTCACAACGAATTTTAATAGATGGCCTGCCATGACAGCTACTGTGGTAGGAGGAAGCATGTCAATTCCAGGAAAAGAATTAGAATAGTCTGTGAGGTCTTTGCCATGTTTTTATCTGACTTCATGGGATAACCCAACTTCTTTCGCTTCTTCGTCTATTTTCATCTGTTCTTCTAGAGGGCAATAGTTATTAAAAAATCTAAAATATATTAGTCTAAACTATCTAAGGAAATAAATAAACCGATTATAGACAGTCTTTTCTCAACCCACCGGGTTGGTCTAGTGGTGAACGCGTCTTCCCAAATCAGCTGATTTGGAAGTCGAGAGTTCCAGCGTTCAAGTCCTAGTAAAGCCAGCTATTTTTACACGGACTTGAATACTAGATCGTGGATACCGGTGTTCTTTGGTGGTTGGGTTTCAATTAACCACACATCTCAGGTATGGTCGAACTGAGAATGTACAAGACTACACTTCATTCACACTCATACATATCATCCTCATTCATCCTCTGAAGTATTATCTAAACGGTAGTTACCGGAGGCTAAACAGGAAAAAGAAAGACAGTCTTTTCTCACCTTCAGTAGTAATTAACTACCGGTATTTATTTTTAATTAGAAACAGGTTTCTCCTACGAACGGTTTATTTTTATGTGAGAAAAATATTTTAATTATTTTACAATAATTTACAGAAAAAAATATCAATTTTGAATTTTATTTTGTTTTAAATTTGGTCAATTAATATACATTTTGGCGCCAAAATGTTTAGTTTTATGTGCGTATTTTTTAATTTTATAAAATCCAGGTTATATTAAAATAATTTATTATATTTTAGTAATTTTTAATTATAAGATATGAAATTAACTGATTGAATAATACTGTATCATAATGTTTAATGGTTTCATTTAACATTAATCACATAGCTTAACCGAGCACTATTTACGAAAAAAGTTATGTGAAGTATAATTTTATAATTCAATATAGCATATCGTTTAATCAAAAATTCTGTTACGACTGGTTATTGCCATGAATAAATTCAATAACCGGAACATTAATTTAATGATTAGAAACGCTAGTTTCATTATTATTTCAATAGAAAAGCCCCTCAGCAATAAACATATTTTAAATTTAATAGTTCTATTTCTAGCACTGCAGTTTCAAATATAAACCTTTTGTTTTATTGGTTGCAATCATTTGTCTGAAGTTTTTTTTTTAATTTAATTAATTTTACGAATACAGATAGTATAAATATTATTTATCCGAGAGAAAAAATAACTTTTTCTGTCTTACTATTTATTTTATTAATACCATAAACACAGTCGTAAAAACTTTTTATGTTTTTTAATGAAATTATATTGTTAGAATTGCTTTGTGTTATGATTTCTAGATTTAAATTAAGAATTTTCGGCTTACATTTAACCTAAAATAAATTTGGCTTAAAACAAATGTAGAATTGGTAATAAAATTAACGATGACATCTAAATCATTCTGTTTAACCTAGTATCCAATTTTCAAAGAAAATTCATAATTTTTCAAATTTAAAACTTCACAATAATTTTCATTAAGTCACTCCACCTTATAATAATAATTTTCTCTTTACATTGAATGATTTCTTAACCATTGATATTTTGGTTTATATTTACTTTTCACATCCGTTGACCTGCTTCATAAACATCTGCACCAATTTATTTATTCAATCATTCTTTATTTTGTGCAGACGTTTATTGGCTTAACTTCTCCTACTCTTATTACTTTTGTTTAGTAAACAATAATTTTCATACCGTTTCTCTCCTAGTATATATATATATATATATATATATACTAGCATCCTCCCGTCCCGGCTTCGCCGCTGCTGATTTGATTACTTGCGTTTCCCGTCGCTGTCAATTTTTTTTAAATTTTATGTTTTTTTGTCAATTAACCGGAGGCAGGCTCAGCCAGTCGCGTCGTACGTACAGTATTAATGGCAATGGCCGTGTAGGTTGAGACGCCGCGCCGTATATACCATCGCAACTCTTAAAAAAATCGAAATTCATAAACCTCGAAAATAAATATCTAAAATTTTAAAATAAAAATAAATATCTTCAAATTAAATAAATATATTTAAAATAAATAAATATTTTTTAAATAAATATCTAAAAAATATTTGCGAGCCCAAAAAAAAATAGAGCATCCCCGTCACGGCTTTGCGCGCACTATATGGTTACATCCGTTTCCCGTCGCGGCCAGGGAATATTTAGCCGGTCATAGCTCGTTTCGTTTTCCCTTCCCGTCTAGCCAGAGGACTCTGCCCTAGGACCCCAATGTGTTCATTAAACTCATATTTGTGAGAATAATAATTATAAATAAAATTTATGCCATTTAAATTTATAAAAAATATCAGCAATTAGTATGTATAAAAAATATTGTAATTTTTTAGAGCAACAGTTTGGTAAGTAAAGGATACACAACTTTGAGTGAACTAAGAATGTGGGTTTTAGAATAGCCTTCATCTTAAAAATATTAGGTATAACTGGTTAACCGTATTTCGTAAGGGTAAAAATGTATTTTTCCCCGTTCTTAGTGTTCAACAAACAAAACTAGGATGTGACCGTAATTCGTTTCTCATTTTCGTTTTTTAATCATTTAATTACTTTAATTTTATGTTTTTAATCAAGTAACCTGAGGCAGGTCTAGCTAGTCGCGTCGCACATACAGCAACAATGGCTTGTTAGTTGAGCCGCCGCGCCGTATACCGACGCACCGTTAAATAATCGAAATTCAAAAACTCGAAAATGTTTTTTAAATATTTAACTGAAGAGCATTTGTAAGCAACAGTTTAGTGAATAACTCGTTCAATATAGGCGGAAATGGGGAAAATTTGCAATCATTGTTCAAATTCTTTTTAATCTTTCTTCACCTTTTAAGGTTGAATTTCGACCAAAATTTCAACATTCAACCAATTTCAAAATCTAGAAATTGGATTTTAAATATTTGCATGAAAATTATATTCACCAAAAATCAAGTTGATATCTTCATTTGTTATCAAGGAATTAAAAAAAAATAGCAGGATTTAAAAAAAAAATCAAAATAGATTTAGTCACCGGTGTGCATTTACACCGTAAGAGCATTATACAAATTTTGGTCAATATACCTTCAGTGGTTTCTGCTAGGCGTTGATGAATCAGTCAGTCAGAACAACCTGCTTCATAGGTTATATATACATATATATTTATGGAATGATTCCTGAAGAACGGAAGTAAACTTTCGTGAAAGTAAAAAAAAAGAAGTTCATTAAAAACACAGGCGAAAGATTTTGCTCTGATTTCTGCGTCTTTGGTAAAATTAAAGCAGACTGTAATTCTTGGGACTAAAATTAAGGCAATTTGTTTTATATGAAATCTGACCTGAAAAATTGAATAAAAAAATAGGACCTGGACAGTATTTTATCGAAATAAAATTTTTTCGAGAAATCTGGGGTAAAAAATAAAAGTTTGGGGGATCCAAAAACACACTATTTTATGTTAAATAGGTAATAAACACATAAAAATTATAAAAAAAACCATGTAGAATATTTGGTTCTGAGTAAAACGGTATGAATGAAGTACACAGAAACTAAAAACAAATGTAAGAATATTGAAGTTTATCATAAAAAAAATATCAAAATGGTAGATTTTAATTAGATTTTAAATGAAACTAATTTTTAACGTAACAAAACCAAGGAATTAAATATTTTATGACTAAAAATAATATCCTAGAACTAAAAATACAGTACTGAGATTTTTTTTTAACTTATCAGGAATAGATTTCATTTAAAACCATTAAACTTATCCCCTTACTTCAGTCCCAAGAATTATGAATTACAGTCTGGCAAAATTTTATCGAAGGTGCAAAAATCAGGGCGAATTCTTTCGCCATCCGACACTCGCAAATGAAGTGTTTTTAAACCTATATGAAAACTTTCTTTTTTATTTTTTCCAGTAGAGCATAGTTTGTTATATTCTTCTATATATATATTATTTCTTTTTTTTTTTTTTTAATTGATGTTTTCAGTCTACGTGTTGGTTTTTTTAAATATATTTATATTAAATTTTCCTGTGGCATAAAATAAAAGGATATTTTTTATAAATTAATACTTAAATATCACTAAAATTTTTCCGTTTTCTAGAAAAAAATTATGATTTCATAAAATATGTGTAGATAAAGACGTTAAAAAAACTATCTTAAAAAGTGAATATCAAAAATTTGTAATCTTACATGAAAATTTATGTGGATGTGTTTCATTGTTTTTTTTTTTGAGTATACAGTTAAAAAAAATATATATATATATACATACACGAGTATATGTTTATTTATGTTATTTCTTAAAACGACGACGCATGAATGCATGTATGTGATGGTTTTTTTTTTTTGTTATAAAATGTTAGTAATCGTGAAAATGGGAAGAAATGCAGGGCTGTTTCATAAAAGATAAGACATTCTTTATATGGGAAACGTGACTATTTACAGGATTATGGTTAAAGAAAGCAGCCGTGACCAATATCTGGATCACAAAAGAAGAGGAACCGATACTCTACAATAAACTACAATTCTCTTCCACTACTGAATTTTATTTTTTCTTTCTTTCTTTCTTTCTTTGTCACACTTCTTATAACTCACATCTTTTGTTTTATATACTTTTTTCTTTCTTTCTTTATTGCAATATATATAAATATCTCGTAATATGTTATTTTATACAAACGAATATAAACAGGAATTGTGTAATAAAAAAAGGACTGTAGAGAATTATAAATAAATAACGTCATGTTAAACGTTATTTCTATATACATAATATAATTTAAATAAATTTCAATTTACTCAGGTTGAAGTTAATAGACGTTTTGTGAATACCGAATTAAACTGGTAAATAACGTTTTCAGTATCAAAGTTGGTTATCAGAGATAACTTTTCATATATACTAATACTAAACGTGAATTTTTCCTCAATTTTTTTTTTAGTTATAAGTATAAAGATCTAGAATTACTAACCCAGTTTTGGTTGAAATTTATTTTTATCAGCTTTAGAAACTTTCCCGGAATAAATTTAGCCTACATTGAAATTTCATCCAATTCTTTTGTATTCTTTATTGATAGATTTTTTTTGCTGCAGATTTTTAATTTACAGTCGGTTCTAAAATTTACCGAAACCGTAAGTAAATTTGAATAGAAAAAAAATGACATGCAGAGAAGGATTTTCATTGATATCCCTTAAAGAATTGTATATCAATACTATTTGTATTCTTATTTTTAATATAATATGTATTCTTATTTTTACGTTATCTTATACAGTATTCATAAATATAAATAAGTACATACAAAGATGATTCCAAAACATATTGATAAAGTTCAGAGAATAAAAGGCAAAGAAAACATAAAAAAGTAGTTTTTCAATCACACAAAGAGTAACTAATCAAATAAATCGAAACAAATCAAAGAACCAATAAAAGTAAGTGGCGAAACGAAATGAAGAATTTTGTTGATGCAAAACACTCTAGAGGGCTGTTTCTCAACCTGGGGGTCGCGACTCCCATGTTGATCGCGGTGATAGGGAAGGGAATTGAAAAACTACCCTACAACTTTACACGTAAATAATAATGACATCATATCAAGAGAAAAAAAAATCACTTGTATTATAAATATTTTACTTACATTCGTAAGTACACATATAAAAAAAATAAATTAATGAGCCGGTTGCGTTTTTTTTTCATTGAAAAGTCTCTCCATACGTGGATCTATGTTATAAACACACAAAAAAAAATTTTTTTCAAGTGAACGGCTACACTATTTGACCGCACACTTAAAGACCGAAACCATTATTTTCAATGAAACAACACTTTTAAAAACACTACACACATGCATGTTCACACGTGTCACCTTACACGAAGCTAATTAGTTTTAAATAGAGGTTTTTTGGTTTGGCGCTGGGGGTCGCGAAATATTCATAACATTTTGTTTTAATTTTGGTGGTCGTGGAGCTAAAAAGCTTGAGAATCACTGCCCTAGGGTAACCGATTCACCCAAAATCTCAGCTCGAACGTGAAACATTACCGTGGAAATAAAATGTTGACTCATCTGTAAAAATTAACTGCGTTAAGAATGTATCGTCTTCCATATCAACTAAGAGCAAGTTTCACGTCACAATGTTCGCGTATGCGTACTTGGGAATCCGTTCGACATTGTACAGTAGGAGCAAGATAAATCAACTGTTAATGATTTTTGTGCGGTTTCGTTTACAAAAATTTATAACCCTTTATTTTTTGATTGCAACATAGACACGTATCTTATCTTGCGATGTTGCAGGGCTAACTTTTACTACTACTAAATTAATACTTTGAAGAGTTAATTTTCCAACTAGATAGAGCTCTTCCAGACTGGAACAACCGAGTTCGTCGGTTTTTAAATTAAACGTTGCTTCAACGCTGGATTGGACTTACGGAAACCCAAGGCATAACACACTTGGCATAACACTCTTGGTCCTCAAGATCCCCAGATATTGTGACTTTTTCTTGTGGGGATATGAGAAACAAAGTTTTTATATTCTACAATTACCTGCTGATTTAAATTAACTGAAAACCAGGATCACAACTGTAGTAACCTCTGTAACTTTATGACTTTCTGCAACACACTGCAGAAAAATTCAGCTCTAGTCTTGATGTTATCCATAAAGTAGATAGAGGGCACATAGAACACTAATATCCTTCCGACTGAGTGCCAGTTACGTTACGATGCTAAGAAGGAGGACAACTTACCTCTGGGAGTATAAAAGAAATATACGACCGGTATTTCCATTTATGGCAGGTTAGGTGGACTGCATCGCTCTATGGCAGTTACACGCATGGAAGTTTTCCTAATGTAAGAAATATACAGGTAGTTAGGTGGATTTCTCCCAATCGGCATATTACACAGTTTCTTTCTGGAAGTGTGCTTTTCGAGATACGTTGGCTAGATTCGGTTTGATTAATTGAGGTTTGTTTCTGGAGTGTAGGGCCACTGATTATGCGAGCCATGTCTTATATATGTGCCCCAGATACAAAGCTAAACGAAGCGAAGTAGTCAGAGAGCTTGCGACGATCAGTCGTGGTTTTGATTTGCAAGTTAATTGGAAAACCGAAAGAGAATGAAACACATAGTAGCTGACTTCCTTGGATTCTTAATCATGTGGAGGATGGCTGAGGAGGTATGAAGCTGTTATAGATGTATAGATAGAATAGCAACTTTTGGCTGGGTGCTTACTTCGCCAAGATAGGCGTTTTGGCGTTGAGCTCCGGTTAGCTTAGATATTCGCTGTTAGGATGAGATGGATATGTGGAGAACGCTGCGATGGGGTTGCGGTGTGGGAGGGTGTAGGCGTTGACTTAGCTTCCGAAAGCAGATCACAGCAAAGAGAAGTAGGGTTTTTTTTTATTAGAGGATTAATACATTTGTGAATCCGTTTCTTGAATTTTAAGTAAATCAAGAGGATTTGAGTAAATTGAATTGTAGAGCAAACTTGTCGTTGTTGCGATCAACACTTATTTATTTTGTTAGTTTGAGGATAGTATTTTTGGTGTTTAAAGATTTAGTCAAGTAATGATTCGAGTGTAGTCCCAAAATAGATGAATGAAGTTAGATGTAGGAAGAATTTCTCTGTGAAATCTTGGGTGTTAGGGGACCGCGCTTACGCGAATCAGTTAATTTGATAGTTGAGGGTTGTAAGTTGTAGGAAATCGCGGTTGGTAGAGACCATACGACGGCGATAGTAGGTTGTGTAAATACACTGATGGAAATGTATGCCATATATGGAAGATGCGTATGTCTGCGTATATATGGAAATGTCTGCCGAGGCATTTACATCGGTAGTATCCTGACTGAGGCTAAACTGATGACCGTGTTGTTATTAAGTTTAGAGGGTTTAAAAGACGACCTCCAGTAAAGCCCATCAGAGGTAGGAACGGAGGGAATGGTGTGACGACCGGGATTATCACAAGGCGAGTCTTCTCCTACGGGGATCAGGATGAGTACGTAATTTGTCCTGTAATTGTAACACATTTTTTTAATGAAATACATCTGTTTGAAATCGGGGAATTTTTGATAGTACTGTATTATATTTTAGACGAAGATATGCGTATGAATAATAAATATTTAGTAATCATAAACTTAGCATTTTATAACAAGCTTCTAAACGAAAAAAAATTATACTTAGAATCTTAATTAACAATATTTTAATTAGTTTTTATTGTAAAATCACGTTTAACTTATTTAAGAGTACGTGTTAAAATATAACAAATAATACGTATATTTTTTGTTTTGTTATATAGCTTTGTAATATTTATAAGTTCAAATGTAACTTTTAGATATATTAAAAAACGCATTAAATTTCTTAAAAAATTTATTAATTATAATAAACCTATTATGAACTTGTTTGTCGATTGAAAAAGGAACTTAATTTTCAATTAATTTTAATAAGTGTAAGTATATAAAATTCATATATCACCCTGTGGTGAGCATAATATAATAAGAATATGTAAATTTTACATGAGTTCTGCATCTTTAATGTGTACCAATTTTTGTTATACTCTAAGGTTTGGGAAATCGGTAGGGAGAAGTTGCACAGAAAGTTGCCAAGTTTTCTGTTTACTAGATTAAACTCTGTTGAATCTGGAAAAGTTGCCTTACCGGTTACTCGATGCTCGGTATTCTTACTTTTTAACGAAAAACAAACATTTCCCGAATGCAAAAGTTGACGAAAAGTATTTATTTAACCCCCTTCTTCAGATAACAAAGAACATACAACTATTATTATTATTACTATTACTATTACTACAAAGCATCAACCTCTAAAATCTTACCGCGAATCTATAAGAATATCACCAGTATAAACTACATAGTTATGGAAAAGTAAAGAGGTAAGGGTGAAATCCCGATCTTGGAGTTAGTTCATTACAGAAAATCTGCTTGCCTGATTGCATCTTTTCTTAGCCCTTAAGCTAACTAGGCAAGCAGTTGCCATACAACAAATATTTACTTTTCAGAAGTTGAAGACTATAATATTATATTATTATAAATAACTTACTCATGTGAAATGTAAACAGTTATTTATAATGTTATAAAAAAAAAGATCTTCAGCGTAAAATAATTATGCAAATTAATTCTTATAGTTTTACTAAATAACTGGAAAATATTTAACATCTCTTTATAAAGTTATTACGTGAATATTTAACCAACAACTAATTATTTATAAGTTAAAAAAAATCTATACAATTTATTTAATTTCTTTTTTTTATTTGTGTTACGTTTTCTAAAACTTTATTATGAGTTTATAATTAGAGTTTTCCCGCTTATATATATTTTTTTCAAATATGGATCCTTGTTTTTTGATAACGACAAAAACTTTTAAAATAAATTATTTTGTTATATGTAAAATTCGAAATCAAAGGTTTTTGGAATCAAATCTTAGTAAACGTTAGTTGCTTCTATACGGATTTTAAATACTAGACAGTGGACACCGGTGTGTTTGGGTGGTTGGGGTTTAATTAACTACACGCCTCAGGAATGATCGGCCTGTGTCTGTACAAGACTTCACCTCATTTACATGTTGTACATATCATCCTCATCTAATTAGGACTTGGAGGGGTTGTTTATTGTTCACTAACAATAGATTGCAACGTACACATTAAGAATAGATAGTAATTTGTACTTCTATACCTCAAAAATAAGCCTGTTTATGAAGAATTTGAAATTATAACAAATTAAAAAATTTCCAGATTCCTTATAATCCTTTAAAAAAAAATAAAATCACAGAAATATAAGTAATCAATTATAAATCTTAATCCATATTTTTTTTTTATTGTTGCATGTAGCATATGGTAGTATAACGAGTCGATGAAAAATTTTTTATTCGTATGAGTTGTTAATAACAAAAATTAATTTATCATGTAAATTGGATATCATGAATGAGAGACCAAAATAATGATTTTACAATTTATTCCCTTATTTTAGAATTCGGGAATTAAATAGATTACTACCGTGAAATATCCGTCTTATTACCATCTCTAAGAGAGTTATGTAATTAAATCACATACTAACGCGTACGACAATGGATTCATTTATATGTCAGGTTTAATATTAATTATATGAAGCTTATTCTTAAATTTCAGATATTCAGTCGAAACACTAAAAACATAACGATAAATTTAAGGAATGTTTAATTAATATAAATAAAACAACTGTTTTGTATGTTAAATTTGAATCAAAGTTTTTTGGACTCAAATGAATTCTTTTGAGATGCTCTGCATTTAACATTAATGTTATCAACTGGCAATTGAAAAATTACAAATAGCTATAAGAATATGCAAACCAAATGCCTAAAATTAAAATAATAATAATTCATTCATTTACTAATTGATCACATAACACAGGAAATAAAATGTTAAATTACATAAATTTTAATCGGTTACTTGGAGAATTTTCTTAAAGAGATTTATTATGAGTATTGCATAGAATTACCTTCTTTATTTCTTCTATACATGAATAATAACTACTTTGAGATCATCAAATAATTCCACTACTCAGTGATATTTTTACGTAATCTAATCCCAAAAACTTGTTTACGGGCAACTATAATAACTTCCGCCGCATAGGATTTGTGAAGCACAAAGCTTAGACTAATGGGTGAAGATTCACTTACGAAATCTGACCAGCGTTTGGCACAATTAGTCATTTAAACACTACAGCCATAAATGAGATGGTGTCAAAACATTGTCCAATTAAAACCATACCGTCATCGATTGAAGTTTGTATTTATGGAAAAATGGTGATCATTAACGTTTAGAGCAGACAGGAATGTTGAAGTCTGAAATGGGGCGAGCTCCGCTTTGCGTAGGCCGTTCTTTTTTGATTGGATTTAGTGGAAGGTGCCTCGTGAAGGTCAGAGGTAAGCTCCTGTAAGTGTAGCGGATGGTATATGGTTCCAAGTTGGATAATGAGTCGTCGGATTGGTTTCGCCTAGGGCGGTGGGTCAGTTCGAGCTGGATGACAGCACATGGGAGGGTTGCCATTTCGTAGAATGATTTCCGGATCAGGCCCGGTCGTGTAAAATAATCCGTTATTCTTGATGGAATTCAATATTCTTGACGAAATATAATTAATCTAACTGCTGCATACCTTTGAACGGAAATGTTACACTGCGTACATGACTTTTATTTGTAGTTGTAAATGACGGTGATTGAACACAACTAAACCTTGTTTCGCGGCTCGCGGTGACAAGTAATAGTAAAAGAATCAGCTTGTGATTTAATGTGACAATCAACTCATCAGTTTTAGTACTTTCGAAGGGCGCAGGTGATCACACTCAGCGGTGGATAGATGATTGTGTTGATGCAATCATCGTTAAGCGGGCGGGATTTGGCTTTACAGAACCCAACACGAAAATGTACAGGTTTATTTATCTTTCGTTTGTTCCTTTGCCAGTTGTCGATTCGGACGAGGGAACCAACAACAGTGCAGAATTTTGTTTTCATTACATTTATATCGACTTCGGGTTTTATGTTCATTTATTTTGTTTATTAAATGTTTTAATTTAGAACACGAATTTAATTTTTTATTATATATCTGCACTTATGAGTATCGACTTAAAAAAAAATGAGTACGAATGGTTTCTTTCCTTGTGTCAGATCAACGTGGATTGAAGCCTAATCCAAAAGTATAACAAATATTTGTTATTGTATGATTTGCATCTAATTAAATAATTTTTTGTTTAATGTAAAAAAATTCACTTTCTTTATAATTTTCATTTTTGTGAGAATTTTTATCCCAAAATATTGACTAATATCAGAAACCGAATTATATATCTATAAGAGATATTAATATGCCTATAAAACATTATTTTATACAAATCTAGACATTAGATTTTTAATTAAAGTTCAGAAATTGATTCCCACAGTACTTTCTGCAAAACATACTTTTTTTAAATTACAATACCTTTAATTTAATATTTAGATTTAACCCGAGCTTTCCGTGTCCGAGAATAAAAAAACACCATCATATTCACCACTTCCATTACTTAGCAGCTCTAATAGCCTTATCACTTGGTATCAACGATTCCTTATGTGTGCAAGCTTTTCCTACATTTGGGCACGAAAGAAAATATTTCATTGTTCCACAGTCACATGTATCACCTGTACATCCCCACCTAAATTACTTAGACTTCTTGACACTCTAATCCTAAGTTTTCAGCGCCCGCCAAGTACGGATGTACTTTACTAATATCCTCTTTGGGTACGATACCCGTTTCATCTAGTAAACTCTTCTTCCACAACTGTTCACGCCGGGTCTAAGGTAGAATCTCCAAAGGTGCTGTTCTCTGAATGAAGCTATTTCTATTTAATTAGAACGATTAAGAATTAGAACACGATTATAGTAAGGTGTTTAGTATCAGTCGCCTATTTTTTCCTTTCCACTTCTCCCAACAAGCTTTGATCCTTGTCACCGGGAAACACCGAAAAAACAAGTTAGTTGGGGGTAATAAAAGGCCTTTGTTAAGCCCAAAATTTTGTGAGAATTGAAGGGAAACATCACTTCTTTTTTCCTAGATAAATGTTTTAGTCATTCAGGAAACTCACTGTAGAACAAATGATAGAAGATCGTGGGCCCCCGTACATGTGGGGGTTGCCTGGGTGAGATGAGGCCGGAGACACTCTGCTCGTGCGTCTGATGGTGGCTACTGTTGTAAGAGGTGTGACTATTTAAGTTTTCTGTCTTCACGGCTGTATGAGTGTGTAACGCGTGGGTGTTGTGGATGTTAGTAGCGTGTCCTGTTTTCTGCAGGTTCTTGTGTTGTCGGTGTATGTATTTGACGTGCTGTATGTGTTGCTTCCAGTAGTGTTGTTTTTGTGGTGTGTGACATTGTTGGATTGTTATGACTGTGTGCGTGGGCGGTTCCACCTTCTTCTGATGAAATGTTTTTATAAGCCAGGGATGGAGGTTTAGTCGGTAGTGCGCAGGTATACATACGCCCTTGGTTCTAACTGGCGGAACCTGTTGGCGAGCCTGATACTGCTTAGGCACTGTCCTAATGGGGGTTCCTTCACCTCCTTAAAAAAAAAAAAGAAGACCGACGATTGGAGGGATTGGTACTGGAAGCTCTCGTAACAATACGTAAGTGCTGTGTTTGTCAGACCATGTATTGATAATAATCAGAGGTTTATCTAGTAATTACCATATTAGTCTAACTTGAAATTGACTATGGTAAAATTAAAAAAAGAATAACATTTAGGTTACCAAAAAAAAAAAAAAAAAAATTGTAGAACTGATTGAGTTACATTTTCATTTATTCTTTTAACTCTTTTTAAAGTCTAATAGTATGTTAGTAATTAATTAATTATAAAAACACAATAAAGAAATTTAATTTAAAAAAAAATTGTTTCTCACTTTTTAAAGATATATTTAATTGAATAATATATATATTTTATTTTATTATAAAAAAATAAAAAATTCAACCAACATCTTTTGTATTTCAGTGAACTGTAGTTGAACAATATGAAAAACATATATTTATCAGTTATTGAAAAAAAAAAAACATTTTTAAAGATAAATAAACTAGGTAGAGGAAATAAAACATCCATGTGAATGCAGATATTAAACAATGTATGCAAATTTTGAATTGATTCGCGTCCTGCAATGAAAACAATATTGAACAATCGAATTGGGGAAGGGAAAATATAGTAGAAGAGTTAAGTGTGAATGAGATGAAGCGAGGGGGAAATAGAAGGTTTGTCGAGGTGGTGAATATTTGGGGGTGAGAGTAATAGGTGAAGTGTGGAAGAGATAGACTGTTATGGGAAGTGAGAACTAAAATGAGAGGTGATGAGTGGAATAGAGAGAGAAAAAGGTGAAAGACAGAGAAAGAGTAATAGAGGAATGTATATATATGTGGGCTGACGATTTCATTTTATTCCAGTATTCTTTTTCTTTGCACATTTCAAAAAATCAAACTGACAATGCTAACTCTACAAGCAAGTTAAAAAAAAAAAAAAAAAAAAAAACACATATAACATTCCATTTTTTCCTTTCTTCGCGTTGTTTAAAACTAAATAAAAAATGATAACAAAAATATACAGTTGGATTTATATTGACTGAAATGCAAAATAGTTTTGGAAATAAAGACAAAGAGAATATAGTTTTTCATAGATTACTTTTTCTATGTCAGTAGAAAAAACTTCATGCTAGAACATGTTGCTTCATTTTGAAAAACTTTTAAAGTCAATTATAAAATAATTCTACAAATATTAGTTATACGATTTTTTATTTAAAAAAAAAAAAAAAAAAAAAAGTGTTGTGTACGGTAAGTGAAATATTTATTGGTGAGAAGGAATATTAATTATTCCAGAAAATAGCGTCGTCAATCTTCAGGAAAACAAGAATCTCACACCAAGAATAATGAATAAAATTAACAATGAAGTAGTAGTTTCCCATATCCTTCCTCACTGAACTCGAAATCAGTATGTCAGTTCGCTAAGCTCATAGAAGCCGTTCTCTATATAATTCAAATATCTGCTTATTACATGATTATAATTAGGTCTGATGTGAATTCCGTTACAATCTGATATACTGTCTCTTAACTGCTGATTATTTATAATTCAGCTGTTAAATATGTCATAAATATACGAAGAGTTGTCCAGAAAATCAATTATTTTTAATCTATGATAAGCATTTAATGAAATCAATTCTGCAAACTAAAAACTAAATTTATCATTTCACGTCATCAACACGAAAACTACAGGAAAAAAGGAAATGACAAGGAATTAGCAATTTTAGACGAATGTTAAATATCAGCTTGCTTGAGAAAATAGAAAATGAAAAAATTTAACAAAAATTTGAGCAGTGAGATGTTTATGACAGAATCTGTAAAAAGAAGAAATAAATTGGTGAGATGAATATTAAGGATTCCAGAAATTAATTTTTTTTTAAATTTATTTTATATGTATTGAATATACCATATTCATAAACGTTATCGACCACCTTAACTGTTTGAGTTTTTTTTACGGAGAAAAAGTATCCCATTTCAAGTTTATTCAGAAAATTATGGAGAGAAAAGCTTTGCTACCTCCAATGAGTTGAATGCACTGATGAAATCAAGCTAGAAGTATGTAACAAATTTTTTTATATTTTTTGATATATTTATTATCAGTACATGTAAATTCAGTCTAAAAGAAACATTTTTTCTCTGTTTATGATAGGCATAGCTGTATAATAAACATCACTACTGTTAGAGAACTAAAGTCTTACTTGTGCCACCTCTCTCTCTTTATCTGTTTAGCCTCCAGAATCACCGTAATATATTACATCAGAGGATGAATGAAGATGATATGTATGAATGTAAATGAAATATAGTCTTGTTAGTCTCAGGTCGACTATTCCTCAGATGGTTCATCTGATACACTTCTACATCAAATGCTTTATACCTAAAGTAATATCAAAATATCAAGTCTATACTAATTAAGAAAATAAAAATAATGCTAATTAAAAAGAAAAATACAGAATTAATTTACACCAAAAAGATTAAAGAGGGTTAAAAAGTAAAGGAAGATTATATTATAACAAATAAAGGAAATGATTGTGGGTGTAAGATTTAGTAAATACTAAATGTTTATGAGATTAGCAGGTAATCGGAATCAAAAATATCTATCTAGTTTAAGGAGTAAAGTAACACTTGTTTATACAACTTTCAATATAACTTAAATTTAATTCATAAAAGTAAATAATTATATCTATTTAAATATGTACGTTGGATAACACTGAAAAGCTTACGTAATATGTAAATAAATATTAAGTACTCATTAAACATTTCTTACAGAGAAACCTTACTACATGTATACAAACCTGCAACTAACTTGTATGCTGAAACAAGATCTATTTATAACTGCATTCTTCATAGTACAAACTCTTTTGTTAATTTAGTATTTTAACAATCATTAGTATGATTAGTATTTTAGTATTAATAATCATTTAGTGAGAAATAAATGTTAGAAATTTCAGAAAATTGTTACAAAATCATCGCAAAAACGCTATATGTATATATATATATATTTCAGGATATTCAGAAAAGAATATAAGGGGGTTTTAAAGCTATTTAATATCTCCTAAGTTTTACTTACAGCAATGAATAATAATAACCAATTAACAGTAATGACTAATAAGAGTAACTCTTACAGTCTTTCGCGTAAGTGTTCAATGTGTTCAAAGTGCTCTTTCGTCACGCGGCACATATCCAACCAGTAGGAGAGTTCTCTTCTCAGCATGTCTGAGTAATGGAAGAGTCAGCTGTTTAAATTTTCTTCCTCAAATCGGGTAGATCAGTAGTAGTGAAGGCACATACAAAAGATCTGTTATAAAACTCCAAATAAAAAAATCACATGTGGTGAAATCGGGTGATCTTGGGTGACCACTGCAAACAAGCTACCAGCCAGCCGACCGATCCAGCGATTGGGGAAAACAACATTCAACCGACCCCGTACAGGATTATGCCGGTGAGGAAACGCACAATCTGGTTATGAAATAAAATTATTTTGTTCATCTTTCAGTTGGGGAAAAAGTACGAAGCATATTCAAATAAGCAACTTCTGTTACGCTTTATTCAGCGGAAAAGACCGGCCCTAAAATTACCATCGGGATATTGCACAGAAATTATTTCATTTTGGGTAGTTCATGAGAATTCTCTGACCCCCGTATACCGTATATTACATGTGTTACTTTGTTATTAAGATGAAATATTGACTGATCAAGAACAAAATACGATCAATTCTCATCTTCATGCTTCAATATTTTGATTGGGAAGTTGGCACACAATCGTAGTGGGTATAGATTTTACAGCCTGTAAACATTTTAAATGATATGAACGCATATGTAAGATTTCCTTAATACATTCCACGCTGTCATCACCAGCATTGCTAATTCTCGGCTGGCCTTTTTACAAATTAATTAAGAATAAGTAAGGAAATCTCCCTTACACGTTCATCATCTTCCAACATCCTTGGTCGTCCCGGACTCTTCACTTTACAAAATATTTGGTCGTTTATACCGATCGTGCCATCGACGAATATTATCATCACTTTGGAAGATCATGAGTAAACATTTTACGAAAGCAAACTGTGAGACTGTAGCTATAGATTCACATTTAGCAAATTCCAAAACACAGAAGGCTTCTCTGTTCAGTAGTCAAATTTTGCTAGTGGCGCTGAAGCGGAAATATAAAGTATCTATCTTATGAGTACGGTGTCTACCTCCGTACGCATTAATAAAACTGTCTTTTTTGCTCTTTGATTCTAGTCATAAATAAAATAAATAAACACTGAACACCTCATCCAAGAAATATTACAAATTAAAACCCCGCTATTCTTTCTTGTATGTATATTTTTATACTTCAAATATGTGTAATATTTAAATCTTATAAGCGAGTTCTATATATTTATTTATATATATATATATATATATATATATATATATATATATTTATATAACTCAGTTATAACTCTCTGTATAACTCTTATATATATATATATAAAACTGAGTTATAGGCATTTTGCGAGTTAATTCTCTATGGAAAATAAAACAATCGCTCATTTCCATAGATTTATCATTATTGTTTTCATTATTATAAGCTTGGAGTAGCATTTAAACATACGGTACGTAATCCTACATTATACAAAACCTTATTTCACGATCGGAAGTAGATATTAAACGTTGTTTCTCTAGATTAATTTGATCTAATAATTTATTTAAACGATAATATCCATTTTAAGCAAATAATATAAAAAATAGGATTCTTATTTAACAAATTTTCATGACTAGATTAATATAATATATGAAAAAATGCTATATTATAAGCGTAGTCCTAATAAAAAAAAAATTGTTTAGTTATTCTTAATTTTGATGTAATTAAATTTCTAATGAAAAAGTAACGTAATATTTTAATTATTGCATTAATTTTTAATAGCATGCTTAGGTAAATTGGAAAAATCTCACGAGAAATTTACAAAAATTATACTTAAAATCTAAAACCAGTCGGTAATTTTGATTTTTTAACATTTCGATTATAACATTACCCCAAGAAAATGAGAAAAACTGACAACAAAGCAATACTTTCCTGGCATTTTTTATTTATTCTTATATAATAGAAAATAATGATACATGAAAATAATTCAAAGAAGTTTTAAAAAATTCAAAAAAAATCGATATTTTAACAATTTTATCGGCTCCCTCACTCCTAATATTACACCCAAATTTTTTTTTTCGGTCACTTTCACTACTTCTATGCCTAGGAAGACTTAATAAAAAATTCGGTTACAAAATATGCAATGAATAAAAATACAGCTTTTACGATCTCTTGCAAAGGGGGGAGTTTTGGGGAAAATTAAAAAAAAAAAAAACATTAAGACAAGTATGCACGCATGTACTTAGATTTAATATAAAGTGGGGTAATGTTTGCAAAGGTTTGAGAAAATTTATCCCAATAAAACTATCTATCTCACCTCTTGGAGACATTGACTGCCAGTTTTTTTTTGTCTTCAGTCATTTGACTGGTTTGATGCAGTTCTCCAAGATTCCCTATCTAGTGCTAGTCGTTTCATTTCAGTATACCCTCTACATCCTACATCCCTAACAATTTGTTTTACATATTCCAAACTTGGCCTGCCTACACAATTTTTTCCTTCTACCTGTCCTTCGAATATTAAAGCGACTATCCAGGATGCCTTAGTATGTGGCCTATAAGTCTGTCTCTTCTTTTAACTATATTTTTCCAAATGCTTCTTTCTTCATCTATTTGTCGCAATACCTTTTCATTTGTCACTTTATCCACCCGTCTGATTTGTTAACATTCTCCTATAGCACCGCATTTCAAAAGCTTCTAATCTTTTCTTCTCAGATACTCCGATCGTCCAAGTTTCACTTCCATATAAAGCGACACTCCAAACATACACTTTCAAAAATCTTTTCCTGAAATTTAAATTAATTTTTGATGTAAACAAATTATATTTCTTACTGAAGGCTCGTTTAGCTTGTGCTATTCGGCATTTTATATCGCTCCTGCTTCGTCCATCTTTAGTAATTCTACTTCCCAAATAACAAAATTCTTCTACCTCCATAATCTTTTCTCCTACTATTTTCACATTCAGCGGTCCATCTTTATTATTTCTACTACATTTCATTACTTTTGTTTTGTTCTTGTTTATTTTCACGCGATAGTTCTTGCGTAGGACTTCATCCATGCCGTTCATTGTTTCTTCTAAATCCTTTTTACTTTCGGCTAGAATTACTATATCATCAGCAAATCGTAGCATCTTTATCTTTTCACCTTGTACTGTTACTCCGAATCTAAATTGTTCTTTAACATCATTAACTGCTAGTTCCATGTAAAGATTAAAAAGTAACGGAGATAGGGAACATCCTTGTCGGACTCCCTTTTTAATTACGGCTTCTTTCTTATGTTCTTCAATTATTACTGTTGCTGTTTGGTTCCTGTACATGTTAGCAATTGTTCTTCTATCTCTGTATTTGAACCCTAATTTTTTTAAAATGCTGAACATTTTATTCCAGTCTACGTTATCTTATGCCTTTTCTAGGTCTATAAACGCCAAGTATGTCGGTTTGTTTTTCTTTAATCTTCCTTCTACTATTAATCTGAGGCCTAAAATTGCTTCCCTTGTCCCTATACTTTTCGTGAAACCAAATTGATCTTCTCCTAACACTTCTTCCACTCTCCTCTCAATTCTTCTGTATAGAATTCTAGTTAAGATTTTTGATGCATGACTAGTTAAACTAATTGTTCTGTATTATTCACATTTATCTGCCCCTGCTTTCTTTGGTATCATGACTGCCAGAAGTTACCAATAAATACAGATAATAATCTAAATTTTGGATACGTAGGGCAGATTACAAGAAAGATTAAAATAGCATTAAGGGAATTTGGTTAATTATAGGCAAAACAAATTAAAGTAATCGGATGTAGCTAGGAGACATTTCAACCGTCGGATATCCTTGCTGCATATTTATCGCAAGGTGGTTTACGTGATTTTCTGGACGTTATTGGTATTTAAACCTGTAGAGTCTCACAACCTCACGAACCGTCGGAAGCTCCAAATATTCGTAAATTTCATCTTTCCATTTTAATCATGGCGCCTCCGCAGTTGTCCTCGTTACCTAATTTTGGAACAGTCGTATGAAATTTACGTTACTATTACTTGTTGACCCCACTAATTCACACCATATGTCCAGATTGGTCGTAGGAAAGCTTTATAAATCAGAAATTTTTTGGAGAATATGAAGTATGAGATTCTTCTTTATTATTTTTTTTTTGGATTGGTGATATCGCCACATAAGCTTGAAGCTTGTGCGTAGGATATGGAAATTGAATTTTGTAGCGTATGAAAAATTCCATGCCTGAACGGGGTTCGAACCCGGGACCTCCGGATGAAAAACCTAGACGCTTCCACTCCGCTACAGAGATTGGCGGTTTCTCTGCACCAGCCATTGTAATTTCCTCTTACTTCGTGTTCAGTTGTTTTCTTTTCACCCTCACGTGATACTTCCTGGTCAAACACCGATCTAGGTAAAATCCTAGGTACCGCACACTCTCTGTTGTGGGATCAGGACACCGTCCATGTTCACACTGATAGTCATGGCGAATGTCACGTGTTTAGATTTATCTTGTTTAAATGTATCCTCTGTTTTTTTCTGCCATGCGCAGACAAGGTCCAATGCCGTTTGCAGCAATCGCGAGACTAGTTCAAGGTCTTCATTAATGGCATTGTTAATAAATTAAAAATTCGGATCGGTTCCCTATCGCGTCTCGATTATGATGTTTCCACATCGTAACTGATAAAGTATATATATTTCTTGATTACATAACTCCTGTTTATTACGGACATCTTTAAAAACTATCGTTTCTAACAAACTAATATTTTCATCAGTTTCTACTCGATACTGGGCTAGCTACAGTATTAGAATACTTTAGTGTGTTTTATGTGTATAATTAACCAAATTCCCTTAATGTTAGTTTAATCTTTCTTGTAATCTGCCCTACGTATCCAAAATTTAAATTATTATATGTATGTAAATTTCTGTTAAATTTTCGTTAAGAACTTGTTTCGTGTAATTTAAACATATTAACTGAACGAGTTCCGTTCGGGAAGAAGTAAGGGTTATGAATTCATAAAAAAAATTACGGGTCAAATTGAGAATCTCTTTTTTTGTTTGAATTTTTCTAAAATAAAATAGTATTCAGTTCTTTAAATTTTGACTTTTGAAAGTCGGCGTCAAATTAAAATTTTATAGTTGTTAATAGTTTTCTTTTTAATTTTGTATAGACTTAAAATTTTAAATTTCAATAGTAATATTTTCTATTTTTTGATGATTTTTTAATATCGATTTTATGTATACATATACATTTAACTACAAATATTGTTAATACATTTTAATTTCGTTTTAAGATTTTATTACTGTTTACATTTGATTACATTTAAGTATTATGTGAAGTCCAAAAGACGTGGTTTTACTTTTATTAACTTATATACATAAATTTAGAGAAAATATCCTTTTTTATTTATTATTAAAAAAAAGGCGATGAAATAGCCGTATAGCATGAAAATAACGTGTTTATGAAGGGCCTGTTTACTGGTATTTTATAACCTAAGCTAACCACTATATATATATATATATATATATATATATATATACTCGTATATCTGAGCCTGTACCTTTTTCATATACTGTTTTTTTTTCTCTTTGGCCACTTACTATACGACTACTTTCCATTTAAATTAACGTCGGTTTTATAACAATGCAGTAAAATTCACTGGTATGCTTAGAAGAAGAATTTTTCTTTTTCGGTATGTTCTCTTCATTTCCATACGTGTATAGAGTACACACTTCTACCGTCATCATGTATATATATATATACACACATATATACATATAAGTGTGTGTGTGTGAGTGTGCCGACGCGCGCACATTTGTTCAATGTAAGTTCCGATTACTGTGTTTTGTTTTATCATACCCATGAGTGTTTTTAAAAATTGCTATAAACGAAATAGTAGTATAATATTGTGGGTAAGAGAGGCTTACGTTTTACTCACATACAAGTAATTTATTTTTATTGTTATTGTCATAAAACTGCGAGCATAATTTATTTTTATAGTGGTGCCTTATATTTACATATATTACTACATCTAACCGCAACAAATATTACTTATTTCTATAATCTTTCGGTCAGATTTTTATTACCAGTTTACTTTTATATAGGTCTACGCTTTTTATCGGTACAATAATGTTATTGTAATTTTCTTTTTACTAATATAAATAATACTGTTTATTATTTTTGTGACAATGAAAAATTTAACAAAGCATTTTCTTTGGTTATAAACACTTAATTTACTAAAATATTATGTTCTCATTAATTAAAAAAAAACCTTGTCATTTCTTGTAAGAAAAGATTTTAAATAAACTTAATCTTTTTTAAATTACATTTTTCTTCAAAAAGAAAAAAGTTTGGAAAAATATTTTTCCAAAATGATATTGGTGAAATAATTTTAAAGTTAGATTTAGATTTATAGACTATAATTACGTACATATTCAGAGTACTTCTTAATTTTTTTTCATCATCATTGCTTATTATTTTCGTATTTTAGCATGAACGTATTATACTGTATTTTACATGCAAATATAAACTTATATAATTCTAACAGTCAAGTCATTCTCTCTGCAATTTCTGAAGAAAATTGTTAGAAAAATGTAAGTTTGGTAAGAGGATCTTCAAGGGGTCTTTCATAGCTCTAGAGGTATGCTGCAAGAAAGAAAATATGATATTCAAAAAATTGGGTATGGTTTTTGCGTTTCTCGTCGTTTCATGACCCACGGAAACCAAAATATAAAAATTAGCATAATGATCGAAAATACACGTTGGCTTGTTTGAAGCTTTAATAACTTTTGACTGTGTAAACCGACTTTGATGAAATTTGTACAGACTCGTCTAAATGAGGTAATCTGTTGGTAAAAGTTTAGTCAATAACTCCAAGGAGTATAATAAATAGTTTATTGGGATCAATTTTCTCACAATTTTGCAAACATATCTCCACTTTATATTAAACTCAGCACATGCGAGCAAGTTTAAAGTATTTTCCTCCTTCCCAAAAAATCGGAAAAACTATCTTTTTATTTACGGCATATTTTTTAAACAAAAATTTTTTAAGTCTTCCTAAGCAAAGTAGTAGTAGTGCAAGTTTGCAAAAAAAAAATACTTTGGGGCAATATTGGAGGTGGAGCAGCCCATCAATGTTTAAAAAAATTGATTTGAACTTTTAAAAATCATCATTATCATTATTTTTCTATTATATGTGTAAGAATAAATAACCAATGCCAGGAAAATATAATAAATTTGTTACCAGTATTGTTTTTCATCAAGATAGATTTTTATCTCTTTTTATGTTAGTATTAAATGTCCTTTTTCATATAGATAGAGTTTTTATAAGCCTTCTTACAAACGAAAAAAAAAGTTTCTAGAATAATCTCAAAATTTTCTATTAATAGTCGTAAATATCTGTACTTAATAATAAATAAACTTTTATTATTTTTTTAAAATTAAAATAAAAGATCATCAAAAAAATGAATAAAACATAAAAAAAAATTATATTAGCAAAATTCAGCATTTTGTTAAGATAGGATTAGGATTATTGAAAAATACAATTAAAATTTACACCCTATTTTTGTACTAAATATTCTAAAATATTTTTGCTTTTTATAAGATCTCATTTTGGAAAAAAATTCAAATCAAGAGATTTAAAAAGCTCAAAATAAGATTTTTGTATGCAAGGATGGTTTTGTGAGAAAGATTAATAAAAAAAAAATAGGATCACAGGTATTATTTTTAATTGTATATCCCCAAATGATGATGATTATTTTTTTATTGAAAAAAACATACAAGAGTAGAATTTTTTATAAAATCTAATGCAGTTCAAAATATTTGAAGGTATTTTTATATATATATATACCTCTCAATACCCTCCACCAATGTTATCAAATTTAAATAATTTTGGTCAATACTCTTAATAATATGCAAGCTACTGTAGAAAAATTTAGTGATTTTTGGCAAACTTTTCTTGAAATATAAAGGCAAATAGAAGTAAATACACACAAAAACACATGTAGAAACGCTATTATTACACATGTGAAAACACACACACAAGATTTTACCGGTAAAAGCTCTCTTAATAACATACAGTCTCTTAATAATATTTAGTGGAACCTGTTAGCGAGTCCGAAACTCCGGCCGTAAATGGGGTTCCTCAGACTCACGAAAAAAAAAGAAGCTTTTACCGGTAACGATATTTTCCATTACAGTATATCGAAAATTTTAAGAAAATTAATATTTAACTAAAAACTGATCCCTTTTTTAATAGTCGAAAGAGTTAAACTATAAAAAGTTGTGTTTATTTATGCAACTTAAATTCCTTTACTTGGTGAACCAAAGGAGTCTTTGAAAACTCTATATTTAAGTGTTACAGATGAGTCGAAACAATTTTTAAGTAAAATAAGAAAGTATAACTCTTGCTTCTAAATGACATCCTTTGGAGTAGATAAAGTGATAAGAATGCCCGGATTTTCACCAACCTTTACTGTACAAGTACAGATATATCATCAAATTGGATCACTTTTTCCAGTAGATAATGAATGAACAGCATACATTTTTGCAGTGTATTTTATGGGTGATGAAGAAAATGAAGTAAACCGTCGTTCTCAGTATATTGAAGGAGTCGAAAGAGATACAGTATCGAAAATTCAACGATTGTTACACAGCCACAATTTGTTGGTAAATACCTTTAAAAGTGCAATAGAAAACTGGCCTCCAGATAATTACATAGTGGTCATTCATGCTAATCGGACTCCACGTGGCGAACATGAGAGGCATTATAATGCGCCGATGATCAATGAAGTTGCTGTTTTGAGACCCATGCTCTCCACGAGACATAGTGTTACGGGCACATGATAATACGCTGAAACGCGTAGCCGATACTCATAAATTTTATGATGCTTTGCAGTACCCGTTAATTTTCAGTAAAGGTGAGCCAGGATATCATTTCAATATTCCAGTCATTAATCCAACAACAAGACAGCCAGTTCCCAATAATAAAGTTTCCTGCATGGATTTTTATGCGTATCACATGATGCTTCGAGAGCACGAATTCAATCTCCTTTCGCGGTCAAGGCAACTCTTTCATCAATTCTTGGTAGATATGTATATTAAAGTAGAGAGCGAACGCCTTCGTTACATTTCTATAAACCAGACGAAATTACGAGCTGAAAATTACATTCATCTACAAGATCCGATTAGCGCAGATGTTAATATTAGACTTAACGATTAGGCAAGATGGTTATTTTGCCTTCTACTTTTGTGAACAGTCCCCGTTATCTGCATGAATACACTCAAAACGCTTTCGCTTATGTACGGACTTACGGCAGGCCTGACCTCTCTGTAACTTTTATCTGTAATCCTTCGTGGCAGGATGTAACTAAAGAGCTACTTTCTTTCTTTTTCCTGTTTAGCCTCCGGTAACTACTATTTAGATAATACTTCAGAGGATGAATGAGGATCATATGTATGAGTGTGAATAAAGTGTAGTCTTGTACATTCGCAGTTCGACCGTACCTGAGATGTGTGGTTAATTGAAACCCAACCCACCAAAGGACACCGGTATCCACGATCTAGTATTCAAGTCCGTGTAAAAATAGCTGCCTTTACTAGGACTTGAACGCTGGAACTCTCGACTTCCATATCAGCTGATTCGGGAAGACGCGTTCATCACTAGACCAACCCGGTGGGTTAACTAAAGAGCTACTGCCCGGGCAAAAAGCCACTGATCGACATGACATGATTGCTCGCGTATTTCGTTTAAAGGTTCACCGCGAGCGAAGCCGCGGGTAAATGCTAGTTCTACATAAATTTGAATTGCACAGATAAGATCTGTTGCAATTAAAATTGATATCTACTATTGTTACAGTCGTTATGTATTTGGCTCTATTCAGTGTATAAACGCAGGAAAAAGATATATAAACCAAATCAAATCAGTTCTAATGAATACCTAAAAATGCTTGAAATCACTAATCCAAAAATCTTGATTCATTAAAATAATTTTCTTTCTCCCTATTTTCCCGTAATGAACCAAAAAAAAAAAAAAAAATCTATATATTTAAAATAAATATAAAAATATTTCAGTCCACAAGGATTTTTAATTTTTAAAGTGGGAGTACATCATTTCATGATGTACTCCCACTTCTATTCCTATGGATTATTCAACATAAATAAAGCTTTTAAAGCTACCTTTAATAGTTGAAAATGTTACATAATGTTTAGTAAACTTTTAATATTATAAAATAATTATTTTAATATAACTATGGAGGTCATACTTGATAATTATATTAATTACAATAGTAATTTACAGTATAACTGAACGGAATAAATTTTATTTTTATGAAAATTATATTTATATTAAAGTATTCTTAGAAACATATAAAAAATAAATTATTATATAAGTTTGCATAAAAGAAAAACTATTACGTTAAATATTTTAACATAAAAACGTTTCATTATAAAACAAGAAAAAATAATTAAAGCGAAGCACAAAAAAATACAGTAATTACAGAAAAACAAGAAAGAAAAAATAAATGAAAGAAAAAGCGAAAAAGCTTTGTGCAACATAAAAATGGGTGAATCTTTTAAATTTGATACATTTTTGTTCTTATTTTAGTTTTATTATAGAAGACGCCGACTACTTTTAACCCACTTTTGAAATTATTAAATTCCAATTAAGAACAGCAGTCGCTTGGTTTATTCATAAAAACTCAATAAATCAGTAAAAATAAATTATTTTATTATATATTTCAGTTTAATTGTAAGTTAAGAAAAGAAAAGTATGATCAACTTTATGAAAACAATAATTCACATTAAAATAGTAACTACTTTTAACGATTCGCTTTAAAATTACTAAAATATTGTTATTCTAGAGAATTAATTTGGAACTACTTATGCAACTCCTTCTTCAATGGAATTACCGCTGGTAATTGCACCCTTTTTGAAATGCTTAGGAACATTTTTGATTAAATATTTATTCATTTAAGATATTTTTTTATGAGATGATCGACAAAGATTTTATTTGTAATACTTTGGAATTTTTTTACTGCGGTGTTTAATTTATAATCAGTTCCAATTTAACGGAATCGTAACTAAGTTTGAATGCAAAAAAATGACATGCAGAGAGAGTTTCCATTGAATCCCTCAAAGAAACTGTATACGTGTACATATGTAAACATATGCAGTATACATAAATATATAATAAACATAAATAAGTGCATACAAAGATAGTCCAAAGGACATTAATCAAGTTCAGAACATAAAAAGCAAAGGAAAACCCCAAAAATAGTTTTATCAGTCGTACAAAGTATAACTAATCAAACAAAAAAACAGTGAAACAAATCAAATAACCAACAAAATTAAGTGGTGAAATGCAAACACCCTAGGGTAGCTGATTCACCTTAAATCTCGTTACAGATCTAATATAGGGAGTCACTTTAGGGGCCTAACGTCCTCGCTGTTATCTAGAAAGTTAACCGTAAGCCAATTCACACATTTGTTCAGTGTCATTTCGTATCTTCTAACGAATCGCCGTATCTCCTCTCGAACAATTGCCAATCCTAGGTAATCTTGTATTTCAGTGTTTTTCGCAAATCACAGCGCTTCTGTTATATTATTTAATAGTTTATTCCGTACGACTTCGATGTTGCTCTCGCGTTTCGTGCCCCGTTGTTCGATAATGTAGGTTCAAATCGGTTTCAGGAACGCTGAGTACAGCAATTGTTAGTTAGATAATGATACTTGCGACCCCCTTCCGATCAACTAGTATATCTCCCTGAATTTAATATTAAGCTGCATAGTTTTCTTTCTGATGTGACTCTTCCGTATCAGATGTTGGTTCAGATGCGGTCCGAGTTATCGCACGCTGTTAAAATGCGTAACGAAAATGCCGTTAAGTTGAATCCGCGGGTAGTTACCCCTCCTTTACACAAACGTAATATGCGTAGACTTAACCGGATTAACCTTCATTTTTCATCTAGCTAGCCGCTCGTTAATTACATCTACGTTATCAGAAAGTATCTGAACACATATAAAAATAGTTGTGGGTAAGTGGTTTTTATAAATTATTATTTTATAATCATACCAACTTGCCTGTTTGATAAAATTATTATAAATAATAAAAGAACTACGGCTTTAAATTTTTCTAATATAAAGCTAAAACTCTACAAAACAATTGCTAATATAAAATTTAATAAAAAATATTTATCTAATAACATAACACGTAAATATGTAAACATTAAAATTAATAATAACACAAAATAAGTGAGTATTGTTATAAGAAATGTGAAATACTTTGGGTAAAACACGAAATTAAAACTTTATATAATAAAAAAAAATAATCTAAAAACATAATTATACATTATTCATTCGGATTTAATATTTGAATTTGAACTACTTACTATATTTGAACATAAAATTTTTAAGATCATTTTACTGAAATAATGAATAATAAATATACCGCTATGAATAAATACTTAATAATCTAATAATAAATATGCTAAAAAGCTTATAATGATGACATTCAAGAATATAATTTCGGAGCGGGTATGATCAACACTAACTTTGCTTTTGATGAGGATGAAGCTAACATAATCAAACATGCTTATAAATATAATTTACCGACATTAAATAAAAACAAACTTATAAAAGATACTATTATAAATGTAGAGAACAATATATTTAAAATAGATAACACAAATAATCAACTAATAAAGATATCAATTTTTAAACTTATTAATAATATTAATAATAATGATAATAAAATGAATAAATAATCTACGTTCCACGTCCAGGGCGGCAACAGCTGTACTCAAGTACATTACATATAGCTGGCAAACGGGGTTCCGAGTGTTGTTTCTCGGATATGCTTTTTTCGGTCGATTTACATCTATAGGCCGAATTACAGGACTGGACTTTACGGCCACCTGCAGACACGACATTATTAACGATTACGGAAATGGATTAATACCGCCTTTAGAGCTGGCGATGTGGCGGCCACGGTCAAAGTTATTTGCAGGTGTAACGGAGACCTTTTGTCGTCCACATGCCCCCCGCGATGGCAAGCATGTAGTTAAGGTGCCCATGTTCGGAGCATGGGAGCCCTGAAAGCTTCGGTGTGTAGGGGCCTGGAGTCAGTGCAGAGACTGCGCATCCACTCTCTGCCAGGACATATGCCGGTTCCACCGGAGTACCGGAACGGACCTCCAGGGTTGGTAGCCCTGGAGTGGGGGTGTACCCCGGCGGCTAGCCTTACTACAGAAGGGATTATTTGTTCATGGAAACTGAACAATTAAACGTGGCAGAGGGTTCACGCAAACACCCTCGTTTAGAACCGGCTGTTTCGCCTGAGGCGAAATGCCGAAAGAGTACGGAGATTAAGAGGATTGAGATTGAGGCTAGAAAAAGCTGGCAGAAAGCTTTTTTTAAGAGCAGCATCCCAAAACCTAAGTATTTGGTTATCACGAAGGAAGAAGGTAATTTCTCGAAGGTGAGTCCTTTCCTCATCGCTCGGGAAATAAACAAATGTACTGGAGGCCCTGTTAAAGAAATAAGAAAAACTTTCACGGGACTTCATGTAGAGACTGTTAATGATATACAGTCTCAGAAGATTCTAGGACTAAAGAAAATTGGAGAGCTAGCTGTACGTGTTGATCCCCACGGCACGCTCAACACCTCAAGGGGTGTTGTGGTCTGTCGGGATCTTCTTAACTGTACGGAGCAG
Organism: Lycorma delicatula; assembly: GCF_047948215.1. NCBI lineage: Eukaryota > Metazoa > Arthropoda > Insecta > Hemiptera > Fulgoridae > Lycorma > Lycorma delicatula. The sequence continues at coordinate 15,863,737 of NC_134463.1, read as the reverse complement.
GAAATTGTAGAAGAATTAGCGCCGCAAGGAGTATTAGAATGTCGGAGGTTGAACATGAGAAGGAATGGCGAAGTCCTTCCTTCTGCATCCCATGTTCTTACATTTAACCGGCCTACTTTACCGGAGAAGATAAGAGCGGGCATACATCGGTTGGATGTGCGGGCATTTGTCCCGCAGCCAATGCGATTTTTTAAATGCCAACGCTTTGGACACACCGCTGTTAGGTGTGAGAGGCCGCAAATATGCGTGTACTGTGATGCAGTTCATGAAGGAGAGCCGTGTAAGGAGCCTCCTACCTGTATAAACTGCAGAGGACAGCATTCCTGTAGATCCAGGAACTGTCCTGTTTACAAAGACTGCGGCTGCGGCTGCTGTTCCTGCTCCTGCTCCAGTTGCTGTTGATGAGAGTGTAATCATCAACAAACTCGCACCTACCTTGGCTGGCTTAATTGAGAGGATAATCGAAAACAAAATGAAGCCTCTCAGCACTAAAGAACCTGTTAAGCCAAGAATAATTGTACAGCCTCCTGAAGACACATCTGCAAAACAAAAAGTCGCTCCAGCACAGAAGAAAACGGACACTAAACCTGATATCCAAGTCCGTCTTAGCGAGATTTTAGTTGAAGATAAGGAAGTGACACCTACAGAGTCTGTTATGGAGGCTCCCAAGCCTCCTGTAACTGAAGTGGCCTCTAAGCCTCAGAGGCCACAAAAAATTTCACAGGGGGGACGAGTGTCCCCCCTTCCACGGGCGGTGACCGGTGCGCCCCCCCGTGTCGGGGAGCGGCCAGGTTGCCGCCTCTCAATCGGCGCCTGAAACCGGCGCCGATCCATGCCCGTCGTCGTCGGCGGCTTCGGTGGTCTCCGATTCGGAGACCGGAAGCTACACCGGCGACGATGTTCTCCGCGAACATGATGCCGTTCGCAATATGGAGAAGAAGAGAAAAAAAGGATAGCCGAAAGGAAAACCAAGGTCATAATTTAATTAAAAATTAGCGAGTCGATTGTACAATGGAACATCAATGGATGTTTTTCAAACATCCATGAGCTCCAACGCTTGGTGCATGATGTAGACCCGATTTGTATATGTCTGCAAGAAACACATTTCCGCCGAAATGAAAATTTTAAATTAAAAGGATTCAATATATTTCGGCGAGATCAACCGCCAAATATAAGAGTTAGAGGTGGAGTAGCTATATTAACATCGACTAGAGCTACCACCGAAGCGGTTGCTCTAAACACAAACCTAGAAGCGGTCGCCGTTAGAATGAAGCGTCCGCTCCAGGTCACTGTCTGCAGCATATACTTACCGAATTACGATTGGAATAAGGATGACATAGAAAGACTAATTTCTGAGCTTCCCCCACCTGTTTTACTGGGGGGTGACTTTAACGCTCATAATTCTCTCTGGGGATCGGATCGAGTAGATCCCCGTGGAAGAGAACTGGAAGGGTTCCTGATGAATTCAAAACTTATTATTTTAAACGACGGATCAGGAACCTTTTTTAATGCCAGAGATGGATCGACGTCCTGTATAGATCTTGCACTTATAAGCGGATCGATAGCACCGAGGTACAGCTTCCATGTTATAGACGATCTGCATGGAAGCGATCATTTCCCGGTGCAAATTGTAACTGATGTTACAAGAAAAACATATCCCGTCTCTAAAACATGCTTATTTCATAAGGCAGACTGGACGAGCTTCACAGCTAGAACGATACTCCCAGAAACAACTGGAGTTATCGGAGACGATGTCGACGCCATAACAAATGCAATAATTCAGTCGGCATCGAGATATATTCCCAAAACATCTGGGAAACTTACAAAGAAACCCGTTCCATGGTGGAACGATGAAATAAGTGAAGCTATAAAAAGAAAGAAAAGGGAGTATAACGCCTTTAAGAAGCGTCCTAGTATAGAAAATCTTGTTGCCTTTAAGAAATACAGGGCGTATGCAAAACGTCATATGATAAGATTCGAAAAAACGATCCTGGCAGCAATACGTGTCATCCATCGACAAAACTACTACTGCATCAGATGTTTGGAGGAAAGTGAAGGCGATTTGTGGGCGTAATGATTTTGCTCCCATAACTAGCCTTCAAGATGAAGATGAAATAAAAGACACTCCATATGAAATTGCAGAGCTGTTATCCAATCACTTCGAAAAGGCCAGCAGAACGGCCAACTACGAGGAAGGTTTTCGAACCAAAAAAGAAGAACTCGAAGGTCTACTAAATTTTAGAACTGAGTATAATTACTCATATAATGTACCATTTAAAATGGAAGAACTCGCGAAAGCGTTGGAAAAAGCAGGTAACACAGCTGCTGGTCCGGATGAAATCCATTATAATATGATCAGGCAGCTGAATACCACTGCAAAACGCAGATTATTAGAACTTTATAATAAAATATGGCGGGATGGAACGTACCCGCAGCAGTGGAAAAAAGCTCATGTTGTTCCAGTACCAAAGAAAAATAAAAATTTAACAGACCCCAATAGCTATCGTCCTATTTCTTTGACGTGTGCTATGGGAAAAATACTGGAAAAAATGATTAATAATCGACTCGTCTGGGTTCTGGAAAAAGAAAACCTGATATCACCGTATCAAGCAGGTTTTCGGCAATACCATTCTACCACTGATCAAATGATCAGCTTAGAGGACATTATATATAACAGCTTTATTAAAAGGAAACATTGTGTCGGAGTCTTCTTTGATCTTCAGAAGGCTTTCGATATGACCTGGCGTCATGGTATAATGCTCCAGATACATGAATGGGGCATTCGTGGCAATCTGCCTATACTGCTCAGCAACTACATGAATGACCGTACCTTCCAAGTACGCGTCAACAATGAATATTCATGTGAAAGAATCTTGGAAAATGGCATACCGCAAGGTTCGCCGTTGAGCGGTACCTTGTTTACCATTGCCATTAATAAATTGATATTAGCCACTCCAGTAGAAATCAGCAAAAGCGTCTATGTTGATGATCTGGCAATCGTATATGCCAGCAACAAGACTGCTATGGTGAGGTACAAATTGCAACGAGCGATCAATGCTCCAAATGAAGTTGCAAGGAATAATGGATTCCAATTCTCACCAGAAAAAACGTGCTGTGTACACTTTTGTAGGAAGAGAATTCCTCATCAAAGTCCTGCGTTGACAATTGATGATAATCCAATACAATATAAAGACAGCGTAAGGTATTTAGGACTAGTATTGGATAAATCCCTTACATGGGGATTACATATACAGGACTTGAGTGATAGATGCAAAAGAGCCCTAAACATTATAAAATGTTTATCGAACTTAAATTGGGGCTCAGAAAAAGAGACATTATTGAGATTGTATAAAGCATTGGTTCAATCTAAACTAGACTACGGATGTATCGTATATTCATCCGCTAGAAAGTCGCACTTAAGAAAGTTAGACGTAGTTCATAATAGCGGAATAAGATACGCAACAGGTGCTTTCCGCAAAAGTCCGGCGGCTAGTCTGATGTCTGAAGCCGGAATAATGCCACTACATTATAGAAGAGAGATCCTTTTGTTAAGATATGCAGCAAATGTATGGGCTTTCCCTGCTCATATAAATAATAAATTGTTCACGAATCATCCTATGGCTGCAGTATATGAACATCGTGCTACCTATTCCAGACCAACCGGAATTAGGTACCACGAATTAAGAAGAAAATATGAAATTGCTATGCCAGAGACACTAACAATTTCTACGAGAGAAATACCGCCATGGCTCTTGCCAGCGGTAAATACAAATTTGGATCTCTCTCAAGGAGAAATAAAAAAGAAACCAGCAGTGATCATCCAGCAGGAATTTTTAGCAACCGTCAGTAGATACGAAGAACATATTAGAATTTATACTGACGGTTCTAAAACCAAACATGGTGTTGGATGCCCGATATATGTAAATGAAGAAGCCCACTTTTGGAGACTGCCAGATGTGGCCAGTGTCTACACGGCAGAACTCACTGCAATTCAGCAAGCTCTTCGCTACACTGAACACTATTGCGAAGAGAGAGTGCTAATATGTTCCGATTCATTAAGTGCACTCGTCGCAATTCGGAACAAGAACATTAAGGATGTCCTAATTGCAAACATCCTGTCCATTTTATACGTACTAAAACAACGAGGACAGCGATGCGTATTTGTATGGACTCCGGGGCATGCTGGTATTACAGGTAATGAAATCGCAGACGAAGCTGCTAGAAAGGCAACAGTCTGCGATGTTTTGGATGCACTTCCTGTAAGAGTGGCAGATGTTAAAAACCGTCTAACAAACATAGTAAAAAACAAGTGGAATGCTGAATGGAGGAGATTAAATACAAAATTAAACACAGTAAAATCTTCTCCTTATAAATGGAAAACGACTATAAGTTGACTCGCCGTGAACAAGCAGCGGTGACCAGACTTAGAATCGGTCATACGCGATTAACAAATTTATATTTGTTAACCGGCGAAGTGAGACCAATGTGCGGTGTTTGTAATAAAACACTGACAATCAAGCATCTTATAGAAGAGTGTACCATATATGAGGACCTCAGAAAGAGGTTCCGTTTTAGAAATAATATTACTGCTGATCTGGATAATGGAAATGAAGAAAATATAGTTGCATTTTTACACGCCAGTCGACTTCTTAAAAGTCTATAAAAATGAAAGTTTAAAGCTTTGACAAAAGAAACTCTAAGCGGTAGCTTATATATATATATATATATATATATATAAAGAAAAAATGGTATTGATAAGTTTAATTTTAATTTTAAATGTATGCATATATACATAAGGGAGTCTCGAAACGTGGCACGTATAGTGACGGGAGGTAGCACTCTTGCCTAGGCCATTTTGGCTCACCTGCATTCAAGAGCAGTGAGTCGGGGTGTGTCCGATGATGGCATGGAGGACCCTCAAGGGTGGATTGAGGGCGCGAGGCTGTGGGTGTACGCTGTGCATGCCTATAGCCTGTTTATAAGAAGGATTCAACTGCCACGGCACCCTGGCGCGACTGATACACTGCTCAACGGCGGTTCTGGTCGCCCCGAGGGTCCTTAAACAAACTATAAATGAGACTCGTAGAAGAAAGAAAGAAAGATATGCTAGGATAAGTTTTAATTTTAATTTTAATTTAATGGTCTTTTGGGAACCTATCTCAAATTTTAATATTGGGGCCCTTTACACCCCATAAGTGTTTTGTGATTGTCCTTGTCTTTATGTCTTAAATGTTTTGTGTAGTTTGTGTTTTTAAATAAAATGTAAGGGCCCTTTACACCCTTACATATGACGATCCAGATGGTGATAGTAGTTTCTTTTAAAGATTGTGACGAGGGCTAATGACCTTATCAGTCGATGCCCATAAAAATTCTGAAAAAAAAATAAATAAAAAAAATAAATAATCAATATAAACATTTAAATAAAAATTATTATATATACAATATAATAAATAAAAAAAAATAAAAGAGATTATGCTTTTATAGTTAAATCTGATATGATACACCGGCTGTTATTGATAAGAATATATACATTGAAAAAACCAATAAATTTATAATCTGTATAAATAAAAATGTAAATGTTCGTTTGTTCAAATTTTTAAATCTCCAAAAGTTCTTCACAGATTGCTTTGAAATTTTGACACAACATTGCATTCGAATAAGCACGTCTTTTTATATATCTAATACATCACACCTGTGACGAGTAAAAACATGTTTTTTTTTAAAAAACAACGCTATCTGTTAGACGTAAAAGCAACACACGCTGTACTAAATATTTTACGACTCTTTTTCAGTGTTTTCGATATGTGTGTCCGCTATAGACAAAAACACTACTGGACCGATTTACTCGCGGGAAAAAAGGGAGATAGGGAAAAATTGGAAAAGGAAAGAGGGAAAAATCGAAAAAGGTAAAAGGGAAAAAGGGGAAAATGTAAAAAAGAAAGAGGGAGAAACGGGGAAAAGGAAAAAGCGGGAAAAGGAAATGGAAATAAGAAAGGATAAAAAAGGGAAAGAGGGAGGAAAGAAAATAAGGGGAAATGGGGGAAAGATCCGGAAAAGGTGGAAGGGGGGTAATTAAAGGGAAAGAGAATATGGTAAAAATGAAAATGGAAAAAGGGGGAAATGGAAAGGTTGAATTTTTTTAAGTTTCGTAATGTTCATTTGTTATTGTTTTTTCAAACTTTCAATTGTGTTCATTTAATCTATATATATATATATATATATATATATATATATACTCAAATCTAGCAATAGCGAAACATTGTCGGGTCTGCTAGTAAACAATAAAGTTAAAGAAATTAAAGACCCTACATGTAAGTTTAAAAAAGAAATTATTCATTACATTAAAAATAGTAAACATGTTCTCGAGGATGATTATAGTAAACAAAATTTTATATTAACCAATGCAAAACCTCCTCTTTTAAGAGAAGTACCTAAAATACATAAAATAGATATGCCAACGAGACCTTTAATTAATTGTAGAAATCCCCCAAATTATTTACTAGGTAAAATTTTATCCAAAAACCTTAAAGAGTATATTAAATTCGATAATAAATATATTTTAAAAAGCGGGTACGAGTTGGTGGATATAATTAATTTAAAAAGTACAACAAATAACAGCTAATAACTTTGGATATGAATGATATGTATAGTAACATCGATATTGGAAAAAATATATACATATAATCAAAGTTACATTAACAGACTTAAAATAAATAATAATATAATATAGGAAACGATAAATTTTTTATTGAACTTACGCATCAAATGTAATTATTTTGAATTTAATAATACGTTTTATACACAGGAATAACGTTTAACCATGGGTTCTCCACTATCTGCGATTTGGCCAATATATTTATAAATGACTTAGAAAATAATATTAATAAATGTCAAATTTTACTTTATAAAAGATATGTTGACGATATTTTAATTATATATAACCAACAGTGTGACGATATTGAAAGTAAAATATTAAATAAAAAAAAAATTTCTTAAATAATAATATCAAGTTTACCTGAAGTCAGGAAAATAATAATAGTATAGATTTTGTAAACGTGAAAATAAACAAAGATTATGGTAATAACAAAATAAACATTGATATTTTTAGGAAATCAACAAAGCAAAATACAATGATGCATTACGAATCCTTTCATCCTTGGAACCAAAAAATGGCCACATTTAATGCTTTAATATTTAGAGCTTTGAAATATTTAAATTACGATGGTATATAAGTATACACCGATATAAATAATATTAAGAACATCGCGATAACTATCGGATATAATAAAAGTTTAATAGATAAATTACATAATAGAATAAAATACAAAATTTTCATAAAGATAACGTAAAATTAATCAATAATAATAATAACGATAATAGTTATGCTAACATCGAATATAATATAAACTATAAAAGGTTTAACGGAATATTTAAATTATTTCGTTTAAAAACTTCATATATAATGGAATAATAAAATAATAAAGCATATAAATAATACAGATCCATTTAAAATAATAAAGACCAGGAATAAAATTAGTTTAGATGGACAAGGAGTAATACACAGATTGCGAATTAAAATTCATTGGTAAGACCAATCGATCTTTTTCAGTTAGAATACGAAAACATATCAACGGTATAAAAAAAGGTCAAAATAGAAAGGTCTAATTTTGCTAAACATATTATCAATAATAACCGTAATTATAATCCGGAAAAATTTTCTTTAAATTCTTGATTTTTCAAATATGGATTTGGTATCCGAAAGTATTTAAACACATATAAAAAAATTGTTGGTAAGTGGTTTTTATAAATTATTATTATTATTATCAGAAAGTGCCTAGAAGAGAAGTTGTATTGCACGGCTGTTTTTTTTTAATGTCCAGCAGGCCTTTGATAAGGTTTCCTGGCCTAATGTATACATTAAAAAGGAGCCTTTATCAACCGTATTACTTGATCTTAAACAGCTACCTGGACGGAATATTTCTCAGGTGAAGTATAATCAAGACTTTGATACTGGATCGGGTGTTTCTCAGGGCTCAGTTTTGGGGCCGGTTTTTACTCGGTCTTCACTACGGATTTCCCGACTCCAAAGGGCAACACAGCTGCATCGTTTGCGGATGACACATTAATTTTGGCTGAGGATGCTGACTCTATCGTGGCTTGCTAAAATACCGTAATATTTATTAGTTATAATATAAAAATAATAATAGCTTTTAATTACCAAAATAATTAATACTATTATCGATTTCATGATTTACGTTAGGATTTAGTGAAATAATCACATTAAAAATTATATATTTTTTCACCATCAATATTCTGATTAAAAATAATTAATGTCATCAACGTATGTTTTACATAAAAGGATATGATGATAGCTGAAAATGTTCGGTAATAGCGAAATTTCAAAATCATTCGTATAAATATTTGTCAAAATAGCCGAAAAAGGTGAACCCATAACAAGTTCTTTTTCTTGTTGATAATATTTTTTTTTAAATTTAAAGCGGTTGGTTGACATTATTATTTTAGGTGTAACTACTGAAAAAAAATTATTATTTTAGAAATCGACAAATATAGAAAACCAACTCAGCGTAACACTATAGGTACATACTAATTCGTCTCATCCATCGATTCAAAAAATTGCAGCTTTTATTTTTCGATTTATGAAGATATTAAATATCACAAAAATAATAATTTGAAAGCTAAACTCTGAATTAAATATTATAAATAGCATAAAAATTTTAAATAGCTGCAATGAAAAACCGATTAAAAAATTATACTTTAAAAATAAAAAAATAAAAAATATATATATAAAAGATAACATAAAATTATTACATAATGATTCAGAAAAATCTTATGTAAAAATAGAAGAATTCAACCAACTTTGTAGATACTTTGATAAAATAAATAAATCTAAAATATATAATCTAAAAACAACATATACAGTAACAATAAAATGATAAATTTTATAAATAACAACGATCCTACTAAAATAATAAACTCTAAATATATAAATATCTTCGGTAGAAAGGAATCTGTAGTTTAAAATGTGAGGATTGCCATGTAGAATATATTGGAAATATAGACTATATTTGTTCTTTTTCTATTAGGGCTAAAGAACATATTAATATTATAAAGAAAGGCTATTTAGATAAATCCTATTGTACTAAACGCATTTTACAAAATAAACATAATTACAAACCTGATAGTTTAATATTACATTTTTCCAACGATTTTTATAAAACCAGCGATCCCGAAAAATTTAATGTATATTATTATAACAATAAATTGATCGAAGAATAAATCGAATTTAAAGACGATATTCTATCTATACGAATAATTAATTTATCCGTTACCCTCCTGATTATCTCTTTATTCATATCTTACTATTCATAACAACAGAGACACTCTTACGTAACTGACATAATTAATTTTATTCAACGACGACCACTTGTTTTGATTTTAATATTTTATATTTTAATTTAAGTTTTTCATTTTAATATTTTAAATTACGAAAAAATGTCTTTCCTGAGGATTTTCGATTGACTGAAAGCGCTAGAGACGTAATATAAATTGCCGGTAAGGGTGATTTTTATTTTATTTTTATATTATAACTAATTTCATATACCAACGGTGCTATGTTTGAAAAATTTAACTTGTAATATTTATATCTATATTATTTTTGATCCACACGTGAGTGAGCATGTATTATATTTTAAAACGTAACGTTTTTATGTGTTATTTGTAAAACTATAAAAATAGCCTTCAAAATTTACTCGTTTTTTTTTTTTTATCAGAATTTTTACGGGCATCGACTGCTAAGATCATTAGCCCTCGTCACATTCTTTAAAAGAAATTACTATCACCATCTGGATCGTCATATGTAAGGGTGTAAAGGCCCCTTACATTTTATTTAAAAAGCACAAACTACACAAAACATTAAGACACAAAAGACAAGTACAACACACAACACTTACGGGGTGTAAAGGGCCCCGATATTAAAATTTGAGATAAGGTTCTCAAAAGACCATGAAATTAAAAAAAAATTCAACCCATTAATACCACATCCTTCTTTCTTTCTTCTACGAGTCTCGTTTATAGTTTGTTTAAGCACCCTCGGGGCGACCAGAACCGCCGTTGAGCAGTATATTAGTCGCGCCAGGGTGCCGTGGCAGTTGAATCCTTCTTATAAACAGGCTACAGGCATGCACCGCGCACACCCATAGCCTCGCGCCCTCAATCCACTCTTGAGGGTCCCCCATGCCATCATCGGACACACCCCGACTCACTGCTCTTGAATGCAGGTGAGCCAAAATGGCCTAGGCAAGAGGGCTACCTCCCGTTACTATACGTGCCACGCTTCGAGACTCCCATTCATATAAAATTTCCATCTTAGACATTCTCTCACAGCTTTAAAATTTTCAAACTTTTACAGACTTCTAAGAAGTCCACTGGCGTGTAAAAATCCAACTATATTTTCTTCATTTCCATTATCCAGATCAGCACTAATATTATTTGTAAGACGGAACCTCTTTCTGAGGTTCTCATATATGGTACACTCTTCTATTAGATGTTTGATTGTCAGTGTTTTATTACAAACACCGCACATTGGTCTCTCTTCGCCGGTTAACAAATGTGAATTTGTTAATCACGTGTGACCGATTCTAAGTCTGGTCACAGCTACTTGTTCACGGCGAGTCAATTTCACGTCGCTTTTCCATTTATATGGAGAAGATTTTACCGAGTTTAATTTCCGTTTTTTAATTGTGTAACTATGAAAACTATAAATAAAATACACCAAATGATATAATAAAATAAAGAGTAAAAAACAAAAACTGCAAGAAGTACTGTGAATATTACATCGGATAGATTTTTTACATACCATACATTCACCCAAAAGTATAAAAAAAAGATTCAAGCATAAAACACAACAGAATCCATTCATTTATCAAATTTCTACCTTAACCGTAGTATACAAATTGAAAGTTAGATACCGTAAAAATCCCAAGGTCACAAAAAAAAATGAAATGAAAAACACATGACATATTAGACAAATGAAACATGATGAACGAATGAACAAAGCAAATCAAATATATTATTATTAAGAAAAGTAGTAAATGGTATTTCTAACCACTTTTTAACAGGCATCAACAACAATGCTACTTGTAATCCCACTAAAGAGGAGTTGAAGAATTAGTTGAAAAAATATCTTTTAGAAAAAAATTGCGAGATATTTAAAAAGTGAATCGTTAATAAATTTACTAAAAAAGCTGGACAAGTGTGGCATGAATTTCCTGGATACTCTGGTTAAATCATATAATATTTTGTACAAATTTTAAAGAAATATAAAAACAAAAAAAATTCTCCAAATTTGTTAAATTTTGGAGTCTCCGTATCAATGGAGCCCTTTTATTGATTGTAATGGTTACCAAAATAAAATTAAAGCATCAATATTTAAAAAAATTAAATTAAAAAAAAACATCTTATCTTGGGGGCTCCCTTAGTCTGTGGGAACAATTTAATAATTATTTTTATTAAGCAGTGAACTTAACAAAACCAAAATAAATATAAAAAAGAATTGTTTAAAAATATTGAAAAATGAAGTATAATTTTTAACACTGAAATGAAAAAAAAAAATTGCTTCCTATTTTGGGACCAAGGTACCGAGTATAGGGGACCAAACTACTTAAATTTTAATTGCCCTTAAAATGACAAGGAAAAAAATAAAAAGTTAGTTAATAAATAACAAAAAAAAAAAAAAACAAAAAAACAACAGTTTATTATATTTTTTAAATGTGGCAAATAAATTTTTAAAAAGGTTTTCTAAAAACATTCATATAAAGGTTAAACTTAACAAATTGTTTTACGTATTTTTGTTAAATTTTATCTAAATCTAACAAATCCTTCAATAAAAGCTAAAAAAGAACGTAAAAATTTTCAAAAACATTTGTCTGTGCTTGTATTTATATTCTTTTTTATCCACACGTGTGTGAGTATCTATTTTATTTTAAAACGTAAGCTTCTTATGTGTTATTTGTAAAAATATAAAAGTAGTCGTTTCAAAATCTACTGTTTTTTTATTTATGTAACTATAAAGAAAATACACGAATTGATACAACAAAGTACAAAGTAAAAAAAAAATTTTTTTGGAAAATTGTAGATATTTTTTGATAGACCTATAATGTCGTATAAAATAACAAAGAAATTTTTAAAAATATTAAGATCGAAGGGAGATCATAAAACATATACAATACTTCAATTTTAAGAGGTGGGGATAGATTTTTTGGAAAACAAATTGTTTAGATTATTTATACATGCAGGTCGCTAATCCACCGGGTTGGTCTAGTGGTGAACTAATCAAATCAGCTGATTTTGAAGTCGAGAGTTCTATGTTTCAAATCCTACTAAAAGCAGGTAGTTTTATACGAATTTGAGTACTAGATCGTAGATATCGGTGTTCTTTATTGGTTGGGTATCAATTAACCACACATCTCAGGAATGGTCGTCCTCAAGACTATACTTCATTTACATTCATACATATCATTCTCATTCATCCTCTGAAGTAATACCTTACGGTGGTTCCGGAGGCTAAACAGAAAAAAGAAAAATATCAGTTGGCTGTTGAAACGGATTTTAATACAACTAGTGTAAATTTAACTTTCGGAAATTTATGTTCGCTAATCATCTAATTTAGTTATGAATAACTGGTATCATTTATAATAATGAAAACTAATTCTCCAGGTTGTAATACGGAATAAAACTGCATATAAATATTTTTTGTTTGCTAAAAAATTAAAACAACTAAACGTAAAATCTTAAAAAGATAATTAAAAAAAGTAGAGGTAATATTGACGTTTTACGAAGAGATTTTATAACATAAGAAAATTTAATTTGTTCAAATATGAATTCAAACAACTCAGTTTTGTGCAGGAAATAAAAAAATTAATAATTTCATTTAACTATGACTTAGAAGTATAAAATTAAAAAATAATTTTTTTTCAAGAAAATTATTTTAAAGAAAATTTTCCATTTATGTATGACTAAAAGGAAAAGCGTGGGGGCGCTGTCGTACATAACACTTTATAATAAGTGCGTGTTCTCATAAACAATCAGTTTATAATTTAGAACGTCGCCCCACGCTTTTCTTTTTGGTCATTTTTAAACAGAATGTTTTTTTAAATTAATTTTCTTAAAAAAAAAAAATAATTTTTTACCTTTTAGTACAATTTTTTGTTTGTTTTCTTTTGTTATTTTTTTTTTGTAAGAACATATTTTAAACAATTTTCTTAGAATTAAAATTATGCTTTATTTTAATGTGTAGACAACTTTTTATAGTTAAAAATTAAATAAAAATATACCCGGCTGTCCGAAAATTATCTGAAAAAATTCGATGTCTTATTAACAAAAAAATAATAGTCCTATCAATGAAAGGTTGGGTTTCGTTAACAGGAATAAAGTTTCCTTCGGTAAACACCAGATAGCGCTGTCATTGCATACGTAACCGCATACGTCAGTCGCCATGAATCCACAGATTAAAGCAAAATGCGTGGAGTGGTTTATTAAAACGAAATCAAATTAGTCGCAATTTTAGAAATTGGTATAACTTAAATCTACCCTCTAGAACACGTATTCGTTCACGATATGATAAATTTAAAGAAACTGGCAGTGTTAAACATATGGTGGTGGGGGGTTGGTGGGCGGTGCAGGTAGGCAGGCCTAGAACATCAGATGGAAACCCACCGGGTTGGTCTAGTGGTTAACGCGTCTTCCCAGATCAGCTGATTTGGAAGTCGAAAGTTACAGCGTTCAAGTCCTAGTAAAGCCAGTTATATTTATATGGATTTGAATACTAGATCGTGGATACCGGTGTTCTTTGGTGGTTGCGTTTCAATTAACCACACATCTCAGGAACGGTCGAACTGAGAATGTACAAGACTACACTTCATTTACACTCATACATATCATCCTCTAAAGAATTATCTAAACGGTAGTTACCGGAGGTTGAACAGGAAAAAAAGAAAGAACATCAGATGAAAAAATAGAGATCATTCGTCAGCATTTTGTTTGCAGCCCTGGGAAGTCGACTCGGAGTGCAGCGCGCGCGTTAAATCTCCCGCCATCTATCATTCATTATGTTCTGATTAAAATTTATGTCCCTATAAATAAAAAACATTGCAACACATTGCACTAGAAGATAACACTGCTAGAAATGAGTCTGCTGTGGAAATTATTAAAAGAACTGAAAATCATGATTGTTACCTAAAAAATGTTATGTTCTCAGACGAGGTTACATTTCACGTGACTTGGAATGGGAAGACTCAGAAGATTCGAATATGGGGGATCAGAGAACCAATATATTACAGTTGATTCTATTAGAGATAGTCCAGAAATTAATGTTTGGTGCGGACTGCTTTACGATCGTGTGGTTGGATCTTTTTCCTTTGGGGAAACGGCAGTTAATGCAAATATCTATCTGACTTGTTAGAAGAGTATGCTTATGCACTGCTTAAAGAGTTATAGCCCGAAATTATACTCCAACAGGATGGTGCACCGCCAGATTGGAGTATATTAGTGGGTGGATCCCTCAATAATACATTCCTTCCAAAATTGCTAGATTGGACGTGATGGATCGATCATCTATCACCATTGCTCGGCCATCTCCATTACCGAATACCATGCGATTTTTTCCTATGTGATTTCATCAAGGATAATGTATACAAAACTCGTGTAGTGAATATTGATGACCTTTAGGAGAGGATTATTAACGCATTCGAACTCATAGTTATGAATACATTACAACGAACACGGCATGAAATTGATTGCCGGTTGGATATTTTGCGAATTACTAATGGTGCACACATTGAATACCTTTGATTACAGATAAAAAGAACTTTCACTTTTAATGTTTCTAAATTCATGAAACCCGTTTTTGTTCATTTTTTGCTTTTTTTTACCCTGCCACCCAGAACCAGACCCCCTCTCCTACAATTAAACATGAACAAGGTTCCGGTTCCGTTTTTGTACCTTAATAAATAAATTATTTACTCAATATCAAAATTATTCAGCTAATTCTCGGACACCAGTATATCTTAATTATAAATAAATAGTAAATAATAAAAATACGATAAATAATAATAATAAAATACATATTAATGTATTTTTTAAGAGAAAAATAGAATTCTGATAATAAGATTTCTGTTAATTTTTCATGAGGTAATTAAATTAATATTTAATTATATAATATAAACTAACGTATTATTACGTGGTTACACGTATTTATTTACTTTTATTTAATAGTCTGAGATAGATTTATTTTAGGTTAATTAAGTTTTAAAATCTTTACTTTTTTTTAAAGTAAAAGAAGTAAACGTTAATTTAGTACTTCCGAGTATTATCTTTTTATTATAGTAATTATTACTACTTTCTTAATTATCACCAAAAGATAATTATTTAATTGTTCTTAAAGGGAATTGGTTTTTTAATTTTATTGAGATGTATTTTAAACGATTTTAAAATTCTATTTAGGGTGAAATTCAATTCCGATCAGTAACATGGTTATTGTTTAATAAATTTGTATAGAGAATGGCATAGCTGCTGTTGATAACGATACTGATAACTACGACTAAACCTATTGAACCTTCCCTCAATGGAATAACTCGTTAAGCCGCTTGTTTTTATCACGATATAATGGATCTTTTATATTATAATTATATATACTATTATACACAATTTAGACTTATCTCTTTTTTCCTCTCACCGTTATTGAAATCTTATCCCTTCTGGCATTTTTAAACGCTAATTTTTATTATCACTTAAATGTAAATTTTAGTCTACCTTTTTAAGCATTAAAATGTGGTTCATATAAATGGATGCCACTTATAAATTAAATATTACATATATTATGTTAGGATTAGCATGCTATGTAACATTATATTTGAATCAATAAAGAAGGAAATAACGACCTCACTCCTCATTTTCCTCAGTATATTTATATTTGTATTATGTGTATATAAAATCTTAGTCCAACCAAATTACATTTAAAAAAAAAAAAATGTTACGTGGACTTTTATAAGTAGAATTAGTAAAGGGACTTATAATAAACGTAAAAAAAATAAATGCGTGAACGAAGGCGGTGGAGGGGTGATTTGGGAGATTTTTTTTGTAGAGGTCACTTTCTAATATAACCTCAAAATTTCCGAGAAAAAGCGAAACATTTTTTTTTCGTTTTAGCAAAAATAATTTAATTTTGACGAAACTTGGTGAAAGTATACCTTTCTGTGTTTTAAATAACCACAAATTTTTTTGACGTCAACTTTCACCGGAAATCGCAATAATACCATTTTTCACTCCTTTTCAACCTCCCAAATCAACTCTCCACCATCCCCGCTCACGCATTTATTTTTTTTTTATGTTTATTGTAAGACCCTTTATCATTTCCACTTATAAAAGTTTTAGGTAAAAATTGTTTTCCCTCTATGAGTTATTTCGATCTGTCTACGAGTATATACGAGGTGCGACAATAAAGTAATGAGACTGATTTTTCTTTGCAAGATGTGGCAACCCTGCAGCTTGCGTAGGCACATCATCTTTGACCTTAGTCTATAAGCTACTTTTAGTCCAAGCGCCACATTGATGCAACTGCTCGGTCGTGAGTTGTGCTGTAAATAAGTGAACACGTGTTTGTGTCTCTCGTCACAGAATTGAAATCGCAAAATATTGCGCAACGGTATGCCATTTCTTTTTGCGTTAAATCGGGTGAAAACGCGACGAAAACTTATGGTAAGCTTCAGAAGGCTTTCGGAGAGGAGATTATTCAAGAGCTCAAGTATTTCGGTGGCATAAAATTTTTACTGAAGGCAGAACGAATGTTGAAGATGAAGACCGCAGTGGACGACCATCATCCTCACGGACAGATGTCAACTTGACCAGGGTGCGTGAAATCGTACGATCTGATCGAAGATTATCCGCGAAAATGATTGCAGAACTCAATATCAATCGAGAAACGGTTAGTCTAATATTAACTGAAGATCTTGGTATGAGAAAGATTTGTACAAAAATGGTCCCCAAAAATCTCACACAACAACAGCGAGAAACACTGAAAAATGTGGCGGCCGATCTGTTAGAGCAAACGGAAATCAATCCAGATTTGTTGAGCCGTGTTATCACTGGTAATGAAGGTTGGTTTTTTCAATACGATCCAGAGACAAAACGCAAAGTTCGCAACGGTGCTCAAAGGGATCACCCAGACCAAAAAAAGCTTGCGTGTCAAAGTCAAAAGTGAAATGGATGCTTGTGTGCTTCTTCGATTCCAAGGGAATTGTTCATAAAGAGTGGGTGCCTCCTGGACAAACAGTTAACCGATATTTCTACAAAGAAATTTTAGAAAGACTTCGTAAACGAGTTCTTCGTGTCCGTGCCAACATTGCTGATAATTGGATTCTGCATCACGATAATGCGCCATCCCATACTGCTCTGTCATTACAGCAACTTTTAACCTCAAAACAAATTTCAGTACTACCACAGCCACCTTATTCACCAGATATCGCTCCGTGCGACTTTTTTCTATTTCCAAGAGTCAAAATGGCGGTCAAGGGACACCATTTTTAAACAACACAAGATGTCCAAAAAGCTGTGACGAGGGTCTTGGAGGGTCTGTGACGAGGTCTATTACAGAAGATGAGTTCCAGAAATGTTACCATCAATGGCAGAAGCGCTGGAATAATTGTGTGCAATCAGAGGGGAACTACTTTGAAGGAGACAACACTAAACATGACTAAAACGGTAAGCAAAATTTTTTTTTCACATCAGTCTCATTACTTTATAGTCGCACCTCGTATATCATCTGGTATTGTATTTAATCCTGGTATCAGCATTTTGTTTTTCAGTAAGAAAACAAGTGAAGTTGGTGGTTTTTAAGCAAATTAAACGCTTAGTTAAACTATCTGAAATTATTTTTTCAATTGTTCTTTCTTCTATTAATATTTCATTCAACCTTCTAACAGTTTTATTACTGCAATGTATTTTTTTTATTTATACCCTTTTAATTGTTTAACGTTTCATTTTTTTACAAATAAAAATAAATATTTGAATAACTTAATAAACATTACATTTTGGTTTTACGTAATTTGTTATTTATGAAAAAAAAAGTTATTGGTTTAAATATAAAACTTTGTTACTTTTAAACAACAATGAAGAGCTCATTTAATGAAGAGTGAAGGAAAGTGTAAGTGTGCGCGTGTGAATATATTCATCCGATGTAGTAGATGCGATTGGTAGTGTAGGAAAGGATATTGGGAGATTTTAAGATACATCGTAAGATTGTTCTAGTTCTTTTCTTGTTATTTTTACCCGTCCGTGGAATTTAATTATTATACTATACAATGGTAACTAGTTGTAAGGGTATTGGATTTCAAATAGATATGTGTGTTGTGTGTGTATGTGCGTGCGCACATATATATATATATTGTAGAAGTACAAGATCTTCCCATCTCTTTACCCTATCTATATACTTCTTGTTTGATCCCTCTTTACAAGACTATGGAAGAAACTCTTTTTGGATAACTCTGAGGTAAGCCTCTTCGCAGTCCACAATAGATAAATCTTACTTTAAGGATCACGTGATGTAGAAGGGGGAATATTCCAGGAGGTTTCGGCCCATCTTGTGCTCCCTTTACACAGTAATAAATATTCCTAGAAGAAAGACAGAGCGTGAAGAAATATTGAATGTTTTATTTTTCAACTAAAGCTTGATGTTATTTGAAGATCCATTAAGTTCTCAAGAAGGTTGAAAAAATATAATAAATAATGTAGTAAAAATGTAAAAATTACTTTTAAATTTTAAATAAATTTCATTTTATTTAATTTTAATACACCTTAGAACGTTTTAGTGCGTTTTATTTTACTTACCGAAAAAAAAATTAATATTTTACGTAATATGAACTAAATGTATTTTATAAATATATATAATTTACTAAAGCTTCAAATTCAATATTTTCTTTCCTTTTGTATAAAGAAATTTCCACTGACCCAGTGAAAAATTTCTAAAAAGTAATTTAAATGGAAAATTTTTCATACGAAAAATTAGATGATCTACCCAGACAAATTGGAAGCTATTAAATATCCGTTTTGTCATCAAAATTGCTTAATAATAGTTCGTTACATGAAAAGATATAAAATTAAATATTATTCTATTTCATAATTCAGTATATTTTCCCTAGAAAATTCATAAAAATTAATTGGGAAAATTTAAGATAATAAAGTAATATTGTATGCAGATATTCTTAAGAGAGCATTCGAGATAACCATAAATCATATTGTGTAGTACTTTTTTACGTTATTTTTTTCCATTAATTTTCTTTCTTTTATCAAAATGTAAGTTTTTATGTAATTTCATTTCTAGCCAATTATCTCTACAGACATATAGAGATTTATTTAAAAAAATATATACAAAAGTTTTCATTAATAAACCTTTTTAATAAAAATAATCACAAATGTAGAAGAACACTCAAAAGAAATAGAAGCAAAATTTATGATAATTAAAATCGTGGAAAAATTTAAATATCTACTTGAAGTAATCGAAAAAAATGGATTAGAAAAAATCACACAAATAAAATGGAAATTACCTACCGATTTGGTCTAATGGTAAACTCGTTTAATGGTAAAGCAGTTAGTTTTATTCAGATTTGAATACTATTATTTTATTTCACTAATAACTTCTGTAGCTGTTTTTTTGTAAGACAGATGTGTCTAGTGAGTTCCAGTGAAAATTTATCTTATACCGAATATAACCAGAAAATGAGAAATTTTGGAAGAATAAGGAAGAAGGAAAATATCTTCTCTACCGCAAGATGAAGATGACAACTGCACCAGGAAGAAAGTTGTCCAAATTTTTTTATAATGTTGAAAAGAGTATAGCAGGAATAACTTCTTTTAAATATCTTAGCGGATAATTTGAGGAACACAAATAGTGTGACTGCGGATGTGCAAGAGAGGAAATTAGCAAACAATATATAGCTTACTAGCCGTGGCCCGCGACTTCGCCCGCGTGGGATTTATTCACTCGTTATTGATGAAAATTGATTCGTCATTGTGAAAATTGATTCGCAAAAATTAACGACTATGATACATAGCTGAAACCCGCGACTTCGTCCGCATCGGAATCACTTAATTTATTGAATATAGCTACCCGGCCCGGCTTCGCGCGGTTGGTGTACCCATTTAAAAAAATAAGATATTTGTTGCAGTCGTTCAGGGTTTTGGGCCACTTGTTCAGCCGTTTCTGCGGTAAAATACACCCTTTGGCTGTTTTCTAAGTGGACGGCTAATTGCAAGACTGTAGGATGTCGCTCGTGAATGGGAAATTCTGAAATTCGCCATACAGCTTCGGATGTACTTATGTACCGCCCATTTACATAGTTTTCCACTTCATCGTTTGGGTTTTTGACGCTAAAAGTAGCTTGGTCAGATCCTTTATTGACATATTTACAAATGTATTTGATGGCTTGAACTGAGTGGCAGTACTCGATATTTATGTGCGCGTTAAACATCCTAAACAATAATGGAGAATAAGGGACAATCCACCTATTATCTATATAGAAAGTACTTCCTCTGATATTTAGCGTAGCACTCTGGCCTCCATTTTCGGCGTCACGACGACGATAAACTGGATATCCGTCCTCTCCGGTTTGGGTATCGTTGACGAAACGTCGAGGGTACGTTTTTGTGCAGATACTGTTTTTCATACATGGTGCTGTTAAGTTATGCTCTCCGCATGGACCGTGCACCATATTTTTAGTCACGATATCGTACAATATCGGGTCGTTTTGTTGGTTGGGCAGTTCCGCAACTATGACACTATCAATTTCGTCTAGCTGGATTTTTCTTTCTAGCCAAAACAGCAAATGACAGTGAGGTAAACCCCGCTTCTGCCACTCCACACTTGCCACGTAACATTTCCCTTGGCCGAATATTTCATCTTTTGTGAATAATTTTATGAATTTTTTCATCTTTAAATGAAATACCCTTGAAATTATTTTTATTGCCCTAGCCTGTAAACTATTTCTAGAAAGTTGAGATCTTAATCTTTTGGGCATTTTGAAATGATAAAAAAAACTAAATACTACAACTAATACTAAATTATTTGGTTACATGTTGAACAGGAATTAGCCTGTATATGAAGTGGTGATTAAAAAATTATAAAAAATTCAAAATATTTTCAAGGAAAAATATTCGATATCGCACACAACCGCTTCGCAGCAAGCCGACCGCGCGAATGAGCCGCGTGGCACTTTATTTTGTGACATTGACTCCCCTCCAGCACCGCAGTGACGCTTACATCACATGCTGCTGCCTAGCTAGCCGAGCAGGGTGAGGGCGGGGCGAGGGAGCAGAGGCAGGCGGTGGTGGGGACGCGAGTGTCAAGAGAGATACGACGACGACGGACAGTTGCTAGTTACTGAATTACAAAGATAGAAGATTTGAATACTAGATCGTGGATACCGGTGTTCTTTGGTGGTTGGGTTTCAATTAACCACACATCTCAGGAATGGTCGAACTGAGAATGTACAAGACTACACTTCATTTACACTCATACATATCATCCTCATTCATCCTCTGAAGAATTATCTAAACGGTAGTTACCGGAGGCTAAACAGGAAAAAGAAAGAATTACAAAGATAGAAAAATAAAAATATGTTGCTTAAATAACGCGGTAAAAAGTAGCCTATGTTCATCAGGGATAATGTCGGCTTCTAATGGAAAAAGAATTTTTCAAATCGGTCCAGTAGTTTCGGAGCCTATTCAATACAAACAAACAAACAATTCTTTCCTCTTTATAATATTAGTTGTAGATGAGCCAGCTCAGAAATATTTGTATTAGCAAAAACACGTCAACTTTGGTACGACCTACAGTGATTACCATACAGAAGCATATATAAACTTGCTGAGAATATATATAAAAGATATATAATAGCGAGAAGGATTTACGGTAAATTGAGTATGGTTACTGATAAATTAGAAAAAATAGTGAAACTGAACCTTTAATAAGAAGGAAAGTTATCGTTATATTCATTAAGGCTTTAAGATTAAGATATTAGAACATGTAAAGAGATGATCTTTTCTAAACTGGCCAGAACCATTAAAGGATTTCATCTAAAGAGGAAGAAGAAGAGCAGACAAAAGGAGATTAGGTGGAGTGGGACTCAATCAGGTGTGATTGATGAAATTATACAAACGTGATTTTTTTTCTGTTATCCCCGCCTCCGGGAGCCGGATCCGCAATTACGCATAAACTCAGCTCCGAATGCGCCTTCGTCTCAAACTACCTCGGTAGGGCGCTAGGCCTCACCCAGATAGTCGGGACTCGGTCTTGTCTTACATACCATGCCTTTAGCGGGGGAACCCCGGGGGATTCAGGTTTTGACGCCCTACCTCTAATGGAGAAGCTCCGGAGGGATCCCCACCGGAACTACGGTCTTGCATTCCTCCCAATGGCGTCTGCAAGGGAGTCTCCACCCGATCATTGGTGGTGGGGGACGCCGGCCCACCCCTATCGAATAGGGCCGTCCCCTACAGACACCGCAGCTTCGGTGTGCAAACTCCAGCGGATTCATGACAAGGGCGAAGCCGCCTTACACCCACGGCCTCCAGACGCATGTCCATGCAATCGGCATGTAAGACACCGAAGCTCCTACATACACTCCTTTCGCAAGCGGCCAGGCTCGCCACAGGTAAAGCAATGGTTGCTGCGATCTGGTCCAAGACACAATTTGGCCATGCGGCTTGGCTTCCAGCACCGAAAACATAAGTAATAAAAGGTGCGCCTGTTCACCCGGCAGGCTACCCACCCAATACGAATTCGCCCAACGAACAGAAGCTTGTCCGCCAAGATATGCGGCACTGCCAAGGTGACCACTTGCGTCGCCCCAAATGCCGGCCGCATGGATAGTATACCTAGCGAGACCGACTCCCCTGTAACCTGACGAAGTTCCTTTAGAAACTCGTCCTTCGTCGTGAGCACGCCTACTTCCTTAAAAACAGCTTGGACCCTCCGGTCACCTCTTCCCGTCAGAGCCGTAGTAGCATCCTCTACCTTTTCAGCGATGTGCTTGTTCAGCTGTTCAGCCCTACTACTATCAGCTTGCACCCGGAGATGTAGGTCCTCCCCCTGCCCATTTCGTGTGGGGAGGACCCCGACCTGATCCGACGACACTGCTCTCTTGACAGATCGAAGGAGGTCAGCGTAGGTTTTACCTATTGCCCTAACCATCACCGTTGTCGTCGGCGGACCCATGGGTGGTCTCCTGCTCTTTAACGACAATGCCGATGATACTCGTGAAAGACACACATAAAGTTTCTTCTCCACCCGCCTACACATGTACTCCGCCGTATAATCTGTCCAAGCCGACCCGAGGGCCCACAAAAGCAGACTAGTCGATCCTTTCTAGTTTGCATCACTTGCGGTACGGACCTGCAAATGACCAATACCAACTCGCAGTCCCCAACTGCCGAATCTATCATTAAAGCATAGCCAGTCCGGCTCACATCAATTTTACATCCGTTGTCCCCTTCAAATAGATCACGTGCACTGGACTGCTCCACAAGGACCTGGCCTGCCACCAATTTTCCCGCTCGGGCCAGGTCCCGAATCCATGAAACTTTACGGAACACCGATGCATGTTGCGGGTGTTGGACTCCCAACACCATGTCAATAATCCAAGCAGACCCAACATCCTCTGGCAACTCAGCGGTGTTCTCCACTAGTGTTGAAGGTAGGAAGACCTCCTGAGGCCAGCCTCTAAGACCTAACCGCTCAATGTCTGCCTCCGCAACTCCGCAATCAATCACTCATCAATCGATGACCAAGTTGCAGCCAGTTGTAGACCTCTATCCGGAGTCTGCGACGCCATGTCAGTGATGATGAAATATGTTTGTGTAACCTCATCCGCTGTGCTCAGCCGAGTAGATGACCTATTCTGAGGCTCCACAGGTATTTCATCCAAAACATCTGAGAACTCCACCAACATACGAACATGACTGTTCATACTGTCGGAGCACTCTGATTTCAACTTTAATGGTCGTATGTAGTCGTACCAATGAGCTCAATTTCTTAACTTTGTTCAGCAAAGAGTCATGTTATGTATAAAATATTTTTTCCGTGATTGAAGGCTCTTTCCTTAACAACTTAACCAAAATGGAGGATTTAATCATTTTTGTTAGTTTCAATGGTGACCTACATTACCTTTTAAATAACTGCTGTACCTAAAACATCTAATTATTTAAAAGCATCTAATTTTCAGTATGAAAGTTTACCACTACTTGAACAAGTACAATGAACTTTATACTGAAGATCACTTTTGAAACCTAACTGTTAAAATATTCAACAGCCACCATTTTGGTTGGGTTGTTGTAGCCTTAAGTTTCTTTATATATCAAAATATTGATTTTTAATGGCTTATAGAATGATTTATCACGGCTTTACCTTTTTCATTTCAGATGTTTTAATTGCTTTTCCATGATGCTTTGGGTGGAGAGGTTGTAGTGATCACATATTGAAATGTAGTATTGTTTTGAGGTCGGAATGTTGAAAGGTTATTTAAGGATTGCTTTTCTTCGTTAAAATTCTGTAAATTAGTAGTAAATTAATTTATATGCTAATATATAAATTGAAATAGGTAATTTATAAGGAAGGTAAATTATCAATCCATGAAACAAAATGAAAAAAAGTAAATGAAATCAATATATTTTCCATTTAAATGTTTAATTTAGATTAAAATTTTTAATATTTAAAATGTTATAATTACAATATATTTTTGTATTTAATCATTACATCAAAATGTTTTGTTACCAGGTCATTAATTAATTTTTCTCTCTAGTTGTTCTGAATAGGCTTTTTTCTGCTTCAATTTGTTATTCTTTCAATAATTTTCTTTAATTTAAAATAATTTTATTATCGATAACTATTTTTATTTAATTTTTTATACTATTTCTATATTTTATAAAATTCAAACTTTTATTATTAAATTGTTTTTAAATACTTTTTTTTTTTAATTTTCTATTGTTATTTAGGATCTTTTTAATCTGTTTATAAATTTAATTTTTTTTTTGAACTGTTCATCTACTTCGAGTGCAGCCAACACCGCATCCCTCAGCAAGCCCAATTATGGCATTCCACCACTCCCCACCAAATATTTAAATTTTTTTAAAAATGATAAAAAAATAAAAAGATATAAATAAAATTTTATTAAAAAAAAAAAATAACAAAAAAATTAAGAAAAATATAAAACAATGAAGATTTAAATAAGTTTAGTATAAAAGATGGTATACAGAAAAAAATATATAAAATAAAAAATGGTCTATTCATTCAGAGGCGTAAAGTGAGGAGAGGCTTGTTTGGAAACTTTGTGTACATGAATACAATATGGTGGGTGTATTTAGGTTGTTATGCTGAAATCTGTGATATAAGTAACTATAAGTGACAAAAACGTCAAAAAAATTTCACCAACCTCATGTCTTTCCTAATTTTTCTTTGTTTTTAAAAATACTATGTTTTTTCTTTATGTTTTTCGATTGTTTTTAATATTTTTTCTTCATATATTATTCTTCTTTGTTTCTTATTCTTTCTGCTTATACTTTTTTCATGATTAATTTATAGATGATATCGAAATGAAATTATATCACAGTTATTCTTTAATTGACGTTCTCATTTTAAAAATTCGGTCTTAGTACCTATTTCAGTTACGTTTTTTCTTTTCTAATCTGTTTGTATCTTGTGAGAATCGCTATTTGCTTTTCTTGGTACTTCCTTATTTCCTCTATTTTTCATACGATTCAAAATAAGTTTCAAACTCTTCATCATGCTCATCACACTTTTTACAAAGCTTCAGGAAGTTATTATATATTTTTTGCTTTGACTAAGTATTTTTATTTTTTGTTCTTTTTTTACTTCATCGTTAAAATCTTAAGTCTTAAGTCTTTAGGCTACTTCTTCCCGAACCATTTTTTCTTTCCGTATCTTAGATTCGATTTCTCTTATTTCTATCTCCAAATAACCGTGATTCCGTATTTATGATCTTAGTATGCTGTTCTCAGCATTCAGCTTTCAGATTTAGTTATTTCTAACTCGTACTCTATTCTTGCTTTTCTAATTTTTTCTTCCAATTCTTTCGTAAATTTAATCTTCTTTAGATGTAACCTGCCTTCTTTGTTATTTCACTTCCAGCAAGAGAATAAATCTTTGAATGGCATAATAACATTTTAATACAGTAAAATAGCTTTATGATTTGTATTATGAAACACCTTTATGGTTATAGACAAATTTTAGACTGAAATGAAATTTAAGAAAGATTGAAATACAAAATAACTACGTGTAAGGCAACCGAAGTTTACATTATTAAAAAAGTTGTTAGAAAAAACTATAATAATAATTTTTTTTTTTTTTGCGGTGGGAGATGGAAATGCATTTACTCACGGAGTGTCGGGCTCCCGCTGATGGTATTATCCAATCACTATCAGCAAACTACCGACTAAAACCACCCCCCTTTCTACCAGGACTCGACCTGGAACCGTTTACACATTACTTCCGGTCGAGTCCTCCTATACTAGCCTGATTAGGTGCTACCTAATTTTCAGGACTATCCAGGTCAACCCTTTTGGCCCTGAGAATGTTACCGATGAATCGGGCTACACTTTCCCAGCTGCTCAGGTCACGGAGCATCATCGCAACCACGTTGTGGGGACTCAGTGCTCCGAGATCCGCCTCTAGTGTCCCTCGATCTGCCGCCCACCGAGCTCATTTGAAAAAGGTGTGCTCAGCGTCGTCCCGTACACCGGGGCAATACAGGCAGTCGGGGGACGGCGCTTTCCCTATGACATTGCGGTAAGCGCGGAAGTACCCGTGACCCGTGAGAAATTGGGTCATGTAGTACTCCACCTCTCCATGTCGTCGCTCCGTCCACGGTCTGACCAGAGGGATAAGCCTTGCGATCCATCGTCCTCTGGTCTCGTGGTCCCAGGTCTCTTGCCACGCGAGGAACGTGCGAGTGGGTTCCTCGTCGGCAATGGTCACCCGGTCTTCGCCTACCCATCGCCTCCTGTAGATTACCTGGCGCTCCCTTGCTAAAGTAGCAATGGGTATGACGCCGGCGACTACAAGTACTGCAGGACCGTTCGATACGCGGAAGCGACTCGCAAGGCTGCGGTGCGTTGCACCTGCGCCAGCCGCTTCCGGTTTCTCTTAATGCCTGGGCCCACAATTCCGACCCGTATAATAGGATGGAATGCACCGTGGACATCAGCAACCGCCGTCTGCTGGCCTTCGGTCCGCCGATATTCGCCATAAGCCGGCTGAGAGCAGTTACGGCTCTCGCAGCTTTCTCGGCGGCTGTACGAAGCTGAATAATAATAATAATAATGATAAATCCATCACATGGAATCTAAACGATAAAATAGCCTGACAAGAAAGAGAACACAGACTAGCAATGGCACAAGTGGTCACACGAAACACCTATAACAAGAAATGCATCTCCAAACAAGCCAAGATAAGACACTATAATACCGTGATCAAACCGATAGTAATGTATGGGAGTGAAACACTGGGTCAAATCAAGATAGCATCGAGAACTGAAAAATTAGCCAAAATATAAAGAAGAATCGTAAGGACCTGTATTGGCGGGGTAAAATTGGTGGAAGGAAAGTGGAGATACTCCCAAATCATAAAATCTATGAGGTCGTTACACCAATTACAGAAGAAATAAGAAAGAAGAGAATAAAATTCTTTGGCCACCTTTTGCGTTTGGAGGAATCAAGGAAAAGTTAACAACTCTTGGAAAGATTGCTAAAGCTAAAAACGCAACCAGTGTGGCTCTCTGAGGTGCTTCAAGACATCGAAAAAGCACTGCAAGATCTCAGAACAGGATCTGGAAATTATAACAACTTGCCGGTGTTAAATTTGCAGAAAACCCTAAAAAGAAAACGGGGACGGTTTGGACAGAGGAACGGAAAAGGGATTTTTCCAGAAAAATGAAAGAATATTGGAAGATAAGAAAGACGAAACATAAATGACTAATTGGTCCTTCCGGGCCGTAACAAAAAAAAAAAAAAAGGAAAAATAATAATACTTCCTATGATTCATGGTCAAATGTTACTTACACGCATTTCAATAAACAACTGAAATAATAATAATTTCATTACATTTTTTCTGCAATTGTTGAAAAATATTTTACCCTTTTCCAATTAATCTGAGTTCATAAATTCAGTCTTTGTTTGAATACTAAGATAGCCGTTTCAATTATTAAGTTAGTAATTTTCCCCTAATTCTACAAAGTTTTTATTACTAACGATTTAAAGATTATTGAAGAATAATAAGAATTTTTTCTTTATATATGTTGCAATCTGTTAAACTAGTGAAAAATAAGCCAATTCCGTACACCCATTGATGACATAAATTAGATTTTGTACAGATTAATGCCGATCGGTGTTCAGGTTCATGCCCACCAAAGAACACTGTGGATACCGGTGTTCTTTGGTGGTTGGGTCTCAATTAACCACACATCTCAGGAATGGTCGAACTGAGAATGTACAAGACTACACTCATACATATCATCCTGTGAAGAATTATCTAAACAGTAGTTACCGGAGGCTAAACAGAAAAAAGAAAAAAAAGATTCATGCCGACCATTCCTGTGTGGTTCTAAACATACCCATCGCATAATCCTATTGTAATGAAGCATATATCATTCTGAATCGATAAGATATCCTTTGAAATAATGTACTGTTTTACCAGTTGTATATCTCTTTTAGAAAGGTAAGGTAATCAATGTATGTAGAAATTCTAAGAAGTCATCCAATAATTATTTTTCCAAAACTAAATAAGAAAAATTAAACAGAAAAAAATGGTTTAAAGAATTATTAACGTAACATAATTTAATGACTTAATTTACCATAATAAATTAAATCTTCAAATTATTTAAAAAGAAATGATATTGGCTAGCTGAGCCAACGTCAGTTAATGTGAAAACAAAAAAAAATTAACAATAATTACGTTCACTATTCTTGTAAATGCAAAACACGTATCTTTCACCGTAAACAGCATAAAGCATTTTAATTCTGTATATTATATTCCAATAATTTTTATAAACCTAAACAATAAGTAAAGTAAATTTATTTATTTATTCTAAACAATTTATTAAATTATATTGTTGTAAGAAATAATCACGTAACTTAATAATAATGAATTAAAGATAATTTTAATAGCTTATCTTCAAACCGCTATGTGTTTTGTTTAATTTTACTTATTATGTACGTAAATACGAGTATTTCCTTGTTAATACACACAAGTTAGTTCCGCCTTTACATGCCTATGTTTTTGAAGATCAGGTAATATTTATGAAAAAATGTATTAATTCTTTATATAATCATGTGCAGACTAAAACAGATCTAATCTCTACTTTCACTAACAAACATTGCTTTCCAACAAGACTGGGACGTAGTCCCCTAAATATTTTACTTTAAAACATATTGCATGTATAACGTTACTTTTTTAACTAGTTTTTTTTTATATTTAAAATAAAACAAAGTTGAAAAGATTGTGTTCATCTAACACCATTAATAAAGAAAGGAGAAAACAGAAAAGTGGACCCCTCTACGAAAAGATTTTTTTTAAATTTAGTTTTAGTATTTTTTTGCGAAAAATTTGTATTAAATTAATAACTTAATTTTTTTTCTTAAATTACATTAACACAAAGGATTTTGCAATTTCTCTTCAGATCATTTAATTAGCGATCTTGACAGTTCTAATGAGGTGGAGCTGTAGAATAATATTAACGTCTAGTTATTAATTTATCAAAATTAAAACGAAAAAATTTAGATTTTTATTAAAATTACGTCATTGAGAAGATTTAATTCAAATGATCCTTCATTAAAAATTATATTTCATAGATGCGTAAAATTATGCAAAATGAAATTAATATTTATTTAATAAAAAAATTGATCCAAATAATTATAAATACTCGTAAATTGGTATAATATTCCTTAATTGTACTTCTATAACGGAAGAAATATACAGGCGACGCAACGAATCTTGATGCTTGGTGCCTCGGCAGCGACAGCCGCAATTCGGGTCATTCTGCTATCCTAACATAATATTTGCTTAACTACCTAACAACGAATGGCCCTTCAAAGATGTACCGGTGTAAGTATTGGATCGCAGAAAACAACTTTTTTTAATGTTAGTTCCTCAATGTATAGCTAATATTTTGAACACTGTGACACTTTTAAAAATTTAATTTATATATATATATATATATATATATATATAAACCATCTAAATTTAATTGGTTCACTGAATAACTTTTAATTAATATCCGGGCATTTTTTCGTAAAAATTTGTTATTATGCATTTTTCAAAATGTAAACGTGACAAGAATTACGGAAGTGCTTATGTGAAGGTGTGAATTGTACATTTTAGCCGGGAAGTAACTGTACTTCTAAAGTTAACGAAAAATATGAATTAGGATAAGTATTTAGAACATATCGAAATTTTGTTGGGGTCGTTGGCGGTTGGGTTTATAAGTAAAGTAAGGAAAAGAGATTTTTATATATTTTTTATTTTGGTAGTTTTATGAGAAAATTTGAAGTCTTTAATCGGTTTCATATAATTTTAAGAACCACGATACCTAATTTGTCTATTATTAAAGCAATCAGCAGTGGGCTGTCAGAAAAGATTTCTTGTTTTGCTTGAAAAATTGCCGTAAAAATAGTCAAATTAATAAGGAAGTAACCTCAATAATTTTTACAAGAATGATACAACAGCTTACAAATGGATCCTAAATTTAACTTTCTCGAGTAAAGATTTATATTTACTGTAAATACGAGTAGAAAAAAAAACTGAATATTGTATGTAGAAAAAAACATGTATTTTGAAAATTGCTTAGAACTGGTATTTGAGCAAAATTTACTGTAAGTGGTGGTTTTAGCAGTTCAACAGTAAAGTTCTGATTTCTAAATTTTCTAAAAAAAATCATACTGTTTGATGACAATTATACATACTATTATTTGATAATTACACTACTAATGTACTAAACATACTAAACTTACTAAACTATACTACTATACTATACTGTACTATACTACTAAACTTACTAAATAAAGATTTAAATGCACAGTTAACTTGACAGAAAACAGTTTATTTCACGTTTTAAATTTTGCTCAAAATATACCCGCATTTAAAATTTTAAACTTTAAACGGTGGCTTATTATTATTTGTATTCTTAGTTATTGTGTATTCTAAAACAAAAAAAAATCCAAATTAAAGAAACTATAAAATAAAGATTTTAAAAATCCTAGCTATAGTTATTTATTAAGAGTTATTTCGATCGGTCTATACCCCGATCTCTTGGAGTCATTTCTTCTCTATAAATCCAATCGTTTTTACTTTTGAAATTATCAAAGAAGTTGAAAATTTTTCTTGTCAATATTTCTTCATTCATATTCTTTAAATGAACGTAAAATAATATTTTTCATTTTTAAATTGTATCGATTATGTTTTCAAATTTTCTATAAATTTCCTTGTTTCATTTTAACTTGGCCTAATATATTTTTTTTTTACAATCTTTCTTTCCTTTTTAAAATATGATTTAGTCTTCCTCAATTATTAAATGTTAAAGTTTCTGCCGCATAAAGCTTTCAGGTTTTATAGTCGTGTTGTAATATCTGAATTTTGTATTGAAAGAGATTGATTTTATTGTAAAGATTTTTGGTTATTTGGAAAGCCAGTTCTATTTTTTTAATATTTTTATTTATAGTCTCATCAAAAATAAAGTCATTAACGACTTACCAGTGTTATATAACAATTCCGGTAAATGTGCAGTCTTGAACAAACTCAAGCCGACCATACTGAGATGTGTGGTTAATTGAAACCAAATCACTAAAGATCCCAGTCAGGCATGGCATTTTCACACATGCTACAAATCTCATACTCTGAAGCAATACTTAACGGCGGTCCCGGAGGTTAAACAAAAAAAATCCCACCAAAACTCGTTAGAATAATGGACACTCCCCGGGGCTGTGTTTATGCTTCAAGTTTATTCAGCCCGGGGAGGAATTGAAAAAAAAAACCAACAAAGAAAAGCTGTATCCATGATCTAGTATTCAAATCCTTATTTCAATACAACGTTTCAGTGGTTTGATTAGGACACTGATTTAAACAACGATTGTACGTGGCGGGCAGATAACCGATTAAGTACTTTGGTATCTATCGTCAGTCAATGTTAGCGAGCGAAGCGAGCACAGGTCAAGCCTGGCCAGACCACACCTACATTCATTCATCTTCTTACCCCAACACAGCGCTTAGTGTCGTCATCCAAGAACCAACGCTAGCCAGCCCAACGACAGTAGTTGGCAGGCAGCTAACCGATAAGCACCTTTTTTTCCTTTTAACCACTGGATTGGTTTAACGTATCTTGGTCTCCCAAGTAATAGTCAAAATATGTTTGTAAGCAGTTTTCAGCAGATTCGATACTGGTTTTCGATGGCTTTTTGTGGCGATTCTCCGCAAACGTAACAAAAAATAATTGGAGAATTTTTACAAGCCCGATTTTTATATTACAGAAATACGTAATTATAAAAATAATCAAGTTTGAATTTATTTTAATTACATAAAATGTATTTTACATAAAATACTTCATAAAACTGTTTCACCATGGAGTGCAATAAATCAAATCGCGCGCGCGCGCACGCACACAAGTAAACAAATCTTGATGTTCAATAAAATAATACCAAAAGTTGTCCTATCATAAATATCTTTCACTAAATTTATGACATCACTTATGAAGCAATCTTATGATAAAACCTTATGATAAAAATGGTTTTAGCCGTAGTTCCAGTATGAAAATCAGACCAACTCGAAAAGGCTGTGAAAAGACAGATCCAGATATAATAAAAAAATAATTGATTTATTTATTAATCTGAGCTAAACTTATGAAAACCTTGTATTAAGTAAAAAAATAAAGTTTCTGAACAATAAATGACTTTTATATACTACGAAAAAAATGGCAGCAATTGAATCAGATAATTCACTATCCAGTTTTTTATTGGTATTCCTATAATTTCAGTACATATATACTCTGATAAATATATTTATCATTCCCCATACAATTTCCTGTACTTTCTTTTTCCTATTTAACCTCCGTTAATTACCTTTTAGATAACACTTCAGAGAATGAATGAGGAATGTATGAGTGTAAATGAAGTGTAGTCTTGTACAGTCTCAGTTTGACCACTCCTGAGATGTGTAATTAATTGAAACCCAACCACCAAAGAACACCGGTATCCACGATCTAGTATTCAAATCCGTGTAAAAATAACTGATTTTACTAGGAATTGAACGTTGGAACTCTCGACTTCCAAATTAGCTGATGTCTGAAGACGCGTTCACCATTAGACCAACTCGGTGGGGTCCGATACAATTTCCTTCATAAAATGAATTTATTTATTAAATTTTAATTTTTTCTTTGATTCAAAATTATGCAAAAATTATTATTCAAAAATATGCAAAAGATTAGTCAACAAAAGTATACTTATTTTTTTTTTAAAATTGTTTCTGTTTTGAGGTAAAAAAATCTATAAGTTCAAATAACAGCTGAATATCATTTTTATAAATCTAAAAAAACATAGTTTTTTACAGAATTTAATTTAATTTTTTCATTTAATTTAATCATTAAATTTGTTTTTTTTTAAGCGGTGTAGTTGCGAAAACTAAACTATACTAAACTATATAAACTATACTAAACTATACTAAACTAAACTATATAAGATTTTAGTGCCCCTAAAGGTAAAATAAGGAAATATCCAACTTTAAAATTCCTTAAGAGAATACATAATTAAAGATAAATTGTTGGTTGCGAAATTTAGTGAGTGCCTTCGTATCAATCGCACTTTAAATCAATCTAATCAAACCACAGAATATTATGACATGAGTTGCCTTATCATAAGTAATTAAATAACCAACATAAATTATATATACTCGTAAAAGTAATACCTACAGAAGTTTCATTGTTCATTCGAACAATCTTTCGCAGTGCTTTTTTTAGTTTTACTATAAAGAGATAATCCTAGTTGAAATATTAATACCCATGTGCATAATAAAGAAAATAGCTTGTCTTTGAAGAGTGTACCTTAAAGTTATTAAACTATAGAAATAAAATAACAAAATAAAGAACCCGGAAGTATTATGGTAAGTTTTGCGTTAAAAAAGTTATCAGTTTTTCGCCTGTGTTGGAGTTAGTGGAATTTCCATAACTTCGTTTATAGATTGTAAATATAATTAATGATTAACTGTATTTCAGAAATTTTTTTTATTTTTTTTTTAATTTCTGAAGGTTGCTTTCAATATAGACATTTTTTTATCTTCCCGTTTGGCTCTCGATAAACATAGAAAATATTTTTTCCATTACGTTTTTTAACAGTTCTATTACGGTTTATAATTTGAATTATTAACATGATAGAAATAAAATAATTTTTATTAAAATTACTAGCAATTTTAACTTTCTGTTTGACGATAAAGCTAATTCAGTGTTTTATGAGGATTAAGGTTACACAAATAGGTATTTTTTTAATATAATACCTGCAAAATATTTCTTATAGTAGTCTATAATTATTCTTTCGTAACAGAAAATGTAAATTTCCAACCGTTTTAATAGAAATTTTTCTTTCCTTTACAATCCTTTTTTTATTCCATTGTTGAATGAGAAGGATTATGTAACGAAATAATGCTGTTAAAAAAACATAATTCGGTACAAAGATTTTTTCTTTTTCATCGAGAGTCAAAATAGAGTGTTGTAATAACTGTCATTTTATTAAAACTAACCATCAGAAAAATTTCGCCAAAGAGTTATATATAGACAAAAAAAATCACTTCGTTTATATACTTTAAAAAATTTTTTTTTGTGTAGTTAATTATCAAAGTTATGAGTAATAGGGTAAAAAACTTTAAATTTTCCATCTAGTGGCTCAAGACACAAATCTTCAAAACAAATTTTTTATTTCATGACGAATACTTTTTATAGTATGTTCTGGAAACATACTATAGTATGACCTCAATAGTATGACTTCTATAGTTTGACACGCACACAAATATTTAATAACAAATTCAATACAATGTTTTCTAACTATATGATGTTATACGAGTACAAAATAATGTTCATATATTACTGGAGTACCGTAATAATAATAATAATAATAATTTATTTATTTATTTATTTTATAATTGTGCAAGAGAATAGTTACAAAACCTTTGTATGCCACACAATATCACATAAAGTCACAAAAGAACACCCACATATAAATTAAAAATACAATATTCAAAACACAATAATAATAATAACAATTATGCAGTCAAATACAAAAAATAATTAGAACTTTAAAAACGGTAGCTACGGAGTGTTAATAAAAACACATAGATGAAAACATCCAAAAACAAAAAGACAACATTACTAATACATTCCAAATAAAACAAGTTATAAGCAATAATCCTTAAAAAAAACAACAATAATTTTAAAATCATGAAAGTGAGCATCACACCAAGGACAATGATCCATCGCCACGTAACCCTCTCAAATTTTTAACGAAGGCTGCCTCATCTTCCCAAAAGCTTAGCTTATCCTGGAACTCCACTGCAACACTGGTACACCGCTCAATCGGAGACACGGTGGAACCAACCGGCGTCACAAACTGCCTAAAAGACCTCACTGACCTGGCCTGGTTCCGCAAGACAACATGATAACGCGTCGGAAGTCTGTTGTGCAGAGCTTTATAAAAGAAAACCAAGTCAAAGTACGTTCTTCTATCAGATAACCTGGAAAGGCCTAATTGCCTCAACATATCCTCTCTATTAGCACCAACAAAACAATCTCCAAACTTAAAACGCATCCAGTTCAAGAACCTATCCTGAACACCCTCAACCAGATCAGAGGCAAAATAATAATAATAATAATAATAATAAAAAAAAAAAATATATATATATATATATATAATATATATATACATAGTTATTGAAACACTTAATGTTTCCGGGTAATTTAAATCCGCTTAATTTTTTTAAATTTTTTTTTTATCAGATTGGCTCTAATTTTTTAAGTAAAAAATTTGTAATATAAAACTAATAAAAATTTTAAATCCTACAATAAAATATTGTTTTAAACACAATTTCTCTACGAAATAAATACTGTATCAAAATTTTACCAATATTATATATTATAGGAACTTCATTTATTACAATTATTGCAAAGTCACTAGACTGTAATGTCCCAAGGTCGGTTCACAGATAGTCTCTTTACCAGAACATCAACAATGTTATTCTCTACATATTTTGGTGTCCTAAGAATAGGTTTAACAGGATCCAATTTAAAACCGTGAAATTCAAAACAAAGACAAATGGATGAAAAAAAAGGAATAATAATTAAATTAAAAAAAAATTACCTCCCATGGAACCGTGGCATAAAACAAACCCAGTTCACTTTTACTCTCTTTTTCTAGATCGTTGATACCGGCTCATTTGCCCGATAGAAATTTGTACGTTTGAAAAATGTCTTGCCTGATCGGAATTCGAACCCGGGATCAACAAATGAAATTCACCGGGTTGGTTTAATGGTTAAACTCGTCATCGCAAATCAGCTGATTTCGAAGTTGAGAATTCTAAGGTTCAGATCCTAGTAAAGGCGGTTAATTTTAAACAGATTAGAATACTAGATGGTGGATACCGGTGTTTGGTGGTTTAGAGTTTCAATTAACCACATATCTTTGGAATAGTCAACCTAAGACCCTCCTACAAGACTACACTTCATTTACATTCATATCATCCTCATTCGTCCTTTGAAGTAATACCTCATGGTGGTTCCCGAGGCTAAACAGAAAAAGAAAGAAAAGTTCGTATTTACTGAGGATGGATGCAAACACATTAATTATTAACAATTTATCAGCACTAAAAGTTTAATATTTTCCATGGAAAAAGAAAACAGTTCAGTGATTAAATCCTACTTTATTCTGGAGTAAGTTTTTATTTCAACTTTGTTGGTACAAAATACCTACAAAACTACATCTATCCATTTTGTGAATTAGAAGATATCCACCCACACTAAATTATTCATTCAGGTGACTAAATGTTGAAGTATAATGACCTTATTAATTTTTATATCATCAGTATTTCCGGAAGTACTATTTTAATAAAATTATTTTTTTTATTACTGAAAACATCAAGCATTTACGAAAAATAAACATTTCAAAAAACATCTATGGAGGGAATTATGAGTCAATTCTAGGATTTTAAAAGGAACATAAATGGTTCAATCTGAATAAATAATGCTATATTTCATGACTTCATTATTTTTTTTTTCTATAATAAACAAAATAGGAAATAATTTTAATGGTCATTTTTCTGATAAAAATATATTATACTGGTCTATTTCATATGTCTTCTTTACTTTAAGTCAGAGCATATGAATTCTCTGATAAAATTTTCTTCGTATAAAATTACCTAAAACTCTGGTTCCTGAAATTCAATTTTATGTGCGTTTAAGTTAAGTTTTAGGTATTCACTAAGACATTTTTAGTAATAAGTACGTTATTTAATGATCAGAATTCTAACTGATAATAAAATTTTACTAATACGTGGCAGATCTAATGGCAACATAAACTGCTATAAATTTATATTTATAAATACTATATCAAAAATAGATATAAACTATATATAAATATATATGCTACATCATAAATGCTACAATTGTTACATTTGAATTTATTTAAGTTTCCAGTCTGCAAGTAGAAAATAAAAGGAAGAAACTGCAGAGAAATATTTCGTCTATTTAATTGTACAATAATATATATCATACAATTTTCCTGTAATTATGTTTAGAAAACACTAAAATGCCAAAATATGAAAATTTTACCGTTCATTTTGATAATAAAATAACGTGAATTTATCTTTACCTCTATTCTTTCAGCTTAAAATATTTCTTGTTCATAAATATGATTTGTTCGTTATAATCACTGACAAAGAACAAAGACAATATTTTAAGGCGATTGATTGTATCACTTCTCTCGTTGCCTAAGTATCTAAGTAGCCATACTGTAGTGAAAAACAAAATAAACTGGTAATCGTACAACCAAAATGCCAATATAATCTTCAGTGAGATTCTGGATTTTGGAAATTAAATCTAACTGGTAATTTGAACAGGAATAAACCAAATTCTTGCAAAGTTCTGGGCAAGAAGACGACTTTTCGTAATTATATTTTATTTCCTTTCGAAAAGGTGATACTTTTTTGAAAAATTTTTAATTTTTTCTAATCTTTAACTTTTATAATCTAAAATTTAAAAAAATAATTGATCTAAAAAAAATAATTACGCGTAAAAAACCACTATAATAAACATGAAATAAAAAAACATGCCTCAAATTTTATTTTTCAACCGTAAATTGAACGTAACTGAAGAACAACTCAACCAACCTTCATCAGATTTTCACATGCACAACTTCAGATACACTAGTACTGTAGTATTGACCCAATTTTAAGTAAATTGTATTTTCGTAATAATACCTCAAAACGTAAAAAAAATTCATTTTCGTCAATATAAAGCGAATAATAAAGTTGTAATACTTTCCCGGCAACGGTTATTTATTTTGGTATAATGGAAAAATAATGAAACATGAAAAATGTTAGCTAAGATTTTTTTGTTGGAATAGGGTTTATTATGTTTTATTATAATCATTATTTGTCTACGTAAACCAAAAAGATTTAAAAAAATTCTTAACCATTTTTGATTTCAATATTGTATTTTTTTATCTTTTTCTGTCCCCCATTTCCAAAATCAACTTTTAAGAAGGTTTTTTGATTTTTCTACGTTTACTATTTTTATTTTTGGCGGTGGGCAGGGAGTGATTTATGATGAAATTTTATTTGTAATATTATTATAAAATAAAAACTTAAAATTTAATAATATTAAAAGTTTAAATAAACCAAAAAAAGTTTTAAAAATTCCAACAAATAAATAAATAATAAAAAAAAATAAATCAATATTTTTTAATTTTGATCAGCTCCCCCCCCCCAAAATATCTTTCATTTATTTTTTTATCACATATTCTACTATACGCCTAAGAAGACAAAAATAAAGTAAAAAATATGCAATAAATAAAATGATAATTTTATCGATTTTTTGGAAGGGAGAATTTTGGGGCAAATTTTAAAAAAAAATTGGAAAGAAAGTATGCAAGGATATATATACTGAGGTTACTATAAAGTGGGGTTATGTTTGCAAAATTTTGTGACAATTGATCCCATAGAACCATCTACCCAACCACCTGGAAATATTGACCTCAAACGTTTACAAACAGATTGCCCATATACACTACTAGTCTGTACTAAATTTCATCAAAATCGGTTTATCCAGTCAATCGTTATTAAGTTTCAATCACGCCAACACACGAACATACGTACCAACATTACCCAACACTCCACACTTTTTTTGAGGGGGGGGGAGGGATACCTGGGTCAGGAAAAGTGGAAAAAACTCGTACTCCATTTTTTGATTGATTACCATTTCCTTTCCTTCTAAAATGATGTGATACCAGGAAAGTAAAAATCGAAATTAGAAAATTTGAAAAAAATTTTATTCCTCATTTATAGTTTTATTTTAAGACAGTTTCAATTATTTTTGACGGCTTCCGTGGCGCGAGTGGTAGCGTTTCGGTCTTTCATCCGGAGGTCCCGGATTCGAATCCTGGTCAGGCATGGGATTTCCACACACGCTGCAAATCATTCATCTCATACTCGGAAGGAATACCTAACGGTGGTCCCGCACAATAATAGCACAATTAATACAATATCGTAATTCAATTTCTTTTATTAATTTAAAAACTAATTTAAAAAATTTCATTTCCTATTTAAAATATTTTTTTATTACTCAAAAGAAGTTACGCTATAAATATTTCATCAGATAAACGAAATTTAATAAAGCAACGTATGTAATATTAGGGGTATGTATTGATTAAAAATGGAATTGAGACCGATTTATTGCTGAGAGTTAGTCAGAGATTTGCTGTTAATTATGATCATAAATTTGTCTCTCGTTATTAATTTTAGAGAGATTAAATTTATATATGTCTTATTTATGTAATCATAACTTTCATGTTCATAATTAAAAAATTACTAAAAATTTATCAATTAATATTTTAAGCTACACTTTACTTGTACAAGTAACAATATTTCACTAGTAAACACTTTTGGTGTTTTTATAATACGGGAAAGAAAATATAAATTACAACTAAAAAAAAAAAAAAAAAAAAAAAATTAACAAAAAGAAATTTAATTATAAATAAAATATTAGAACATTTTCTGTATGATCCGAAAATACCTTATTTTCTTAGATTCAAAAGTTTTCACATTTACGCAACTGATATAAACGTCATTTTGGGAGCTTAAATAAATAAAATAATTTGTTAAAGAATTCGGATTCAAGGGGATTACTATTGTTTCATTATCGACAATTACGCCTATTAAAATGGCTATTAAACATGAACGTAGATAGGATTTTATGTAAATATTATTGAATTAAAAGAATTTGCATCCAAGTGTATATTTTACATTATAATATCATAAAACTAGAAATGACGATCAAACTCTCTGAAAAATTTAGAACCGAATTAAGTAAATTTTAAAATTAAATATTTTTATAATTAAAGTAAATAATATCAGTTAACCTAGCCATTTCATTTTTTAGTAGGGTTGCAAATTATTAATTACTGTGTATTAATGTTAGTGCTATTTGTTATTAATAAGGCTGTAATTATTAGCGTTTGGGTCATTAATTCAAACATTAACTGTTTAAAATTTGTTACTGGATGTAATTCTAAAGGTAATACGAAAAAAAATTATTCCGGGCGTTTTACCTCGTTTTATTACTACTGCGATATTTCTGTTTTTGCAGATTTGATTGCTTTTAACTCAAAAACGAAGGAATTTTTCGAAAAATGCTTTATGCCATCGTTTCCTTCGTAAAATGTTACATTAAAATCGTGTATTATGTGTCCATGTTCCTGTTAAACAAAACTTTTCATTCTATATGGAAAATCCAAGATAGCGGACAAAATTTCAAACGTACTACAAAGTAGTAATTCTGAATCCATATAGATTCGCATTTGTTTCTACCTCCTAGTATCTCTCACTTTTGAAATATGAAGCAGTTTCCATACTCTGTATGTATGTAACTACAAAAAAAAAACTTACGAAGTAAAGTCTTTTGTACTTTCTTTACTAAAGGAAGTACTGTGATCGCGAAAAGTTTTGTTTTCAGATTTCAACGGAAATATCCATTTTGACTATCCCTGAATTCATTTTCATTAGTTTCGGCGTGACGTCTGTACGTACATACGTACGTATGTATATCGCATAGCTCAAAAACGATTAGCCGTAATTTAATATAATTTTGGATTGAGGATTTTCGTAACATCTAGTTGTGCAACTCCTATTTTCATTCCAATCGACTGGACCAGAGGTGTTCAAAAAGCCTAAAATCCTGAAAATTTAAATGTTGGACTTTTTTCTTAACTGCAGTAATAACTGCAGTTCTTAACTGCACTCATTGAGAGCTTTACAACGATATATCATAAGTTGTACTTATTTTCATTGGTTCCAAAGTTTCAGCCAAATAAAATTTTAATTAATGAAATATTTGGATCTTACAAGGGGAGGATATCGGTTCAAATCCGACTTCATCTCCTTTTTTTTTTAAACTTTTTTTAAATTTAAATATATTGATTTATTAATAATAATTAATAATTATTAACCTCTGATTGTAAAAATATTTTTACAATATATAATAATTCAATAATAACAATAACAAAAAAAAAAAATATGAGAAAATACAAAAGTTATTAATGAAATAAAATTTAATGTACTTTTCATTTAAAAAAAAAAAAAAAAAAACAAAAAAACGTGTGGATGTAATTTATAGGCGTACAAGGAAGTCATGTGGTGTTCACATCAGATTTTTTAAGAATAATATAAAAAGTTATGGTTATTATGAATTAACCAATTACCTAATATTATTGTACAAACATCATTCCTTCTCTAACATTTAATAAGTACAACGCTCGTACAGTAACCTTAGAAATTAAATAAACTAAAAATGTTTTTATTTTTAGTTTTTTAAGTATTTGTTAACGTAAGATTAGTTAGAATTAACTATTATAAATTGGCAGTACTAATTCAAGCCAAAACAATTGATGAGGTAAAGGATAAGGCAAATTCAGCACTCGAAAAAGTCGGTAGATGGCTGCATTCAAGAGGACTACAGCTCTCGGTGGATAAGTGAAAATATATCAAATTTACCGGTAGAAGGGTGTTGGAACCAGTGGATATATATATAGAAGGTAATAACATTGCTGAAGTTCAGGTATTGAGATACTTGGGAGTTATCTACAAAGAAATTGTCGTTTCACTGAACATGTGTTGAACGTCTGTCATAGCGCAGAGAAAACGATTAAAAGCTTGAACGTTATTATGTCAAAGCACAGAGCTCCTAGGGTATCGAAAAGGAGACTACTTGCGACAACCGTAGTCTCATCGATTTTGTATGCGGTTCCCGTGCAGGCCCGCTATAACTATTAACAGGAACAAGGACAGATTAAAAAAGATACACAGGAGGGTATTGCTTGGAGTAGCATCCGCTTACAGAACGGTCTCGTATGAGGTCCTCTGTGTGCTTTCTAGTGTGCCCCCTATTGATCTCATTGCTAGACACAGGGTTGAGAGGTTTTTAGGACTTGTGGATAATGAAGTCAGACAAGATATTAATAATATATGGCAGGAAAGATGGCTGCAGGCTGGGGTAGCCAGATGGACCGGATCCTTGATCCCTGATATAGTTAGATGGACAGTCAGATGCTACGGAGAAATATATTACTACGTCACACAGTTTTTAACTGGCCGTGGGTGCTTTAGCGAATACCTCCACAAAGTTGGCAAAAGAGATCAACCTTTCTTTTCTTTCTTTTTCCTGTTTAGCCTCCGGTAACTACCGTTTAGATAATTCTTCAGAGGATGAATGAGGATGATATGAATGAGTATAAATGAAGTGTAGTCTTGTAGATTCTCAGTTCGACCATTCCTGAGATGTGTGGTTAATTGAAACTCAACCACCAAAGAATACCGGTATCCACGATCTAGTATTCGAATCCGTGTAAAAATAACTGGCTTTACTAGGACTTGAACGCTGTAACTCTCGACTTCCAAATCAGCTGATTTGGGAAGACGCGTTAACCACTAGACCAACCCGGTGGGTTAAAAAAAAGAGATCAACCTACGTGCATGTAATGTAACGAACGTGACGATGTAGAGCATACCTTCCTGAATTGCCAAAAATGGCAAATGCTAAGATACAATGCTGGTATTGACGGAAAGACTCCGATAGAGATAATAGATCATATGCTCAGTAGGGTAGAGAATTGGAGAAAGGTTGTAGAGTTCATAAGGTCAGTCCTTAAACAAAAAATTATAGACGAAAGGAATATGGGTTTTTAGATTGTAGTTTGGGTGGACAGCCTCAGCGGTGAGAGCCAGCATGCTGAGGTGTGCTGGTTTCGATGAGCCGCTGAGGACTCCTTGGGTTGACTGTTAGGTTTTCTTAAAAGATATATCAGGTTTAAAAAAGTAAACTATAAAGATCCAAACAGCACATCACGACACATAGGTATGGTGTGTTGTTGTAAAGGATTCAAAGTTAAAAAAGGGAAAAAATCTCAAAAGAGCCAACCGGTAGGCCTGACCTGCCATGCCGGTATATAGCCGGTAGGTGGGGAGGCCCTATTAGAGTAACGGACACTCCCCTGGGTGGCGTAATACCATCAAGTCGGTCCGGCCCAGGGAGTAGAGAAGTTAAAAAAAAAAAAAAAAACTATTATAAATTAATATAACTTCAGTTAAAGGGGGAATTCTTAAACAGAAAGAAATCAACCAATTTCTGATAGGTCATACTGTCACTTGATCGAGAAAATTCATACATTAGGGGTTACTTTGAACGATATCGAGACAAGTCACTTCAGCAGTTCCGGAAATAATCTTTATTTTTGGAAAACAGTATAAATAACTGGTAACTGTTATTTAACACATCACTGAATTATATAACTGAACAAGGTATAAACTGTGATTGGAGGAAGTGAAACTCTTTAAATGGATAATCAAAAAAGGCATATTTTTTTATCAAGGGAAAGACTGTAGTTATTACTTTATTGAATATGTTTGGAAGGAATGTTGCTTTCTGGTTGGCAGTGGCGGAGAAATAGAAATTATTAACCTTGAGAATGGATGGAGA
This sequence comes from Lycorma delicatula, assembly GCF_047948215.1. NCBI lineage: Eukaryota > Metazoa > Arthropoda > Insecta > Hemiptera > Fulgoridae > Lycorma > Lycorma delicatula. The sequence goes on along the minus strand of NC_134463.1, from coordinate 15,819,389 downwards.
GGATTCCGCCTGTTGATTGTTGTAAAATTTAGTAACAATACATATTATCATCATTAAGTTGAATAACAGCCGAAAAAGATTGTGATTATCACGTGATTGACTAAGAAGATAAAAGGAGGAAACATTACTATCTGGTTGGAGCAAAAAAGAAAATTTGGGATAGATACCAAGGTCAAATGGTTACTCCGCAGATGGTCCACACAGAACACCCTCCTGCTTTCAGTGTGATACAAAGATTTTTTTCAAATAATAATATTAATAATTAAATTAATATTAAATCTCATTTTATTATTGGGAAAAATTACGTTGAAAAATATTTATTATGTTTTGCCTTATTAATAATTCATGATCATTTATAAATTATAATGGGATACGTATTAGATTTAATATAAATTAAATGAGAACAAATTAAGTATTAACTCCAATGATGGCTTTGTGTTTTCGTTACATGTTCAAATATACGAAGAAAATTTTAACTTAATTAACATTGTTATTATTTTTATAAAGTTATAATAGAGCTGTTATTTTACGTAATAATAACAATTATTATATTATTTTTATTAAGAAAAAATCATATATATATATACGAAATTAAGATTAAATTTATAAAAATCTCAAAATTTTTAACTTAGTATTATTATTTTTTAAATAAATGAAAATGTTTCAATGCTGAAAAAGAAGTTTCAAGACTTGTTTTTAGTTTTCTGTTTAAAGTTCTGAAATGAAAATGTAATTAAAATTCCTGGGCAAGAGCATGAAGAATACAATCAACGAACGGATTTCACAACTTAGCTGTTGTGCTAAACTTAGCTTTGCAAAAAAAGAGGGGAAAAAATACACACCGCCTTTATTAGGTTGCAAATGTTTTGTGTGGTTAACATTACACTTGGTTTTTATATCTGATTTTTAATTAGTAGTCAGCATGTAATTTTTGTTTTTAATTAAACGCATACACAAACATACCTTATTAACGCACCCGCCATACATATACAATCACGTTGTTTTGAATTATTTACTTTTTGGTTGGTATTGTTTAAATATTCATTTATAACTGAGTATCAGGAAGTTATATATATTTTTACTTTCTAGTCTATCTTCATTTGTTATTGTAACATAAATTCCTACATTTTGCTTGTTGATTATAAAGTAAATAAATAAAGATAATAAAAGGAAACTCTCGCGCAAGGCTGCTCACGAAGATCGGCTTTCGTTTCCGACGCCCTATCTATTTCGCAATCAGAAACGCACTGATTTTCAGAGTACAATGCACTACATACTTTCGAGTAACGAGTAAACCGTACACACAAGCGTCAACTTTCAACTCACTCAGCACTGTGACTCACAGTATATGCGCGCATGAAAAAAACACCATTACGCAGTGAACTCATATTGAGGTTATGTTGTCCGTTATCGACCTTAAATTATGCGTAATTCAAGTAATCAATCTTTATCAAAGTTTAACTTGCAAAACTTCAGATACACTACTACAGCATATTTCAGTGAAATTGATTGTGCATTTTTGGAGATTTTCGAGCCACAAAATGTTACACAAGAATGGTACTTTTGTAATCCTCATACCTCAAAATTTAAAGTAAATTCATTTTCATCCCCCAATCTCACCGAAAAAAATACCCCAAATTCATATTATGCTGTCTGTTGCCGACCTTAAATTGAGCGTAACTCAGGTACCAGTCAACTAATCTTTATAAAAATGTTCCATGCACATGTTCAAATTCACTACTACAGTGTAAATTTCAATGAAACTGATGTAGTAGTTTTGGAGATTTTTGAGCCACAAAATTTATACGTAATCATATATTTATATATATATATATATATATATATACACAAGGAAATTACATTTTAAGGTACTTTCAATTTACTTACATGTTACTTACTTTTTAGGGTATTTTCGTAATTCTCATACAGTTGAAAAGAAAATTCAATTTCACATCTCAATCCCACCAACCGACCGAAAGTAAGTTTTTTCTTTGGAAAGTTTAAGAAAAACATTAAGAATATTTTTGGAATGTTATTTTTAAGTTTTTATTTTTTCAATACTTTTTTATCCCTGCTATAAACAAATTCTATATCTGTTTTCCTCACATGAATAGAAATATTAACAAATCTTCATTTTCCAATAATCAAATAATACTAATAAATTATAAATGAGGATTTTAGCAAACAAAATAAATATTATTAATCGTTTCTTAAATGATCGTTTACCGTTTTACTTTGTAAAAAAAAAAAAAAAAAAAAAAAATGTAAATATACCAACATTGCAAATAATTTCTTCTAACTTCAAATCCGATTTAAAATTTACGTTTAAACAGCTAAAATCTGTTTTAATTTGATGTAGTAACTGTGAAAATCCTTTTTTTACATGGAAAAAAACAAAGAGCTTATAAGACTGGGAATATATAAAATCGATTATATTATAATTAGGTGGAGATTTCAAAAACAGATTATAGACTGCAAACTCACCGGGTTGGTCTAGTGGTTAACGCGTCTTCCCAAATCAGCTGATTTGGAAGTCAAGAGTTACAGCGTTCAAGTCCTAGTAAAGCCAGTTATTTTTACATGGATTTGATACTAGATCGTGGATACCGGTGTTATTTGGTGGTTGGGTTTCAATTAACCACACGTCTCAGGAACGGTCGAACTGAGAATTTACAAGACTACTACTCTTCATTTACACTCATACATATCATCCTCTGAAGAATTATCTAAACGGTAGCTACCGGAGGCTAAACAGGGAAAATAAAGAAAGAAAAGATTACAGAGCAGAACGTGGTACTCTTTCGGAATTTTTCTCCAGACTTTATTTATTTATTTTTTTGAAGATATATACTTGTAGTAAGGTGCAATATCAAAACTTACCTGTAATTTGTATACTCAACGTTTATTAAACGAGATTAGCGAGCGAAGCGAGGGTAGCTTATGATTGGTTAGATTATGTTGATTGCGTGAACTGACGAATCGTACATATATCAACATGACCCTAACCAAATATAACCTACGCTCGCTTCGGTCGCTAACCTCGTCTAATTAACGTTAAATATACAAATTATAGGGACTTTTGATTTTGATAATGCACAATATTACATGTAGGTATATCGTTAAAAAAAAATAGAAAAATATTAGTGGGGAAATTAACAAACAGTACTCAGAACGTATGTTCTGAGCGTTATGACCACATTTAATAAAGCGTTGTTTAAAGCCGATTTTTGTGGCGAAGTAGGAGTTTCTCGGCCGTACATCCAGAGGTTCCGGGTTCAAATTCCTCGGTCAGGTATGGCATTTAGGTATGGCTATGTATTTTAGGTATTTTGCCATACCTGTATGGCAAAATAAAAAAAAATTATAAAATTAAATAAAAGGGGGAGCAAAGGAATTGGATTCAGATTTGGTTATATGTAGAGTTTAAATTAGATAAAATGTTAAGTTTGAAAAATATTATTGTAAAATCGATGAAGTGAAAGATGTATTGAGAGGATAAGATTAAAAAAAAAAAAATTATATAAATAAAGTAGTATTGGAGACGTTACGTGAAAAAGTAACTGGGCTTAGAAAACCATGGAAAACTAGAAATATATTATAGTTGATGGATAAATACAAGAGATCAGGGAAGGAGAAAATTATGTCGACATAAAACAAACGAAGTTAATAGAAAGGTTTAAAGTAGCTAATATAATAATAAAAATACTGGTTAAAGCGGATAAGTAAAAAAAAAATAAAATAAATATGTTGGAATGTAGAGAAAAATAAAGAGTAAACTTTGAAAATGTAATGAAGTGTTGGTTATTACCAACATTTCAAAAATAATTTTAGGAAGGAACGAAAAACATATGATAGAAATATTATTAAATTATTAAAAGTGTATAAAGAGAAAAATTAAATGATTAAAAATTAGAAAAAAAAAAAATATATATATGATCTTCTGTTACTTAAAATATATAAATACTTGAAAGATTTAAACAAGCGGCTGAATTCTTTAGCAACTATTTCACTTGAATTCCTATTCTGAATATGAAAAATAAAACTATTAAAGAAAGGAGAATTAGGAGATAAATGTCAACTATCAATCCTTTTTTACTTTCTTCTACAAAGTAAAGAAAATATTGTAATCGCGAAAAATTTCGGTTTTCAGATTTCAACGGAGATATCCATTTTGACTATCCCTGAACCAATTTTTACTAGTTTCGGCGTGACATCTGATTGTACGTATGTATCTCGCATAAATCAAAAACGATTAGCCGTAGAATATTAGGACTGTTGTAACATCTAGTTGTGCATCTACCCGACACTTTGCCCGTAAATGGGATTCCCCCTCATCAGAAAAAAAAAATTATATGGAAACAGAAAATATCACTAAGTAGTAATAGTACTGAATTCATGTTTTGTAGGTTGAATATAAATTACGAATTCATGATTTTTTTAAAGCTATCGGCGAATTATATAACGGTGAAGAACGACCAAAACCTGGAATCGATCCTAAACTTCATGATACTGATACTTCCGAACACGACTTTTGAAGAAAAATTAATTTTTTTTTTTAGATTTTTGACCCTGAACTAGTCATTAGTTAAAATATAAACACTATTTTTAGTAAAAAATCTTAATATGAAAAATATTAGAGCTGAGTCCTAATTGAATATAATTACCAATTGCTGTACAAAGGAGAGAGACACCTGGAAATTATGGTAAGATATTTCGTTTATATCCACATCAATGGATGCAATAAGCCCTACAAAAAAGATAAAAATAGATAAATAAATAAATAAATTTAAAAAAAAGTAGTACAAAGAACAGAAATAGAAAACAGTTCAGTTAGATGTATATAATTAAAATAAAAGTAGATAAATGGATTGTTAAATAAAGATGTAATGAATTATTTAAAAAAAAAAATTCTATTATTGATACTATTTTTCAAGAATTGATGGCAACTGAAATCTTTTTTAATATAATAGAAAAACAAATAAGACAATCTGATCACATCCATGTTTATTGTTGAGAAATTCTTATAATGAAAGTTTAAATTTTAACAAATCAGGTTAATTTTGCCAATGTTTATAAAAAAAACATTCCATTATTAAAGTTTTTCACCTAATGAGAAGTTTTATTAATTAAATATTTATCACTTAACAGTTACTTAAATACATAGTATACAAATTATATTTCAATAAACCGTACTCTTAACAGGAGTTTTTATTTTGTTTTAAAAAATAAAATTAGCTATGATTTTTTGTTTAAAAATGTCTACTAATAGTAATATTTAATTACATTAATTATGTAATTTTTTAAAACGTAAATCATCCGGTATGAGCAAATATCCACAAATGTTTATAATAATTTTTTTAATAACTGGTTATATATAATCAGTTCAATAATATGTACTACAATATTACGAGCAATATCAGTATTATTGTACGTGAAATAACAATCTTTAAATTAAAAAAAAAACAACATATATATTTAATTTTACTTACTGTATCGTAAATATGTAACACTTTGTAATAAATATATATATACCAGGAAGAAGATGTATCACTATACCATGTTTTGATGAATACAGTTTAAGAAACAAACTTTTTTTACAAGAAATATAAATATATATAAACGAACATAAAAAGTCTTGTCATATACGCTGTTATTAACACATTACGTTGTACTGGGATAGTTGTGTATCGACTGTACGCATGCTTCTAGAAGCTTCTAGAAGGAAACCTATCGTTTTTGAATAGACTCGCCTCATCAGTTGCGCGCGCATTCAGTACTGGACGCCGTTCGGTTCGTTAACATCGTTCGTTACCTGTTTAACTGTGTTTCGTTGATTTAAAGTAATATTTTAATGTGTTCATTTTTTTACGTTTTTTATTAGTATTGATTCTTAAATTGTGTGGTAAGTTTTCATTTAATATTATTTCTGTATTTTATTTAAGTAATTCTGAAAAATATTTTATAATAGGTAGATGAGGGTAGTTACGAGTTTCTGTGTGTGATAGATGAAAAATACGACATTCATCGACTACGCTTGTTATGAATCTTTACACCTTAAGTGAGTTGTGTATCTTGAAAAAAATTGGCGTATTTTGTAATAAACAAAATGTAAATATAATTTTTTTTATAATTAATTCATCAGATTAGCTCAAAGTTTTGTGTAGTTACACGGAATATAATACTATAATATAAAAAAAAATCTTAGCGTATTTTATAGCGATTCGAATCCAGAACTTTCCTGATTAACTTCTGACAGGTACTATCCGCCAAAAAATCATAATTTATATAATTAAAGATATTAACTCTTTTTCCAAGAAAAATCTGTTACAGTATCTTTCATAACGAAATATGAAGCTTTATTTTATAAAAAATAATTAAATCATCAGTTTAATTCAATAAGTCTTGATTTTTTTTTTCTATTGTTTTAAAACTTTGGCTTAAAACGTTTTGGCTTGATTTACGGTTAGTTATTTTCTAAATCTATTAATTTATAATACATTTAAATAAAACTTATTTGAAATGTTAACCTTTTACAAATCAAAAAAAGATTTGATTTAGAAAAGATTTCCCATTACATGGTATTTAGGAAATACCATGTTTTATATGTTATGTTTCAAATAACATATAAAATATCCATCATAAACAATCGTTTTTTATGGTTATGTAGATATTCTAACATAGGTTTTTATGTATGTAAATAAAGATTTAATCTTCTAATTGAAGAGTTCAATAGTTACAGTAGTTAAAAAAAGATTATTTCGTTGAGCTTCGTAGCTAATTAGGTCTTACATTATTGAAATTTGTTTACTTCTCTTTAAGAAGTATTGTAATCGCAAAAAAATTTAGTTTTCAGATTTCAACGTAAACGTCCATTTTGAACATCCCTGAATCCATTTTGACTAATTTGGCGTGACGTCTGTACGTACATACGTACGTATGTATCTCGTATAAATAAAAAACGATTAGCCGTAGAATGTTGAAATTTTGGATTAACACTGTTGTAACATCTAGTTGTGTACCTACAATTTTGATTGCAATCGACTTGACCAAAATGACCAAAAAAGCCTTTTCTTAACTGGGGTAATAAGCCCTTATTAAGAGCTTTTCAACGACACATCATAAGCGGTACTTTTTTCATTGGTTTCAGAGTTAACAACCAAATAAAATTTTAATAATGAAATATTTAAAGCTTACAAGGGAAAGGCACATCGGTTCGAATCTGACTTCGTTTCCTTTATTTTGTTTAAGTTTTTTTTTTAAATTTAAATATATTAATTTATTAATAATTATTAATAATAAATTTAAATATTTATTGAAAACTATTAAAAACGCTTTTTCAATAAATAATATAAAAAATAACAATAAAAAAAACAGAAGTTATTAGTGAAATAGAATTGTATGTACTTTTAATTTAAAAAAAAATGTATATATGTAATTTAATAAGTGTACAAGGAAGTTATGTGGTGTCCAGATCTGATTTTTTAATAAGGTAGTAAAAAAAAAATCTGCAAGTTGGTGTTGCACTCAAAAGATTACACGTTTTGGGCTGAAACGTATAATTCAGTTTTTATATTATTTTTTGTTTTTTCATTTAGAGTAACCCAAATTGAGATTTTTTTAAATTATTTTTTCTAGTGCTATAATAAATATGTAAAAAAATCGTTAATAACTTTGAAATTGTAATCCTTTAAATTTCAATCTTCAGTCTATTTCCGATAAATCGTAAGCCGCTAATCATCTTATGGCTAATTTATGGGATTTTGTTAAATATTATTATTTTGCGTGAATAAAAAAATATGTCATATTTTTTATTATCTTAATCAGGTATGGTTTTAAAGAAAATTTATAATCTAGAGGGGAAATTTTACAACTTGTTATTTACGGGCTGGGTTTATTGAATATTTATTTAATAAATTTATCGTCATTTATATGAAACATAATTAATTTCATTTTTAAAGGCTTAACTGACCGTTTAATAAAATCTTATGAAAATATTTACTACACGTAAATATACTTTTATTACTAATTATAAAAGTAAATCTTACATTACATAAAAATCTATGTGTATGATATATATATTTTTTAAATTATTCTTTCTCACATAAGAATATTTTCACAATATTTATTATAAAATCATTATAAATTTCTTGAGTGGTATTTGTTAAATTAGGTTACCACCATTTCTGCTGCGACTTATTTCATTGATTGAATCATGGAAAAACATGATTAGCAAGATAAAAATTAAAAAAATTAACAATGTATTACAAATGTAAAATATAAAAAAGTATATAAAGATGACACAAAAAACGAGAACTTTTAAAGAATGCAACAAAAAACTTTATTGTCCAGAAATCTAACCATTACAGTTACAAAAAATAACATTACATAATATTAGTTTTTGAAAATTACTTCAGGTAGCTTCCTCCTCTACGTATGCCCTTTGCCAGTCTGCCGTTGAGGTTCCCCATTGTTTGCTGCAACATTTCAGGTGGGATGCCACGAATTTTGTCTTGAATTACTTGTTTCAATTTCTCCATTATCTTTGGCCGATTCTTATAGACCACACTCTTAACGTATCCTCACAAAAAAAAAGTCACAAACTGACAAATGCGGTTACCTTGGAGGGCTATTTGGCTAACTGGCATTTCTCCCACCACCACCCCATTCGGTCGCCTTAGAGCATAGACCAAATGTTCCGTGCCAAAAACGGCTACTGTGCCTCAGACGGTTTAGCGACCCAAATCCTAAAAGCTCCTAGTGAACTACCTAACGTGCGTGAGCGAATCAAACAGGGTGCCATACAGCACCCGCTTAAGTGTCCCAATCGCTCACTTGTCAAACATAAAACTAGATCGGGGAGGCGCACCCCTTGTAACAATTTAAAATTATACGAGTCTATAAATAAAGACAGCAATTTTGGCTGCCACGCCTCGGTCGCTGTATGCCAGCTAGTCCACCATTTAACAGCGCTTGGAGCTGATTTGGCTGATGGCCAGCCCTATTACCAAGGTTGGTTTCCAGCAGCAGAGCTATAGGAGTGCAAATGCAGTTACATTTAAGAATCCCTTAAATTTACCGATGACGGTTGAACATAGCAACCTCATCGAGGAACTCCCACACGGTCCGACAGTGCGGCTCTCGCCACACTGCCTCGCCGCTTGTGAGCGGCCAGGTTTCCCCCTGACCTCTAAGTTCCAGGGTGGCACGGTCTCTGGCCCCCCCAAGAGCAGGGCAGTCGTACATCATATGTACATTCGACTGGACCTCCCCGCAGACACACAACTCATCAGCCACCAGGCGAAACCGAAACAGATATTGGTTCAGGTTAACATGGTTGGTGAGCACCTGGGCACCCGACGCCCTTAGAAAAGAACTCGAGGCATACCATCCCCCCAGATCCTGTATAAAACTATACAAGGATCTTCCCTTAGTTGTGGTGTGCCATTCAAGCTGCCATGCCTCCATCGCGAGGCTTTTTAGCCTTTTCCGCAGACGGGAGATGGGCAACTGGACGAAATTTTGTACCGGTGCATTGTGATCACCGTTCCGCTCCGGTTCTGGCCCGGCTCGAAACCCCATCCCAAATGCCTCGGCCTCCCGACCTCTTCGCAACTTCCACATGACTGCCCGAATTTTCACCACTAAATCGATTGGGAGAGCCTTTCCCAATACAGTAGTAGCCTCGTAGGAGGTTGTTTTAAATACACCAGTGCATACTATCACGGCTCTGCGCTGGGCACTCCTTACATTTTGAAGTAGTGCTCTATTCCTTTCCAACCTATGCGCCCAAACTGGCGCCGCGAATGCGATCGTACTTTCGAAGACGCCTCGGTACACCAAGTACATTTGGCGGCCCGACAGCCCGTAGTCTTTCCGAGCAATCCTTCTAACTTTGTGCATCACAGAGCCAGCGTCCGCGGCAACTTGTTTAATATGGTTACTAAAAAGCAACTTATCATCAAACAAAACACCTAGGTACTTATGAACCCTTACTCGGCTGATTACACAGCCTTTATATTTAATGTGCGGGTTTCGACTGCATGATAATTTGTCTGCGCCCTTTAGAAGCATAAACTTCGTTTTGGGCACAGAAATCTTTAAATTTTGCATGTCCATCCAGCCTTCGGCGGTTGACAAGGCCGCCTGCGCTCTGCTTTCTAGCTGTGGTCGTGAATCTCCACAGCTAGAAACCACCTTGGAGGGCTAGGGAATGTCACCGAACCTTGAGATGACGCGGTTACCGAATAATTCTCGCTCAGCTGCCATTGATTACCTTGCAGTGTGCGACGTCGCACCATCCTGTTGAAACCAGGTTTGGTGCTGGTATGGGAAATTTTTCAACAAGGTGTAACAAAATATTGCATTTTGTGAACGTACCGATGCGAAGTGACAGTCGTCGTGATCCGCTTCTCGTTTTCCAAGAAGTACGGTTCGATGAACCCGTGTAACGAAACTGCACACTAAAATTATCTTGTTGCTCTGTAAAGGGCGTCCATGAACTTCACCGGGGTTGCTGTCTATTTAGTAACGATAGTTCTACTTTTTCAAGTTTCCTGGGAGATGGAAATGTGTCTCATCTGACATCCACAACTTGTCTAGAAGTTCGTTGTCCTCGTTAATGTTAACCGTAATTTTTTTACAGAAATCAAAGTAGAAAAAGATTCAGATAAGGACTTCCTCTAAAAATAAATGTTATAAGGGTTGAATTAACCGTAGGAATTAAAAAGTGGGTTAAAAATGTACACTAAAAAAGTATAAAGTAAAATTTGTTCAGTTCCTTTTTTAGAATTCATATTTTTTTAAGCGAGTGCCAAACTAAGGGTTAGTTAATTTTTTAAAGGAATTTGTTTTAAGATGGTCTCAACCTAAAATATGGAAAATTAAAAAAGTTTTTTTTAGTCCATTTCTATTTTAGAACAAAAACTTGATACAAAAAATGTTTTTAAAAAGTTTTTTTATTCTTTTTCCATATCTTCTAAACTTTTTACATCCTATTCTTAAAATAGTGGGAATTCTTTAGCTGACAAACTGTAAATTTACAAGGCCAAACGTTGTATAAATAAATTTTAACAAAATATTTGGATGTTTCTGAAATTATTTTTATATATTAAAAAACATTTCACATAAATAAAGTTTTAAATGCAATACTACTGTTCGTTCGTTTTATTTTTACAATGTGTATTTCTAATATAATGATAATAAATATTAAATTCCTGGTACATATTTTTAATTTTCATAAATTTTGAAAGTAGATTAATAATTTGTTAAAGTCTACCGATGTTTTTTATTCTATTTTGTACTGAATATCAGTGTAGATCACGCGAATATTTATCTTAATAAGGATTAAAATAAATCACATGAGATCTTAGACAATTTAACGGATAAAGGATTTGGTCGGTTTAAGATTCATCAGCAGGAACACTCCTCCTGGTATTCGTTCATTAGCAAAGGCTTAAATGGGAGTTACCCAAGCGAGAGACCCTGTTTTAACCTACTTTAGAAGGGTTGGTCCACGCTATTACCATCAAGTTATTCAGTAAAATAGGTGTCTGTGCGGTAATTAAACTGTTTTTGGTCAGATATCAGATCTAAAGACTTTGAAAACTATATAAAATGGAAAATTTAAGGGGATAAAAATAAAATAATCTAGTTTTATTTTAGTCTGCAAATTTATTATAATCCAGTAAAGTAGATTTATTTATTTGGTCGATTAAACTGATTCATGATTATATAGTTTAAAAAAAAAAAAAATTACATTGATATGGTAATCCTAAATTGCATTTGTCAATTTTTTTTTTCATTCATGGAGAATCCGTTTCTCTGCTTAACATATTTATGAATAATTTCAAAATTTTTAAGTAGGATTTCAGTATGTTTTTTCTTACAAAACTATGGAAAGGACTTATAACAGAATATTAAAAATGAAAAAAACTATTTTTTATTATTATTTTTTTGTATTAATTTACTTAAATTCGGGTTTACCAGTTTCTAAAAAGATAGAAATTTCACTTAATTTAAATGAACATTAGAAAAAATCTTTGAAAAAGCAGTTTTGAGAAAGAAGATTCATCGATTTCTATTTGATGATACTGAAGCATTAATGATATTGAAGTGATAAAATATTGAAACATCACACACCTTTTTGAAGATAATGAAATTTTGTAGGCGTACACCTTTGATTTTACTTTCTTGGTGAATATAGTAGCCAGAATGACTACATTAAAAGGGAAGGTATTACTTTAAAAATTGGGTATCGAGTTTTTAAAATCTTTACGTTTTAGGGTCCAACTAGTTCATCTAGTTCAAAAAAAGATAGTTATGTTTGTGAGTACATACGTACATATGTATGTTACACTACTTTTGGCCTTATATTTGACGACTGACAAAACCGATTTTCTTCAAATTTGGCTCAAATATTCCAATATTTGTGGAAAATTCGTCATATTAGTTTTTTTTAAGTTTGTTTACAGGAGTGAGGGATATCGCGTATAAACCAATTTTGATTCTTATAAGGGGCATTTTAGAGAAAACATTATTAATAAAGCAAATTTTTTACCTACAATGCATATATAAATAATCAAAAAGAAATTTTTTTTTTTTTTAAATCAACCTCTATCTCTTAAAATTAGTAGCTTTATAGGTGTTAGATGGAGAGTAAACTTTATTCAAGCAAATTTGTTAAGCTTAACCTAGATATGAATATTTTTAGAAAAAAATTGTTTATTTTCTTTATTAGGGATCACTTTTATTATAAACATTGTTTTCCTATATTTTCCTCACGGAGTAACGAAGCCTCTAAAATAAAAAATAATTCGAAATTTGGGAAATTTGATGCTTAAAATCTTATTTTGGTAATAGTCATAATCAATAAAAAAATCCCCCTTAAGGCTTGGCCTTCGAAATATTAAATATTTTAAAAATTAATGTATTGGGCTTCCAAATAATATTAATATTTGTTAGATTTAATTTTCTTAACAAATAACAGTTGTAGACGTTTTATTTTACTTAACGTATAACTTATTTTAATTATCGACTACCGATTGTTATGAAAATAATAGTTTTTAATTTTATTTTAATCATACATATAACACTATATGCACGGATACAAATTCTTAGTTTTAAATAATCCCTGATGATGGAGAAATTACTCTGAAAGCGCTTGGATAATACATTAAAAAAATTGTTGGTAAATGTAAATATGTTGTTTATATAAATTATTAATACTGTGCTTTGCAAATATTGGGCTATTAAATATTAGGTAATTAAATAACATTTATAAACGTAATTTTGGTGAACATTTTTTTTTTTTTTTTACCTCTGGGACCACCGTTAAGTACTGTTTCAGAGGATGAGATAAATGAATTGTAGCGTATGTGAAAATGCCATGCCTGACCGGGGTGAACATTTAGAGACTTTGTAATACGGAAAACTTGTAAAAGAATTTATAATGACTTTAATGTTATTCTATTTTACAATTTCGTAGAATTTTTTACGATTTGATTTTTTTACAGCTGCTGTTTTACTGTTTTTATTTTATTATTTCTTTTACATATTTGTAGAATATTTTACGAATTTACAATACTACTTTTTGACCGCGTAGCCGGGAAAGTCATGCAATACTTTGGTAGTTTTAATTTTTCTTCCTTAAACTATTTTTTTAAATGAATTCTATTCTTTAATTCCCTCTAGATTTTGTTTCACACTTTTTTAGTTCTTAAATTTACTTTTCCCTAGTGTCTTGGTAATATGTAATCCAACATTTCATCCATTTTCTATTAAATCTTTCCACACCGTTTTTATTTATTTATTTAGTAATTGTATGAAGCGAAATTGCTTCTTTCAAACTTTAATAACCTCATAATTTTCAATAGTTATTATAAATATTCCATCCTTAGCTTCATTTATCTTTTCCATTACCAATGTACATCATAAATGGATTTATTTATATCCAGAACCGTCCAGTAATGACAATAGGCCAAATAATATTGTTTTTTGTTTTTTTTTTTATAACTGGTTTCAGATTTACTATTTTGTTTCATTGCGAGACGTGGTAAAATTATACTTCATTTACTTACAACATACTTGATGGAATATTAAGTATGTTGTATGTAAATAAAATATAATTTTACCACGTCTCGCAATGAAACGAAATAGTAAAAATCTGAGGGAAGTTGTATATAAAAAAAACAATAGTATTTGGCTTATTGTCATTACTGAAATGATAAATGGTGTTTCACTTCATTCCCTTATTGATAATTAACCGATTAAATCACAAATTTAATTGTAGAGAATTAATTAAAAATTATTTACAACTGTATGAGGAATTTTATTTCCGGATAATTAACCATATAACTCAAATATTATTTCAGTATAAGTTAAAAAAAATATGCTTTTCAATTAAATCTGTCATATATTCATAGAATTAAAATTTATAATCTTGATAGCTGAAAATATATTCCTTACAACGGTACATTGATGTAATACAATTTAAATAAAATGAACAAGTATGTGCACAAGACATAACACATTTAAAATTAAGACTTGAAAAATAAATAAAATTATTAAAATATGTATCCGGCATTCATTTTTTATGAATTTACGAATTCTTGTTCCTTTATCCATTTATTCTTGAGTTTGGAACCTACGACTATTCAAACACAAGACTAGATCTCTTTCACCCTAATACTGCGAATTTACGGTAAAGGAGGACAACTTTCCGTTCGTATAATAGTGTTACCCGTAACAACGCTTTACAACTGCGTACTGTTTCTCAGCAGCTATCGAAACATCACCGTAACTTTTAAAGAAACATACAATAGTAGAATATTAACATAATGCAAACTTTCACTTACTATTTTGTATCTAGATTATCCAAAACCAGACTTTATCATACGGAGAAAAGTAACTTAGAAGTACTTTTAAAAAAATATGCAACATACTTAACATATTCTACACACTTAACTAAAAGTAACCTAAAAATACTTCGAATAACGGAATATTATTATGCAGACACATTCATTTTTTGTGCACAGAACAACGAGATATTAACATTACGTACAAAAGATAAATACCGGATCTTTGCCTTATTTCTAAACGGTACAGGCCAATACGATAACAGTTAAACAAAATTATTTACCTACAATATTATTTAATCATTTAATGTAATGTTTTAAAAGATTTTACATCATAATTTTAAATATATCGGCGAGAAATAGAAAAAAAAATAACAGGGTGCGGGGTGCATAACAGAAAAGATCTGAAAATTATTATACTGGTACTGCTGTAAATATTATTGTTGTACTGGTATTACAAACTCGAGAATACATGGTTAAAGCAACATAATGCATAATTGTAAATAATGCATAAAAAATGAGTGTGGATTATAACAGGAAAGACCCTAATATTTTAATAAATTTATTTATTTTGCAAGTCTTAATTTTAAATGTGTTATGTTTTGTGAACATACTTTTACATTTTATTTAAATTGTATTACATCTTTATACCGTTGTAACAAATATATTTTCAGCTACCAAGGTTATAAATTCTAATTCTATAAATATATGAAACTATATTTCATGGAGTTAATTGAAAAGCACATTGTTAACTTATATGGAAATAATTTTTGAGTTAGGTGGTTAATTATCTAGAAAAAAAATTCTATTTTCAGTTGTAAGTAATTTTTAATTAATTCTATATAATTAAAGTTGTGATTTAATCGGTTAATTATCACTTATTTTTTTGGAAACTACGAAACTTGCTTTTTCTGCCTATTGTTTATCTTTTCAACTTTTTTTTTACAAGCTTTGGTAACTCTTTAATCCATATATTTTATAAATAATTTATTTTATTTTTAATTGTACTGTAAAGTTATGATTTTCTTTTGATTTATTATTTATGTAGTGCCATTTCAAGTAAATATAAATTGTAATACAAATTTACAGATTACATAAATAGCATTATGTTTATAATCTAAAATAAAATTTCTATCTATGTTGAAAATAGCCTCTTCATTTTCGTTTTTTCTAGTTTTTTTGTTGAAAATCTTTTTTTTTAAATGAGTTTTTGCATAAAGAAATAACTAAAAAAAATATACCTTACCAATCTGGAAACGTGAAAGACCGTAAACGTAATTAAATGACAGAAAAATAAACGACTTGTAACAAAATGAATGAAGCTGTTTTTATCGGTAATACTTTTTAATAATGTTTGGAAAAATCCTGTTTTTAAAAAAATAGCACATTAATTTAATTTGGTATGTTTTGATAAAAAATTAAAAACGTTTTATTAAAATGTAATAAAAAGTATTATTTATTTTTATATTACTGGTTTAAAATTTGATAAATAAATTTTAAATTCTGATAAATTATGTATATTACGTCAGAATGGGTAGATGTGTTATTCTACGGTTAAAAAAAGAACTCCTCAGCATTTGCCTGACCGGATCAAGAAATAATGTGATAAAATATTAACCAGAACATCGTTATTAGATTGAAAATTAATTATGAAATTGAAAAAAAAAAAAAATGATTAAGTTCACGTTAACTAATTTAAATATACAAACTTGAATTAATGTTAAGGTGTATTATAATGTTAATATTAAGATATTAAAAATAAAGCAATAACTATAAAGTAATTCAGGAGTATTAAAAATTATTTGAAAACATATTTATGTACATGTTAAAACGGATTCAGAAAATTCAGTTTCTTTTTTAATTTTTGTTTTTACACGTTCACCACGGATCGGCACGCCTGTTAGCCGAATCAATGAATTCGTATAAGTCGTTTTGGTATACCAGTGTGCCGCTGCACATTATGTTTGATATGCTTTTCGGCATATCGGTGTATCTAATAACTTTAATATTTTAATTCTGTTTCAGTCTTTGCCGTCTTGTAATAATGACACGGCCTTGGTGGTATCAGCTGTAGGGAATGAGTATTAGTCTACGTTTGTTACAGGCATTCTGATTTCTGAACGATTATCTGTGTAGGAATACTTTTATGGGGAATTTACTGTCGAAAAATAAGCCTTTTTCTCCTCTCCAAGGAATCACTCTCATCAATTAGTATTTTTTTCCCTGACTTTATAAACTGCTGAAAAATTACTTAGTAATATATTTAATAGCGTTGCTATCTTGCCATACTACTACTAATATCATGCCAGTTTCATTGCTGGCAAAATGCCAGTGGTTTAAAATTGCAATAAATCTGTCTCTGGGCATCATTCATTTTACGAAAGTATTCGCAAATATATCATTATTCCATCAGTTCACGCGTATATCTGACAAGTGTTCTATGCCCGTCAACGTAAAAATTGCGAGAAATTTTCTCATTTCATTTACAGTAGTATCGGTCCGTTTTAATAATTTTTTTATTTTTTTTTGGCTTCTTTACTCAAACATTGATTAGCGAAACGATTAATTTCAGTAACAGTGAAATTTAATATATCTCCTGTTAAAAACATAGAAAACAGCTCAAATGGATTTTCTGTTGAAATGTTAGATCTTAATCGTCTTGTAATTCCTGGAAGGAATTTACATTTAAATCAACAAGAGGAGACCGATCAGGCCAGTTAATTGTAGCTTCATCTTCACTTAATTCTGATGTATGGGAGTTATGTGAAGAATACGAATAACTTAACGTGTTTTCTTGATAATCCGGTCCTCGTCGGTGCTGTCAGAAAAATCTTCTTCGGTGGATGCATAGACTGACAGCAGGTGCTCAGATTAGTGGTTGAAGTTCTAGCCTGAAAGGTGACTGTATGAGTTTTTATCGGCTTTATAACTGATATACTGGGTTCAAAGAATCTACAGGATTATTTTCTGCTTAACTAGACTGATTCAGTGTTATCAGTAGATAAATGATGAAGTTGGTATTACAATCGGATCATTTTCAATATGAAGTTCTTCATCACTTGATCATAATAATAATAACCCTAATTTTTTCATCATCAGAGCAATTCGAACGACATCAATAGTTTCTCATTTAGGTTTTTGTTCCGGTAAAATGAAAAGAAATTAATAAAATTTGTAAAACTAAAGAAACGAACATTGTCGAGACAAGTCACGTCTGATGGAAAAATACGACTGACATCAAGGTCATTAATAAACAAAGGCTCGGTGTTTAACTGTGCTGCCCCACAACCATTTCTAACTAGCAAAGGCGGTACGCTTTTGTACCGCTAAATGATTCGATATAACAAATAGCCGACTTGGCACAACCGAGTACCGGATGTAGTACTTTTTTAGATCGGAGCGTAAAAGTGGTATGCCGACAAATTGTTTGGGATAAAACAAAAAATTTACAAAACTAAAACAATTCACTAATAAACTATTTCAAATACATTTAAAAAAAAAAAAAACTAGAGACGTCTGATAGAAAGACTTCGTGACATCAATATCTTTCTATTAAAAGCAGCGAAATAATGTGCCGGCGGGAACGTGTTAATACTTATATTTTGAATCCATCCATCTACTGCGTAATATCGGTTCGGTAAAAGAGAATTATTTAATTATATTTTAAATAAATTAGTGGAAAAATTCTTTAAATGGTTCGGTAATTCGATAAAAATTGCAAAGGAAGCATAATAAGGCTTTTCCTCGTATTGTGCTAAAATTTTGTAATTTTTTAAGAGCAAGAGACTTTTTTTAGAAAACAATGGATGGTTTTTAGAATGCTTAAAACTGAGTCTATGGATTGTAAAAATATGTATTGTATGGTGTCTACGATACCGTGAAAGACCGATATCTGGCGACGTTCTCCGGTGAACATCGACACATACCAAATGGTCAGTGAAAGACCGAAATATTTGCTTAGTATATTTAACGTTAATTAGCGACAGAAGCGAGCGTAGGTTATGTTTGGCTTAAATCTAAACTTCCTTTATTTACGAGGATTTCTAGTAATCTATTTATCCCTTTTTTTTTTTTAATTTTTATTTATCGTTTCGACCCCACCATGGCGAAGGTCCGAATTTATAATAATATAAACAAATATTTCGGTCTTTCACCATTGTATTTGGTATGTATCGACATTCACTGGAAAATATTGACATCTTCTTAACTTCAATCTTTTTCGGTAACATCTATACTATACCGAAAAAAACCGAAGCAAAAATATACTTTTTTAACTAATCTTTTTGTAATTTCTCTGTTTGTTCGTTTGTTATATGTACTACTAATTGTGTTTTTGTACTTTATGATATTTTTCGGTAAACTTCCTTGCTATTACGCAGAATATTTTTCCTAAAATTTTCTGTTTCAAAATTAGATCTGTAAAGATCTGAACACTGATCGTATCATTCACTTACTCTGTCCGTATTACTCTGTAAATACTACATTTTTTCATTATTAAGTGTATTACACTAAAAAAATTTAGAAGGAACTAAGAAAAAAGACACAAAAAAAGAAAAAAAAACAATGGGGTTTTTGGAAGTACTTCCTCGACGGTCATCAATCAGTAATGTTTGATGTCCCTGAAACAGTGCTTACTACGTTGTTGCTAATACTATAATGTTTTGTTTTTTTGGCCTCGTAAAACCTTTTCCAATCAATTACAATCGATAATCCTGCTTTTTACTTTATTTTCGTTTTCATTTTTATTCTTTTTCGGTGTAGAGGTCAATTTGTTGAATTCAGTACAACATAAGCCGGGTTTTTCTTAGAACTAACGGTAAATCATTTTCTTGTTTGGTCGTAGAAAATTTATTCTACATGAAAATTTTTCTTTATGCTTAACTGTCTTTTTTGACTTCCTACGTAAACTTATTCCTTTGCAATTTTATCGCTCTTAAATGAAAATATTAATATTTAACTGCGATTCAAAAATATTATCCCGCGATTCATTAGACGTACTACTCTACTTTACTAAATTTGTTTTTTAAAACAAATAATAATTTTACTGAAATTATGTGCTTTGAATGAATCGGTAATTGTGATTTGTTACTTCTCGTTTTATTTATTTTCTTTTGAAGGTTAGAAGTTAGAAATCTGATAAAATTTTGCTTTTTATTCTTAAAATGTTTTTTCAGATGTAATATTTTATTTTAGTTAATTACTTTACAGTATTCTTCATTATAGGACCAACAAACAAATTCTAAAACTATTAATTTTTTTTTTATAAACGGTTCAGACTTTGAATAATTTTATTTTTTCATGTATTCTTACAGAATTGTATACTAAAAAAATATATATAGAAGCTTGGAAAATTTAATAGAACAGGTTTATAAATTAAATTTAAAATTGATATTATCACTGCAAATCGAAGCAGTAAAAAAATAGGTTATAATGTAGTAGTGGTGAAAGTATTTAATTTTTGTACAACAAAATTATGGCTTATCATATTTTTTACTTTACAATTATTTGATTATTTAAGACTTATTTTATTTGACTAAGCTAAAGAATTATTTATTTTTTTAATAAACATATATATATATATATATATATTTTTTTTAACCAAATAGATATTTAGTAGCATAAATTAAAAATATTCTTTTTAGGAAAAACGGTAACAACCAGTTATATATCTAAATAACATTCATATATCTAAATATGATTTTAAAAAGTATGTTAGCGATAATAAAAACCCTTAAATTATTAGATATTAAAGCCGATCTTCGTGGCGGAGTGTAACATCTTTGCCTTTCATATGCAAATCCTGGGTTCGAATCCCGGGCAGGCATGTCATTCATTTTTCATACGTTAGAAAATTCCATTTCTATATCCCACGTACAAGCTTCAAACTTACGTGGCGATACTATCAAGCGGCAAAATAAAAGTTCCGATAAAGGGTAAAACCTCATTTAAACAGAGGGGCGGTTTTTCTCTTTTTTACTTCTTTTTTGTGGTTAGTATTCGCTTGAGAATACAAAGTGTAATATAATTAAGACATATCTTTACGGGATTAACCGTATTTACATCGTTTTATTACGAAATAAGTGAAAGCTCCGGTACAGTCTTTTAATTTCGAACATTTGGAGGAGATCGGTTGAGATAACTATAAAATAATGCAAATTTTGGTTTTTATCAGATCTAGAACAAAATTGGATTATATTAGTTTTTTAATTACAAAGTTACTTAAAATTATATTTATATTGCAGTAGGCTTACTATAACATCATTTTACTTAATATCCACACACACATATATATATATATATATATATATATACTAGTATATAGTATATACTAGTGGATACTAGTAAATACTGCTTCATCAATTCCCAGCAAAAAACTGCTGAAGATAAATTGATAAAAATTTATATACCTATTCTTCTTACGTTGTAAGTACACACCAATAAAGGATTTTTTTAAATCCAAGTTTAAAGGGTTAAAATGGAGTAACAATGAAATCTATTATTTTTTGAAATTCCTAGTAACAAATGAAGTTATCAGTTTGATTTTTGATGTTTGTAATCAACATATGAACATTTAAAAATTAATTTCTAGATTTTTGACATTCCGATGTTAATTTTTTTTTTGAAACCCGGCTATTTTTTTTTTAATTTTTCGATAATAAATGAAAATACCAACATGGCTTTTGGTGAGTGTAATTTTAATATAAATATTTAAAAACCAGTTTCTAGATTTTTCGAAATTCGACCTCGAATGAGGCGAAGAAAGGTAAAAAAAATTTTATTCTTGCGAATTAAACGAGTTATTCACAATATTGGGGCTTCCAAATACAATTCACATAAATATTTAAAAACCATTTTCAGGTTTTTTTTAATTTTTTATTTTTTTATATTATGCGACGGTGTACGGCGCTGTGGCTGAGCCATGTGTTGGCTCAGCCACACATAAGTGGCTGTGTGCCACTTATACATTACGCACTGTATGTATGACGCAACTGGCTGCATCTGCCTCCGGTTACTTGACTAAAAAACATAAAATAAAAATAATAATAAAAAAAAAAAAAAATTAGAAAGAAGTACGGTCACTACGATCACGGTGTTTGTCAGGTAACGCTAAGAACGGGAAAAATACCTTTTTAACCAGTTATAACTAATATTTTTAAGTATTTTGAAACCCACATTCTTGGATCACTCAGACTAAAAGCCTTTTTTATTTATTTAACCTGCGGGTCAACCGTTAGGTATTGCTTCACAGGATGAGATGAATGATTTGTAGCGTGTGTGAAAATGCCGTGCCTGGCCGCCGGGATTCGAACCCGGGACCTGGGTTAAAGTTAAGGCCTGTACTGACCAAACTGTTGCTGTGACGAAATTATAATGTACTAATAGTTTTATAAATTGAAAAGGCTTTAATTTTTATTTATTATTATTATTATTATTATTATTCTCACAAGCATGAATTTAATGAACACAAGGGGATCTAGAGCTATAGCTCCTGGATGGACGGGAAGGTCGACTGAAGCGAGCTCTGACAGGCTAAATATCCTCTCACCACGATGTGAAACGTGGTGACAGTCAGATAGCGCGGGCGAAACCGCGACGGGTTGGGTAGTATATAAATAAAAATCTATGTAATGTTACATAATACTGACGCATATCGAAAGTTATGATGTCTGATACTAAACGAATAAAACATTTTATTTTAATTAATTAAAACAAAAAGAAACGTTAAATTCCACCAGGTTGGTCTAGTTGTAAATACGTCATCGTAAATCAGCTGATTTCGAATTCGAGAGTTCTAAGATTCAAATCCTAATAGAGGGTTGATTTCGTATGGATTTGGATACTAGTTCCTAGGTACCGGTTTTCTTTGGTGGTTGGGGTTCAATTAACCATACATCTTAGAAAAATATAATTATTTTACATCATTATTGTATTAAAAAAAATTATTAACTGGTCGTATAAGTTTACAAAAAAAAAAAATTAAAAAAAATGAATTTTAAACATTTGTGGTAGATGCATCTTAATGAATTTAAAAATTATCCTTGAAGAAAATATATTTTAAATACTTAAAAAAAATTGTACTAATAATGACAGAATTAAGTTGCCACCATACTGCAATTTTTTTTTTAATTGTAACGTCATAACAACTTTACAGTACGTTCAGTAAGAGAATTGAAAAATAAGTAAATAAGATCTATTTAAACTGACGTTAAGTAGCGACAGACCCAGTGGTTTGTGACTTAATAATAATAACTAAGTAAGAAATGAAATAGAAGAGAAATCTCTAAGGCAGGACTATAAAGGAACCTAATTGAAACGATAAATCAAATCAAGAATATTGTTTCTCAGCAATCTTGAAAAATCACTGATTGTGTTATCCAATAAATTGAATGCCATATAATTTGGGTGCCGATCCAAACGATTTTGATAACGTAGGCTGACTAGAGAGATTTCCTGTCGAACCATTCGCAATTTAAAATCATTATATATGATTATGTACCAGGGTATGTTTAGCATTTTTCGCAGTGTTTTTGTCTGGTTGCGTTCAAATATGCAAAATTGAAAATTATTTTTTTATATACATTAATTTTCATATATATAAAGTAGAATAGTTTTTCACTTAATTTTTTTCTATAATTCATAATATCTTAGATTACACCGTAGTTTAATATATTTTATTTTTGTTTGTTTTTGATTTGACTAAATTATTACTTTTTCTTTTTTTTTTAATAGAAGCTACTTTATCAGTAGATTATATTCGTTTTTTTTTTTTTTAGTTAATTTATTACTACTTTTTTATGATTAATTTTTAGGAAGTCAGTAGGATTCATTTTAATTTTTAATTATCAGTCGTAATTATTTTGTTTTATTTGTAATTTTAATACAGAGATTATGATTGAAGGTTTGTAGAGAGACTTTCATTAGACGAAATATATATATCCTACTTTACTCTCTTATCTCCAAACCGACCGACCGACTCCCTCCCTCCCGTTTATTTCATAACTGAAGCAAAAGCAAGCTAGCTACTTTCCCATCATCACCTACACCATCACCACACCTAAAACAGAAACAGCTGAAAGGGTCGTCGGCATATTTCACTGAATATCACACAGCACAGTACTGATGTCGGATTCACTTTGATATATAAACCAGAGCTACGCGTCCTACCGTCTATATACCTTCTCTTGTAGCTAGTTTTAATACTGACTATACGTTGTAACCGGGGGTTTCTACTACATCTCTTTTCCAACATCAACCCTTTACCTATCTCAGTACTCTTCATTACTACTTCAACGTTATGTCAACGATGACACTGCATTGCTCGTTTTTAGTAACTCTTCTATAAATAACAAGTTAGCTTATAAAACTTCCTCGCATCACTCTTTCTCTCTATCTTTTACATACTCCCTCATTTTCTCTTACTGCCACTTATTCCTTCCCCAAATTTTTTGTTGTTGTTTATTCTGAATATATAATAATATATACCTAGTGTTTCTTTTATAACTTTTGTATATGATACGTACCGTTATTATCATTACTAAAAATTATTCATACATGTATTTTTTTTTTATTTCCACTTTTCTAAAGGTAGAAAATACAAGGTAAAAGTTTATTTTTAATTTAATTTTTTTTGCTTCTTTAAAATTTTTCTTTTTTATGTTTCTCCATTTCTCTTTTATTTTTATTTAGTTGTTAATTTGTTAAATATTCATAAGGTAAATACAGAGCCTATACGTATAATTAAAAGCATTTTTTGTACGTACAAATTCGTGAAATATTAGTTTACTTACTTATATAAAAGATTGTCGTTATACTTCCTTTTTTTATGAATTGATAAAAATAAATTTATTGAAAATATTGTTTATCGAGACGAGAGTATTTCCATAAATGACAGTAGCAGTAGTATTTCTCAGAATAAAATGTTTGATTATCTTGTTATATAGAGTGTCCAGAAAGAAACAGAAAAACCTTCAGGGCATGTTCTACTGGTAAAAATAATGATCAACGTTCATATAAACATAGGTCTAAAAAAGCTTTGTTTTCGAGTTACGACTAGCAAAAGATTTCACCCGGATTTTAGTTCTTCTAATAAAAAGAAGTCTACTGTAATTTTTGGGACTCAAATTAAGGAGTGAAGTAGGTGGTTTTTTATGTAATTTGAGCTGAAAAGTAGGATAATATAGGTCTCAGAACTGTAATTACAGTAGCTTTTAAGATATCAGACATAAAATACAAAATTCGGTGACGGATAACAAGTTTTTTTAGGTTTATTAACCTAAAGCGGTTTATTAATCATAAGTTTAATCATATTAAACCTATATTATTAACTAATCATTTTAAGTTTATTAATCATTTAGCTTTATTAAATGATTAATAAATGCGGAAGATTTAACATAACTTGTATAGAATTTAATTTTGTGAAATTATAAACATCTCTCGTTTATCGAAAACTTACTTTGCTTGAGTTTCTATTTTTTATAAATTGTATAAAATTATTCAACGATCTAAATGATTTAAGATCTAGATTTAATTAAGATGTTTTTTTTTTATCAAAAGAGTTGATTGGATTAGACATGTTGATTGGATTCTTAAATAATTGTAATTAGGTAAACTGTACTAATTTTTTTACTTTTCCAGGTTTAGTAATATGTGCTGCTGTAGTTGCAACTGTAACGGCAAAGTATAAAGATCGGTGAAAAACAAAAAAAAAAAAAAAAAAAATCTAAAGAATTGGTATTTTTTAAGTTTTGTGCCTTAAGGAGACATTAAAAAAAATTTAACAAAAAAATAAATTTGAATAATTTGTGAAAGAATTGTTTTATTCCCATGCTACGATGTAAAAAAAATATTTTTGTCAGACTGACATTTGTGCGTATGCACGAATGTTTGCCTGAATTTGGTTTTCTAACTCCGAACTCAGTTGACCGATTTTTCTTCAGATTTGGTAGACAGGTACTACCTTCGGAGGCGGGGAAAGAATAAATTAATTTTTTCCAAAAATTGGAAAAGTGATGGGGTATGAAATGTTTTTTTTTTTTTTTTAATATTCATCCCTCTTCCCAAAATATGACTAAATATTAATTTTTTTTAGCAATATCTTGCTTCAGAAAAGAAGTTAGTGGAAGTTTTTTTGCATTTTTACATCAATAGGTTTTAAACTACAACAGTTTTTTCCCATTCCACTCCGATGGTCTGTGATAATAAAGAATAACTTTTTAAAATTAAAATTTTTTTTTATTTTTAAATTTAAATACATTTCGCAAGTTGCCAGTCGCATTTAAAATATAAAAATATTTATTTCTTGATAGGCCTTACTCTTTAGTATTTCTTGAAAAAAAAAGTAGCCAAAAATTACTTTATGATAAAGGTAGAAATAGAATTTAAAATGATTGAAGTAAAAAATTTTTCTGGCGTAGTTAGAAAGTTTTTTAAAAAAAATGAATCGTCGAGCTTTTTTTACATTTACGTTTAAGATGTACATAAATACTCACTTCTATAGAAGTCACCCAAAATAGATGTTAAAATAATAAAAAAATAGAATTTTCTTAGAAAAATAATCTTTAAAATTATTATTTTTTACATAATTCCTTATTAAAATTTTACGTAATTGTTATATATGATTATCGCTTTTGTTAACGCGGACTATTAACTGATTTTCTCTTTAATCTAATATTTTATATTTTGTAATGATGCTCTGATCAAGGTTTATTCACTATTCCCTTTCACCTTTCCCGGCAATTGCTGAAGTAGGTTTTAATTTTATTATCCATAAAATTGCACATTACCATTTGCGATATAATACATGGATAATCACTTATAATCCGGATAAAGTATTTATTTATTTTTTTGTAATATTATAAAAGATTCTGATGTTGTTTGTTTCAAACGAATGAGAAATTCAGAGAAAATAAAAGTAAAATATGAAATTAAGATTTTAGATTATTATTTTTGATTTTTTTTTTTTTAATTTTTACATAATTTTGTTTATCCTTGAGTAAAGAAAGATAATCGGGTTAAATTTATATACAGAGTGATTCACAAACAATGGAACAAACTTACAGGGCATGTTCTAGCGGTGAAAATGTGAACTTTTATAAACATAAAATTCATATAAATTTAAGTTTTGAAAAGCTCGGTTAGCGAGTGTCAACTGACGAAAAATTTCGCCCTGATTTCACCATCTTCAGAAAAAAATTAAGTCGGACTGTACTTCTTGGGATCAAATTTAAGGATTAAATTTAATGGCTTTATCTGATCTGAAAAAAGCTCTCAGAACTGTATTATTAGTAGTTTTACAAAAGTCTGGGGTAAAAAACAGAAGAATCGGGTCGAAAAATAAATTATTTTATGCTCCACGTAAGATATTTTATTAAACGGGTAATAAACACATATAAGTTTAAAAATAAAACTTTTTAGAGAATTTATTAAGATTTTTTTTAATAATAATAATCCACTCCATTTGCGTTACTAACATAACATAATCTTCTCAATTAATAATTCCGGCTGTTTTTTACGTATTTTACAACTTTTACATCATCAAATTTTGAAATATTCTCGATATTTTTTACCTTCTTTGTTTCCACTGATCTCTGTGATGAAGTGTTAGCATCTCGGCCTTTTAACCGTAGGTCCTTCTGTCTTCTTCTGTTTAGCCTCCGGAACCACCATAAAGTATCACTTACGTAATAACTATATTTCTTATCCTTAAGAATGAGTGAGTGTGGATGTAAATGAAGTGTAGTTTTGTACAGTCTCAGGACGACAATTCCTGAGATGTGTGTGATTAATTGAAAACCAACCAACAAAGAACGACGGTATCCACTATATAGTATTGAAATCCGTATAAAAGTAACTGCTTTTACTAGGATTTGGGCCATAGAACTCTTGACTTTGAAATCAGCTCATTTCCGATGACGAGTTTAACTACTAGACCAACCCGGTGGGTTTCATCCGTAGGTCCCGGGTTCAAATTTCGGTCAGGTAAGCCATTTTTTAAACGCTACAAATTTCCATCGGCGTAATGAGCATAGCAGTTGATGCCCGGAAAACTAAAGAAATCTTTCTAAAATTATTGTTATTATTAAATTCTACATTCCGCAAAAGATAAACACAAACGTAAGAATTTTAAAGTTTATTAAAAACAAAATGCGGTAGATTTTAACTAGGTATTAAACGAAACAAAATTTTCAATCGTACAATACACGCAGATGTA
Source organism: Lycorma delicatula (assembly GCF_047948215.1). NCBI lineage: Eukaryota > Metazoa > Arthropoda > Insecta > Hemiptera > Fulgoridae > Lycorma > Lycorma delicatula. The sequence continues at coordinate 15,791,327 of NC_134463.1, read as the reverse complement.
AATAAATGTAATACAATTATAAATTTGTGTTCTTTTGAAGATATTATAGTTTTAAAAACCTCCAGGATATTTTGTAGTAAGTTGTTTTGTTAATTTTAACATACCTCGGATATTTTTACGCTTCGGTTATATTTTTCACGTAACAAAAGATTATGAATATTAGAAACTTTTTTATTTTTATTTTTTAATAATTCATTTAAATTGCATTTTATTGTGTGCATTTCCCATTTCCTGGCTAGTTAAAAATAATTTTTATGTAAGAGTATAAGGGTGGTTTTAAACAGGCCTTAACCACCAGATCATCTGCTTTATATAAAGAATCCTGTTGTAAGTGCTGAAACACCGAGCGGAGGATGTTGCTATGGTATAATAGCAACGGGGGAGGTTTAGTGAGCAGGTTTATTCCTCCATTTCTTTTTATAATTTATTCAGGCAATCACTTGTGTTTGTTGCAGTTGCCACTTCTATTTAAAGATCTCTCATGATAATGTAGGTCAGAATACATTTATTTCTTCTTTATTTAACTTAGAATTTTATTATAAGAACCGTATCGTTTATCCACTCGTTTTAACACTAAAAATAATTTGCCGTTTTAAATACGGTTTTAATTTTTTTTTATCTTTTTAAATTAGTATTCGTGTAGTTTATTGTATTTATTATCTAATTTATTTTTTCCATTTTAAAAGTACGTTTAAATATTTATCTTTTTTAACCGGTATAAATAACGGTACGTTATTCACTTACTACATACTGTTATTCATTAACGTAAACTGCTCATCAATTTGTCTATGTGATTAAAGACATAGGGCGATTTATGCGGTATATTTACTGTATTACTGTAAAAAAAAAAAGTATTTAAGATAAATATCTTAATGTTTCTTATATTCAAGATGTACTACGTTAACGTTTAGTTTTCTGTTATTATCTAATTATTTTGTCTGGCCAATCTTTATCGACTAGAAAGGCAAAAGCCATGAATAGGTTTAACGTATACTTTTATGACCGTGTTAATTATGTAGTATTTAGAAACTTATTTAATGCAGGTAGAAGAATTGACTTTATAATTGCTTTTACCAAGAATAAATACCGTTACCTTTTAGTAATTCAATCCATCTGCTTTACTAATATAATCTTCTCAATTATTATTAATTTCGGCTGCTTTTCTCATATTCCACATTATTTTTTTTACATGATCAAAAATTTTAAGTATACTCGATACATTTTTAACTTCTTTCTTTCCGCTAATCTCCGTGGTGGAGTGGTAGCAACTGGGTCTTTCATTCGGAGATAACGGGTTAAAATTTCAGTCGCGTAAGCCATTTTTCAAACGCTACAAATTTCCATCGATTAAATGAGAATAGCAGTTGATGCCCGTAAAACTAAAAAAAAAAACTTTCCTAAATTTTTATATCAATGTTTTATTTTTTTTTATTGTTTAACCTTCGAGACCACCATTATCGTTTCAAAGGAGGAGATGAATGATTTGTAGCATATGTGAAAATGCCATGCTTGCCGAGATTCGAACCCGGGACCATATTGTATTGCCTTTCATAAAAAATACATTAAATCCTTTCCTTTATTTCAATGCGGATTCTCATAATGTAGTTAGATTTATAAACTGGGGAGGGATTATTTTTTTTGAAGGAAAGAAGTATTTTTTCCCTTTATGATACTTATTATTTTTACAGATTTATTAAGTATAATTTTATACCTCAAACATACTGTTTGTATTTTAATGAGAAATGACAGATAAAATGAATGTCTGATTAGTAAATCAGCTGATTAGTAAACCAACCGGCCAACTAGTCAATTTATTCTATATAATATAGCGAGCATATAAAGGAAAAAGCAAAATAAAATAATTTAAAAAACGTATGATCTAATCCTTATATCATTATATATATTAATAAATAAAATTGTGAAATGATAAGAATTATTAAATTAAAAAAATTAACTTTTTTAAATTTCAAAGAACGTGTGAAATAACTTCATTTACTTTTCCAGAAAACTAATATTAATATAATATATTAAAATTTTGTAGATAAAATCATTTTTAAGCCGATATGTCATTTGAAGGTAATGCAGGTAACATTTCTAAATTCAGTATGTCAAAAGTTCACTGAATGCAGTCTTGCGCTCTTTCTTGTAGTGATGTATTGCTTTAAAAATTTTAATATCAAAGTATACATTTTTTTATCTACCTTTATATTATTCTTCCATGGAAATAAATAAAATTACATCGCTTATTTCATTCTTATTGTTGTCTTTTTCAAAATTTGTTAAATATTGTTATTTTTTCCCCAATTTATTTACTTTACCCAGCTGTTACAGTATACAACAGAGTAAAATTATTACTATACATAGAAAAATACTCCTCTCTGGATTATTGTATTTATCCTCAATTAATAAGTTTAAAAGTACTGATATCTAGGTTACGAAATTCTGTGAATTAATGTGGATTAGCTTATATTCACAATTTTACCAGATGAACTATAAAAATGTATTTAGTACATACCTATTTCATACAAATTAAAAAAAAGACGAAATTAAAGTTCTGCCAATGTACAATCGAAATTTGCCGATCTCCTTGGCAGAATGATAGTGTCTCGACTTTTTTTCCGGAGATCCTAAGTTCGAACCTCGGTCAGCCATGGCATTTTTCGTACGCTACAAAATCTACATTTCCCATGTACAAGTTTCTAAGTTTATATGGTATTAATACGAATTTTTCAATTCTGACTATAGTTACCTCATAATATGTGCCTTGATGGCCAGATTTGAACTATTCTTTCAAAATAAATTAATATTTTTGCAAATTTAATCCACATCATGTGTAAAAACTTTAATTATTGATGAATTGCAATGTAAATTTTTCATATCTAGCCGAATATTAATGTTAGAAAATAATATTAATATAGATAAAATACAAAGCGTTTCATAATGTTCTTCGGAGTTTCGAAAATTTATTAACATTTCACTCATAAGAATAAAGCAAATACTGTACGAAAAAGTACTTCAAATAGTTTTTTCCACATATACTAGGCAGTTAGTAAACAATTTGCTCGCTAGGCGTCGACAGTAGAGAAAATGGCTGCCACGGGAAGCGAGAAGTCGTTTTGCGTGTTAGAATTTCACTTGTCAAAGTCAGTCATTTCTGTGCAACGTGCGTTTCGGTTGAAATTTCATAAGGAGCCACCAAGTGACAATTCAATTCTTGTATGGTATAAACAATGCATTGAAACTGGTTGCTTCTACAAGCGAAAATCAACTCATAGTCCATCAACCTCAGAAGTCAACGTCGAACGTTTGCGTGCAAGTTTCATTCGCAGCCCGTCAAAATCGACTGCGGCTGCAGGCAGAGAATTTGAAATTCCGAAAACAACAGGGTGGAGAGTTCTCCGTAAACGTTTATTATACACACCGTACCATCTTCAATTAATCCAGCGTCTTTCTGATGGAGATAAAAGACTTAAAGCTCGATTTTAGTTAACAGTTACAGGAAAAGATGTTGTTAGATGAAGGTTTTGTAAACAAGATAATTTTCAGCGACGAAGCTACTTTCCAAATTAGCGGCAAAGTGAACCGTCATAACGTGCGAGATTGGGGAACTGAAAACCCACACGCTTATGTGGAACACATTCGGGACTCTCTGAAAGTAAACGTTTTTTGTGCGACCTCTCGTGAGGCAGTGTATGGGTCGTTCTTTTTATGGAAACGACAGTAACCGGCATGATATACGTAGATATGTTACAATTATGGCTTATGCCTCAGCTACTCAATGACTTCATTTTCCAGAAAGATGGTTGTCCTGCCCGTTTTCATAACGAGGTTCGACAGTACCTTAACACAACATTACCTCGGCGCTGGATAGGACGTGCATCTGAAGAAGACCAACACATTATGCTGTGGCCACCAAAATCAGCAGACCTCACGCCATGTGATTTCTTTCTCCGGGGTTACTTAAAAGATAAGGTGTTTATCCCACAAATGCCGCACGATATCGCTGAGCTAAAGGATCGCAACAATCAACTCTATTGAAAATGACATGTTAAAACAAATTTGGAAAGAGCTAGACTTTCGTGTTGATGGGTGTGTGTCACCAAAAGAACACATATTGAACATTTATAGATTTTAACAAAAACTGTTTGAGTCCCTGCATCACCTCGTACTACTTTCATTTAGGTAAGTGAAATAATTTTTTTTGTACTGAATTTTTGTAACTCCTAAGAACATTATGAAATGCCCTGGTATTATTATTAAATAAATAATATTATTGTATTTAATTATTAATAAAATAATATAATTTTAATATTTTATAATTTTATAATTTTAATATTTATCAACAAAAACTTTTTTGTTGATAAATTTTTAACTTACTCTAACTTTTGTAAATATTCAATTAAAATTTTAACGATTAATTCTTTGTTCAATTTTGCCTAAAAAAAAAAATGCACAACAATATTTATTAAAATACTCGTATTAGTATGTTTTATGTCGCTTTTAACATAACAAGAGATAAAGAGATTTTAGTTAAAATAGTAATATAGACCTAAAAGGTTTTCCTCCCCCTAGTTTCTTGTTTTCATAAAAAAGTAATACATCTGTTTTATACATACTATGCGAATTGTGTGCATTTTCAACTGAAAACGCGAATATTTGTTTTTAACTGATAGGAAATATTTTAACTTGTGCATTAGGGAAATTGATTTTATTCAAATCAGATCGGAGGAATATGTCCAAGGTGGATGCAATTCTTGAAAATTTTTCTCGTTTTTTACTTCCTTGTACGAAATAAAAGAAGTATTGTGATCGCAAAAAATTTCAGATTTCAACGGAAATATTAATTGTGATCATCCCTGAATCCATTTTGACTACTTTCGGCGTGACGTCTGTACGTACGTATGTATCTCGCATAACTCAAAAACGGTTAGCCGTAGAATGTTGAAATGTTAGATTTAGAACTGTTGTAACATTTAGTTGTGTACTTCCCCTTTTGATTGCAATCGACCAAAAGTGTCCAAAAAAGCCCAAAATCCAAAAAATTTTGATCTTGAACTTTTTCTTAATTGTAGTAATAAGCCCTCATTGAGAGCTTCTCAACGATATATCATAAGTGGTATTTATTTTCATTGGTTCCAGAGTTATAGCCAAATTAAATTTTAATTAATGAAATATTTTGATTTTGCAAGCGGAAGGAACATCGGTTCGAATCCGACTTCATCTTCTTTATTTTAATTTAATTTAGTATGGTGATCATGTCAAAAAATGGGATATATATTTTTTCAAATCTATATCTTTTAGAGTCCAAGTAATTCATCTAAACCAAAAGAAACCATATGTACACGACGAGTATAACGTTCTAGGGTAAAGGATTTCTCCCAATTAAGAAGAAAGAAAGAGAAAACAATAGTGAAAAGAAGAATCCAGAAGGAACTAAAAGAGATTCTTTTCTTAGAGCAACGGTCCGCTTAACAATCTACTCTTTGTAATACAGGTAATGACACCTCCAAAAGCTTTTGTTCGATCATAAGGGCTATCGGAAAGGAATAAGAATTTATAGAAATATCTAAGGGCGCGGATGATGAAAATTATTACCTTCAGCAATTATAAGGATGAGGAGGGTACTCGTTCTGCAGGCCAGCGGATATAAATACTGTTCTCCAGCGGAGAGGTAGTAGTTCTGCGAGGCCGTATTCGGCGCAGTTGTGATAATAAGCAATAACAGAGAAGTTTTGTAGGCTCGAGTTCGGCGTGGTTGAGGTGTCGACGATATCAATAATCTTGTGGTTACAACAAAGAGAAGTACGTCAATTTATACCAGTACTCGCTGGACAGGGGGTGAATACAATAAGTTGCTTTTTTTTTTTTTTCTTTTTTTTCCCCCGACCGGATATTCATTTTAGTATATGCAGTTGGTATCCATTTACTCAAAGGAGGCGTCCCCCATCCACCGGCAGCACGTCAGACACAGCAGGTTAGCCTCCCCGGTCTCGGATCTTTTATTTTTCATTTGCCATGCCTATAATCCCCCACCTCATGGCCAAGGTCCGGCAACGCCGTCCCTCAGCCCCTCGGCAGGGAACCGGGTATCGGTCTTCATCTTTTGCCATGCCTCAAACCGGCGGCACCGACCCCACTAACCACCAAGGCACCCGCAGGGCCGACACCGCCGGCCGGGACTCGGTCTTAAGTTTTACCCCACAGTTCCCCAGGAGTTCCCTCCCTTCTCAGGAATCCGTACAACTCAGCATCCGGGCCCTCCACGGAGGGACTGTCCTCCCTTCCCTACTTTAACTACGACCCCCGTCTTCTGTCTTCGTCTTCTTTAATACGGAGACTTCCTTAATACAATAAGTTGTTTGGTGAGTTATTGGTTTACATTAGTGAAAGTGGCAGTGTTATTATATTCATTCAAACACTGTAGGGTAATTCTATTGTAAACAGTAAAAATAATAATAATTGCAAATATTTGGTTGTATTAACTTCAAAGTTTTCTGTTTTTACCTTGTTAATGAAACAAATATTAGGTTGTAGAGGTCATTAAAACATTTTTATTAAACTACACTGTATTCCAGTTTTTATGATTTAACTCTCATTAAACAAAACTTGTCCTTTTTTTGTTTGTTATATATTTTTTTTGTATTGTTGATATTATTATTATTTATTCTGTTTATATATCTTAAGGGTAATAAATTGTATTTTTAAGAAATTTTTACTTTTGTTATTCTCTTAATATCGTTGTCGAAAATGCGAACGCGTGGCAAGATGTGTGAATGTATATGCTCGTTAGTGTGTCGCACTGCTTTTGGTCTTATATCTCATTATCGACGCTACAAGTTTTCTCAAATTTGTATAGTAACTTTTTTTTTCAAAATCTTTTAAGGAAGATGGTTACATCACGTAAAACAAAGTTCGATATTCTTCAGAGGTACTTTAGAAAAGACTTTGAGAAATTTGTTATCTATATTGTACATATAAGTAATCCAAAAAGCGTTTTCAAAAACTCAACCCCCACCTCATAAAATTGAAATATATGTTTTTTTGTTCTTGTATTCTAACTCTCTTCGGTTTAAATATTTTTCAAAAGATTTTTGAATGTTTATATTTCATTTATAGAGTTCTTAAGAAATTCCTGATTTTTTTTTGTAAATTACTGACCCCGGACCTTAAACACAGTAATTTTTATTTTTTTGTTTTAGCCTTTATTGGAGGGGTGATAACTTTACTATTGTATTGGAGGGGTGTAAAAAACTTTACTTAAGGAAAATTGTTCTTAACCTATATATGAATATTTTTTAGAAATTTTTTTATATATATTTTCCCACCTCTAAAAATCTTCAGTTTTTTTTTTGGCTCACTTCTTTCAATTTTTATTATTAAAAATATTTTTTTATTTTCTTTGTCACTTTAAGGTAAATTAGGATTTAAGTAGTTTTGGCCTCTATAATATACCCCGGATCCAAAATAAGAAGCAATTTTTTTCATTGCTATGATAAAATTATATTTTTTGGTCAGTATTTGAATTTTTTTTAAATTTATTATTTTTTGTTAGGGATAATTTCTTTAAAAAAATGTTTTATTTAATTGTTCCACAAAGTAAGGAAGCACTGAAAATCAAATTTTCTATTTGAAATTTGGAAATTTTGATGCTTAAATTCTGTTTTGGTAATCATTATATTCAATAAAATAAAAACAATACGCGGGCATAAAATTTAAAAAATTCAGAAAATCTTTTTTTTTGTTACTTTTATTAAAAAGTTTATTATAAAAATAAAAATTAGATTTTAATGATTGAATGGCAAAGACTTTTCGACTTCACCGGATAGGTTTGCAATGAAAAAGCTGTGCAAGGTATTTTATGATTTGGTATAGTCGGGAAAAATCATGCAATATTTTGTTAGATTTTTTTTTAAGTATATAAAATTAATAATTAAACTGAAAATTTAATTTTTTGTTATTTTAACCTAATGACTCGCTATTTTTTTTTTTTTTTACCTGACGAAGCATTGTCTAGTTATAAACTTTTCTATAATTATACGATTCTTTATGGATTAAAATATCGTTAAAAATAGAGGTTGTAGGTAATTTTTATAATCCTTGGCTTTTCCAAGCTATCAACCTAAATTACAAAAAGACAAAAATTTTTTCTTTGTGTTAACTATTTTCATCTGGATGGAAACGACCATCCAGTCTTATTAAAAATCCAATTTAATTTAAAAATATCTATCAAAGTGTTAAGTTTCATGAACTCGTTCTTGAATAAAAACAATGTTTTATGACATTTTTTGTTCCAACATAAGGATATTAATTTTTTTATTGCTATTATTATTATTATTATAATCTTGTTTAAATTATCATTTTATTTTTAAATTAGAATTAAAATTCTTATCAACGCTTATCGTTGATGTCGAAGAGTAAATTTTCTTTTGTCTGAAAAATATTCTATAATTCTATCATTCGAAGACATGTAAAATGATTAATAAAAGCTATCTTAAAAAAAAGGTTCCTTAGCAAATGATAGATTGAGCTAATTTTACAACTGATTTAGAAATTCCTTACAAAACCTTTTTTTAATTATGCTGATTTTTTTTTAATCTGTATGTTAAATCAATTATTTCAAAATATTTTAATCTGAGAATATCTTGATTGTTTAGAAAATTGATGGGAATTTTAGATCATTGAATAATGTTTTATTTATACATATCATGGAAAACCAGCGAAGAATTTTAAATATTTCGACTGAAAACTTTGTAGTATTTCAAGGTTAGATGAAGCGATCGTTCCCCAAGGATGTATTCCGTTCGTTCAGACCGATTTGATATTATTTTTACATTTCCAAATATTATTACCAACTTCCCAAAACTACCGACTTAGTTTCATTCCATCCCTTTATCTTTAACCTACACAAAACCCTTTTAGTAAGGAAACGTTTTTAGTTTAGCGTTAAAAATTGGATACTTTCTTCTTTAAAGCAAATGATGAACATTAACAATTCTGTATATTTAAGTTAATTTTTCATTTTTGGCATTGTCTTATTAAATTATTAAAAACGGATATTTATGTAACGCATTGAAGAGATAAGTACTCAAAGAAATCAAAATATTTATAAATATATTTTTTAAGTAAATCTTTACAAATAAATGTATTTAAAAGTCTCTTACAATAAGCCAAAAGTATTTTTGATAAGAATATTTAAAAATAAATCTTCTTTAATCTTTCTTTTTCCATGTTACTCCATGCAAACGTATAAAAAAACACCTTCTACTTCCTTGTACGAATTAAAGGAAGTATTATGATCGAGAAAATTTTCAGTTTTCAGAATTCAACGGAAATATCCGTTATTGACCATCCCTGAATACATTCGACTAGTTTTCGGCGTGACGTCTGTACGTACGTACTTAGGTATGTACGTATGTATCTCACATAACTCAAAAACGATTAGTCGTAGAAATGTTGAAAGTTTGGATTTAGGGCAGTTGTAATATAATTGTCCATATCCCTTTTGGTTGCAATCGACTGGACCAAAAGTGTCCAAAAAAGCCCAAAATTCAAAATCATTGGATTTTGACCTTTTTCTTAACTGCAGTAACAAGCTCTCATTGAGAGCACTTAACGTTATATTATAAGTGGTACTTATTTTCATTTGTTTCAGAATTGTAGCCAAATAAAATTTTAATTAATGAAATATCTGTATCTTATAATCGGAAGGCCCATCGCTTCGAATGCGACTTCATTTCCTTTTTTTAACTTTTTTTTTTTTAATTTAAATATATTGATTTACTAACAATTGTTAACCTCTGATTGTAAAAAAAAAAACATTATAATAAATAATTCAATGAAAAAAAAAAAAAAAAAAAATATATATATATATATATATATATATATATATATATGAAAATTCATAAGCTATTAGTAAAATAAAATATTAAGTACTTTTCATTTAATTCAAAATTTTTTACAGAGGTTAATAATTATTAATAAATCAATATATTTAAATTAATAAAAAAAAATTTAATTAAAGATATATATATATGAAATCGAATTCGAACCGATGTGCCGTCCCCTTCTAAGATCCAAATATTTCATTAATTAAAATTTTATTTGGCTACAATTCTGAAACAAATGAAAATAAGTACCACTTATAATATAACGCTAAGTGCTCTCAATGAGGGCTTATTACTGCCCTCATTACTGCAATTATGAAACAGTTCAAAATCTAAATTTTTTGGATTTTGGGCTTTTTTGGACACTTTTGGTCCAGTTGATTGCAATCAAAAGGGGAGGTGTACAACTAGATGTCGCAGCAGTTCTAAATCCTAAATTTTAACATTATACAGCTAACCGTTTTTGAGTTATGCGCGATACATACGTACGAACGACCGTACAGACCTCATGCCAAAAACCAGTGAAAATGGATTCAGGGATGGGAAAAATGGATATTTCCGTTGAAGTCTGAAAACCGAAATTTTTTATGATCATAATACTTCCTTTACTTCCTACATGGAAGTAAAAAAATAGCTTAAAACTAGAATAAATGAGAATTTGCCAGTAATACAGAAAATCAGAGAAATCGTTTGAAGTACAACACTTTCTAGAACTTAATCGCAAAACTATTTTCTAAAATCGATGGTTTAAAACAATGTATGTAATAAACAAGAATTATATTGTTGAGAAACTTACTTTATCAATACTGAAACAACGGTAGGGGATCTACATCCAACAACTTATTTAAAGTTAAAATTTGTTAACGATCATGTAAGAAATTTCCACTCATTACAATCTAATTTATTCAAGTATTATCTGAACGGTAATTACCGGAGGTTAAACAGGAAAAAGTAAGTCATAGTGACTTTACATTTCTTAAGATAAGTTTTATCTACTCAAAAGAAGCTCACACTAAGTCGTATTGGACAGTTTGAATTGAGGCTTTAAAGGATTCAGATGGGTCAACTAAATTAAACGTTTCAATTGAGATTTCCGAGAACGAGAACAGTTTTTTTTTGTTTTTTTTTTTTTTAATTTATTTTTTATTCGTATTCTAAATTATGAGATAAAAGTATTTGATTTATTGTGATTTGTAAAAACTTTATACTAGTCAACTAATTATTTCTTTGTTTTTTTCATTTTTTTTTTTAAATATATTTTTTCGGTGGTGTATACTTGTAACTACTTGTGTCTGTTTGTTTAACAATTATCATCTTAAAAAATATCTTGGTTTAAAATGAAATAGCTATCTGGTTTGCATTTTAAGTAAACTCTTTCATAAACGGTTTTTTGGGGAGTAACCTTATTTGCCAATCTATTAATAGAAAGTAATAATATTTATTAATATTTTCCACTAAACTATTAAATTGTTTATACAGATTTTTTTTTACTTACAATAATTAGGTAAAGTTGTTCTATTTGGTTTGGCTTTGTATAAAATATTTGAGGTTTTATTGCAATATATATATATATTTGTTTTTTTTTCAGTAGAATTTATTACGATAAAAAAGTGTTTTCATTAGTAATATATAAGTCAAGTCACGTTTCTAAAATCTCTAAGTATTTGTGGACGTATGCTTGGACGAGAAGTCTTGTTATATTGTTAAAGTTATAAACAGTTTTAGATTCAGTATAATTTTTTTTTATTGAACTTTTTTTCTCCTAAAAATAATACTCGACGTTATTTTGTATTGGATACAAACATTTTTGTTTTATATCTATTTTTATTTTGTTTGATACAAACCACTGAAGTTATTGATATTAACACTTAGCTTACATTTTTGTTACGAAAAAAACAGTGAATATGTGTCTGTACATGTAAATCTTCAATTATATATAAATATTCTTTGATTTTTATTTATATATATATTTTTTTTTAAATAGAAAAAGAAATATTAATTTCTGTTGTAAAATAACTTATAATAAATGTTAAAATTAATCACTAGTATATAAATATATTCAATTGTTTACAGACAATACAGTACGTGGTCTATTTGATTTATTTAGAGTATATATACATTTATAAATGTAGCCTATACATTGTATTATGGACATGTGCTCGCGTCGTTTCGTACGCGAGCTTTCTTTTGTACATGTGTTCTCTCGAGAGAAGAGGGAGATTAATAGTTTTATTTACACCAACGCAACGTGAGGAAAATTAGGGTATAGTGGTTTTTGTCTATAAATTTTAACTAGTCAGCAGATTAATTGTATGTGAAAGATATTGCTCAGACTTCAATAGGGGAAAAAATAACGTATAAAAGAAATCATATACATTGCACTCTAAATTTTATACGTAGAAACTCACAAACACATAAACGAGCAAACACGCAAACGAAGGGAACTAAACAAGCCACATCAATTATTAAAAACAAAAAAAATGTACCGGCTTCCAGGAAAAAAAAAACTTGAAATAAAAGGGTTTATTAATGAGGGAATGAATCAATTAATCAAAATGACTTAGTATCTTCATCAAGTCAAAAAAGCTATCTCAATTCTTACCGGTCGTCTACCGCAATTAAATAATGAAACAGTTAATTAATTATAATTTAGCTATGAAATTCCTAAAATCTGGGTACAATTACATTGTATCTATGAATCTTCTTCTGGAATGAACTTTTTCTATGTTATTTTACTTTATAATATTAAAATAATCAACTATAATGACATAATTATATCTAATAATGACTTCTGGACGTATTTGAAAATCTTCATATTTCTGACCATATCTAGCTTTCTGGATACCTGAGTATTTTTAAAATGTTTTGCATTGAAATAGTTAAAAGCATTTTAAAAGTAGTAATTAATAAACTAAGTACGACAGTCGTTTAATAATTAAAGAGACAAACGGTCAAAGCGGAAAACTATTTAATAGAATAAACTGTATCTATCTGATGTTCACGTTGGCACCGCTGACGTAGAATGTATCAGCTGTTTGAGAAAAATCTCCATCACTGTAATTTTTTTTTAGTTATTTAAAAATGTTGGCTTTGCTTTAAACGTTTACCGTGGAAAAACTCTGTACTGTGATAAAAGTTTTTATTTTTTGAAGGTGTAAAAATAATCCACATTTTAATGTTAAAAAGTGTATTAATCGTGAAAATTTTTATAAGTAGATAGAACAATTTAAAACGGTGAGAATAAGTGTCACCGATTTTCATCGTAGCAAATAAAATTAATTAATAATAAAATTAAGTATTAATTTATTAGTAATAAAATTTTCGATTGACATTTTTGCAAAATCGCACTAATGATTTTAAGTATATACGTATAAAAATTTGGGAAACTGCTGAAATTTGTATTGCGATTATATGTATGTCTATTCCATTATCCATGATAACCTTTTTCTTTCTTTTTCCTGTTTAGCCTCCGGTAATCGGAGGATGAATGATATGTATGAGTGTAAATGAAGTGTAGTCATGTATAATCTCAGGTAGACCATTCCTGAGATGTGTGGTTAATTGAAACCCAACTACCAAAGAACAACGGTATCCACGATTTAGTATTCAAATTTGTGTAAAAATAATTGACTTTACTAGGATTTGAACGCTGGAACTCTCGAATTCCAAATCAGCTGATTTGGGAAGACGCGTTAACCACTAGACCAATCCGGTGGAGTTATCAATGATAACATGAATTATCAGAATGTTACTGAAGGTGAGTTCGAAGATTAATGACTCAAATCACAAAACCACCCGATTTGTACGCTATTAAACGACGGATTTTATCGGAAAGTAATTTTTTTGATCTCATAATAACTCTTGATAACACTTGGATTCATTTATTTTGAGCTGGAATCCGAACGTCAGTGCATGAATGGAAACGTCCGAATTCGTCCGCCAGGGAAAAATCAAAACCTATCCGTCAGCTGGTAAAGTGATGCTGATAGTGTTTAGGAGACCCTTTAATCTCATTCATCCTCTGAAGTAATACCTTACTGCGGTTCTAGAGACTAAACAGAAAAAGAGAGAGGAGACTCTTTATAGTCATAAAGGTCCAATTTGTTACAATTATTCGTAAGAATAACGTCAACAGTAAATACTATTTTGATGCTAGAAAATAATATGAAATCTACAATAAAAAGGGAACCTCCTGTTTCTCTCTCAAAAGGTGTAATTCTTCCTCATGATAAACGGCCTGTCCGCAAAATTCACGAGAAGCTATTCAAAATTTGGATCGGGAGGAGTTGCCACATCCATCTTACAGAACGATTTCGCACCATCAAATTTTTTTTGTTTGGTTCTGTCAAAGAGTTTCTTCTACGTGACACCAAGTTAGACAACAATGAGCGGGTAAAAAAATGGCATTGTTCAACAGCGCTGTACAAAAATAACTTAGACACCGTGCTGTTCAATTCATAACCACTGGAATATGAAAGATAGGACAAATGCCTAAACATATGCTGGGATTACATTATAAAGTAGCGTTTACTATAATTGAATATAAAGATTGCTTTGTCATTTATCTTTTTAATTGTTGAACGACCTTGTAATATGGTTACTATGTTCACCATTTTATCCGTATTTAAGTTTCCAGTTACAACGGGAATCTTTATATGAATATTTTAGGTTTTAATTCTAAAGAAAAAATTTAGTTTTTGTTATGTATGTAACTTGGACATAGACCGGATTATTTCCATATCAAAATTTATTAACATAAATCGGTTTTATAGTGTTCTTTACTCATAACGTTGAACGCATAATATTATTATTTAATCTTTTCAAGGTAATGATTTCATATGTACACACATATTAATACACGCGCACATATAAACATAACTACAGAAAGAGAAAGGGTGAGTGTGAGAGAGAAATGGTAGTAGACATAGTGGTAAGGGATCTACCTCATAGCAGATAAAGATATGTTGATATTATACGGATATATATATATATATATATATATATATATATATATATATATATATACACGTGCGCCCACATACACACACTTACAAATTTATATATATATATATATATATATATATATATATATATATATATGTTACCGTGAAAGACCGAAATTAGAGAATGTCAATATTCTCCGGTGAATGTCGATACATACCAAATACGTCGGTGAAGACCGAAATATTTGCTTATATTGTTATACATTCGGACCTTCACCAGTATATGTCGACAAACACAAAATAAGCTCTTGTGGGAGTCGAAACTAACTAGAAATTTAAAAAAAATTTCACTCAATACCAATCTCAAAGGTAAATAAATTATGAGAAACCCTTGTACAAAAAAGGGACGTTTAAATTTAAACAAAACATAACCTACGCTCGCTTCGCTCGCTAACCTCGTCTAATTAACCTTAAATATACAAAGCGTCTATAATATTCTTGAACACTGGAATCGATTAATCAAATTCATCTCATTCAGCACGCACTGTTTGTGAATAAAAATATATTTATAAAAAAATTGTACAAAGGGCAAGCCATCTGACCATTTATTTTTGTATCATTATCGTTCATCCGTGCAGTTAACATATTCTGTATTTCCTGATTGGCCCTTTCAATTTATAAAATGCTGAAAATTTGATTACATTTTTTTTATTAATGCGGTAAATTTGATTTCTCGCCTCCAGTTGGAGAATAACATAAGTAATTTGTATATTTAACGTTAATTATACGAAGTTAGCGAGTGAAGCGAACGTTGGTTATGTTTGGCTTAAATTTAAACTTCCTTTTTCTACAAGGGATTATCGTAATCTATTTATCTCAGATATTGGTGATTTTTTTTTTAATTTCTAGTTATCGTTTCGACCCCTAATAGAACTTATTTATACCGCCGAAGGTTGGAATAACATAATATTTGGATCTTTCACCAAATGGAGAATATCGACGTTTGCCAGATATTCTAATAATTTACTATAACATATATATACCGGGTGAGAACAACCACCCGTCCACCCATTTTAAAACAGCAAAATGTGTTTTTTTTTTTTAAAAACTGATGGCCCCATATTAATTAAATTGGGTGGATATGCTCTATCGATTGTTGTTAATACCAACTTCCGATACCCACTGGAAGTGAGTTATCCTGATTGAAATTCATTTTTATTTATAGAAAATGTATATTCTGACCATGGATTTGGATTCTCTGTTAGAAAATACGAAAGTTTTGTTTTAAACATTTTTTATCAAAGGTAGATTTTAAAGGTCATTTTTGTCCTCTAAATGACCTTTGATTTTGAGTACGTTCTAAGTCACTATGAAAGTTCTTTCAACCTTTTGACCGTATACAACTATGGGAACCGTTTTAAGTGAAAAAATGACATATAAGTCTTGAATAAATATTTTCGTAAAACTGAACCGATTCAACCTGAAAACGAAAAGCAGGATAGAAATACACAAAATAGTTTATTTAAATACTATGTTTTTTTTAATTTTTACCGTAGAATCAACTTTCGTCTGTGAAACCCACTTGCCACTCGCATAAAATATCGCTATTCGAATGAAAGTATTCGGTTTAAGGTTAGATATCATTGCTGTTATCCTAATAATTCGTTTTTAAAAGTTGAAAAACTTTCATAGCCACACGGTACAAGATCCAATTCAAAGGCCACTAAAGATAAAAAAATCGAATTTTGATAAAAAATGTTTAAAATAAAAATTACATATTTTCCAACATAGATTCCAAATCCACGGTCAGAATATGCATATTCTATTTATTAAATTGTATTTCCGGTCTTGATAACTCACTTCCGTTGAGAATTGGAAGTTAATATTATCAGAAATCGATAGCCACCCAATTCTTTAATATGGAGCCGTGAGTTTTTCGATCAAAAACAGTTTCTGTCGTTTTAAAAGGGGTGAACGGGTGGTTTTGACATCCCACTTTATGTGTGTGTGTGTGTATATATATATATATATATATATATATATATATATAGGGTGTGTATATATATATATATATACACACACACACATATATATATATATATGTGTGTGTGTGTGTGTGTGTGTGTGTGGGTGTTTTATGTAGTTTATTTATATATAAAGCTTTATTATGTATATAAAGCAGAAAAACGAACACTAGAGATTCGATTATGTTACAAGATCTACTAAAAAGGGAGAAGAATGGGGAAACACCTTCTCGTTCATCTGACATGGGCATCCCCATCATCGATGCTGGCAGGAAAGAAGCGACCCGCGGGTCCGCCGAATACTACAGTTGTGGTCAAGGCGGAGGGTCCGACCTTTGCAGATCTTCTCTGCTCGGTGAAAGGGGCAGTTTCATCAGGGGAAACTGGAGTCCTTTCCGTCCGGCAGGGCCAAGGGGAGGACCTCCACCTACGGGTTCGGGCGGACACAACTCAGCAAGGATATTGCCGAAAAGGTGGAGGGTGCAACTACACCCCTGGCTGGTAGGGGCGGCAGAGGAACCCACATACTGGTTAAAGACGTGGATGCCCTAACGTAACAGGACGAGTTTCTTTGGGAGCTTCGCAAAACGATAAGTTAGTCGGTCACTGTTGACCTCCTGTCAATGCGGCCGGCTTGATCCACTCAGGTGGTTACACTGGCAGTGCCGCCAATCCTGGCCGACAAACTACTATCTGATGGACGAGTTCGGATTGGGTGGGTGGCCTGTCGAGTGGTGCGGCGTATATCCGACGTCTTTTGCTTCAGATGTTGGAGTCCAGGCCACAGGGAAAGTTCTGTTCTAGCGCAGTTAGAAGCGGCCATTGTTTTACAAGTGTTAAGGTTGGCCATTTACGCAAGGATTGCCAGCAGGACCCTAGGTGCTTATCTTTCAAGTCACACGGTCATATACTTGGTGGTAGGGGGATGTAAGATGACTCCATCGGCATCTGGAACTGCTTCTTCGTAGGTACATTATGGTGTCTCTACGGGACAGCCCCATCCGGGAGGGAGTGGGAAGCCTCAGTTTCCCCCTTACGATGATTAGGTGGGAACTCCCTTGCAGTACCGTTAGGGGGAAAGTAAGACCTAATCCCAGGAGGGGATCTTCGGGGTCTCCTTATTAGAGACGTGGTGCCTAAACGACCGCGTCCCGGCTATCTGGCGGGAATTTTGTTTCCGACGAGATAGTTATAGGCTATTGCACCCCGTTAATGTTTAGTTGCGGAAAAAACTAAATATTTAATAGCTGGATTGATTAAAAAAATCAGTTTAACGAACTTCTTTAAAATAGATGTACTTTCATTTAAATTACAGCTTACATTCATTTTTACTTCATTTTTTTTTTAAATGGAAACAATAAATTTGAAGAAATATTTGTAACACTAATTGATTGCAAAATATCACGAAATTTTGCAAAAGTTTATAATTTTCATTTTTTTTTTAATTGTATAAATAAATAAATAAAATAAATGCCGCATTGTACAATATTCTTATGCCTTTTAAACGTTAGTCTGAATATTTTTACTAGTGGTATGGGCTCACCAATATGGAAATGATATATCTACTACTAAGGAAGTTGTACATCACAACTCGGTTTAGTTTAATGTCATGGATGACATATCCCTTTTGCAATTCTTTCCATTAAACGCTTTGATTTATTGCATCTTTATTCTGCCATTCATTTTCCCTCATCTATCTCTCTCCTATTTTTTACTTTCTTTCTTTCTTTTTTTGTATTCCCTTATTCTATCCTTTTTTTGCTTGCTTTTTTGTATTCTTATTTTCATTCGGTTTGTCACTCAAACCATTTTTGCATAACCTCATTTTATTCAAATTTATAAGAAATTTTTAATCTTATATCTCAAATCTCATATATGCGGCTTTATATAAAAACATATAACCATATACGCATATATGTATAAATTTGTTCACAAAAATAAAATTGCAGATAAATATGTACGATTGGTTTACATCTACATATAAATTACAAATTATAAAAATGTAGTCGTCACGAAATACTATATTATTATCGTACAGAACGTGAAATAATATTTAGCAATTTTTTTTACTGATTATACTTTCCTAGTAATTGTAAATTTAAATTTTAAAATAAAATATTATTACCATATTTTATTACAAAGAACAAATACAATAAAAAACCTAGTGTATTTCAAAAATATTTTTTGAAATTTTACAAAACTGGATCGATTTTCAATCTATTTTTTTTTTTGTCTTCAGTCATTTGACTGGTTGATGAAGCCCTCCATGATACCCTATCTAATACCAGTTTCATTTAGTTTCATTTCGGTATATCCCTTACGTCATACATCCATACGAATTTGTTTTACATATTCCAAACGTTGCCTGTCTGCACAATTTTTCCCGTCTACATGTTGCTCCCGTATCAAAGCGACTATTCCAGAATGCCTTAATATGTGGCGTATAAGTCTGCCTCTTCTTTTAACTATATTTTTCAAAATGCTTCTTTCTTCATCTATTTGCCGCAACACCACTTCATTTGTCACTTTATCCACTCATCTGATTTTTATCATTCTCCTACAGCACCACATTTCAAAATCTTCTAATATTTTCTTTTCAGTTACTCCGATCGTCCAAGTTTCACTTCCATATAAAGCTACACTCAAAATATATACTTTCAAAAATGTTTTCCTGGCGTTTAAATTAATTTTTGATGTAAACATATTATACGTTTGACTGAAAGCACGTTTCGCCTGTGCTATTCGCCATTTTATATCGTTCCTGCTTCGTCCGACTTCACAAAATTCTACTTCCCAAATAACAAAATTCTTCTACCTCCGTAATTTTTTCTCTTTCTCTTTTTATATTCAGTGGTCCATTTACATTATTTATACTACATATCATTACTTTCGTTTTGTTCTTGTTTATTTTCATGCGGTAGTTCTTGCGTAGAACTTCATCTATGCCATTCACTGTTTCTTCTATATCTTTTTTACTCTCACGCATTACTGTATCATCGACAAATCGTAACGTCTTTATCTTTTCACCTTTCACTATTACTCCGTATCTAAATTGTTCTTTAACATGATTAATTGCTACTTGTATGTAAAGATTAAAAGGTAACGGGGAAAGGGAACATCCTTGTCGGACTCCCTTTTTTATTACGGCTTCTTTCTTATGTTCTTCGGTTATTACTATTGCACTCTGGTTCCTGTAAATGTTAGCAATTTTTCTTCTATTTGTATACTTGAACCTAAATTTTTTAAAATGGTGAACTTTTTATTGCAATCTACGTTATCAAATGCCTTTTCTAAGTTTATAAATGCCAAGTGTACTGGTTTGTTTTGCTTTAATCTTCCTGCTACTATTAATCTGAGTGCTAAAATTTCTTCCCTTATCCCTCTATACTTTTCCTGAAACAGATTAGTCTTCTAACAGTTTTTCCACTCTCCATCTATTTTAAAAATAGGTAAAAACATATGGAAAATATTTTCATTAATTACTTAACATCAAAATCTAACTTATTAAACGTTTGTTAGTAGATTATTTATTTACCAAATAAATTTATTTAAAAGGATTTATTAATTTAATTTTTCATTAACATAGCGGATTTAAATAATTATTTACATGTAGTTGTATAGACTTTAATGACTATTCTTTTCAGAAAAATCAAATATTTCTTATATTTTTTAACGATTAAAATGATCAAAAAATTGCTATATTATAAATATATATGTATATAAAATATTAAAAACTATTTATTTATTTAATATACTAAATTCCTCCGTATTTCGTTCAATTTTCCATCAACAAAAAAGCGCTGCTTATTGAATTCAAAACAATTACGGACTAAAAAAATCTGAAGTAATAACAAGAGTGAAGACCATAAATGTAATGTTGATAATAATGGACCACACAAGATTAATATTGTTAATAACAACCACTTTGAATTCTGCAACCGCTTGAATTTTACGCGATCAAATTTATCCGAAGCGAAGTAAGAATAGAAATTTCTTAAAATTGTTGTTATTGAGATAGAAATTATTATTAAATTTTCTGCTAAAAAATTTTGATTTCTATGTTGATTACTGTATATCTTTCTTAGCTTCATTATTTTTTATATGTTGATTCGTTTCGGAGTAACTCCATTGTCAAAATTTATTGTAATAGTACTTTTAAATTTCTGTTACTTTTATATAACGTTTAGTCAACTCGCTCCCTATATGTGATGTTATGGCTTATCTGGCCTTATTCTTGTTAATTTTTACTAACGGTTACACTTATCTTTTACTTTTATTTATCTATTACCTGTTTTCAATAAATTAAAAGATACATACGTACAACCGTTAAGTACAAGTAAGTTTCTTCCATTCTCTTACAGAAAAATTAATAGCGAATGTTGACTTCAAAATCATAATTGTCATCGGTGGGGATCAAAATGATATAATTCGTCACTCATGAACCGAAACAAGTACTTATAAAACAAACAGACATCTTCGATTTCTTAATGAATGAAGCGTTATTTTCAGATCGGTTTAATCTTTCGTGTAATCTTTTTTTGTAACAATAATTATTGTTAACTAGAAAAATGTAATATCTTTAGAAATACAATTTATAAAAGTATTAACTCAACGTTTCCTCTTAAATCATTTGTTGAAATTAAGAATACCGTTGAGCATTCCAATAGCAAAGTTCGCCGGTTTGTTTCTGAAAATTATGCCCCTAGTAGTTTTTCCAATTAAGAATATTCTAGAAAGATATTAAATACATATCTTCTTCAGGTAGATTTGAAAAAAATAAACCCATTTATTAAATATTACACATTTAACAAAGTTATTGTAAGTAAAACTAAAAAAAGAGGTTTTTTTTACCAAAATTTATTGGTTTTAACCCCAGATTTTTCAAAAACTACTACAGATACGGGTTTAGGACCTATTTTATTAGATTTTGCAGATCAAAAACCATAAGAACTTACTAATTCTGCTCCTTAATAACATCGTAAAAATTTCAGTACGATCTCAATTTCACCGAGGTAGCTGAAATCCGAGCAAAATCTTTTACTAGCCGTAACTCGCAAACGAAGAATTTTAGGATATATGTTTATATGAATTTTTTCCATTATTTTCACGAATAGAATAGGTTTTTGAATGTGTTGGAAGAAGTTCGTGATACACTCTGTATAGTGTATGTTCCTTTAAATAATATTATTATTTGTCGCATTCTAATATGATTATTCGATTATTCAAGATGTAATCCTAATTAAAGCTATCATAGTATGCTAGTAATGAAATTCTAATAAAATTTAAATTAAATATTTAATTAAGCTCTATATAGAATCAGAGATAAACGCTTAAAACCCTCTTGTCACCTCAAATGATAGAATTAATTTTTATAAAATACGAATTATTATATTTGTATGAAGTCTGGAGTAGGTAAGAAAAAAAATTATATAAAAATGAGGACGCTATTTGATATTTTATCACGCACTATAATTTACATAAAAAAAAAAAAAAACAAGTTGCCCATGTAAAATTACAGGTGAATGCTACTGTACAATTTGAATATACGATACGTTTTTGTTTTACATTTACGGGTAGAATTAAAGTTCCACAACTTTTTTTAATATATTGTAATTCATTAGTTGTACATTTTTTAAGAGAAAATTAATGCTGATTGTTTAATTGAAATAAAATATAATACCATAAAAATTGTGGTTTGCAAAGGAAAGTGAAAAAAAGAGAGAAAGAATGGAAGTAAAAGTGAGAGAGTCTGAGAGAGTGAGGAAAAGAGAAGGAAAGCGTAAGAGAGAAGCTTTGATTAAAGTGACTGTATCTCGGTTCTTCATTAAATTGAAAATTGCTTCATAATTTAATATTTCTTCATTAAGTTTTACTTGCCACAAGCCATTAGTATTATTTCAAATTTAGTCTTACTATAAAATGCATTGCATGTTTTATTATTATTACGGTAAGGAAAATCGTAGGCTTAATTTCCAAGTATTTTTGCTTCCTCTTTTTCCCCTTTCTCTCTCGCAAACACGAGACTATCCGCACTAACATATATTTTTATAGCATTTTTTTTTAAAGACAACATTAATATGTATTTAAAACTTGATTCCTTTAAATCTGAAGTAAGGCTAATTTTAACAAATATATTAGTATAATAAACTCCTGTTTTTTTCAATATTTCATAATTTTTGTTTATTGGTTTTTATTTAAAGATGAAAAATTAAAATATAATTTTTTAATCGGCTACTAAAAACATATTACTTTTTTGTAGAAGGAATTAGGTCGATCAATTTTACTCGACATGCAATCTAGCCTCCTTATTGTGCATTTCACGTGCGCAGTAAGCCTAATAATTGTGTAACCGACGGAGAGAACTAGAACATAAGAAGTTGTAAAGGGCCCAATATTCTATATCAATAGAACCCAAAGCGGGGAAGAAGGGATGAAGTATATAAAAAAAGGGTGGATTAGTCTATAAAGATGATCTACATGAAGAGGAACTGCAATCATAGACAAATAACTGCAACCCACCGGGTTGGTCTAGTGGTTAACGCGTCTTCCCAAATCAGCTGATTTGGAAGTCGAGAGTTACAGCTTTCAAGTCCTGGTAAAGCCAGTTTTTACATGGATTTGAATACTAGATCGTGGATACTGGTGTTCTTTGGTGGTTGGGTTTCAATTAACCACACATCTCAGGAATGGTCGAATTGAGAATGTATAAGACTACACTTCATTTATACTCACTCATGCATATCATCCTCATTCATCCTCTGAAGAGTTAACTAAATGGTAGTTACCGGAGGCTAAACAGGAAAAAGAAAAGACAAATAACTGCAACCTGAGGATTGTTTCTTTATTTAAGAAAAAAACTCCTTGAGTAAATTAAACATGGATATTTTTTCCCAGAAAACTTTGCGTTACTGTCAATGATTTTGCTTTGATTAATCTAAAGGTACGTTGAAATAAAATTTACTTTTACGTGAAATTACTTCTACGTTACATCTTATTAAATATGAAAATTTAAGTTATTAAAAATATTTAGAAGTTAATTACTTTTTATTATATCTTGAATAGTTGATTAAATTGACTTCTCGTGTTTTATAGAAAATGTTAGCTTTTAATAGCTTTGATTATTTTACAACAATAAGGCTTACGTTGATTGGTTACGCAACCTGTAGGCGGGGTTTTGTTGTCTAGGAAACGTTTCCTGCAGATAGTATAGACTACACCGTTCGGGAGGGGAAATTAGATATAATTTAGAATGTGTTGCGTTTACTACGGTTCAACATATGACATTACAATTTACGTTTATTTTTTTTTAATTGTGCTTACATAAATCTAATCAAGATATAAAACTAGAAAAGAAAAATCAGGCTAAAAGTAATTTTTTATCTATCTTGGCATTACTTCGAAAATGTACTGCGGGGGAAACTTGTCTTTAAAATAGGAAAAATATTTAATACTTATTTATCACAAAGCTACACTTGTCAGAGCATCAATTTTGTACTAGATGTAGATTAAAATAATGCTTTACATTTAACAGCAAATTTTAATTATGTTAAACCATTTAAACGTTATATTATTATAATTCGAATTTTTATAAACGTAATTGCTTAAATATTTTTATAATTTAATGACGTCGAAGGTCTTTTTTAAAAGCTACTACTTCAATAATAAACAAAAAAATTGTCATTTTAATTGTAAAATAGTATTTACACACCCTTCTAAGGGCGGCACAGAGTCGAAATTATTTTCAACATGGAGACACGTTTTACTGTTACCTGCAAATAAAGATAATTTCTGTGATAGGATTTTCCAATATTTTTTTCCAATAACTTTATGAATAAAGTTATTTATAACTTCAGGTTACAAATTTAAATGTATTTTTAACACGTGTTAAAGACCTTTCTTTAACAGAAAATAGTGCAGTTTAATTTTTTTTTTGCTTAATATAATGACAAACCAAATGAAAAATAATTTAATATAACATTTTAAAAACTTGTATAATGTTTAAAATTATTTTTGCAACCATTTTTTTAATGATTAGTGCTACTGTTTTCCATCACGAATTAATGGTTTTGCTAGCGGTTTTTCAAGTTATGAAAATACATAACAACGTTGCTTAAAAATAAATTTGGTTTGTATTGTAATGGTTCATACAGTATACTTTTTGTTGTATGTTTGTTTGTGTCTAATTTTCATAATTTATAAATGAATTAAGATATTGTTTATCCGCGCGCCTCATGAAATCAAAACTGGTTTTTGAAACTTTATTTTACAAATCATGAAATTAATGATAAATTACAATTTTACAATATTAAATGTATAATTTATGACAACGCAATACTGTTTTAAAAAGAAGTTATTCGAAAAAATATGATCATTCGAGCTGAGCCTACTATTATGAATTCAATACTCACCTGATATGGCTGATGGGGTTTTACTGACACCAATTTCCGTTAATTTGGATGAAAACAGAATAATTTAAAAGTTACTCTGGCTCTACGTTAAGTCTGCTTCTGCATTTTTTTTTCATATGTTATGAGATGAAAAAATGTTGTTTCGCCCAAATATGTTGTGGCAAATGCCAAAAAATGTCTTGCAGAACTTTTGGAAAACTTCAGGATAAACAGCCTTAGATTGGAACTAAAAAACCAGTAACGGTAACAATGGAAACAGCATTTTAAATGCCGAATCGTAAGACAGCTCGATAAGATGTTTTTCTTCGACAGAAGGAAGTTCCTATTTCAAATCTAGAGAGGGAGTTTTCATGCAGTCTTTTTTCCAGGATAAATAAAAAAATAAAGACATGTTGTAGGCCAGTGACTTCATATGTTCAATCACACTTTAGCAACAATACTAGAAAGGAATTGTTCTGTGTAATCAATGAAATCCCTCAGTGTATAAAAGGAATCGCATTTTACTTTCTCCAAACCAAGAAATTAAATTTCCTGATTGTCGCATCTACCATGCCTTGCACAGAAAACACAGTGACAGCTGTATCTTGAAGGCTCAAGTTAGAGTAATCAAGATGTTAAAAATAAGCAGGAGACGACAGCCATGTGAAATTATTTAAATTGTGTGTTACAAATTTAGAATTGATGAGGAACAACTTTACTTCGTCACGAAGCCAAACACCGTGTCAGAACTTTACCCTGAAACAGCCAGCGAATTTCCGAGGACAATAATTAGTGTTCGTGATAACTTCGCTTTTCGTTAAAAAGAAGAAAAAATAACCGGCTGTTAAGAGAAAGGGCTTTAACAGAAAAAAAACAATAAAGTAAAAATTGGAAATGTTTACTGCCTCGTCTAGAGTGGTTTTCATTTTGGTGGGCATACAAAGTGTAGCTAGTACTTGGCGATGTATACAACAATGTCTCCATTTCACAAGAGATGCAACTTTCTCTGTACGTGCGACCAAACCTTTATTTTTCCCGTCATTGCCTTAGGACCTGAGCTTACCCCCACCCACACATTTTTTTCGTGGAACTTCATTTATAATTATGAGGTCATTAACAATATTGAAAATAGCATCAGCAGTTGTATGAAGAGGTACTGATTCACAAAACAAAAGTTTTTCGCAAACTTTATTTTCGTGTTCATATCGCTCAAATGCTACCAGATTAGCGTTATTTAAATATCCTGACTCTCATTCAACTGTAACTCAAAATATTCCCCACTTTGTAACAATTTTTTCAAAATACTTTTCACGTAATGTAGGTATGGATCGGTGGTTTAAGTTGGAATCGTTGAATCACAAGGTTGACGATAATTCGAGTGGATCAGTGTTGTAGAAAATTCTTTTAATATTTGAGATTCCTTTACAAAATAATCGTACAAGTATTGTACATCCTATTTATTAGAATTAATAGGGTGAATTCCATCTCGTCGATTCTTCTTTCCATAGCATCGTCAGAAAACTATAATATAGACATCTCGTTGACATGCTTTTCACTAAACAAGTTCTTTGCTACCGCTCTTGTTGCAGGCAAAATTAAATCATCCCCGATTATACGAAATCCTTAATTTGAAGCGAATAGCAGGGCGACTTCGTAAGATGACAGAACAGCGTTTTCATTTTTTGTTCCACACACAATGTTCTTAAATAAATTCTGTAAACCATGAAGCTCCAGTTTTTTGGGCAACATGATAACATCAATTTTAGTGAAAATAAAATGTCCCACAGACACTCATTAATAATCTCACTCTTAATCTCTGACGATCACAGGTTGGGAACACTGATTTACATCTTTAACATTTTTAATTAATACTGAATTTATTTTACTCATCTTAGTGTCCACGTTTCACATCCTTACAGAATTACACGCCAAACACGTCACAAGACGCTTTGTCAAATCAAACTCTATGTTACTACAGAATATATTTTTTTCTGTTAAATGTTTCCTTAATAATTTCTTACTATTCTTGTTTATACCTCGTTTTCACTTTTTTTAGTCTTCAGTAAAAATTGTACTTAAGTACAGTGCGTTTGGAAGGTTGCTGTGCACTGGAATTACGGACGTTTAATGACGAAATTTTCTAATTATTACTTTGTAATTTTTATTTCATAACTTTATAGAAAAGAATATTACAATAACTGGAATAGTTCGTAAAATGTGTGAAAATTACCACCTCCTTCAATATCAATACAACACTGCACAAGTTTCAATTTGTTTTAAAACACTTTAACCAGTTATTTTACTGGTATGTAAGTATGTCGTTATTGCGGTTTTTAGTTCGTCAATTGTGCGTGATCTGTGGCAATACACTGCTTGTTTCGTTATCCTTCATA
The DNA here is from genome assembly GCF_047948215.1 of Lycorma delicatula. Taxonomy (NCBI): domain Eukaryota; kingdom Metazoa; phylum Arthropoda; class Insecta; order Hemiptera; family Fulgoridae; genus Lycorma; species Lycorma delicatula. Next base: position 15,763,696 of record NC_134463.1, on the reverse strand, counting down.
GAAAGTAATCTGGGGGAGTCAGATTTAGCAATCCTAAACGCTACAAACTTTACGAAATGATTCGTTCACCAAAGACATTTCGTAAAACGGTCATTTGTGCGGTGTGTGGCATCTTGTTAGGACCAACCGAGATTGATCTCCGCTTCTGTTAACTGACTAATGAAGTTTGTTAAAACAGTACAATAAGGATAACTATTATCTGTATTTTCAAAAAAGATTGGACCCATAATGGGCGTTCAGCTCACACCGATCCAGATTGCAATTTTAACTTCGACTAATTCATGGTAGTTACTTTTCGACCACAGTCGTGTATTTTGTGAATTAATATACCTTCCAAGATGAAACCACGTTTTTTCATCTGTGAAAAAACGTAATGACGTGGATACCTACGGAATTTTGGTTAATAAAACGTTAAAACCATTGACATGATTAATCGGTTTGCCGTTAACTAAATGTTTCAATTCTTGAACACACATTACTTTGTAGGGATAAAGTTTCAGTTCTTTTCTTACAGGTTTATCTGCGGTAGCAAGTCCGATATTTTGCTACTGCGCTAATTACTTATTGATTTTAATGGAGTTTTGGCCAAAGCATCCTAGATATCAAGCAGCTTCTGTTCGGTTAAGATGGTCTTCCACTTCGATCAGCTTCTTCAACAGAGCCTGTTGCCCGAAATTTTTCGATAACAGTTCGAACTACATTGCGATGAGTATTTGGAAACTTTTCAGAAAACTTGAACTTCAAGAGATAAGTATACGTGTCTTCTTCACGAAATACGTGTTCAACGAGACAAAATACGTTCTTCTGTCGAAATTATTTTTCCCACAATTATTGATTACAATAAACGAAACAACATGAAATGAGACGAAGCATTTCAATCACAACTCAACCACTGACGTCTTGATTTATTACTGAGCAACGCCCAACGAACCCAAAGGACAACCAAACTAATGTCAACAACAGAATGGACAACATAGTTCTAAAACATACGGCACAGTGACTTTCCGAATCCACCGTATTTTATATTTTAGCTTTTTCAATTCGTTCTTCTTTTGTGTATTTGTTCATTTTATTATTCGTTATATCCATATTACTTTAATTTTCATTTCATATTTTCAAAATTTCTTCTAATTTTAATCTGTTGAATTTCTGCGCTTCTCATCTCCTAAAATATCCATATCATCTGCAAACCTTATAATATTTATTCTCCTTCTTCCTTCACTGATACCTTCAGCTTCATCTAAGGGAATTTTGATTATATCTTCATTTTAATTTTTAAAGAATTATCTCTTGCATTATCCTTTTCCTACGTAAAACCAGTCAGTTTGAGAATTCTTTATTTTCATAAAATTTTTCTGATTCAGTTAAATTCCCTAATTAATCTTTTACTTTCTAAAGTTCTGTTTGTCTCTTTAATATTCCCATTACATTTTCCATTTGACACAGTTAGTTGTTTATCCTATATTTATGAAACGTACACTTTATTCCTTTAACTGGTTCTCGTACACCTTTCACCAAAATTTCTTATTAGTTCAATCGCATTTCTTGTCCGTCTCTCATTCCTGAATCCATATTGGACTTTTGAAATCATTTTCTCCATTTTTACAAATTCAATTAAGTTGGGAATTCGTAGAAGACACTTTGCTGAATGCAAAATTAAACTGATTGTTCTACAATTTTGACACTTTGTTGCACTACGTTTTTTGGGGAATTGAATCATAATTGTTTTAAAAAGGTCTTCTACCCTTGTCTCACTATTATAAATTACATTCCAAAATCGGCATTTTCTTTAGCAACATTCCTCAACTTGTGTATTTCTGCTTTTACTTTATTATACTTTAATTAATAACCTTTTTTTCTAAATCTTCTACATTTGAGCATTCAACATTCTGTTCTGCTTTTTGTATTGTTCTTCTTAATTATTTAATTTTTCTATAAATCTTCTCACCTTCTTCATAATTCCTGTTCCTATATTTTCTTGCTGTGCTACTTAATTAGTCTTTTGTGTCTTTAATCTTTTATTGTATTACTTCTCTTCGTTACTGTATAGTAACTTTATGCGTTCTGATGTCGCATCCGTCCAGAATGAAACGTTACGTTTATATTTATCAGAAATATTTGATTTAACCCACCGGGTTGGTATAGTGGTGAACGCGTCTTCCCAAATCAGCTGATTTGGAAGTCGAGAGTTCCAGCGTTCAAGTCCTAGTAAAGCCAGCTATTTTTACACGGATTTGAATACTAGATCGTGGATACCGGTGTTCTTTGGTGGTTGGGTTTCAATTAACCACACATGAATGTACAAGACTACACTTCATTCACACTCATACATATCATCCTCATTCATCCTCTGAAGTATTATCTAAACGGTAGTTACCGGAGGCTAAACAGGAAAAGGAAAGAAATATTTGATTTAATGATGTAATTTTTTTAATGTTACATTGTACGTATCGAGTGGTTTTTTTTAAATTTTTGAACCTTCTCCCGAATTTTTTTAAAATTATTGATACATTTTCTGTTTTAATATAGTATTTATTTTTTGGTTTTTAGGTAAATTTATGTGAAAGTTGACGATTTTTTTTTTAATGTGAAAGTAAACCGAAAGTTGAAATAATTAAATTTTATTTTATTATCTTGTAATTAATTAATTAAAATTTATATTATTAAAAGTAAATATTTTTCAAAATGAATTTCTTATAACATAGAAGTGACACAAAAAGTGTATCGTCAAATCCATCTGTATGTTCCAGAAATTTTAAGGTATTGAGCTTCTTTATATGTTCTTTAGGCATATTTGAATAATTTTTGAATCTTTTTTATAAAAATTAGAATTTTGTATGAGACTGTACTTTCACAAATCTATGTGGAAGGGAATATTTTTTAATTTTTAAATTCTAACTTAAATAAATTTAAAATCTTATAAACACAAACATGAGTTACATTTTAATGACAAATATTAGAAAAAAGAATTCAAAAACAATAAAAAAATTAAGAAATTTTCATAGGGAACATTTTTTATAAATTAGAAATTTACGTTTCCCATCAATACAGGACTGTTTATTATTTGAAATTATAACCAGTGATTTATTCCTTGTTAGATAATAAAAGCAAGCGATAAGACAGTCGTATAATTCAATTGTTTATTATTATTATTTTTTTTTTTTAAAGAAAAATATGGTAAAAGTGCGTGGAAATCGACGATTTTGTTCAAGGAAAACGGTAAGTTTAATTAATTCTTTTTTTTTTAATTCAATGTTATCATGTTTTACATTAATTAATTAAAATAATACTGTTAAAAGTAAACATTTTTCAGAATTAATTTCCTGTTTATAGGATTTAATAATAGATTAATGAAAACTAGTTAAATGTGTATTTGTATTTTTAAATTATTACTATATTTATTATTTTTTTAATCATATTTATATAGATTTGTGGGATGTATTGTTTTCCTTTTTTATTTTTAAAATTATCTTTAGTATAAAACAACACGCAACAACTCTATTGTCTAGATCACGCATACTTTTTGTATCTAAAATATCTAAATGTATAAAAAAAGAGAGATAAAGAAAGTATTATAAATAGAAGAAGAGAGAAAACACAGTTAGTCTCGTCATAAACTTTACCTCTAAGTAGCCAATCGGACCTTACTAGCTATGGGCGGGAGTCTAATTCTGGACTTTTTCCAGGCTCTTTGTTCAAGGTAGAAATAGAATTGTGTAATTACAATTTATGCTTTTCCAGACTTCATGACTCCCATAAACAGGGTACTGTCTCACATCCGGTTAAGCTTGGGCAAAACTATTCTTGGAGTTTGTCCGTCGACAACAAATAGATCCTTAACTTTTATTAAAGTTTACTATGCCTCTTTCAATCTTTCATGTATTGCATGTTAGCGGTTTATTTTTGCTCTATATTATATACGACCAATCATTGATAATTATTGTACGGTTTACGGTTTTATTTTTCAGCTATTCATATATAAACACATGCTTTTTCCGTTTTAATCTATCGTAGCGTAGAAAATATAACGTATTTAGGTAGTCACGAAATATTTTTTAAGATATACATCTAATAGGTAATCGCGTAATAAATAGTTAAAGTAAGCGATATTTATTCCAGTAGAGTTTTTTAAATAAAAAAATAAAGGGAAAAATAAATCAAATTTTCGAATAATCGTACTAATTAAAATTATAGTAACTAATATCAAAAATATCCGGTTGACTCCGGGTAGAGATTTTACTACCAACACACATAGAAAATATTTTTTCTCAAAAAAATATATCGTGTAATTCCTGTGGTTAGACAGTGCTGCTGAATCTCTCCGTATATTGAGGTTTTCTCTCCCCCCCCCCAAAAAAGGTAAAAATATAAAAAATGGGTTAAAATACTTAGTCTTTAAATTTTAGTTTAAAGGGAGCTCGTTGGAAGGGAAGGAGCTCCAGTATTGTTTCATAACGTATAACGAATTTTTAGAAACTGTTCCATTGTTACAATATTGATTTTTTTTTTTATTAAAAGCTAAGGACATGAAACTTCCCAGGTGCAGGAACATGTAACTTATTTACTTATTATATAGTTAAAAAAATGTTTTTGATGGTTGAAAATATTTTGAAAAGAATAGTTGGACGTATTGCAATATTTAAATTTTTATTAACTACTGAGCTTGGGGAAGATTAAGGCTATGGTCTGCACCGGCTGATCGGAGAGATTGGGCCGTGGTTCGGGAGAATTAAACTATTGGCTCACCCAATTCCTGTCCGGACGCGGTGCGTTTCGGACGTACCTCTTTAGAAGGAGAAGGGCCGAGTACCCCGAGTGTCCTTACTGCGGAAAACGAGATACTTCGGAGCATGTTATTTTTGTCTGCGGCAGGTTGTCGCAGGTTTGTCTGGACAGTGGGACGAGAGACGCGAATGTGTCGCCACTACCGGACAGGTTGACGCGGACAACGTAGTGCCGTAACATGCTCGTCGGGATCCGCTATTTTGCGGCAGTGTTAAAACTGATCACAGTAGTGTTATAACAAAAGAAGAGGATGCGAGGAGGTGAAGTACAGCCCCCTATGGGGCTGCTGTTCGTCCGTATTTATACGGTTAGGCAGCAGTGATGAGACAGGTGGACGACTCCCTGAGCCATGACCGTAGTTCCTATGGCAAGGAAGACAACCAGACAAGGTAGTCAAGAAAGACAAGCCGGATACCAAGACAGAGGTGAAAACAAAGGCTGGAGAGCGACGGGTGACGGACAGCCCCCTGTGGAGCGAGCCGTTGTTCATCCGCGCTTGCGTGAATGGGCAACGGTGATGTTACACGGGAATTCTAGATCACCCGAACTCGATGGCACCTCCTGGGCTGCGTTATTCTTAATTGTGGGTCCGGCTCCGGGAGAGGAGTTGGTGAGATAGAGGTTTAGTTGGTAGGGCGCAGGTATACATACGCACTTTAGCGTCTTGCAGAATCTGTTAGCAAGCTCAACACTTCGTTAATAGATAAGATTCCTCCCCGCACCAGAGAAAATAAATTAAAAAACCGATGGACTGCAATGGGTTGTGAACCTCTCCTTTTACACCAGTATTTTTTTTTATTTTACTGAATGTATTTTGGAAAAAGGGAAAATTTTTGTCACACAATTTCTATTTTTTACGGAATTAAACAGGGAGGAAAAATTTAAATACTTTTCAATTCTTCTGATGTCAGCCTTATAAGAATATACAGTCAGTTTACAACCTTTGGAAAGGTATGTCGTGAACGGTTTTCCACACAATCAGAATTTTTTATATAGGTATGATAAATATATTATGTATCATGAAGATTTAATCGAAGAGAGAAATTTGGGAATACTTAGGATGAAATATATGATTACTATGGCACATGGGAATGAGTGAGCTTGAATTTTTCATACTGGTACAGTAAATATGTATAAATTATTTAAAACAATTCCGTTCTGTCAGAAACCTTTTACTAAAATATATGCAAATCGAGTAAACAACAAATTATGTTTTTATTATAGAAGACAATTAAAATCACCGATCTGAGTGGCGAATTCTTGGCCATTCATTTGGGATTCCCAATTCTAATTCCGGTCAAGCATGGCAATTTCAAATGCTAAAAATTTCTGTGTAAGATTCTAGAATGAATTAATTTATGAAGCAATAAAAAAGAAAAATTTCAGATATATTCCTATGAAATAGTTTAAAATTTTGTTAATTTTGTGATCTATTCCTGAAAATTTTTAAATTAAATGTAATTTTTTAAACGTACGTTTTAAATAAATTGTTAAACGATCAATATTTAAAAGATGATTTTCTTTTAAAATTTCTTACAAAATTTTAAATATTGAATTTTTGTTGCATTGAAAGGGAGTCCGACAAGGATGTTCCCTATCTCCGTTACTTTTTAATCTTTACATGGAATTAGCAGTTAATGATGTTAAACAACAATTTAGATTCGGAGTAACAGTACAAGGGGAAAAGATAAAGATGCTACGATTTGCTGATGATATAGTAATTCTAGCCGAGAGTAAAAAGGATTTAGAAGAAATAATGAACGGCATAGATGAAGTCCTACGCAAGAACTATCGCGTGAAAATAAACAAGAAGAAAACAAAAGTAATGAAATGTAGTAGAAATAACAAAGATGGACCGCTGAATGTGAAAATAGGAGGAGAAAAAATTATGGAGGTAGAAGAATTTTGTTATTTGGGAAGTAAAATTACTAAAGATGGACGAAGCAGGAGCGATATAAAATGCCGAATAGCACAAGCTAAACGAGCCTTCAGTAAGAAATATAATTTGTTTACGTCAAAAATTAATTTAAATGTCAGGAAAAGATTTTTGAAAGTGTATGTTTGGAGTGTCGCTTTATATGGAAGTGAAACTTGGACGATCGGAGTATCTGAGAAGAAAAGATTAGAAGCTTTTGAAATGCGGTGCTATAGGAGAATGTTAAAAATCAGATGGGTGGATAAAGTGACAAATGAAGAGGTATTGCGGCAAATAGATGAAGAAAGAAGCGTTTTGAAAAATATAGTTAAAAGAAGAGACAGACTTATAGGCCACATACTAAGGCATCCTGGAATAGTCGCTTTAATACTGGAAGGACAGGTAGAAGGGAAAATTGTGTAGGCAGGCCACGTTTGTAATATGTAAAACAAATTGTTGGGGATGTAGGATGTAGAGGGTATACTGAAATGAAACGACTAGCACTAGATAGGGAATCTTGGAGAGCTGCATCAAACCAGTCAAATGACTGAAGACAAAAAAAAAGTTTCATTGAAATCTCTTCCAAAGACGCATCAAATATGTAAACTGGAAAAAGTTTCACTAAAGAGTGGATTGAATGGAAGCATGACATTTTAATGAAAAACTTTTCTTCATTTTTTTCGAAGTTTAATCTTTCTTTTGAAGTAGTTTGAAATATGTTAAATTTAATAAGTAAATGATTTAAAAAGTTATTTGTAATGAAGGTGGCGTTCAATGTTAAAAAAAGTATTTCTTCAAAACTTAAAATATATTTTTCCGTTTTAAATATTTTTATTTCCTGGTGCGAAGTAAAGGAAGTATTGTGATGAAAAATTTCGCTTTTCAGATTTTAACGGAAATATTCATTTTGACCATCCCTGAAATCCATTTTGACTAGTTTCCATTTTGACATCTGTAGTACGTACGTACATACATACGTATCTCTTATAACTCAAAAACGATTAGCCGTAGGATGTTGAAATTTTGGATTTAGGACTGTTGTAACATCTAGTTGATTTCATCTTCGCTATTGATTGCAATCGACTGAACCAAAACTGTCCAAAAAAGCCCAAAATTAAAAATAAAATTGGATTTTGAACTTTTTCTTAACTGCAGTAATAAGCTCTCATTGAGAGCATGTAAATTATATATCATGGTGGTACTTATTTTCATTGGTTCCAGAGTTATAGCCAAGTAAAATTCTAATTAATGAAATACTTGAATCTTACAAGGGGAAGGAACATCGGTTCGAATCAGACTTCATCTCCTTTTTTTTTTAACTTTTTTTTTATTTAAATATATTGATTTATTAATTATTATTAACCTCTGATTATAAAAAGATTTCTACGATAAATAATAATTCAATAATAACAATAAAAAAAAATCAGAAGTTATTAATGAAACAAAATTTTATGTACCAAAAAAATGTGTGTATATAATTTAATAGACGTACAAGGAAGTATTTGGTGTCGACACCAGATTTTTTTAGGTCATCCCTCATTTTACTGGTTTAATTATTTTTTCTATTATATTTAATTTTGTAATAATTATTTAATTTCAACATATTTCTTTATCTGTTTGAGATGTACTTTCTAACTTTTCTCTTTCCTCACACCTTTTACTTAACACGCTATCTTCCAGTATTCTTAATTTACTCTGGATGCCTCAGTATAATATGACGTACTAAATAGGATCTAATTATAACATTTTTCATTTTCTTTTATCTATTTGTCTTAAAATTCTTTATTTTCTTATTTTTTAATACTACATTTCAAAAGGTCTTATTTTTTACGGTTTTGACAAAAACAACATAGAATTTTTGTTTAAAAGTTTATTATTTTTTTAAAGTATAATGGTAGTTTTTCTAAATTTATTTTACTTTTGATATATTTATGAAAATCTATAATAAAATACTTTTTTTTTTTAAAGCAGCACCAAAACTGTCCAACTTTGTTTATATTAATCTACAACTTCTACGTAAACCTTCAGTTAGTTTGGAGTTTTACGAAGCTAAAACATTTGATAATTGGGCTGTTTTGATGGACATTGTATTCATAAAAACAGCTAAAAATCGTAAAAGTATTTTTTAAACAACTTACAATTTCTAAATATATCTTTGATATTAAGAATTTTTTCCTTCGTAAAGGTATTCCTTTCTTGTGGTAATTTATTTTTAATATTTTTTTTTACACTTTTCATCCTTTTTCATTTTACTCGATAAAAAATTAACTTTTATATATAATTTTATCCTGCATCAATTGCCCTTCAGTTCCTTTTATCAGATTTCATTATCGTTGTTTTTCCTAATTAAATTTTTCTCCAAGCAGTGATTTCATATCATTTAGCATTTCTTCCATTTCATTTTTTAAAGATGAAATTATATTGGAAAATATAATTATTCGTTCGAGTATTCTTTTTTAATGAAAAATATTCTGAAATGGTACTGTAAGTGCTAAAAATAGTATTCTTCTTAAAAGGAATTATATTCTTCCTATTAATAGATTAAATTAACTTACTTTCATTTCAATTAAGTTTAAAACAAGTTTGTCTAGCAACTTTAATTAAATCGTTAGTTCTTAATCGTAGTTTGTTATGGGAGCTAGATAATCAGATTAACAAATCGAATAAAAATCATTATAGTCTGTTTGTTTATATATGTTATAAAACCCAGACACACGAATAAAAACTTCTTAAACATTTTTTTCAGTTTTTTAATATATAGATAACTCTATTTCCTTCTATAATTTCTTTCATGAATTTTATAATGTGAATATTTATATTTTGTAGAAGTTCCATTTGGTACTGCTACTCCATCAAAATGCATTCATCATTTAATAATAATAATAAAAAAAAAAAAAAATTATTTTATTATAATAAAATAAAAAATCACCACAAAGGAATACTATAATAAAATATAACTGTAGAAATAATATAAATACTTAAAACAGTAGTTAATTTTACTAACAGATGGGTAAACGATTTGCATAAAATTCTTTTCTTTTAAGTTAATGTTATGGTTATATAAACACTGTCTGACGTTCTTTTCAAATGTTCTCAATTCTATATTTAACTGTGTGGAGTAACTTTCTATTTCAATTACTGTAACACATTGAAACATATGGAATTAATTTATATTACATCAGATTTCGGACGGCAAACAATCAATGGTTCCTTTATATATATATATATATATATATATATATATCAATAACTGCATGAAGTTTTTATATAATAGCTTCTGTATAATATACATAAATTTCGATATATACAGAGTGTATCAGCAAGTTCTCCCGGAACTTTCTAACCTATTTTACTCGTGATAATATTGGAAAAAGTACAAATAAACACAAGTTCTAAATGTTTCGTTGACGAGTTAGGTCTAGTAAAAGATTTCGCTCGGATTTCAGCTACCCCAGTGAAATAAAGACGTACTGAAATTTTTAGAACGTTAATTAAGAGACAAAATTAGTGATTTATTACTGTTATAAAATTAAGGTTTAAAAATCGAATAAAGTAGGGACCAGAACCGTATCTGCGATAGTTTTTGATAACTATGGGGTTAAAACATTAAACTGGGGGAAAAATACCTTGATTTTATGTTTGACGGACTTTGTTAAGTATGTAATAAATACAAAAAACTTGTAGAGAATGTAATTTTGAACAAAACTTTGTAAGATAATTTGAATAAAACGAAGAAAATTTAGAAAAATTTGAATTTAATTTAGAAAGAGTACATTAAACCAAAGTGCATTAGACGTACCAGTTTATAATAAATGTTCAAAAATGAGTTCGCAATTTTTAATACGTATCTTGGCACGTATTACTGTTTTTGTTACTCTTTTAGTTATTACGGGCTGTCATAAAGTTGCTCAGCTGTATCCATAATACGGACAATTAATTCCTCACGAGAATGTATTTTTGTTTTGTATACAATTTTTTTATCCATCCCCAGACGCAAAAATGTAAAAGTGATAAATCAGGCCATCTTGCTGGCCAGGAATGTAGACCTCCACAACCGATTCATTTCTTAAGGAAATTATGATTTAAGGTAGTAGAAACGGCACAAGAGAAGTGGGGAGTTCCATCGTGCTGGAAGTATACTTTGCGTTTCAGCACTGGAGGAACATCTTCAAGAAGCTGCATCAATTAACAACGACGTGTTGGACAGATCGTTCGTACCAGTACTAGGTTGTGTGAACCTGTTTTTTGAAGATTGTGAAAAGTCGCGCTAATTTTTTTGGGATCTGGAATCCTGCGTTTCGGAAAACATATTTCATATTCGACTGCAGTAGTTGAACCATTACCATTACACACACCCAAAATACAGGGTTATCATAAAAGAATGGTGCGGTTTCAGTAATTCATAGGAAGGTTGCAGGGAAATTTCTAGATGTTATATTGGTATCCCTGAAAGCCTGCAACCCAAAAGTTTGTTTATCAGCAGTTGTAACCACAACGTCAGTTCTTGTATTGTTGTTGCGGTGACTTTAGTGAGTTACTATGTTCTCGGATAAAGACAAAGCAAACAGTGTTTTATTGATGGGTGAATTAAAATCCGTTTCGACGTGAATTCGGAAGAGATCCACCACACAAAAATAACATAACACGTCGGTTCAAACGATTCGAAGAAACCGGATCGGTTAAGAAACAGAAATCAACCGGCAGACCAAGTGTACGATACGAAACGGTTGAACTAATTAGACGATCGGCAATTAGAAGTCCTGGGAAGTCCATCCCCCGTCGAAGCGTCGAATTAGGTATTCCAAAATCAACAGTTCACAAAGTTTTACGTAAAAAACTGAAATTACACGCTTATAAAATCCAGATGATAGTGTAAAACGTTACAATTTCGCTGTTGAAATGTTGGACAGAATAAGTGAAAACGAATTTTTTTTTAGATGATATAATTTTTACAGACGAAGCTACATTCCATGTGAATGGATGCGTTAACAGACACAATTCACGAATATGGGGCTCTGAAAATCCACACGCAATTATTGAGAAAAAACGCGATTCGCCTAAGGTTAATGTTTGGTGTGGTGTGATGAAAAATCGTGTAATATGGCCTTTTTTCTTTGCTGAAAAAACAATTAATGGAGTTGTGTATCTTGACATGTAAACCGATTATTGCTTTCCTCAGCCGGATGAACTCGAAAACATTCATCGACTTGGGGGAGCACCAACAAGATGGTGCTCCCCCGCACTTCAATGCATCGGTTACGGACGCTTTGAACGAAAAATTTGGAGATCGATAGATAGGCCGGCAAGGACCTATACTTTGGCCTCCAAGGAGTCCAGATCTGACACCTTGCGAATTTTTCTTGTGGGGATACATCAAAAGCGTTGTTTATACTCAAAAACTTTGCGACCTAAACCGCTTAAAAAACAGGATTAATGAAGCAATGACAACCATTAACGAAGAAATGTTAACTAATGTTTGGAGAGAAGTTGAGTATCGTTTGGACATTTGTCGAGCGACTAAGGGCGCACATATTGAAATTTATTAATTATGTAAAAAAATGTTTGAGACGACAAATTTGAAAAATAAAAAAAAACATAAACTGTAAGTAATTCCGTTTTAATTTAAACCACGTTCAAAACCGCACCATTCTTTTATGATAACCTGTATATTCCATATCAGCGTATTTCTCTGTTCTAAATAAGTTCGACATTACTTCAACAGCAAACCAACCACGTTCAAACTAAAATTCGCAGAAAACCTTCGCTAACGAGAACACAGTTTACAATACCCGATATAAATAATATACCTTATAGAATGATTTAAATACTTATATAGTACTACGCATTGTTAATCAGCTGTTTTTATTTTATTGCCAATTTTGAAATAATAATTTTTCAAATAATTTATTGTATTTCTGTCATTAATAAAAAAATTACTAAGTAATTTTTATTTTACAATTGTGTAATTTCCAGTTTTTTTTTATTTTTTAACATTGTTTTTACAAATTTTTCACATCACCAAAAAATAATTCAATTTCTTTTTACATTAAATAAGTGCTTTTCTGACAAATTTAATAGAATTCTAATTTTTATAACTTTTCTTTGTTTTGATTAACATATCTTACACCGTTTTGTTCAGAATTAATTTCTCTACAAGTCTTGATTAAAAGTTTTATGTATTTATGTTTTATAACATAACTTACATAATATTTAACTTTGTTAAATGAGTTTTACCTATTTACTCATAGTGGTTTTACCCATTCAACAAAGTTACTTAATACATAAAACATAGCAGAGTAATATATAATACATAAAACATACGTACAGTAACTTTGTACGTTTTAATTTTATTATAGTAATTCTATGTAATTTTGTAATGGGTTTTACCCATTTAACAGTTACTGTACGTCAGACATAAAAAAACAGGTCTTTTTAATCCAGTTTATTAGTTTCATCCCACATTTCTCAATATCTTTTGCATATACGGTCTGAGACTTATTTTATTCAATTTTCATGGATAACAGACTTCACATACATCTTCGATTGGGATTTTGAATGCCGAACAATGATGTTATTCCGCTTCGTTTAGTCACTTCAGTAACGTAAAAGAAAAGTAATCTTTAGTATAAGGTGAAGTGACGTTGTTTATTTTGTTTGGTACTTTAAGCTGTGAGGATTCACATTCAAAGTTATTAAGTTGGTTGCGATGATTTAAGCAGTTTCATACGATGACTTATTTTTTACCAATATATCCTTGCAAGATAAAACAGGTTGTTTATCTTTTTTTTTCTCTAATTCCATATTATTCTAAGGAAATTGTAAGAATATACTGATTATTTTCTAGTTTTTCACTTATAAAATCAATCCTTTATTATTTAACATATCTCTGTACTCAGTATTTTTCTTAAAGATCCTTCTTAATTTGTAGGATATATTTAATATGCTTAATATATAGAATATTCTTAAGACATATTTTTATATGTAAACAAAAATGTAATGACGTAAATTATTATATCAGTGTTATTGCAACTCCAAAAAATAATTAAAAAGAATATCGAAAGCCACGATATAGCTGTTCTACTTAGCAGAACGATATAACTGCAATTACTTATTAGCATAATTAAAATGAAAATAGGATCATTAGTTTCAGGTTACATTTGAAGCAGAATAGAAAAGTACTAAAAAGTGCATCAAATCGATCTTGTGATCGATGAAAAAAAAATTATATAATTAAAATAAATTTAATTTTTATAAAATTCAATGAATAAAACATTGTACATGTAGTTTGTGAAATAAAAAATATAAAATTAATGTTAGTTTATAATGTTCACCGGTGGAACATAAATTACATTAGCTCCAGGTGTGGTTTCATAGTACATTAAGAGTAACAGTTAATAATAACAGTATTATGAGTATATTACAGTACATTTTTAAATGGAACTTTTATAACTTTTCAATAAAAAAAGACCTTTATAACTGTACTATATTTAAATTATAAAGTTCTTTAATGCATTATGTCAAAAATTTTACATTTATTAATCATAAAATTTATATAATATATAGTCGGTCCGTTTCTATGAACAGAAATAATATCTGATTAAATTAATTACTAATACATTTTTAAATCATACACATGTATTAAAAAAAATTGTGTGTGTGCGCGCGCGCGTCTATAAATACTGTTTTTTGGAACTGAATGAACAAACCCTTCCTACATATAGTTGAGTTAGCAAAACCATCCCTACCATAGCTGACATATTACGAAACGTTTCGTCGGCGGTACGTACTTATAGTAGAGCCAAACAAAAGCAACGATAAAAAAAAACTTTTAAATAAACAATTTCCAGTATATATATGTCACGAAAGTAAGACTTTTTTGATTAGTTATTTTTTTTTAAGAATCACTTGATGGAAAACATTTAGTTATGTAGATTATTAATATTAAAGCTTGTCATTGCAGTTCAACATGCGTGGCCGAATAATCATAAATAAAATATAACATGTAATTAAAAAAATAAAAAAACACAAGATTATACACGTTTATATTACAGGCAATTAGAATAACAGCTTACTGTTACATACAAAAGTAAATTTTGTAATGGTAATGTAAATAGATTATTAATGGAAAACACTGTTTTTGAAAAGTTATCTACTACAGTATACTTGACGAAAAATATTTAATACCAAATCACAGCTTGATCTTTCTGTTTTACTGTTCGGACTTCCAATTTATTTGAAAAAATTAATAAGAAACACCGAAAATTATGCATAAAACACTTTTTACGCTAGTTCTAGTTTTCAAGGTATACAAAATCCAACAATCTACAATTTCATTAGGAGATTAATTAAAATAAAAATCCCTTTCGGCACGCTGGAAGGTGGAGGTAGATTTCACCGGTGCTAAGTAGGTGATAAAAATGATTTCCAACTTAACGTTAAGAAAAATCTCATATTTACTCAATACGACAATGGTTGCATGTGAAAAAAAGTTTCACATGTTTAGCATACGAAAAACCCCATCTTCTTACAATACCAGCAAAATTTTGGTCACTTCTTGCCGTAAGGGTTGTTCATATCAAAAATTGTTTCTGACAAAAGTTTTAGGTAATTTTTAGAGTAATAACAACCACTTTAAACCTATTCGATACTGTGCGTATTAAGGGAAGTGTGATTTTTTTGTCTTCGAAACCTCCTGGGCCAATAAAAAACCTTTACTTAGATAAGTTTTAGGTTCTTATCCAAAGAATAATAGGAACTTTAAACGAATTCGATATTTTATCTAATAAGAAAGTTTAGCCATTATCCTTTGTACTGTAATTTTCAGGAAAGGTTGAAAAATTTTACGAACAGTTTGAAATTTTTAATTAACCTGTTGAAACAAAAACTTGACCAAATGATCTTATTTCATATTTTAAAGAATTCTAATGATTCTTTCATCTTTGAAACAATTTTTTTTTTTTTTTGAAAATTAGTACATTATGTGGTATAACACAAGTGATTTAAGAGGCCATTATAAATTACCTTATTCAGAGCTTAATTTTTTCAGTTAACAACATGATGAAAATAGGATTGTTAAAAGAGAGAAAAATTTCCCTTACATATGCTGCATTCTTAACCGTTCTTTCCGTTAGAATAGAATGCTTCACATTGCTTCACGCAAAATAGATTTACTAACAGCAAAAGATCTTTAGAAAAAGTACATGAAGTTACATGTTTCGTAAACGTAGTACTTTCATCTATGAAGCGAGATTATTTTCAGTACTTTCAGCATTTATATTACTTGTAATACATGTAAGCGTACTACAAGTGTTTGTAATGCCAGTTAGGCGTAATTCATGAAGTGCCACACTTCCATAAAATGATACATTAATTTAATCATAATAAACGTTTTTATACGTTGAAAACAAATTACCAAAAATTGTTTAAAAGAATATTCTTTTTTTTTATTAAATTTTAAATAAGCCTGAGGAGGTGCAAACAATTTTTTTGGTAAGTCCATGGATACATGCTATTACCACCGTTTGAGCGTTTTTTTAAATAACTTCGAAACATTGAATGTTTTTAAAGTAAGATTGAATAACACAGAACGAAATAATTTTATTCATCCGTGATTCTGCGAAAATAATTTGTAAATTTAATTATGAATTTTTTTTTTGTCTTCAGTCATTTGACTGGTTTGATGCAGCTCTCCAAGATTCCCTATCTAGTGCTAGTCGTTTCATTTCAGTATACCCTCTACATCCTACATCCCTAACAATTTGTTTTACATATTCCAAACGTGGCCTGCCTACACAATTTTTCCCTTCTACCTGTCCTTCCAATATCAAAGCGACTATTCCAGGATGCCTTAGTATGTGGCCTATAAGTCTGTCTCTTCTTTTAACTATATTTTTCAAAATGCTTCTTTCTTCATCTATTTGCCGCAATACCTCTTCATTTGTCACTTTATCCACACATCTGATTTTTAACATTCTCCTTTAGCACCGCATTTCAAAAGCTTCTAATCTTTTCTTCTCAGATACTCCGATCGTCCAAGTTTCACTTCCATATAAAGCGACACTCCAAACATACACTTTCAAAAATCTTTTCCTGACATTTAAATTAATTTTTGATGTAAACAAATTATATTTCTTACTGATGGCTCGTTTAGCTTGTGCTATTCGGCATTTTATATCCCTCCTGCTTCGTCCATCTTTAGTAATTCTACTTCCCAAATCACAAAATTCTTCTACCTCCATGATCTTTTCTCCTCCTATTTTCACATTCAGTGTTCCATCTTTGTTATTTCTACTACATTTCATTACTTTTGTTTTGTTCTTGTTTATTTTCATGCGATAGTTCTTGCGTAGGACTTCATCTATGCCGTTCATTGTTTCTTATAAAAATTATGAATTAGAGGACTTTAAACCATCTGATTTAGTCTTCATTATCTATTAAACAAATTACACAATTATCTCAACATACAAAAAATATATCATATTATGATGTACTATCTCTATTTCTTAGGTTGGAAAAGAAATTATAAGCAGTCTACATACGACTCAGTAATCTATTGTAGGTTTGAGATGCGATCATCTACTTATCCAATTTATTTATTCTGTTAATTATTAATATAAATTGTTTTCCTCTTTTGAGTAAATCATAGTACATAATGCGATTTAAAAAAAAAATCGTAAAGTAATATTTATTTGTTGATTTACACTAGCTATTCCAGGATTTTATATATTTGATATTCATGTAAAATATTGAAGACAGCAAAGACTACTCAGAAATATTTTTTCTGAGAGTAACAATATTCATTATACAGTTAATCCTGGTGGTGAACAGAATAAGAGTGTCGCTATATTTCATTTAAGTGATTTCATTCCTCCAGCGAACCTCGGAGAGCTTGACATACTAAATGACAGCAACTGACCTTATTTGGCTCTGTAAAAAGACAGTAGGAAACCACTTTATTCCTCACTTTTCCAAGGTTACTTGTTGGAGAAGATTTTTGATCGTGGAAACGGCTATATCATTTTTGTAACTAACGTATTTCGTAAAATCACATAAAACCGGTAGAGTACAGTCCCATATACCCATATATTTCATATTCTTTGTTTTTTCTGATTTTTTCCCCTGATATTTTTATTTTCCAACATACAAGCTACGATTCGAGGAGAGTGATGTAATCTTGAATAAAAGGAGAAGCAGTAGCCGGAATTTCGTGAACAGAAAGAATTGCAGTATCGTCAGCAAACTTTGAAACTGTGGTATCTGCCGTAATTGGCAAGTCACCCGACTTGCAACAGAACATACAAGATGGGTTCGAGAACGCTTCCTTGAGGTACGCCTGATTGTATAAGGAATAAATCCATCAAAACCTCTCCATGTTTTACTTGAAAGCACCTGTATTCTAGGTAAGATTTTAGTACCACATAGAAAACATGCGGTGGAACCTTTTTCAGTTTATAGTGCAACCTCACATGCCAAAACTTGTCGAAAGCCTAACTGACATCGAGGAAATCCGCTGAACAGTACTCTTTCTCGTCTAGAGCATGATTTATAACGTTTACAATTCTGTTTGCCTTCTCTACAGAAGCATGTTGCTCCCTAAATCCCCAAAAAAATTAAAATTTAATTTTTTTTATAAAAGATTGATCTATTTTTGTATAATATAAATTTATCTAATTAGGACGAGTAGTTTGACTTTAAAATTATACAAACTTAAAGAAATTAACAATAACATGAAGTCAAAATTGAATATTACGTCGGGTAATAATTTTCACTTGCGGATAAATATATTCTCTATTCTGTAAACAAATTACAGGGTAGTTGTTTCATCTTTAATTCCTTTTATGTTCTTGTATCAGGTAGAATTATAAAGATCGTTTATCTTTCAGTAAGCGCGACTGTTGGTTACGTGCGGCTGACCCACCGATTACTAACCACAGTTTTTTTTTATCATTAGGAAACAATTTCAGTTTTGTTACAAAAATAGTGAAATAAAAAAATCCTTTGTGAGTATATTTTCTACCCTTATAGTCTTTTTTTTCCACAATGAAAAATATTTGCTTTAAAAATATTGATATTATTCTTCTTTTTTTTTGATACTTGAAATAAATATTTAATATGATCTATTAAATTTGGTGTAAGTAAGTAATAATTAACAGTTAAGTTTAGTACAACGTTAAAAAAATGAAATAAATGGAAATACAACTTATTAACTGTTGAAAGTTTATATGATTATTATAATACTTCGGTTACTAAGAGCTTGCACGATTAATAATATAAAAAAATAATAAATCTTTATTCTCGTGCCATATTATTCTCCTTTATATTTCCAAAACAATTATTTTGGCTGATTTGATATAAATGAATTTGTTATGTTTTTAAGAATAAATGTCTTCCCTATTCAGTGGAGATACTCAAATAGGGATTATTTCTTACAGAAATGGGTATGTTAATTGTATGATTTACAGTATCACAATCTTCCTTATCATTGTAATTTATGTAAATTATCTTGAAGTACCAGTGGCGTAATCAGAAATTAATTTTCTACGAGTAATTATTTTCAGTCAGTTCTTATGAAGATATCAGTTTGGTATATATTATCAGGTATATATTATTGGTATATATATTATAATATATATTATAATTTATAATAATAAATTTATACTTTATATTAAATAATAATAATAATTATAATTTATAATTACTTAAATAATATTTATAATAATAATAATATAATAATAATAATGACCTGTTTCCACCTTCAGGTCCCCTCATGGATTGGATTTTTTGGCCACCTGCAGGATATGAACAATTTATGGATTAGGAAGTGGACATATACCAAACTTAGAGCTGGCGATGTGGCGGCTACGGTCGAAGTTATTTGCAGGTGTAACGGAGACCTATTGTTGTCCACATGCCCCCCGCGATGGCAAGCATGTAGTTAAGGTGCCCATGTTGTTCGGAGCATGGGAGCCCTGAAAGCCTCGGTGTGTAAGGGCCTGGAGTCAGTGCAGAGACTGCGCATCCGCTCTCTGCCAGGACATATGCCGGTTCCACCGGAGTACCGGAACGGACCTCCAGGGTTGGTAGCCCTGGAGTGGGGGTGTACCCCGGCGGCTAGCCTTACTACAGAAGGGATTTATTGTTCATGCAAGTTGAACAATTAAACGTGGCAGAGGGTTCACGCAAACACCCTCGTTTAGAACCAGCCGTTTCGCCTGAGGCAAAACGGAGAAAAAGTGCCGAAACTAAAAAGATAGAGATTGAGGCTAGAAAAAGCTTACAAAAAGCTTTTTTCAAGAACAATAATACACCGAAACCTAAATATTTGGTTGTTACCAAGGAGGATGGAAATTTTTCGAAGGTGAGTCCTTTTCTCATCGCTCGGGAAATAACCAAATGCGCTGGTGGCCCTGTAAAAGAAATAAGGAAGACCTTCATAGGACTTCATGTTGAGACTGTAAATGATGTCTAGTCTCAAAAGATTTTAGGGCTTAAAAAGATTGGAGAACTGGCTGTGCATGTTGATCCCCATGGTACGCTCAACACCTCAAGAGGTGTGGTCGTCTATCGGGATCTTTTAAATTGTACGGAACAAGAAATTGTTGAGGAGTTGTCAACGCAGGGAGTCATAGAGTGTCGCCGATTGAACATGAGGAGGAATGGCGAGGTCCTACCTTCAGCCTCTCATGTTCTCACATTTAACCGGCCTACCTTGCCGGAGAAGATTAGAGCGGGGATACATCGATTGGATGTGCGGGCATTTATCCCGCAACCAATGCGATGCTTCAAGTGCCAACGTTTTGGCCACACCGCCATCAAATGTGAGAGAACGCAAATATGCGTGTGCGGCGAAGAGGTGCATGAGGGAGAGCCGTGTAAAGAGCCCCCTACATGCATCAATTGCAAGGGACAGCATTCATGTAGATGCAGGAATTGTCCTGTCTACAAAGAAGAAGTAGCTGTGCAGGAAGTTAAAACTCTGCAGAAAGTCAGCTACATCGAAGCTAAAAAGATTGTTAACGCCCGCAAACCCAGAGCAACAACATCTTATGCTCAGGCGCGGCTACTGTTCCTGCTCCTGCTCCAATTGCTGTAGATGAAAGTCAGCTCATCAGTAAACTTGCTCCGAACTTGGCTAACATGATTGAAAGAATTATTGACAACAAAATGAAATCTTTCAACATTAAAGATCCAATAAAGCCAAAGATATTAGTACAGCCTCCTCCCGAAGATAAAACAGCGAAAGCTGCTCTCGCGCTGAGGAAAACGGACCCCAAAGCAGAATACCAAGTCCGTCTTAGTGAGATTCTTGATGTCAAGAAAACAACAATACCTACAGAGACTGTTATGGAGGCTCCCAAGCCTCCTGCAACTGAAGTGGCCTCTAAGCCTCAGAGGCCACAAAAAATCACACAGGGGGGGCGAGTGTCTCCCCTCCCTCAGGCGGTTGCCGGTGCTATCCCCGAGTCGGGGAGTGGCCAGGTTGCCGCCTCTCAATCGGCGCCTGAGACCGGCGCCGATCCATGTCCGTCGTCGTCGGCGGCTTCGGTGGTCTCCGACACGGAGACCGGAAGCCTTACAGGCGACGACCTTCTCCGCGAACATGCTGCTGTTCGCAACATGGAGAAGAAGCGAAAAAAAGGATGGCCGAAAGGAAAACCCAGACAATAATTTAATTAAAAATTATTGAGTCGATAGTACAGTGGAACATCAATGGATGTTTTTCAAACATCCATGAGCTCCAACGCTTGGTACATGATGTTGACCCGATCTGTATATGTCTGCAAGAAACACATTTCCGCCGAAATGAAAATTTTAAATTAAAAGGATTCAATATATTTCGGCGAGATCAACCGCCAAATATAAGAGTTAGAGGTGGAGTAGCTATATTAACATCGACTAGAGCTACCACCGAAGCGGTTGTTCTAAACACCAACCTACAAGCGGTCGCCGTTAGAATGAAGCGACCGCTTAAGATCACTGTGTGCAGCATATGCTTACCGAATTACGATTGGAATAAGGATGACATAGAAAGACTAATTTCCGAGCTTCCCCCACCTGTTTTACTGGTGGGTGACTTTAACGCTCATAATTCTCTCTGGGGATCGGATCGAGTAGATCCCCGTGGAAGAGAACTGGAAGGGTTCCTGATGAATTCAGAACTTATTATTTTAAACGACGGATCAGGAACCTTTTTCAATTCCAGAGATGGATCGACGTCCTGTATAGATCTTGCACTTATAAGCGGATCGATAGCACCGAGGTACAGCTTCCAAGTCATAGACGATCTGCATGGAAGCGATCATTTCCCGTTGCAAATTGTAACTGATGTTACAAGAACAATATATCCCATCCCTAAAAGATGGTTATTTGAAAAGGCAGACTGGACGAGCTTCACAGCTAGAACGATACTCCCGCAAACAACTGGAGTTATCGGAGACGATGTCGACGCCATAACAAATGCAATAATTGAGTCGGCATCGAGATATATTCCCAAAACATCTGGGAAACTTACAAAGAAACCCGTTCCATGGGTCCATCGTCCTATTTCTATGACGTGTGCTATGGGAAAAATATTGGAAAAAATGATTAATAATCGACTCGTCTGGGTTTTGGAAAAAGAAAACCTGATATCACCGTATCAAGCAGGTTTTCGACAATACCATTCTACCACTGATCAAATGATCAGCTTAGAGGACATTATATATAACAGCTTTATTACAAGGAAACATTGTGTCGGAGTCTTCTTTGATCTTCAGAAGGCTTTCGATATGACCTGGCGTCATGGTATAATGCTCCAGTTACATGAATGGGGCATTCGTGGCAATCTGCCTATACTGCTCAGCAACTACATGAATGACCGTACCTTCCAAGTACGCGTCAAAAATGAATATTCATGTGAAAGAATATTGGAAAATGGCATACCGCAAGGTTCACCGTTGAGCGGTACCTTGTTTACTTTTGCCATTAATAAATTGATATTAGCCATTCCAGTAGAAATCAGCAAAAGCGTCTATGTTGATGATCTGGCAATCATATATGCCAGCAACAAGACTGCTATGGTGAGGTACAAATTGCAACGAGCGATCGATGCTCTAAATGAAGTTGCAAGGAATACAGGATTCCAATTCTCACCAGAAAAAACGTTCTGTGTACACTTTTGTAGGAAGAGAATTCCTCATCAAAGTCCTGCTTTGACAATTGACGATAATCCAATACAATATAAAGACAGCGTAAGGTATTTAGGACTAGTATTGGATAAATCCCTTACATGGGGATTACATATACAGGACTTGAGTGATAGATGCAAAAGAGCCCTAAACATTATAAAATGTTTATCGAACTTAAATTGGGGCTCAGAAAAAGAGACATTATTGAGATTGTATAAAGCATTGGCTCAATCTAAACTAGACTACGGATGTATCGTATATTCATCCGCTAGAAAGTCGCACTTAAGAAAGTTAGACGTAGTTCATAATAGCGGAATAAGATACGCAACAGGTGCTTTCCGCACAAGTCCGGCGGCTAGTCTGATGTCTGAAGCCGGAATAATGCCACTACATTATAGAAGAGAGATCCTCTTGTTAGGATATGCAGCAAATATATGGGCTTTCCTGCTCATATAAATAATAAATTGTTTACGAATCATCCCATGGCTGCATTATACGAACGTCGTGCTACCTATTCCAGACCAGCCGGATATTAGAGTTAGAGTTAGCCAACATATTAGAATTTATACTGACGGTTCTAAAACCGAACATGGTGTTGGATGCTCGATATATGTAAATGAAGAAGCCCACTTTTGGAGACTGCCAGATGTGGCCAGTGTCTACACGGCAGAACTCACTGCAATTCAGCAAGCTCTTCGCTACACTGAACACTATTGCGAAGAGAGAGTGCTAATATGTTCCGATTCATTAAGTGCACTCGTTGCAATTCGGAACAAGAACATTAAGGATGTCCTAATTGCAAACATCCTGTCCATTTTATACGTTCTAAATCAACGAGGACAGCGATGCGTATTTGTATGGACTCCGGGGCATGCTGGTATTACAGGTAATGAAATCGCAGACGAAGCTGCCAGAAAGGCAACAGTCTGCGATGATTTGGATGCATTTCCTGTAAGAATGGCAGATGTTAAAAACCGTCTAACAAACATAGTAAGAAACAAGTGGAACGCTGAATGGAGGAGTTTAAATACAAAATTAAACTCAGTTAAAACTTCTCCTTATAAATGGAAAAGCGACTTTAAGTTGACTCGCCGTGAACAAGTAGCGGTGACCAGACTTAGAATCGGTCACACGCGATTAACAAATTTATATTTGTTAACCGGTGAAGTGAGACCAATGTGCGGTGTTTGTAATAAAACACTGACAATCAAGCATCTAATAGAAGAGTGTACCATATATGAGGACCTCAGAAAGAGGTTCCGTCTTAGAAATAATATTAGTGCTGATCTGGATAATGGAAATGAAGAAAATATAGTTGCATTTTTACACGCCAGTGGACTTCTTAAAAGTCTATAAAATGGAAGTTTACAGCTGTGGTAAAAGATACTCTAAGCGGTAGTTTTATATATACATATAAGGGAGTCTCGAAGCGTGGCACGTATAGTGACGGGAGGTAGCCCTATTGCCTAGGCCATTTTGGCTCACCTGCATTCAAGAGCAGTGAGTCGGGGTGTGTCCGATGATGGCATGGGGGACCCTCAAGGGTGGATTGAGGGCGCGAGGCTATGGGTGTACGCCGTGCATGCCTATGGCCTGATATAAGAAGGATTCAACTGCCACGGCACCCTGGCACGAATGATATACTGCTCAACGGCGGTTCTGGTCGCCCCGAGGGTGCTTAAGCAAACTATAAATGAGACTTCGTAGAAGAAAGAAAGATATGGTATTGATTAGTTTAATTTTAATTTTAAGTTCATGGTATTTTGAGAACCTATCTCAAATTTTAATATTGGGGCCCTTTACACCCCGTAAGTGTTTGTGATTGTCCTTGTCTTTCATGTTTTAATGTTTATTGTGAAGTTTGTGTTTTTAAATAAAATGTAAGGGCCCTTTACACCCTTACATATGACGATCATGATGGAGATAATAATTTCTTTTAAAGAATGTGACGAGGGCTAATGACCTTAGCAGTCGATGCCCGTAAAAATTTCAGTTAAAAAAAAAAAAAAAAAAAAAAAAAAAAAAATAATAATAATAATAATAATAGTAATAATAATAATAATAATAATAATAATAATAATAATAATAATAATAATAATAATAATAATAATTAATGTAATAATATTTATTAATTTTTATTATAATTTTATATTTTTTTTATTTTTATATTTATAATTTATTTTTTTTTATTATTATTATTATTATTATTATTATTATAATATATTATTATTATTATTATTATTATTATTATTATTATTATTATTATTATTATATATTATTATTATTATGTATATTATTATTATTATTGGTGTATATATTATTATCAGGTATATATTATCAGCATTTAATTGGTTTTAATATATTAACGTTCAACAGTATATTTGGCTCAGTGAAGAGGTTAACGGGAAATCCTCATTCTGCTCAGTAAGCCTGATATAAGATTCTTTTTGTTCTTCGAAATTTTTGCATGTTGAACTTTGCAAGTTTTGGGAGTTATTTTGTTTCAATTTCAGGTCACCGAAAACTATTACCAATATTATTGCAGCCATTTTTTTTTTTTTTAGTTCATCATTTCTTATCCCCCCCCCGGAGCCGTTGACACACAACTAAGCCTTAACACAGCTTCAGCGGGTGCCTTTGCCTTAAACTGCCTTGTCGAGAACTAATGTTTTCCCCAGGCAGCCGAGACTCAGTCTTTTGGTGATACGCAATGCCTCTAATGAGAGGATCCCAAGGGGGTCGCCCCACCGGGACTCCGATCTGTACGCCTTCCTCTAGTAAGGATCCGCCGGAGGGATCTCCCACAAATATTTTTGTGATACATTACGGTTATAGACCCAGAATTAAATGTTTTTTTTTTTGTTTTTTTTTTTTTTATAAGTGAAAGTAGTACAATAAATTAATCGTGTGGAAATGTTAGAACATTTATTTTTTTTTTAATATCATCAGTTTAATATCACCGGGTTCGAATCCCGGTCAGGGATGGAATTTTCACACACGTTACTAATCATTCATCTCATCCTCTGAAGCAATATCTAACGGTGGTTCCGGAGGTTAAACAAGAAAACAAAGAAGAATATCATCAGTTTATATTCATATTTAAGTTTATCAAACGAAAAAATTAACAATAATTTAATCTTGATGCAAAGAAATTTAATTTGATTATCTCACGAGGTTAATAATTTGTTAGAATATCCAAAGGTTTTAACATTAAGGACGACTTCACTACTATTATCATTAATTCTATTCGCACGGTCTGATTTGGTCACTTATGGCGTAAAGTGCACCACTACACCATACTTAACACTTCTTTGTTTTCTAATCTGGTGGAAGTGTCGGCTTTTAATATAGCAATATGAATAATGTTTATCTCTGCTTGGAAAAGTTCAACGGAAATTCAGTTGATGAGAAAGGAAGTTTTTCTATTTCTATTGTCACGTTGATTCTCAATTTTTCTTGCGTAATAGTCATCTGAAGTTGTTATTTCTCTTCGTTACTCAATTGTAGATTCACATCTTGTAATTTTAACTATCCGGGTAGGTCAAGCGATAAAATTAGTCGTCGTTAATAAGTTGATTTCGAAGTCGAGAGTTCTCATGTTCAAATCTTAAAAGGTAGTTGCTTTTGAATACTATATCGTGGATATTGGTGTTGTTTGGTAGGTTTTTGTTCATCATTTTTTATCCCCCTCTCTGAAGCTGGACCAGCAACTAAGCATTACACCTCTAGGGGGATGCCATCGCCTCAAACTACGTAGTTGAGAACTAATGTTCCTCCCAGATAGCCGGGACTCGGTTATCTGGGGATCCCAAAGGGATCCCCCACCGGGACTACGGTCTTGGTGGTTGGGTTTCAAAAAACCACACGTTTCGGATATGGTCGGCCTGAGTATGTACAAAATTACACCTCATTCATACGTCACGAAGAAGGAACGCGGGGCTGCCTAAGGGCCGCAAATCCAGAAAGCTTCATCTGGAGACTTCTGGAATATTCATAAATGATTAAATAATTTTAGAAATTAATTTTTAAGATTATAACTATTATACTTAAATAAATTAAATTTTACATGCTTTTGATTAGTCACAGACACTAAATATAGATATTTTACATGGTTTTCACTATATATCAGAAAGTGAATGTAGTTAAAATAAGACATTATTATAGATTTTTTGATAAAGGTTTTTTTTTGTGAATATTTAAAAATTAGCAATAATTTGTGTTTTTGGTAATCACTTTGCATACGCGTCACATTTAAAATTTAATCACTTCTAATAACCTATAATCTGTTTTTTGTTGGAATGTTTAATATGAAGTTGCGTATTTAAGCTTTGTGTTATACTTATCTAATAATTCAATGTAGTTATTGAATAAGGATGGTAACTTACGGGTAAAAATATTACCAAAAGGGCTACGACCTAGAAATGGTTTTAGTGGTAATGGTGATGCTAGTGATGGTAGTTGGGTTGTCGACTGACATCTGCTGTTAGCCTTTGTGTGGGTTCCGTTGGACATAGCAATATCTCTGTGCTTTGACTCCTTTACAAAGCATAGAGTCTCCTCTGTCTGTCTCATTTTATCGTTCTCTGTCTCTATCTATATATCTGTGTACTCACACTTTCCCTTTCATTCTCTCTTTCTATGATCTACCATTCACCCTCTTCTCTCGACTCTCTTCCTCCTGTTTTATCTCTCATCCACTAAAGCTTCTAGCTTCTTCTCTTCCTCGCAATTTCTCTCTCTGTCAATCTTTCTCTCTCTTTACTACCCCTCTGTACTGTCACGCTTTTCTCTCTCTCCCCGATTGACTTCCCTGTGACATCATGTTTCCTCTTTTGCTGATAAAACATGTCAACCTATTCTTGCTTCTGCTCCGCTTTTAAATACCATTTAATTTATATTTTTAAATAAAATTTAAGTTGAAAAATGTTAAAATTCTTTATCTTGAATGAATACTAACACTGCATTAAATAATAAAAAATCAGATCGATTAAAGAAATAAAAAAAAACATTTAATTTTCTTTAAAGTTCTGTTAAACAAGAACATTTTAATCGATTGTAATAAATGTAAACAAATGTACTTCAGAAAATAAAAAAAAATTGAATAAGAAATTCATTAAAAAAAACGGAAAAAATTTGTAAAAGTAATTGAAATAATAAATTTAAAACTAGTTTTGTACTGATCGCGAAGAATTTTCATTATTAAATACAAATATTAGTTGTGATATATTGCAGAGCATGATGTTAAATGGGACGGACGATGCAAAACAAAAAATGTTTACAAATTGTGTAATTATCCGTTGATAAAAAGAAAAGGAAAAAAAGAGCAGATCAGATTCATTAACACTTATTTTGGTAACTAAGTTTTATTCAAAACAGTCACGCCTTTCCTTGTGTAGTTTAATTCCTATGTAATACGTTCATGTATTACTTCGTTCATTCATAGTTTTATTAATGAAATATTTTTTAAAGCAGCAAAAATTTAGAATGTTTTTTTTTTTTTAATTTGTAGACATTCTAATTAATTACAATCTTATCGATAGACATTTTGAAAAATTGGTAAAAACAAATTTTCTATAATTATATTAACATAATTAAAATGGAAACAATAGAATACTTCAAAATATTATCTTAAAAAAATACGAATATGTACCGTATATTTTGAGACACCTTATAATCACTTAATTTACCAAAAATTTTATTTTACGTTAATCTTTCTTAAAATTTTATTATTTTTCTTTTCATTACATAATAAGTAAATAGATTAAAAATAATTTTCAAATTCATCAATATGCGAACCAAAAACAAAATAATTAAAAAAAAGTAAACCGACATCAAGACCATGTAATGTGATGCATATGTATAGAATTATAAGATTCCCACTGTACTATATGATTCTCACTGATGATTTAATAAAATCATCAAAAATCTAGATATGTCGTTGCTAGATATTTTGTTCAGAAACTCATATTATCTGTCCTTCAAAAGATCATGTAATATCATCTAACGTGACGCATATAGAATATTAAAATGCATACAGAATATCAGGATTTCCACTGTCCCTACCTACCCTCCGGACAGTAAAAAAACCTTTTTGACAATTTTAATTTTGTCACTTTTCATCCATTTTTAGCGTCTAAGAAATTTTTTCTACATCATGGTACCATCTTGAAAATCAGTTGCGTCGATTGCAACAAGATTTATATCAATCAGATTAACAGATAAAACATTATGCGTCAACAAACATAAAAAAATATATACGGGTCGAATATATAACCTCCTTCTTTAAAGTCTATTAAAAACGAATTAATTAAATTTTACTATATACTTGATAGTTTCGAAAATATAACGAATTCAAAAATTGAATAAAATATAAAAAAGGTAATTTCAATTTTCATTGTATTTTTTTTTTGAATTCATTCCCAAAAAACGAAATAATTAAAATGTTCAAATTAACAAAAAAATTTAATAATGTCAAAAACTATTTATTTTTATCAACTTTCTATGTAGCTTATAAAAAAATGATTAGTGTTCTTTAATCAAAAATTAAATCGCATCCTCTGTTGCGGTTCCTCTCCTACAGAGAAATGAACTATACAATTTAGTGGTTTTTGTCTGATTTATGTATTTTAGTTTGTATTTGTTGTTGTTAATTGTCTATGTTTATTCTTTATTGTTCCTGTTTCTTTATTGTTTATTTTTGTTGTTTTACGTAACATTACATGATAGTTTCTTTAGTCGCTAATGAATGTAATTGTTGATACGACTATAAATAAAATCATTTAAAAAAAAAATTGATTAGTGATTAACGTAAATAAAAGTTATTTTTGCTTTTTTTTTTTTTAATTTCGTAGATATACATATAAACATATATATATATATATATGAAAATGATAAAAAAACATATATATTTTTTTCTTTTAAAAATATACTAGAAAGTGTATAAAACCTACAGTAAACAGTAGATAGAATAAAAGGTAAAGATGAGGTTAGGAAGATAGTTGGAACTGAAGGAGGAAGCATTTATTTGGAAACAAGAGGAGACCTCTGGAGAGTACGAAAGATCTCTCAAGAGATGCGGCCAGACTTGTGGTTCGAGTGGTCACAGCAATCGAGTTATGTTGGTGTACTTGACCTAAAATAAATTGCCACCTCTCCCTGGACCGGCTCTTTTCTGAACCTTTATCATTATTTATTGATCATACATATGAGACGCATATAAACGTACACACCGAATACCATATTGATACAGGAAACCAACACTTGTAACTGTTGTTTGTTTTTCAGTATGTCATATTCTTTTTCATAAGTACTTGAATTTATAGTTTCTTTTTTTTCTTCTTTATAAAAATATTTCTTGGAAGTCTTGAAGTGAAGTGTAATATTTCTTACATTAGTAATATGTTATTATTCAATATTTTTGTTTCAAAAGTGTTTTTATAAGTTTACAAGAAAAAAATGTTCTTTTTAATATATAAGAAATATTATCTAAGTGAAAGTAAAAAAATTATCTCAATTACTAATTAATTATTTTTATTAATTAAGAAATAAAATACGTGTTTACGAAAAAATTATATATATGAAGAAATATCTAATACATAAATATTTTATACATTAAAAAACATGCAGCAATGACTTAGCATTTTCATATAGGTAAAATATTTGTACATAGCTTAACTCTTTGAATAGTAATAAAACTGAAATTTACTAATTAATCTTAAAAACATTTTTAATTTATTTACAAATTCTAATACTTTAATAAAAATTTAACAAGAACTTAATTCCTAAAAATTAAAAAATGACTTAAAAATATTACAATAAAAACAATTTGAACACAATAATTGGGATTAGTCTCGATAAACAAAAATTAACAAAAATACAAAATATTTTTCTTTTTTTCTTAAATGCATCATATAGCTTAATTTAATCTTGCGTTCGATGATGCAAGTGATTTTAGTGTTACGCAAAATTTTATGTATTACTATATGGTGTTGAATGTTACACATTATTTACCGGTTCATTCAAATTGTCTGTATTGTTCGGTCATACGAGAGTAAATGTTAAGAAATTTTTCACTCTTTGATGAAAAATCACCAAGGTTAAATTTATATGAACTGCAGAAATTTTTGCAAAAGCAGATGGAAAAATTTAAAGACGGTCAAACTTCAGTGACTGACGAACATCGTTCTAAACGTCCAACTGAAGTTTCAACCAGAGCTTGAAACTTCCTAGACTCTCTCATCAAAGAAGATTGAAGGATTGAAGTTGAGAATACAGCTGAAAAATTACAAGTGTCAGTGGTGGTACAGTTCATAGCATTATCACTAACACGCTCGAGTACCGCAAAACAAGCGCAAGATGGGTTCCGAAAGAGTTCATATAAAGAAAAAACTTTGCACGTGCACAGACCTGAAACAACGGTATCAAGAGAATGGTAATACTTTTTGCGCCAGTGATGAAACTTGCATTCATCAATACGAATCGGAATCAAAAAGAGAGAGCGTAGAGTGGAAGCAGACGAGTACACCTGTCAAGAAAGAATTCCAAACTCGATCACCAGCAAGAAAAATCATGACATTCTTTTAGGATGCAAAAGGCCCATTTTTTTCGATTTTGTAGAAGAGCAGCAAAAAATAATAGACTGCGTGTACTATCGTGAAATGCGTTTCAACAAGTGAAGCCAGAGGTATTGAAGAAAACGCCCTATATCTCAGTAAAAATGTATCATTCTGGTTTACAATACAAATTCCATAGAGTCAAACAACCTCACCCACCAGACTGTCCTGAATTGGCGCAATCGGTTTTCCTCTACTTTGTTGCATGGTAAGAGGCGCTACGTGGTAAAAATTTAGTGGCAATGATGACGTCAAATAATATGTGGTAAATTGGCTCCGACATCAAGATAAAAATTTCTTTGCAGCAAATATAAATAAGCTAATTCAGAGATGGAGCAAGTGCATAAATTTTGTGGAGATTAAATTGAAAATTTAAAATAAATATCCCATTTAACTTTTAATAAATCGTTTTAGCTCTAGAGAAATTTATAATTGTTGAATGAGTATCGTAGAATATCACGTTACATCATAATATGATAGATAGTGATGCTTAGAGGCCACCGTGGCGCGATTGGTAGCGTCTTGGTCTTTTATCCGGAGGTCCAAGGTTCGAATCCCGATCAGACATGACAATTTAACACGCTATAAACTTGCCATTTCATCTCATACTATCAACTAATACCTAACGGTGGTCCCGGAAGCAAAAGGAGAAGAAGAAAAAAGAGGTAGTGGACTGTTGCTATGACAACACCGATGCTGATGGACCTGCTATAAAACTAGTTAATAAATCTACCAATCAAAGTCTTTTTTCCGTCAATCTGTAGTATATAGATAGAACAAATAAGAAAGAAATATTTTCCGCATTTAGTTGTTGAGGAATTGCGGTTTTATGAATACATTTACTAATTAATTGTACGTAAATTCTTAGTTTGTAAAATATATAATTGAACGAAGATCCATTTACGTAAAACTTATTTTTGGCATGAGTGAATTTATTTGTATTGATCTTTTTAAAAAAATTCTAATTTGAATTTCTTTATAAATATATTTTTATGTTTTTTCTTTTTATATTTTGTTCTATATTTATAATGAAAGAAAAACATATTAAACTTAGCACCTGCGTTATAAATAAAATATCTAATTTACATTTATATTAAGAATAATTTTGGTTATAAGTTTTATAAGAATTAATATATTAAAAAAAAACTTACAAACTATTTTTTGTATTTTATCTTAATTTGAATAAAGTAAATTATATTTTACTTTTAGTTATTTAATTAAAATAATAAATTCTTAAATAATAATTCCGTTTTATGTAGTTTTATTTCGTTAATTTTTTTATTAATAAATATTTACTATATAAGAATATTTAATTTTGCAGCGAAAAAGTTAATTTAGTGCACTGATTTTTAGAATGATTTCACAAAAGCAAAACTTTAGTTATCAGTAATTCTTTTTTTTATTAAAAAAAAAAATAAATAATTTTTTTTTCATTATAAAGTACAGAATACAATTTATTAAAAAAAAAAATTAACTATTACTGTTTGTTTTATTGTTAAGTTATTTTTATCTTGATGTAAATTTTTATGCAACCAAGTATAATGATTCAAATTTTAAATAGAGCTTTATGAATATTCTTATTCCATTCTTCAGACTTAAGCAAAAGAAAAAAAAAACAAAGCAATTGCAGTTCAACATAATGTTCTATCTTTTTATATTTTTTAATAAAAAAATTTAATTTAAAGAACAGATTGACGTATAATAAAATATATTATTTAATTAAGATTTCTTATTTGAGAATTACAATTTTTTATCGGGGTTAATAAGTCATTTTTCTAATTAAATTAATAAATAATTTTACCTTTAAAAATCTCAAAATGTGAATCATGTTAATGTTTAATTATATTTAAACAATTATTAGTCACGTCAGATTGTGTTTAATTAGATATAATGTTAAGCATTTTATTATAATTTTTTTTAAATTTAAAACGCTTTAAACCGTTTAATATAAAAAAAAATGTAAAACTGAAATTTGAATTTCGATTAATAATAAGCTAAGTTGTTTTAAAAATAATAAGTTAATGTTTTTTTTAAGAACATATATTTCAAATAAATTATTAAAAATGTTTTTGATTTTTACATCAACAAAAAAATTAAACCAAACTGGTTCATGCAAACAAAAATGAAGGATCGAATGATAGATTATACTGATAATATTTGAGAAAGAAAATTAATTAGGTAAAAAAATTTATATAATTTTGAAAATTGAAAGAACGAAAAGAAATTTTAAGGAAACATCGTGAAATATTGAGAATTAGAATATTATAAATACAGAGAAAATTCTGGGAATAAGGAATCCGCTCCATAGTCAGTCATAACACAAAAATATTTAGAGTAAATAAAAGAAAATATAAATGAAAAATTGAATTTTTAAAATAGCTGAAAGTCTAAAGGGGGTATAAAAAAAGAGTAATTTATTAGGAACATCATTTAAAAAAAAAATTATCAATGAAAATCTTCTTTTTTTTGTAACCTCCGAGACCACCGGTCCCGGAGGTATTGCTTCAGAGGATGAGATGAATGATTTGTAGCGTGTGTGAAAATGTCATGCTTGAGCGGGATTCGAACCCGGGACCTCTGGATGAAAGGCCGAGACGCTACCACTCGGGTCATAGAGGCCGGTATGGATGAAAAATCTAGTAAGACTTTTCCAAACGAAAATGGTATTACTGTATTGGTACTACTGTTCTCTCAATTATTAATTCATTTCTAACAAAGTTAATATCTGTAACTCCTATTTAACTAAGAGTA
Organism: Lycorma delicatula; assembly: GCF_047948215.1. Taxonomy (NCBI): domain Eukaryota; kingdom Metazoa; phylum Arthropoda; class Insecta; order Hemiptera; family Fulgoridae; genus Lycorma; species Lycorma delicatula. The sequence continues at coordinate 15,729,467 of NC_134463.1, read as the reverse complement.
CTATACATTATATGTTTGTATAATACGTATGTATATATATTATTATTATTATAAGTCGAGAACTTTCCAATGGAAGACGTTAAGCATTCATGATTCATATTTCTTTCGCTTGGCATTCTTCTTTTCCATCCAAAATTCTTTCATTCTTTCGAAAAAGGCCTTCTTCCGTTCTTCAGACCATTTCGGACGACGTTGTTTTGGCTTCGGCGTTTCTGGTTTAACTTCCCATCTATCTATTTTGTTTCTTACGTGTTTCTGTCTATGATCCCCTCCAGTGTAATTCCGGCGTGTTCTAAATCTTTTGGTGTTTCTGCGAGCCAGGGGATTGCAACTTTTAATTATGTTAAGTACGCGATTATTCTTTTGGTCAGTCGGTTTTCCGATAGCCTGCAAAGCTATCCGAAGAATTTCGTTCGTCTTTTCCTTATGTCAGTTTCGATGTTAGAGTAGGTTTCAACAATTTTGTTGGGTTGTAATCTGTATTCTTTTCAGTTTGTCTCGGTCCCAATATTTTCCTTATAATCTTCCTTTCCTGTTTCTTTATTTATTCTATTTCTGTTTTCCTATTTAAGGTCGATGTTTCACTGGCATATAATGCTGTGGGTTTAATAACTGTATTGTAATGCCGGATTTTCGTTTGGCGTGAAAGGAATTTCTTGTTGTAGAAATTTGCACCAAACCTAGAGCTTTCCTGACCTTCTGCAGAAAGTCCAATTGACTTGGTTTCTCACAGCTGTTCGGCGAAATGAATTCTCCAAGATATTTAAAGTGAGGGACTTTATTTATTATTCCGTATTTTATGTTTAAATTTGGGATTTCTGTTCTGGAGCGTATATATATATATATGAGTATTATTTTTTGATTTAATGTAATTGCTATTTATAGATGTTATAGTTATAGTATCTTTGAGAATGTATGTGTTTATTATATAGATAATTATATTATACATTTTTTTATAATAAATAATTATAGACATGCACAATAATTATAATGATAGTCTTATTATTATGGTTACATAAGTCTTTAAGGGATTATTTTTATGTTTTAAAGTTCCCTTAGATCACGTGATCATTATTTGATGGCAGATCAAATCAGTACTCTCACATATTATGTTAATCATTATTTATAAACTTATGCGACGTTGTTCATTTTCAATATCTGTTAGAATTAAAAAGCTATACATTTTTCTAATTTTAAATTTTAAAACTGTGTTAAAAATTCTGTAGGTAGAGCAAACGTGCTTGTTTTAGTAAATCTCTATCGGGGTCCTACATACGTTAATATAATTTATTTACCCTTTGGTTTGGTGGTGGCATATTTATTTTCAATTGTTAAAAAGTTAATTTTTCCGCCATTTTGGAGTCTTAGGTTTTATTTACAATTTAATACTAATATTTTTTAAGCATTTTAGGTACTTTTGACTGTCAACCTATTTTCAATTAAATGTTTATTCATTTCATAATTTTTTTCTGTAATAATAGTATAGGATACGAAATAACTTCGGTATAAATTTTCTATTATTCTTTAGAATTCAATCTCATCTGGATTGAAAGTTGATTAAAGAATTTCTTTTTGGGTTATCATTCCTTATTTGTTAATAAAATTACGCAGTTAGAGAATCAATAAACCAACGCTTCCCTCATTTTCTTTCAGTTGAAAGAAAAAAGGACCGATCAATTTAAAACCCTTCTGAAATTCTCTCACTATTTTCTTTTCTTTCAGATTATATTAGGTGAACTAAAATGTATCCGCCTCGGGTGAGTAAGAAAAGTTCTTTTCTTGAAATAACAGGAAGGGTTATTCCAAAATAAATTTTTTTAATTATAATTTTTTTGTTATTTTACGAATTAAATAATTTTATTTTTACTTATGTTAATTAGACTGGTTTGATAACATTCTCCATTCCTTCTGTAATGTCTTAATTTCAAACTTTATCATATTTACTACATCTTCTATTAACAGTTATCTGTTTTGTAAATTCCAATGCTCATTTTTTTACAGCTTTTCTCTCTGTTAGTAACTTAAGCAATATCTTATATATATATATATATATATATATATATGGCAAACAAATACCTTTTTACAAGATATTAGCACAAATGTTTCTCCTGTTCGTGTTAAGACATATTCATTTTGTATTTCATCAAAACATAACATTCTCATCATCCTCTAAAAGTAAATTTTTACCAAAGATTGAAAGATTCAAACATATTTTAACATTAAAAAAATAATCGCGAAAACTAATGAAACAATTATTACGAAATTTTAACTGTTACTATACAGAAGAATTGAGAGGAGAGTGGAACAAGTGTTAGGAGAAGATGAATTTGGTTTCAGGTAACGAATAGGGACAAGGGAAGCAATTTTAGGCCTCAGATTAATAGTAGAAGGAAGATTAAAGAAAAACAAACCAACATACTTGGCGTTTATAGACCTAGAAAAGGCACTCGATAACCTAAACTGGAATAAAATGTTCAGCATTTTAGAAAGGTTAGGGTTCAAATACAGAGATAGAAGAACAATTGCTAACATGTACAGGAACCAAACAGCAACAGTAATAATTGAAGAACATAAGAAAGAAGCCGTAATAAGAAAGGGAGTCCGACAAGGATGTTCCCTATCACCGTTAGTTTTTATCTTTACATGTATCTAGCAGTTAATGATCTTAAAGAACAATTTAGATTCGGAGTAACAGTACAAGGTGAAAAGATAAAGATGCTACGATTTGCTGATGATATAGTAATTCTAGCCGACAATAAGAAGAAACAATGAACGGCATAGATGAAGTACTACGCAAGAACTATCGCATGAAAATAAACAAGAACAAAACAAAAGTAATGAAATGTAGTAGAAATAACAAAGATGGACGACTGAATGTGAAAATAGGAGGAGAAAAGATTATGGAGGTAGAAGAATTTTGTTATTTGGGAAGTAGAATTACTAAAGATGGACGAAGCAGGAGCGATATAAAATGCCGAATAGCACAAGCGAAACGAGCCTTCAGTAAGAAATATAATTTGTTTACATCAAAAATTAATTTAAATGTCAGGAAAAGATTTTTGAAAGTATATGTTTGGAGTGTCGCTTTATATGGAAGTGAAACTTGGACGATCGGAGTATCTGAGAAGAAAAGATTAGAAGCTTTTGAAATGCGGTGCTATAGGAGAATATTAAAAATCAGATGGGTGGATAAAGTGACAAATAAGAGATATTGCGGCAAATAAATGAAGAAAGAAGCGTTTGGAAAAATATAGTTAAAAGAAAAGACAAACTTATAGGCCACATACTAAGGCATCCTGGAATAGTCGCTTTAATATTGGAAGGACAGGTAGAAGGAAAAAATTGTGTAGGCAGGCCACGTTTGGAATATGTAAAACAAATTATTAGAGATGTAGGATGTAGAGGGTGTACTGAAATGAAACGACTAGCACTAGATAGGGAATCATGGAGAGCTGCATCAAACCAGTCAAATGACTGAAGACAAAAAAAAAACTGTTACTCTTTTATGGTCCCCAAATATTTACCACACTCAAATCTCACCAATCTCATAAATGTGTAAATCATAAATAGAGAAATGTGTAAATCATAAATCATTTATGTGTAAATCATAAATAAATAAATAACTTAGAACTTTTCTACACGACTGCCCAAAAAGTATATTTAGGGATAATGTATTTAGGATGTGTGTATGTTTGTTTCACCATAGTAGCTCAGCGGATTGTGTTTAAATAAATTTAAAAAAATATAAAAAAAATATACTGTTTACAAAATTGTCACACACGCTCTTTAATTATTGTATATGAAAGAGCAGTGTTTGCCACCCGCACGTCTAACGCGTTCAGAATGCGCTCATTTGAAAATCAAATGCGAATTTCAATAACTGTGCCCAGAAGTGTCCGATTTCGACTACTAGTTTAATCCTCAGATATATATTATATATTGTTTTTTTTTTTTTTATTAATGAAAATTATCCTTGCTGAACAATTCTGCTTTTGATGTATAACCATTTTCGATATTCTTTTATAAATTTATGATCTAAAAATCAATATATTTTGGTATATTAGGTCATCTTATCATATCATTCAATTCCTCGTTACATATCTTTTTCTTTCACTTTATTACTTAATTTAATAACACACAGTTTCACATTGGAAAGGATAATTAATTGGTGTATTTTTGATATATTAACTGGACAATTTTCCTGTTTCTAGAATCAACTGAAATTTATTTATTCCTAAATCAGAACATATTTTCCCACAATAACCATGAAGAAATTTCGATATTATATTTACTTGTTTTTTCTGATATTTCGCATAGAAAAAAAAACTAATTATATAAAAGTGTTAGATTTTTATAAAACACTTTTTGTAGTTCTACCGATTTTAATTTTTTTTTTTTGTTAAAGAAATGTTAGGGAATATATTTTTTACAAATTTTCAAAACACAAATTTTATTGGAAAACACGGGTAATCCTAACTAACATCTTAACTGTTGAAGATATTGAGTTGGAAACTTTTTTATCGATTCCCTGACCCAGAAAACTAAGACTTTCTGAGTCTCCACATAAAACAAAAAAATCCTAGTCTGTCAGAGAATTTCTTAAGAAGTGTCCTGAATTGGTAACGGTCGACGTTTTCCAGTTCCTACTTATAATATTAAATTTCATTTAACATACGCTTTAAGTCTATTTATCTACTTCTTCTGACAGAATTCGGTCGCTACCATTTTAGCTTAGGTTCAGATACCAGCCTAATCAATAAAGATTTACTGGTTTGTGAACCAGCAAAATAAAAGAACTTTTAATCATTTACTTCCACCATATAGATATTATTTCCACGTTGACACTTATTTCTAACGGTTATTTTGTAAAAGAAATTAATAAAATTTATTTGACGCTGTATTAACGGTTAACATTTAGAATATAGTTTTCCCTTATAAGGTAGCCTAAAATATTAAAATCGCGTAAAAATTAGTTTTCAATAATCGATTAAAAAAGGATATCTAATATTTGAAAAGAAGAGCTTTACATTTTAAACTGTCTCATCTACAAAAAATAAATAAAAATACTATTGATTGCTCCACAAAAAATCTTTTTTTTTTAATTAAATTTTTTATACATTTTTTATTAACTGTAGATGCTAATGTATATCTTTATTGAATTTTAAAAGAATAGATAAAACTGTATTTTATATTTAATAAATGTAATTTATATCCTTGATGAAAATAGTCTTACAATATTATACTATATGAAGGAGTAGACAATTTTATGGGGTTTGACACATATATGGAATTTTTAAATAGTTATTCGTTACGTACGAGTATATAAATGCAACCCAAAGAAGTTAGTTCTCATAATTTAAAATTCTGTCGATTCCTTTTCTTTATGTATTTTACGTATATGGGAAAAAGTTTACTTTTAAAATTTCTACGATATAATTTTTATTGTTGTGAGTGATTGATATAATTTCTACTTAATTATTATTATTTTAGAAATTTCATTACTTTTGTTATTTTCAGAATTATTTAAATTAATATTTTTTAAAGAGAAAATAATTAAAAATGTAGTTTTCAACAATGATCTTATATAAATCAATATACTATAATAAGGTAAACCTTATACTTAAAAAAAGAAGAAAAACAGCAACTGATGATGTCATTTGACACTAGTACATTTTTGTGAAATTAATTGATACTAATAATAAATTTTAAAACGATGGAAAAAATAATAGTAGAGAATACTTATATTTAATTCATATCACGAATTAATATCGTACTCAATTGATATATATCAATTATTTGACGAGTCTAAATAATTATCATAGCTCAGGTAATTGATATATATCAATTATTTGACGAGTCTAAATAATTATCATAGCTCAGGTACAGAACACTTAGATATGCAGATATGACAAGTGCAAATAAGTGACAGTTCAAGTTCAGAATAGTCGGATCTAGAGATAAATAGTACGCACGAAATTATATTTTTACATATGAGAAATTATTAGGAATATGTGTTTCAGAAGGAAGAAAAATTGAAAACAGTAGGAAAATGGAGGTATTAAAAAACGCATTATACGTTAAATTTAATTTAAAACAAATAAAAATTTACAGACGGAAAGGAAATCAAATAATTTTTTTTCAGACGAGTTACGAGTATACATTCACTCAAAACATGTAAAATGTTATGGCTAGATTGATAATTCTATTAATGACTCCAAAAACCAATATCCAAATAATCGAAGATAATCTGGTCTCCGGTTGTACTGCAGGAGAAATTTTGTAAGCAGTTTTGATTTTTAAATTCAATAGAAGTAAGGAGAGAACTGGAAGAGAATATGTATGTTAAAAACTACGAAAAGCAGCCGAAATCAATGTTTGTACAAATGCCTAACTTTCAATCTTGTTCAAATTTTTATTTGACAACGGTTGCTGTCACAATATAAAATTACCTAGGGACTGAATGAAAACTGTAGAACAAAAAAACTACAAAGCAGAAATGTTTTGTGGTCATCAAATATGTTTAAAGTTAACTGTACGAATTTCTGCGAATTAATAAGTTCCATTTCTTAACTACTAACATAGGTATCGTACCTCCAAGAATTCAAGCCGTTTGAGCTGTTTTGCGTGAAAATTAAAAGTCAGGCTAACGAAAAAATGTGTTACACTGGTAAAAAAAAAATAAAAGTTACGGCTGAAAATTTTTCCCGAGTTGCAGTCTGATTATTGAAAGTAGTACTGAAAACGCACCTTAAAAATCTTAAACAGAACAAAATTATTATGGGACAGAGTTTAGACATTCAATCTGAATGGTTTACATAGCAAATAATGATAATGAAAACAGCGGTGGTACTGCTGATGAATCTCAGGCATTGACGACACTGATGACACGGGTAACATGATGACGATGGAGTAAAACCATTAAATTAATAATGAACCTTATCCTGCCGGTCTCCGTGGCGCAACTGGTAGCATCTCAGCCTTTCATTCAGAGGTCCTGAGTTCGAATCCTGGTCAAGCATGGCATTTTTCATACGCTACCAATTTCCATTTGGATTAAATCAGCGCAGCAATCGACGTCCGCACATTTCATAAAAAAAACCTTATCGTTCCTTTTTTATTTTTATTTTAATTAAAATATAGAAGTTAATGTTTTAAAATCTAAAAAATAATAAATAATATACATATATATATATATATATATATATATATATATATATATATATGTATATATATATAATTTAGGGAAATAATAAAGGAAAACAGCCACGTTTACGATAAGCACATTCACGTGCTTGCGTGCGTATAGCGTGTGTTTGTGATTGTATTCCTCGTACCACTAGTGTCCGCAATCAAGCAATCCCTGCGCGTCAACTGAGCTTTCTATATTTTGACGAATAGTGCCAAGACTTACTTGGCCACCGAACTACTTAATCTATAAAATTTCCCTTTTCACTTATTCGATATTAGACATCCCCATTCGAATTCTATCAATACAAATAATTTTCAAAATTCTGTCACAACACTTTAGACAATTTTATTCCTTTTTTCTTTTTGTCCCGTTCCTAAGAAAATCGCCACACTTCATCTAAATATTTTTAATAATTCAAGTATTATTTCACACCAGTAAACTAGTGAACTGCATTATAGGTGTTCTTTCTTATGCAACCCTTCTTTTCATATATACCTTACTTCATCCATCTTCACTAACTAAATAATAAAATTCGATAACTTCTATATATTAATTTTCCCTATATTGGTATTTAATCCTTCATTATTATCTTTTTTCTGTTCTTTCACGTTTGTATAATATTTTAGAACTTCTTTTGTTTTCCCAATTTTTTTTCACTTTGTTATTTCTTCCCCGGTTCACTTTCTTTCTATACTCCTCTTATTCTTCTTTTAGATTTTTTGATTAATTTTCTAAATTGGTCTCTATCTAAACAGATTTCTTTGGAGATTTTAAAAGTTTTCAGATCGTCTTCTACTTCTTCAAAGCGGCTATTTTTAATAATTCTACTGTTATAAAAGTTAAATATTTGTTTTGTTAGTCTGTTTTCATTCATTCGATATAAAAGCCCTAAAAATTGTAACCTTTTTCTCCGGATGGTGTCTTATATTTTTTCTGTATCTTTATAAATTTCTGTTTCACTTTTCAGTTTATAAATTTCGTTTTTATTTTAAAAAGATCTTTATCGGAAAAATTTTGTAAACATTCGGCGCTGTACAACGCCTTCGGAAGAGTAACTATTTTGTAATGTTAGAGTTTAGCATTGTGCAAAAGCAATTTTTTATTATATAAATTTCGTATTAAATTGAACGCTAAGCCATTTTCTGATTTCGCTCTTTTAGCGCTTTCTTTTCTAAGCGTTTGGCGTTATTACTTCTCCATGACATTTAAAATCTGATACTTTTTATTTTTCCGATTTTCGAGAATTTTTAGTGTTTGTAATTTATTATTTTTTTTATCGTTGGAGAACCATTTTGTATTTTCGAGAGAAATTTGTAAGCCTATTTTATTAGCACATTCGCTTAATTTCTGGACTTAAATTCGAGCTTTGTTCATGTCTTTTACGAATATTACGATATCATCTGCGAAGGCTAATAAGGTTGTGTTTATAGATTTGTATTTATAACCCATTTTAACAATTTTTGCAATGTTTAGATTTTCGAGTTTTCTTCGATTCTCTAATTAATTTTTCTAGAGTGCAGTTAGAGTTGATCGGAGAAAGTCCGTATCCTTGTCTGATGCCTGTTTTTAATTCAAATGGTTCAGGAAGATCTCAAAGAAATTTATTAAACTATGAATTCGTATTTTTAAATGTTTCTTTAATAATGACAATTTTTTTGTGTCTAAATTAAATTCTTCTAGTATTTTATTAAATAAAGACTCGCGATGTATGGATTGTAGGCTTCTGGAAAATTTATGAGAATCGTAATTAATTTTGGGATTCTAATTTTCTGGTATTGTAAAATTTGTATTAAATTAAATATTTTTTCCGCTATAATTATAGTTTTACATAAACTTTTTTTTTTTTTAAATCTGACATATTTTGTTAAATTAAAATTGTTAGTCTCATAATCTTAAGAATATTGGACATTCTCATAATTACATTTAGAAATAGATAATTTACGAAATATATTAACACAAAATTTAATATATGTTAATTAATTTTTAAATATTGTAATTTTTTATTCTAAAGAATTACAATTTTTATTTCCGATATATATTTAGTATACTCAAATAAAAATAAACTTCGGTAACTAATGCGGTACGAACTTCAAACTTTAAACCACAGCTGAAAAAAAAATTTACTGAACAGGAAATGGGAATGAGTTTCCATAATATTACTTTAAATTAAACTTAGTTTCGTGTTTATTTATTTATATGCTTGCTTTTGAATCATTTAGGTAAATTAAATGTAACCTATTTTTGTTATACATTTTAGTACAAATATGTATGTGTGAACTTAAAACTCTGTTTGAATTCAAATATCATATAAATCATTCACTAAGTGGATTTAAAAATGTATTACGAAGAAAACGGGAAATATAACAAGAACAAGTGTCCGTAAGTTATTGATGGTTATATACGTATAAAGAACTGATCAACTAAGGAAATATTATAACAAATATGATTTATGTTAGTTTATTGCATGTAAAATGTAATATGCATATCTTTTACAGTTTTTTATTTCTATTTTTTTTCTTTCTATCATAGAATATAGTAATCCCTTGTAATGATGGTACTGTATACGACGTATTCAGAACTTATTTTTTATACTTTGTCATTTTTTCTTTCTTTTATAAATGATGACTTTTCATTATAAAATTCGTTTTACATTTTGATATGGATTATACTATTATGTATCAGAAGAAAACTTTAAGAAAAGAAAGCGTTTTTAAAAAACTTTATAATAAATTTATCATGTAAATTATTGATTAATATTACTATCGCATTTGTTATATAAATATTTTTTTTTAGACAATAATTGTTACAATCTTTTCATAAATTATTTTATAGTAGTTGAAAATAGCTGCATGTACTAAACAGTCACATTATTAAAGATTATGCATTCTTATGATTTCAGTTTCTCGAAAAATCATAATCTTTGTAGCAATAATCGGTATTATTCTTGTTTGTTAGATAAATTATAATAGTATTAAGGACTGTATTTTTGAGAATTTTATCATTTAATTAATTACGAGAAGTTATCTATAAAGTAGATCGTTTCATTGTAAAAAAAAAAAAATCATTCTGAAAACTTTATAAATATTATTTATTTTTCTTAAACTACATACCTCATATTATTTCTGTCTATAATTGCCACATGAATTAAGACATTTATCGCAGCGACATATCAGCTTCGATATACCCTCGTCGTATTTTTCTACCGCCAGTTCATTTAGCCACTGATTAACAACATTTTTAAGTTCATCGTCACCCGCGAATTGCTTACCACTCAAAAATTCTTTCAATTTCCCAAAGAAATGGAAATCAAAAGTGCTAAGTCTGGACTATATGGTGGGTGATCGGAAATTCCCATTCAGATGTTTTTTTTTTCCGTAGGGAAGGAAGAAGCTCTGTCAGTCGCCGTCAGACCCGGTCTGACGACAAGTGCGGGGCTCTCACCCGCTAAAACCCTCCCCCTCTAGTCAAGCAGGGGACAGACCTAATCCACGTGGTATATACATAGCCCCTTTGCAAAAGGGCGCTCTTGTCACCGAATTATAATAGCCAGAGCGACGTCCCCAGGAGGTCATCGCCGAACAAAACTCCGAGGACTCCGCCCACGTCGCTGATTTTGAATGGCGCGAAGTTACTTACGTATTTTTGCAACAGGATTATGCATTTATAATCGTTCCAAGTGGGATGAAATCAATCAGCGGTATGCCAAACCGATCCCAAAAGACTATGGCCATCAGTTTGCGTCCAGATGGCTGTGGCTTGACGTTTGTTGATCTGTTTGGTGATTGAGGATGAGGCCATCCACTTGACTAACGTTTTCTTTCTGGTGTGTAACACAAAATCCATGTTTCATCGCTGGTAACAATTGAATTAAGGAAATCATCTCATTTTTCTCTGTAGCGCATCAAAAATTCCAAAGCAGATCCCATTCGGAGTTTTTTTTTGACGTACCGTTAAGATGTGCGGCACCAAACGTGAACAAACCTTTCTGAAGCCTAAATGGTCATGAACAATGCGAAGAATAACAGCTCTTGAAGCATTAGGAAAAGATGGGCCAGGTCGGATATCGTTGACCGACGACCTTTTCTGATTTTATCATCGACGCGTTACAAGTCTTCGATGATTATCGAGGATCTCCCAGAATGTTCTTCATCATGCACGTTATTTATGTTACTTTTAAACCTTTCACACCGTTTTCGGAAATTTCTTGCAATTCATTATATTATCACCGTACACAGCGACCAACTAACTGCCTATAAATTTCAGCCGCCTTACCTTTTTGATGATATAAAAAACGTATGACTCCAAGTATTTCACCGTCGGCGGCAACCCGGTTTTCCTATTCATTTTATGATGTAATAACTCACACGTAATCAAAGATACCACAACGCGATCGCGATACAGACAACAATGTGTACATTACTAGTGTGGCCACGAACGATACAGGTCTGCCAACCTTAAGAGAAAAAATTTCTCAGCGGTCATTACGTTAGAGGTATCCCTCGTAATTGCTTTTTACCAGAAGATCTATATCCTATTCTCGCGAGTACCACAGTTATAGATGTTTCATTGAACCATACGTAAAAATAAATCTAATACGTTAATTTGCGTACAAACAGGTTCCCTTTGGACTTTTTGAAAAGTATAAATCTATAAACATACATTTTTCATATACTCGTATTAAATTGAAATCTTGCAATATATATATATATATATATATATATATATATATATATATATATATATATATATATATATATATATATATATATATATATATATATATATATATATATATATATATATATATATATATATATATATATATATATATATATATATATATATATACAGTGGGTTGTATAAATATTGAATAATAAATGGACGTGTATTAAATATAGGGAAAATTAAAGTAATGGAAGTAAACAACAAGGAGGATTTAATGGCAAGGACAAGAAAAGAGGAAAAGAAAATATAAAAAAATATAACTATTTGGGTACTACGGAAGAAGAGCGCTACTGAACTAAAAGGAAGGGAGCAATGGCAAAGGAAGCCTTCAGTAAGAAGAGGGAATTCCTAAGTATGAATTTAGAATTAAGGAAGAGGTTAGTCAAATGTTACGTATGAAATGTTGTATGGAAGTGAAGCATATGAGGAAGAAGACTGGGTTAACGGTTTTGAAATGCGGATATGAAGAAAGATCGAGAAAGTAAGATGAACGGATAAAGTAATGAACAGAATTAAGGAAGAGCACTTACTCAGGAAGTATAAAAAAGAAAAGGAAAATGGTTAGGGCATGGGGTTACAGGAAGTCGAAGTTTGACAGTTGCACTAGAAGTATCAGCTGAAAGAGAAAACAAGCGAAAAAGAAAGAGGATGAAGTTATAGATGGAATGAAGACTGGAAACTATAAAGGGACGAAGGAGAAGGTTTCGGTCCGAAGTGGATGGAGATAGAGATGGTGTAATAGAACTGCCAACAGGCAGAATACCAGATGATGATGACCCATAAATGTTACACAGTTAATTGCTTGTTTTGTCGCTTGTACAAACTCATCTATTCCTAACTAACTTAAGATATTGTTTGAAAAATTACTTTTTAATTATATTTAAGAAGACTGTTTTTTTTTATGCTATTTAAATATTAAAATTAAAAAATTCCAACCGGTTGTTATTTAAAAATTAAAAAAAGTTTCGTTTAGGATTTTTTTGGTGGTATAATAAAATTAATACAATGCTTCCATAATCTCAATTAACGAGATTGAAAAAATTTGTGAAGAAAAAAATTTCCGCTAAATTACTGGAAAACCTGTTCCGTCTATTAAAAACAATTTGTTACAAAACTACAAATTGTATTAATACGTACAAAATTATGTTGATATACCAAGGTTTGTAAACATTTTAATTTTAGATGAACTAGTAAATAGAATAAATATTAAAAAAGTAAAAAAAAAAATAAAAATACTCTTTGTTGGTACTTATGATTTTTATTTTTATTATTTCTTTTTTAACCATCGTTTTTAGTGAATTAATTGCCTTCCTCAGTATATGTTTATTTTTAAAAAATTAAAATAATAGAAATAGTTGTTTAAAAGAGCATTTTGCCATTATTATTAGCGTCAAATACACTCACTACTTTACCTTCCGTTTAAGTATTTAAAAACCTATTTTATTTGATTTAGTACGACTAGTGTGACTTCACAACAAAAAATACAAGATCATGTTGACATGATATTTGTCAACATTATATTCTTAGGTAATCTATACGAATTCGATAAGCAGGCTAATTTCTTATCTTTTTTGTTGATAATTGTTATTATTTTTTTACTGTAATTATTATTTAGTATTGTAAAAATATTTCTTTGAATAGGGGTAACCATTCTACTCTATTAAATAATATATTTTCATTATTTTAATTAAAGTACGTCATAACTCTGAGGAAGATAATCCATCGAAAACTTGGATAAAGTATTTTTTTTTGCCTTCAGTCATTTGACTGGTTTGATGCAGCTCTCCAAGATTCCCTATCTAGTGCTAGTCGTTTCATTTCAGTATACCCTCTACATCGTACATCCCTAACAATTTGTTTTACATATTCCAAACGTGGCCTGCCTACACAATTTTTTCCTTCTACCTGTCCTTCCAATATTAAAGCGACTATTTCAGGATGCCTTAGTATGTGGCCTATAAGTCTGTCTCTTCTTACTATATTTCATACTAAGAGATCTCTCTTACAATTGAAAGCAGTCATTCTTTGTGCTAGTCTTATTTGGATATCTGTCTTACTTCTACCATTATTTGTAATTACATTATTTTACATATTTACATTTTTTTTCTATAATATTTGTGATAGATTATATTCTTTTTAAGTTAATTCGAAATTTCCCATTATTATCGTTTTAGTCACGTCTTATTAAAATTATTTTATTTTTATTTATTTTAAAGAGAATTTTTCTCCTAGTAATGAATCATAGGTAATAAATCTTTTGTATTTTAATTCTTTTATAGTTTCTTTCAGAAGAGCAATAACATCTTTAGATTTTTAATTTCTCTCTTCAGACGATTATTTTGCAATTAAAAATATAATAAAAGTACGTTATTTGAATAGTCAACTGAAAAAATCTTTATTAAAATAAATATATGAATAACCGACAGTACTATATATATATATATATATATATATATATATATATATATACACTAGCAGGCCCAGCAATGCTTCGCTATTGCTAGATTTGTTTATAAATATATATATATATATATATATATTAAATGAACACAATTGAAAGTTTGATAAAACATTAACAAAATGAACATTACGGAACTTCATAAAACTTAAAATTTAACCTTTCCCTTTTTCCTTTTCCCCATTACCTTTCTTCTTTCCTTCTCCCCTTTTCCCCTTCACCCCATTTCTTTCCCCATTTTCATTTTTACCATCCCTTTCCCTATTTCCCTCTTCTTTTTCCCCAGTCCTCTTTTTCCCTTTCCCTTTCCCTCCTCATTTCTCTTTCTCTTATTTCCACTTTCCCTTTATTTTTCCTTCTTTCCCCTTTCAATTTCACGTTTTTCATTTTCCCCTTTTTTATTTTCCCCATTTTCGTCTTCTTCCCTTTTACTTTTACGATTTTTCCCTTTCTCAATTTTTCCCTGCTCGTAAATCGGTCCAGTAGTTTTTTTAGACTATAGCGAGTTTCCACTATAGACTATTCCATTTCAGAGTTTCCGACATGTACACACATGTCGGAAACTCTGAAATGGAATCTTAAAATATTTAGTATAGCGTGTGTTGCTTTACGTCCAACACATAGCACTGTTTTTCAAAAAATCATGTTTTTACCTGTCACAGGTGTGACATCTTAGTTATATAAATAGTAGGTATATAAAAAAGTACGTATTCGAATTCAACGTAGCGTCAAAATTTCAAAGCAATCGGTAAAGAACTTTGGGAGATTTTGAACAAATGAACATTTACATTTTTATTTATATTGATATGTAGAACACTTCGTCTGTTTAATCTGTATCAGTATCCGTACTTATTTTTTGATGTGACAATTTGCAGGTCTACTGTAGAAAGTTAATTTGTTAAATAAAACAAAAGATATCCCATTTATTTCCTGATTTAAAATTTAGCATGTACTTTTGTTATGTTGGAGCTTGAAGCAAGCAAGATTTGATCTTTTTCTTCACGTTCGCTATCCTCCCTAGTTGGCTGTTACGTTAGTTTTGTTTGTTTATATGTTATTAGTATGATAGCGTGTTATAATAGGGGATTGTACTGTAGATGGTTGTATTCCCGAGTAAGCGCAATTAAAGATAATCAGGACGTGGTAGTCATTAGGGTAGTAGGTACTAGGAGGGTGTGTGCTCGACTCTCATAACTGACTACAGATAAGGATGACATGCAACGTAAAGTAACCTTCGTTCAGTTTACTTGTACCATTAGTCCTTTTTCTGGATAATGGTAATTTATTTTGTAATACAGGATACATATTTTTTTTATATGTTGGTTTTTTCGTTGTTATAAAATTATAACAAAATACATTAAAAAATGTAGTTACAAAATACATATCAAATAATACATCATCCAACCGTGTATGCCATAAACCACATTACCATTTTATTGAATTAGCAACAAATTTATTTAAAAAGGAAAGAATTTTATCCTATTCTAGTTATCAATTCTTAACTATTGTTAAAAAAATATTTGTTTTAGGAAATTATTTATTAATAAATAAATCTGAGTTTTTATTAAGTGTGTTACCGTATTAACCAAAAAAAAAACATTGCTAACAAATATATAGGATAATTAAAGAGTATGCAGGTGACAATTTTGTGCGCAATATATTTTTTTTTGTTAAATATATTTGAAAATGATATTCATATTTATATAGCGTATGACACTCCGGGTAACATAATAATCCCAACTTGGGGTCATACATCTAAATCGATTCAGTCGTTGAGCTGCTACGGTAGAACAAACTTAGATAGTAATTCCAAATACATAAAACTCCTTTTTGGATAGTTGTGCAAATAAGGTCCACTTCTGTGTATATCAGTTAATTTTTGTTCTGGTTTGGTTCTATAATGATTTTGTATTATACTAGCAAATATCCCGTTTGAATTTTGAAAATCGGAAGATCGGTTGTGAAGATATAACAACATTTCCGGATAACCGTGATCTGTTAAATCGAGAGTATACCTGATGCATGTAAAGTTTAGCCTTCAAATTACTAACAAATAACTCGTTTGAATTTTGAAAATCGGAAGATTGTTTGCAGAAATATTATAAGAGCACCAAATTGTACCTCCCAAAACAGTACCACCGGGGCACCCCGTTTGTTACCAGTTGATGGTGATGGTTGATCTAGCTTCGGACGAAGTGCTTGCATCACCTGACCACTTTAGCCTTACACGGAAGGGAAGGTCATTATTATCAAATAGAATTTTTTTAAATCTCTTTAATATTATTTTATTTTATTTAACGTAATACTCGCATTATTTTTGTAATATTATTCATTCAATTGATTCGAATCGTTCAGTTCAAACTCAACTCGGACAGTGGTAGAGGTTCACAGTTCATTAATTCAATTCTTTAAAGTTTGTATTTCAATATATATATATATTACGCCACTCCCGGTAACGTAACGATTCCTACGCGGGGTCATACATCTAAACCAGTTCAGCCGTTGAGCTGCTACGGTGGAATAAATATACATACATACCTAATACACCGTAGATGTATTACACTCCTTTTTGGGCAGTCGTGTAAAAATTGACTTTTAACACTATTATTTCCCAAGATTTTTCAATTATTGTTTTCCTTTTACAGAAGATTATTTCATTAGATTATGTCGAAGTGGCATAACATGAAGAAAAAACGTATCATATTTTTGGTAAACATAAAATAAAAATAGTTCTGAAAAAAGTACATCTCATTAATTTATATTAACCTTCAAAAATTTAGTATTATTATGAAATAAAATTAATATAATAAAAATTAAATTAAAAAAAATTGAAAGAAATCCTCAATCTTAAATTGATCGGAAGATAAATTTATTATAAAACGTGTAATGATAAGCTACATAGATCGAAGCGTTATAGTTGAAACAAGAAACAACAATATCTAGTCAGTTGTATGAAAGTCCTCTACACTGCCCAAGAAAGGCCGAACTGTAACAAAGGTTGCGTCAAAAGAAGAAGGGAGATTCAACGAATGTTCAATGTGTGAGCAGCAATTATCTGAGAGTGAAAATAACCCCTCTTTTCAAACTTTTCATCATTGGCTAAGAATGAAAATGCCCCCCTCCCCGTTGTAAAAGTGGAAATTTTATGAAATGTTTTTACATGTACGTTTCATTTAACTGGAAGAAATATTTATTTAAAAATTTTACAGTCGGAAAACACATTTGGCCGTACATCTTATAATACACAAACAGGTGAAATTACCAAAAATTATGCTAACAAAGTACCTCGCTTCGCTCGATCGACTACTGTAATTGTAGGATATTATTAAGAAAAAGTATTAATACTAAGTAAAGGAATCATGATTTTATATGTATATAAAATATAATATATGTATATGGATATATTATTATTATTATTATTATGCTTTTACGGCCAACATGGGACCACTTAAGTCAATTTTAGTTGGATCTTTTCTGAGAAAAGCGTGTTATGGGCAACTCTTCCGAGCTGCCCAGTATTTCTTCATCCGTTCAAATCTTGCTTTCTTTTCTTCATCCGTAAACACCCTCTTCGTTGTATTTTGTCGTTTGTCTGTCTTTTGTTTAAATTTAATGCTTTTGTCTTTTAGCTTTGTAATTTTTCCAGTTTTATTCTGTAGGTCAGTCAGGGAAATTCCCAATTCTTTCATATCTTCTCTAATTTCTTTGATCCATCCTACTTCTAGCTTTTGGAACCAGAGCTTTTCAATGATATTTCTTGACAGTCTTGTTTCCGGTGTCCTTTGAGATGACCGAAGAAAGAGATTCTTTTTTTCCGCATAGTATCAGTAACAGGCTCTATTTCTCGATACACCACCTCATTTGGCACAATCCACCATCGGCCTTCTTTTTGGTGTTTTTTATTGATACACGTTCTGACAATTCTCCTCTCTATTTTCAGAATTTTTTCAATGGATATATGGATATATATATATATAAAATGTAGGTATATCCATTGCCATATTTTCTCAGTATTATTATTGCAATTATTAACAGAATTTTTTCAGTTATGCTGATCGGTATTAATTATTTCAGATGATGGAATTACACCGTTATTTTTTTGAATTTTTTACCATTTTTATGTTTAATTTCAAACGAGCAGTTTGTTAATGCATTCGTTTTATTGCTTTCGTCATTAAGAAGCTGAATTTACAAAAGCAATATGCAAAAGCCCTTTTCGTATATCTGTATGAAGTTTAAATGACAGAGATCCAAAAATACGCAAATCAGCAGTTCCGCTCTAAAAAAATAAACCTTATATGTAGAATATAAAAAACGTGTACATTATAAAGAGATATGAGAAGTTTATTGCTCGCATCTCAGTACCGAAAATATTACTATCAGCGACAAAAGATACTTTTACAATATTTTCTTTTACCGGTGGTTTTTGTTCCTTTCAGCTTTCTTTTAATTATTTTGATATTTATTAAGGTGAGAATACATAAAAATTTTACGATATTTTCGTCCTCAACAATATTTACAGTGAAAATTTTACTTAAAAGTAATGTGTTTGCTTTAATTTAATATATTTTATAACCCGTGCAAAGATGGGTGAATTTTTTTATGGATAATTCTTACATAAACTCTTGGTTGTACGTAATGTTTACAAGCCCGTAAAAACCTTGGGGTGTATGTGTGTCAGTGATTTATGTGTGCGCCTGTGTGTTATATATATTTATAAAAAATGTAAAATCGAAGTGTTTATCTATAGTTCTGCATCTTTCAATCTTGTTTCGTAGTTCTAGATCTCTGGTATTATAATATAGCCCAGTTAAAATGAAAGTTATAACAAACATAATCAATTTAATGTGTTATTGATGAGTCATATTTTACCAGTAATCTGTTTTATTTTATATCCTTTCTTAAAATAACCGAATAGTAATGACTGGCTATTGAATCGTTAATTTAAATATTTCTTTAAATGATAATTTACAATTACAATTACAATAACAAAAACTATTTTATAACTTGGAATTATTTTGTATATATATTTTTTGTTTGGTTGCATTAAATTATCAGGAAAACATTTCTGATTTATAGCCAATAAAACTGCGTTCACCTAAGTTTTTGGTTATATAGGTTTTAATATAGATAGTTGTAGCTAGATCAACAAGAACCTCCTTGTTGAACTCTTTGTCGATAAAATCAGAATGTTAGATTTTATAAAACAATGTTATAAATTATAATAAAATCTACAATAGACTTTAATTTTAAAATAAGGCTCATGTTGCATTTGCTTCTAGCTGCTAGAAATAAATGCAACGGGTTTGTATAAAAATAAATATTATTGTTATTTTGGGCTTATCTGTTTCTTAAAAAAAAAAGACTTCTGTTAATTAAAAAATGTTAAGAATAGTGTTTATTGTCAACCTATTTTTTTTTTTTTGCTTTGTATTGTGAAATGAAAATCTTGTGCATTCAGGTCGTTCACAGCTTAAGAAAGATATATATATTGATACTACTTTTGGTTGACATCATATTAGTAAGGAAGATTGTTATGATAACAATTGTAACACTCTTACGAAATGAACGTAATTATGTTAATTTAACTTATGACTTTAACATTTACAAGATTTTTATCTTATGATGATCAATTATTATGTTTCCAATTTTATCATGTGAATTTTATATTTTTTATATATTTTAATTTTAAATTACTATAAATTCTTTCTGAATATGACAGAATAGCCGAATACGTTTCAGGAAATCAAATACTATATTGGTAAGCTGTTTTAAATATTATATTTATAATAAATTTCATATTGTCATAAGTCTTCTTCATTAGTATGCTTTGAAGAATTGATGGTTTCTCACTTCCATTGTGAAGGAGGACGGCTTTGAAATTCCTCTTTAGAAGAATCTGTAAACAGTCTCTTTTCCGTACGATTCTGATGCTATCCGATTAAATCAAATAAAGAATTTACATAATTGCAGTACACAATATAATTTAGTATGAATTACAGATGCTGAAATTCATAAACTCTGGAAAAACTTACTGTAATGCTACTTTCAAGACGGTGTAGTCTTTTAATATGAAGACAGTAACTATTTCTTATTTATTTTTTTTTTATCTGAATTTTTACGGGCATCGACTGCTAAGGTCATTAGCCCTTGTCACAATCTTTAAAAGAAATTACTATCACCATCTGGATCGTCATATGTAAGGGTGTAAAGGGCCCTTACATTTTATTTAAAAGCACAAACTACATAAAACATTAAGACACAAAAGACAAGGACAATCACAACACTTACGGGTGTAAAGGGCCCCGATATTAAAATTTGAGATAAGGTTCTCAAAAGACCATGGAATTAAAAACATTTCTTTCTTTCTTTCTTCTACGAGTCTCGTTTATAGTTTGTTTAAGCACCCTCGGGGCGACCAGAACCGCCGTTGAGCAGTATATCAGTCGAGCCAGGGTGCCGTGGCAGTTGACTCCTTCTTATAAACAGGCTACAGGCTTGCACCGCGCACACCCACAGCCTCGCGCCCTCAATCCGCTCTTGAGGGTCCCCCATGCCATCATCGGAACACCCCGACTCACTGCACTTGAGTGCAGAAGAGCCAGGATGACCTAGGCAAGAGGGCTACCTCCCGTCACTATACGTGCCACGCTTCGAGACTCCCTTATATGTATATAAAAAACTACCGCTTAGAGATTCTTTTATCACAGCTTTAAACTTTGATTTTATAGACTTTTAAGAAGTCCACTGGCGTGTAAAAATACAACTATATTTTCTTCATTTCCATTATCCAGATCAGCACTAATATTATTTCTAAGACGGAACCTCTTTCTGAGGTCCTCATATATGGTACACTCTTCTATTAGATGCTTGATTGTCAGTGTTTTATTACAAACACCGCACATTGGTTTCACTTCGCCGGTTAACAAATATAAATTTGTTAATCGCGTGTGACCGATTCTAAGTCTGGTCACCGCTACTTGTTCACGGCGAGTCAACTTAAAGTCGCTTTTCCATTTATAAGTAGAAGATTTTACCGAGTTTAATTTTGTATTTAAACTCCTCCGTTCAGCATTCCACTTGTTTTTTATTATGTTTATTAAACGGTTTTTAACATCTGCCACTCTTACAGGAAATGCATCCAAGTCATCGCAGACTGTTGCCTTTCTGGCAGCTTCGTCTGCGATTTCATTACCTGTAATACCAGCATGCCCCGGAGTCCATACAAATACGCATCGCTGTCCTCGTTGATTTAGAACGTATAAAATGGACAGGATGTATGCAATTAGGACATCCTTAATGTTCTTGTTCCGAATTGCCACAAGTGCACTTAAATAATCGGAACATATTAGCACTCTCTCTTCGCAATAGTGTTCAGTGTAGCGAAGAGCTTGCTGAATTGCAGTGAGTTCTGCCGTGTAGACACTGGTCACATCTGGCAGTTACTATTGTTGCAGTTTAGACAAATTTAGATAAAAAAATAAATCATTAAGTCTTTTAGTAATTTTGTTAGCTTCAATACTCTCCACTTGGAAATCTGGATCCTTTTCTTCATTACTTATTAAATCATCATGGCCTTCTGCACCGTCAATACTTTTTATATTTCAAGCGTTACTGGAATTTTTCACTACGGGTAAAAGGTCTTATAGCTGAAGGAATACTAATATGTGGAACAGATCTCATGACTTTTTTGAGATGCCTTTGTTTTTTGTGAAAAAATAATTGAATGTTCCTTAAGATTTTTCCATATCATAAGAACCACAATAAGGTATATTTTACTTCCCATTTAGCCAGCTACTTAATAAAATTATACAAAAAATTCGGCGTTTATGAGAAGCCCAAAACTAATCTTGATCTTTTATTTTGCATCCAAAATAAAACTAATATGATTTTTTAATTAAAAGAGTAATATTATTTCTTTGAGATTGAATAGTTAATTCACGACACACGAAGAAAAAATTGTTAGGGTGATTTATACAACTTTAAGATATTTTATATAGATTGATAAAAATACACAAAAAACAATATATATAAAGAAAGATTTTAACGATACATATCTGTATCAGAAAAGTAGGAATAAAAAAACAAAATTCGCGATAAAATAGAAATAAAAACAAACTCGCGATAATATTCTAATGAATGTTAGAACGAAATTTTTTTTTCTGATCTGGGTTATTCCACAATAAAAATACTGATTCAAATGTTTGTAACAGTTATAATGTCATTAATAAAAGCTGTTAATTAAATCATATTAGTTTTATAAATTTATTTACGCAGAAGAAATTTTTCATAGAAAACAGTAGTATCGATATAATTCTACGAAATAATAACATATTCTTCACACTGATAACTCTTCCAAATTATTCCACTCTAAGCCATTTGTAAATATGATTCATTTATAAATATCTTCGGACATTCATATTTCATTATTAACATAAAAATCAATTCACAACAAATCTTTAAGTGTTCAGTCTCGGTAGAGAAAATAAATCGTTTTACTGATTTTAATTTTTCTTCAAGTTAAAATTAAAAAAAAAACCAAAAGCCTTAGGAAAAAGTTTTTAATTTGTCCTCATATTTGATAAACTTAAGTCATCTTTGGATTCAGCGTCAAAAAGTATATAGGAATTAGTTAAAAATTTCTGGTAAAGTAGTTTTTACTTAAATATTCTAAAATGAGTAAGTTTTAAAGGTGCTGAAAATAAAATAAAACGTTTTCAGGTTTAGTACAAAATATCCTGTAAAAAGCAAGATTATTATTGATAGAACTACATTAGATCAAGTAATGGTTTATAATTATATACACACTGACATGTCATGTAAATTGTACCACGATATAAAAAAATGATAAAAAAATACAGTATATAAGCAATATATTACTAAGAATGGTTCTCCCTCCTTCTTAGCCACCGGTAATTACCTTTCAGATAATACTTCAGAGGATGAATGAGGATGATATATATGAGTGTCAATGAAGTATAGTCTTGTACAATCTCAGTTCGGCCATTCCTGAGATGTGTGGTTAATTGAAACCCAACCACCAAAGAACACCGGTATCCACGATCTAGTATTCAAATCCGTGTAAAAATATCTGACTTCACTATGACTTGAACGCTAGAACTCTGAACTTCCAAATCAGCTGATTTGAGAAGACGCGTTCATCAGTAGACCAACCCGGTGAGTAAGAATGCTTCTCAGTGAAACTAAATGAAATGTACCTCACTAAATCTATTCTGTGATAAAATTACCGAAAGTACACTTAAGAAGATAAAAATAAAATAAAAAGAAAAGTGTTTCCTTACATAACATAATGTTAAACAATTTTTTTTTTCATTGTTTTTTTACGGAAGTGAAATTGAATTTTGACATATAGATGTCAAAACAACTCTGAAATCAAATTCGATTCTAGCTTCAGATATTCAGATCTTAAGAACAGTAAAAGGACTTCATAGATTACTTAATAGGATTACATAGATTAGATTTATTTAAAAACTGTGCTTGCTGGATCATTTAGTGAAGTTATTTGAAACGAATTTACCAGTAAAAATCAGCGTAAATACTTTGATGATTTACTTGGTTGGGATAATCATATGTAATAAGATTACATCTGAGTAATCGTTGTTAAAGTTTTCATTGATATTTACAGGTATTTATTAAAGGATATATATTTTTTGAGGATATATACTCTTTTTCTTTCTTTCTTTCTTTTTCCTGTTTAGCCTCCGGTAACTACCGTTTAGATAATTCTTCAGAGGATGAATGAGGATGATATAAATGAGTGTAAATGAAGTGTTAGTCTTGTACATTCTCAGTTCGACCATTCCTGAGATGTGTGGTTAATTGAAACCCAACTACCAAAGAACACCGGTATCCACGATCTAGCATTCAAATCCATGTAAAAATATCTGGCTTTACTAGGACTTGAACGCTGTAACTCTCGACTTCCAAATCAGCTGATTTGGGAAGACGCGTTAACCACTAGACCAACCCGGTGGGTTGAGGATATATACTCTAGCCGATCCAAACTTAAATCGGATAGGTTTCTAATGCCCTGGTGCATAAATAAAGGTAGAAGGAATTCAGGATGAAGTGATAATATCACAAATAAGATTTAAATATTATTTAATAGGGTCCTCTGACTAATGAATTTTTTTTTTTAAATTGCAAATATTTTGCGCCTAATTATTAAAAAAGAAAAGAAATAAAAACCGATTATTCAATAATATTTTTTGAAATAATGTATGTTAGGTTGAATTATTTTTAATGTAAATTAAATACGAAAATAGTCTTAATATTTTTTTTTGTATGTATTCTTGTCAAACTTTATGTAGGCATTTTCACTATATGAATTTGATTTTGTAGCAGATGTATGGAGTAGTATAATTGTAATTGAATAAATAAACAACGGAGATGACTTGGTTCATATTCGGCTTAGCAGAACAGCTGTCGGATGGGGAGTAATGTAGCGACATCTGACGCAAAACCAGGAAAAAAGTAATATTAAAAAAAAAAAACCAACAACAAATCGTATTAATTATGCTGTTTGTTCTCCATCCACTTTTTTGTCAAAATGTACATCTCTAAAAATATGTGTACAATTTTTTTTTTCCATACTTGGTGTATATTATTTACATTAAAAAAGCTGACAACACAGTTGTAGGACTTTCCCGTCACGCAGCTTTTTTCTGATGCACGGCTTACATACACATACACATGCAACTTAATTTAAAATATTTATCGTTTTATTTAAATATAATATTTTTTGTTTATTTAATTCAGTGATTCTAAATAAAGCGCACGCGCATACCGTATGTCATTTGCGCGGGTGTGGCGGTATTAGCGGACAATTTAAATATTTGTTTACACTTTAAATATTATTCATTTATTTAATTATACCACTCTAACCTGTGACGTTATAACATATCATACGACTATAGCAGCTGTACGTCAGTGCTACACTAGCGCTTCTTGTGGTGAGAGGGGGTACTAATGACGCACTATATCGATTTAGCCACTAGATTATTTAGAGCATTTTTTGGGCTGCGGATACGATTTTGCAAAAAAAGTGCAAAATCCTGTATTCACTCATTGCCCGCAACTAAATACTCGTGACGTACTCTTTACTCGTTACCAACCGCTAACTTATGTCGCCGTCGCCGCAACCGCGTTGAATCGGGCTTGCAAAACTACTCTGTTATTGCTTGTTATCACTACTACGCTGAACACGGCCTCGCAGAACTACTCCCTTTTTGCGCTGGTTCCTGGCAGTATTTATATCTACTGACCTGTAGAACCAGTACCCGCCTCATCCCTTTAATTAATGAAGTGTAATGAGTTTCATCGTCCTTACAATTAGATTTTTCTATAAATTCTTATTTCGGTCCGGAAACCCTTTTGGTGGAAAAACAGCTTTTGGTTGTGCTATTTTTTGTATTACAAAGAATAAATTGTTTAAGGGACCTGTTAATTTGAGAAAAGAATCCATTTTAGTTAGTTTTGGATTTTTCTGTTCATTATTGTTTTCTTCTTCTTATTTGGAAGAAACCGTTATACTGGTCCTGTGACAATTTAACGAATTAATATTTTTATTGTAAATATTCATTTTTTCCAGTTGCCTAGTAAAAGGTTTTATATTATTATTACTTATGATTCATCTAACCGAAGAATTTTTATGAATTTGAATTATTTTCTTCTGTTTGTTATTTTATGGTTCCTTCAGTTGTCTAAAACTTGGATATGTAGTGGAGTTTCTTCATTCAGTGATTAATAGTTTTTTTAAATATGGTATCGATTTTTCTCAAGATTGCCGCTATTTTATTTCCCTGGGACCCGCCGTTTCTAGCAGGTGTTCGAGAGAAAATTAGCTCAAAATTATTGGATTATTGAAGGAATATTTGAAAAGAAAAGTAGAAAGAATAGGAGATTAAAGCTAAAGAATGGTAAACGTTAAAAAAAATGGGTGAAAATACTAAGCTTCGCAGTATACTACGAGAAGAATAAAGAATAAAAAAAAGAAGAAATATGAGTGTTGCGTTTGTGTGTAAAATGAAATGCTTGTTGTAAGGAAGCAAACATGAATTAAGCCTAATGTTAGACTATTACTGTCGTTTTACAGAAAGAGTTATGTGGAGTAGAAATAATTATCGTATAAATGTTTAAGAATTGGTTTTTTGAATTTAAGATTATGTTCGTTTTCTGGTGTCGTTGTATAAAGAAGGAAGCCGAATGTGTCGGCCTAGGAAGTTGCTCACAATGTTGCTTTTCTCATTTGACCAATAAAGATTGTCGACGTTCTCCTTTTCCTAACGACGTAGGCTGAGTTGAGTACTGTATTCGTGTTTCTCTTACCATTGTTGTGAAACGCGTGTACATTCACTACCTTTAAGCCTTATGCTCGTTGCGCTCCAGAAACCTCCAAATGGGATCATATCGGTTTCGATACCATTTTCTACCCCTTTTCTCTCTCTTTCCTTTATTATACCCCTTTATTTTACTCCCCCCCAACCGTAACCTAATTCCACCACAATTCTTCCACCCCCGCTAACGTTTCCTCGCTTCTCTTTTGCACGATTTCCAACTCATACTACCTACGCGTTATATCTTGTTAATCTGCCAGCTCCTAAATCTTTTACTCATTTTCTATTTTTACTATGTTCCACATTAATCTTAGATTAATTATAAATAAAAATTATTAGTACAGCAATAAACATTTTTACAACTAAGTATTATGTTATCCTAAAAAAAAGGAGAAAAACTATATTATTTATTGATAATGGTCTTTTAATTTGTAATTTATCATTAAGAATCTACTTAATTGTCCGTGTTCATTTTTGATATTCAGAATTTATTTATTTTTTAAAATTTATTTATTATTTTTAATTTAAATTTAAAATAATAATTATTAGATTTTCATATTATGTATAACATAATCGATTTTTTGTTTCATACAATATATGTATAAATAGAATGCGATTACTTATAAATATTACAATTATTGTGCAAAATAATATTTAGATCAAATTTTTTTTGTAACAAATATTGAAAGTGTTCGACATTTTCATTAGTGCAAGCTTTTAAATTCTTTCTCAGATTTCGTGCCACCTTTCGAATTGTACTTCTTCCAGTTTCTCGTAATTTTTGTATTATGTTAGCTTTCAGTTCTTCAATGGTGTATGAACTAATTTTGAACATTCAACCCTTTAAATATCCCCAGAAAAAAAACGGCAGGAGAAAGATCAGCTGACCTAGCTGGCCATAAGTCAGTTAATATTACTCTTTCACCAAAGAAATTTCACACTAACGTCCGTAGTTGTCACAGAGTGACATGTGGCCCCATCTTGTTGGAACCACGGATCTCTTTCATTTAATTCTAAATTTTCAATAAATTACGTTACAATTTCTTGTTAGAGGTCTGCATTAAGTGTTTCCAAAGAATATGGGACCAATTATTCTTGATCTTTCTTTCTTTTTCCTGTTTAGCCTCCTGTAATTACCTTTCAGATAATACTTCAGAGGATGAATGAGGATGATATGTATTAGTGTAAATGAAATGTAGTCTTGTACATTCTCAGTTCGACCATACCTGAGATGTGTGGTTAATTGAAACCCAACCACCAAAGAACACCGGTATCCACGATCTAGTATTCAAGTCCGTGTAAAAGTAGCTGGCTTTACTAGGACTTGAACGCTGGAACTCTCGACTTCCGAATCAGCTGATTTTGGAAGACGCGTTCACCACTAGACCAATCCGGTGGGTTAATTATTCTTGGCCTCGAAATTGCACAACACACGCCAATTTTTTGTGGCTGTAGAGGTCGTGAATGAATGATGTGAGAATTGTTAGAGTTCTAGTAGCGATATTCTGACTATTATCGTAACTACTCATATGAAACCAAATCTCATCTTTAAAAAATATATTATCCAACACTTAAGTGCTTTCCCGAACAAACTGATTAAACCATTGACAATAATGGAGCCTAGCAGCATAATGAACTTTGTGATACGTGAAATCGGTGTGGCTTTACGTTAAGTAGCCGGGTAGCTTTAAAGGGACTATAGAGAGATATTCCTTTTTGTTGGGCAAGTTTTTGTAATGGTTTGTTTGGTGAGTTAAAAAAACGTAGTCTTACATCTTCCAGTGTTTCATAATTAAGTACTGAACGTTTCCGGCTACGTCTTTAATCGCAATCAGAACAAGTCCTTCTATATTTCTTTCTCAAACGTTGAATTGAAGTTTTATTTGGTACATTCTTACCTGGAAACTGAAATTCAGAAACTTCTGGGGACAAAACAAAAGATTCAGTTGTTAAATAATTTTCACAATAAAAATAATTTCTTCCGTGTTCAAAACCATTTCTTCTTAATAAAATACACAGAAAAACAAAAATTAACTAATTGTTCGGAAAAATAAATAGAAAACTGTATCAGCTGATTATAAAACAATAAAAATAGGTAATGCTGCCAACCTCTTTATCCGAAATTATTGTATTAAAAAATTATTATCGTTTCTAAAAGGTATCTTGCTTGGGTTGCGTTTAAAAAAAAAACACTCAGTAGATAGCATCTATTAAAGGCTAGAAAATCTTATTTCGTTTCAAATTTTAGCTTTCATGTAAAGAACTAAACTGAATTCTATTTGTAATTTCAATAATTTAGTAATGAAATTATTATATCCTAGACTATATTATAAATTATTTTTATCTAAATTTTATGATAATATGAATTCATTAGTTAAACGTAATGGATTAATAATAAATTAAGTGAAAAATAATAATTTGTTAAATTATTGTTTCTTCTTACGCTAATTTATATTATTTAGATACTTTAATTTTAAATGAAGAAATGGCTTTTTTTTAGAAAAATATTCATGCTTCGCTACCATATATTATTTTAAATTTAATTTTCATTACGTATTAATAGCTTATTCATAATGAAGATGTAATTCGATTACTGCCAACTCACAGAAAGTGCACGCCAGAAAGAAAGAAGAAGTCAACAAAAGAATAAAGAAGACCCACAACGCGACTCGCCGCAACGAACTGGAGTCCGGTAGAAGAGCCCACAGAGAAACAACACGAAGGGCAGCCATAAAGGAAGATGAAGATCTACAATCCCGCCATCTTTAAAACTTACAATTTAAATTAGTCAACACATGCGACTCCCTCCGGAGAAGGGGGCGCATTGCTCCCTCCAAATAACTAGGGCGCCGGTAGGCATATTCCTATTAGTCCATAAGGTGCTAGTACCGAAAGGACTTCAGCGGACGGTCTGAAGGGGAATCACGCCGGGAGTACGAGGCTCAAATGCTTAGTCTCCCACGGTCAGACCCAGTAAATAATTTTCACGCTGGTCTATACGGATAGGAACGCAAATCACCAAATCCGTCCATAAATAAAACTTAAAGTTTGTAACCGCCACTAAGTAACCCAAGTATCCCGCCCGCTAATAGAAATATACAGCAGCAACGGACATTGTCCAGGCTCTGCGATCTGAAGGAAGAAATATTGAAACTCTCGCCATTCTTGCGTTCCGTTCCGTTCCACAATGAAGAGGATTCGTACAAAATTATTTATAACTTGATGCGTTTCGGAATCATTCCATTGTTAAAACTTATTGTACCAGTATTTTTAAATATCTGTTAATCTTTATATAGCTTTTAGTTAATGCCTCTCTCTATATTTGACGTTTGCCTTATCTGGCCTTCTTGTTTATTTGTTATTAATGGTTATAGTAGAGAGTATTTTTTAACAGGGCACCACTCCCTGAAGTGGTACCCTGTTAAAAAATACTTTTAACTTCCTTTACTTCGTACAAGGATGATCGCGAAAAATTTCGGTTTTCAGGTTTCGACGAAAATATCCATTTTGACTAGATTCGACGTGCGTCTATACGTACGTATGGATGTATCTTGCATAACCCAAAAACGATTAGCCGTAGGACGTTGAAATTTTTGATTTAGAACTGTTGTAACATCTAGTTGTCCACCTCCCCTTTTGATTGCAAACGACTGTACCAAAAGTGTCATAAAGCCCAAAATCTAAAGAATTTGGATTTTGCAATACTTCTTAACGGCAGTAATAAGCTCCCATTGAGAGCTTTTCAACGATATGTCATAAGTGGTACTTATTTTATCTGATTCTAGAGGTATAGCGAAATAAAATTTTAATTAATGAAGTATTTGGATCTCACAAAGGGAAGGCACATCGGTTCGAATCCGACTTCATATACATATTTTTTTTTTAATTTTAATATATTGATTTATTTATAATTATTAAGCTCTGGTTGTAAAGACGTTTTTATAATAAATAATAATTCAATAATAACGATAAAAAAATATTTTTAAAAAATCAGAAGTTATTAGTGAAATAAACTTTTATGTACTTTCCATTTTAAATCAAAAATGTTTTAACAGAGGTTAATAATTATTGACAAATCAATATATTTAAATCAAAAAAATAATTTAAAAAAAATATACGTATTTGAATTGGATTAGAACCGATGTGTCCATGGTGATGGATCCGACACTTTCTCACACCACATAAATATTTGAGCGACGTAAAACAAAATTAATATATAAAATGCTGATACGGACACTACAAAAATTGTGATGCAATGTGATGTCCACCACAATGCAATTGTGTAACTGTCCACTTTATTAAAGAATTGGAGGATTATCTCACTTTCAAACGAAATAAGTTTAATTGAACTGCAGCAAAAAATGAGTATATGTAATTTAATAGGAATACAGGGTAAAGTCATGTGGTGTCCTCATCAGATTTTTTCATTTAAAAAAACTTTTATTTTATTTTAAGTTTCAATTCATCTCTCATGTTACCCATTACATATAAAATTAAAAATCTCAATTTTATTTTTATATCAAAAGATTAGCCAACATTTTTCAACCCTTCCTAAAAAATTACAACTTCGTTTATTTAAAATTATGGCTGCATCTTTGTATTATTTAAACAATTTTTGCTTTTTTTAAATGAATTACATTACTTTTCCCGGCAGAGCCGGTCTAGTTATGCAATTCCTTTCCGGTTTCTTGAAATTTGTGTGCGGAATTTTTCTTAACGTGATAATATTTTTTTGTGCGGTGAAAACTTGCAGTACAAGTAAATTATATTCATACCAAGTGTGTTTTTATTTTTAAACAAGTAAATTTTCTACTATGTTGGAGATTCTATTCTGTCTTTTTAAAAAACTATAAAAAGATTATTACATCTAGTTATGGAAGGTCTGTTTTGTTTTACCCCTGTATATATAGTTTACGATTCCCACATCTAATTTTATTTATCTTACACGAATTTATTCTTTTCTTCTTTATATTTCTTGTTTATGAATTGTATTATTTTTTATTTATTTTACGAGTATATAATTTTTTGATTTTAAATGTTAGTGTTTTTATTTTGATGCTTTGTACTTAATATACGCATAAATTTTTATAAGTATAACACACATATAGACCAGCCAGTCAGGACTCGCTTCGCTCGCCAGCGTACTCCGCTTCCTGAATCCCCAAAGCGTTTGTTATCGACATGGTTGTTAGAATATTAAATATTTTACAGAAAAAAGATTATTCATTTTACTTCATTATATTCCTGTTTCCACGGTGACAGAAAGATAATGAAGCAATATATTAACCCTCAAGGGGGTTAGGACCTCGATTTGTGGTTTAAACCCATCCCTGGGCTGATATGAATGTATCCTGAAAATTTCAAAGCAATCGATTGGTTGTTTTCCACGTGAATAAAATTAAAAAATATATGTTATACGGCAATTCAATTTATATTGAAGCTTCCTGTGAATCCTACCAACAAAAAAAAAAAAAAATACATAATTGCATAATGATAATATTCTGTTAAAAAAATCATGAGTGTAACAATGCTAGATCGAACAATTTCAAAAATTATTATTATTACGAAGTGTTTACTTGGAAACTTTGTTATACAGTATAATAAAAATCCATTGATTTTTAAACATCATAATATTCTGATGGCAACTTTTTCCAGTGTAATTTTTTTTTTCATTTATTTACCTTTTAAGCGGAGTTGCATAATACTTTTATTATAAATAATTATTTGGCTACATTTCTGTTTTAGTGTTATTATTATGGGACAAAATAAATAACATTATTTAAATTTTCAGTTGGCTTGGATTACAAGATGTTGCATTTATTCAAGATTTACTGGATTTTAATTGAAATCTTCTCAATTTTTCTAAGGTAATTTCAATTTTTTTTTTGTAGATTGTATAAAATCTGGTATTAATATTTGATGATTGATTAGTCAATTTGATTAATGATATCGTCTTAATATTACTAATAGATAGTATTCATTGATTTGAGTAGTATTTTCTGCCCTTCGTAGTATGCCACTTTATTGTTAAAATAGTTTTGAGAATTTAGATACTACGAAACACGTTAACTACGAATGTTATTTTATGAGTGATAATGGTAGGAAGGGCAGAGAATAGCACTCAAATCAATTATGATAATTCTAGCGGAAATATGAAATATAATGAAAAAAAGATACCATTAATTTTGTCTTGTTTAATTCTTCATCTATCCTGAACAAAGCATGTAATATCTTATCTTGACATTTACCAATGTACCACAAGAAAACCTAGTAATTATATATATATATATATATATGGCCTGTGTGGTCAAACCATGGTCACGGTGAGTGACACGTGGAGTATATAGAAATAAAAACCTTTTTGGAATGTCAACTTAGGACAAAAAAATAAAATCTGCCATAATTTGAAAACATAACCGAAAGAATAATTAATACTCTACGTCTCCTTTGCGATAATTACTTAGTTTTTAATAAAATACGCGAGTATT
The DNA here is from genome assembly GCF_047948215.1 of Lycorma delicatula. Taxonomy (NCBI): domain Eukaryota; kingdom Metazoa; phylum Arthropoda; class Insecta; order Hemiptera; family Fulgoridae; genus Lycorma; species Lycorma delicatula. The sequence continues at coordinate 15,696,251 of NC_134463.1, read as the reverse complement.
CAGACTACATTTAATATAAACATTCTTTACTTGTAACTGATTGTAAAGTTAACACTTACGAGTCGCCGGTACTTAGAACCTTTGAATTAATATATTTTATAAAAAAATATATAAAATTTCTTTAAATTATTATTTCCTTTGAATTTTTATATTTGCATTTCTTTACAGTGTACCGGGCATATCTGATAGTCGGCACCACTAATGTAGGTGCCCATAACTTTGACAACTTGCTGTTGTTTTGGGTAACTTTCACAGTAGTCTTTTGAAGTCTATCTCGGACCAGATTTACGTGAATTTGACCTTATTTTTTTGCGTGTGATTAAATTTTTCTCGTCTTATGTTTTTAAGTAAACTATCTACTTCAAAACGAAAATATGAAGAAGATATTGCTCTTTGTGGATTCAATAATTCGTGGGAGGAACTCATTTTGTTTACTAATCAAAATACATTGAAGCCAGTTAGTTTGATTTGTGATGCTACTGTAGCAGTGCCCAAATCATTTTTAACTGAAGCGATATTTCAAGCGAAACCATGGCAATTTTAATGAAACGTACCTTCTCGGTTCATCTTTGAGGATGAATTCGTTAACAAAAAAAGAAATCCCTAATAAGACAATAAAAGGTTTTCAAAAAAAAAGAAGAATTAACGTCAATAGCTTCTTACGAAATTTCTCTACTTTTAGCGGGAAAAAAGAATCATTACTCTGATGGGGGAAAATTAGTCTGCAAATCTTTGCTAATTTCGCTTCCGATGCGAAAATGAAAAAAAAAAAATGGTGGAACCCAAATTTCCTTTTTACGAAATGCGTCGCGTAGATGACCTGACTGTGAACGTTAATACGAAAATTGTCTGCATTAGTCTCGTGTAAATAGTTTAATTTACCTGTTGATGAGAGTATTGATAAACCTGTGTATCCGTTTATTCGTATATATCCGACCTGTATATCCTATATATCCGTAACGATATGAATAAAAGTTATTTTGAATGGAAAAGCTTTTCGTTTAATTTTTTTAAATAATTTTTGTTGCTACCAGGTGTGATATATAATCTTTAAAATAAGTCTGTTAAGTAAATTATCGCGTAAGACGTAAATGAAATCAAAGCTTAAAGGTAAAGAAAAGGTTGGAGGAAAGAATTTGGTCATGAAAGTAGCACTCTTAAAATTCAACGTTCAAAAAGTGACAATTTATTGAAAAATGTTGGCCACGGATGATACACACACGCGCACGCGCATTTATATATAACTGGGAGAAATAATGAACGTGGAAGAAAAATATATGATTTTAAACAACACAAACTTCTGGATGTTGCAAAAAAAATATATTTAAACATATCCTCATTTCCGGAACAATTGTTTTAAGCCTTTTTCTTTTGGAATAATTAGGATCTAAGAAGAAATTTCACGAAAAATTAAAATTTTTTACAGTGAGAAATTTTGAATATATATAGCTAATTTATATTTTTTATTCATTTTTTTTATGAGTTTTTATTCTTTAAAATTCGCAAAAGAAAAGTGGTAGTGTTTTTTAAATACAACCTAATAAAAAAATATGCTGATTTTATCATTTAATTACCACTAAAATTTTGAAATAAGGAAATTTACTGTTGAGTGGTTGAACATTTTTACCATTTAATATTTTTAAAATTGTTTAAAATTTAATGTTTAATATTTTTTATGACTAGGTGAACAAGCAAAATAAAATAAATTTAACAAGATCTGCTGCGTCGTGTAGTTAAAGAAAAGGTCACATTATTCGATTAATCATTTTATTAAATTCCTTTATTTCTTAGTGGATTAAATTTTTTAAATTCTTTTACAGTAGATATCTAAAACCCAAGTGAAATCCCCCTGCAAAATTTTGTTAACGAATAATGTAGTGTTGGAATGATTACGACTGAACCCAGGATTCAAAAACAGGATATTGGGATTGTATTGAAGTATTTTTCTCTAAAATATTTATATTTGACATTTTTAATACCATAATTAAAAAAAATATATAGATAAATATTACATTATTAGAAGTGTTATTTTTTAAAAATAATTTTTTCCTTTGAAAACAAAAAAAAAGGGCGAAAACGCTCAATCGTTTTGATTATGATTTCTTTGATCCTCAGAGCATTAACCCTTTAATATATTGTTTTGTTTAAACAATTGTATTGTTTTTCTTCTCGAATCGTTCTTTCAAAACGGTCTACTTCTAGAAAATAATAAAACATTTTACTTTTGTCGATGAATTTCATTCGTTTTTTACATCGCAATACCTTAGCATCTTGACTAAAAAATTTATGAATAATGTAATTTGGACTGCTTTTATAAAAATATTCTACGTTCAAGTAAAATAAAAAAAAGTTTAATGATGTCAAAGAGGTTTGGAATGTTTAGCCCCCTCTTAGAACCTAGGTTTCCTTTAGATTAATAAACAATTAATTTACTATGATATTCTAAATTTTTTAAAACGTTTTACGCTTTTGTATGCAAGTAAGGAAATTAATGATGTTAAATTGGACTCGCATTCCAAACACGTCGCATTGTTAAGCTTATCACATTCACCATGAGAAAGAGTGAATGTCCCGTTGTGTTCATGGATGGTGTCTTGATTCCAAAAATAGAGAGTGTGCAGTACCTAGGACTTAACCTAGATCGGGGTTTGACCTTGAAGTGTCACGCGAGGATGAAAAGAGAACAACTGAATGCGAAGTATAAGGAAATGCATCGGCTGCTACGGAGAAACTCACACCTCATGTTGTCCAATAAAGCTCTGATTTACAAAGTTATGCTACGACCAATCTGGAATTATGGCGCGGAGATGCGGGAAACAGCAAGTAATAGTAACATAGATACCATACAACGATTGCAAAACAAGGTAACAAGAACAGTTGCAGTGGCACCATAGTTCACACGGAATGATGAAATTCATGAATATCTGGAGCTTCTGACGGTTCGTGAGGTTGTGAGACAGCACACTGTTAAATACCAACTACGACTAGATAATCACTCAAAATGTTAACGATTCATATGCTTGATAACGGCAGGGACATCTGAAGGTTGTAACATCTCCATGTACTTGACTTAAGGGCTACTGAATGTCAGTTTGCAATTACTATCTCCAAGCCTAGTGATATTTTTTAGGTAGATTTCATAAGAAAGCTATTTATTATAATGGAAACCACGATTCGAATTCCGAAAAATTTCGACATATCTTCACGTTTCACATCTCCCAGGCCCCAAAACCAGCGTCATTTCAAAAGTTTATATACATTTACATATAAATAAATATATATATCTCACTTTCTTACGGATAAGATAACTGCCGTAATTTTGCGCTAATCACTTTCAAATTGATACATAATGTATAACGACCCGAAATCTCGGTCGAGTTCGTTAATTGGCAAAGTCAGACCATGCGGATGGAAATAGGCGGATTTTTTGAAAAAAAAAATCGGTATAATTTCCTTGTTAAATAAAATATAGAACTCGTTTAAGTTCCCACTGTTCTTTGAATAAGGGCCTAAAACTTATCTAAGTAAAGTTTTTTGATATAACCAACCATTGGCCGAAAGGGTGGACAAAATGAGCTTTCTATGACAAAAAAAAAATCATACTTTCCTTAATAGTCACAATATCGAATCGATTTAAAGCGGTCGTTAGTCCTCTAAAAATTATCTAAAACTTCTGTCTGAAACACTTTTTGATATGACCAATCCTTACCGCAAGGGATGACCAAAATGTTGCTGCAATTGTAAGAAGATGGGGCTTGTCGTATGCTAATCATGTGAAATTTTTTATTCACATGCAACCATTGTCGTATGCAACCATTTATTGAGTAAATTTGATGTTTTTCTTAACTTTAAGGTGGAAATCTTTTTTATCCCCTTCTTAGCACCGGTGAAATCGACCTCCAACTTCTGGCGTGCTGAAAGGGATTTTTTGCTTACTTTATTTTTTGTTTATATCTGCAAGTTGTTTTGCTCTTTGTTCGACTAGCTATCGCTTGATTATTTGTTTGTTTGTTTTTTTATTGACTATTTAATTGTTTATTGGTTTTTATTTGTTAATATTTGGTTTCTATGGACTATGAAGTGTTGGCAGAAATATGTTTTTTAATGAACTTTAAGATTACTGCTTACTGATAACTATTATAATGAATTGACTTATTATGGGAGTTCCTTAAAAACCGCTTATCATGTACTTATTATCAAATTATTTACTTATGATTCCACTTAATGAGCGTATAATAAACGTACTAATGACGTATAATAAAATAAATAATTGACAAAAAAATTTCCAACAAATAAATCTTCTTTTGTAGATTTAAAAACACAATGATGCAAACATGCCATCTATATTCATTTGCATCATTTAATTAGTATTTTTTAACTCAACCATGGCCAATTCAATTTTTATTACTGAATTTTTGATGACGTTATAATCTAAGCGGGCTTAAGTATTCTTTGTTTTTAACGTTTAGTATATAATGAACCGATTTCGGCTTAAACAATTTTTTTACTGCAATTTTTATTTTTTTAATTTTAATGTATTTTGTTTGAATTTAACCAAAACATTTAAACGGCAAAACAATAAATAAAACATAAAATTTTCAATAATTTAAGATTGGATGTTTTCATCTTACTATTCATGGTTGCAAATATTTCAAATGAAAGCAATGAAGGAAATTTAAGAGATCTTCAGCCGATAGATAATTTGATTCCTTTTTTCAGTTTTTATCAGAATATATTTTTTCTACATTTAATAAGAAATACTAAAATAAACATTTATTTTTGTTTGGTTCAGAAGAATTTTATTTGTGAGAGTAATATTTATTATTTCTCTCAGAAGGTCAGAATTATGTTTTACTGGGATTTGAACTTAGAACCTTTTGTATAAAAAGCCGAGATACTACCACTCGGCCACGACGGTTAAAAAATATTGATAATAGTCGTAATATTTAGAAAAAATTATTAACGTTGCGTTTACCAGTATATTACAATCTCTTCACATTTATTATTAACTTACTTTTTTATTATCCTTTCTACCGCTGGTGAGTTTATAAAACTTTTCACTTAAGAATCGTGTTATTATAACTTGCTTATTCTTGTTGTTCTTTTATACTCCATCTCTGATTACAACCGACATTAAAAATTCATTTAATAACTTTTTAAATTGAAAACAAAACTCCTTCTCAAAAGGGAAATCTTAGAGATTCATTTTTAGACGTAGTAAAAAGAAAGTGCAAGTTTTTTACGAGAATGCGTATTAGTCATCGTTCTTGTGTCTATGTGTAAGTTATATTTGTATGAGCGTGGTATGACGACTAGAATCAAGGTATCGATTGGCGTTGAGTGTTGGGGTAGGCTTGGTATATTGTAGAATAGTGTAGAGTAGGGACTCGATGCGAACGAAGGGTGACTCAGAGCTAGCAGAACCGTCTCTCCTACTCATATAAGAGTAATAGGGGGGTATTGCACCCCCATTGGACTCTGCACTACCCTGCTGGAAAACATTCGCACCCCTGCAACGAACGTAACGCAACAACTCCCTCGCCCCTCTTCTAAATTCTAAACATCATCAGCAATATTGCCAACCTTATATCTTCTTCGTATCTTGATTATTAAAGACAAAAAAAGATTTAGTATCGTTCTTTAAAATCAGTGCAGTATATTTTATCTTGAAAAAATTAAGCAAATAGACATTATTATTATAATCTAAGAAACTTTCTTTTTTAAATAGTTCGTAATAAATATAATACTAATAATATTGTTCATGATGTTATTTTCAATCAAATAAATATATAGTTAAGATAAGGTGAAAGAGAAGGAATTGCTTATAAAAATTTCTAATTTTAGTAAAAATTACATTACATTACATTTGATTTTAGTAATTTTTTCTCTTGATATTCTGTAATTGATAAAAGGTTATTCTTTTTACATAATCGATTAAGAAATCTCATGAAATTTAGAAAAAAATATGCAGAGAAAAGGGTGTTAAAATATTAATTTTATTACCGAGTAAACTATTCTAAAAATTAATTAATTGGAATGTTATTTAGTTAAATTCATTAATAATGACTGAAAAATACTTGAAAATAGGAATCAAGGTTAGCGCTTGGTCTTAGAATTATATCGAAAGAAATATTGTATGTGTAGTTGCGTAAATTAAAAATGTTTATTCATTTTTTCAGTTTACTTCAATGAATTTGAAATTTTTTTTAATCTAGGAATTTATTTTGAGTAAGAACTTAAGTAAATTAAACAAGGATAAGTTACTAAATTTTTAATTAATTATTTTCATAAATTCTTTTTAAATATGAATTTAAAAAAATAATTATCATTTAATTTGAACTACGTTAAAATTATTAAAAAAAAAAATGTATTATTATAAAAAATACAAAAAATAAAAACAGCACTTGTGTTTATAACATCACATCTTATTTAATTATTAATTTATACCTAAGGTTTAATTAGAATATATCTTGGTTACAATAATTATTCTAATTATAATAATATTAATTATAACTTGACCAAGTTTTTTTTTTTAAATTCAAGTAATTATCATAACTTGATCAAGTACGATGGAAATTTTATCCCAGAACCTTCCAGTTAAAAAGCCGGAAATATAACCACACCGCAATAAAAGTGGTGAATATGATGTCTGTAGTGAATATGATATTAAGTAGAATTGGTTAATTCTTATTGAATTCTTAAGAAATGTGGTTTTATATAACAGTTTTAAACAGTAAATGGTAAACAGTAATCGTGTTTTACAGTGGTTTACTTACATTTTTCCCATCTATTTTATTATATTTCACATAAAAACAAAATTATTTGAAGAATTTGATTGTTTTACATTTGGGGATTACTTTTTTATAAAAAATTATTGACAAACAAAAATATTTGCTAAAGAAATTTGTGTTGCCTTAAATTTCATAAAAAATTAAGAGTTTTGAGTTTATGAATGATTTACTCAGATTTACCGGAAATTTATTTTAGATTGTTCAGTATTATTGTGTTACTGATTACGTTATGAATTAAGTACAATTTATATGAAATACGATTATAATTGTCAACCAAGAGAAGACTTTTGACAAACAGACTTTTTAATTTTTCATTATTACACCAGCATAATTAATTAAATTTATTGTTAAGTATTATATTTGAGTATGTTTATACTCGTATTTAGTAAAAAATTATGGAAAATGTTATTTTACTATTGATAATCTTTATTATATTTTTTTTTACAAATTTTTAATCTTCTTAAAATTAAAATATAAGGTATCTTTGACATTAAAAAGGATTATATTTTAAAAATGGAGTTTCCTTCATTGTTACATTTCTTTTAATTTTAAATGCTTACAATTACATACTTTTTCTTTATTAATTGTTTTTCTTTTTAAAATTTTATCAGACATTCCGAGAATCTTTACCCAATTTATATGTGAGTGAGTTAGTGTGTGTGTGTATGTATGTGTGTGTGTGCACATTAGGGATTAATATCTTTACTATAATTTACCTTACCTTGTCATGTTATTTGATTCACAAGTTTGTATTACAAAATAAACAAAGTCCATGTCAAACAAAATTTTAAAGTTTTGATAAAAGGATATATACACACGCTATTACATCGTAATGGAATTGGATTAAGTTAAACTTTTATTCACGTGTGTTATTTTTTAGTTTACAAAAAAAAGTATGTTATCATCTTAAATAAATAATTCTATTTCATATATAAATTTTTACATATTTTTTTTTAATAAAAAAACCACTTTCTTTTGTATTAGATTTTTTTTTATTTTATAAATTTTAAATCTAACAATTTAGGTTTTTATATATTAAATTTTTATAAATGAGGTATTATCAGAATATAAATAGCTTTTTACACCTTATTATAAGGTAGTAATTTATATCCTTAAAAAAGGAGTTTTATTACTTTTTTATTATTTTTTTTATTTTTATTTTGTATGTTTCATAATCAGGATTGAAATACTTTTCAGTATTTAAAATAAAAGAGGCTTTAAGTTTTTTAAGAAAATATTACCTTATCATAGTGGATAATTTGTGTATTTAAAAACTTATAGTTTCCCATTAAGAAGTTCTATAATCTTATTTTTCATCGAATAGTAAAATGAGCGATTACAAGGATAAAAAACTTTTTAACTTTACCGCTTCAGAATTTCTTAACTTGATAACGTATGACATAGCATACGTAAAAAATATCACGTTGTCAAAATATTACAATATTTTCAACAGGTTTAGATAATTTATACAAATGGGCTTTAGATGCGTTTGAATTCAAAGTTTAAGTTTTGTTCATTAAGTTTAAGTACCCTAAACTTAAGTTGGGAGTTTGTTGCATATAATATAGTTATGTATATACAGTTATTACATATCATTAAATGTAGAGCGAGGGAGATAGATTATACTAAGCGAGAAAGATAGAGAGAGTTCTGCAATCATCGATAAAATCTAAAGGAAACTAGAGCGATCAAGTTTTAGTTACAGGAAAGGAATCTTCGTATGATTTTGTGTTAATAGAGTATATGCATATGTTTTGTGGTCGTTAAACCAGTACTATGCTATGGATTAATAATAACTCTTAGAGTTAGTTCTGTGCCAAACTTACATAACTGTAACACATATAGATTGACATAATGTACCTATATTTAATCTTTACCAAAATTTCGTAGTTTGTAGTATGCGAAATATTTTACCCCATTAATGATAAGAATGGTATATATATATATATATATATATATATATATATATGCTGTTTGAACAACATATGTAATATTACAGTTGTTAAACATATTCTCTCAAACGCGTATTATGACGTGTGAGGGACAGTTTACTTAATAAATATATTCATCAGTTTAAGGGTGTATTTAATTTTAGAAGTGATTATTATCAGTGTAATCTAATATAGATTTAATAAATTATAATTATGGTATAATTAAATACAATTAATAGGAAAACAATAAACTTATCAACCGTTAATAGAAATATCTATCTAAAATCTAAAACTGGGTGGGCATTTCGGTTATTAAACAATCATCATCAGTAGACAATGATTTATTAATATAATATAAAAAAAAATAAAAAAAAAATGATAATGAGAAAATAATTAAGTATTTATTTTATAGTAATTCATAAGTATTTTTTGTTTATTTTTACTGACTTTTCGAAGGAAATTACTTTTAGTCACACGGTTGGATCGATGGGGGGGGGGGGATAAAAATTAATTTACTTTATGTTTTGAGGTATAAGGTATACGAAAATACCATCCATTTATAAAATGTTGTGGCGAAAAAAATGTTCATAACTACTAGATGAATTTCATTGAAATTTAGATATGCTGTAGTAATTATCTGAAGTTGTGCATTTAAAAATTTAATGAAACTTGCTTAAATGGTTCTTGAGTTACACTCAATTTAAGGTCAATAACGGTTAACATAAACTACATAGTGGTGTATTTTTCATACGTGCTTATGCAGTAAGTCACAGCGGTGAGTAAATTGAAACTTGGATGCTTATGTGTACGGTTTAATTATTAATCTATGTAGTATGTTGTACTTTGAAAATCAGTGCGTTTCTGACTGCGAAATAGTGAAAGAGTTGGAAACGAAAGTCGGACTTCTTGCGCAATTCTGCGCAAGGATTTTTTAAAATTATTATTTGGTTTTATTTTCTCATTCTCATTAAAAAAATGCATCTAATATATATATTTATAATCATCTAACATATATATTTTTAATACAGGTTTCTAATTCCTCATTATCTACTGATGAAACATAAACAGAACAAAAATCTAGTTTAAATATGTGTTTAATTGTAATTATATCGTGAGTTTTTAGCATCTATTATATTTAGAAAAATAAAAAAAGCGTTAGTGTTATGGTTTGTATTCCTTGGTTTAAAATAAACTTATGAATTTCTAAAAGTTTAATATTTAGGCTGTAATTTATTAAGATTATAAAATTATTTCAGAAAAAAAGTTGTTTAGTAACAAATTTTACACAGTTAGCGCAGTAGAAATTTCTCGCTGTGTTAGGTTCAAAATACATCAAAATTTCTTAAAAATGGGCATTAAAAAAATAAAATTAAGTTGAAATAAATTTTTATTTTATGATTAATCTTTGTGTTACGTCATACAATGACGTAATTAATCATATAGACAGTATGTCTGTGTAGTACATAGGGAATCTGAATAGTGGTGTAGTTTAAATAGAATTATGTCTGGCTTTGTGAGCGTATAAAGACAGAAAGATCTTATCATTCCGTTTCTCGTACAGTAAACATATTTAACACAAATATAGTTTGTTTTTTACAAAAAAAAAAAACAATATTTATCTAAAATAGTGTTTTTTTTTGTAAAAAAGTAGTTTTTTTAGTTTACTTGTACTTGAATAAACAAATAGTTTAATCTAGCATGATTCAGTATTGTAAGAATTTAATTTAATTAACTTACGAAGGATATATAATCTAGCAGTAATCTAATCTCCGAAGTTAGTAAATTATAAAAAGACAGTTTGCTTGTAACTATGTCCGATTATTATCAGAAATCAACTTATCTCGTTGTATTTCCGCTGTTTCCACTATGATAGTTTTTAAAGTTTTTAAACTAAATTTATAAAATTATCATAAAAAAAATGTTTTTCTTTTAAATTAACCAGTTAAACGTTCTGAAAATGTATAAAATTCGCATATAAAATTTAAAAGGTTTCTGATTAATTTATAATAAGGTTAAAATTGGTAAACAATGATTAAGCTGTAAACAAACAAAAAAATTGGTTGTAAACAACGTAATATCGTTTGTAGTTATTCTATTTATTTTTTTATCTAATGTATTGTTTTAGAAGAAGACGGTAAGATTTCATTCCGAGGAATGCGTAATTCCTCTATGCGGATTAGTTTATTATTATACAAATAATATTATTTTATTATTATTATTTAGTTATTATTATTATTTTATTATTGTTATTTATTATCATTAGGCATTAGTTTATTATTATACAAATAATAAACTAATTTTGTTAAATAAATAAATCAAATCAATTAAACGTTTATAGATATGATCATTGTTATATTATATATACAATACAAACAATATTATACAAAACTTTACACTTTTAATATAAAAAAAATTTTCATGACAGGAAAGATTATATATTTTCTTCTTTTTACCTAAAATATCTAAAATTTTTATATTTTATTTTGAAACGATGTAATATTTTAATCACGTTATTACTAAATCTTATACCTAAATAGACGTTTTTATTTGCTTACATAAACAAAAATGTTTCACTAAATCCAGAATAAGTTTTGTTAACTTGGTACAAGCAGTTAAAAAAATTAAATTAATCAAGATGGCCAACACTCGCATTGTTTTATTTAAAATTAATAAGAATAAAGAAATCGATTATATAAAGTGAAATCTATTTAAAAAAATGAATAATCCATACTTTTTCAATGTCTTTTCATTATTTTTTTTAAGAAACAAAATTAGATTAAAAAAATTTAAAATTAAAGTTTTAAATTAATGATGTTATGAACTTTTTTCTAAAGTTAATTTTTATCTGAATAAACAGGCTTAAAATATTGTCTAATTTAAATATGTTTTTTGTCGTATTTAAATAAAAAAAAACAAAAAAACAATTACATATAATTGATATAATTTGATTAAAAAAGATTAAAACAAAAGGAGAAAAGAAGTATCATAATAAATAAATCCACGTGTCTAGTCACTGTAAAACCACGTGGCGTAAGTGTGACAGAAGGATAGTAGCCTCGCGGAATTGCCCATTGAGGGGTTGCTAGGCTGTGGGGTTTGGGTGGGAGTTAGAACGTTAGAGTGAGGGGTGGGTACGCACTTTAATTGAACGCCGCCTGAGGAAGGGTCCCTCAGAACAACCCTAGCTTTGTTGTGTTGTGCGTGGTCGTCTGTACGTCGTCCAGTATTGTATTTGTATTGTAGTATAGTGCTCGATGTATTTATATTTATATAAAATATCTTTCAAATATTTGGTGTTTTTTTATAATTAAATATAAATATACATATATATTTTTTGTATTATTAGTCATTGAACTCATTTCACTACTATAGTTCTACTAGTAATATTTTTGGTGAGTCATAGTCTACAACGCTGTTTTAGTTTCGCTCACGTCGCGTTCAAGATCAATCTAGTGTCATATTTCGGACAAATAACAGTTTTTTGTATCTCCGTTATTCGTGATTAATAAAATAATAAGAACTGATCTTTCTTAATACTAAATTTATCGGTAAAATTTTATTTTATTTTGTGATATTGACAAAGTTTGTGGCTTTCAATTACTTTATTGATTTTAAAATAGAGTATTTAAAAACCTCTTAAAATAACACTTCGGGAAAGTTATTTATTAAAAATAATCATTTACCACTTTCTGTTTTTATTAATAAAACATTAATAATTTTAATTATTATATACGCTTTTTATATATTCCTGAATTTATATCAAACTACTATATTAATTAGAATCTATTTTTCTTATATATAATATATATCTATAATCTTATATTGTAAATATATAATTAATTTTTTCTCTTAATATTTTTTTATTATTGAAGTGCTTAATAAAAGTCTGATTAGTAATTAAGTAATTGTTTTTTATAAATTTATATTTCATATTTCTATAAATTTTTATTACTCATTTTATATAAATTATATTTTTATACTATATATTTTTATAATATTCATATTAACATTTACAAGTAATTTTATTGGAAAAAAAACAATTATTTTAATCAATCTGGGTTGTGAAGTATTGTGATTGAGTGATAAGCGATTCATTTTATATTAATATAAAAATAAAGATTTAAAAGATATTTAAAGCTTATAAAATATATTTTTGAATAAACTATTAAAAAAAGTGAATAATTTTGCTATGATTATACCATTGCCAAAATCACCGGATAATCAACAACAAAAAATGAACGGGCACACTATGACGTCATCAAATTCTCCCGGTAACAACAGCGATAATGGTGTTGGGGCAGTTAAATTATTTATTGGACAAATTCCCCGCCATTTAGATGAAGAACATTTAAGACCGATGTTTGAAGAATTTGGTCATATATATGAATTTACCGTCCTTAAGGATAAATTCACCGGAATGCACAAAGGTATTTAAATAATGTTTTATTTTATTTTTTATTTTTAAATAAATTTTAGTCAGTTTTTTACTCAAACAAACTTATGAAATAAATAAAATTATTTATTAATTAATTTATCTCAAAGCACACTTAATTTTACATATTTTATTTACTGTTCTATAAAACAATAAGAGTAATACATTTAATGTTCAGTGAATGAAATAGTGCATGAAATGTTTCGTATTATTTTATATTTTAGCATGTAAAACAGCATAGTATATGTATAAAAAATAAGTTTTAACTTCAGTAAAGTGCAAGTTTTTTTTTTTAAGTGATATACTTCAATAGTGAAACTTCTTGTAGAAAAGGGCTTACTTAGTATTTCAATTAAATAACATATATCCAAGTAAGAGCATCATAAAGACTGTGTAGTTTTTATCGTATTCATATTTTGGTAATAATAACAATAATAAAAATATTAGTATAGCCGAACTTTCCTTAGAGTTGTAGAGTCTCTTCCTTTAATCCGAAAGGTTCTGAACTCGAATCCAATATAGATTACAACATTTTTTCACACGGTAGAAAATTAATTTATTACGATACAAAAAAAACACAAGATGGAATCGTTTAACTCGTTTTTAGGCTTCTAGTTTTACAGGCGGGATAAAAAAAAATATTTAAAAGCTATGAAGATATACCATTTATTGTCTTCATTATAGGAATGATTCTGCAAAAAATTTTAAATTACACTCACGCGCGCGCGCGCACACACTCACAGACAATATATATATATATATATATATATATATATAGTTATTTATTGAGTTTAATGAAAATTGTTACAAAAAAAAAATTTAACTTTTTATTAAAAAAATTCGTTTCTGCGCATACTTTGTCTCTGATGTAAGAAAATTAGTATTCTAAATAATTCTTTATGTTGATATATATACTTTAAATTCAAAGTGTATTAATACAAATTAAAAAAAAAAAAAAATCAATTATGTAAAATGTTTGATTTTAAAACTCAAGATTCTGTGATAAATATTTCATTTAAAAAAATTGTATTTTTTTTGTTTTTGTTTTGATAGAAAAAACAACACGTTTTTTGTTTCACCACAGAATCTTCAAATGCTAATACGTGGAAATATAAAAATGGAATTTTGTAATGTATGAAAAATAGTATGCCTGACCGGGATTCGAAACCGGTACCCTTGCGCTACTCCGCTGCGGCGATCGGTGGATTGTTGTAATATATATATACTAACAATTCAGGACTCCTTTCACTCGCCCGCCCACCAGTATAGCTAGAGGGCTCCGCCCCTTGGACCCTGCTGTATTCATTAAACTGACGCTTGTGAGAATAATAATGATAAATAAAAATTAAAGCCTGTTCAATTTATAAAAAAATATCAGTGTATTGTAATTTCTTCAGAGCAACAGTTTAATCAGAACAGGACCCGAAACTTTGAATAATCTATGAATGTAGGTTTCAAAACAGTCGACTTCAATCTCAAAAATATTAGTTATAACTGGTAAAAATGGATTTTTCCCGGTTGACCGTCAATCATTTTTTATTTTTTTAATTGATTACTTTTATTACTAGCCATTTACTATTATTTTAGCCAAGTAACCGGAGGCAGATGCAACCAGTCGCGTTATACATACAATAGTAATAACAACGGCTGTGTTGATTGAGCCGACGCGCCGTACACCGTCGCACCTCTTAAAATATCAAAATTTTAAAAAATCCGAAAATTATTTTTATATTTCTATCGGAAGAATATTTGCAAGCTTAAATCTAGTGAATATCTCATTATATTCAGAAATGTGAAAAATTCGCAATCATAGTTAATTTTTTTTTTTTTTTTTACTTTCTTTACCCCTTATTAGGTCGATTTTTTTAAAAATTAGAAATTGGTTTTTAGATGTTTACATGAAAATTACACAACCAAAAATCAAGTTGATATACTCATTTTTTGCCGAAAAAAAAACCGGATTTAAAATACAATGCAAAATTAATATTAATTCTTTAAAATTGTAATTTAAAAAAAAATTAGAAATTAGTTTTTTAGATATTCACATGAAGATTACAACATCAAAAATCAAGTTGATATCTTCATTTTTCACCGGGAAATTAAAAAATAATAAATTTCATTTTTTCATCATTTTAACACTTCAAACTTGGATTATCAAAAAACTTCTTTCTTAGTGTGTACTTACACCGTTAGAACATGTATACAAATTTTCATCAATTTATCATCAGGTTTTTGTTAGGCGTTAATGAATAAGTCACTCAGTTAGGTTATAGGTACAAATATATAACATATATATATATATATATATATATATATATATATATGTATATATTTTTTTTATTATTATTAACCTCTGGATCCACCATTAGGCATTCTTCAGAGGATGAGATGAATAATTTGTAGCGTGTGTGAAAATGTCATGCCTGACCGGGATTCGAACCCGGGACCTCCGGATGAAAGAAAGGCTGAGACGCTACCACTCGCGCCAAGGAGGCCGGCAAATATATATTAAAAATACTCACCCACACTATATAATATACGAGTGTTTTATAAAGAAACTAAAAGACTGCTACAGATTTTGTACAAATTTTGATTTGTAATCCTAATGATTTTATGTAATTTCCGTGTAAATTTGTTAACTGACTCTCAATGATAATCCATAATTTATAAGTAAAGTGATTGTTTCTTACAGTCGTTACAAACTTAGTAATAAAAAATAAATACTAAAATACTATCTTAATTCATCATCATAACCTCAAATGAAGATTTCTTAATGAAACTTTATGAATCTAGCGTAACAAAAAATGTTTTACTATTATTTAATCATTATGACTTCAAAGTACAATCATGTGGACTTTGCACTACAATATCAATACGAATGATTAAGTGCAAGCATTTAAGAATGAAGGTTTTCCTTTAATTAAATAAATTAAAATATACACACAAGTTTTTATGACCTTTGTATGTCCATGTACAGTATCTAAATCTGACTTCCCTTTTTATGGACCTTATTGAATAAGGTCCATATTACTTTATTCTAGATATATAAATAAGAAAAAGGTACGTCATTTTCAAATGATTATCATAAACAAAAAGAGATTTGGACTAATTATTATTGTTTTACGATTAAATTCATTAACCAACAATTATTCAGAGGTGCTATAGAAATGTTCGGTTTAAGTAAAACTGTTTACTTAAAACCCATTAGTTATTAAAAAGATGTAAATTAGCTATGTTAAATACTAGAAATAAAAAATCTATTATAGTAACAATAGAAAACATGTTTATTTTCATTTATTTATGCTCCACCCAGAACTAATCTTAAAAATTAAAATCAAATTAAAAATTTAAATACGATTTTAATAACATATTTTATTGAAAATCTATATAAAATTAATGAATATATAAATAACAAATTATATATTTCAAAGCTAAATGTTTTTATTCCTTTTTTGTTCATTCAATTTGATCATTTAAACGCCAAATACAAATTTTTTCCTCATAAACCTAAGTATTTCTAAGCGGTTATTCATCTACAAAATGTAGATTAGAATTATGTGCAAGCCATTCAAGCAAATAGCAAATAAAGTGTTGTTTTACGTAGATTTCATAAGAAACCTATCAATTGTAATGGGTACCATGATTCGACTTCCGGAAAATTTCGACGTTTCTTCGCGTTTCACATCCCCCAGACTCCAAAGCCACCGTCATCACAAAAGTTTATATATATTTCACTTTCTTGTGGACACGATAACTGCCGCGTAATTTTGTGCCAATAACTTTCAAATTATTCCCAAAAAAAAAGAAAAAAAAACTCTACCCAAAATCTCGGTTGAGTTTGTTAAGGGCCAAAATCGGATCATGAGGGTGAAAATGGGGTGGCATTTTTTAAAGAGCTTTTTATTAAGTAAAATATCGAATTCCTTTAAAGTTCCTACGATTCTTTACATAAGGGCCTAAAACTTATGAGTAAGTAAAGTTTATTGGTATTACCAAAAGTCGTTAGTCCGTTAGTCCTCTAAACATTACTTATAAATTTGTCTGAATCAATTTTTGATTTGACCAACCCTTACGGCAAGGGATGACCTTTTATTGGAATTGGCTTGTCGTATGCTAAACATGTGAAACCTTTTTCATATGCAACCATTGTCATATTGAGAGAATTTGAAGTTTTTCTTTTGAGAATTTTAGGATTGAGAGAATTTTAGGGTGAAATCTTTTTGATCCCCTACTTAGCACCAGTGAAATCACCGCCTTCCGGCATGCCGAAAGGGATTTCTTTATATTAAGTTATGAAATTTTTTTAACCAACTTATAGGATAATTTATTCCTCAACCCAAATTATGTATTACCAATATATTTGTGTTATTTACTTAAAAATATAATATTTCAGTAAAATATTTTTTCCTTTTTCTTCCCCGCCTCCCGGAGCCGGATCCTCAGCGGGGCGGAGGTAGAGGTCCACCCCCGGGCCCTTATGTGCTGGAAGGACCCTCAGCCACGTCTGCCGATACCGACCCCTTTACGCTGCGGAGAAGATCAGCGAAAGTCTTCCCCTCGGACTTAAAAACGACCGTGGTCGTTGGAGGACCTACGGCCTCTTCCTACCCTTCATTGCCGAAGTTGTTGAGTGGCGATGCAGAAACACCTTGTATTTAATCTCCCTCCACCGAGCGGTATATTCAGCTGCCCGTTGCAAGATCTGACCAAGCATACCAGACGGCCCACAGAAATAAACCTTGCCACTAATCATCCTCGGTTTTGCCACCACCAGAGAAATAGCAGAGGCCACTCCATGAGGCCCGACCGACGAATTGACAACAATAGCGTAGTCCATCCTATGACATTCAATTTCAGATCCGTAGTCATCCACAGTGATATCCACGGCACTGGACTCCTCCGAGAGGATCTGACCAGCCCGCAGCTTACTTTCGCGGACTAGTCGCCTGACCGATGGCGTCCAATCAACTACTTTAGCAAAGAGTGGGTTATCAAACCCAGGCACGTAGTCAACAATCCAAACGAAGTCATCTTCATCCAAACCGGTAAGATCCACGGCGGTCGGTTGAAAAAATTTTCTCCAGCTCCTCAGAAATAGACCCTCCGTATCACCATCAGCAACTCCTTCCTCGACTGCCCGCCCTCAGCACCCGACTAAACCACAGGCCAAGCAGGAACACCACCTACAGTCTGACTAGCCACATCCATAAAGTCCTCTACAGCTTTCCGTCGCGTCTGAGTGGCTACCTCCACTCGCTACGGCGGCTCGAAACTCCTAACATCACTAAGCCTGCGTATTTTCCGCGAAATGTCACCCGGTTCCTTCAAACTATCCTTTATTTCAGTTTTACTATTCGGATTCTAGCGTACGAACAAACACAGGTCCGAAATACAGTCAATTGCCATAATCAATTCAAACCGAAGCGCCTCTCTTGCCCGGGGATCATCAATCCCTGTTTCGTCTCCTTCCACCCTTTGGGACTCGGCATAACTTGGTCCCCGTTGCTCCCGACCAGAAATACCTTCCCTAGTAGAATGTGAGACCCCACTCCCAGCCCGCAGCTTCTTCTTTTCTTCCACGACAGGCGGAGAGTGACGTAACCTACGCTTCCCAAGAGGCTGCTTCGCCGATCTTCCTGTACCAATTTCACCATCGGATTCGACTAAAAGCGCCAGGAATTCCCTATCGTACACTCCACTGTCTTGCTGCCTTCAGACATAGCCAAAATCCCAAGAAACCCGACAATAACAAAACGTAAACAATCGATGTGTAGGGTACTTAGCTACTTAAATCAACAAGCTCTAGCAACCATAGGCTAGCACCGAAAATCGCAAATAAATCTAATTGAAATCCAACAAAATATAAAAAAAAACGTTTGAAACACAAATAATCGTGAGCCAAATTGTTAATAAACTCACAAAAAAAAACAAAATAACAGTACAAAAAAACACCAACCGCAACAAATGTGGAATATAAACTAAATGTAATAGAACGTAAAAAAACAAAACTAAAGTAATTAAACGAACAAAAAACACGAAAAGTACAACACAAATACCAACAACAAAATCTTGAACGAAAATAAAAAAATACGACCGTGAGACAGGGACCTCCCGTGAACACGTGTGTACGTCACCGAATCACAAAAACGACTATCCAGTAAAATATTGTAACCTTTCAAACCACTCGGTTCAACGTACCGAAATATAGAGTAAAATCTTTAAAATGTGCGCAATATTATACTCAATTCACTTGAACATGAGGAACCTTAAGTTTCAAAAGATCTCTGTATTTTAATTGTGTAACAAGTATTTGAGTTATTTATAATGACATCATTCTGTACAGAATGATATCATCGGAATGATGACATCATTCGGTACTGATTTAGTTCTAGTGTAATGTTACAAAGGTAATATTACCCTATAGATCTTCTAAAATTATCCAGTAATAAAATTTGACTTCCCTTTTATCATAATTGACTTTATACAATAAATTGAGTAATTCATCTTATTGAATGAAATGTATAAGTTGTCCTTGAAACGTTTTTACATATAAGTGCAATACATTTATTTTAGCTATTTAATACAAATAATTAAATGTTAAATTTTATTAGATTTTTTCTAAATATATTAAGAAATTAGCAGACCCGACAATGCTTCGCTATTGCTAGATTTAAGTATATATATATATATATATATATATAGATTAAATGAACACAATTGAAAGTTTGTTAAAACATTAACAAAGTGAACATTACGGAACTTCACAAAATTTAACCTTTCCCTTTGCTTTTCCCCCTTTTCTTATTTTACATTTTCATTAATACCATTTTTCCTTTCCTTTGCCAAATTTCTCCCTTTCCTCCCCCCCCCCCCGTTTCCCTTTCCTTCACCATTCATCTTTCCCTTTATTTCCCTTCCCCACTTCTTTAACCCTTCTTTATTCCCCCTTTTCATTTCCTTTTCCCCATTTACTCTTTTTTATTTTTTTTATTTCCCCTTTTTACCTTTTTCTCTTTCTTCCTTTTCCCCGCGCGTAAATCGGTTCAGTAGTTTTTTAGTCTATAGCGAACACACGTATCAAAAACATTGAAATGGAATCGTAAAATATTTTGTATAGCGTGTGTTGCTTTTACGTCCAACAAAGCGCTGTTTTTAAAAAACATCTTTTACCTGTCACAGGTGTGACATCTTAGGTATATAAATAGTAGGTATATAAAAACACGCGCGTATTTTAACGCAATGTTATGCAAAATTTCAAAACAATCTGTGAAGAACTCGGAGATTTAAGATTTTGAACGAACGAACATTTACATTTTTATTTATATAGATTATCTCTTTCAAACCTATTTCATAATGCCCCAAGAAAGTGTATGTATATCTTTTTGCAGAATAAATCTCATGTCATCAAAATTTTCTAAAGCGTTTTCTTAGCTTATATTGTATACTCTATTTTGTATTTTTTTTTGTGTGTGTAAATGATTTAATTGTAATGAAATATAAAACAGTTTCTAACCAAGATATACTAAACAGATTTTTAAGAGAAAATACTAAATTAATAAAACACATACAAAACATTAATTTTGTAAAAGGGTTTAAACCGAGTAAATAATTGTTTAAACTATTAACATAACAATTTTAAAAGTTGTAAAATATTTTCTGTGCGAGATTAAAAATTACGATTTATTTGTAAAGAAAAGGTTTTGTGACTTTTACAACGGGTTTTAAAGGTAAATTTTCTAAATATAAACTTATCGGTCATGGTGTAAAAAGCTAGGAACCCTGTTCTCTTGAAAAACTGTAGACTAAAGTTCGGTATGTTACTAAAAAGAAATTTAACGATATCTACACCACGTTTGAAAGTTCAGTTATTGAAAATTACCAGGTAGAACTAGCCGATATTAAAATCGATGTTTTGTTGAATGATTTAACAGATATTTTAGAGGATATTAAAAGATAAAAATTCTATTTTTCCGACCTTGATAGAACACAAGAATTTATAAGTTTAAAAGAAGAATACATAATGTGAACTTTCATTTTGGATACAATAAAAAGTAATGTTAACATACTAAAAAAGGTTTGTTTACATCTAATAAGTGTTTAGTGATAACGATAACGCAGTAACTATAGAATCGTTTAATTTGTTCGTATGGAAACGTAAGAGCAAAAAATTTATAATAAATTCATGTGAAAAATTATTTCTGCTGATATAAACAAGTGTAACCGTGTATTGAATTTGTTAAACTACACCAATAAACTTTAAAAGAAACCTTTTCTAATCCAAATGCAAAGGAAAACAGAATTAAAAGATTAGTGGGTAAAATTTATAGTTGTAGATTCTGTAAGACGTGTAGTTACGTACAAATCTTAAAAAAACGATGAAAACATAATAGATGATTCGTTTAAACATGGTCTAGACGTTTTAAAAAGAAACCTGTTTTATTTTAACGACCTTTTTATTTTGTTCCCTTTTCCAAACATAGGAAAAGATAATAGATACTAAATTACAAGCTAAATTAAATAATAGATTACAACTAGTTGCTGTGCTGTCTACAAATATATTTGAACATACGCTTCCTTAGCTAATAAGAAAATAGATAAAATTACCGGTTACAACATAAAACTATCAGAAAAGAAAGAGAAAAGCGATAAAAAGATAAGTCTTGTGTTAAATGTGTTTAGTTTTAATTATATATTAATATACTTTTATGAAATTACGAATAACAACGCGTTTAATAAAAGAAGGTGCGATGTATTTTTTTATTATACGGATACTACTGGCAACAATTCTAGAATAACATCAAAGAATACCAGATTATAGAAATCAAAGAATTCCAGATTACATCAAAGAATATAGATTGAATAAAAAAAAAAATCTTAGCTTAATGTCACTCAGAAAATAATTAATATAAGTAATAATTTGTCTGTATTCGAAGTTAAAATATAGAATTTTTTATTAAACCTTACCCAAAAAAAGAGAAAAGAAACCGAAGAGAAAAAAAGGTTTCGGTTAAGAAGGAAAGAGTACATAGGGAAAACAATGAATCTACGACAGAAAGAAATTCAGAAATTATCGATAAGGATAAAATATATAAAAAGATCACTAAAGCAGTAACGGAAAAATTTAAAGAATATGAACCTTTACATTCTACCTTGGATTTATGAGTATGCTTTTCCTGAAATTATTTGTGAGAGTAAAATAATTAAATCTCCAACTCAAAAGTAGAAAAGGAGAAAATATTTTAGAATTAAAAGAAATTGGATACAATTTAAACGATTAAAAATGCAAAAATACAGGAAGTATTCCTATATTCCACATTTTCATAATGTGGACGTTTAAAAAACTCCAAAAAATTGGAGTTACAAGTAGCGCATTATAAACGAATAGATTTTCTAGGTAAAAATAAAATTATAATAATAAAATTCGAAAATATATCAGAAAATTGGATTATTAGTTAGAGAAACTTTTTTTTTTTTTTTGGTTATGGCAATAGATTTTAAAATTAAATCTAACATAAAAACACGC
Organism: Lycorma delicatula; assembly: GCF_047948215.1. Lineage (NCBI taxonomy): Eukaryota > Metazoa > Arthropoda > Insecta > Hemiptera > Fulgoridae > Lycorma > Lycorma delicatula. The sequence continues at coordinate 15,673,574 of NC_134463.1, read as the reverse complement.
AAAATAGAAACTAAATCCACGATGAAGAAAGAATGAAAACACTATTTGTAATACAATAAATATTTACGATGTTTAAAATCACGCACTTACTCAAACATTCACAATTATGTAAGAAAACATTGCATAATATTACATCTTGACCTAACATCGAATTTAATACTAGGTTTCGATTCAAAGAAAGATTTATTCAACAAGTCGCAGAATTTATATCGAATTAGTTCCATATACACACACAATATACAACCTCATTTTTCAATCTTTTTAAATATCTTACTTTTTGCTTAGATTTCGATTCTTGTAAAAATATTATTTCGTTACCCACTTTTCAAAGAATTTGAACCTTTTATTATATAGTAAAAGTATTTTAAAATTGCAATTAATTAGAATTAGATTTATTAATTATATAGATTTTTATCTAAAAATTGGGTTTATATACATTGTATAATTTTTCATTTTTGGGAAAGGGTGGCTTGCAGTTTTATAAGGTTTTGTCTGGTTAATTGTTTTGCAGAAATATTTTACTGAAAGTAGATTACGATTTTTTATAATTTTACCTTTATTCGACTGTATAATAGAATAACAATAAGAACTAATATATATTTTTAGTTTATACTTTATTGATTTTTATACTGGTTGTATGTGTTTTCCAGGAATTTAATACTGAGTTTATGTAAATTTTTCCTTTAAGTTGAATTCATATTTTTTTTGTCTTCAGTCATTTAACTGGTTTGATGCAGCTCTCCAAGATTCCTTATCTAGTGCTAGTCGTTTCATTTCGGTATATCCCCTACATCCCTAACAATTTGTTTTACATACTCCAAACGTTGCCTGCCTCCACAATTTTTTTTTTCTACCTGTTCCTCCAATATTAAAGCGACTAGTTCAGGATGCCTTAATATTCAGTAATAGTATATGCAGTAGAGTCTATCTCTTCTTTTAACTACATTTTTCCAAATGATTCTTTCTTCATCTATTTGCCGCAACACCTCTTCATTTGTCACTTTATCCACCCATCTGATTTTTAACATTCTCCTATAGCACCGCATTTCAAAAGCTTCTAATCTTTTCTTCTCAGATACTCCGATCGTCCATGTTTCACTTCCATATATAAAGCTACGCTCCAAACATATACTTTCAAAAATCTTTTCCTGATGTTTAAATTAATTTTTAACGTAAACAAATTATATTTTAATTCATATTAGAATTTAATAAAAGAGCGATTTAAACACATTTTCCTTTTTCTTTGTCAAATTTCCTCTAACCAGTCAAGAAAGTGTGCACATAGCACAACGATTTTGTTGAAATATATTTTGGAAAATAACTGGTGTCAAAGTAATATACTGATATGTAACGTTTCGAGGAATCACCTCTATCCGAATGTTGTTACAAATAATAACAGATCGACGTTAATTGATAACAGAAAGGTGCACAGTTTCTCATTTCTTTACAATCTTCTCTACCATTATTTCAGCAAGTACACTTGATAAACTGTGAGTATCTACTTTAAATTACTACAAACAACATTTATTTTAAAGAAATTTTAACACGTAAGTATATAAGTTATATATTAAATATATAACATATATATTTATATAAATATATAAATTTATACAAAAACTCAAGTTTTGTTTAAAAACTTCTTAAACTATTAGAAAATTAAAAAAGTGCTTACAAAGTTTTTGCAACAGTAACGTACTACAGATTAATTACCTTTAAAAAGTTTTCTTTTTATGCAATTCTTTCTTTCTAATATTTATTCTTAGAAAAATAAATCTATCTTGTATTATCTACAAGTACTAGAAGTACTTTTTTAATCCACTAAAACATATCTTCTCTAATTTCTACAAAATGGGGAAAATAACTCCAGTTTCAAATCCTACCGTTAATAAAACGGAGGCTAAGTAAACTAATTCTAGATATAGAAAAAAATTATAGCTTAAAAAACCACAAAATACCATTCATTATTTTTGGCAAATAAATTTGCAAACATTTTGTTAACAATATTATTAAAAAAATATATAATACAACGTAAATAGCTAAACACTTTTATAATACTTAGAAAACATAAACCCTGGTTTCACATAGGTATAAAATTATAAAAAAATAATTCATGAAATGATTGTAAATTAAACAACATTAAAATTGGCTTGCAGCCAATAAATTGGCGTTAAATGCAAGTAAAACAGAATGCGTAAATTATTTTACTACTGCTACCGAAAAACACAAAATTTTTATTCAGAAATATGATTGTAATTCCACAAATTCGTTTTGCAAAGCAATTAATATTGTTGGATCTTATGAATATCTAGGTTGTATAATAGATAAAAGTCTATTTTTTAAAATACGTGTTGATAAAGTAATCTACAAGAGATAAATATAAAAAATTTAAAAACAACACGACTGCCAATAAGGACCCGTTTCTGAGTATATCACTTATTCTTTATTTTGGTTTGGTTGCAACGTGATTTTGTATTATACTAGCAAATACCCCGTTTGAATTTTGAAAATCAGAAGACTGGATGCGAAGATATGAAAACATTTACAAATAACCGTAATCTGTTTGGTCGACAGTGTATCTGATGCGTGTAAACGTTAGCTTTCAACCTATTAACAATTAGCGCGTCTGAATTTTGAAAATTGACAAATTATTATCGGTCAGTAAATTTAATTAATTAAGCAGGATCTTAATAAGGAAGAAAAGTAAAACTTTCTAGAGAAAAATTCCATTAAATTATAAGAAAATTATTTACGTACTGCCATTTAAGTTTGTATTATTAATTTCAGTCAAACGCATCAGATAAACAAACGTAAGTACCAAGAAAAATATAACAACTGTAAAAATTCTTGTCTCAAATATTTCAAATGTTACCTAATACACCATGTAATACAGAAACATTTATTTATTATTATTATAGTTTGAAAAGTATAAAAATAACAGCTCGATAATAAATCAAACGCAATTGTACATATATAAATTTTGTAAATAATTTATCGCTCGTTAAAAAGACGTTAATGTACGTTTGTAAATCATTTAAACTAACGTTCTTGAACATTTAACATTTAAAATTACGTTAAATCTCATTAAAAGTAAGTTTCCTAATGTCTTATTTAAATTAAAGGTACCTAAAACAGTAAAAGTAGGAATTTCCTTATAATAAAAAATCTTATGTGAACAACACATGACTTTCTTGTACTGCAATTAAATTACATTTACACGTTTTTTTTTTTATATGAAAAGTACGTAAAATTTTATTTCATTTTAACATCTGATATTTTTTCATATCTTTTTTTTGTTATTGAGTTATTATTCAGCGCAAACGTTTTTTTTTACAATGAGTGGTTAATAATTATTATGAAAAAAAAGTAAAAAAAAAGGAGATGAAGTTTGATTCGAACCGATGTACCTTACCCTTATAAGATCGTAATGTTTCATTAATTAAAATTTTATTTGGCTATAACCCTGGAACCAATGAAAATAAGTACCACTTATGATATATCATTAAAAAGTTCTCAGTGAGGTCGTATGAATGCAGTTAAGAAAAAGTCCCAAATCCAGAATTTCTTTTTTGATTTTGGGTTTTTTTTGGACACTTTTGGTTCAGTTGATTGCTATCAAAAGAGTAGGTGCAGAACTAGATGTTACAACAGTCGTAAATTCAAAATTTCAACATGCTATGGCTAATCGGTTTTGAGTTGACAGATGTTAAGCCGAAACTAGTCAAAATGCATTCAGGGATGCTCAAAATAAATATTTCCGTTGAAATTTGGAAACCGAAATATTTTCGCGATTACAAAATACGTCCTTTACTTTGTACAAGGAAGTAAAAATATTGTATATTAAAATAACTTAAAAGCGGCAACAAAGAAAACGGAAAAACTATTATATTTCAGTAACGCATTTTTATCATTTACGTACGCTACACTAAAAACACAAAACTGATGCATTCACTTCGAAGAACAAATTCCATAAATCCCTCTGCGAACAACTACAAACTTATGCAACCTATTTATTATTATTAAATTTATATACAAATTTTAATTTATATCTAATAAAACCAAACTTCTAAATAGAAATATTTATTACCTTACTGATATTTATCATACTGGATAAATAATTTAAATTACACTTGCTATTACTGTAAATATAAACTTACAGATTTGATTTTTTTGATTTTCATTTCTTTATACGAATCAAATAGATCATAATTGCTTGTTACCTTTTTTCTTTTAACAATTTAGTAAAGGGCTTTGTACGATGAGCTTTGCTTGTGTTTGTAGTTCTATTATTATCGCTGTAAAGTCCTTTCGTATGATCAACAAGTCATACCTTAAGAGTACAATGTTTACTCTACTCGAATAAAATCTTTTTTATAATACCTTAGAAATACAATAAATACATTTAGCAGTTGTCTTTGGTTTTTTCTTTTGGAAAATCATTATTCTTAAATAATTATGGACAAAATTTCTGGATTCTTTATAAGTAAATTTTTATTTCCTTAATTTTACACTGATGTAACTTAAGAATGAATATCTGAATTTGATACAGCAAATTTATTTCCATAAAATTTTAATTCATCCCTAAATTCTTTCTTTATTTCTCTGTTTAAATATTAAGTTTATAAAACATATCGGCACCTAAATGAATAATGTATAAATATTTATATAATATATAAAATAGTTTAATTTTCTATAAATAGTATTCTTAAAAAAATTAAAAACAAGTTTAAATTTTCTTCGTTCACCACATTCTCTGGATTACTAATTAGATTTCATTACGATTTACATTTATTTTACTAATTCAAAGTATCTCTCTATTAGATTATTATTATTCATTACAACTAACATTAGTTTATTAATATAATGTATTAATTAATATATTTCTTAAGATATACATAACCTTTTTACTTTAATATAATAGTCAGATTTTGCCTATTAATCTACAGTAGAAAAATGTTAAAAATTTAATATTCCTGTCACCTACTCTGTATCCATCGTACAAGTTCTTTAGATCTGCATTACAGCTTTAATGTACATTTTTGTAGTAAATTATGAACCTGAAAAAAAACCATTATATAGATTGGAAGCATGATTGTCTAAAAAAAAAGGTAACCAATATTATTTAAGCCACCCGATATTCCAAAAAGCGTTACACTAGTATTTATGAGTGATCGTTTAACAAACTCATCTATTTGAGAAATAAATGTTTGAATGAAATATGTAATTCTGTGGTCGTCTGTAACAGAAAAGAAAATGACATTTCAGATAGGGAATCAAAGTCATCCCTCAGAACAAACACTTACCTCAAAATAAATATGTAGAATTTCAGATAAAGATTTCAATTTACGATTTTTGATTTCTTGTCAATTACATGAAAAATATGCCTGTCATAATAACTATAAAATCTATCTTTTATATATATTTATTCACTTTGCAATAAATTTTCAATGTTTAAATATTCTTTTGACCAATAAAGCTATTTACAAAATTTCATCGAACTAGCACTACTTTATTCTTAAAATCTAAAACTATATTTGGAAATTCACCAAAGGTTTAATTAATAAAACAATTGAAATCTTTGTATATTTGCACAAAAACCAATATCGGGATTTTATAGCTGCCTGATATCATCTCTGTACTTTGACTTTGAGTCAAGCGGTCAATATACATCTCGTCATGCAGCACACATCCAATCAGTAGGCGATTTCGTTCTACAACAGCAAGTATGAAAGCGACAGCTGCTTCAATCCTGTGCCTCAAATCTGGTAGCTGAGTAGGTCAAAATGACTAGATACAAGATTCTTTATAAAACGCTTAAGGCAAAAAATCAGGTTGTCAAACAGGGCCACCGTAAACAAGAACTGTTATCGAGCTAAGCCGACTGATCCAGCAGTTGGGAAAAACGTCATTCAACCGATTCTGAACTGAGTTAAACCAGTGTGAAAGAGCACATTCTCGTTGCCAAATAAACTCTCTGTTCCATCTTGCAGTTGAGGTAAGCAGTATATTCGAATAAGAAACTCCTGTTATACTTATTTCAGCGTAAAAGAACGGTCCAAAAACTGTCGTCGGGATATCGCACAGAAAAGAATTAATTTTGCGAAGTTCCTTACGCATTGTAAAGAGTTCATGGGGATTTTCTGACCACCGGACATGGACATTGTATGTTAACTTTTTCATTAAGATGAAATCTTGACACATCACTGAACACAAGAAAGTCGTCATCTTCATACTTCAACATTTCAATCGCGAAGTCGACATTCACAGCAAAGTCATTAGGCCTTTAATAGCTGTAGATTTCCTTAAAACATTCAGTAGTCATCACCAGCACTGCTAGTTCACAGATGGCCTTCATAACAAATTCCTTTTAGGACTATGCACAAAAGATTCCCTGACACGTTAAAATTTTCTTCAGAACCCTCGACCATCCAGTACTCTTCCTGGATTCTTCGTAACGACACAGACGGTCGTTAAACAGATTATGCCATCAACGAATGTTATTGTGACTTGGAAGATTACGATTAAATTTTCTACGGAACGCAAGTTGAACTGTAATCAAGTATTCATATTTAATAAAGCAGATAGATTTCTGTTCAGGAGTTGACATCTTTGCTAATGGTGCTGTAAAACGGAAAGATTGCATGAACTTTTTTTTAATTTAAAAAAAGAAAACGATTACAGCCACGCTTGCAATTAAAACTGCCTTTTTACTTCCTCGTATGAAGTAAAGGAAGTATTGTAATCGCGAAAAATTTCGGTTTTCAGATTTCAACGGAAATATCCATTTTGACCATCTCTGAATCCATTTTGACTAGTTTCAGCTTGACCAGTACCTTACGTGGCGAGGCACGTATCTATCTCGCATAACTCAAAAACGATTAATCGTAGGATGTTGAAATTTTGAATTTAGAACTGTTGTAAAATTTAGTTGTGCACCTCCCCGTTTGATTACAATCTACTGGACCAAAAGTGTCCAAAAAAGCTCAAAAGTAAAAGAAATTGGGTTTTGGACTTTTTCTTAACTGCAGTAATAAGCCCTCATTGAGATATTTTCAACTATGTATAATAAGTGGTTCCAGATTTATAGCCAAATAAAATTTTAATTAATGGAATATTTGAATCTTACAAGGGGAAGACACATATGTTCGAATCCGGCTTCACCTCCTTTTTTTTTAACTCTTTTTTTTTTAATTTAAATATATTTATTAATAATTATTTACCTCTGATTGTAAAAAAATCTTGACAATACATAATTCAAAAATAACAATAAAAAAAAAGAAAAAATATCAGAAATTAATAATGAAATAAAATTTTAGTACTTTTCATTAAAAAAAAAAAAAAATGAGTATATGTAATTTAACAAGCGTACAATAAAGTCATGTATTGTCCACATCAGAATATCTGAAAACTCACTGTCTAACTTTAACCTATCTTTTTGAAAAAAATCTTAAAATTCTCCGATTCATATTTTGCAGAGTTGAAATTTGGAAAATCTTAACTTCACAAAATCTTCTAATCACATTCATATTTTTCGATTTGCCAAAACGACGCGAGGTGCCGTTATTAGAACATGCCACTGGCATTTTGTTAATTTTTTTTTTGTTCGCAAATACTTTTGATTTTATGACTTGCTGAAATGCATCGCAATAACCAGCATAATCTTTAGCCTCTGTTACTTACAAGATGAAATAAACCATTTTTTAAGATTCTTTAAATTATTTTGGCAGAAAGTTATGCTGTTTCCAAACAAACTATTACTAATATTTCAAAAAAAAATTTTCAACAAATAAATTTTTCAAATTTTTTATTTAAGATAAAGATTACGAAGTTAAATGCATTTCAGCAAGTTATAAAATCAAAAGCATTTTTTGTAGCAAAATTTGTGTTTAGTGTTTAATTAATCAATGAGAAAAAATGAAAATAATTCTAGCTTTGAAATATATAATTTTTTATCTGTGTATTTATTAAATTAATGTAAATTTCTATTGAGAAATTCTATTAAAATCGTAATTAAATATTTATTTTGAGTTCAATTTTTATAAATATTGTGGGTAGAATATGTTTTAATAAAGACACGATTTCTGTTGTTATAATACGAGTAGAATTCTTATTTGTTGTAATTGAGGTACTTTTTTCTGCTTCCCCCCCCCCCCACCGGAGACGTATACGCTACTAAATATGTACTCGGCTCCGAGGGGTGCCATAGTCTCTAACTAGCTCGTCGGGAATAAAATTCCTGTCGGATAGTCGGGACTCGGTCGTTTAGGCGCCATGCCTCTAATGAGGGGACCCCCAAAGGATCCCCCACCGGGACTCGGTCTTTATGCCGTACCTCTAATGAGGAACCCCCGAAAGGATCTCCCCCGGAATTAGGTCTTAATTTCCCCCCAACGGTACTACAAGGGAGTCTCCACCCGATCGTCGTTAGCGGGAGACCGAGGTCTCCCACCCCCTTCCGGATGGGACTGTCTCTCAGAGATACCATGATGTTCCTAGGAAGAAGCAGCTCCTGATGCCGATGGAGTCATCTTACATCTCCTACCACCATGTGGATGACAATGTGACTTGCAAGATAAGCACATAGGGTCCTGCTGACAGTCCTTGCGTAAATGACCAACCTGACCGCATATGAAACAGTGGCCGCTTCTGTCTGCGCTAGAACAGAACTTAGCCCTGTGGCTTGGATTCCAACATCTGAAGCAAAGGCAATCGTATGTATACCGCACCACTCGACAGGCTACCACCCAATCCGAACTCGCTCATCAGATATTAGTTTTTTCGGCCAGGACTGGCGGAACTGGCAGTGTAATCACCTGGGTGATCCGTAAGCCGGCCGCTTTGACAGGACGTCTATAGTGACCGACTCACTTATCGTCTTGCGAAGTTCCCGAAAAAACTCGTCCTGTGAAGTTAGGGCATCCACGTCCTTAACCAGGACGTGGGTTCTTCTGCCACCCCTACCAGCCAGGGTCGTAGTAGTACCCTCCACCTTTTCGCTAATATCCTTGCTCAGTTGCCAGTGTCCGCCCGTAGGTGGGCGTCCTCCCCTTGGCCCTGCCTGACGTAATTAAGGTACTTTCTTTTTCCTGTTTAGCCTCCGGTAATTACCGTTTAGATAATATTTCAGAGGATGAATGAGGAAGATATGTATGAGTGTGAATGAAGTGTAGTCTTGTACATTCTCAGTTCGACCATACCTGACATGTGTAGTTAATTGAAAACCCAACCACCAAAGAACACCGGTATCCACGATCTAGTATTCAAATCCGTGTAAAAATAACTGGCTTTACTAGGACTTGAACGCTGAAACTCTCGACTTCCAAATCAGCTGATTTGGGAAGACGCGTTCACCACTAGACCAACCCGGTGGGTAGTAATTAAGGTACTTAATTTATATTAACTAAACAGTTTGTCTTAAGTTGAAAATTTCTATAGTACCCTAGAACAATTGGTGGCTAATGGATTTATGGGAAAAACGATAATAACTGAACGTAACTTTTTTGTTTATGTTCGTTGTTGCCAAAATCATTACCAAAATCATTACACCAAACCATAAACACCAAAATCATTACTTATTTATACATTTAGAAAAAAATAACTTTTATTGATAAAAATGATAATGAATTATCAAGGTTGAGTGATCTGGGCTGTAATATGGCATACATTTTATTTATAAGTGGAAAAATTCATATGTAATTTTTGAAAATTTAAAATATTATTTTATCAAATAAATTCAAGAGATTTTTTGATATTACAACCCCTACAACGAATAAATCATGTATGTATATATGTATATATATATATATATATATATATATATATATATATATATATATAATAAAATATGTACACACAAAATAAATAGCTACTTTGGAGTTTTTTTTTTAACTTTACACTATGGTATGTGGAAATTCTAAATATATGTATTTCCTATGCGGTGCTATTTCGCTGTGTATTTTATTCTCGCCGTATTCTACATGTAAATATTATAGCGCTACAAAAATAGTCGTCTTAGGTAAATAAAATCAAAAATAGAAACTTAAAATCATGTAAGAAATAACCACAACGGATTTCCTTCAATATAGACATTTTTAAGATTATTTATAAATATATATATATATATATATATATTAAATTGCATCTTGGTTAGGGGTCTATAATAATAATAATAATATATAACTTAAAAAAAATAAGTTTCGTAGTATTTCTTAATTACACATTTGATGAATTCTGTACGTGTTTAATTTCAGTTAAAGGTCAGTTTTAAAGGATGTCAGACAAAGAATAGATGGATTACCATCTGTAATAAAGAATCTATTACAATACAAAGAGAAAACATGTTCTTATCTTCATATATATGTGTTCTAACCACAATTAGTTATAAAAATTGAACTCGAAAGAATTAAAAAAAAAATTTACATCGATGTATAATATTTTTAATATGTTAGTAATCGTCTGTTATAGTGATTTATCATGACGAAAGTGTCGCATTGATAAAATTACCATTTATTTATCTTTTTTTATCTTACAAAAGTAGACAGGTTTTCAGTTTTTATACATTTTCCATGTCTTTTAATTTTTTTCTTATGTAGTTCATAATTTGAGTATGAGAATTTTGCCAAAACCTAAAGAAAAATCGTAATATTTTGCAAGCAATCATAAAATAAGAATTACTAACTAATCTCTAAGGTTTCTAATTAGAATACCTGACGAAGTTCAAATTTTAAAATAATAAACACTTCCATACCATATTCATATTTTTTGCCCATTAAGTATTATGTACTGAATGATTTATTAAAGTCAAATATTATCTAAGCAAGAGTAACGTATTGATAAAAATACAGAAATATCATTAATAAATTACATGTACATAAAATTACCCGGTACAGTCGCTGACAAAACCCGGCCATAATTTATATTACAAAGCATCATTTTTTGTATAATATATAATAGTAGGAGTAACGAATTAATACATTTTTTTTATGAAATAAATTATTGCAAACAAATTTAGGTAAAACTAATTTGTAATTATTTTTAAATATGTCATTTAAAGATTTCATTTTTCATTTACTTTTTTAATTTTCCACTAAATTTACCCGTTACTTTGGGTCTCAAAAAACAGTCTAGCACAATTTTACCGAAGACGTAGAAAACAGGGTGAAATTTTTCGCCAGCCGTTAAAGAAGCGTTTCCGAACCTATATTTATATCAAATTTTATCTGTATTATCAATAGTAGAACATGTTCTGAAAGTTTGTTACATTCTTCATGAATCACTCTGTATAATATGAAATCAATGTTACTTATCAAGTGTAACAGATTTTAAATAAAAAAAAAAATGATGAAATGGTCAATCACTTTGATGTAAACAGTAAAGTTGTTTCATGTAAAAACTTACAATCATTTTCATTTCAGTAAGTTTAAGATGCTCATTTCAAACATTGTATTTAAATTAATCTAGTAAGCTAGGAAAAGAATTTCAATTTCCATTTTTCACATTAAACATGGGATTGGTGTATTTTATTCTTGATTATCACCGGGCTATTTTTTTTTTTTTTTGGGAGGGTGATTGTGTGTCTTTTCAGATTATCAACAATCCAGTCACTTATTTAAAAATAAAAATATTTTACATATTATTTGTAAGCTCACCGGGCTGGTCTAGTGGTTAACTCGTCGTTGTAAACAGCTGATTTTCGAAGCCGAAGGTTATAAGGTTCACTTTCAAGTAAAAGTTAGTTTTTTTTATACAAATATTAGACAGTGGATACCGGTGCACTCTGGCGGTTGTTCAATTAACCACTCGTATGAAGAATGGTTGTCCTTAGATTGTACAAGACTACACCTCATTTACATGTCATATATATCATCCTTATCTCATTGGGCTGGGGGGTTGCTTATTGTTGGTTATTGCAACAACCTGATTAGGAAAAATAAATATAATATAGTATTATTTGTAGACAGATATTTAATTGTACAGCGCTTACAAGTAAAATAATTAAATTTTTTTCGTTTAATTAGGTGATATATCAATTTTAAAACTCCCTTAATGAGGTTGGTAAGCCGCATAATTATCGTAAATTAAGCTTTGGAAATAATACAATATTTTACATTCTGAAGATATTTAAAGAAATATATTTTTTTATTGTTATAATTAACAAAATAATTTATTTTGTTTTGCGTTAATCAGGATGAAATGTAGTAGAAATAACAAAGATGGACCACTGAATGTGAAAATAGGAGAAGAAAACATTATGGAAGATTATTTGGGAAGTAGAATTACTATAGATGGACGAAGCAGGAGCGATATAAAATGCCGAATAGCAAAAGCTAAACGAGCCTTCAGTAAGAAATATAATTTGTTTACATCAAAAATTAATTTAAATGTCAGGAAAAGATTTTTGAAAGTGTATGTTTGGAGTGTCGTTTTATATGGAAGTGAAACTTGGACGATCGGAGTATCTGAGAAGAAAAGATTAGAAGCTTTTGAAATTCGGTGCTATAGGAGAATGTTAAAAATCAGACGGGTGGATAAAGTGACAAATGAAGAGGTATTGCGGCAAATAGATGAAGAAAGAAGCATTTGGAAAAATATAGTTAAAAGAAGAGACAGACTTATAGACCACATACTAAGGCATCCTGGAATAATAGTCTCTTTGATATTGGAAGGACAGGTAGAAGGAAAAAATTGTATAGGCAGGCCACGTTTGGAATATGTAAAACAAATTGTTAGGGATGTAGGATGTAGAGGGTATACTGAAATGAAACGACTAGCACTAGATAGGGAATCTTGGAGAGCTGCATCAGACCAGTCAAATGACTGAAGACAAAAAAAAATTAATCAGGATGCTCCAGAAACTTTTTTTTTTAAATAATAGCTAATTTGATATTTTTCCATGTATTTAAAACAGTTTCTATCAATTCAAGTATCATGCAACTAATCTTGCTGTAACAATCGTAAATACATATTAAAAAAAAAATCTGCTATTTTTTTTTTTAACTTTAACTTAGTAAGGATTTTTAAAATCTCTATTTTATAGCTTCTTTAATTTGATATTAGAATACACAATAATTATGAGTACAAATAATAAGCCCGCATTTAAAGTTTAACATTTTAAATGCGGGTATATTTTGTGCAAAATTTAAAACGTGAAATAAACTCTATTTTCTGTCAAGTTAATTGTGCAGTTAAGTCTTTATTTTGTAAGTTTAATACTAATATATTAGTAGTATAATTATCAAATAATAGTATGTACAGTTCTCAACAAACAGTATATAGATTTTTTTTTTAGAAAATTTAGAAATGTGAACTTTACTGTTGAACTGCTAAAACCACCAATTACGTTAAATTTCGCTCAAATACCAGTTCTAAGCAAATTTCAAAATACATGTTTTTCTAGGTACAACATTCAGTTTTTTTATTCTACTCGTATTTACAGTAAACATAAATTTTTATTCCAGAAAGTTAAATTTCTAAACTATTGTATATTTCCTTTAAAATTATTGAGCTTACTTCCTTATTAATTTGGCTCTTTTTACGGCATTTTTTTTTAAGTAAAATAAGAAATCTTTATTGACAGTCCATTACTAATTGCTTTAATAATAGACAATTAGGTATCGTGGTTTTTAAGAACAGTATTTGAAATCGATTAAAGACTTCAAATTTTCTCATGCAAAAACGAAAATAGAATTAGACGCAATAGAAGTAGAATTAAAATAAAAATCGTTTAATTAGGTATCGTTTGTGTGAAACAACCACAGGAAACCAATAATTGAGGGGTTTTAAAATATCGACAGCATTAATTGTTGAATCTCCTGGCATGTCGAAGTAAACTGGTGTTTGATCGGCATTTCCTATCTGAATCATTAAAATATTTTCTTGTCATTATTGAATCTGGAAAACCATTTTCCTTCAAAGTCATTCGCTAAACGTTGACAAATAAATGTACTTTTTTTATTGATAGATCATACCTGTTCATAAAACGACTTAACCGTCCTCAACTCGCTTTTAATTTCTGTATTTGAAATTCCCTCGCGATATTGCGGCTTTTAATTGCGCCTTCTCAGTTGAAACCGCAAATTCTTATTTGCGTATGTTTTCAGTGAAGAAAACAACTGATCTTCTAATTGAGTAAACGTCCCGTAAAATGCTCTTCTACTTTTACTACAATCCATAAGCTTTTTTATTTCTTTCATTCTTTTTCAAATTTCTTAAACACGATTCTGAAATATTATAATTACAACCTGGTGCACGATAACCGATTTCCTTAGCTAAACGAATAACTTTTAATTTTTGGCCGTTCGTAAATGAACGCTAACATTTTACAGAATTCATTTTTACTGGCTCGCGTAAAAGACAAATTGGACAAACTTAGTATAAATAAAAACTGAACAAACAATATACCTTCACTTGATTAAAACAAAATGAATACTGTTAAGTGTTTAGCTGAGACGACTTGTGTCCTATACAAAAAAAAGATGCATAATAAAAAATGTTAAAATAATCGTAAATGCGGGAATAAACAAAAATATTTATGACAAAAGTTTATTTATGAGTAATGTTAAGTTAATATACTTCACGATATACGTCTACAATTACAATATAGCCTACAAAACGAATGTAATTCAATTTTAAGTTACTGATGTGAGATCAAAAGTAATTAGAATACACGCTAAGATTTGTTTATGTTACTGCCGTGTATGATTATATTATACCACAATATGAAGTACAAAGATAAATATAGATATTGAAACCACATTATTTTGGAAATCCCTGGATATCACGCGCACCCGTAAATTTCATGTTGCTTTTTTGAAAAAAAATGTGCGCGTTGTACGCGAGTAAATCGTTCTTTAATGAATGGTTTCAAATAGTTCAAATTTTACATGAGGGAATTGTATTTTTTTCAAATTTTTACCTTTCTCTAAAAAAAAAGTCAGCAAACTGTTGAAGGCTCTAAAATCCAAAATTCAGTAAGATTTCACTTCTTTATGATTTCGAATGGTACAAATTTAATATTAGTTTATATTTTATTTAAAAATTTTCAGTTTTAAGTAAAAAAATTCTATTTAATAGTATTTGTCAGTTTTCTGTAGGCCTTTGTTAATGAGATTCATAAAAATCAAGTTCTTGAATAAAAATCATGGTATCGCCACCAATCGATTTAAATGTTATTAATTTCCGCATAAGCCTAATGAAGTTAAATTTTATATAACCCTTATTTTTATTAAGTATTTTTTTATAAATAAATATATTGCACATTACATTTATTAAAAAATGTTACTTCGTTTTTTTTTCTCTTTTAACTATTTCATAACATATTTCTTAAAGAAACTTTTATCTCACAGTTTTTATTTTCTTACAATGCTAACTTTAATTTCGTTTTACTCTTTCTTTATCTTGTACTTCTGTTATAAACCATTTTCTTTTCAACTACTCCCAACGGGGAATTTTTTCTTTTCTAGATTGTAAAGGAATTCTTGTTTGACGGATTGTTTGTTGTCGTACAGAGAATACAATTCTATCAAAACCAAAGTGGTTGCTATTCTATTAAGGAAAAAATCTACTATAACCGTGTGGTGTGTGTGTGTGTGTGTGTGTGTGTGCGCGCGCGTATTTCATTCAATTTTATATCCTGCATGAGTAACATTTTTTATAATTACCATTTTATTTATTAGCCAGATAAAGAATTTCTAATCTACTATAAAATATTTGTTGTACAAAGTAATATAATACACAATTCAATAAAAATTTGTGTAGTATTATGAAATATATCCATATGTAAAATAAGAAATCTTTTCTGACAGAAATTTATATTGTAGCAAATCTAAATATTTTGCACTGTAATTGTATATATATATATATATATATTTCTAAGAAATTTGACGAATTAAGTGTTATTTTCGTACACCGAGGCGAACGACTATTCGATACAGACGTAGTTAACTCATCGATGAATTCTTACAGACCTATACAGGTGAAATTTATTTTTAGAAGAAATACGCTCACCAGATTATATAGGCGTTAACTTTTCTGTCTTTTTATGTTTAGCCTCCGAAACCACCGTAAGATATTACTTCAGAGGATGAATGAGAAAGATATTTATTAATGTAAATGAAGTGTAGTCTTGTACAGTCGCAAGTCGATTATTCGAAGTCAAAGATTCTAAGGTTCAAATATTCTAAGGTTAAGATTTTAAGGTTAATTTTACGTGGATTTGAATACTAGATCGTGGATACCGGTCCTCTATGGTGGTTGCGTTTCAATTAACCACACACCCTAAGAATGGTCGACATGAGACTATACAAGACTAAACTTCATTTACATTTATACATTTCATCCTCTAAAGTAATATCTTACACGGTGGTTCCGAAGGCTAAACTGAAAAGAGAGAGAGGTCGACCATTCCTAACATGTGTGGCTAATTGAAACCCAACCATCAAAGAATATCGCTATCCACGATATGGTATTTAAATCCATATAAAAAAGACTGCCTTTAATAGGATTTGAACCTTAGAACTCTGGACTTCAAAGTTAGCTGATTTGCGATGATCGAGTTTATCATTAGACCAAAACGATAGGTTATTATGTAGTGGATATCATTATACTCATAGGAAGTTTCTCTAACTACTTATATTTTTAATTTTGTATGTTTTGTAGTGGTGCATATCTTTAGTATTTCTATGCGGAAGTTCCAGAAGTGGTGGAACCAATTTTATTTTAATACTGATACCCTTCTTAATACTATTAAAAGCCCCACTATTCTGTTGAGTTTTAATTAAAGACCTTTGCTTAAAAACTTATGGTTATATCAAACTACAACTTCACTCATTATTTGAATAAGGAAGGCAGCTGTGTACGAATCCATGTTCAAGTAAGCCTCACTAGATATCTGAAGGTGTATTAGTTGTCATACAAATAATTTATGTGCATTACATTTATCATAGTTATAAGTAAGATCTTATTAAGGAAAGATGTTAAGAAAGTGGTTATTGAACGCGCGATGTTTTATTCATCGTTTTATATAGTTTACGAATATCTTACTACTGTCATTATAAATATGTTAAATTCTCTAAAATATATTTTAATTCACCGGGTTGGTCTGGTGGTAAAATTCGTCATCGTAAATCAGGTGATTTAGAAGTCAAGAGTTCTAAGGTTCAAATCCTAGTAAAGGTTAATAAAGGTTAGTTGCTTTTATTCGGATTTGAATATTAGATTGTGGATACCGGTGTTCTTTGGTGGTTGGGTTTCAATTGACCAAACGTCTCAGGAATGATCGGCCTGAATCTGTTCAAGACTACAAGTTTACAGGAACATTTACACAGACGTTGATGTGTTGCTAATGACTCTAATTTGTTGATTCAACTATAATTAAAAAATCTTCAAAAAATATATATATTTTAACAAATTTTAATTTGAATAAACTCAGATTTAGTTTATATTTTTGGAAATATTCTGATAATTAAATATTAAATTCTGAAGAATTAATACAAAAAAAAAAATAAAAAAATATTGTACAATATAAACAAAAAGGAATGTAATAACTTGTGTGTGTGTGTGTGTGTGTGTGTGTGTGTGTGTGTGTGGTGTGTGTGTGTGTGTGTGTGTGATATATATATATTTATAATCTGTTCTGTTTATGTTAAGTGGACTGTAAATAAAAGAAGTACTGATTAGAATTAACAATTGTTATTAACATGTTCAAGATTTAATTTAATTTGCATTACATTGTTGAAAAATTTATATAATTTAATTATGTGCATGTCTACTGTATGATGTGAATTTTGACTGAACAATACGAATCTTCAAATGACAGATCGAGACTAGACGACTGATTAGCTGATTCTAGTGCTGAGCTGGCTTATATAGTGTAGATAGAGCCGAGTGAATCGCCAGGAGCTGTGTGCGATACGGTGCCGAGTTAACCGGCAGGAGCTGTGTGAATCTGTTGGAGCCGAGTCATAATTTAACACATTTTATGATAATATAAAATTGTATCCAACAAGCTTCGCGACTAGGCCGTATCGTATGGTTGCATGTTACGCGCTAGTAGTTATAGAAATACAAATAAAATAAACAAACAAAATACAAACAAATTGTGTTGAAAAGAACGAAAAACTAATATTTAACGTATCATATTTATCATATGATTCCAGACAGTATTTCCGCCTGAACATAATCTATTTCTTTTGTATTTATTAAACCTATAATCTCTATTATGTAACCAAAAATAACAAGTTAAATAACCAAAATAACAATCATTTAACACAACTTAAAAAAAAATTAATTATTTAGTATATAAGAAGTCCCTATGGTGATATTTGTTATAAGAAATAACTTTATCAAGAATCAGAATTATTACGAGAGGTAGATAAAAAAAATAAGTTACACCCTCGCCGTATTCTTAAACTGAAAGAGATATATTATTGTGGAAGCACTGGTTGTGTTGTAGTCTTCACGCTTCCCCACCAACAATTCTGTACGGCTTTCAGTACATGTGTTGTCAATATGGCGTATTCTCAAAAGGTTTCGTCCAGCATAGAAGTGCATTCAGTAATCCGATTTTTGCGGGCAAAAAGTTATAACTGTTGTGAAAATCTTTGCCGCATATTTGAGGTATACGGTGAGAATGCAATGTCACGCCCCATGATCACAAAATTTTGCCAATTGTTCAGAAGCGGAAGAGTAAATATGAGTGACGAACTGCGTGCTGGGCGTGCTTCAATTACAAACACGACGGGTAACGCGGAACGTGTGAATCTTGAGTAACCGGTACATTAAAATTAGAGAGATTACAAATGAACTTTACATCAATTATGTTAGTGTGTTTGCGACTATTCACGATCAGCTTTGTTATTGTAAGATGTGTGCACGATGGGTGCCACATAAGTAGACCGACAACCACAAACATCAATGTTTTGCATCTGCTCTTTCTTTCTTCAACGTTATTCCAGGACTGATGCAGATGCTGTATGAATAGCTGTCTGCAATAGCTGTTGAAACAAATCATCAGATGGGATGAGAGCTGGGTGCTTCATTACACTCCTGAGATTAAACGAGCATCGCATGAATGAAGACAAAAATTTGCCGCAGCCAAAAAAGTGAAAACATCCCCGCATGTTTGAAAAGTTATGCTGACAGTTTTTTACAATTCTGAGGGAGTTGTTTACAGTGAATTTATGCCCCGAGGAACAACAATTATTGCCAAATCTTACTATGAGACTTTAAACAAATTGCGTAAAGCCATTAAAGATCGAATACCCGAAAGACTGAGCGATAGGATGGTTTTTCATCACGACAACGTTACTCCACATTCAGCTTATGCGACAAAGAAGTTACTGCAAAAATTCAAGTGAGATGTGTGGTTTCATCTCCCTTACAGCCCTGACCTAGCACCCTGCGACTACCATCGGTTTGGTCTTCTCAAGCGATGTCTGGGAGGGTGAGCGTTTCCCTAATGATGATGAAGAACTGAAGGAAGCGGTCCTTAAATGTTTGAAGAAAATTGGACGAAATTTTTATGAGAGTGGAACTGAAAAACTTGTCACAAAGTACGAAAAGTGTTTAGTAAAGCTTGGTGATTATGTCGAAAAAGAGATAAAAATACATAGTTTTTTGTTCAATAAAAGAAAAAAATTGTTTTATAAATATGTGTTTGTTTTATACAGGGGATGTAACTTAGTCTCGGTAGTCACTCGTATTATTATTTGGTTTTCTTTCAAATAAAACATTTTTTTTTTCATATTCATATAATATTTATTTCTTCTTTTGTTTAATGTGTGGAAATAATTTAGTAATAATCGACTGAATTATAAGAGATTTTTGTAGTGGATATTTTTGGCGTATTTTAAAATCCTACTTTTACAAAAAAAGATTTGTACTTTTATAGCAATAAGTTTATAATGTGATTGTTATATACAGAACTTTTGTGTTGCAGACTATGATATAACGTATAGTTAGTTAATTCACTTTGTCAGTTGAGATTAATTTCCTGATTCCCTATGGGCATTGTGTGTGAAGTACATAGAATTCGCACAATGTGCATTATGGTGTTAATCATTTGTAATATAATGCTCTCGCTTTGTTTAAAACTGCAGATTTATTTAAACTTTTCTGGGGTTTTTTTATTATATTCTATAAAAAGTTAATATTTTATCAAAAGGAATTTTGATGAATAGTAAAATTTATATTTTACATTTAATGCTTTAATTTTTCTTGGATGCTACAAAACATATTATTAACTTTTATAAAAGTATAACTTTTGCTGGATTTAATAAAAAAAAATATATTTTTGATTGATCCGTTAATATAAAATTTTTGTATTTTCTTTTAGTAACTTTTCTACTTATTACATTATTTCATAGGTATTGTAATTATAATGGTTCCAGGTGACTTTTTTTTTACCTCCGGGACAACCGTTAGGTATTGCTTCAAAGGACGAGATGAATGAGATTTTTTTAGGATGTAAAAATGCCATGCCTGACCGTGATTCAAACCCGGGATCTCCTGACGAAAGGTCAAGACGCTACAACTCGCGCCATGGCTGCAAGTGACCTTATTCTTTTTTCTTATTTCTTTTCTGTTTAACCTCCCGGGAATTACCGTTCGGGTATTACTTGAGAGGATGAATAAGGATGATATGTATGAGTGTAAATGAAGTGTAGTCTTGTACAGTCTCAGTTCGACCATTCCTGAGATGTGTGGTTAATTGAATCCCAACCACCAAAGAACACTAGTATCCACGATCTAGTATTCAAATCCGTAAAAATGTAACTTGCTTTACTAGGACTTGAACGCCGGAACTCTCGACTTTCAAATCAGCTGATTTGGTTAGACGTGCTTACCATTAGACCAATCCGGTGGGTAGGTTGCAGGTTACCTGAATACGTTGAGTGCCAACACCGCCAATTACCGTTACTAGGCAGTTATATCAGGGGCCGTCGGTATCATCTGGTGGTCTATGCGTAAGTCTTATGAATTGCGTTCCACTTATGCTGGCCTTTCGGTTTAGCTATTAACCTTTATGTGGTGTGTAAGCTGAATACTTACTGTTATAAAATTATTTGTAATCTTAAAGTTTTACCATTATTTTCGTAATGGCTTGTGGTGAAATCCCGGGTCCTTTTCAATAAAAAAAGACAACGATTTAATGTTAAAAAGGAATTATCTGCGGAAGAACTAAAACATATTTTGGAAAATGAGAGTAGTAACAGTGAATTTAGTGCCACAAGTGACTCTGAATATGAATATCTAGATGACAGCGATGTCGAATCATGTAGTGAAACTGATTCGAGTGAAAACGAAAATCATACTGACACTTAGATGTGCAAACTATATACACAGAGACACTGAAAACAGTAACGATGGTATTCAAAAAAACCGAAAATGATATCGATGCAAATATACGTGTACCAAAAACCTCTCGATGTACAACAAATACGAAAGGGGCGAGTAATGTTGTGTGGGTGAACGATCCACCGGAATTTAAAAAAATTAATCTTATTCATGCATCAAAAATCTTAACTAGAATTCTATACAGAAGAATTGAGAGGAGAGTGGAAGAAGTGTTAGAAGAAGACCAATTTGGTTTCAGGAAAAGTAACAAGGGAAGCAATTTTAGGCCTCAGATTAATAGTAGAAGGAAGATTAAAGAAAAACAAACAACATAATTGGCATATATAGACCTAGAAAAGGCATTCGATAACGTAGATTGGAATAAAATGTTCAACATTTTAAAAAATTAGGGTTTAAATTCAGAGACAGAAGAACAATTGCTAACATTTACAGGAACCAAACAGCTACAGTAACAATTGAAGAACATAAGAAAGAAGCCCTAATAAGAAAGGGAGTCCGACAAGGATGTTCCCTATCTCCGTTACTTTTTAATCTTTACATGGAAATAGCAGTTAATGATGCTAAAGAACAATTTAGATCCGGAGTATCAATACAAGGTGAAAAGATAAAGATGCTACGATTTGCTGATGATATAGTAATTCTAGCCGACAGTAAAAAGGATTTAAAAGAAACAATGAACGGCATGGATGAAGTCCTACGCAAGAACTACCGCATGAAAATAAACAAGAACAAAACGAAAGTAATGAAATGTAGTAGAAATAACAAAACTGGACCACTGAATGTGAATATAGGACGAGAAAAGATTATGGAGGTTGAAGAATTTTGTTATTTGGGAAATAGAATTACTAAAGATGGATGAAGCAGGAGCGATATAAAATGCCGAATACCACAAGCGAAACGAGCCTTCAGTAAGAAATGTAATTTGTTTACATCAAAAATTAATTTAAACGTCAGGAAAAGATTTTTGAAAGTATATGTTTGGAGCGTCGCTTTATATGCAAGTGAAGCTTGGACGATCGGAGTATCTGAGGAGAAAAGATTAGAAGCTTTTGAAATATGGTGCTATAGGAGAATTTAAAAAATCAGATGGGTGAATAAAGTGACTAATGAAATGGTGTTGCGGCAAATAGATTAAGAAAGAAGCATTTGGAAAAATATAGCTAAAAGAAGAGACAGACTTATAGGCCTCATATTAAGGCATCCTGGAATAGTCGCTTTCATATTGGAGGGACAGGTAGAAGGAAAAAATTGTGTAGGCAGGCAACGTTTGGAATATGTAAAACAAATTGTTAGGGATGTAGGATATAGGGGGTATACCGAAATAAAACGATTAGCACTAGATAGAGAATCTTGGAGAGCTGCACCAAACCAGTCACATGACTGAAGACATGTGACTGACGACATGTTAGAAGACATGTTAATTGGCTGACGATGGTCAGCCAATTAACTATTCTCAACTTCTAGCTGATGGAATGTTTTTTAACTTGACTATGAATGAAACGAATAATTAATCAGAAGTTTTAAAACAAAAATTAATCACTCTTAATTTTGTTTATCATGGGAACCTGTAACAAAAGACGAATTTCTTGCTTTTCTGAGACTCTTTTTTACACATAGGGAACATTAAATTGAACAGAATAAAAGAGTTTTATTGTACTCATCGTTTAATATACTGTTTTTCCTTAATTATATGAGCCGGAATAGATTTACGGTAAGTATGATACTTCCTACTTTTTGTAATAAAGAACAAACAGCAGGTAATCGTATTCATAAGAAACGATCTTTAATTGATTTTTTTTAATGAAAAAATGGCTAATTTACACTATCTTAAAAAGGAATTATGTATAGAGAGGAGTTTATGGTTTTGTGGCATGGGCACCTAATTTTTCGACAGTATACTAACAATCTATTAGATTATTAGTGTTTTAAAATCAATAATAATATTCATAATAAAGTAATTATATTGCATATAAACTAGCATTAGATTACTATGACAACCATTAAATCCAGTCGGCGCCAAATGGCATGTGTTGCTCTACAGAACATGCATTCATTCAGGAGGCCAACGGCGTCAAGAGGCGTCGTACACATACATGGCTTTATAAGCGATATTAGTTTAAAAATGTTTGTAAAATCCCCATTTTATTTAAATTATTATTACAAAAATAATAAAAAGTCGGCTTTTCAACAACACATTTGTCATTCTCATTTTATTCAAATTACTATTATTACAAAAAAATTAAAAGTCGGCTTTTCAAAAATCATTTGTCAGATCGAATGGTACTCAACGTGTTTTAATCATAGGCTACTCCTAATCACGTTATAGTCATTATAAAGAACGATTAGATTTTCAAAGAAGGGTAGAGGTTTATTGGTTTTCTGTTACTTTTTCACTGAAGGAAGTACAGTGCTACCATTATTCCAAGCCCAGAAAAATATAATATATATTCAGACCCGCAAGTAGAAATTACATTCTGTTCACCGTAAGGATTGGTCGTTTAGTGAAGATCATTACTTTTAGAGAAAGAAATTATCGCAGGCCATTTATATATCGGATGCTTATGAGCGTTACAGCTATATTAAAACAGATATATATTGTAAAGAAAAATATTAAAAACTGTTTTCAGTTTAGACATAGTGGGGTTTTTTTTAGGAACTATTAATATTTTAAATCAATTAAGTTTTTCTGTATAGCCTATGTTTTAGATTTCGAGAAATATACATACTTTCAGCTTTATTTATTAGGTTTTAAATAAAATGATATAAAATTATAAAAAAAAACCTGTTAATTTGTAAAACTAAACAGTAAATTAATCTTATCCTGCTCAACTGGTTTTACTTAACGCTTTAAAATAGTCTTTCCAATTTTCTTTTTTTTTATAAGTATAGTAATATTATAAATTGTTATAAAAATTATATATTAAAATAACATAAGGATTTATCATAATTTAAACTTACGTCTTATGTAATGTATTTGGAATTAAGCATGTTTTGCCGCTTTGCTGTTTAGTTGTTTTATCCGACCCCCACACTACAATTGTTTCA
Organism: Lycorma delicatula; assembly: GCF_047948215.1. Lineage (NCBI taxonomy): Eukaryota > Metazoa > Arthropoda > Insecta > Hemiptera > Fulgoridae > Lycorma > Lycorma delicatula. The sequence goes on along the minus strand of NC_134463.1, from coordinate 15,649,178 downwards.
CCACACCAGACTATACCACAGCGCACCGCATCACTGAGAAATACATTCTAGTCAGGCAGACCGAGCAAGACACGCGGCGGGCATTGTGATAATGTTAACATATATTTTCATCACATTAATCTAAAATTTTCCCGACCAACTACTCGTACAGTTACTTTTGCTCTTTTTTTGTATGTGTGTAATTTATTGTTAAGTAACTCGTATCTTTTTATTTTTGTTATCTATCCATCTTTTTGTTTTTTTATGAACTCAAACCACTTTTTTTTTAATAAAAATAAAAACAAAAATAAATAAATCTTTGTTTAAAAAAACATTTTTATGTGTTAAATTGTGTAGTATACAATGAATTTTTATACATTTTTAAATTTAATTTGTATTTTAATTTATAAATAAATACTACATGAATTACTTTTTAAAGCTTGCTGTAACAAAAAAGGATACAAAATAAAATAGTTTTATTTAATTCATTTTTTATCAATAATAAAAAATAGTAGTATAAAAAAAAAATAAGAAAAAAATAAGAAAAGAAAAAGCTTTAATATAAAAAATAAGCCTGTGGATTTTGAAAAGAAACAGGATTATTTTTATGTATTTAAATTTATCATATTTTGTATACAGTGTACAAGGTTTTACACCACTTTAACGTCAGTTAAATTTAAATAAAAAATGTTAAATTATTTGATTATTCAACAAATAATTTATTTAAATTGCAATGAAATTAATTGTTAAAATTAAATCAAACATTTCAGGAAAATCTCTAAGTGAACATATATATTCGAGGGTAAGTCTATTATTACGCGCAATGTAGTTGTAAATTCATTGCAGTACATGTAGGAAACTTACATCTATATATATCTCATTTTTCAACATAGTCCCCTTGCATTTCAACGCATTTGGTCCATCGTTGCACAAGCTTCCTGGTGCCTTCATAAAAGAAGGTTTGCGGTTGAGCTACGAGCCAGGAATGCACCGCTTCTTTCAATGTTTCGTCCAAGGTAAATCGACGGCCCCTTAATGCTTCTTTGAGTAGACCAAACAAGTAGTAGTTAGAAGGAGCAAGATCAGGACTATACGGAAGATGAGCCGGTACTTCAAAGTTGAGTTTCTGGAGCGTTTCTGCAGTGTGGGTAGTAGTATGTGAACGGACATTGTCGTGAAAAAACACAACGCATTTCAAAAGCAGTCCCCGGCGTTTGCTTCAAATTGCAGGCTTCAGCTTGGCAGTAAGCATCTCACTGTAACGCGCACTGTTTATTGTCGTGCCCTTTTCCTCATAATGTTCCACTACTGGGCCTTGTGAGTTCCAAAAATCCGTAAGCATCAGTTTTCTTGCGGATGGTTGGGTCTTGAACTTTTTTTTGCACAGAGAATTTCGATGTTTCCAGTCCATACTCTGCCGTTTACTCTCCGGCTCGTAATGATGGATGCATGTTTCGTCACTAGTGATGATTCTCTTTAAAAAGATGTTTCGTTCGTTACCATTGCGATCCAAATATGTTTGTCAGATGTCCAAGCGCGTTTGTTTATGCAACTGTGTGAGTTGTTTTGGGACCCATCTTGCACAGACTTTATGAAACCCAAGTCTGTTGTGGATGATTTCGTAGACAGAACCGTGACTAATTTGCAGACGATGTGCCACTTCAACAATAGTTACTCGTCTGTCTAAGAAAACCATGTCACGTGGACGCTCAATGTTTTCCTCATTTGTGGCGGTAAACGGTCGTCCGGCTCCTTCGTTGTGCGACCATTTTTGAATTTTTCAATCCGTTCGTAGACACTCCGTTGCGGCAACACACTGTTACCGTACTGTACCGAAAGTCTTCGATGAATTTCAGCCCCTTATACACCTTTCGACTACAAAATTGGATCACTGAACGTTGCTCTTCTTTGGTGCAAACAGAAAGGGGAGCGGCCATGGTTAACGGCAGGGCAGCAATAATGGAACTATCCTAGTTGCATCAAATATGCACAACATAACAATAATTAAACCACGCATGCGTCGTATACTCAACACGACATTACTACCAATATAAACAAAAATATAACTAAATTGCGGATAATAATTGACTTACCCTCATAAAACTAAAATTATTTGTTATATTTATATATATATACAAACTAACTTTTTTTTTTTTAAACGATGAATTAAAAATTAAATCATAATAATAAACATAAGACAAATTTTAAAGTTAAGAAATTGGATCTGAGGATTTAAAAAATAATCTACTTTTTTTTAATAGGAGAAATGTTTTCTCAAAATTACTGAAAATAATTCCCTTTTGTTTAAACCGGTTATCATTTTGAGTGCCAATTTTTAAATTATTGGTTGATGTGATATTAATGAAATAGTAAGTTCATACTATTGCAGTAGTCTATTCCCCCCCTCCCAAAAAAAAAAACAATATAAAAGCGATGAACTCAACTGAATGTGTACTCTATCAAAGTTATATATGTGATTCAAAACTGTTATTTTTTACACGACTACCCAAAAAGGAATGTAATGTTTTTAGGATGTGTGTGTGTGTGTGTGTGTGTGTGTGCACGTGTATTTATTTATGTAATATGTTTGTTCCACCATAGCAGCTCAACAGCTGAACCGATTTAGATATATGACCCCGCATTGGAATCCTTATTTTACCGGGAGCAACACTCCCGGTAAAATAAAGCTATACGAGGTGTGACAATAAAGTAATGAGACTGATTTTTCTTTGCAAGATGTGGCAACCCTGCAGCTTGGGTAGGCACACCATCTTTGACCTTGGTCTATAAGCTACTTCTAGTCACATTGGCACATTGATGCAACTGCTCAGTCATGAGTTGTGCTGTAATAAGTGAACACGTGTTTGTGTCTCTCGTCACAGAAATGAAACCGCAAAATATTGCGCAACGGTATGCCATTTCTTTTTGCGAGTTGGATGAAAACGCGACGACAACTTATGGTAAGCTTCAGATGGCTTTTGGAGAGGAGGTTATGTCAAGAGCTCAAGTTTTTCGGTGGCATAAAATTTTTAGTGAAGGCAGAACGAATATTGAAGATGAAGACCGCAGTGGACGACCATCAACCTCACGGACAGATATTAACTTGACCAGGGTGCGTGAAATCGCACGATCTGATCGAAGATTATCCGTGAAATTGATTGCAGAAGAACTCAACATCAATCGAGAAACGGTTCGTCTAATATTAACTGAAGATCTTGGTATGGGAAAGATTTGTGCAAAAATGGTCCCCAAAAATCTCACACAACAACAGCGAGAAACACGGAAAAAAGTGGCAGCCGATCTGTTAAAGCAAACGGAAATCAATCCAGATTTGTTGAGTCGCGTTATCACTGGTGATGAAGGTTGGTTTCTTCAATACGATCCAGAGATAAAACGCGAAAGTTCGCAATGGTGCTCAAAAGGATCACCCAGACCAAAAAAACTCGTATGTCAAAGTCAAAAGTGAAATGCATGCTTGTGTGCTTCCTTGATTCCAAGGGAATTGTTCATAAAGAGTGGGTGCCTCCTGGACAAACAGTTAACCGATATTTCTACAAAGAAATTTTAGAAAGACTTCGTAAACGAGTTCTTCGTGTCCGTGCCAACATTGCTGATAATTGGATTCTGCATCACGATAATGCGCCATCTCATACTGCTCTGTCAGTACAGCAATTTTTAACCACAAAACAAATTTCAGTACTACCACAGCCACCTTATTCACTAAATATCGTTCCGTGCGACTTTTTTATATTTCCAAGAGTCAAAATGGCGGTCAAGGGACACCATTTTCAAACAACACAAGATGTCCAAAAAGCTGTGACGAGGATCTTGGAGAATATTACAGAAGATGAGTTCCAGAAATGTTACCATCAATGACAGAAGCGCTGGAATAAGTGTGTGCAATCAGAGGGGAACTACTTTGAAAGAGACAACTTATCTCTTGTTTATTACAGTATGTATTTCTTTACTGAGCTGAGAATGTGTGTATTTTGATTATAACTTAAAATTTTTTTTTCCAGTACAGTATATAAATTAATATGTTTCTTTACACCATTAGTTTATTTTACGACTGTAATGTATGTAACTTACCGTAGGTAGAATAGCTTAGTTACTGTCGCTTTCTCTGAAGTTAAAGATCATTAAAAACTAATTCTTTTGTTGAATAGACAGAACATCTCTATAAACATATAGACAGCGTATAGACAAGCATATAGACATATAAACATGTAGACACAACTAAATCGGTTCGGTCGTTGAGCTGCTATGGTGGAACAAATATATTACATAAATAAATACACGTGCACACACACACACACAGACACATACAGAGCAACTATAATCATATACATAACTAAAAACATATAAACCGGTTTTCAGTGGATTTAGATTGTTGATGTATGAGGTATTTTCTACTCACAGAAAGCAATAGGAAGGAAATTCATTACTCGTTTTACTGGCATGAAATATTTATAATAAATATACTTTTTACAATGTGATGTTTATTATTCATAAGTATAACTGTAATTTTCTTTTTAGAGTAACTTTCCTCTCATGTTAGTTCAGCAATCATCGTTACGGTTAATGGATCAAACAAACAAACATGATAAGAGATATTACAGACGAGTGTTGCGCCAATATCGCATTACCGGGCGGCTAACGTTGAACGCACAAATTTTGAAGAACACCGTTAATGCGACAAGTACCCCTTGTCAACACCAGCAGTATTTACTGATTTTTTCCATCTCCGTCATTTCTTTTTCTTCAAAGTATGATTCAAGGAGATACACATTTTCAACCATGCCGCTCTTTTGGTGTTTTTATCATGATATTTTCATTCTATGTGTCCAAAATTTTCAATACTTATTCATTTATTCTGTTAAAAATAAATTTCAAGCTGGGCCATACAGAAGCAAGTTAAATAGAAGAAAAGTAAAACGAAAAACAACAAAATCTTGCCAACTTAGACACCCGTACGCTTGAATACAATTTAGTAAGGTACTGACTCATCGCTGTTATTGGTGAATCATCACGCGTTACACTAATCCCTAGCTATGGAAATATCCAACCAAAGTTAACATCCCGTGTACTCCCTGCCGTACGTACAGGATTATCATAATCTATTTACAGCCAAACCGCTGGTTGATAATGTCAATTCGACGCTACGCTCATCTGTAATAATCTTAAGGAACTGTTAATGACAGCGTGGCCTTTCCCTTCCAAAAAATATATTAAAATTATAAGTTTTATATTTCGTAAGAAAAGTCTTTCCTTGTATTTAATGAAATATAATGTTTTTAATATACGAGTAATTACAAGGTCATTCTGAAACCCATTTGGACGTATCGTACACAGCTATGGGGTACGATGAGCAGGTAACATTGAGGTTATACAACACTTCCATAATAAGTTGGCGAGATACATTACAGAGTACGGAACGAAGAAATTCATAACTATTTGGAATTTCCTTATGTCCCCGAGGAAATCAAGCGATTCGGTTCGCATTACAAACAACGGCTAGGTAATCATGTGGACTTATCTATCACTGAATATCTTAGGTTGCAGTGTGGATACCTTGCTACTCAAATGCCTTCACGTGCTGGATCTAGGAGAGCTGAATGACTTACGCTGGAGGACAGCACAGAAGTGATGAGCATTTTTCTATGCCTGATGAAGGGCGTAAATTCCTTTCATAAGCAAATTATGTTACTTTTTGTTTTCTCTTTCCTTTTTAATTTAATATTAGTTTTTTTATTCATTTATTTTTTTTTGGGTTGTACGAAATTTTGTTCTTTTTATGAAATGAATATGTTCAAGTGCATTTATACAAATCAACTGTAATATATTTATATCGTTTGGTGTTATATTTATATCAGATTTGAACTATTGTCTTACATAAGTATATTTTATTGAGGGGATTCATTGGAGATCCCTCATCAAGCGCTTATAGTACTTGTAATTCTATTTACTCATGGTTCCTTCTTGGAAATCATTGTAAATAAACCAATGGTGATCCAAAAAAAAAAAAAAATGATAAAAGTAGTGAATCCAAGAAATACGTAATACAAGGATAAATAAATTTGTTAATAAAATACTAAAATGATTGGATAAAACTAATTTATTTATAATATTATTAAAAAATTAAGCTATTTATTAGAACTATTTATATATTTTTCTTGAGTTTTACTCTAGATTTTGATTGGAGGAAACGTACCGTCCTCATAAGCATTGGTTGCATAAAAATAGTAAACCGCTACTCAAACTTAACCGGTTTCAAAAATGCCAAATCGTGGTGAATGCATAACAAGCCTATTTAGCCAATCGTTAAGAAAAAACTGCTGTCGCTGTACAAGATTTTGGTGGTATGTTATTATTCAATTTCCTCGAATTTTTTGAGACATTTACGCACAGAGATTCGCTGTATTAAATGTAGAACCAATCGCGGGGTTCGTGCTTCCGTGAACTCGGTTAGCTAGTTGAGAGGGCAACGATGTAGAACAATCAAAATGTCCGGATGAGGCCTGCAGCGAAGGCAAAAGCTGAGTTTAAAAATCACTGATGTAAATGTCACCGAGGCATTTACATCAGTGAAATCCCAACGAAGCCCGGCTTATTACAATGAGATTTAAAAAAATAGAGGGGCGAAAGATGACTCCTTTTAAAGCCCATCCGGGTTATGAACAATGGGGGGGAGTGGCGACCGAAAGCGTCACGAGGCGGGTGTCTTGCCCTACGGGTTGGGATGTCGCTGTACAAGAATGAGCAAATACTGTAAAAGATGTTACTTATATACAATTTGCAAATTTTATTCTTCTTCTTCTTCTTCTTCTTTTTCCTGTTTAGCCTCCGGTAACTACCGTTTAGATAATACTTCAGAGGATGAAATGTATGAGTGTAAATGAAGTGTAGTCTTGTACATTCTCAGTTCGACCATTCCTGAGATGTGTGGTTAATTGAAACCCAACCACCAAAGAACACCGGAATCCACGATCTAGTATCAAATCCATATAAAAGTAACTGCCTTTACTAGGACTTGAACGCTGGAACTTTCGACTTCCAGATCAGCTGATTTGGGAAGACGCGTTCACCACTAGACCAACCCGGTGGGTTTTTCCAATATATCTACAATAAACTAATCAATTCATTATTATGAACTGATATACCATACAAATTACCATAGTAGCTCAACGGATTGTGTTTAAATAAATTTAAAAAAATATAAAAAAAATATACTGTTTACAAAATTGTCACACACGCTCTTTAATTATTGTATATGAAAGAGCAGTGTTTGCCACCCGGACGTCTAACGCGTTCAGAATGCGCTCATTTGAAAATCAAATGCGAATTTCAATAACTGTGCCCAGAACTGTCCGATTTCGACTACTAGTTGGCGAACTTTACTTTTTTTTATTTTTCATTCCTGTTTTTTTAATTTTTAACAGATTTAAAACCTGTTTATTAAATGTCTTTTAAAGCAATAGATATTTCCTAATCAATTTTCATTGTCTATATGTAACCTTGTCTATGTAAATGTCGACTTCTTTAGACAGTTATTATGCGAGTTTAATATTATTGTCTGTAAAACATCAATTTTTATTATTATTGTAATATACATAAAAAAGTAGTTTAATAATACGTAAAATTAAAGGAATGACAACTATTTATTTATTTATTTAACAAAGTGTTGTTGGTTTGTGGAATATAGAATTCGATATGAAAATCGACTTCAAAAAGTTATTATGTATTCTACTAAATTGATTGTCATTGTGTAATCTGCGATGAACCTTCCTTTTTTCTGTTAGCTTCCGGGAATTACTACTGTTCAGGTGTACTGCAGAGGATGACTGAGGAGGCATACGTATATGAGTATAAATGACGTGTAGTCTTTTACAGTCTTGGTTCGACCAATCCTGAGATGTGTGGTTAATTGAAACCCAACCACCAAAGAACACCGGTATCCACGATCTAGCATTCAAATCCATGTAAAAATAACTGGCTTTACTAGGACTTGAACGCTGGAACTCTCGGCTTCCAAATCAGCTGATTTGGGAAGACGCGTTCACCACTAGACCAACCCGGTGGGCTCGCAAATTTTATTCTGGAAAGTTCAATCCTTACTTCTTTCCAGCTTTCTACCTTTCAAACTATAGGAGTAGCTATTCGTCGTAGAAAATATTTGCTTTACACTTTTTTCTTTTCTAAATTTGTAAATTTATATAATGTTTTATAATAAAATTTGGATAATTTTTTATATGTGCTCCTCTTTGGTACAGTGTAAAAATTTAAAAATAAAATAAAATTATTCTTTGAAAGAGAATATTTAGACGTATATTTTCAGTATGTCAGAAAAGTTTCAAACTGGTAATTAGAGAAGTTTAGAAGTCACAGCAATTCAAAAGTAAATCCTTTCCTGAGATACTTAGTAAAATAGTTTAAATGTTGTCATTATAATATTAAAATGAATCAAAAGCAGTTAAATGAATGTAAAAATTCTTCTTTAATTATCTGCGAAGTATGAAGGAAACGGATAATAATTCGGTATTAATTTTTAGAAAAGGATGAACAGACTGAAATGCAAGCCAGATATAGAAATAATTAAATGCTTTATTTATTTTAACATTTTAGGAGGCTTAATAAGTTAGTTTTATTTTCCAGTCAAAACTAGAACTTTACTGGAACTCGAACCAGAGGTCTTCAGTTTAGTAGTAACTTTATTAGAAATGCAACAACTAAACTATCGAGGCAGTCAGAAAAAAAGAAAATTAACGAAAATTTATATGTAATTTAGTTCACACAATAAAATAAAATGCGTTATTTAATTTATTTGTATTAGATTTTACATTTAACTTGTATGCTTTTACCGTCATAATTTCAATATACTAAAAAAAATATTTCATAATTTTTTTATCTTTTGAAATTTAAAAGGGCAGAGTATATACCTCTAATAAGTCAGATCAGCATATATGATATTTGAATACAATACACTCTGTCATGAAACAGCGGTAAATTCTTATTCCAATTTTCTGTTTTTGGTTTTTTCACTGATTAAAAAAAAAAAAATTATGATACAATTTTAGATTATTTCATTCCTTTATTATAGGGATGACAGAGTTTGAACACTAGTTCATTTGGAGACTCAGAAAAAAAACTGTAAATTCTACTGCAACTGTAGAATTAAAGCATTAGAATCTACTATTAAAAAGCTAAAACTAATCACGAAAAATAGGTAAAAACAACTTATGCAACAGGTATTTTATTGTTTGAATTAATCTGCGATTTGATCTCAAATTTTTAAAAATAAAATAAAGATCGATTACTTTTTTCTTTTATTAGCAACTATAAATTATATTGAATGAATTAAACATTTATAAATTTATATATGAGATTTAAAAAAAAAAATGTAATTTTTTTACATCGCTGATAATGTAAGTAGTGTAAAAAAATCGTTGTAAAACCACACACATATATCATATGAAAATAAAACACGGAAACAATAATTTAATACGACGATATAATAACTAGAGTTAACAACTATTTTACCATAATTTTCTATCATTAATATGTATGTTCTGAAGACTGCAGGTCCTAAGTGCTGACGTCATATTCTCTTCCATTGAATCTAGTCTTTGGCCCTCCTCTTAAATCCTCATACCTCCATTGCTCTACGTCATCAATCATCTTGATCCTTTTTCTTAATTCCTTCTGTGATATCTTCCACGACATCCATTAGGAAATTCTAAAATTTTTATCCGGTCCAGAAATTCTTCTTAATTATTTTCTTTAAAAATATTCTCTGTTCTTTTTGTTTTCTTATCGCATTTTTATTTTTGATTCTGCTCGTGAATTTCGTCTAGATTCTTATTTAAAAATATTATTTATCAATTTAAAATATTTCTTAAGCAATTACAAAAATATACAGAAATCTATCGGTTAATGAAATGCTTACCTGGCATTCCTATTCTAATATTTATCTAATTTTCACTTCTAATTAATAATTTTCTTTCGATACTATTTTTAAATTTATGTGAATACTAATGATTGATAAAATCAGCAACGTATTATTATTTCAGAGTTAGAATTCGGATTATAGTATTAATTAAAAGGATTTTGTGTGAAAAAAACGAAGAAGAGTAAGAAAAAATGACCGATTAAATGAAAAAAAGAATAACAATGAGAATATATACTTATAAAAATATAACAAAAATATTGTAACAAAATACATATTTAAAAAGACGGTTGAATTAAAATAAAATACATTGTTTTAACATAGGAGCATTAAATTTCTATTTCATTTTTTTAATTTTATTATTATAACCGTGTACTATAACAAATATACTAGAAGTGAAACATAAATGTTCGAATTAGTACTATGTAAAATAAACTGATATTTATACCGAAAGTAATTTTAAATATATTACATTTTGAAATAAAATATATAAGTATTCTTCATGAAAAGTATAAATAATAACTTAGACTGCATTTTTTAACAGAAGTTTTATACACAGAAGTTAAATAAAGATTTATATATTTTAACGAAGAGTAGTTAGAAAATGTTTTTCGAATATTTGTTTGTTGTAGTAGTAATAGTAAATTGTTTGTCGTTGTCAAGAATAGAAGATAACAAATCTACATTAGTAAAAGTATAAAATGAATCCTGGTTTAATATTTCATAAAAATTGTTGATCCATGCGGTTTATATAGAAAGGGGAGAAATTGGGGTGGAGGGTGAAAAAGAAGGTACATATATATATATATATATATATACATATGTGTGTGTCTGTGCCTACGGTTGTTGTGAGTGAGTGAAGAAGAATGAGTGTTCAAAAACGGTAGTGTACAAGAGAACAAAGAGATGGTTTGACAAGCCCTTAAATCAAAATCTAGAATGTAATTCATTTTATTAATGCTATTTGTTCCGGAGTGGATGGACGGTGGATAAATCAACCTTGTCACCCCTTACAGTTCTACTATATAATAATCGCGGACGTAGAATAACGTTTGTTGATTCGGGTTTGGAAATACGTAATGGTAGAGAGGAGGGTTTCAGGTTTTATTCCTACGCTCCAGTAAAAAACATTGTAGAGGAGTGTAGGAGGTTATATGTCGTCAAAACCATACCGAATTCAAAACATGTGTTTCATAGTCCACCCTTTAGGCAATCAATATTAAAACACTCTTGTAACAAAAGTTTCAAATAGATTTCTATTACTACAGGTTTTATTTTTTATTTTTTTCATTTTATTATTTTTTCCTCTCGCTCGAACATAGAATTGCGTTTTGTTTCGACCTGCGAACCCATATTCTCTTTCTACATGTCCTCATTAAACGCAGAACTAATGTCGTTGAAATTAAAATGAAGCGTACTTCGCTTCCACACAACTCCATCATCAAAATGTTCCTCTTCATCGTATTCTCTCTTTCTAACTCATTGTATAACAATCACATTTTCTCTTCCGTACTCAAAAAAGTATAGTCCACTAATTCATATCACCATTAAACACAGCCATCTCCACTTTAAACGTAATTGACCTTTCTCTACCACCGAATTCATTTCAAAGTTTTTCATCCTATATGTATATAACATACTTGTATGTCCCTACAACCGATGTAATTATAAACTGTATTAACAGTATGTATTAACAGCATACCAAGAGACATCTTTTTGGTCACTATATCCGATATGTCATTTTATTCGATGTCACTATAAACGATACTTACTTTTTTTTATGTACAACCCAGTTTATACATTTTACACCTACACTGTAAGCTTTCATTTAAATATGTAAATTCATATATTACTGTAGTTTTACTTCTTTTTCACATGCAAAAAGGGAATGTTTTCAGGCAAAATATTAATTTCCTATTAGAAACTGTCACAATTTTCACATCCAAATTGTTACCGTTTCAGTTCAATAAATTTTTATTGTTTATATTTTGTCACAGGAAAAGTTTTATGTTTATTACATTTAATAGTTTCCTTATTTACAACTGCATTTCTCTTCTTTTTTTTTAATAAGAGAATATTGATGAAATATAACATTCGTTTTCTTTTAATGTTACTGTATGCTTTTTAAACCATAAATATTAATAATTTAATGACTAAACGCATCGCGAACTGTATAGTATTGAATTTCTTTGAAGAATTTTTCACAAAGCAGACAATTTTAAGCCCCCACCTCTCTATGTATTTAAAGACAAGCGTTCAAATGATTGTTTTCTTTATTTATTAATGCTGAATAATGTTAATTACCTTATATTTTATAAACATATACAAATTTATAAATAAACACTACCTAAAAAATTCATATTAAAAATCACCAATCGTATTTCAGTTTTTATGGTTTTTAAATTCAGAACAAGCGTGATAACGAGTTGACGGTACATATAATGTTTATAATTTGTGTCAAATTCCACAATAAAAAATTAAGCCTTATAAATTTTCAGGTTAAGTTATATCAATCTTCATGCAAATGTAAATACGTTTTAATGGGTAATCGTAAAAATTCATGCGTTATAGTAAATACTGTTTGTGTTAAATTTTACAATAGCGGAGACTAACGAAATAATATGTAAAAGATTAAGATACGAAAATTTATTAATTTTTATAATAGTGCAATTTGATAAAAATTTATTTAAACTTTGGCTCTTCATCACATTCACTTAAAGTACACAAAAAACAATAAAATAAGACCCAATAGGTTTCTAATCCATTCAGAGGCCAGCCTTCTCCGCCTTCCAGAGATTACATCAGCATAGGCAATAAAAAATGGTATTTTGTCAACGAATCACGAGTTGACCAACCTCGTACCAATTTTGGTACGATTGACCAATCAAAAAGCGCTACATTCCACATATCAAAATTCTAAAAGTCATAGAATAATTATCAGTCAGTAAATTCCAACCAACCGTATTCTTTGTTTTTTAACCATCATAAAGTGTGAGTAATTTCTTATCATTATCATGCACTAAATTCCAACTATTGGTAATATTTTCTTTAACCAATCATAAGGTGAGAGTAATTCTTATCATTATCACGCACGAAATAACAACCAATCGTATTCTTTGTTATTTTAACCAATCATAAGGTGAGCGTAACACTTATCATTATCAGGCAAAAAATTCCATCCAATCGTATTCTTTATATTTTAACCAATCATAAGGTGAGAGTAATTCTTATCATTATCGGGCACAAAATTCCAACCAATCGTGTTCTTTGTTTTTTACCCAATCATAAGGTGAGAGTAATTCTTATCGTTATCAGGCACAAAATTACAACCAATCGTATTCTTTGTTGTTTACCCACTCATAAGGTGAGAGTAATTCTTATCATTATCAGGCACAAAATTACAACCAATCGTATTCTTTGTTTTTTTCCCAATCATAAGGTGAGCGTAATTCTTATCGTTATCAGGCACAAAATTACAACCAATCGTATTCTTTGTTTTTTTACCCAATCATAAGGTGAGAGTAATTCTTATCATTATCAGGCACAAAATTACAGCCAATCGTATTCTTTGTTTTTTACCCAATCATAAGGTGAGAGTAATTCTTATCATTATCGGGCACAAAATTCCAACCAATCGTGTTCTTTGTTTTTTACCCAATCATAAGGTGAGCGTAATTCTTATCGTTATCAGGCACAAAATTACAACCAATGGTATCGTTGTTTTTTACCCAATCATAAGGTGAGCGTAATTCTTATCATTATCAGGCACAAAATTACAACCAATCGTATTCTTTGTTATTTTAACCAATCATAAGGTTAGCGTAACACTTATCATTATCAGGCAAAAAATTACAACCAATCGTATTCTTTGTTTTTTATCCAATCATAAGGTGAGAGTAATTCTTATCATTATCAGGCACAAAATTCCATCCAATCCTATTCTTTGTTTTTTACCCAATCATAAGGTGAGAGTAATTCTTATCATTATCAGGCACAAAATTACAACCAATCGTATTCTTTATTTTTTAACCAATCATAAGGTGAGAGTAATTGTTATCATTATCAGGCACAAAATTCCAACCAATCGTATTATTTCCACCCCCGTGGCCAATGGTCTGTTATATCAAAAAACTTTACTTAGGTAGGTTTTAGAGCGTTATCCATAAATAATAATAACTTTAAATGAATTCGATATTTTACTTAATTGTATAGATATAGCAACATGTTTTTTTTGTTATTTTTTGTTTTTTGGTTTTGGTTATATCATGCAGTTTCTCAAACATTGTTTTAGGTATTTTTATTGGACTAACGACCACTTTAAACCCATTCGATCCTGTGCCTATTAAAGGTGGTATGATTTTTTTTGTCTTCGCAACCCAATTTGTTCCACCCTGAGTGATATAAAACAAATTACTTAGATAAGATTTAGGCCTTTACCCAAATAATAGTAGGATTTTTAAAAGAATTAGATATTTTACTTAATAAGAAAGTTATAGCGATATATATTTTTTTTTCGAAAAAAAAAATATATCTACTATATACTTAGATATATATATATATATATACATATTATACATATATACCGATTTCCATTTCCACGGTCTGATTTTGGCCGTTAACGAACTCGAACCAGATTTTGGATCGAGTCTTTTTTATTGAACAATGTGAACGAAAAGCTGATTTTGATATCCGTTTCCTCTAACTCCAATCGATTCTTAACTTTGTAAGTTTAAAAAATTTAATAAATACTTCTGAACGTTTTGACGGGACATCAAAGGAATTTTTAGGGTATCAAAAGAAATTTTATTTTTATTTTATTCAGGGTTTGCTATGGAGAAATGAAGAAACTCTCATGACATGAAAATAATGAAAAACGCTCATATAAACATACGTCTGGAAACGCTTTGTTTTTGAGTTACGGCTAGCAAAACATTTCACCTCTTCTAATAAAAAGAAGCTCTACTATAATTTTCAGGACCAAAATTAACGTGTAGAATTGGTGGTTTCTTATGTAATTTGAGCTGGGAAATTGAATAAAACAAATTTCAGAACTGTAATTCCAACAGTTTTTATGATATCCGACGTAAAACACAGAATTTGGTGTCGAACGGTGGTTGCTCGCGTATAGGCACTGTGGAACTGCAGCACTCCGTATTTCCACTTGATATTATCGATAACATTTAATATAATGAGTCCTTTTTTCTTTAATTCTTTCTTTATACTTTTACAATAAATAATCCTTAAGCTTAATGTCAGTATCCATCCCCCATTTTATGAAAAAAATACTAATATCTTTGTTTAGAACTGTGAGCTTTACAGTTCCAGCGGCGCGGTGTTTGGCTGTTGTGCGCATGCCCACATAGGAAGCTGCACGCGAGGAAGAGAGAGCACTATCCTTCCTACCAACCCTGGCGTGCTGGTGGAAGGTAGCCTTTTTACTCCGCGTGCGTACAGAACGTTCCTTATTCGATTTATTTTCAAATTTAGCACTAAAAAATTTCTACATATTGGGCATTGACCATATTAATTTCTTTTCGAAATTTGTTTAGGCGCTAGAGGCTATAACGACAACCCTAATTACGTTTTTCTTCCGTAGCTTTATTGAGAAAATTTTATTGAAGCAAATATGTTGCCTATAATTGTTAAAAAAAAATCAATCCCCCCCATCACTTAAAACTGAAATATTTTTTTTTGTTTTTTTATCTAACTTCCTCAGATTAAATACTATATTATAAAGTTATTTAAAAATTTATACTCATATTTAGAGCTATAGAGAAATGTTTAAAATTAAAAAAAAAAAAATTTTTTTTAATCCCGGATCCCGGATGTATAATGAAGAAATGTTTTTTTTTTTAAATCAAGCCATTATATTGACGTAAACTGCAAAATCATGCAATACTTTGCCAGTTTTGTTTCTCCTTTGAGTTGTAGAAACACGGTCATGTAAATGGTAAATCGTAAAACTTAACAGAAAAGGTATTCTGAAAATGGTGTTTTTATTACAATTGTAATTTAGGCCTAAAGTAGTCGGTATAAAAAACAATGCATATTTTTAAAACATTTCAGATTAGCATTGTAAAAAATGAAGCGTTTGCTCTAAAACTAATTAAAAAAAAACAACGGTGACTTTTTTCGATCTTTGTTCGATTTTTATATAAGACTAGCAGACCCGGACAATGCCTCGCCATTGCTAGATTTGACTATATATATATATATATATAGATTAAATGAACAAAATGAAATGTTGAATAAAAAATTAAAAAACTGAAATTACACAAATTCACAAAATTTAACCTTTTACTGTTTCCCTTCACCCCTTCACCATTCAGTCTTCTCCTTTTCTCCCTTTTCCCATATTCCATTTTTCCCTTTTTTCCCCTTTACCCGTTTTTACCTTTTCCCTTTTTTTCCCTTTACCCCCTTTTCCTCATATACCTCTTTTTATTTCTATACTCCTTTCCCCTTTCTCTTTTTCCTTTTTTCCCGCGCGTAGATCGGTCCAGTAGTTTTTTAGTTTATAGCGGACACTCACACGAGCATTGCCTTTTACATATGTTGAAGAAGAAAGTCTGTCTGTATATTTGCTTGTTTGTTTCGTAAATATCTGGACATCGGTGCTACCTAACGGGTATAGGTTATACAAAACTTTTTTTTTACATAATTAAATATATATTCAGAATCAGAACCAAATCGGTCTATAAATACATTTTTTCTAAATAACTCAACCCCAGGACCACCTAGCGGGTCCAAACTAATTCAAAAGCCTTCGCGGGCGTGCGCACAACTCACCAAAATTTCATCGAAATCGGTGGAATGGTATAGGAACGCATACGGCACGAACAAAAACATATTCATTTTTATATTTGTAGATTTATACGCAAATTCACACTGTATGCACCATCTCTATAATATACTGCTGAAATTTTGAGTTACTCAACTCCTATTTCCTTTTAGTTAGATTAAAATTTTTATTATTTTCTGGCATTTGTCTTTTAATCCTTTTAGCACTGTTTTAATCAATCGTTTCCTCTTGTGATATTTCAGTTTTTTTTTGCTTATTCAATTAATTCACAAAATAAGCTTTGAAAAGCTTGTACGTACGATTATGGAAATAGGACTTTG
This sequence comes from Lycorma delicatula, assembly GCF_047948215.1. Lineage (NCBI taxonomy): Eukaryota > Metazoa > Arthropoda > Insecta > Hemiptera > Fulgoridae > Lycorma > Lycorma delicatula. The sequence goes on along the minus strand of NC_134463.1, from coordinate 15,632,134 downwards.
AATAAAAAATGCCATGCCTGACCGTGATTCGAACCCGAGACCCTCTGATTGAAACCACTCGGTTGAGACCCTCGGTGTAAATGACCAGAACAATACATTCACATCTGCCAATGAATTTGGATTATAATTTTTACCTGATCTGATTCACTTAGTTTGTTTTTTTTTGTCTTCAGACATTTGACTGATTTGATGCAGCTCTCCAAGATTCCCTATCTAGAGCTAGTCGTTTCATTTCAGTATACCCTCTACGTCCTACATCCCTAACAATTTATTTAACATATTCCAAACGTGGACTGCCTAGACAATTTTTTCCTTATACCTGTCCTTCCAATATTAAAGCGACTATTGCAGGATGCCTTAATATGTGGCCTATAAGTCTGTCTCTTCTTTTAGCTATATTTTTCCAAATGCTTCTTTCTTAATCTATTTGCCGCAACACCATTTCATTAGTCACTTTATTCTCCCATCTGATTTTTTAAATTCTCCTATAGCACCATATTTCAAAAGCTTCTAATCTTTTCTCCTCAGATACTCCGATCGTCCAAGCTTCACTTGCATATAAAGCGACGCTCCAAACATATACTATCAAAAATCTTTTCCTGACATTTAAATTAATTTTTGATGTAAACAAATTACATTTCTTACTGAAGGCTCGTTTCGCTTGTGCTATTTGGCATTTTATATCGCTCCTGCTTCATCCATCTTTAGTAATTCTATTTCCCAAATAACAAAATTCTTCAACCTCCATAATCTTTTCTCGTCCTATATTCACATTCAGTGGTCCATCTTTGTTATTTCTACTACATTTCATTACTTTTGTTTTGTTCTTGTTTATTTTCAAACGATAGTTCTTGCGTAGGACTTCATCTATGCCGTTCATTGTTTCTTCTAAATCCGTTTTACTCTCGGCTAGAATTACTATATCATCAGCAAATCGTAGCATCTTTATCTTTTCACCTTGTACTGTTATTCCGAAACTAAATTGTTCTTTAACATCATTAACTGCTAGTTCCATGTAAAGATTAAAAAGTAACGGAGATAGGGAACATCCTTGTCGGACTCCTTTTCTTATTACGGCTTCTTTCTTATGTTCTTCAATTATTACTGTTGCTGTTTGGTTCCTGTACATGTTAGCAATTGTTCTTCTATCTCTGAATTTGAACCCTAATTTTTTTTAAATGCTGAACATTTTATTCCAGTCTACGTTATCGAATGTCTTTTCTAGGTCTATAAACGCCAATTATGTCGGTTTGTTTTTCTTTAATCTTCTTTCTACTATTAATCTGAGGCCTAAAATTGCTTCCATTGTCCCTATACTTTTTCTGAAACCAAATTGGTCTTCTCCTAACACTTCTTCCACTCTCCTCTCTCTTCTTCTGTATAGAATTCTAGTTAAGATTTTTGACGCATGACTAGTTAAACTAATTGTTCTGTATTCTTCACATTTATCTGCCCCTGCTTTCTTTGTTATCATGACTATAACACTTTTTTTGAAGTCTGACGGAAATTCCCCTTTTTCATAAATATTACACACCAGTTTGTATAATCTATCAATCGCTTCCTCACCTGCACTGCGCAGTAATTCTACAGGTATTCCGTCTATTCCAGGAGCCTTTCTGCCATTGAAATCTTTTAATGCTCTCTTAAATTCAGATTTCAGTATTGTTTCTCCCATTTCATCCTCCTCAAGTTCCTCTTCTTCCTCTATAACACCATTTTCTAATTCATTTCCTCCGTATAACTCTTCAATATATTCCACTCATCTATCGACTTTACCTTTTGTATTATATATTGGTGTACCATCTTTTTTTAACACATTATTAGATTTTAATTTATGTACCCCCAAATTTTCCTTAACTTTCTGTATGCTCCGTCTATTTTACCAATGTTCATTTCTCTTTCCACTTCTGAGCACTTTTCTTTAATCCACTCTTCTTTCGCCAGTTTGCACTTCCTGTTTATAGCATTTCTTAATTGCCGATAGTTCCTTTTACTTTCTTCATCACTACCATTCTTATATTTTCTACGTTCATTCATCAGCTGCAATATATCGTCTGAAACCCAAGGTTTACTACCAGTTCTCTTTATTTGCTGTTCTCAGCAAATAAAGTTTTTCAGTTCTCTTTAAGTTTGCTTCTGCTGATTTAAGAATTTCCTTTTTAACATTCTCCTATTCTTCTTCTACATTTTCTACCTTATCTTTTTTACTCAGACCTCTTGCGATGTCCTCCTCAAAAATCTTCTTTACCTCCTCTTCCTCAAGCTTCTCTAAATTCCACCGATTCATCTGACACAATTTCTTCAGGTTTTTAAACCCCAATCTACATTTCATTATCACCAAATTATGGTCGCTATCAATGTCTGCTACAGGGTAAGTTTTGCAGTCAACGAGTTGATTTCTAAATCTTTGCTTAACCATGATATAATCTATCTGATATCTTGCAGTATCGCCTGGCTTTTTCCAAGTGTATATTCTTCTATTATGATTTTTAAATTGGGTGTTGGCAATTACTAAATTATACTTCGTGCAAAACTCTATAAGTCGGTCCCCTCTTTCATTCGTTTTGCCCAGCCCGTATTCACCCACTATATTTCCTTCCTTGCCTTTTCCAATGCTTGCATTCCAATCTCCAACTATTATTAAATTTTCATCTCCTTTTACGTGTTTAATTGCTTCATCAATCTCTTCGTATACACACTCTACCTCATCATCATCATCATGGGCAGTTGTAGGCATATAGACGTTAACAATCGTTGTCGGTTTAGGTTTTGATTTTATCCTTATTACAATGACTCTATCGCTATGCGTCTTGAAATACTCCACTCTCCTCCCTATCGTCTTGTTGATCACGAAACCTACTTCTGCCTAACCATTATTTGACGCTGAGTTAATTACTCTAAAGTCACCCGACCAAAACGCCTTCCTCTTCCCACCGAACCTCCCTAATTCCTACTATATCCACGTTTACCCTACCATTTCTCTTTTTAAATTTTCTACCCTACCAACCTTTTTTAAGCTTCTAACATTCCACGCTAAGACTCGTAGAATGTTTTTTTTTAGTTTTCTGGTGACCACTTCCTTAGTAGTCCCCACCCGGAGATCCGAACGGGGGACTATTTTACCTCCGGAATATTTTACCAAGGAAGGCGCCTCCATCATTGCTAAATGAAAATGCAGAGAGCCACATTTTCTTGGAAAAAATGCAGCTGTAGTTTTCCATTGCTTTCAGCTGCGCAGTACTCAGAGGACTGAGTGATGTTGATATGGCCGTTTAAGTCATTCTGACTCACGCCCCTAACAACTACTGAAAGAGCTGCTGCCCTCTTTCAGGAATCATTCCTTAGTCTGGCTCTCAACAGATACCTCTCCGATATGGTTGCACCTTCGGTCCAGCTACTCTGTATTCCTCAAGCCCTGTATGCAAGCCTGTATACACTCAAGCCCCCTCACCAACGGCAAGGTCTCATGATTCATAGAGGAGGATTCACTTAGTATACAATCAACATTTTTTAATGATTTTATTTACTGCAGAAACAGTATTAATAATAGAAAATGTCAATGATTCGCCACAATATTCTATTTGGGTCTATATATATATATATATATATATATATATATATATATATATATCGATATATGATGATTTGGGTCGATAGATGATGATCGATTTATTTAAAAAAAACTAAGCTGGCCGCATTGATAAAGACAAAATTATATACAACTGTTCACCATCATCTGATTTTTGCCTGGCGACATGTCCCATACTCCTCTTCTGACTCCATCCATTTCTATCAAAATGCTTCTCCTTTGTCCCTTTTGGTTTCCAATCTTTATCTACTAATTTCTATTAATACTCTATCAATTAATCTCTTAAATTAATAGATGCAGTTGTCAAGATTCCACTCCTAACTGCATGCCCTAATCAGTTTCCTTTTCTTTTGTGTACTTCTCGGGTAAGTGTTCTTTCTTCTTTAATTCTTGCTCATTATTTTCTCATTCTTCACTTTTTTGTCCGCTTTATTATCATACTTTTTTCCTTCTTCCTAATTTTAATCCTTCTTCTATCTAAAGCCTCAATCCAGTCCCCCTCCCTCTTCCTCATCAACAATGCTTCACTTTCATACAAGACTTTCCAAAAATAGCACTTAGGTAATAATTTTCTCTTTTTACTGAAGATTTCCTTTGCCATTGCTATCCTGCCTTTGATTTACATTGCGCTCTTCCAGTTCTCTGTCATCATAATTCCCAAATATCTGTCATTTTTTACATTTTCTATTCTTCCTTCACTTGTCCATATTACTAAATGGTTGTTTATTCCCACTGCTTTAATTTTTCCCATATTTATTTTCATTCCATTATAACTAATATGTGAAATTTTATAAATAATACAAATAATTTACCACGATGAATACGGTTTAAGTCGCTTAGAACTGTTACGAATTCTACATTTTCCTTGGTCTATCTTCCATGTAATTAATATTTTCACGGTTAAATAGAAAAATCATAACAGCAATTGAAAGAGTTTGTAAAAAAGTAGCTTATTAGAGTTTGGTAATAGTTTTTATAAATTTAATTTTAAATTATAAATAAATATTACGTATTAATTAAATTTTATTTACATAATAATTGTGTTTTGTAATTATGAAGTATTATTGTTCAACCATTAAGAATTAATTACATTTCTATATTTAATTTATAACTAAGTTAAATAGGACAATAGGTTATATAAACTAATAGTAGTAATTAATTGAGATTCTATACTCGAATACAAATTATAAATAAAACTCATTAGTTTCTATAAAATACTATTTATTAATAATTAAGTATAATTGGTGAAATAGGGTACATAATAGTAATATATTATGAGACAATATGATACTAACGTGAGACAATGTATAAATACAAAACGTAATAGTTGAATTGTATAAATGCACTTGCACAAATTCACTTTATAAAAGGTTTAAAAGTCCATAAAACCCTAACATAAAAAAAAATCAAATAATATTACAAAAAAAAAGAAAAGAAAAACAAAACGTTAACATAATCAGTTTATGAATGGAAAATAGGCTCCCCATCAAGGCGTGAAGATGCTCTTCACATAAGGAATATCATCCCGTCTCAAGGGTCAGTTAGACTCTCCCAGATCCAGCGAGTGAAGTCGTCTGAATAGACGAACATCCTCACTGTTATCTGGAAAATTCAGCGCTAGATAGTTTACATGATTATATAACCGTTGTTTGTATTATGAACCGCTTGACTTCCTCTCAGACATAAGGCGGTTCAAAATCTGTAATCATTCTTGCTAACTTATTGTGGAAACGTTGTATAACCTCAATGGTATTCTTGCTCGACGTACCCCACAGTTGTATACCGTAATTAAAAATGGTTTTCAGAGTGATCTTAATTAAAAGTTTGTTGGACAAAGACAAATGTGAATTACTGTTTAATTGCCAATAAAGCTACTTAAACCGTTTTCTGATCTCTTTCGCATGGTTCTTCCATTTCAAGTGACGATAAAGGTAGAGCCAGAAGTATCGTAGTTGGTCAGAATGAGGGATGAAAATGCCGCCTAGGTTGATCCGGGGACAGCAAAAAAAAAGAAGAAATTTACTAAAATTCAGTTGAATTACTTTTCATTTTTCAATACATTTGGCAGTCGGTTTTTGAAATTATTACGTTTAAAATTTATTTAATTTTACTTTAATGTTGTTTTTTTTCTGCTTAATATCATAAATTAAATGCTTAATCTTTTACTTTATTAATTTGTGATAATTTTATTTTGGTAGGCTTATTTATGTTTATCATAAAATAAATGTTTATCACTTGTTTATTAAATAATATAGTTTTATATTTATTTTTAAAATTATTATAAACTTCGTAATTATACATATTAATCTGTTCATTATTTTTCTATTAATTAAAAGAAATAATATATTTAATTGCGATACGGTATTGTCAAAGAATAAATGAACTCTTACTGCAGATTTATGGAAGTGACCTATATTAACGAACCGTGTTCGTATGTAATGCATAAAATTTCTTCCCTACATTTGAATATGAATTGTGTCATCTAGTTATGTATTATGTACCTACCGGGACCAAATAATTTGCTCGTAACACGGAACAATTAATTACATTCACACAAATGTACGTACATTAAGGCTTGAGAAATTATCTTCATTAGAAATTCTGTTGTTTAACTGAGGTTTACACTTTACTAGACAAAATGTAATATAATTTTTTAGCTCTGTTATAGTAGAATAATATTAACGAATAGCTATTTAAATCGAATATGAAATCTCGATAAAAAATACTGTAGAGTAAATAAGGTTTTAGAAAATGTTTAATCTTTTAAATTTCTCTTAAAATTAATACAATTAACAATGTAAAATATAAAATAGCATATTTATATGTTTTATAAATTTTCATAAAAAAACTGTTCTAAATTTTGTAGATTTTTAGATGTAGGTGTTACGATGTTTTTAATTTTCACATTTGCATCCATCGAAAAACATCTATTTTTTTGGAAATTTCGTAAGAACGATTGATTGATCTTACTCTGAAAAGCGTTGTTAGCGCTTTTAGAGGAATTCTTTTCATACTCACAATCTTCAAGCAGAAAATGAGAATAGGATTACTGGCAATAACAATAACCGGGAAAAGTAAAAATAAGAGATTAGAGATTTCACATAAATTACTAGAAATGTAAGCGGCTTGGGAATAAAAGAAGATGAGCTACTTGAAATATTGAAAAGACGATGAAAATTTTAAACGATTTAAAATGAGATAGAAGCTATCAGGATCTTAGTCGGGAATGAAGGTGAATGGTGAAGAACACGGGGCAAAGGACCTGCCTTAAGGCAGTTAAACATATTAATTTATATGAAAATATTCTCCACCTCCTATAATAGAATTTAACTGTTAAAAAAAAACTTTTATTGTTTTAATAATATATGTTTTATAATGCAATTTTATTTAAATCTTACAGTATATTTTGTTTCAGCCGATAAACTGTAAAAATGAAGGTTTGTTTATATTTATCTAATTATTCTATCGCTTTAAAATACAGTTTCAAAATCCATATATAAAGGGAAATAAAAATAAAACAAAGAGATTAGCTTAAGCTTCATAACAGCGTAAACGAAAGCTAACTAACTATAGGCTAGGGAAAACAGATACGACATGGTTTTATTGGGACTATTTTCAAGGATTTTAAAATGAATTCATCGAAACTGTGTTTGTATATATACATATATGACCGTACTATGCGTTCTAAAATCTGTTGTTCTAGAATTATTTGAATCAGCTTAACGATTGCAAATGATGGTTGGAGGGGGGTTTATAATATGTTTTTGTTACTTTTGCTGTTGTTTATTCCGTGTATTTGAACCGATTTTTGAACCTTATTATATATTCAATAATAAATATAGACGAGGTAGTGTATGCGAATATCATGAAGGATAACTACGGGGGGTATGTGGAGTTTATTATGTGTGACGTCATCAGTGTCCAGACTTGACCTCTCCCTCATCCTTCTATAATTCCCCTTCCATCATCACCGCCACCTCCTTTCCACCCCTCGTATTATTGTTCATGAGATTACTCCTGTTAAGCTTACTTCTAACCCCCTCGTCACCCCTTATCTAGGATAAACCCTAACTATACTCCTACACCGGTACTATTTTCCCCACACCGCTGCACACCCTCTTATCAATAAAATATGCACAACACTGTCGATAGCTTCCTCTCTCCTTCTTCATCAACCCCTCCTCAATATATATATATATATGCACACGCCTATCCCTACTCCTTTTTTCATGTCCTATACCCTAAACATATTACATTACAAAATCAAAGCCTTGTTTGGTTTCAACATGTATGAATTTAAAATTTATTAAGTTTATTGAAAATTGAGTATTGTATCCAATTTCGTGTGTTTGTAAGTTACCAATGTATTTTTGGAATTTTCTGTATGACACTTTATAACAAAGTATTTTATAATATTACAGTATAGACATTTTAATATTGAAATTTGTTAAAGTTGTTAAAATATTTAACGAATGTTTATAGACAGTACGCCTGCGTTTATATAAAAGTTATTTACTCATTTAGATTAAGAGTACTTATATAAAATAAAGCCTCTTAAACTACATAACAATTAACAATACGTATGAAAACCGGTTTATAATTTTCTAGTATGCAAATTTTATTAAAAAAAATAAATAAAGATAATAATAGTAAATAAATAATGAAATAATATTTTATGTGATTAAAATGTTTGTTTACTAGTGCTGAAAAATAGTAATACATTTTAATATTTTTTTTAAAAAATAAGATTTTTTTGTAATATCAGTTTTAGTTTATGTTTTTTGCCACTTATACGAATCAAACAATTAAATTAGTTAATTTTTTTTCCTTCAATGAGATCGGTAACAATTTTTTTTTTCGAGGAAATATGTAATTGGATTCATTGTCCCAGTCTTTTCCTGTGTAAATTTAAAAATTTTAATGGAAAATTTGTTTTAAAGTAACCCACAACAATTATTAAAAAATTAAAGTGATAATTTAAGTAAATTAATTAAAGGATAACTAATTAATAATATTATAAATGAAAAAAATAATGTCCATTATTTTTTAAGACATTCTCTTTAATACAGACAAACTTATGCATCAAATTCTATTCTCTTGCATCAAGAGAAAATAACATGTTATATTAAGATAAGGGAAGGCAACAAATTTACAAATACGTTAAATGTTAAAACTAAAAAAAAAAATTTAAAAAATTACTTTTATTAGAAAACTATTTTTTTTTTTTTTTTAATAATTTTATTAAGTAAAAATTTAAAGATCGTACAAAATTTTTTTGGTTCATTCCATTTAATGTCATTAATTACTTTTTTGTAATTTATTAACATTTAGATTAAAAAAAAAAAATTCTGTTGCTGATAGATTTCTACTCCCTCGATATACAGAGTATTTTTCAAAAAATATAACAAATTTCAAGTTATATTCGACTGATGCAAATAAAAAAAAAAAGTTAATATAAAAATAGCTTCGTTAGCGAGTGTCAACTGGCGAAAGATTTCACCATGATTTGGTAAGCCTTAGGTAATATTAAGCAAAAATATATTTCTTTGAATCTAAAGTAAGGGATAGATATAGAGGTTTTACGTGAAATCTTGCCGGAAGAATTGGAAAAAATAGGTTCCAAAATAATAATTTTAGCAGTTTTTGAGAAATTTTATCTTAAAAAAAACTTGTAGAAAGTTTAATTCCATGTAAAATTACATGAATAAAGGTCCACTGAAACTAAATACAAACGTAATAATTTTGAATTGTATTAAAAACAAAACATATGAAAATGTGACAGATTTTAACTTAAGTAAAAAACTAAATATAATTTTTAATATTTCAATTTTCAGCATTAATTATAATAATTGTAAAAAATTGCATATATATAATAATATTTTTTAATTTTAGATATTAAAGTACACATTACTACTAAATGTTTGTCAGAACTGTATGGGGTTTGTCCCCGTGGATTTATTAGCATTATGCTAATTTATAAAATTTAATATATTTCAAAAAACGATTGTAATATAAGATTTATACACCTCAACCAATATTATTTTCTTCTTTTTGGAATAATATTCAACAATTTCCGATAAATATTTTATCTCTTAAAGTTATCTTTCTGGCATCAAAAAAGAATCGATCTTAAACGAGTCTCCCCTTAGCACAACAAATCAACTCAGGAACCACTAGGTCTCCATATCTCGGAATTTTTATTCTTCAACATAAACCTAAAATATTTTGTTTTTTTACACCCAAGGAATTTAAAATTAATATTAAGGAGTAAAGAATAAGAAAGATGAATAGACGTAAGAGAGAATGATCTATCCTAACAAGTTTAACTAAAAAACTCTTCTCATAGGGTAATTATGGCCCTTTTCTATGTAATGGTAACTCATCCTTAATAAGATCAGAATGTTTTTTGCCCAGGATGGGAAAAAATAGTATTGATCACCAAGTTTTTTTTTATTTACTTAAATGCTGGATAAATAGCATTTATCACAAATCGTTTTCATCGAAACATTATATACCCAACCGAATACTGTTCAGACTTTTGAAAGGAATATTTTCTCTAATAATCAGAATTAAGTGGCATATATAGTTTAGTCAACAGAATTCATTTTGCCAGTCCTGCAATGAAAGTTACCAATCAATCTGCTTAGCTTCAAGGTTATAATTACATGAATATTAAGCTGATTTAAACGACTGAGATTCTTTTATAAATACCTTCTATCTAGCACATAAGGAAAGGTAAGATTTAAAATTGGTCAAAAAATTATTAATCTATTTATCGACGTTTGGAAGTCTCATTTCTAGTCCAGAAATTAAAGAATCTTGATAGAAATATTATGTACTATACCTTTATGGATTAATGTTTATTGACATCTGTTTTATTTCATATCTCAGAACAGTATTACCTACAAAATTATAGTAGAAATTCGTTTATGTTTTTTAGCTTATTACATTGAATATTTTTGTTGAACATTTTTTTTTCGATAAAAATGTTTTAAAATCTACCTTCCTCTTAAAACTTGCAGATTCCTATAATTTTATAACTTTTTTTTATAAATCCAATATAAAAATTCGAATTCTTTCAAAATTAATTTTCTCTGAGTAAGAAATTGGAAAAGAGGCAGAAATTCTTAACCATCATTATAATGGTTAGGACATATTTATCATAAATACCACATATATTTTTTAAGTTTTCGATTCAAAACTTACAAAATTTTTTTATAAGTTAAATTAATTTTTTTAAAAATCTTTTTACTTTACAGTTTTAATTGCAGAGGCACCGTGGTTCGCACGAAACGAAAAAAAATTACGGCTACCTAGAATTACCTTAGGTTTGGGAAGAGATAAACGGTTCGGTTCAAATTACGACTATAAACAACGATTAGATAAGCATGAGAAATTTCTACCGGTTAATTTCCTAGACAATAGCAAAAATGTCCGGGGTCTGAAACGCCTATATGTGTTAAAATTGGGGGAATCTGTGTCTCTTAAGTGACTGAATCTAAGTGACTCTTTCCATTTGCCACCATAAGCTTCTTACGTCGCTATTTGTTTGACTTTGTCTATGTTCAATTTTTTTTATGTTTTCATTAGTCCTTTGTGAACTCGTGTACCTAAGTGATCTTATTCAGTGCGTATGTGTTTATATACATCTGTGTATGCATGTAGCTTATTTATCTTTATGTACACATACGTTTTAATGAGGGCGTTCGTTGGAAAGCATTCATCCTATACAATAATACGATTTACTTGTTCTTAAGCGGAAATGATTGTCCTTACTCGGAACCGATTGTACATAAACAAATTGTGAAACAAAAATTTTAAAGTATTTTTTTCATTAACATGTATAGACCCGTGGGCCGGGAAGCATTTTGGTAAACTGCGGTTCTGGCTCATCCGATTCCTTACCGGACACGGAGTCATTCGCTCCTATCTGCATGGAAGGAGAAGAGCGGAGGGTGAAAAAAAAAAGGGTGAAAGACATCTCTCTGCGGAACCGCCGTTCGTCCGCTCATGCGTGGATGGGCGACGGTGATAAAGCACGGAGACTCTGGATCTCTCTGGCTCAAAGGCATCTCCCGAGGATGTGCAATGCTTAATTGTGAACCCGACTCCGGGAGAGAAGGATCGGTGAAATATGAAGTACGGTCGGTAGGGCTCAGGGACACATACGCTTTCTTAATAATATCTAGCGGAACCTGTTAGCGAGTCCGAAATTCTACTTCGCCCGTAAATGGGGTTCTTCAGACTCATCGGGAAATAAACATGTTATTGAGATGGAAGTATTTTACTCGTATACTGTAACACATTTATAAAATAAATATACTTGTATGTATAATTAATTATTTATAAAATAAATTTATCATTATAAATAAGTGTTATCTATTTGCACAATCACATATCTCATTGTATTGTAGGTTCACCCTACATCAAATTTAATCTATAAAAAATATTTTTAAAAATGGGCTAACGAAAACTGGTTTTCATTTGTTGAAATAGTACGTACAAACTTTTTAATCACGAGATCTATAGTTCTCTTTCTCGGACACGTAGTTTTGTACACCCTATCATAAGTGTTAAGTTACATATAAACATGACTGCCGAGAAGGATTAGAGTGTATTTATCTGCTCTGTTCTTTGACAGCTGTTCTTACCAAAATAGGTTTTTATCCAATGTTTGTTTCTCTGTGTTATTCAAAATTTTTGTTTTTTAGTTCAAACTCAGTTAAAGTAATTTTTTTACATTTATGTCGTTTTACTTTTATGTGCCTTACATAACATAATTTAATAAATATTAATCTTTTAAAATACATCCAAATTAATTCTATTATATATCTGTGTAGCATTGCGAAATAGACATTTTCATTACATTATTCAATTTTGTTTTATGAATAACATTACTTTTAGCATTTTTCTTTAAAAATATAATTACAAATCGTCAATTCATACTTATCTTTATGAATTTAATCGTCTTTTTATTTTTTTATCTTCATTTGTTAATTTACAATCGGTTCCAAGAAGGAACTGTAAGTAAATAGAATTACAATAGGTCTTTGATGAGGGGTTTCCAATGAATCCCCTCATCTTACATAAGACAATAGTTCAAATAAGACAATGTTTGAATATATAACACAATAGCCCATTTGTATAAATGCATTTCCACAGATTTACTTCTAAAAAATACAGAAGTCCGTAAAACTCTTACGTAAAACAAAATATCAAATAATATTACAAGACAAGGAAAATAAAATTAAAACATTAACATAATTTTCTTATAAAAAGAATTTAGGCCCTTCAACAGGCATAGAGAAAATGTTCGTCATGGAATGACGAACGTCAAATGTTCGTCATGGATGCCGTAATGGAAGAGTCACTCAGATTCCCCCAGGTTCAGCACGTGAAGGCGTTTGACTTGCTGGTCATCCTCATTGTTGTCTAGGAGATTCAGCGGTACATAGTTCACATGTTTACCTACCTGTTGTCGGTAATGTGAACTTCATCGTTTGGTTTCCTCGCGTACATAAAATAATTTCAAATAATTATGAATTTTTTTGTTCCATGGCGCCTCTGTAATGATTTGCGCCAACTTATCTGAAAGCGTTGTATAACGTCATGTTGCTCTTGCTCGTCGTACTTTATAGCTGTATACCATATTATGTCCAAATGGGTCTCAGAATGACCTTGCATATTAAAAGTTTGTTGGACAACAAGGTGTGAATTCCTGTAAACTAATCAACAAATCTCCTTAAACCTGATGTTTAGCTGTTTTCTTTTCTCTTTCACATGGTTCTTCCATGTCAGGTGACGATCAAGTTGTTGAAACCCGAGGTACCGTTATTTTAATCTAAATTTTTTTTTCACATATGAAACGAAGAAACCGTGTGAGATTTTTTCTTTATAAACCGATTAAAAATTAACATATCAGGATGAAACTTAAAAAAAAAAAAATTTTTTCCTATCCATACGTATAATTTTCTTATTTTTAAGCTGTTGATATATTTTGATTTAATTACCTTATATGTAGGCCTACTTGTTTTCATGATTATATAATTAATCATAATAATTTTATAAAATTTATTCATGAGTGTAAATATCTTCTTTTTTTATATCAAATGCTTTATGATTAAAATCTAAATGTTGAAGTTAGTGAATTTTTTTTTGTTTGTATGAGATTATTTTCATAATCGGAGTTAGGTATTGTATGTTGTGTTTGTATATTTTATTTATACTAATATTTGTGGATAAATGTTAATAGTATAGTAATTGCAGTTATACTTTTTTCTTTTTGCTATGTTTGGTACGGTATGATTAATATATTGTTTTTTTGTTTGATCTTATGTATTTCGTTTTGGTATTTCAAAAAAACTACTGAGCAACCTTCTTTCTTAAACATTTTGTAAATTTTACATGATCTTTGTTTGATTCGTATTAAGATTATTTCTTTATTTCACAATTTTTCTGTTTATAATTTTAGTGTATTTTAAATATTATTTTATTTATAAATTGTTATTAGTTATACCAATGGTTCCCAAATTTTTCCGAGTCGCAGTAACCTTTTTCAATTAAAATTGTTCTATGACGCCCTACTCTAAGTAAAAGTATGACTACTCGTAAGTAAGAGATAAAAATAAATAAAATTCGTGTACTTCATTATTATTTTACTTCATAACATTAAATTAATAATTATAAATATCTTGGTTCAATTAATTATGAAGCTTTTACATTTCGCGACGCCCCTATAAAGTGGCAACGCCTCCCCGAGGCGCACGGCGCACAGATTGGGATTTACTGAGTTATACCAAATATTTCATTGTCTCAACTTCTTTAGTTTAATTATACGTGGTTAATTATATTGACATGGAGATTTGTATTAGGTGATTAAATATCTGCTAGAAAACTATTTGTTTGTGCTACATTTAGTGAATGTGTTGTGAATATATGTTTCATTTAAGTAATTTTTTCGATACATTTTAAAGGTACACTTGTAATCAATATCTGATTTAGTGTGGCCAAAGATGTTAAATGATTTATTGTGTTCGATGTTAATGATGCAATTATAATTTATGGAGTAATTTGTTGAGGATCAACGAGTAAATAATATTATGTATATGAATCTACCGTAACTAAAATTCGTTTAGAATTTCTATATATTTTTTTAAACTTAATTTTTAAACGTAAACTTTTAAAAACTTCATTATAATGATTAAATGCTGTGTTAAAATTATAAGTTTTCCCTTGAGCATGGAAGAGAAACTTACATACAGTTTATTAAGAAAAGTATATTAATTAAAAACATATTTTAGTTTTTGTATTCTTTTTACATTAATTTTCGTTTTTAATTATCGATTTATCACTTCTGACCTCATTATTCTACTTTATATAATATTACCTTTTTTGATTTTTAATTATTTTATTTTAGCATATGCTTTTCCTTTATTCTTAACAAACATTAGTTTTTAATTTTTAATTATAATTCTATAGGAATTTCATGAAATATAAAGTTTGTTTTTTGTAACGAATCATTAATTAGTATATAAATAAAATATTAAAGATATTTTATTTATTATTTAATATAGTAAACAAATAAAGATTCTTTAGATATTTAATACTTTTTAATAAAAAAAAAAAACTCATTTTTATTATACATTTTTTTGCCTATTGATTTTAATAAAGATTAGTGTATAAATTAATGAAATAATTACAATAATATAAATAATTAAAAATAATATGATTTTAGTTATAATAATTAAAAAATTTCTATAATTGATTACAGTTAAGTCAAATACTTACCATTGTGAGTATGATTGTAAGAGATAGAGAGATTATAAGAGTGGATGATGAGGCAAATGGGGGAGTTTTATATTAAAAAATAATTTTAGGCACTTGACTGAACCATTAAAGTTTTTCTCTTGGTCATTAAACCCATTGTTATTTCTTCTTAATTGCTACATCATTTATTTTCAGTTCAGATTTTATTTTACGTTTTATTCATCCCATTTTTTTCTTATTTTTTGTTTTATTTCTGTTACAATGAGCATTAATTCTACGTTTTGGTCGTTATTCATTTTATTTATAATATTTACCTCCTGTAATGCATCGATAGAGTTGTATATAAATGTATTTCCAATTTGTAATCTTGTTTACGCAGATTATGACTGTACACACTCGCAGTTACATTTTAAACTATTTATTTGAATATACAATAATATTGAGTTTTATAAAAAAGTTTCAAGTTAAAACTTCTAAAAGTTATAAAATTAATAATTGTGTGTTTTACTTATTTCTTTTTCAGGTATGTTCTTTTTAGATAATTCAGTATCTGACTATAAAACCGTAAGTTTCGACTTTTATTTATTTAATTATTTTAAGTTCTTTTTTTTTGTTTTTTTTTTTATTTAAAGTTACGTATATTTCATCATTATATAAGCATGAACTTGAAACAAAATTTTAAATTATACTTTTATTCATCCAATTGAAATATCAATTATTTTACACAAAAGAAAAAAAGAATGGATTTCTACTGTAGGTTATACTTTGACCTTTTGATATTTTAAAATAAATTTACGGTTTTTATTATGTTATTTTAGCGGTTGTCTCCTGAGGTTAAAAACAAGATTAAAATAATTTAAAAAATATATCTTCTATAAATTAACATAAGAGAAGGATAAATAATACCTCAGGTATTCGACAATTATACTTTTTCTAATATATGTAACCAAAGAAGCGGGAGAGATATTTACGTTTTTAATCGGTATTTTATCGGGTATACGGACGATCTCCCAAATGCTAACAAAGAGAGTGGTTGGGAAGGAATTCCAAAAATTTAATACAAATATTTGTTTAAAATTTTTGGGCATTAATTAAATTTCCTTATATTATAATGGTTATAAAAACCGAAAGATTTTTTTCTCTTAAAGGCACACTCTGTATGAAAATAGTCCTGCATACTGTACGTTCGGAAAGTTGCTGCGCACTGGACTTATTAAGTGAAATGCCGAAACTTTCTTAGTTATTACTTTATATTTTTATTTCATTAAACTGGATTAATGTTATAAAAGGTGTTTACATTTTATAATAAAGGGTAAGGTGATGTACTGGAATGTCTCGTACGTATACCGTTACTGCGGATTTTTAGTTCGTCAGTCGTATGTGGTCTGTTGCGATACATTGCTTGTTTCGCTGCTCCCCATACAGATTAATCTAGGGGAGTGAGATCGGGAAATCGAGCAGGCCAGAAATTCTTCGAAATGATTCGTTCTCCAAAGACAGTTCATAAATAAGTCATTCACCTGTTAGATGTGTGCGCTGTGGCGCCATATTCTTGGAACCAACCGTTTGATTTCTGCTTCTATTAACTGACTAATGAACTTTGTTAAACAGCATAATAACACTATTATTAGCACAACAGCACTGTTAATTGTATTAACTGTATTTTCAAAAAAGATTGGACCACAATGTGCGTTCTACTCAGATTGGAGCAATGTACGTTCCAGACTCCAATTTTCGCTTCGTCTAAAGATTGTCCGGGTAATTCATGCGGGTTAGTTGTCGACCATAGTCGTGTATTTTATGAACTAATATACTCTCCCAGATGAATCCACGGTTCATCTGTAAAAAAACGTAATATCATGGACACCTACGGAATTTTGATTAATAAAACGTTTAACCATTGACAATAATTTAGGCATGTTTTTTGGCATGACATTACTTCGTAGGGAAACGTTTCAGTTCTTTTCTTACACACTTATGTGTGGTAAAGTCTGATAACTTGATGATACGCTAACTTAGGCGTTGACTTTGATGGACTTTCGGCCATAGCATCCGAAATATCGAGCAGCTTCTGCTCGTTTAGTTTAGATGGTCTTCCACTGCGATCAGTCTTCATCAGAGCTTGTTGCCCGAAATTTTTCGATAAGAGTTCGAACTCCACAACTTGTGGTGAGGAACAGGCGTATTTGGAAACTTTTCAGAAAACGTGTGCTTCACTAAATCATTATACTTGTCGCCTTCACGAAAGACATGTTCAACGAGAAAATTGCGTTCCTCTATCGAAAGAACCGTTTCTCATTAATATTGATTCCGATAAACGAAACAACACAAAACGAACCGAAGCACGTTCAATCACAACTCAACAACTCTTGGTTTATTACTGAGCAACGCCCAACGAACTCACAGGGCAACCAACCTTACGCCGAAAGAACATAATGCACCACGTAATTCTAAAGTATACAGAATAGCGACTTTCCAAACGCACTGTAACGTTTTAAAGAAAAAAGGGGGGAGAGACATAGTGAGGGAGTGAGTGAGTGAAAAAGGTTGATAGGGGAGAGGAACGAGAATAACAGGTTTAATTTAATAAATCTATTGGTCTTCAAATATTCAGTGCAGTCAGATTAACGTAATTAATACAAAAAATTGCATTAAAAATCGGTGTAAGAAACGTAAACAATAAAAAAAAAAATAATAGAAATAGTGCCTTTATTGAATAAACTTGTATAATTCAATGCAAAAGAAAAAAACAAAATACATATTAAAAAATAAGCACAATCTTTTAAACCATGTACAAAATTGATCATAAAATTTTATTAGTATCAATCACTTAATAACATAGAATGTAAAATAGAAATTAGCAATAAGAAAGAACCAAAAATAAAAACAGAATTTAAAATACATGAAGAAAAGCAAAATTATAAAAACCAAATCAAAAACAGACAAATATATATAAATATACTAGCAGACCCGGCAATACTTCGTTATTGCTAGATTTGAGTATATATATATATATATATATACAGAGTTAATTCAGGAGGATAGGGCAATACTTTGACAACTCATTCTAGAGGCTAAAAATAAGAAAAAAGTTCATATAAACATAGGTCGTCCGAAAACGGTTCGTTAGCGAGTTATACAGAGTGAAAGATTTCGCCCGAGTTTCAGTTCCTCCGGGCAAATTAAGACTTTCTGAAATTCTAGGAAGGGGAAATAAGCGGCAAATTTAATGGTTTCTTATGGTTTATGAGCTGGGAAATCGAATAAAATAGGTCCCAGAACTGTATCTCTCTTAGTTTTTATGATATCTCCTGTAAAACGCCAAAAATAGGGTCAAAAAACACATTTTTTTACGTTTGACGTTCAATAACGTTGTTAAATTGGCAATATATCAAACATTTTTTAAACATAAATTGTAGACAATTTAATTATAAGAAGATTGATGTAAATAATGTCAACAGAAAACAAATAAAATTTTAAGCATGTCAACTCTTATTAACAACAAACCGGCGAAAACTTAGAAGAAAATGTTACAAAAAAAGAAAACAGATGTGTCTAGTAGGTACAATAATTTTAGACCTACGGAAAACAAGTTGGCAACACTGATTTTTTTCATCACAATTTGTTTAAACACTACTCATTGTTGTCAATTAATTGTGGTAATGTGTTAAATAACCTTTCACTGATCAATAGTGTTTGCAGTATTACGTCGAATTCTTATCGTAAAAATTTCAGAAAACTGTTAAGAAGTGTAACTTTGTATTCATTTTACAGTGCAAAAAAATCAAGTCTGTTAAAAGAAGTGAAATTCTGTTTAGTAATAATAATTGTAAGCAGCATTTATCATTATCATAAAAAAACAGTAGGTATTCTTTCTTTCTCCAAGTATTTTCTACTGTACATAACGAAAAAGTTTTTTTTTCAATCGGTTAAAAATTAATCAGTTTTGTTGTTAATAAGAGTCGACATGTTTAAAATTTTATTTGTTTTCCGTTGACAATATTTACATCAATCTTCTTATAATTAAATTCTCTTCAACTTATGTTTAAAAAATGTATGATTTATTGCCAATTTAACAACCTTACTGTACGTCAAACGTAAAAAAATGTTTTTTTTTTTTGGCGTTTTACATGAGATATCCTAGAAACTAAGAGAGATACAGTTCTGGGAACTGTTTTTTTCGATTTTATAGCTCAAAAAACATAAGAAACAACTGAATTTGCCCCTTAATTGGCCTTCCCAGAATTTCAGAAAGCCTAAATTTACCCTGAGAAACTGAAACTCGGGCGAAATGTTTCACCCTGTATAACTCGCTAACAAAGCGTTTTCGGACCTATGTTTATATTAACTTTTTTCGTATTTTTTGCCTCTAGAATGAGTTGTCAAGGTATTGCCCTATCCTCCTGAATCACCCTGTATATATAGATTAAATGAGACAATTGAAAGTTTCACAAAATTTAACCTAAAAGTCAGAATGTAAATACATCCAACTGACAAAACAACAGCAATACCTATAGGATTTAATTCAAACCACTTTCTAAACACAGCAGTTGGTGGAAAATAACTTTTTAACGAAAAGAGATATGGCTGAAAGATCATCACAATTAATACTGAACATTAAGAAAATTAAAAAAACATTCCGGAACTTTACAAAATTTAACCTTTCACAAGTCAGAATGTAAATAAATCCAATTGTCAAAACAGCACTACCTACCGGATTTAAATCAAACTATTCTCATAACATAGTAGTCGGTTCAAAATACCCCTAAATTTCTTTCTACTGGTCAGATCGAGAATTTTAATAGGTTTAAAACTTTTCCGGACAATACAAATTGTGCAAAAACTCGCGCGTAAATCGGTCCGATATAGATTAAAAAAACTACTGAGTTTTTTTAATCTATAGCGGACACACATGCGAACATTCCCTTTATATATATATATATATATATATATATATATAGAAGAAGAAGAAAGTCTGATTGTATATCTGTTTGTTTCGTAAATATCTCGATACCGGCGAGTATCGAGATACCCGTAGGTGGTGGAGATGCCTATGGGGTGGGGTATAGTTTTTGCGAAAAATTTTCTTTTCACGTAACTAATATATATATGAATATGAGTCAAACCGGCCCTTAAATAACATCTTTCCAAGTATCTGAACTCCAGCGCCACTTAGTGGGTCCATGTTTTGCTAAAATATATATTTTTTTCACGTAACTAATATACATTCTGAATATGGACCAAATCGGACCAAAATGAAATCTTTCCAAATACCTCAACACTAGCGCCATCTGGCGGGTCCAAACTAATTCAGAAACCTTTGCGGGCGTGCGCACAACTCACCAAAGTGTCATCGCAGTCGGATTTATGGTATAGGAACTCATACGGGACAAACAAACATTCATTTTTATATATGTAGAAGATAAGTTGTTGTGAACACGTTTTTCACACTTATCTCAGTACTTTAAAGCATTTTACAATGATTACATAAAATAAATAAACAATTAATATAATCCACCTTACCTTACGTTAAAATTAAAGATATACTAGTCGATCCGGACAGTCATGATTATTTTTAAATTTTAACCATGATTTTTTAAAATTTTGACTTTAAATGCATTAATTCTAGCTCATGATGATGGCTTCCAAGTAAGCCGAAAAATCTAGAGAACACATCAACGTGCTGGTAAGGTGGATAATATTAATTGTTAAATTAATTATTTCACATATCATCGGTACCATGTTTGAGAAATTTATGATTACATAATAGTTTTCCATATGTAACTATTATTGGTTAAATAGCACATATAATTAATACTTTGATTTTGAATAACATCCAGAATTTAACGTATAATATAAATAAAAATTAACAATTAAAATAGAATTAAAAAAAACAAAAAACAAAGCTTATGGTAAATGAAAGGAGCAAAATGAAAAACAGAATAAAAAGAAAGATTGTATGTAAGATGTAAATTATATATAAAAAACAAAATTATTTCGTTCTTCAGAACGTATGTTACTTCCAAACACATATTAACAATAGTAATTAGTTAAACGATCTTCCTATTACACTAAACTACTTTGACAAATTAGAAAACAGAATTAATTCTATACATTTTGAATGACATGCTGCACACTTTTAATAACAGAAAATCGATTTATAGCAAAGTAGTAAACTGAATGAAAAAGAAAAAAACATGTATAAAAATATTGTTTTTTTCTTAAGTAATTGAATTCTTCAATTAGACTGTAACGGTACTTCCAAGCATATTTAAAATAACAACTTAAAAGCTTCCATTGTTCTCTATTTAAATATAATGGATAATTACATCTTAATTCAGCCATCGTCAAAACTTCTGTTCGTAAATATCTAAACCTTAATTCTAATAGCACTGGACATTCAGATTAAAATTGAACAATATTTTCTTCCTTTCTCATGTCACAAAGGGAATGTCGGGTACTGTTAAGCTTTGGTAGGGAAAGATTAGATATTGCTATTGTATTCTTAAAATTATTAAAAAACGGCAAATTATTTTTACGGGTTAAGGATTTCATTTACCTACATCTTGTTATGTCTGCTTATCGCGTTAGATAAATATTTTCAAGAGATAACGTTATTTTTTATTTTTATTTATTTATAATATTCAATAAGCGATAGTTTTTCAAATATAGTATTTGTTACTAATGAAATAAAGTAAAAATCTACGTAATAAAATTCTTTCATCACAATTAAACTTACTTTTAATTGATTAGTACAAATAATTCTTAACTAAAATTTTCCCTGTAATTAATATAAAATAAAAAATTAATTGGTAAAGGATCTGCAATCTCGAAGCCTTGATAAGAGAAGACGCGTTTCGAAATATTTGGCAAATGTGTAAATAAAAGTAATGAAGTACATATGTTGTACCTTTGAAGTCTGGCATCGGCGGTTCAACCAATCACGAAGTAACATACAATTTCGTCGTTCAAATCTGATCAATATAAGAATGTACGAATGACAATATTCAAATATAATTTGCTTATGAAAACAATGCAAAAAACTATCTAATAGTGATTTAAAGTAATGGTTTTCCTTAAAACTAAATCCAAAATCTCTTACATAAAACCTTTAATTATATTTACTCGTAACTTTAATGGTTTTTATATTTATCAATTCTTTTTTGGTTTAAAAATAAATGTTCCTTTTTATCATCTATGGATACTTTTTATCGATGAAATTGTAATATTTTGTTCTATTATTTTATATTTAAAAATAATAGTTTTATTCATTTTTACGCTTCATGAACGCTTCTAGATCATTTGATATTGTATTCGTGTTACGATGAAATAATTCTATCTTTTACAGCAATACAGGTTATAATACACGTATTGTTTATCATCGCTTATTGTTTCAATTTTCCATTTATTATCATCAAATAAAGTTCTGTAATAAATGTGCTGTAAAATTTATCGAATATATTTTACGCTTTTATATTCTATTAAAAATTTTTTTTTTTCATAAAAAAACTATTACGAAGGAAAAAGTGACAATGTTCAATGAATTGAACCTAACGGAAAAAAGGAAAAAAAAAGTGTGTTTAGTACAAGAAGGGATTGAGAAGAGTGTAGAGTGGAGGGGGAGAAACTGGTCTTTAAGGAAAGGAACTAAATTGTGCTCTGAGCCTGTCAGGCGCAAGAAATCGTGCCAAAACTATTAACGCTACCGTAAATCCGGCCAAAGTACACATCGAATCTTGTTCCTTCCCAAACTGGTGGTATGATATAACAGTACAGTCCTTATTGTTCATCTAATCAAAGAGAGCGAGTCATCCCTTATCTCTTCTCTCTCATTCTCTGTAAAACCCACACTCTATTATCATTTATCCAGCCGCTAACACTCGTATCTTATAATAAACATTTAACAAACACATCGTTCTTATTAAACATTGAGAACAAATATATTTCTACTATGATGTGATAAACAGGATGAAATTATAATCCAACGGTATTTACGATAGTTGTAAAGCACACACCTTGTCTTATTATATCTCGAAAATATACTTTATGGTCCTTACATCTTATAATTGATTGCATAATTTACACGGTATACATGCTGACTATTTCAGTATTTATCCTAATGTTTACTTATCTGTATATTAATAAAGCTTCTACTATGTATTTCTAATGTTATATATGTATACTTAATAAAATAAATCGCTTATTTAATAATTAAAATTAATAATAAACATTTATTGTCGATGAATAAAATTTTAAATTAAATTAATAACATAAAATTATTAATAATTATAATTTTAATTAATTATTTAATTAAATTATTCAAATTAATAATATCTAATTTTACTTTTAAATTGTTTTCGATTTTAAAATTTTAATGTTAACCTAATCGGGTTTTTGTAGTAATTTTATTATGATCGGTAAAAAATTACTTATAAAAATATTATAAATTTTTATTTAAAGAAACAGTAACAATTGAAGAACATAAGAAAGAAGCCGTAATAAGAAAGGGAGTCCGACAAGGATGTTCCCTATCTCCGTTACTTTTTAATCTTTACATGGAACTAGCAGTTAATGATGTTAAAGAACAATTTAGATTCGGAGTAACAGTACAAGGCGAAAAGATAAAGGTGCTACGATTTGCTGATGATATAGTAATTCTAGCCGAAAGTAAAAAGGATTTAGAAGAAACAATGAACGGCATGGATGAAGTCCTACGCAAGAACTATCGCGTGAAAATAAACAAGAACAAAACAAAAATAATGAAACGTAATAGAAATAACAAAGATGGACCGCTGAATGTGAAAATAGGAGGAGAAAAGATTATGGAGGTAGAAGAATTTTGTTATTTGGGAAGTAGAATTACTAAAGATGGACGAAGCAGGAGCGATATAAAATGCCGAATAGCACAAGCTAAACGAGCCTTCAGTAACAAATATAATTTGTTTACATCAAAAATTAATTTAAATGTCAGGAAAAGATTTTTGAAAGTGTATGTTTGGAGTGTCGCTTTATATGGAAGTGAAACTTGGACGATCGGAGTATCTGAGAAGAAAAGATTAGAAGCTTTTGAAATGCGGTGCTATAGGAGAATGTTAAAAATCAGACGGGTGGATAAAGTGACAAATGAAGAGGTATTGCGGCAAATAGATGAAGAAAGAAGCGTTTGGAAAAATATAGTTAAAAGAAGAGACAGACTTATAGGCCACATACTAAGGCATCCTGGAATAGTAGCTTTAATATTGGAAGGATAGGTAGAAGGGAAAAATTGTGTAGGCAAGCCACGTTTGGAATGTGTAAAACAAATTGTTGTGGATGTAGGATTTAGAGGGTATACTGAAATGAAACGACTAGCACTAGATAGGGAATCTTGGAGAGCTGCATCAAACCAGTCAAATGACTGAAGACAAAAAAAAATTAAAGAAACCAAAATTAAGAATACTTCGATGCCAGTATTATATAATTTTATAACGCGCACATGTGTTTGGGCGCGCGTATAGACATTTCTGCTGGACTCTATTTGGCTTTGTACGTCAGAAATTGTTTAACCAAAAAAGTAAGTTTGTTTTTTAAAGAGATTTTTTTTGACTGCTGAATTAATTCACCACAAGCTTATGAAAAATTCTATGCCTGACTAGCATTCAAACCCGGGACCTTTGGAGAAAAGGCCAAAACGGTACCATTCCGTCATGGAAATTGGAAATTTATTTTATAACATTAAAAGAATCAAATTAACCGGTTGGACATTATTAATAAGATATTTATAATATGTATAATTTAATACAGGAATTTCAAATTTTTAATTATTAAAAAAGTAATTATAATATGAACAGAGTTGAAAGGTAAAATAATTGTTAAATACTATTGTGCGGTTCCTAATTTGTAAAAATAAACAAAAAATAACAATATCAACATACATCTGAAAATAATGTGGTAAAAAGCTTTTTGGAGAAATAAAAATTCTTCCAAACTTTTAATTTGTTCCTACTTTTGATTTTATCAAAATATAGAACTATTTAAACTAATTTTCCTATGAATATGACGTTTTCAGGGTTATGAAAATTTTAATCCATTTCAGAGGAATAGATGTGATACAGATTCAGCTCGTAAAATTTAACTGTTTCGTATACAAAGTGATTCACAAAGAATGAAATAAACTTTCAGAACATTTTCTTCTGCCTGTTAATATAAAGAACAAAATACATATAAACATAAGTTCAGAAACGCTTCATTAGTGAGTCTCAGCTAGCGAAAAATTTCGCCGTAATTTCTGCGCCTTCAGTAAAATTAAGTCAGACTATAACTCTTAAGACCCAAATTAAGGGGTAAATTTAGTGGTTTTGTATGAAATCTGACTTGAAAAATTGGGTAAAAAATTAGGTCCCAGAAGTGTAATTTTAATCATTTTTGAAAAATCTTGGGTAAAAGACAAAAGAACGGAATTGAAAAAATACATTTTTTTTGCATAACATCCCTTTGATAAATGGTTAATAAACACGTAAATGTTTTTAGTTAAACTTATCTCAAATATCAGAGTGAGGAGGTACGTGTTTTTTGGTTTTCTTACAAATTAGAGGTAAAATAATTAGAAATCACTTTTAGTATCTTAAGAGAGTATAAAAAAAAAAGATTAAATCTAAGCCAATTTTACAACTTTTTTGTAGTTTAACCAATCATATTATTTTTATTAACATTTCTCTGATTAACAAACACAAGAAATTAGGTTAATGGAAAATGTAAAATCGTTTGTCTATTGAGAATCTTTGTTTAAATAATCCTAAGTAAATACGTAGGATTTTATTGACTTTATTTATATTTTCATTAAATATGGTTTTTATTTTATAAACGGAAAATAACAGATAATAGTCTGAGCGTTTTCAGATTGCATGTAATATATATATGTACTAGCTCTACCCGCCACGCTTCGCTGTGGCACATTGTGGTTGCATGGATGAGAAATAAGAAACAAAAAAAAGCATACGTTTCATAGATGTTTAATTTTGCAATACTTGTGGATAAACAATATTTTTTTGTTTTTCCACTGTCTGCGTAGATATAAAGGCTATCTGGTTTGCCGACTCGGGAACACGCAACATACAGTTGCCCATGTGAGAAGCAATCCGGATCTCAATCTAAACCACATAATTCTAAAGATTGACCTTGAGCTTTATTGATTGTGATTGCAAATGCCAATCGAATTGGGAATTGCAATTTTTTAAATTAAAATGGTGTATCGGTCAGGATTATGGGTATTCGAGGAATGAGGACATCTTCACCTTTGAAAGGCCTCGTTAAAATCGTTGCTTCCACTACGTTATTCATCAATATCTTAACTGCAAGTCGCGTGCCGTTGCAGAGTTTTGGCTGATTAATATTCCGCAACAGGATAATTGTCATTTTTTGATCGAACTGTTGCTAGAATCAATCTAATGAGGAATGTTTTCCCAGTTCCTCCTGGCGCATCCAAGAAGAAGGTCATTTATCATTTGCATTATGCGATCATAAATGCCTTTCTGTTCACGCGTTAATTTGGGAATGTTTGATTGGACATATGACTGAAGATCACCAATGTTGTAACTCTGTTCACGGCGTAAATCCACATAAAATGAAGCAATTGCAGCTCGGTTGGATGCTGGCATTCCCAATTGACTAAGATCTTTATTTGAAATAGCTAAGCACTTGATAAATATCTTCAATATTTATCAATGCTTCGTTGTAAATGCTTCTGTAAATTCCATGGTCATATTGGTATTTTGTAGGCGTACTCTATGCAAAATATCCTCAGCCATATGCGATCGATATCTTTCCCACAACTCTGTGGGAGATGAAGGGAAGCAAGCGGTCAATATAATTGTGAATAATGCGCGAATTTGGTTTGGATGTGCAGTGTTGCACGCGTCATTAATACATATATATCAAACTGTTGGTCGTTTTCTAATAAATTCAGAGCTTGGTGAAAGGTGCAGCTCAATCACGACACGATCACACTAAAGTACCTCGATTAAATTGAATATTTAATTCAGATTGTATAATAATCTGAATCAGATGCAAGTGGATACGTTTTTTTTTTTTTGTTAATAAACAATGTAATTGGGAACAGGTATTTTTTCACATGTAACTGCGGTTGTCGTTAGCTAGTATGGTGAGTGTTCCCCTCGCTTCCGGCAGATAGCGCGGTCACTGGTACACAGCTGACCGTTAAAAAAACTGTTTTCTCGCGGTCGCGGGTATGGGACTGATGCGAAAAATAGATAAAAACAATCTTTGATGCGGGTTATATATCGTGCTAAAATTTGAGCTCAATCGGTGCAGGACATTGAGTTTTTGAAGCGTACACAAACGAACTTAACATTTTTATATATAAAGATTTGTGGGCTGCGAAAAAAGCCATTAGGTTGTGCGAAAAAACACATCATTGTAAATGCTTACAAAAGCAGAGTAATGCTTACAAATTACAGAATAATCAAACGGCGTTGATTTCAGATGTTAATAAACTGCTAACGTAAGTAGACGTTGTGCTGCTTCAGTGTACAACGTGATTCTCGAGTATGAATCTACTAATGAATTACGGTCTCCAAAGAAAACAAAACCTCGCAGGTCAATTGAGAAAAAGGTGAGATTTTGATAAAAACGCGATTCGTAAAAAAATTACACGAATTTGAATTATTTAGAGATACTTTAGCGGTGTATTATGTCCTTTGGAAGAGAATTCGGTTATTGTCTTCGACAACGCTTCTTATCATTAAACGAAAGAATTCCAGCCGTGTTATAGAAAAACAATGATATCAAAATGTGGCTTAGTTCAAAAGGAATAATTTTTGAAGGGATTTAAGTTAATGTTCAATCATTGCAAAGGGTTTCATGTATTAAAAGTAATTAGTCCGTATAAAATTGGTTTGACACACAACGCCATATTGGTAAGTCATGTTTTTATTCGGCCTCTAACGAATATGTTTGCCGGCCTCCGTGGCGCGAGTGGTAACGTCTCGGACTTTAATCCGGTGGTTCTGAGTTGGAATCCCGATCAGGCATTGCATTTTCATACGCTATAAATCATTCATATCATCATCTGAAGCAATGCATAACGGTAGTTTCGGAGGTTAGAAAAAACAAAAAAAAACAACGAATACTTAGTTGTGTGGTTTTAGTGTTACTATTTGTTAATTTTGTTCTTTGCTTTTTCATAGCAAATTTTGTTTACATTTGCAACGGCCATACGGGCTCTTTGTGATTGGTTGTTGTGTTTGACAGCGGCCATCTTGCATTGATCTGATTGGTTTTCCTTTGTTTACATTTCCAAATTAAAAATAGATAGATAGATTTATTAGAAATAGATGAAACAATCTTTGATGCGGGTTATATATCGTGCTAAAATTTGAGCTCAATCGGTGCAGAAAATTTTGAGTTTTTGAAGCCGTACACAAACGAACTTAACATTTATATATATATATATACATACATATACAGAGTGTCCGGAAAGTCTGGAAACGGCTTTATTATAGAAAACTGAGTGTGACTAACCTACCAAAATAAATATAGTTGATTACTGTATAAAAGGAACCTCTCTGAGTTGTAATTGATATCATTGTAATATTGAATTCAAGTTTATCTTTTTAAATAACATGATGTCATATTTATTAAACATCATTTCAATGTAGATTTGAACGGGAAAAACTTATGTCAAAATCTCGCATCCATAGCTTCATCCTTGTTTTAGATATTGACCATTAAAATGTTCAGATTGGGATAAAACGGCAGTCCCAACCACCATTCAAGATAAATATTTGCAGTAGAAAGGGGGGTACAGTAATTATACATCAGTACCATTGTAATTTCATGTTGGAAACGATTCTGCAAACCGTTTTCCAAAATTTCTTCCCTATTAGATAACGAAATTTCTAACAAAATTTGAAACAGCTGATTCATCGTTAAGTTTTGTAATAAATACATTTTTTATATTGCAATCAATACCTTTTACATTAATGCTTTATTTTTTTCCAATAAAAATAAAACTCAGTTTAATTTAGTTCATTCTTGATTACCATATTAGGTACGCACGTAAGTTAAAGTGCTGAAAAACAGAAATTATGATTTCTGATTTTCCATTCTGGCAAAATTCCCGTCGTACAATACGTGACTCAATTCTTCTGTGTATTGAAAATACTTGTCGCGGGAAGAAATTCAGAATTTTTTCTCTGAAAAATTGTATTTTTCATTCTGAAAAGTAAAATTTTTCAGAATGAATTATATGTTAAAAACAAATAAAAATGGAAAATTTTTTTTTTCGCTGTGAATTAAATTGGAGAATTTGATTCAGTAATTCAATTCATAGTTTTTACCCTTTGGCAATTGAACTTTTAAAAATAATTTTTAAATTATTTTTAAAACCGTGGGAAAATGAAGTATCTGAACGCAGGTCTAAATTTTGTCGGATTGTTTTAAAGATTGGGAAATCAAAGAGCAGATGGTGCACGAACCATTTGACCTTGCATGCCTCACAGATCTTCTGAGGAGAGCCAAATAGATGAGCGTGGGTAAACTTGGTGTGTCCAATCCTTAGCCGAGTTAAGATGACTTGGTCTCTTCTGTTGCTCTGGGAAAGAGGTTTCTTGAGCACATTCTCCCGGATGTTATGTAATGCCGTGGGAGAACTCAGCCACCAGAACCTATTCCACTGAACCCGCAATTTTACACATCAAATATCATGAAGTCTGTCATGAAAAGACTCATGAAGTCTCTCTCACATGTCGATTATACTAGGACGCCATTTTTTGCAGCTTTCTTGGCAGCCTCATCGACCCGTTAGTTCCCGAGGATGCCGTAATAGCCAGCAATCCATACCTGTACTCATAACAGTAATTATTGTTGTTATTTTACAAAAAAGACTTTTAATATATGTAAATTTCTTTCATGTTATGAATAGTAAAAATGTATTCTGTTCACTGAAATTAAAAATGCATGCACTATAAATGTAAATGTTAAGGTTATCTATTTATTATATTGGATGTGTAATACTGCTTTTATAAATAATTGAAAAAAAAATGAGGAAAGATATACAAAATTTACGATGTGTTTTATTGAATTTTATACCCCGAGGTAAAAAAAATCAATTTTCAAATGATTAAAAATCCGATTGAATATTTAATTAGTTGTGCTATTATTATTTTATTTTTTTATCATTACTCTCTTTATTTTCTTTTTGATTGCGTTGTTATTTTTTGTTTTTATATCCGTGTAAACAGATGATTTGATATTTTGAATACTACAAATGTAGAATAACGTTGATTATTAAAAAAAAAAAACTTCTGATTGTTGGGAGATAATTTTTTTCATCACATCTGCCTATTTTTATTATTTTTTTTGTAGCTGTGAATTATAAAGAAATAAATTGAATCTGTATATCCCTTTTCCTATGTTCATTTTTTTGTGAAATATGTAGATTTTTCATATTATTGTCAACTCCTCTTCTTTTTTGTTTTAATTTTTGTTTGTTTTACTTATTTTGCTATTATTAGTAAAACAAGTAAGTAAAAATTTATAAATTCTGTTTTATCTAACCTGTATATGTGCTGTCTATATAAAAAATTTAATTTCGTTATTAATACCGTTTTGCTCGTTAACAAAAATTTTTAGAATTTTAAAGTTACAAGAGGTAAGCTTTAGCAATAATGATTAATATTATTATTACTATGCATACTATTTATACCTGATTAAATTTAAGCTTAATTACACAAAGGTTTTGTGAAATAAACGGATTTGGGGTGTCATATACACAAAGTTTGGTGTTAACTATGCATAACAGGATTCATGGGATTTTGTCAATATCAGATAGCTTAAATCGCTTTAATCTTACGTAATTTAAGCATATAGCTTTAAATAATCATGAAATACGATAATATATATTAAACTTTGTATATAAAACTCAAAAATTTCCACATACGTCTATTGTATCATATATACCCTTAAATAATCTTTTAAATTGCTGTTTAATATTGAAAGGTTTTATAAAATATAAAATTTATATATGAAATATAATTATCTATTTTTAATATAAAGTAAAAACAACCGTTTTATCAGTCATTTGACTAGTTTGGGGTTTATTTCGGTTTCGTGTTACTTTTTTTACACTACGCTCCCTTTAATGCAGAAAATTAACCTCTTAATTACTTTGAATCGTAACATAATTTATTTGTTAGTAAGAATTCTAATCATCTTATAATTGGCATTAAGTTCGACAATTTTTTTAGGAGTATATTTTTTTTTTATTGATGAGTCTGTGAAAAATGCCATTTACGCACAACTGGGCAAGCCCAGGCGGTGTCGGACTTGCACGAGTTCGGGTAGATGGTGTTGAAAGCCTATGTGTACCTTCACCATACCGACTAAACGAAACCGGTCTCATCATTCCACCCCTCTCTAATACAGGCCGGCAATTAAGCATCACGTAGCCCCAGGAGGTGCCTTCGAGCTCGGGGATCCAGATTCCCCGTGCATCATCACCGCCGCCAATCCGCGCAAACATGGACGAACGACGACTCTGTAGGAGGCTGTCCTTTCCCCCCTCACTCACCGGTTTTTAACTTCACCTCATCAGAGGGCATTTTTTAAGCAGTCTGAGTGTCTGTAAGAAGATGGCCTTCAAATCCGTCTTAGCCACCGCAATGAGTTTTCCTCTTTATTATAACAGACACAATTTACTACTCGTCTTATCTCTACTGGGGGCACCAGATCCTTGTTCCGAAACCAGAAGCTTCACGTAATTTATGTTTTTTTTTCGTTTTATCAAGTTTCTGCAGTATTTCACAACTTCCGGAGTTCATTTACCGGCCTTAATCGACTTTGTTTCACACATTTTGAACAAGCAGTCAAATTTACCACAAATATCACAGTTTATTCATCACAAATATACCACTGACAGGGGCATATCCCCAGTCTCCCCTTGCTGGTCACCTCCTTCTTATCCGGTTCACCATAGATCCGGGTCCCGCATTCGGTGACCCAGTTGTCCGCACATTTTATACTTTGAAGACCCTTACAGTCCGCTCTCAAGTGTCCCAGCTCGCCGCAGTTGTAGCAACAACCACGACGGTCAGGATCCATTCACTGGGGGGTCACGTGGCCGCTACCCCAACAACGATAGCAACTCGTGTCGTGCCTCCTAATCTCGACTCGACACGACTTCCAGCAGACTTTGATCCTCCCTGCCGCAACCAGCCTGTTAGCATCCTCCATAGTCGCGTTCTGTGCCAAACCAAACGCTGGCCAGGAGTATTATTTACCGTAAAATATCCTATAGAGACTATAAAATCTATTCAAATCATTCAAATTAATTTATTTAAGTTATTTTTAATAAGAAACAAAACTCAACATAGTTAGAAAAAAATAATTTTAAATAGTCTCATAATTTATCCATTAAAAATCCGGAATGTTAATATTCCATTTAAAAACAATTCAACACAGAAGTTGTTGAAAAATTAAAAATTGATAATAAAACAATAAATATAATTAAAGAAACATTGACAAAAACATTTTCAAAAGTCAAAATTCAAGGAAACTTATTAGAACCAATCGAATTAAGAATCGGTGTAAGACAAGGCGATGTACTTTCCCCTATGCTATTCAACTGCACCCTTGAAAAAGGTGATAACAGAATGGAAAAATGAAATTTTAAACCTTTCCAAAAAAAGGAAAACTAGGGACAAAATCTAAAAGAACTGGAAATGATATTTTGGCTGTTACTTCTAACAAAAACAGAAGAAGAGGCAAAACAAAAAATTCGAACAAATAAAACAGTTTTATAAATTTTCCAAAAATTGACACTTAATTTTATATAAAACTATATAACCATTTCAGTTATAATAGAACCATCTTCAGTACTAATGATCAAAATTATTGTAACACGGAAAGGAGAACATGTAACTTCTGTGATGATCTACATGCTACTATAAATTGTCGATGTATTCACATGAGTAACACGTAGATCGCCACAGAAGCTACATATTCTCCTTTACGTATTTCAGTAATACTGATTGTTACTACTACAGATGGTTCCGTAGGAACTGAAATGGCTATGTAATTTTATATAAAGTGTTAATTTTTGGAAAATTTATAGAAGTGTTTATTTTTTGTAATAATTGACAAATCAAACTCAAGAAGTTTAACAAATTAAAAAAAAATTAAAATCTTAGAAAAACACGCAAATGAAATATGTTTACAAATTTTATACAAAGAAATAGAATGGCTTTCCAAAACTCAAATTAAAAACAAATAGATTAAAGTATTAGATAATAAAAAATCAAAAGAGTAAAAAATTTAAGTATTTAGGAGAAGTAATAACCCCAACAGGACTAGGAAAAGAAGGAATTAATGCTAAAGTACAGAAAATAGAAACAGATTAATTCAAAACCCATACAATAAAATATCTACATCAAGGAAAGCCCAGTCTAAAAAAAAAAAAATATTTCTCGATTTATCCAGATGAATTTACTATAAGATGATCTTAGAAATTTTCCCACGTTAATATTTAAAATAGAATGAAATATACTTGCAGATAATTTTAATAACAAATATATGAATGGAATATATATGAAAAAGTAAAATAAATTCATATTGAACTACTGAAGATTCCTAAAAATTAAAACCTTTATAATTCTAATTGAAAATATATATATATAAAAAAGAAGCTGTTATAAATTAAATTAATAATTGAATATTATTCTATTTCACGTTCCGCTAAGCACAGGACTTAACGATTTTTCTTTAATAATGGAAAATTACTTTTCTGCTATGTGAAAAATGCCAACCCTGATAGAGATTCTGACCCTTTGGATGAAAGGCTGAAATGATACTATTAAGTCAAAAGATCGATATTAAAAAAATTAACAATCTTCCTTTAAGTAAATCAGAAACATGTATATTTAAAAAAATATTTTTATCTTTAAAATCGTATTCTCAACTAGTAATTTGTAAACTAGTGAATCCTCTCATCGGAAATCATGTATAATAATTATTCTTTTATTATAATAATGATAATAATAATAATAGCAGTAATAATAAATATAATAATAATATTAGTAGTAGAAGTAATAGTTATCATACGGATGTGTTGTGCAGAAAATTATATTTTATCATCTTATTTCAAGCCCGGTCAATGACTTAATTTTCTGTGCCACTGACCTTCCGTTTTTAAGCGGACATAATTTTCGATGTGTTGGTTGTACCCTTAATCCACATACGTCTCTTGGATAGTGCTTAAAAGAACATCTCAGTTGACCACAGAACTATTTATCGTGTGAAATAAATCTCTCGGTGATCTTGTGACGTGTACAAACCGCTGTTAGAAAAAAATCCTATTACCTGACTTGGGATTTATGACTTTCAATTCTGATTTTTAAAATTATTATAATAATAAATTGTTTTCTTTATCGATTGATTTTTATTTTAGGAATTAAAAACTGTTATTTTAAAAGTGGTTTTAAGTAAAAAAAAACTGAATTTTATGAGAAAATCAATTGATATATATTATATGAAAAGAACTCTCAATAAAAAGTTTTAACAAATTCGTTGGAAAATTTGTTCAAATTTTATTTACACATATTTTTTCTACCTGAAGTATTTTACTGAAATACATCTCAAGGGTTATATCACAAAAATCTGTGCTCTCCATCTATGTCAGGGGAAGCAACTTCCGTTCAAATTTTCCAAAAGTCTGTATGAAAAATAAAATCCATCATCAGCTAATAAATGATAAAAGTAAAGTTTTATCAAAAGAAGGGTAGCTTCTCATTTTTCTGTTTGATGTAAAAAAAGAGTTGAAAGGAAAGTTATTTCAAGTATTATATTTTTCTGTTGATTTGTATAAAAAAT
This sequence comes from Lycorma delicatula, assembly GCF_047948215.1. NCBI lineage: Eukaryota > Metazoa > Arthropoda > Insecta > Hemiptera > Fulgoridae > Lycorma > Lycorma delicatula. The sequence continues at coordinate 15,596,916 of NC_134463.1, read as the reverse complement.
TATCCTGAACGTATAAATTAAGAAAAAAACTTTTACCAAAAGCGATGTGGGGATAAGTTCTATTATATATTTTTTTTCTGTGAAGTCTATTTTGATTACGTAGATAAAAAGAATGTATTTTTCGTCAAACGGAGGTCTCCCATTAATAAATATCACACAACTAAATACATATCTACAAAATCAATTATTGTTAGAATTGATAAATATAATTAAAATAAGTCTATAAGATATGACTTTTTTTAAATACAGGTTTTCCAGTTAATGAACCCAGATATGGACTGTAATGGCAATGGAAACAAATTGAAATTATCATTTTTTCTTCTTTTTTTTTTTTTTTGAAAATTATAATAATGTATCCTTAATAATTGAGAAAAAAAACTTTTATTATGTGATCGAGCAAATCGATCATCATTCCTGTTTTAACTTAAACATTTTTGAACTTTTTTTGACCCTGTTTTAATTTGATTGTAAACTGGATATTTACGACTAAACCAGTTACAACTAAACTTTTTTTCAGATTTTTATTAAGTTTTACAATAAATTTCTGGCTGTTAGTCAGAACAACTTATGTTTTACGATTTTTCATAAAATTTACTATTCTGAAATGGTGACCAGTTCAACCGCAGGAAAGAGCACGTATTGTTACTCCTACTCAATGAGTCACTGCTTGGTAGATTGCCTTCGAATGTAGATCTTTGTAAATATTATTTATTTTGTGCATTTTTTGTATTTAATTTTTTCAAAATATTTATACAAATATTTTCTTTAATTCAATAAAACATGAAGATATAGAGGTAGTAACTACCTAACAAGTGATTCATATGCAATGGCCTTGGAAAACAGTATTGTGGTATTGCTAATACAGTCAGATTGTTTTCGGGAAGGCTTAGTTAGATAAGCCTTCCCCGCAATTACGATTAAAAGTTTTGTTTGATATTTTCTTTTAAATTTCATTTTATTTATTTATTTAATTGTATTGGAAAGTTCAATTTATTAATTTGTGTACAGAATGAGAAAGTCCATTTGCTCAAAATATTACTAACATAAATAAAATAGCCTGTAGTATATATCATATCACTATTTTCCTACCGGCAAAAAATTGAAACAATAAAGCTTTCTGTTAAATATCCGATATGTAAATGATAGTTTACCGAATTAGATAAATTTGAACGTAAATGAACATTCAGTTTTTAAAAAAAACTTATTTTCGGGATCGGTTAGCTATCTCTGATAATGCCTAATTTAGTCAATGACTGAATGAAAAATACCAGCGTAAAATAAATATTCTATTGATTTTACCCTTACTGCTCATCTAATTATATCCTTACATTTTAAATCTAATTTTTAACCTTTCATAAAGTTCAATAAAATCATTGGCAAAAGAAATATATAGATTAGGCCCACAATTCCTGAAATATTATGCAAATAATGGTACAAAAAAGAATTCTAATTTCTAAATCAAGTTGTATGTTATTTCAAAAATTCATATAAACAATTAATTACTTGGAGAATAGATTTAAGAATTATCTAATTATTTTAAAATTGTATTAATAAACACGAATATGTTTATTAATGTATGAATGTGTACTTGTTAATTAAAAATATATATATTTTTTTATTTATTTGATATTATAATAGCATATGTATTTTTAAAAGAAAATTATAATAAAACGTAGTGGATATGACAGAGATTTTAGTCTTTCTCATACTATACGTTTTAATTACTATTATTATTTTAATAGGTTTAAATATTTCTGATGTAATAGCCATCCAGATGTACAGTAATGTACAGGCTGGTCGGGTGGCAGGATGCGGTATGAATTTAATAGTTATCACAGATAAATGTATTTTCATACTCACTCAATCCCTCTCTCTCTCTCTCGCTCAGTACATTCCTCTCACTCTTTCTAGGTTAGTGTACGTATACGAATAAGTGTGTTGAGCACGTGAAAATGAGAGAGAGCGAGTAAGTAGAGAATTCAACCGGCAGCACGAGCCGCTGTATTTTACAGCAGATCGAGGGAGTTGGTCCCTTGGTAGCCGCAAAATGCACCTGGTTTCATTCACTTCCATTTCGACCAACACCAATAATCTAAATAGGAATAAACAATCATGAAATATTCCAATAAATTCTATTATTTTTTTTTTCTTGATAACTATTAATTATAAATTAATTTTACAAAAGTCAAATTTAATGTAATTTATTTTCTACAATCGTACTATTCTTTATTTGACTTATTTAAATTATAAAAAAATGTAAATCTTTTTAACCTTCACTCAAAAAGTGTTTTTGGGATTCCAAATGTAAAAGTTATATTTATTTGTTGTCTCTTTTTCTTATTTTTGATAAAATTAACATTAATTATTTTATTTTCTCCCTTCTCTTAATTGTTGAATTAATTATACTCTTATATAAGAGTTCGTTAAATTTCAAGCTCAATTGGGTGTGAGTATATATATATATATATATATATATATATATATGAATTCTTTACTTCTTTGAAATTATTAAAAAAAAAACTAAAAAAATTTATTTAATTTCAGTGATTTATTTCCAAATATTTTTTTAACCACTTATTTAATTTTAGTAATAATAACTTTTTGAAAGAACAAGTGAAAATGTTAATATGGGAATTTTTTATGTGCGGTAGATAAAATATTAAACCAAATTTAAAAAATAATTTAATTTTCTTTTATCTTCTAAAATTGTTTGTAAATTTACAAAGAATTAATAATATAAAAAAAATAAAATATTTTAAACGGAGAAGAAAGGTGAATAATTTACTGATTTACTGAGCGCATATCTTACAAGCTGATTAAATGAATAAAGCATGCTTATTTACATCCGAGAACGCAGTAACATAGACAAAATTAGGAAGTTTCTTTGACTATTTTCTGGATGCTTGTTCATCAACCGATACCCATTTGAGACGTATCTGAATAAAAGAATCAAACCAGCAACATGCAATTTTGAACTGAAATTTTTAATCAAATGAACGGTTACGTGCAACACTAATGTGAACTTTAAAACAAAAAAAAAAACCTAAAGGAAAAGAATTTGATAAATTTAATGGAAAAACTGTACCCTAGGAATAAGTAATCCTGGAGTTTTTTTCAGGGGGAAAATATGATGAGTGATAAAGAGATGTAATCTTTACTTACAATATACAAAAGCCAACAGTATGCTTCTTTCCGTTTATGCTTCAACATATACATTGTGTTCCCAGAAGACGTTTTTGATTTAGTATCACTCGTCAAACCTTTTAACGTTTTTGTAAACTTTATTTACGTCCAAAAAGTAAACTGTAAACAGATTATAATCGAAACATTGTTTTAGTCCAAAAAAAGTGAATTTTTTAGGATATGCAATTCATTAGAATTAAATATTATTAATTATATTTTATATTGCTGTATAATCTCACTAATATACAGAGACGAAGTATTTTTTGTTTGTTACTGATAACCGCGCAAATTACTGAACCAATCATGAAATTTTAATTGTAGGTTTCTAATTGCTCTCGGAATGTTTACCACAGTTGAAACCTCACCAGTCTCGCTTCTAAATAAATTATAACGAAAGAAAACTAACCTAAAACTTTTTTATTAAATTTAATATGGTTTATATCGATAGATACATTTTATATCGATTGTTGTCTATGTCAGTACCGACTTCTTCCGGCAGTTATGTGATTTACTAAATTTAATGTCATTTAAATATAAAAGATAAATTTGTATTGTTATCGTAATATAAGTAAAAAAAAATTAATTTGATAATACATTTAAAGTGAATGACGAGTATTTACATATTTAAAAAGTTTTGTTTGTTTGAGAAATATGTTTTTTCGATATCAATATCGACTTCTTCAGAAAGTTATAAGGATGTTTTCTTTAGATTTAATGTCATTGTTTAACTTGGCGGTAACCCGAAAAAACTCATCCTCATGCGACCAAATTAACACACAGTATATTTTTGTATTCTAAAAGATTCCATGAGAGTAAGCCCTATACATAAATGGCATAGATTCAGCTTTCTATTAGATATTAATATTTTTATAACACCTGTATAGATACAAATAGATACATTTAACACCTCGATGTAATTAAAGTGTGCGTTTATGTATGCAATAAAGGTGGTCATCATTGCAGCCTTTTGAAACATAATACAGTCTAGTAACAACTGTTATATAGTAAAAGGAATGAAAAATTATAAATAATATATCATTTTAATAGAACTAAAAATAAGTTAGAGAGGGAAGTAGATTTATTGCTAGGTAGGAAATGCTGTTTGGTTATAAGTTATGTTAAAAAAAAAGAATGAATTTTTAAAGAAAGTAAGAAAATTATAGTCACATAAAGAGCTATACTATATGGTTACTAAAATAAGTTAAAAAATATGATGTGGACACTACATAACTTCCTTGTACTTCTATTAAATTACTTACAACATTTTTTTAAATGAAAAGTACATAAAATTTTATCTCATTAATAACTTCTGATATATTTTTTTTTATTGTTATTATTGAATTATTATTTATTGTAAAACTCTTTTTAGAATGAGAGGTTAATAATTATTAATAAATCAATATATTTAAATTAAAAAAAGTTACAAATATTTCATTAATTAAACTTTTATTTGGCTTTAACTCTAGAACCAATGAAACTAAGTATCACTTATGATATATTGTTGAAAAGCTCTAAAAGAGGGGTTATTAGAGAGCTTTAAAAGAGGGTTTAGGCAAAAAAAGTTCAAAATCCAGGTTTTTGGATTTTGGGCTTATTTGGACACTTTTGGTTCAGTCGATTGCAGTCAAAAGGGGAGGTGAGCAACTAGATGTTACAACAGTCCTAAGTCCAAAATTTCAACATGCTACGGCTAATCGTTTTTGTGTTATGCGAGGTACATATGGACATACGTACGTATGTACCGAAGTCAAGCTGAAACTAGTCAAAATAGATTCAAGGTTAGTTAAAATGGATATTTCAGCTGAAATCTGAAAACCGAAATTATTCCCGATTACAATACTTTATTTACTTCGTACAAGGAAGTAAAAATAGAATTACTTTCAAAAAAGTTTAGAAACATTTAACTTAAAATTTAAAACTGGATGGTCGTTTCGATTTTTAAGCAATCATCATCACTAGATAACTAGAGGAAAAAAATTATTTACGATTATAAGAAAATCTTTATATATATATTTCTTGTGTACGTGTGCATGAAAGTGAACTCCTCCTAAACGGCTGGACTGATTTTGATGAAATTGTGTGTATGTGTTCAAGGGGATTCGAGAATGATTTAGATTCACAATTTGGTCCACTGGAAAATGTTTTTTTAATTTATTTTTTATTTATAAGTAGTTGTTGATTTTGGAATGTTTTACATTGGATCCGGCAGACTGCACTACCATCGCAGTATAGAATATTCAATAATATTCTATTTTAATTTTAGTTTGTCCCGACAGTTGGTGCTGCGATCAAATTGAGAAAAATATTTCGTAATTTTGTGTTATTATTGTGTTACAAAAAATCGCGAGAAAACAGTTTTTTAATAAATAAGAGGCTAATAAATCAGATCGAAATGTAAACAAAGGAAAACCAATCAGATCAATGCAAGATGGCCGCTGTCAAACACAACGACCAATCACAAAGAGCCCGTATGGCCGTTGCCAATGTAAACAAAATCACAACTGATTAAGTAACAAGTAGGCAGCACTGCGATCGCGTTTAGAATTGTGCGCGTATTGAGAAATATTATATTATTATTTATTGAAATAACGTTTTAAAGTGTAATTAAAAAATATACATTGTGCAAATTTGTAAGGTACAATATTGAAGTGAAAATGTTTTTTTAATTTATTTATGTGTTGTTGATCTTGGGATGGTTAAGGTTCACAATTGGGTCCGGTAGGCAGAGCTGCGATCGCGTTTTAGAAGTTTTTTTTTTAAATTTTTGGTTTATCAGTCAAACCCGGTAATTGGTGCTGCGATCGGATTCTAGGAATTTTTTTAATTTTTTTGCTTTTTCGCATATCAGTTACTTGCGAAAATCATATCAGTTACTTGCGAAAATCATATCAGTTACTTGCGCATATCAGTTACGTTTAAGCGAATTCGAGTCTTGTGACATTCGCAGTGAGGAGAGGAGACTGCCCAAGAGTCCATCCTGATGGTTTTTTCATACCAAATGCGCAAAGTGTACAGTACCTTGGTCTTAATCTTCGTCGTCATATGACGTGGAAGATCCATGTAAGGGAAATGAGAAAACGACTGAATTTTAAGTTTAAGGAAATATACTGGTTGCTGAGAAGGTGATCACTTGTAAACAGCTATTGTGAAACCGATTTGGAATTATGGAATCAAGATTTGTGTACTAAAAGCAGAAGGTAACGTCGACATAATACATCGATTACAGAATGAATTGCTGAGGAGCATGACAGAAGCGCCTTGGTTCGTAAGAAACAGTGAAATCCACGAATATCTAGGAAGAAATACAATGATTCGGTGTAGAGTATAAACTGCGGCTAAAAACCAAGTGAGTTTCATCTTCTAGACCAGGGGTTGGCAAAATTTTCAGCCAAAGAGCTAAATATAATAAATACAAAATTGAAATTGATTCAAAGAGCCATTTTTCTAAAACGTAAACTTTGCTTCTGTAAAGACATAGGATGGATTTAAAACAAAAATGTAAATAGAAAATTATCTGAAAATCGGGGATATAACCAAGTAAAGTGTCCTATAGAGTGGCTTTTACTCCATATATACTTATAAAAATAAGTATCATGGCTCATAATTCTATAATAAAGCTTATTAAAAATATTGTAATATTGTTAATCGACATTATAGTAAAAATTTATTTTGCACTATTTTTACCTGGGGTCAAAAAAATAATTCTTTATTTTTGATCAAAACTGTATACCACCGGTGGTACATTCCGGCGTTAACGTGTTAAATAAAACTGATACCATATAGATATTATATAAAAAAAATATTTATTTAAAAAATTCCGAAAGGCTCTCTTTGTAAAATTCGAATTCTCCTCTAATGTGAACGATGTCCTTGCATTCCCTTTGAAAGTAGGGGTAAGTCGGGTTTGTATGATGTTTTAACTTTAGACACGATTCTAAGTTCTCATCGATAAGCCTATTTCTTAATTTACAGTTGATAAATTTCACGCTTGGAAATGATTGTTCGCATAAATATGTAGATCCAAACAAGGAAAGGACGCCAAACGCCAGTTTCTTCAATTGATCATACGAGTCGGGAATGCTTTTCCAGGTGTTAAAAATCAACATATCTTCTCTCTCCAGATCTTTTAAGGCAGAAAGTTTGTGCTGTAAACTTAGTTCACATTTATTTTTCTCCAATAGCTCTAGGTCTGCACACTGCCGCTGGAATTTAGAGCTCCATGTTTCTTTATTTTTAAGATCCGGTAACTGCATCTCAAACCGTCCAATATCAATATTAAAGGGGGAGAAGTTTATTTCAGATACCGCTATGTTCAGAGGTTTTATAACAAACGATAACGTCGCTTTGCCGTTTCTAAAATCCTTGAACCTATTGAGAAAGGCTTCTTTCATATTTAACAATATTGTTTTAAAATAACAGCTGTCGATATTAACCTTATTTTCACGGCAATAACCTGATAGGTATGGAAATTGATATAAGGTTTCTCTTTCAAAATCTTCTGCAAAGAGCGATAATTTATTTTCGAATAAAATTACTTGTTCTAACATCGAAAAGATCATGTTTCCTTTTCCTTGTAATTTATGATTAAGCTGATTAAGATGGGCAGTAACTTCCACATGAAATAGAATTTTTGAATCCATAGTTCATTAGTAAGCTCTGCGTAGTTTATATTCTTCTCGAAGAGAAACGCCTTTATTTCGGTAAACAGAGAAGCAAAGCGTTTTAAAACATTTCCTCGAGATAACCACCGGACATTGTTGTGTAGCAGAAGATTCGCATACTCACTCTCTATTTTAATTAAAAATTCTTTAAATTGGCGATGGTGAAGAGCTTTAGCTACGATAGAGTTGATAATATTCATCACCAATTCCATCACCTTGCAAAGATCTTCAGGAAACGTCTGTGAACATAGTGCTTCCTGATGAATGATACAATGATAGGAAAGTATCTGGTGATTAATTTTTTCCTTCATAACAGTTTAAAAACCGTTTATTGATCCCGTCATACTTTTCGCTCCATCCCTTGAAATTGAGATAATTTTTTCAAATTGTATTTGATGCTTTTCAAAGCACTCAATCACGACATTTCCTATATCGAGTCCTCGCGTTCGTCCTTTTAGTGGCAGTAATCCCAGAAGTTCCTCTTTGGGGCCCGAAGAGGAGATATATCGTACAAAAAGGGAAGCTTGTGCAATGTCATTTATATCACAAGATTCGTCAACTGCTATCGATAAGCTTGTGACTGTTTTGAGATCTTCGATTCGTTGGCTTGTAATGTTTGCAGACATTTTTACTGTTCTGTCCTTCACTGTTTTAGCGGACAAAGGTATCTCTCGAATTTTTTTCATTATGTCCTCCTTATTCTTAAAATCTCTAAATAACTCCTCAGGCACTTGAAAAACTACTCTTAATATATTCGACATCCATGTATGGATTCCCCCTCTGAGCTATCTCCCGATCAATTACAAAACTTGCCAGATTGGCATTGTTAGAATATTGAACCCGGTTATTAAAAATAAAAGATGATCTTTCATGTCCCCTTTGGAGCTCCTCAATCGCCTTCTTCCTTTCATCACCAACCGGGTATTTAATGTTAAATATTTCGTGCTTAGTTGTAAAGTGTGTTTCTAAATTCGACCTTTTGTTATATTCCAGTTTTTCTTGACAAATAGGACACGTAGGAAGACCATTTGAATTTTGGACATATGCAAAGTTTTCGAGAGATCAGACTCATTATTTTTATACAAGTAAACCGCTAATTACCCTAGCAGTATACGAAATTTCAGCTCGGTACGATTAACCCATTCCTTATAAATAAATTTATTGTTAAAAATTAAAAATGGCTATTAGCCGGTAAACTAAGCGTTTCTGGACATTTGTTTATAAAAGCTTTTTTATTTATTTCCATGTGGGGGACACATCCCCTGAATTTTTGTACGATTTTTATAAACACCATATATATATATATATATGTATGCTAGTATATTAAGAATATCGCTGAATAATCGTGAAATATAGATAATAAGAAAACCAGAACAAGAAATTATATAGGGTTTTGTAATTCCAGATTACATTAAATTTTGAAAAATAAGTTTTCTCAAGAATTAGTCGGGTCATTCAGAAAAACGTAAAATGAAATGTGTAAAGATAAATTTCAAAAACTTCTAATATTCTTATTATTAAAAGAACTAAGTTTCTAAGACGGAAACCCACCGGGTTGGTGTAGTGGTAGACTCATCGTCGTAAATTAGCTGATTTCGAAGTTGAAATTCTCAGGTTCTAATCCTAATAAAGGTAGTTGCTTTTATTCGGATTTTAATACTAGATCGTGGATACCAGTGTCCTTTGGTTGGATTTCAATTAACCAAACATCTCAGGAATGGTTGGCCTGAGTTTGTTCAAGACTACACATTTACCGGTACAGTTACTGATGACTTTAATTGTTGATGCGACTAAAAAAAAAAAAAAAAAAAAAAAAAACTAGAATTCATTGAGTAGGTAATGGAAGTAGATTTCCAGTAGGTAATGAAAATAAATACGGTTAAATATACATTAGTTATTATAACTATAACGCAAAATAAAAATTATATAACACCCGAAACCAGTATCTGATTAAAAAGGAATGCATTTATACAAATCTGCGTTGTTATTTTTTCTTTAATGAATTAAAATTATATTAATTTATTAAAATAAGTAATTCATCTGCGTTATTTGATTTTTCATTTTTAGGAATAAACAGGATAGAATATAGAATTTATTTTTATTAAACGGTTAATACAATTTAAAATGCCTTACTTGTTTGCGTTTTATTTTATTTTAAAATAAATGGCAGTATTATTCTTAAAATATATATTTTTTGTATTAAATTCTTAAGAGTGAAAACAAAATAATGTATAATAAAAATGTACAGTTAAATAAAACAAAAGAAACGGAATTCTAGTTAAGAACTGAATTATTTAAGACAATTTTGTTACGAACAAGATAATGGGAGGTGAAGCGTGTAATAGGATACTTACCGCAGATCCATTTCAATTTTAGAATACATTTTCATAATCATTTTGATAGGTCTTGTCATTTCTAGTTATAATAATAACAAATAGGAACAGGTGGTAGATCATTTCATCTCCTCTATAATTCATCCGTCTAAAATGTTTTGACATAAAAAAATAGTAAAGAAAAATTATTAATTTCTTGAGATTTTAAGCGAGTCTAAATGAGTTTTATTTACATTTTTGGTGAGCATTAATAAACTTCATATACTGATACAAAAATTAAAAATTTATATTTTATTCTTTCTATCATATTTAAAAAATATATATATTAGTTCATATATATGTATAAAATTTTGTTGAATGCAGTAATCATTAGTGTGGTTTATACTACAAATTTAATTATCAGGATGTTCTGATTGATCTGATTAGGTGAATAAGGAATGGTTAATTTCAAATAAATCTCTGTGATATATTCATATTTTCATCGATTTAATTTGTGAAAATCTTTACTGTTGTCTAGAAGTTGATGGGTAATACAAATTGGTTGGTTTCTAATATTGGAGGTATTTTCTTTTACACAAAATAAGTTTAAATGAATATTTTACAATCAGGGTGTAATGATTACTTTTTCTCAAAGTTTTATGTTATAACTACATCCAGACTGGTTTTATGTATTATTAGCATTTATTTTCTAGAGTAAATTGTGATTTATTACCAGTTACTTGATACACCTGACGTATTTTTATTCAAAATTATATTGATTTAATTTATAAGCTTCCCTTCCAGGTAAGGTGTCTATTAAGATACACGTCTAAGTACTTCATTTACTGATGGTTATTTTTACTATTAGTAGTAAAATTGAAGTTTTCTTCTTTCATAAAATAAAGGTTGCATCTATATAGATGCAACTTATATAGATATACTTATATAAATAGGTTGTAGCCCGAGTTCGAATCCCAGTCAGGGATGGCATCATTTTCACACGTTACAAATCATTCATCTCATCTACTGAAGCAATACAACTTCTTACAACTTCAGTACAACTTCTTGGATATTAGTTGTATAGAGTGTATAATTATGTTACTGTGAAAGACCTATATCTGGCAAATTTCGATATTCTCCGGTGAATGTCGACACGTATCAAATACTTCGGCGAAAGTCAGAAATACTTGCTTATTCGGACCTTCGCCGGTATATTCGACAAACAAGATAAGCTCTGGTGGGAATTGAAACGATAACTAGAAATTAAAAATTTAATCCCCCATTATCAATTTCTAAGGTAAATAGATTAAGAGAAACCTTCGTAAACAAAGGAACTTTAAATTTAAGCCAAATATACCGTCCCTACACGGTTCACTCGCTAACGTTAAATATACAAATTATAAATGTTATTCTCCAACATTGGAGGAGATTATCAAATTCACCACATTTATAAAAATATATATCAAATTTTCAGCATTTTATAAATTGAAAGGCCAGTCAGGATTTACAGAATATGTAAAGTGCACAGATGAACGATAACGGTAGAAATAAATGGTCAGATGGTTTGTCCATTGTTCAGTTTTTTTAATAAAAATATTTTTATTCATCTTTTACCATCAGTAAGTGCATACTGAATGTGGTGAATTCCTCCACATTCAGGATTCATTTGGATTAATTGCCTCCAGTGTTCTAGAATAACATTTATAATTCGTATATTTAACGTTAATTAGACGAGGTTAGCGAACCCACCGGGTTGGTCTAGTGGTTAACGCGTCTTCCCAAATCAGCTGATTTGGAAGTCGAGAGTTACACCGTTCAAGTCCTAGTAATGCCAGTTATTTTTACACGGATTTGAATACTAGATCGTGGATACCGGTGTTCTTTGGTGGTTGGGGTTCAATTAACCACACATCTCAGGAATGGTCGAACTGAGAATGTACAAGACTACACTTCATTTACACTCATACATATCATTCTCATTCATCCTCTGAAGAACTATCTAAACGGTAGTTACCGGAGGCTAAACAGGAAAAAAGAAAGACGAGGTTAGCGAGCGGAGCGAGTAGGTTACGTTTGGCTTAAATTTAAACTTCCTTTTTAAGGAGGGTTTATCATAATCTATATACCTAAGAGAATGGTGTTTGGTTATTTTTTCTTTTAATTTCTAGTTATCGTTTCGACTCCCACCAGAGCTTATTTGTGTTGTCGATGACATATACCGGCGAAGGTCCGATGTATAATAATATGAGCAATTATTTATGTCAATCATCGACGTATTTGGTATGTCAATATTCATCGGAGAATTCCACAGTCTCTAAGTTCGCTGTTCATGGAAACAAACATTAAAAATGTATTTAAAAAAATACCCAACATTCCCTTGAGGAACACTGAATTTAACTTAATTTTATGCTAAAAAAGGAAACAAAATTAATTGTAAGTAGAAACGATTGGAAAAATAAAATTATATGAGCACATTCTAAGTTTAGTTATACCTTTTTTTTTCCTTTTTCTCAGCTCCCCTGGGCCGGACCGACTTGTTGGTATTACGCCGCCCAGGGGAGTGTCTTTAAACTCAAATAGGCCTCCCCACCTACCGGCTATATACCGGCATGGCAGGTCGACCTACCGGTTAGCTCTTTTTGAGAGTTCTTTATTAATATTGCCCTTTTGGACAACACGCCAGACCCAGTTCGCCGCGACTCGGCGCCGGGTCCCTTCAGTATTCATTGTGCTGTTACCTGACTGTTACCCGTGCAGTCCTTGGTGGCTCATCAGTGCCAACACACCGCAGCATGCTGGACCTCACCAGCAAGGCTGTCCACCCAGTCCTATTCTAGCCAACACCTTGTCTTCTCTCATCGGAGTATTTATTTATTTTTACCTAACGTAGGAATATTTGGTGCCAAAGCCTAATTAATTTCCAAAAATTACGTCTAAAGTAAATTTCCTCCTAACAAGAATAAAAAATATGTGTTTTTTAAATCGAAAAAAACTGTCAAAGTATATTCATTTATGTTTTTAATCATACCAAAAAAACCCATATGTATGTATGTGCATGCGTGTATGTATCACACTGATATTGGCCTTATATCTTAGGATTGACCTAACTGATTTTCTTTAAATTTGGATAAACTATTTCTATAAATTAAGAATCAATTCATATGAATTCAATTTACTTTATTCAAAAATCGGTAAGGGGGTGGAAGATATCACGAAAAAACTAATTTCGATTTTCTTCATTGGCATTTTAGAGAAAAAATTATTAAACCAAATTTGTTACCAATAACACTTATATAAATAATATTAAAAAAAATTATTTTCAAAAAAATAACCTCCACCTGTATTACTTATGTATTTTACTTCCTTCTACGAAGTAAAGGAAGTATTGTGATTGCGAATTATTTCGGTTTTCAAAGTTCAACGGTATATCCATTTTGACCAGCCCTGAATCTGATTTGACTAGTTTCGGCATGACGTCTGTATGTATTTATCTCGCATAAATCAAAAACGATTAGCCGCATAATGTTGAAATTTTGGTTTTAAGACTGCTGTAACATCTAGTTGTGCACCACCTCTTTTAATTGCAATCGACTGAACCAAAAATGTCCAAAAAATTCCAACATCCAAAGATTTGGATGTTGAACTTTTTCTTAACTGTAATAGTAACCCTTGATAAGCTATTGAGAGCTTTTTCAAAGATATAAGTGGTACTTATTTTCATTGGTTCCAGAATTATAGCCAAATCAGATTTTAATTAATGAAATATTTTCACCTTACAAGGGAATGGCACATACGACTTCATGTACATATATTTTTTCTTTTTTTTTTTAATTTAAATGTATTAATTTATTAATTATTGCTAACCTCTGATTGTCAAAAAATACAATAAATAATATTTCAATAATAACAATAAAATTAAAAAAAATAAAAAATGTAAAAAATCAGACGTTATTAGTGAAATAAAATTATGTACTTTTAATTTTAATTCAAAAATCTTTAGGTTAATAATTATTATTAAATCAATATATTTAAATTAAAAAAAGCTAAAATTAAATGTATCTGTATGAAGTCGGATTCAAACCGATGTGTGCATGGTTACGGAATCATTCTCACACTAAATAACTACTTGAGCCACACATAAATTAATATATAAACTATTATAAAATTCTGATACGGACACCTCAAAAAATGTGATGTAATGCGGTGTCCACCACAGTGCAATTTTGTAACTGTCCAATTTATTACGTAATTTAATAGGCGTACAAGAAAGTCGTGTGTGTCCACATTTGATATTTTTTAATTACAAATTACCGACTTAAAATACATAAATGTGTTTTGAACATTTTCTTTTCCTTATTTGAATTTTTATTGAACAGGGTGTTAAGTTAAGAAAAAATTTACTTAAACAAGTTTGTTAAACTATATATGAATACTTTTAGAAATCTTTTTTTTAAAATTTATTTCACATCTCTAAAATAAACATATGGGTTTTGTTGTTTTTTATTTATAGTTCATTTCTAACCAATTATTATTAATATCCGGCAAATTCATGCAATACTTTTCCATCACATTTTTTTTCTAAAGGACAATTTTTGTTTTTTAAATGTCTTTTCACGTACATTAATTTGATGATAAATTAATAGTTAAATAATTAATTTTGTTTTTTCGATTGGAGAAATGGCTTTTATCGTTAAAATTGGATTTATCTACATTACCTAAGATTACTTTAGCAATAAATGAAAGGACTAGTTTGATATCGCGATATAAAAATTGGTGTAGGAGTTCTGGAGTTATATAATACAAACACTTGCACATATATACATAGGCATGTACAGATCAACTTACAACCACAATCAGGTAAAATTATGATTTTTTTAATAGATGTTCAACCGTTTAAATTTAATTTTAAATATAGTCTATATGTTAGAGAAGCCAGATTACTTTTTACCTCGATAGAATTAAACATATACTGAGAGTTTAAAAGCACAACCCAGAAAGGACATTTATTCTAGAAAATAATTTAATATTCAGTTATGTATTCAATATTTTGACTAAATAAATACACAGACGATCAAAATATAATTACTGAACATCACCGAATAATGACATTATTCATTTCACGTTTATCATTTTCAAATATTTTTGTTAGAAAATAATTTAAAGCAAAGAAACAATATTGAATTTACTTAGAACTAATAATATTCTACATTTTTATTAAAAAAAGCATCACTGTAGTATTTTTTTTAAACCGAATCAAATTGTTTTTAAAGATGTTTAGGTTTTTAACTCTTCCTGAGTTATTTACGGTACCATGATTTTAAAACCCATTTAACGACTGTCCCTTGATAGAGTGTTTACTGCTTTTACTTTATATCGTCTTACTTAGGTAACACAATTGCTAAAATAGATTTCTTTTGTTTTTTTTTTATCCGGTCACAGCTTTATTGAAAAACATAGATTTTTAAACATTCACAAACAAAAACTATTTTTTGAACTTTTGTTTTAATATTATACTGTTAATCGATAAAAGTTTCGTATTCATTTAATGATTACATTCGTCAAGATATTTTGTAACTGAAAAAGAATTTTTTTTATTGTTTAGTCTGATATGATTTTGATCATATTAATTCAACGTAATCTAAATGTTACTTAATATATTCAACTGGTGGTTGTATCCAGTTTAATCCGGATGTTTGATAATTTGTCCTCAGTTGTTTATTTTGAATACCCTCCTGAGGCCAATAAATATTGAATACTAATAAATTATTTTTTTAAAAAGAAATCGATCCTAAATACAATTTTAAACTTATGAAATTAATTTATTAGGGAAATTAAAGAAAGAAAAAACATTAATTGATTAGTTCCCAATCGGATTGGTCTAGTGGTTAACTCGTCGTCGTTAATCAATTGTTTAACAGATGATTTTTGAAGTCAAAGGTTGTAAGGTTAAAATTCTAGTAAAGGTTAGGCGCTTGTATACGTATTTCAATATTAAATAGTGGATGTACTTTTGTGGCTAGGGTTCAATTAACCACATGTTTCAGGAATAGGCAGCCTGATCTATAAGATTACATGTCGTATGTATTTTCCTCATTTCAATAGGTCGTGGGAGAGCGTTGCTTATTGTTCACTAGTTAACAGATCGCAAAATACACTGAAAATAAAAACGATTGATTAGTTTAAAATGTCGCCATATTTTAAAATATGGCGACATTTTAAAATATTTTCTAAACAAAAGCTGCTGCAATTAAGAAAAAAAACAATATAATGTTTTAATAATTTTTTAATTTTTTATAAAAACATTATAAATAAACTTTTTTTCTTACTAACACATTTAAAAAAGTAGAATTCAAGCGCTCTTGGCTTTGACTCGCATCATCAGAGCTTAAAATTAATAAAAATTTTAGTAGTCGTTAATTAATAATAAAATAATAATTAAAATTACTTTAAATCTTTCTCAGAAATTAGTTAAAAAAAGGACAGTAACTTTGATTATGTTGATGTAATTATGTATTAATTACACATTCTCTTAACAACTTTGGAAACGCCGAAGGGACTTCAATTTTTTTTAAATTTTATTGTAATTATTTTCTTAATATAATTATATCAGCTGAGTATGATAAAATATTTATTATTTTTATTGAATTCATTCGCACTTCCTGCTGAAGTTTAAACAACACAAAATTAAAATAGAAAAATTTACCAGTTGAACTGAAGATCTTAAAAAATTTTCTATAACAAAAAAGTGTTAAATTATAAATAAAAATTACTTTTGATTGTTCAGATTCTAATTTATTCTGTTATTGTAACAATAGCTATTTATTTCAATGAACGATTATTTCAATGAAATAACATCACAAATTAATTTAATTTATCAATTAATTTCTGAGTCCATTGAAGAAATTAAAACTTTCCTTTTCTGACGGCTGCTGATGAAACTTTTTTCATTTCTTTCAGTTCTTTTTTTTAATTAAACATTTTTGTAGAAGGCATTTCTTCTAAAAAATATGTAGTAAAATTTGGATGTGAATCCCCTCCCCACAAATATATTCTAGATTTACATAGAAACGTAATAATTTAACGTATTAATTATGATTATATATTAATATAGAAGACCATAATGGTTTCAGGAAAAGTATAGGGACAAGGGAAGCAATTTTAGGCCTCAGATTAATAGTAGAAGGAAGATTAAAGAAAAACAAACCGACATACTTGGCGTTTATAGACCTAGAAAAGGCATTCGATAACGTAGACTGGAATAAAATGTTCAGCATTTAAAAAAGAATTAGGGTTCAAATACAGAGATAGAAGAACAATTGCTAACATGTACAGGAACCAAACAGCAACAGTAACAATTGAAGAACATAAGAAAGAAGCCGTAATAAGAAAGGGAGTCCGACAAGGATGTTACTTTTTAATCTTTACATGGAACTAGCAGTTAATGATTTTAAAGAACAATTTAGATTCGGAGTAACGGTACAAGATGAAAAGATAAAGATGCTACGATTTGCTGATGATATAGTAATTCTAGCCGAGAGTAAAAAGGATTTAGAAGAAACAATGAACGGCATAGATGAAGTCCTACGCAAGAACTATCGCATGAAAATAAACAAGAACAACACAAAAGGAATGAAATGTAGTAGAAATAATAAAGATGGACTACTGAATGTGAAAATAGGAGGAGAAAAGATTATGGAGGTAGAAGAATTTTGTTATTTGGGAAGTAGAATTACTAAAGATGGACGAAGCAGGAGCGATATAAAATGCCGAATAGCACAAGCTAAACGAGCCGTCAGTAAGAAATATAATTTGTTTACATCAAAAATTAATTTAAATGTCAGGAAAAGATTTTTGAAAGTGTATGTTTGGAGTGTCGCTTTACATGGAAGTGAAACTTGGACGATCGGAGTATCTGAGAAGAAAAGATTAGAAGCTTTTGAAATGCGGTGCTATAGGAGAATGTTAAAAATCAGATGGGTGGATAAAGTGACAAATGAAGAGGTATTGCGGCAAATAGATGAAGAAAGAAGCGTTTGGAAAAATATAGTTAAAAGAAGAGACAGACTTATAGGCCACATACTAAGGCATCCTGGAATAGTCGCTTTGATATTGGAAGGACAGGTAGAAGGAAAAAATTGTGTAGGCAGGCCACGTTTGGAATATGTAAAACAAATTGTTAGGGATGTAGGATGTAGAGGGTATACTGAAATGAAAGGACTAGCACTAGATAGGGAATCTTGGAGAGCAGCATCAAACCAGTCAAATGACTAATGTAAAAAAAAAATATTAATATACTCAATATGTTCATTTGGTAATAAAATCTACTAATGTTTTATTACATTTTTTAGGTAATTATTTGAACAAAGTCATGAATAAATAGTAACTGATAAATGCTTTAAATAGCGAAGAAATAATAACTATAATATACCAAATTTCTTTAAATATTTAACTTCCCTTCACGCTAAAAAACAATTATAAAATGTTAACCAGACACTATGTTGATTTTGTAAGAAAATTGAAAGTGCACCCCACCCATACTTGAATAATGGGGATGCATATTGCCTATAAACAAAATTGAAGAGGTACAAAGGCTATTGACAAGATATCTATAGATATTATTGTTGACTATTATATATATTCTTCTTCTTATTTCATTTCTATGTTTAAAATTTTCTTTTAATGTCTTACTTAAATATGTTTAATGTTTTATTTATTCAATTCTTACTTGTTTTCTGAAGAAATTGTTATAGTCTTTTATCCTTATTACTTTTGTTTACCAATCACTCATGTTCATGCCATTTTCTGTCATAGTTGCTTTTATATTTGAAGTAATCTGTTGAATATCCTGTATATCATTTACCTTCTAAAATACATGTCATCTGCAAACCTTATATAGTTTATTTTCCTTCTTTTTATAAAGATATCTTCATCTTTCTCCACGGTAATTTTAATCATAACTTCAATGTAAAAATTAAGCAATGTTGGTGATGATTAGCATCATTCCTAAGTTAAACGATTCTGTTTGAACTTCCTTTATTTTCATAGCCGTTTTCTCAATCAAATACATATTTTTAGCTTTTACGTTTACGAAATTTACAATTTAAATAACGAAGGATTTTTAAAGTATTTTAGGTAATTACTAAATTTTTATCTCTTGGAATCTGTTACTGTATTAAAATGAGTTTTCGTTTGCTAATAAAAATAAATCTTCATTGGCAGGGTGTCCCATTTAAAACGCAACTCAACAATCAGCCTTCTGTAATATTTGAATTGACTGCCCAATTCACCTACGTTTTACTGAAATGGAATTGTTCAACAAGTGAACATCGCGCCGACGTAGAATGCTACTGTCAGCTATAAAAAGCGATCATAACGCTCATCTCATTGTTAGAAGATGGTGTTTTCACAAGAAAGTAGTTTTATTCATGAATCGTAGTTTAGCACGCGACCCTTGGTTGCAGAGCAAAAAAAGATCGATGACAGTGTTAAATGAAAGCACAGTCGCTGAAATCAAAGACCGATTGACTGACTCACCAAAAAAAGTCAATTAGACGCTTGTCAGCTGAAATTAATTTACCAAAATCAACCGTTCATCGGGCGACAAAAAAGTGTAACTTACTACCATATTGAATTCAAACAGTTCATCAATTGTTTGATCCAAACAAAGAAAAACGGTTAGAATATTATCATTGATTTCATCGATTTATGCGTGAGAGTATTCATATCATGGAATCAATTTTTTTTACAGACGAGGCGTGGTTTCATCTAAAGGGCTACGTGAACAGTAGGATTTGGAGTGCTGAAAATTCCCACGCGTAATATGAAAAACAATTACACCCCCAGGAGAAGGGCGTATGATGTGCAATACTACGAAAAAAAATATTGGTCCTCTTTTCTTCGAGTGCACCATTACTGCAGAACGATACCAGGATATTTTATTCCAATTCATTGCACTCTTGGAAGAGGAAGATTGATATTGCTGTTCCAGAATGACGTAGCAACATGACACCAAGCACATTCAATTCCTTATTTCGTTAACGAATTCTCTGGTGATCGCGTTATTATTTGTGTCTTATGGCCACCAAGATCTCCAGAATTGACTGCTCCAGATTTTTTTTCTTGGAGGTTACCTCGAAGAAAAAGCCTAAAGCAACAAACCACGAACAGTTGAATAACTGAAGGTCAATATCGAACATGCTGTTTTAAATATCAACTCACAAACTCTGAAAGCATTTACAAGAAAAACAGTGAAAATGGAAGAAAGGTGTATTCATGAAGATGGCGGCTACAATATTTTATTTCCAAACTTTCCAATACCTTAAAACGTATGTACGTACGTACGTCTACCTGGCATAACTAAAAACGATTAGTTGTAGAATGTTGAAATCTTGGATTTAGTGCTATTGTAACATCTAGTTGTGCACCTCCTCTTTTGATTGCAATCGTCGACCAACAGTGTTCAGAAAAACCCAAAATGTAAAAAAAATTGGATTTTAGACTTTTTCTTTACCGCAGTAATAAGTCCTCTTTGAGAGCTTTTTAGCGATATGTCATAACTGGTACTTATTTTCACTGATTTGAGAGTTATAGCCCAATAAAATTTTAATTAATGAAATATTTGGATCTTTTAAGGGGAAGACACATCGGTTCGAAAGCGACTTCATTTACTTTTTGTTTTAAATTTTCTTTTGTTTTAATTTAAATATACTGATTTATTAATAATTATTAACCTTTGATTGTGAAAAAAAATTACAATAAATAATAAATCAATAATAAGAAAGAAAAAAAAAATATATATATATGTGTAATAAAATATATAAATATATAAAAAAATATATGTAATTTAATAGGGTACAAGGAAGTCATCTGGTGTCCACATCAGATTTTTTTCAGTTTGGGTTACATAGAGATGAGTGTCATTTAGATAGATTTCATAAGAAAGCTACCTATTGTAATGGGTACCATAATTCGACTTCCGAAAAATTTCGACATATCATTGCGTTTCAAATACCCCAGACCCCAAAACCACCGACAGCTCAAAATTTTATATATAAATTTTATATATATATTTCACTTTCTTGTGGACACGATAACTGATCTAATTTTGTGCCAATCACTTTCAAATAATTCCTTAAAAATAACTCGTCCCGAAATCTCAGTCGAGTTTGCTAACGGCCAAGATCGGATCATTGGGTTAAAATGGTAGGGCTTTTTCGAAAAAAAATTACTATAACTTTCTTATTAAATAAAATATCGAGTTAGTTTAAATTTTCTACAATTCTTTGAATAAGGGCCTAAACATTATATAAGTAAAGTTTTTTGATATCACCAACCATTGGCCCACGGGGTGAGAAAAATTGAGTTTCGAAGACAAAACAACTCATATCTCCCTTAATCGGCATAGTATCGAATCGGTTTGAAGTGGTCGTTATTTCTCTAAAAATTACCTATAATCTTTGTCTGAAATAAGTTTTGCTATGACAAACCTTTACGACAAGGGATAACCAAAATATTGATGGAATTGTAAGAAGATGGGGCTTGTCGTATTGCCCCATTGCAAACATGAGAAACTTTTTTCACATGTAACAATTGTCGTACTGATAAATTTGAAGTTTTTCTTAACTTTAAAGTGGAAATCTTTTTTATCTTCTACTTAGCACCGGTGAAATCTATTTCCGCCTTCCTTCGTGCCGAAAGGGATTTTTTTTCTATAAAAGAGTATTGAAAATGTTACGTTTGGAGTAATTGATTTCACTTTGTTCACTATTTTAAATTTGATCAAATGAAAAAATTTAGCGACTGACATTTTAAATTTAGATTATTGGGCTACCAGTTTAAAATCAAGAAAGATGATTAATATTGAAGAAGTAGTTGAAGGAAACGTATAATCAATCCTTCCAGTATAACCTTTAATAAATTCTCAACCCTACTTATGAGAAATAAAGAATAGGAAATTCCAGGTAACCTACAAATAAGAGTAACACAAGTAAGAGCTATCAATCAATGTATTTATCTTTTAATCCTTTGTAAAATATCTTTATTTTGAAGCTAAGAAATGGAGATATGATATTCCACCACCTTATAATATTGTAGTTTTTTAATTAAATTTGAAAAAAGCGTTCACCTTATTTGAAATTATATCTAATTTACTGTTATTATTGCTTATTATTCCATTATTTTTTATTTTATTTTATTTACAGTAGCTACTATTATTTGTTCCTAACAATTTTTTTAATGAATATTTACGTACGACCACGGTATACAAGCTTACATAGAAACTGATGAATGCTTACAAAGGAAAACGTTGTGTCTAGTGACAGAACCACCTGCCATACTTCACTATTGTTCCTTTTGCTTTACTCGTCCTATTTAGTGGATATAAAAGAGAGAGAGAAAGAGGGAATCGTAGGATTCTGTTTTCTGCCTCTTTCCCCTCTTGTGGTAGTGAATGGGGGATACAATTTCTAGTGAATAGTATCATGTGACAGCTCATTTTATGTATTACGCTTACCTATCTATCCTTAATGAATGTCAGCGTATCCGACCTACGTATTCCTAAATATGTATGTTTGTATTTTCTAATATAAAACATTATTTACTGACCTTATTTGAAATAATTTTAATTCGATGTTTGTATAATATTTTATCATTTTGTAACTTAAAAGTTTTAATCAATTATGTTTTTAACTGAAGGAGTTTTGTTCTTAGACTATTGGTTCTACTACGCTTCAGTATTTTGTTTAAAGAAATAAACTTAATTTTTAAGTTCGTTTACTTTATCATCAGTCATAGAATGGTCTTCGACGAAGAATAAGGTATTAATAAAATAACGTCTTCAAGCAGTTAATTTTTAGATGAATTTTACTTGTATCATATTCAGAAATCTCTGCTATAAACATCCTTTATTCCATTTCATTTAATTATTTCCCTTTCTTAAGGAAGCGCACTAAAGTCTTTTTTCTCTGGTCTTTATTCTACAGCTATTTTTTTGAACAATTTTCTTCAAAGAATGTCTAAATTAATGTTTGATCAATTCATATCATTTTTATTTGCTTAAACTTATCATATGCAATCTGAAATTCTAACCACCATTTTGCTCATCAAGATAGAGTCCAATGTATTATTTAGCCTTAATAATGGGTGAACGTAAAAAGCTTTACCATTGAATGGCAATATTTTTTCAAAAAAAATATGCGAGGATATGGGATTCGAACATATGTTTCTGTTATATTTTACGACTATGCAATGAATTTTTCGTGGTAATTTATTGTCTCGTACGTTTAAAATGTGAGAAAAAATTTATATTTTTCTTAAACACGATGAACCTGTTTCTACATTTAAAATTCCATATTTTTAAGATTAAAAATATAGAATTTATACAAAAAAAGTCCTAAAAAAAGTAAAGGTGAGATGTCGTCGCGTGTTCGCGGCTGGATCAGAATACTGAGAGATTGAAAATTGAAAATGCTTTCGTAATTACAATTTATTGGTTTAATAACATGAGTAAAACAAGACAAATCAATAATAATAAATGTCAATAATAATAATCAGTGACTTCATACAAAACAGTTTAAAATAATCGTCAGAATTTATTCACAGGTAGTTAAATATTGAAAAGCAGAGTTCAGTCCCATTGACAAAAGACATTAATCGCTAGTCTTAACACTTCTAACCACCAGTATTGTATTAACAACACTAGTATAATAGATAAGGCAAGTATAAAGTTCTATCACTGCAAATGCCTTTGCTGTTCACAAATAAAACTACCCTAACAGTTTACGAATAAAATTTAGTACATTATCTCATTCGTTTATAGTCCAACAGTAATTCACCGAACCATTTCTTGTTTTCATGTACTGTCCACACTGGAATTACTTGTGACGTCACCTTAATCGCGTTGAACTTAATTCATCCTAGAAATTCGCTCCTTCATTGTCCACCTCGCAGAAAACTCTCGAATCAAATTCGCATAATAACTCTTCAATCTTTTGCGCTTAAATCTTTTCAACATTGAAAATTAGATTGCTTCTCAATCTTTTCGCTTGAGTACTCTAGCATAGTACTTTCTCGCAGACACATCTCCCAGAACTGATCTAGCAGTCTCTCCTCGCGGACTGACATTATAACGTCTCGCTTAGACTGATTTTAATTGGTCTTCCCCGGAGTATTTATACTTCTATACTCTTTACCTGCCGGACCGGACCGAAATCAAAGCATGAGAATGATCGTCCGCACTCACACATTCCCATGAAATTCCTTCCCTGGTCCGGTAACTCTTCTCACGGAACATTTGCTTATGTGTGTCGGTGGGCAGTATTACAAATGACGATTGTTAAACGGACCTGTTACCTTTACTAAAAAGGTTCCTTTAGCCCCTTTCTGGATTCCTTCCATTGTTATATTTTCTACTACTTTATATTATATTCAATATAAAATTGATTCATTTTTATAAAAGATAAATAGATAGGGAATTATACACGAGAAGAATGGTTTAAACTCAGCTTTAAACGTTAAACAGTTACAGATTCATTTCAGGATAAAACTGACAACTTCCCTTACAGTATTTTTTACCTTACTGACAAATTAGCTTTACCGAACTGCTATTACAGTAAAGAGAAGCCCTAAAAGAAATAAAATATTTTACTATGACCTGTAGAAAACGTTTATTGGAATGATAAAGAGGGGAACATGGAAACTTTAGAATGAAAGTTACTTTTACGAATTGACAGTAGGATACAGAAGAAGAAAATAGCATATTTCAGTGGTAGAGTAGTAGCGTCTCAGCATTTCATCCGGAAGTCCTAGGTTTGAATCCCAGGCATGGCATTTTTCATAAGCTACAAATATTCATTCTCATAGGGAAAAATGTTCAAAGCAGTCGATGACCGCATTTTGTCATCTCAAAAAAAAAAGTTATACATGTATATGTACGTTATAAAATGATTTAAATCCATCTTAATTTTTCTGTAATATATATTACATCTCGAAAAAAATATACATTTAGTAGTAGAAATTTGGCGGTTGAAGCACAAACCTTAATGAATTGAATTAATGAAGTGACAGTCTCTATCATTGTTTGAGTTGGGTTTGAACTGAATGATTCGAATCAATCGAATGAATAATGTTACAAAAATAATAGAATTAAATTTGTCTTAAACGGAGTAATATTAAATTTAAAAAAGATCTGTTAATAATAATGGGCTTCATTTGGAGACTGCATGTAAGGCTAGAGTGATGAGGTATGCGAGCACCTCGTGGGAGGCTAGACAAATCATCATCATTTATGGTAACAAAAGGAGTACCCCTGTAGCGCTGTTTTGGAAGGTGCAAAGGGGTGCTCTTATATAACACCTCTAAAAACAATCGTCCGATTTTGAAAATTCAAACGAGGTATTTGATAGTAGGTTGAAGGCATGCATGCATAAGGTGCACTTTCGATCTAACAGATCACGGTTATTCGTAAAAATGAAAAATTGTTTATGAAAACGTATAAGTAATAAATAATCCGTTACGGTGCTGCACTTCTCATTCGGGCTTCTGGGTGGCGAGCCGCTAAATTCTCTTTCTCAATCTCCATTTTTACAACGAGCCGCTCCCATGATATTTTTCAGTAGAGATATTTTCAGTAGAATTCCTATTGAAACTACTGAATACAGCATATCGTGAGTGATTCATATTCATTGCCAAGCAGAAAATACTGAAAATAAACTGATGAAGATTTGTATACTTGTTCTTACGGTGTAACTGAACATTAAGAAAAGGAGTTTTTCAAAGTTTGAGTTTAAAGAAGTAAAATGAACAATGAAATTTACTATTTTTTTTTATATCTCGGTAACAAATGATGATATGTGTTTGATTTTGTGTATATATATATATATATATGTGTGTGTGTGTGTGTGTGTGTGTGTGTGATCTTCATGTGAATATCTAAAACCCAATTTCTAAATTTCTTTGAAATTCAACTTTGAAAGGAGGTGAAGAAAGGTAAAATAAGTTGAACAGTGATTGTAAAATTTTCCCAATCCCGGATTATACTAAAGAGATATTCAATCGATTTGGGCTAGCAAATACTCTTCAGATAAATAGTTAAAAACCATTTTTTGGGTTTCTTAATCCGATTTTTTTTAGGGGATGCGAATGTATACGGCGCTGTGGTTCAACCAACTCTGCCATTGAGTTACTGTTACTGTATGTGTGACTGGCTGCACCTGTCTTCGGTTACTTGACTAATAAAAATAAAATAAAAAGATTGACCGCTACGGGAAACGCAAGTAACTATATAGAGCGACGTAGTGTATATATACATACACATACACACACACACACACAGAGTGATACAAAAGAAGCAGGACAATAATAATAATTTCAAACACACCAAAAAGTGGTAATTTTGTAACTATGTATATCTGCACTTGTTTCTACTCGTATCTTCTAGTTTAATGGCCTTCAGTTTTACAATTGAAGAAGCTGTTTCCACATTTTAATATCATAGATATTAATTGTATGTACATATATATATATATATATATATATATATATATATATATATATATATTAATTTTATGCTAAAGAATGAAAATTATTACATAAGAAAATGCATTTATAATACTATGTATGACCCTTTATTATTTTGAATTTGATTAATGTAATGCGTATTCATTGCATGAGTCAGTGCAGTTTTGTATATGCACGCACGTTTATAGTGCCTGTCTGTAGTTGCATTTGCTGTTTTGTATTCTACCTAAATGAGTTACACAGAAGTTATTCGTTTTATTTTATGCGAAATATACGCCATTTATTTTACCCGTCTAATCATTCTTTTTCAGAATGTATTTCAGATGTATTAATAATAATAGTCAAATGCAAATACCTATTGTACTATCTAATCGCTTGTAAAGTTGTTATTATTTCTTAATTTATCATTCTCGTGAAATGTATATGCGACTTTATTACAGCATGTTGCATGTTTTGAAATAATATTAAGTCATAATAATAAACAAAGTGTATATAGTATGATTCCAAAGTATGATTCCAAATTGCCTTGCAATTTGGAATCACTATAATTTGAAATTATGGCAGTTCGGGAGTTGATTCTTTACTCAAAAATAAGAAAACAATTCGTATAAACATAGGTTAGAAAACTGTTCGTTAGGAAGTGTCGGCTTGCTAACGAACATTAAGTCCTAGTTTCTTCACCCTCTGTGAAATTAACTCGTACTAAAAATTCTTGGGGTATAAACCGAGGGGTAAATTTGGTTCTTTCTTTTATGGTCTTTGATTTAAGAAATAGAATAAAATTGCTCCCAGACTTCTATCTTACTTAGGTTTTAGAAAAACAGGATAAAACACGAGAAAGTTTTGTCAGTAAATACAGTATGTGGATGGAATAAAATTACTTTGTTAGTTTACTAATAAACAAATAAAAATTTCTAGTTAATTATGTAGAGAATCTAATTCTGAGAAAATTAATGTTTTTTTTTTTTTTTTGTCTTCAGTCATTTGACTGGTTTGATGCAGCTCTCCAAGATTCCCTATCTAGTGCTAGTCGTTTCATTTCAGTATACCCTCTACATCCTACATCCCCAACAATTTGTTTTACATACTCCAAACGTGGCCTGCCTACACAATTTTTCCCTTCTACCTGTCCTTCCAATATTAAAGCGACTATTCCAGGATGCCTTAGTATGTGGCCTATAAGTCTGTCTCTTCTTTTAATTATTCTTCTTTCTTTATCTATTTGCCGCAATACCTCTTTATTTGTCACTTTATCCACCCGTCTGATTTTTAACATTCTCCTATAGCACCGCATTTCAAAAGCTTCTAATCTTTTCTTCTCAGATACTCCGATCGTCCAAGTTTCACTTCCATATAAAGCGACACTCCAAACATACACTTTCAAAAATATTTTCCTGACATTTAAATTAATTTTTATGTAAACAAATTATATTTCTTACTGAAGGCTCGTTTAGCTTGTGCTATTCGGCATTTTATATCGCTCCTGCTTCGTCCATCTTTAGTAATTTTACTTCCCAAATAATAAAATTCTTCTACCACCATAATCTTTTCTCCTCCTATTTTCACATTCAGTGATCCATCTTTGTTATTTCTACTACATTTCATTACTTTTGTTTTGTTCTTGTTTATTTTCACGCGATAGCTCTTGCGTAGGACTTCATCTATGCCGTTCATTGTTTCTTCTAAATCCTTTTTACTCTCGGCTAGAATTACTATATCATCAGCAAATCGTAGCATCTTTATCTTTTCACCTTGTACTGTTACTCCGAATCTAAATTGTTCTTTAACATCATTAACTGCTAGTTCCATGTAAAGATTAAAAAGTAACGGAGATAGGGAACATCCTTGTCGGACTTCCTTTCTTATTAGGGCTTCTTTCTTATGTTCTTCAATTGTTATTGTTGCTGTTTGGTTCCTGTACATGTTAGCAATTGTTCTTCTATTTCTGTATTTGAACCCTAATTTTTTTAAAATGCTGAACATTTTAAAAATGTTCATTAACAAACGTTAATTAATTAATGTAATGTTAACGTCTACTAAAATTAAATAATTTGAGAAATTCAACTTTAATTAGAAACAAACTGGATCGGAAAATTGATACGATTTTAAACAGAAAAAGTTACATACAAATGCTAAAATGTATAAAAATAAATTTTAAAGACATCCTTTTAAAGCATATTAAACATTTTTGTTTTTTATAGGTTGGTAATAACACCTGAGTCAACCATCAAGTTATGTTTAGGAGAAAAAATTTACAGAACAGCAGAACTGTTTATATACTGATCCCTATTGTATGTTTAAATTAAAAGATTATGTAAAGGATGAATTTGTCAATATATTAAAAGTTAGAATAGAAACTGGTAATTTGTTCAAATACATCTGTTTTAAAATTTCTTTATACTTAGATATCATATCTATAAAATTTAATGTGGTCGATACGTGATTTTGATTAATTTATATCTTAAATTAGGTTCAGTGACTGTATATATAGATTAAAATTTCACAATTGACAATTCAGTACCCATAATCCAATTATCTCTAGTATTCGAAAGAAAAAAAAAAAGCAAATCATTTATTAAATATGTTGACAACATTTGAAGTTGAAATATATATATATGCAAGCGCATATACGTGTGCGTGCGCGCGCGTATGTGAAAAAATTAGTTATAATTAGAGGTTATTATAATAATAGGGAAAATTTTGGTAATAAGGAAATATGTATAACTCCTCACAAAAGCTAAATTTCGTTTTCAAAAATGTTCCATCAAATAATATAAAAAAACGTAAAAGTTATTATTTTACGAAACAAAAAAAACAAATTAAATATTTATTTAATTTATGATTATTACTCATATTTTTAACAAGGCAAACTAGCTGTTTTAACCAATTAAGTAATGAATTGCATTTATAAAATCCAGTGCTTTATGCTTTTTCCCCATCTTCTGAAAATATAAATTATTTTAATTAAATTTTATATTATCATTGTCAAACATTTTGTAATAAAAAAATTTTAACACAAAAGTTTTATTTCTATATTACTTGCTAGTGAAGTACAAGCCGATATTTTTTAAGTTATATTTCCAGTTATGGTTGGTTGGTAAAGAGTAGTTTTTTTTATTATAAATAAATATTAGTAAAAGTTTTAGAAATTATACCTTAATTTCATGTTGTTCCCTCTTATTTGAGTATATAATATTTCTTTATAATTCTTAGGTTTAAAACCATAAAATTCATCATAGGTATATTACTTATAATAAATTTAAAACCAAAAAGATCATTTAAACGTTACATATAATACGGATCCAAAAATTGGCAATCGCATAGATATTTATTTTAATATTTTGAACATCTATGTGACATTTGTGATTAGAAAAAGCTCAAAATTTTAAACAAATAATAAAAACAAATTGATTCGACTAAGCAGTAGAAATAGAAAAAAAAAATTATTATTATAGTGTGTTGCAGCATGCAATTGGAAACACATACACACACATACATATATATATATATATATAATTTCCTGAATAAAACGAATACATCTGCAGTTTAGATAGTTCAATATATTATTTAAAGACAGCTTCTGAAAATAACATGACAGAGAACATAAAGAATTATCTCATAGCTGGTGAAACGTTTTGTCTGATAGCTTAGTCACATTGTGAGAAATAGAATTCCGTTTGTTAAAATTGATGTAACATTGAATGAAAAGTGATTGATTACTTTCCAATGTTTTCTAACATTTCAGTTTGACTTATTGTTTTCCCTATTGTTATATATATTACACACACACACATATATATATATATATATGTATACTAGGATCCCTTTTCACCCAGCTTTACTCACCATCCTTTATGGTGGGTAGCTGTCGGATATTGGTCATCTGCTATAATAAAATAATTAGTTACTGATTAACACTTTGAGTGCCATGTGTAACATTTCGTTACCCACAAATCTTTTCAATTACCCCATATGTATCACGTACAGTATTTTAGTTATTCTTTTCGTATCAACATGCCTCTTACTTCTGTGTAAAATAAATCGAAATTATTTACCGCTGGCCTGTATGTAAAATTTTCTGTTCTGTGCAAACTGGGTCCTTTTTTATATCGTTTTAGGGCTATTTATTTAATGTTTATGTTGATTACTGAAGTTGAAACTATTTTTATCATTTGTTATTAATAATAATCAGTTTGTATATAACTCAAGGTATAATCAGTTTATATATGTTCATAACTTAAGTAATATTCAAGACCCTTCCCCTGGGCTTAAAAATTAAGTACAATGATAACCGATAGATAAATTATAATAAAAAATTAAGAGTGGAACATTGTGTGTAGTTTAATCATAAAGTATGAATAATTAACTTTTATTAATATTTCTGGTTATAAACAATTCTAGTTGCTGCTTTGTAATTATTACTATTTTAAGTTATTTTAAATTAGTAAATTATTTTTTATTTTTACATGGATGTGTAACTCAGTTTGAGGCATTAATTGATTTATGTACGTCGTTACATAGTGAAATTATTGGAAATCTAAAGGTTCAATAAATTCTTTCTTTGTTAACGTATTTTAGCTTAAGATGTTTCTTCCCTGAATTTTTTTGTTTAAGTAATATCTTTATTGTGCCGCTTGTTTTTCTTATCTTTCTATTTTCATTTTATCTCATTTGATAAAAATAATCATTCAGTCCAGTTTTTAATTTAAAAGTAGAAGAAAAACGTTGTAAAGATTTATTCATTTATCTATTGAAATAAATAATAAAATTGTTATATCAAGTTTCATTAGTAAATAGAAAAGCAAAATTAATAAACCGATGATGAAATAATAATATTACAATTAAAATAACAAAAGAGATAAAAAAATAAAAAATAAAATAAAAATTCTTTGGAAATCTCACGGGAGTTCAAAATCCCGATACAATATATATATAAATACACTAAGTATCGTTTATAGTGACATCGGATATAATGACATATCGGATATAGTGACCAAAAACTTGTCTCTTGGTTAGTTTGGTATGCTGTTAATGCATAAATACAGTTTGTATATTGTTTATAAATACATATCGGTTATTATGACTTATTTTTCTTACTGCAGTGCAACATTTTATCGCTTATAATGACGGACGGAAGTGACTTATCAGTAACGTAGTCATTGTAGCTACATAAATATTTTGACAAGTAAAATGAGTCACTTTTTCCTTTTTACCTGCATATGCACTACAGTTTTTGTTTTTCTTATCTTTTTCCTGTACCATATTATTGTAAATGAAGCAGTCACACGTTCGGTTGTTATTAATCTTTTGCTTTGAGCGTATCACATCGTGCGGGTACAGTATTTTATTTTACCTGTGTAATAATTCAGAAATGATTTAATTATGAATTTGCGAAAAAAATTCACGATAGAAGAAAAGACGCACATTATCTGGCGGTTACAAAATGGCGAAACTAATAAGAACAATGCATCTTCAAGAGCTGCAATGAAAACCGTTCGACAGTCTCTCAGTTTTACAGAACTTGCTAATGAACAAATATAGAGTGTTTGTTTTAATTAAGAAAGGACCTTCAAAAACTGTATTACAACTCGAAATCTTCGAAACAAATCAAAATAACCGACTTTTTGCACAAAAAGTAATTTTTATAATTTTTCTCCATCTTCTTTTACTCTACCGTATTTGTTTTTATTATTGCGTATTTTTGTATTTTTATATTATTTTATTACGAAGATAAATTATTATTATTATTATTTTACTGTATTAAAATACCGTTATAGAAGGTATATTAAAGTAATACCACTAAGCTACCTAAACATCGGTTACTGTGACTATCAGTTATAATGACCTAAAATCGTCGGTCCTTTCGACGTCGCTACAAAAAATATTTACTGTGTATGTGTATACAATATCTGCATATTTATTCCCGCGCGCGCGCCTTTGTGTGTATAATATATATTGTATGTTATATATACACATATGGAATCATAAACGAATTTTAATTCATTAACTGTGGGCGTACTAATACTTTTTTTTACCTTTATCGAAAGATTTAATGTCATATTGGTAATGATAATTCGCTCTATTCTGTTTGATCTGAACGGTTATCAGTCTTTGTGCCCGATAAAATATGAGGTTTGGTGATTGGATAGGATATAGTGTTAACAGCGTTTAAGGGCGTTACTTATTTTGGTCGGTCAAAATTTGTTGTATTCAGTTTGGAAAGATTTATGCACGCCTTATGATTGGTTCAAAATTCGGGGATTGTGATCGGGTGGAATTTACTACATTACAAATTTACAGTTCCTTTCACTCCTATGTTGGTGTAATGTATGATATTTTTGATCGTTTAAATCAGAAGTTCCCAAACTTATTTTTCTCATAGACCACTTTCAAAATTTTTCTGGTTCCGGTGGACCCCCTGCAGCTACATTTCGTTGTACTGAATATGGAATATGCAAGTTTTTACAAGTAGCAGTCGCTGAGCTTCTCAAAACATTATCTGCCTAGATTGATACGCAAAGTCAAGCCAACATTTTAGTCCTTCACTATCGAAACCAGATGAATTTTCGTGGACCCCTGCTTATATTTTTTATGATGTTTATTTTAATAGCAAAAACCTGTTATAAAATTATTGCATCACTTTTTCAGATTACGGCGATAAGAATATGCCGACAAATTTAACAATACTTTTCTTTTGAATATAAAAATCAAACATTTCTAACGTCGTTTAATTTATTTTAAAGAAATTTATGAGGTAATTTTTCTATCGTTGCAAAGATTTCATTGGTGTTAATTGATAAAAGATTAATATTCACCGTATTAATGTATAAATAAAACCATTCTTCAGTGATATACCTGTGTACGTTTGTACAAAAATGATCGCTTGATGCTTAATAAGGACTCCTCCGATCTGACTAACCGTTTTACGAAAATCACACTAAAACTTTTCTGATGCATTTGGCCTTTAAGTTATCTAACTATCTGAACTAATTAGGACACAGCAGAAATTAAAAAAGAGAGAGCGAATATTATTTTACGCGTGGCATTTTCGGTGTAATGTTTTAAGCCGATTTTTGAAAGATAACAACTGTACCTATCCGTATTGAGATATTAGAATAATGGCTGAATTTTGTTGAACATTTATTTAATTTAAATTCGTGTACTTTGTTTCATGTATCAGCTGCAAAATACGGTGATTTATGCACTTTTTTTTACGCAATCAAGTGACGAATTTGTTTTAGCGATTGAAATATATAAGGTTATATGTGTAAACGTTTGTTATCGTTATTTGTTTGTTGTACGACTACTATTGTTTTACGAGTATGTTATTTGCTTTTGGTAGAACCAGAATAATTTAAATACGTTTAATTTCAATAATGACAGACATATATGAAAACGATATTTAGTACGATTATAGTCGGGGTAGTTTCCATTTTGAAACTAGCATTTATACCCAGGAAATTTGTTTGCTTAGATGAATCTGCGATCCCTTTCTGAGGAAGGCTGATCATTAAACTGTATGTTCCAGTTAAACGATTTAAATACTGTGTAAAGCTCTATAAACTCTGGTCTCCTGGGGGTTATAATTGGAATTGTGAAGTTTACGGAGGAAAATAGATAGCTGGAAGGAGCGTAACATTTAACACAGTATTAGAATTTATAGAATCTGTTAAATTCAAATTGTACATTGTACGAGATACACTGATAATTTTTATATAAATAAACAATTCATATGTTATTTAATGGACAAAACCTCACAAGAATTATAATAATGATAAAACCTAGAGATTCATCCGATTGAAAGTGTCATATGCATGACTAGTCAGAAAAATTATCTAATGGTACCGAAAAATAGGCGTAGAACTAATGTGCACCTCCGTAACCATAATGCACAGTTTCTTTTCAAAACGTTACAGGTAGTTAAATGAGTAACATCAAATTCTGTAAATCTGTTTTGTTTAAACTTGATAATATTCTCTTACAAACAATACAGTTTTTTAATGGCAGATTATTGGGTACTAAAAAATGAGGACGATGTAATGTCTGTTATGCTACAATTTCTAAAAAAGTGTGATCGCCCGTTAACTTTGACGAAAGCAAAACAAGTTTCTTTAAAATGTGTAGGTGTGAACTTTGTATCGTGA
Source organism: Lycorma delicatula (assembly GCF_047948215.1). NCBI lineage: Eukaryota > Metazoa > Arthropoda > Insecta > Hemiptera > Fulgoridae > Lycorma > Lycorma delicatula. The sequence goes on along the minus strand of NC_134463.1, from coordinate 15,562,101 downwards.
CAAAAACATTATTTTTAATTTTTCTGAGGTACGTATTTTGTTATATTTTATAATTATTCAATTCAGCACTTTATACAGTTTTATTATTACATTATATTTTATATTAAATATAGAGATGATATATATGACTAAAAAAATTCAGAGGTATTTTGAATTTCGTTTTGTAAACGAAACGCGGCTGCTCAACCAACACTGCAACTGCCCATATTATTGAATCTTCGACGGGCTGCACTTGCCTCTGGTTACTTGACTAAAATACATAAAATAGAAAAAAATTTACTACTACAGGGAACGCTAACAAGAACATAGAGCGAAAAAAGCCGCGACGGAGATGCTAGTATCATATTTATTATATAATATAAATGTAGTTCTGCTATAAAACTATCTTGTTTACATAATAAAAATGACATTTTCAGTCTTTGTTATGTTCTATACATTTTATTTGTGTGTATCAATCTGATCTACACAATATTCATTAAACAAAATATACATAAGTTCTCATTGTGAATACATCTGGTCTTGTGTATCATAAACAAACACAAATAATAAAAAAACACAGATTAATTGAAATGTTATTAGGTAGTGGTAATAATAATAATATAGGTTAAAAAAAATTTTAACTAATAATATGGCGGAGGTCTAATCCGAAAAATTTGAGAAATATCTAGCGTTCAAAGTGTTGGAAGAGATTATTTAGATAGTTTATTTTAATTAAAATAAATAACAAACAAACAAAAAATAAATCAAATAGTTTAATTAAATTGACATTTAAAGGTAAGGTTTACATGTTAAGGTTTTTTTGTTTTTTAAATAATTGATTTTCTTATTTGGTTGGTTTGTTTTTTTTTTTATTTTTTTGTGTTTATTTCTTATTTTTTTAATATTGTAAAATGTTAATTTAATTAATTTTCCTTTTTGGATTTTCTGTTTTCCAATACCTGTTTACTTATTCTCGATTACTTTATGATTTGTTTTATTTAAAATATAATATTTAATACTAATAAATTTCGTATTTTGCATTTCAAATGACTGAATATTGTTTAAAGTTTGTTTTCTGTTTTGTTGAGGAATTAAACATTTGTGATGAATTTTGTCTATGCACTAATTTAATAACGTCGATATTTACTTCCTTATCAGTCATTTTACATGCATCAGATAAAAAAAATATTGTAAACAGTATTTAATTTTTTATTAAATGTTTGATATAAAAATGAGTTTTCCGATTTTGAATATTGATGATTAAAATAAAATTTTAATTTTCTATGAAATTTTGTAAACGAACTAGTTTTTAAAAAAAATTAATAATAATTTTCATATAAATTTCTAAATTACAGTTCTCTAACTATGGTGTTCATGAAAAAGTTTTATTTATAAATGTTAGTTAATCATTTTATAAATTTGGAGATAATAAAAAAATATCATTGTTAAATTCAAAATTAAACATTAAAATAACATTAACCCAAAACATTAAACATTAACCCACCGGGTCGGTCTAGTGGTAAACTCGTCGTCCTAAAACAGCCGATTTCGAAGTCGAAGTTCTCAGATTCAAATCCTAATAAACTTTGATTCGGATTTGAATACTAGATCGTGGATACCGGTGTTCTTTGGCGGTTGGGTTTCAGTTAACCACACGTCCAGTAGTAGTCGATCTGAATTTGTTCAAGAATACAAATTTATCGGTATAGTTATATTGCGCTGATAAGTCGCTAATGACTTTAATTGTTGATGCGACTGTAAATAAAGGTATTAAAAAAAAATAAAAATAAAAAATAAAATTTTTTATATTACAATTAAGGAGTTTTAATGGAAAAATAATAATGTAATGGCAAACTATAATGTAATCTGAGTATTTCTGGTTTTAAGTTACTATACATGCAGTAATTTTTTTTTTTGAATAATTTATTATAATTAAAATACACAGGAAAATATTTATTTTTGTAATGTATTATTTTGTATATGTATATATATATATATATATATATTATACGTATATTTACAATATCGTATATTTATAAAAAATGTATTTATTTTTTCCTAAAACTTTATATCAGACTTTATATCAGAAAGTTAAAAGCTAAATTTATTAAAATATGTGGAGAAATCCGAAATATTGTATCTTTTAAATATTTTAAAGATGTTTTCACTATTATGTAAAATATTCAGTCAAATGTTTCAGATAGTCATGAAATCGTTGTTCGTATTTTTTTTTAGCAAGCGCTTTATTTCTTGCTTCCTTGTACTAAATACTATTTTATAATAATAACTTTTTAATTTATTACAGTATCTAAGGATACTGTAATACGTAGATATTGAGAATGTTTGGATAATCTTTAGATATATTTCTTTTTGGAAGCATTAGAGATCTCGATGTTAGAATCACTCGATGTAACCCATAATTGAACCGTATATGCCCAGACTAATTTTAACATCGACTTTGACTTATACACTACCATCTTAGATTCACTTGAGCATTGTTATTGTAACAAAAGAAAATAGACAAACATGTTGTTTGATTTTCCCGAAATTTTTTGAAAAATCACAACAGCTCTTTCGTTGCACGACACCTTCCTCAATGCTACAAAGAGAATAGTATGATAAGTTTCTTTGTAACAGTCAGTACTGCCGGGTACTGTATACCGAAACAGCTGCTGTGATTTTTTTTAAAAATTCATGAAAATTAAATAAATTATTTGTCTATTTTCTTTTGTTATCATGGATTTTCATCAAATAACGGCTTCATCCGTCGATCGTTGTGATTGTTTCCCAATCATCTAGTACGTACGTTTAACCGTTGAATCGAACTAATTCCTTTTCATTTGTTTATGTTTTATTACGTATGTTGAAAAACCAGATATATTTATAAATAAATCTAACTGTAACATTCCTACGTTATTCAGCCCCAAGGAAGAAAAACGCTTGCCTTTGTAAAAAGTAATTGTAATATGTCATTAATATATCATTAGTCCTGCATTTTAAAAATATTAAACCAAATTTATAATGTATCCTAAATTTCGTTCCAAAAGCAGAAACATCCATTGTAAATTTTTGATTAGCGTATAAGCCAAATAAAAAAAAAAATTGTATTATAGATATTCTTTCACTAATTTTTGATTAAACGAATGTAGCTAAAAGTAGTTATAAGGTCATGAGAGTCATAAGGTGTAATGTGACTATATTTTTAAATAAATTAAAATAATGGGCACAGCGAGTTAAACTTTAGAGATAATAGCCAGGTTTATTAGTGGTTTTGGACCCAGGATAAATTCATGTTCTACAATAGTGTATTGTTATTCATAACACATCTTCTACAAGTGTACATTTTCTTTAGAAATTTTGGTAATTAGAAGTTAAATTCAATGTCACAGGTTACCTTTAAAATGTAGTTATCTTATCAGCTAGTCTAAATTTTAGTAAAAAAATGTACTTCTTATAAAAACAACTGTTTTATTTTTATAAAACAGTTATTGTATATATATATATATATATATTCACTGCAAACGCTAGGTTTTAAGAAAATGTAAAGTAGATTTTACGTAAATAATTAACCGCGCAACTTCTATGATCGATTGGATTGGATTTTCATGGATTTTTCATTTTAAAAAAAAATTTGTATTTATTTTTATTTTTAGTTTCTTTTTCTTCAATAGTTAATCTGAGTCTATTTTAATATATTCTACATTTTTAATTACCTGTTTTATGTATTCTTATCTGACTTTTATCTATAATCTTTATTTTGCTAAAAGCAACTAATTTGGTGTTGTATATGATTTGACCTCATTCTCTTCTTATTACATTCCCGGCTAGAGCAGTTATAGTTATAACGGGAAAGTATATAGATAGGACAAAAATCTAAAACAATTAGTCTATTTAAAGTATTGTGCCTTAAGGAGACATTAAAAGAAATTAACAAAAACATTTTTTATTAATGCTCCCAAGTTAAAAAAAAAAATTTTGTCCGACGGACATACGTATGTATATTAGCCTGTATTTTTTTCTTTGGCTTGATTCACCACATAAGCTTGTAGCTTGTGAGTGGAATGTGGAAATGGAATTTTTTAGCTGTGAAAAATGGCATGACTGATTGGGATTCGAACTCGGGACTTCCGGATGAAAGACCGAGAAATTACCATTCCGCAACAGAGATCGGAATTTTGTCTGATAACTCTGGATCCTGCTGACCGATTTTATTCAATTTGGTAGGCAAGTACTGCTTTCGACCGTGGGGGGGGGGCAAGAAAACGCTACATTTTTGCAAAAATTGAAAAAAAAGGTGGGGCTGTTTTGTCCGAAATAAAATTTAAAATCATTACTAGGGTACTTTAATAAAAAAATATTTTACAAAAGCTTTTTTTATCACCTTCTTTTCCCTCAAAAAAAGATTTTATATATTTTTATTCTTTTAGGTATATATTGCTTCAGAAAATATTAATGTTAAAGTTAATTGGAATTCGTAGTATTTATATTTTTTACATCAATAAGCCGTAAACTACTATACAAATTGATTGTCCATCGAATTCCAATGGTCCGTGGTAATAATAATAATCTTTTTATTAAAAAAAAATGTTATTTTAAAACTAAATTCATCTTGCAAGCTCATTCCATAAAAAGTATAAAAATATTAATTTTTTGATAGCCCTTATTACTCTTAAGTGTTACTTGAAAAAAAAAATTAGCCAATAATTTTCACCTTTTTTGGAAAATTGTAACTTTTTTAATTTTTTAAATATAGCCGTATCTTTATAGGTTTAAAAAGATTTTAAAAAGTTCTTTCCTAAATGTATTATCACAACCTAAACATTTTTTTTTTTTGAAAAAGCATCTATTACATTAATTAAATAATTATATGGTATGAAATAAAATCGATCATTTTATTACCTTCTTACGTGTTAATTTGAATTTTGATCTTTAATACTTCTGATGATGAACGGTGTAATATGAAAACGTTAATTTTTATGAAACATATATAAAATAAGTAGTAAATACGTAAACAGTAAAATTTGAGGTTATTTTTAACCTCTTATCAATTCGTTTTAAAACTTTCTTCAGATATAACCTATCACTTAACTAAACTTAGAAATCATTTCAATAATAAAATACATCAAAATATTTTTTAATTTCTCACCTTTCTAGATTCCTTTCATTATCATTTGTTTTTATACAAAAAAGGAAGTATACTGCATATAAATGTATATGCGAATTATTTTTTACTTCCTTGTATGAAGTACAAGAATGTATTATGTAGCGAAAAATTTCGGTTTACAGATTTCAACGGAAATATCCATTTTCACCATCTCTGAATCAATTTTGACTAGTTTCGGAGTGACGTCTGTATGTACGTATGTATCTCGCAGAACTCAAAAACGATTAACTGTAAGATGTTGAAATTTTGGATTTAGGATTGTTGTAACATCTAGTTGTGAACGTCCCCTATTGATTGCAATCGACTGGACCAAAAGTGCCCGAGAAAGCCCAAAATCGAAACAAATTGGATTTTTGACATTTTATTAACTGCAGTAACAAGCCCTCATTGGCAGTTTTTATTTGCTTTCATTGGTTCCAGAGTTATAGCCAAATAAAACTTTAATTAATGAAATATTTGGATCTTACATGGGGAAAGCACATCGGTTCTAATCAGATTTCATCTCATTTTTTATTTAAATATATTGATTTATTAATAATTAATAACTTCCTGTTGTAAAAAGATTTTTACAATAAATAATTATTGAATAACAATAAAAAAAGAAGTTATGAAAAAATATCCGAATTTATTAATGAAATAAAATTTTATGTACTCATTTAAAAAAAAAAAAAAATGTTTATATATAATTTATTAGGCGTAGAAGGAAGTCATGTTCTGTCCACAAGATCTACATTTTAGAATTAAATAATATGTATTATAATAGATCGTTTAATAATGGGAAAATTTTGTAGATGTTTTACTATATAGCTTAGAAAATAATCTACACCTTCGACTTATTAAATAATCTTAAGCTTCTTATAACAAAAGGTAAAAGAAGCTTTTCTTGTAAGATGCGGTCACTAAAAGTCAGGCTGTTATTCATCGTAATCTTTAATTAAATTTAATGAAAAGTTTCGAAAATGCATTTTCAATTTAGCTTTTTATTAAATTTTTTTTTATAAAAAAAGGAATATTTCTCAAATTTATGTAATTTATTGTTGTATTTACTGCTTATTTCATAAAAATTAACGTTTTCATATTATACCGTTCATCATCAAAAGTAATAAAGATCAAAATTAAAATTAATACATAAGAAGGTAAAAAAATGACCGATTTTATTTCATACCATATTTAATTAATGTAATAGATGCTTTTTCAATTTTTTTTTACTTCTCGCAAAATTGTCAGCCTAAGATAGAAACATTACTTTTTTCAATATAGTACTTTGTAGTTGGCATATTTAGATCAATGACTTTCTAATATTTTACCTTTAGTTTAAAGTGATTTTTCTAACTCATTAGATTAAACGATCTTGTAAGCTTTGTTCTCAACATCTGAAGTGAATCTTCGACCAGCGAACCATTTCTTCACATTTCAAAAAAAGGAAGTAATCGCTGAGAGCTAAAACTGGCAAATACGGTACATGAGAAAGGCACTTGGAAGTGTAGGTAGAGTTTAGCCGCAACATCTAGAGAAGTGTGTGCCCAGGCATTATTGTGGTAAAAGAGTACTTTCTTTTTTAAAAAAGTGGTCGTTTATCTTGAGTAGCATCTTCAATCGGTTCAGTAGTGAAGAGTCATATCCCCAGTGATAGTCCTGTCCTTTTCTAGGTTTCCCTTTTTTTCAGAGCAATTTTACCTGCTTCCACCCACTGTTTGGTCTCTGACGCTTAATAGCGAATCCATATTTCAATCGCTGTTATAAAACGTTAAAGAAACTTAGCGGAAATGAGATTGAATAGATTTAAATATCCGAGCGATGTTAATTTAAATACTTTCTTGATCGAATATTAATAAACATGGCACCCGTCAAACGGAAAGTTACCCAAAACATCATGGAAATTTAACAGACACGGTTTACCGGGATTTTTGTAGAGCCAGAAAACTCGCGTTTCTTTAGTCGGCGATTACTTAATACCATATTGTGGATTTTTATGACGATTTCTTCGGTGGTAGCGGTGTTTGATCGTTCTAATGATTCATCATTGTTAACGGATGTACGGCCTCATTTAAATTCAGTAGCTCACTTTTACAATTGATAAAAAAGGACAAGAATCTTTTAAAGTGGATTCTTTACGCTATTTGTATTTCTGCCGGGATTAAACCTTTTAAAACGAAATGCTTTATAACAGTTCGAAATTTAGTTTTATCAATTTTTCAAAAAATCTTTTTCATTCATAGTGATCTACCGTTAGGGCAAGAGCTGTCACGGCTGTTGCTCTCCATGTTGTTCTGTCCTTTGCTATTCTCTTTGTTTCAGCATATTTTCCCTTTTCCATAATTCCAGCCAACATTTTAAATCTCTTCCTTTCCTTCCATTTACCAAGCTTCTATCGCATCTACTAAAAAACCACCTTCTTCTCATACAATATACCCGGTTCCTTTTTTCTATATTCAATTACATTTAACATTTTCCGGTTCACTTCGATTCTTCTTAATACTTTTTCATTTACATGATCTTGCCATCTGACATTTATCATTCAGCGCCACACTCGCATCTCAAAAATCTCAATCGTTTTCTGTCTGCCTTTCTGTCGTTCACGATTCAGGTTCTTAGAGCTTCACACTCCTAATAAAACGTTTTACTAATTTCTTTCTTAACGCTAAGTTTTACTTTCTACATAGCAGTCTTCCATTCTTATTAAATGCCTACTTACCTCTTGATATTCTCGTTTTAATTTCTACTGTGCAAGTCAGGTCATAAGTTATAATGCTCCCTAAGTGCTGAAATTTCTCACCAGGTCTTACCTCTCATTTCCCATCTTAATCTCAAACCTTCCTCTTTTCCACCTAATACCATACATTTTGTCTTCTTTTTGTTGATTCTCATACCCATACCTTTGCAAGTTTTATTCACGACATCAAGCATTCTATTTAGTTTACTTGGGCTCTCCGTCAGTAGCATCATATCATCAGCAAAACGTATACATTTCATTTTTTTTTTGGTCTTCAGTCATTTGACTGGTTTGATGCAGCTCTCCAAGATTCCCTATCTAGTGCTAAAAAATGTAATTAATATCCATAATATAATGTAAAAATTTAATTTCTAAGAGTTTTTCCTGTAATTAGAAAATTTTTGGACATTACTTGATAACATATATCCATCGTGGTTAATTTTGTTATATCCTATTTTATGTAATTTTTAAATAAACAATAATATCTGTCTTTATACAACAGCAGAGCTCTTTTATCGTTATCATAAGTAACAAATATCACTTTACACAGAATTAAAAATTAAAAAAAAAACAAAATCCTTTTTATATCACTTAATTGTTTTATGTAAATAAACTATTCATCGGAAGCTGATGATAAAAATAAAGCAAGATGATGAACAACACAAAAATGTAATCTATAAAACGTATTTTTTAGAAGAATGTAGAAAAATAATAAATATAAAAAGTATGAACGAGATTTGTAAACGAAGAAATAATCAAAATTTTGAAAATGAAGACGTTGTACTTTAGTGATAATGTTATAATTTTATTTTAAATTAAAATAATGACATCCAGAAATCATTTTGTAGGTGAAAAGAAATACTCGCTTTACTGATTACCTATGTAGACAATCATAAATGTATAAATAAATAATAAATGAATAATTAATAGTTCATAAAATGAATTATTCAATTCATAACAAATACTTTTAAGTAAAACTGTTTAATAGGTTTAACAATTTTTACAATGAGTTACTATAAATATATAATATTGAAATATAATTAATATATATATATAATAAATAAATGTAGGATATTTTTCAGTTTTTTTTTGTTTTTTTTTTTATATTTTTTATTTGGTATTAACTTTTCTTTAATAATTTTTCTTTAATTTTATTCATTTGCATATAAAATAACGTTTTAAACACTTCATCATCAGAAGTAATAAAAAATAAATTGAAATTCTAGATTTGTTTGAAAAGTTTTCAGCCTGACCCAAAATGGCGCATGTATAACCAAACAACTATGCTATTTGTCAATTATGATTCTTTAGATGGCATGCTGCTAAGTTTCAGACTCGTGTATTTAATTTCTTGATTGTAGCGATCAAGTAAATCAAACAAGTTTTGACATTTTGAAAACAAATGTATACCATCGTTAATAAATAATAATATTTGTCTTTGTACAATAGCAGACCTCGTTTATCTTTATCACATCGTATCAAATGTATGAATGTGAAAATAGGAGGAGAAAAGATTATGGAGGTAGAAGAATTTTGTTATTTGGGAAGTAGAATTACTAAAGATGGACGAAGCAGGAGCGATATAAAATGCCGAATAGCACAAGCGAAACGAGCCTTCAGTAAGAAATATAATTCGTTTACATAAAAATTAATTTAAATGTCAGGAAAAGATTTTTGAAAGTGTATGTTTGGAGTGTCGCTTTATATGGAAGTGAAACTTGAACGATCGGAGTATCTGAGAAGAAAAGATTAGAAGCTTTTGAAATGCGGTGCTGTAGGAGAATGTTAAAAATCAGACGGGTGGATAAAGTGACAAATGAAGAGGTATTGCGGCAAATAGATGAAGAAAGAAGCGTTTGGAAAAATATAGTTAAAAGAAGAGACAGACTTATAGGCCACATACTAAGGCATTCTGGAATAGTCGCTTTAATATTGGAAGGACAGGTAGAAGGGAAAAATTGTGTAGGCAGGCCACGTTTGTAATATGTAAAACAAATTGTTAGGGATGTAGGATGTAGAAGGTATACTGAAATGAAACGACTAGCACTAGATGGGGAATCTTTGAGAGCTGCATCAAACCAGTCAAATGACTGAAGACAAAAAAAAACATATACGAAGATTTACATTTACATTTATTAGGTATTATTTTTATTATTTAACATATCCGTTCATTTGTTGATATATTATTTTTCTACATAAATATTGCTTTTATGTTAAGTATATTCCCACAAATGAAAGTTATTTTTACAAAATATTCGTTTACGGATATTAATTAAATTTTTTAAATTCATTTAAGAAATGTTAGAAGATTCTCAGTTCAACCCGTATGTACTTCTTTTTATGTATGTTCAATTTTTACTTTCTGTCAAATGAGCCAATTTTGATGATTTTTTTATTAATTTTGTGGAGGAAAATAATTCGGTGGCTTGTAGTATTATTTTTCTAAATACTACATGTAAAAAAATTCTTAATTATAAAATTGCATAATCTTGATTTATATATATTTTTCCCGTTATTTTCTTATTATACTAGTTTTAAAGATTTATCACAAAGTTTTATATAATATATATTCTTATGTTTAACTGAGCATCACGCTATTAGTAGAACTTTCAATAGGGCATAAAGTATACTAGAAAAAAGACCACGTTTGTAGAGTTTTTTAAACGGTAATTTCTCCCAATTTCTTTTCTTAATTTCATCAATATTAAGAAATATACGGTTTTTAGCCTTTGCCTTTTTTTAAAAATCTATCGATATTAAGAAAAAAAACAAAAGTAATCATTTAAAAAACTGTTGAAACAGGGAAAAAATTATTGGGTAATAAGTTGTTATAATTTCGGTACAAATAAGTCGAAATTTAAGAATTAAACAATTATATTACTTCAAATTATAAGCGCATCTTTTATTTAAATATAGTTCCAGTCTTTCTTATGACGCAGACAAATAGTTAAGTTACACGAATCACAAGTCAGAGTTGTTTTCCTCTGATAATAACGACGTTCTCTATATAAGCAGTCCCAGTGCTGAACAGAATAAATGTGTCACTTGTAGAGGAGCATTACGACTATATTTCAGTGGGTTTGACATGATGATGTTTGTCTCGGTAAACAATGTAACTACCTTAAAACATTACTACAATATGGTACATATTACATATAATATTATAATTTCCTTATAACAAGGAATGAAATGTTTGTTATGTTATATTATAATAGACATTCGACTATGTTAGTTTCGGAAGTGATTTTTATTTCATATCAAGCATAATTCAATCTTTTTGATTAACACACACACACACACACACACACACACACACACACACACACACACACAGAGAGAGAGAGAGAGAGAGAGAGAGAGAGAGAGAGAGAGAGAGAGAGAGAGAGAGAGAGAGAGTGTGAGAGAGAGAGAGAGAGAGAGAGAGAGAGAGAGAGAGAGAAGACTGAGAGGGAGGGAGAGAGTGATAAACAAATATTATGTCTACATTAAAATTAATCACTTCAAAATGAATAGAAACCAGATTTCTTTATTTCAAAATTAATCACTCAAACAACAGTAGGACTTAGATTACCAGTGACGAAGGAGCTGCGCTGTAAAGAGTTTGAAGTTTATTTTAATTCATTTATAAGTGAATTATGTATATTTTTAATTTTAATCTTTAATGATATTTTGTCTTGTTGATTAATATAAAATTATATATATATATATATATATATATATATTGTCATGCAGAGGTCTATGGACTGCCTAACTTTTTTTTTTTATCAATTCCTTTGTTTACATTTTAAAAATGGGAATTTATTTTTCTCTAATATATTATTGTGAAAACATGTGATAAAAAGAATGTATCTTATCTTATTCCGTTTGAGGTAAGCAGGTAGGCAATGTTCTTACTAAATTGTACTCATCGATGTACTTATGTAAGTGTGTTTGTGTTGTATGTATATATTGTAAGCGTGTGTGAAAGAGATGTGGGTGGGTGGGAGGTGATTCAGCGAGAAAGTGAGAGATAGTGGGGGAACAATACTACGATCAGCGTCGGCGCGTATTTTCAGTGGTAGAGGCGTCGCTTGTTTCAGTAGTGACGGAGACGGTGCCCGCGTCAAATACACTTGATCACCACTAGCAGTGTGTACGCCTTTCTTACCCTACTTTAACATTATATTATTTTAATATTGCAATATTATAACAAATTATTATCATAGTGATTCCACAGTGATTATTTATTTTGTACACATATATATATATTTTATTTTAATTCAGTTAAAAAAATAATCGGTGATTTGTGTTGTGTTAGTGATGATAGAGTATTCACCTACTTGACTTAACACGTCAATCCATTATCACGTGCATGATTTACGTTACATATTTATGTAAGATATCTTTGCATGCAATATTTTAATGATTTACTATTTACGTTTATTATATAATTTGATATCTATTTGACATATTATTTCTTATAACATATTGTTTAAAGTAATCTATAAAATGATAATTTTACGTACATATTAATAACACTGTATTTTTATTTATCGATAAATTATTTAATTTTATAAAATTATATCATAAATAATTTCGAAATATTTATGAAATATAAGATGAGATAATTACTTTGAAGTCGATCGTAGATATTTTAATTTTTAAGATGATTATAAAATTTATTTTAAATTAATGAATATAATTATTTTTCAAATAAATAATACGGTACGAGTGTTAATAAAAATATAGGCTTAAAATTTAGGTTTAATTTGGTGGGAAAAATTATTGCAACTCACACCTGCAATCGTTAGTCGTTAATAAGTTACACCACGTAAATAATTAATTTTACAAGTTTGCTTATAACACAATTAAATAATTCCAAATAAAAGCAAGTAGTAAATTAACAAAAATTAGTAACTAATTAATATTTTATTGACAAAATTATTGTTACATTTTTTTCCATTTGAATATTCTAACTTAATAAGTAAATTATTTTTTATGTATATCTAGTAAAATATTAAAAAAAAAATTACGATTCTATAATTGTATAATTTACCTTTAAAATTAAATGAAGGATTTTCCACCCCAAAAAAAATTCTTAGCTTTAAAAATCCTACATAATATGGGTGTAAAAAATTATATATTTTATATTATTAATTATACATTTTATTTTAAATTTCTTGTTAAGCACTGAAATAAAAATTTCAGTTATTTTATAATATACTGTTATTTAAATCATTTATATAAATATTTTGATTTTAGTAATAATTTTAGTTCGGTTAAGCCATTATTTTAATTTCATGTATTTTATCAAAATTAGTATAATTATAAAACGGTGTTAAATTAATATAATAAAAAGAAATCAAGTGGGAATCAGGGTTTGTTCGGTGTAAGATATTTTCCATATGGTAGGTTATGTAAATTAGCAGGTTCTAGGGAAAACCGCGATATTTAAATATTTGTTTCTTTGTAAGCTATCCTATCTTAGCTTGCCTAATAGCAATGAAGTACGAACGTGTAAGCATTAAAAATAGCAAGATTATATGAAGCAGGCCTTCTTGTTTATATCTACGCTACTGTTTAGTTTAGGAAGTTATTCTCTTACGTACGAACTGTATACAGAGATACCGCTTACTTATATACTAAATGTATATATATATATATATATATATATATATATATATATATATATAAACATATATATCGTATACACATACCATTTCCATCTTCTGACAACATCGAGTAAACTGTTCCAAAATTAAACTGTTTAAAAATTTTTTTTTTTCTTTAAAATAAAGTGCACTACTTCAGAAATCTTTAACTTTTTTCATGTTCTTGATTCTTTCTTAAAATTTGTTAGGAATAATACAAATATACTGATATTAAAACAATAATCTTATATTAAAAAAGTTTTTAATTAAATTTCAATTGATGTATTTTACTACAATATGTTTGCTTAAAAAAACAATTATTTAAATAATTTTACATTGTTTCAGTTTTTATTATAAACAAAAAAAAAAAATAAGTAAAAATATCCTAAAATAAAACGTGATATATATTTAAATAAATTAATATCTATTGGATATATTATTCCTTATAACAATAAGTGATATATATCAATTTCTTAAACACGGTTACCGCTGATATATGTAATAATTTATTAAAAATTAAAAATCAATAATTCAAGTTATGTTTACAGGCTATGTTATTATTTTTGTTTACTGACACATTTTATTTCAAATTTATTCGTTTAAAGATTTTTTTAAAGAAAAATAATAAAAATAATACGTTAATAACATAAGTACACCTTTACTTTAAAGACTTTTTCCATTTTTAGTAAAACTACAATATTTATTGTCAGTAAAAAATTTTTCTCGAATATTCCTGGTTGTTAAGATTGTTCGAGAATATCGGTCACTAGTTATTTTAAATATATAAAATTATTATTTTTTTTTGTATATCCACTTACCCAAGCTAATTTTTACTAAATTAATTTGATGAGTTAAATAAATAAGATCTGTCTTTGTAAATGTAGAGATTAATGAATTAAAATTTAATTTCTAGTTGTTTTATTAAATAATAATTTATAATTAATTAAAAATAGATAAAACGTATATATATATATATAATAAGATATAATAAGATCCTTAAATTCATAATGGTTTTGATTTGAATAATTTTTCGAGATTATTTATGAAATGTATTTCCTGATATTTCAGATATTTTTATACATAATGAAAAAATATAAAATTAAATAATGATTAATTGAGCTTCGACATTTCCCATTTTTATCTCAAAATATCTTTTTTGTAAACTTATTAAAAAGCTTCTAAATTTATTTATTTATTTTTTTATTATATTATAATAATGAGAATAATTACTGAAACTTAATTTTATTAATAGTTTTAATTGGATTACCATATTTAAAATAAGTTTTAATTGATTAATATTACAAAAATATACATTCTTAAATTATGTATACTTCTTGCATTAATAAATTATAAAATTTGATGTAATTTTTAATTTAAATCAAATAAAATTTAATATTTTTTTGGCTATACATACACACACATACATATTCATTTAATAAGCATACTGGTCCGTATTTTTAAAGTTAGAGCCAAAATAATATGAGCGCTTGTGCTAAATGAAGAAAAAATAAAGAAAATAACCGATTATGTTTAGTAATAATATTAATACTCAATGAGTACCTTCATAATGTTTCACATATTAAATAAATTTATAAATAATAATAATAATAATAATATTAAAAATAAATCCTGAATAAAGATTAAATGTTTTTAAACTACGTAATAATTTTAATATAGTATATATGCATATAATGGAATTTTTTTTTTGTTATTTTTTTCTTTCTATTATTTTTACTTTTTAAACTGTACAATAAAAGATGTGTTATTATGTTTTATTATGTAATATAAAATGAATATTTTTTGGCGTAAATTTTCGTAGTAATTTTATGTTTTAGTTATAAAAATACAAGAGGATTTATTACACTTTTATTTTATTAGATTGCAGATGGATGATTGTTTATATACTATGTCGTTTTATAAATTACAGTTGTAAAAATAATGAAAAAAAATCATTCATAATCTTTATATATATATTTATACATACTCGTGCATTTGTGTGTGTGTGTGTATGTGTGTGTGTGTGTGTGTGTGTGTGTGTGTGTGTGTGTGTGTGTGTGTGTGCGTGTGTGATTTCATAATAAATTTTCATCTTAACACATTAATACTAAACGCTGGTACGTATAAAAATGATGAACTTTTATTAGGGGTAAGGGTATCCAATGAAATTTTGGAGTAGTATGTTATACATATATATATTATTTTGTGTATGTATATGCGTACATGTATATACGTATAAGCATGTGTGTATGTATGTGCGTGTCTGTGTGTGTATGTGTCTGAATTCGTGCCGTAGTATTCAGAAACACGAGGGTGGTTCAGTCTCCTCCATGCTGTGACGTCATAGTGGATCGATTCCACGGATGAAGCTTCAACTAGCAGCTCCACGCGACAGACAGGTTATGTTCAACTTACTGAAACCAGAATTTAATCTGAATTTAATATTGTTTGATATATATTAAAACAATTCGGTGATTTTTAAAATTGCGGTTTGGTTAATTAAAATTAAAATTTTATATATATATTTTATATATATATATATATATATATATATATATATCTGTATTTATTTGAAAAATATAAATGTTCCTTATTATGACATAATATTCATTATTGTAATAATAATAACGTGACTATTTCCCGGAAGTGAACATTTTAAACTGTTGAATTTAACATCATAATAAAATATATATTCTATCTGCAAAACTCTATTAAATTTTAATTAATTTTACGTAATTTATCTAGACTTAATAAATTTTACAAATGTTTTAACATTTATATAACTAATATTAAATACCTTAAAATCAAATAGATATAAGTATATATACATATCATTATTTTAATAAAATTATGTATAAATGTTTATTATAAATTTATAATAAATAAAGATTTAAGACAATTTTATTTCTCATTTAAGTAAATATATGTTTTTACAACTTTTTTTTATTCGTTTCATTAAAATGTATTAGCAGTAAATATAAATTAGAAGTTATATTCAATTTATAATTTTTTTAATTTGATTCTATTTTTGTATGTTTTGATATAAAAGACTGTTGAAAAATGTTAAAAATTCTTTATTTCATACTTATTAACTAGAGTTTAAGTTAATGACAAATATATATGTAATATACAAAGCAATTTTTTCTACTTTAAGATATTTTAACTGAATGTATGATGTATATAGCCCTAATATGGAATTATAAATTCAGTTAATTTTAAGGTTACAATAATAAACTGAATTTTATTTCATCGTTTACATTAATTTGAATTTTTTTATAGTTCGAAAAACTAATATTTTTATTTTTTTACGAAGAATTGTTATTATTGTATAAATTAAATTTCACTTACCAACAATTTGAAAAGTGTAAACCCTAGTACTTTCGGAGTTATTACTCCATGGAAAGACTTCCCACCCTGTTACTCCAATGGGTTAACAGCTCTTAAAGTACTAGGATTTATATTTTTTAAATTATTGGTAAGTGGAAATTTAATTTATACAATTGTATTAATACCGACAGTGCCAAATGCTTAGTAAATTAAATGTTATTATTACTAATTATTAAGTTATTATTTAATCGAATAAGTAGTTTTATCATATAATAGGTAAATTTGATCGTCAATCAGCCGATATAAAGCTGGAAATTATAACAACTGAGATTCAAATCCGTCGGGGGTCAATTAAATTTTTATCGGTTTTTTTTTTTACTACAAGCTATCATTTGTCATTAGAGTACAAATTGACAGCTCTTTCTTGGGAATTCTTTTTTTTGTTAGAAACAATATCTAAATATAACAAACAGGAAGCTTATCCATTTATAAATTATTGTCAGTTTCTTCCTTTTTTTGTTGTAAAAAAATAATCTTGATTTATAGCAACTACCTAGACAAAAGAGAAAAAAATATTTTTAAAAATCCGTGATTTTTAACGGTAAAATTGTTATATATTTTTAATATATATATATATATATATATATATATATACACACGCATGTGTTTTACGTTTTATTTTTAATATTTCAAAGTATTTTTTGTTATATATTTTTAAGTTTTAATTTTAAATTTATTATGTATATATTTGCTTCCTATTTATAAATCTAACTCAGTGTAACAACAAAATGAAAGTTGAGTTCACTGTGATTGGTCAGCAAAATAATAATAAGAATCATTATTGGTCATGTTATTTAAAGAGGCCATTTGACCTTGAACTGCTGAATCAGCTTATAGGTAGGTATACAGTTGCATGCTGACGCAAACATAAACTGTGATCTTTATCTTTTCTTCCGGTGTCTGTCATCAAATAACCAAAAGTACCGTCCTCTGTGCTTGGTTTTTTTCTTTATTTTTATTCTTTTCATTCTGAATTATTGCATTGTATTGTTTCCTTATCCTTTAAAGAATTTAAGAATTGCATTCCCGAAAATAATATTTTATCAAGGAACATAATATTATACTTTGTTATTTATTTATTTATTTTTTCAAACGTTAGAGAATGTTTAAATTTTCAAGGAACATACCTATACTATTACGTTCTTAGTTGTTGTTTTTTTATATAAAATCATTTATCATAAATTTTATTGTGCATGATATTTTTATAAATGTAATATTAAAAAATATTATCGTATGTATGTAAATATATAATATTTCCTTATAAAATAAACCCCATTTAAAATTCATTGAGTTCTAAAATTCTTCTTTATTTTCTGTTCGACATAAAATGTGAAATAGTTTGATTAATTAATCGTTTGAAGTGGTAGCTCATATATATCATTTTTATATATATATAAGTGGTAGCTATATATATATATATAATAATAATAATAATAAAAGGTTTTATTGAATTAGTTTGAAGTAAATTTCAACTACATAAAATTATTAAACTTTCTAATTAGTCTAAAATAAATTTTGTTGAATATGTAACTGATATACGAATAAATTTATAAACCTGACTTTAATAGTTTTAATTTATTTATAAAAATTTATTTAACGTTTTGAAATTATCGTAAAAAAAATATTAAAAAAATTGAATTTTTTCCGTGATAGTTAAAATCTTAATATTATCGATTTCTGCAGACTACTATCTTTTATTTATCTCTGAAATTAATACTAATCTGTAAAATCCTAGAGTGGATGATAAATTCACTCCTCAGATAAATAATAACAGATAAATTTTGGCTTAGATTGTTATTTCTTTTTTCTAATTAGTATTATCTATGAACTATCTGCTACTTAATCAAGAATTGCTAGATTTGTGGTGATTTTTTGATTATTATAAATTTAAAAATAAGTGTATTTGTACATATACATATAAATGATAATGTTTTCTTTTTTTAATAACTACGTCCATTTTATTACTTTAAATAATAAAAAATAAATAAATATATACATATATGTATGTTAAAATTTATTAAAAATATTATAAATAAATATTAAAAAAATAAAAAACAATAAATGCCTTTTATCTATAAAAATAGCCAAATTTTTCGTTTCTTAAATTATTATATATGTATTTATATAAAAATAAATCAATTATTTTATATATATTCTTCCTTATATATATATATATATATATATATATATATATATATATATATATATATAAGGAAGAATCAAAATTTGTGTAACTGAAAATGTCGTTTTTTTTAAAGAATTCCTCATTTACTTGTCGACCGTTTTTTAATCGAAATTATTAAATAATTTTTAACGGAAATGTTCCTTATTTGACTAGTAAAACCAACTTTTTAAAAATCTTTCTCCCAAATCAAAATTTTTTATCAAACTATTTTTTTACAAAGAAAAAGAGAAACTGGCGTTTTTAAAGATAGGTTTACAAAATTCTCTTTTAGTATTAACTGATAATTATATTGTGTTGCAGAATACTTTTATATGATTCTGAGAGCTTTTTTGCCTTAAATTTTATTTGAAATATTATATATTTTTTTAACAAATTTTATAGTTAAGAAAATGGGTTGAATTTTTAAAACGTTTTCACAGTTTTGATAAGATTTTTATTAAAAAACTTTCTGTTAGAACTATACATTTTTTTGTTTATTTATGCGTGTATGTGCTTAAAGTATTGTAATTTCGCAAAGAATTTTACATTTTCGTGTGTTTTTTAAAGTAATATTACAAATTTTTTCCATAAAATTTCTTAACTTCATGCTAACTTTCTAACGAAGTAAAGAGTGAATGTTTTTCTGTTTATGTATTAGTTTTGAATATATACTGTTTTAAAAAAAAAACGTTCTAATTAAAGATTTAGGCTACTCTTTTCAACGTGGTTCTGTTTGAAATTACTAAAACAATTCTTAGTGAACTATTCTAACTCCAACGCTTCAAGGCGTTGGATAGCGACGTATTATAAAAACATTTCATCGTCCAATTGAAGTATGCAAAAATTCCTAATTTTAATTCATGTTGTATTTGGTAGATTGTATACATTTCTAGGCATATATTTGTAAAGTATTATATATTTTTTATTAAAATTACTTTAATGAATAATCAAATTAAAATATCACTGTGGAATCATTAAAAATAATTTTTATTTTATTTTTTTCTCTACAAAATCCTTTAAAATTATATTCTGTGGAAGTAGATGGTAGAAAGTATTATTTTACATACATAACAGTACTAATAAGATGCAGACAAATTGTG
The DNA here is from genome assembly GCF_047948215.1 of Lycorma delicatula. Classification (NCBI taxonomy): domain Eukaryota; kingdom Metazoa; phylum Arthropoda; class Insecta; order Hemiptera; family Fulgoridae; genus Lycorma; species Lycorma delicatula. The sequence goes on along the minus strand of NC_134463.1, from coordinate 15,541,967 downwards.
TGTGTTTAAATAATCATTAAAATGTGCTTAATTTTTTTATTGTTTTTTTTTTTATTATTATTATTATTATTATTTATTTATTATATTTTTACAGCAATTCTTAGTAGATAGTCATCCTGTCTTTCATTGTAAATACATTTAAAATTTGATGATTTTTGGTAATAAAAGATAAATCATAAATTGTTATAAAAAAAATCAATAATTACATTTTTAATATATTCAGTGTCTTGAGAACAGAACAAATATCAAATATATATTTTAAAAAATAAATATTTGTTTTTTTTTCTGTGTGTGCGTGATATATTTTTTTTTCAACCGATTGGCTGTTGTGGCTAGAAGCTCTCTCTTTCAATCTTCTGGTGGGAAGACGCAATTGGGTTTGGTTTTATTCTCTTTTGAAGTTGTTGTCAACATCTCTACCATCATTGAGGCGTTTATTCAACCGGGAGCGCCGGAAACGCTCTACGATCCTGAAGGTAATATTAATAAAAAATTTTATTACGACATTTAAATTTTTATTTTATTGTTATATTTGTAATTATATTACTTTTTTTATTTTATGTATGTAATTTAAACTTAGATAACTGTAGATCAAGTTTTATGTTACGTAGTCAGCGTATATATTAATTTTTTTTTTGTAATGATTTGTAAACAGGATGTATTTCTTTTTGTAAAAGAACAACATTAAAAACAAATTGTTAACTTATTAATTAATCATTTTTTTTAAAAACATTTCTTCATTAAATTTACAATTTCTAAACAGAAAGTTAGAAAATAATAAATTTTAAGCGGTTTTACTTAATCATATAGATTAGGAAATTTAATACATTAAATTATATATTTTATACATGACTGAGATATTTTATTTTACGCCATATGTGGTAATAATATTAATAAAATTATAGGTAACTAATGTCCGAACAGATTTTTATAACATATTTTCTCTTTCTACTTTCGTTATCAGGTTTTAACATGTTTCATGAGGCTGCTACAAAATTAAAATTTAGTAAAAAAATATTATTATGCAAACAATTATTACTTAAATCATCATACAAAAGGGTAGATTACGCAAATAAAGTTTTGTCTTATGTTGGAAATAAAAATAGAGAATAAATTTATAAATTGAAATATCTAATCTTTCGATTTTAAATATCGTTATAACTCTGAATGAGATTTTCTAAATTATTTTTGATAGATTGAATTTTAATATAGTCTGTCTGTGTTTAAAATATATAATACATTTTTGGATGGATTACCATGCATAATTTTTTTTAATTTTTTACTTCCTTCTACGATGCACAAGGAAGTATTGTAGTCGCGAAAAATTTCGGTTTTCAGATTTTTAAACGGAAATGTCTATTTTGACCATCCCTGAATCCATTTTAGTTTCGGCGTGATGTCTGTACATACGTACGTATGTATTTCCCATTACTCAAAAACGATTAGCCCTAGAATGTTGAAAAATTTGTTTTATGACTGCTGTAATATCTAGTTGTGCATCTCCCCTTTTGATTGCAATCGAAGTGTCCAAAAAAAGCCCAATCCAATATTCGACCAATTCGACTTTTTTTTAAATGTAGTAATAAGCTTTCATTGACAGCTTTTCACCGATATATCATAAGTGGTACCTTTTTTCATTGGTCACAGAGTTATAGCCCAATAAAATTTTAATAATAAAATATTTGGACCTTATAAGGGGAAGGCACATCGGCAAGAATTCAACTTCATTCCCTTTATTTTTTTTTAATTTAAATATATTGATTTATTAATAATAGCAATAATAATTAACCTGTGATTGTAAAAAAGTTGCAATAAATATTAATACAATAGTAACAAAAAATATGAAAAAATGTAATAAAAAATATATGTAATTTAATAGGCGTACAAAAAGTTATGTGGTGTCCACACCAGATTTTTTAAAAATAAATTACTGTAAACTAATATTAGTTTTTAATTATTATTCTCTCATATTCCGTTTTGTACTAAACAATATTTCCATGTAAATTTAATATGGAAATAAACTACATTCTATTAATTAGCGTGGGTTATTTTAAAAAATACATTATATTTAAAATTAATAAATATTTTTTTATAAAGCATAGAAAATTAATACAATAGTAAAAATAATAATCATTCAACAATAATTTAATAAAAATAAACAATGATAGATTAGCTTAAAAATATGTTGAATATATTTAAAGCTAATCTAAAAAAAAACTTAGTTCGGTTGTCCAGCCGATTACTCTTTTTACTTACAAACTCTTTTATTTGACGATTTACTCAATGATTATAGCTAATAAGCTACTAGCTTATTAACTAATAACAGTTCCTACAAATAAGAGTTTGTGTTCTCAGTATTAAACGTAATTTGAATAAATTTTTATGCAAATTATTTTTATTTATAAATAAAAGTTTGTTATAAAATGATAATTGATGTATTTTTTCTCTTGCGATTTAGCTTCTACACGGATTACGCAAATACTTGTTGGAGAGTTTTTGCATTTTCATTTTTCTGTTTGATAGTATAAATATTTTTTTTTTTTGTCTTCAGTCATTTGACTGGTTTGATGCAGCTCTCCAAAATTCCCTATCTAGTGCTAGTCGTTTCATTTCAGTATACCCTCTACATCCTACATCCCCAACAATTTGTTTTACATACTCCAAACGTGGCCTGCCTACACAATTTTTCCCTTCTACCTGTCCTTCCAATATTAAAGCGACTATTCCAGGATGCCTTAGTATGTGGCCTATAAGTCTGTCTCTTCTTTTAACTATATTTTTCCAAATGCTTCTTTCTTCATCTATTTGCCGCAATACCTCTTCATTGATAGTATCTGTTCTGTTAATTTCTTCGTTCTCTCATTTCACAACCCTGCGCATTGTAATTAGATTATTTAATATAAAATGTGATTTTACTATTACATATACCTTTAAAGATAGGTTAGTTTTGAATTTTATCTCGTCATCATCATCTCATACGTGCTTTTTGTGATGTAAATGGATGAAACTCATCTACGTAAAAAATAATTATTGTTAGATTAAATGAGAATGGTTTTAAACCATTATCAAGAAAAAGAAAATTTGGTTTAGCTAGTACATTTTTTTTACCAAAACTGTTATTACATGAAACCACAGATATGATTTAAAATATTTGTACGTTTTAATGGGTTTTCAACACATTTCACATCGACTGTGAAAAGATATTCTGCATTTACGTAACAATGATTTCAGGGAAACTTTCTTTCTGCGAATAATTAACGATTCGATGTGATTGTAGAATCATCCAAAAAGATACTGAAGAATGTTTTCCTTATAGATATTCAGTTTTTCTTTCTTTAACGAACTCCAGTAAAAGAATAAGGGTTTCAATATGACTCGTGTGTTTTCTTCTGTTTTTTTTTCTTTTTACCTGTGTTGAAACAGGACATGTATCAAATAAGCCGAATTCAATAATAAGTTGAAGATTTTTTCTATTTTTTCACTGATCATTAATTGACAAACTCCCGGTTTTGATTTTCTAAAACGTTCGGGATTTTTACTACGAGCGCTTTGTGGTCTAATATTAATGAAAACAATTTAAAAAAAAATCTGTTAAAATTAAATTATTGCGTATTAATTAAATTGCTATTAAAGCCGTATCCCTTTCTTATATTAAAATTATTTTATCCTGAAAAATTAAGAAAATCAATTTAAAAATACAGTTTAATATTACAAATACTGCAGAATTTTAGGCAGCTTTATTTCAAACTTGCTAGCAGATTTTTTACTTCGCCTTTACGCATTAAATTAAGTATATTTATCAAAACGCACGGTTTCTCTATTTAATATTTCGGTTTTTTTGTAATAGTGAAACAATTTAATGGGCAGTATTTCACGGTAGGCTTATCCTGGTTCACATTACGTTAAGTTTTGTGTCTATCCATTAAAAATATAAATAAAGGTTTATTTTTAGTTCTAAGAATTTATTCAATTTTTACGTAAACTTTGAAGTTCATACAAAACTGAAGCTAAAGTGTATTTGTTTCAATGAATTTATTACTTTCAATTTTTACCAATTGTTTCTCTCCATTAAATTTTTTTTTATTTCAAAGAATGGAAGGAAAACCTATTTAGTCACAGTTTTTAAATTGATTTAAATTCAGTCAGATATAATAATTTACATAACTGAAATTTATCAACATCTACTCTTTCTTCTCTTTAAGAAATTTATCTCTTGTAGAAATTTTCATGAATTCCTTCAAGATGAATTTGCAAAATAATAGTAACATGATGAATCTGTACATCCAGTTCTCGTCTGGTTAAATTTTTTTTTTCTATATTTCGCTCTTAGAATGCATTTAAAAAAATTTCACTAATGGAATAACATATAAAACTTTCCTAGGAAATTTTCATTTTTATTTCGAACAGAAATTCCAGGTTTTCATCAGCATAACTATTTTTTATAGTTTGATTAATAAAAATATAATTAATATACACAATGAAAATTTGGTTATAAATAACATTGAAAAAATTTCCTTGAAATTTCAGTAGCATCCATTCCCTCATTTAATAGGGACAAGTTATTGTGATTTATTGGATCTGATATTCTAAGAAATTTCTGTAGAAAACAGTAATTGTTTTCTACAGAAATTTATTATATGGTATTATTTATTTTAATTTATTTTATGTTAAACATAAATCCGTTTAAAACATTATGATAAATTTATTAAATAGTCTCTTCTGGTTAATAAATTAATATCTAGTATCTTATAAAAACCGTATAGTTCAGCTTGTTATGAACAACTAGCGTAAATTTCAATTTTTTATTTTCAACCCAAAAGTATTAATATCTGCAAAATCTACATTCGTATTTTTTACAAAAAAAATTTTCTCAAGCAAACTAAAAAATTTTAATAAGAATTGTACACGCTTTAAATATTTTAATTAAATATTATTTCTAAATAATAACAATTTATTATAAATAAATTATATATTTTTATACACATATATATATATATATATACATTTATTTATTTATTTATCTATTAATAAATAAGTATTCTTACTTAATAATGCTGTTCTGAAAGTAATAGAATGTAATAAGTAACCTAAAATTATTGTAAAAAATAATTCAGCTTTTAAAAAAAATTAACAATATCGTTAGACATTGTTTCGTGTACAACAAACTAATGTATACGCGTTGTACAGGAGAAAAGAATATTTCGCTCCTTTCTAAAGAAATTAATAAAAAAATTAAAAAAATGAATGTATTTTAATTATTAAAAAATTATCTTTAGTAAAAAGAGGTAAATATTTAAAAGTAAAAATGAACAAGTAAAGGAGAAATTAAAAAATAAAATAAAAGTAATCTTTAACAAATGAATAACAATATTTAACAAATACAATACAAAGATTTTTATTTACTTGCGTAATGTTACATCTTTCTTTCTCCGTTGAGGTAAATTTTTATTTTATCGAACGTATGCAATGGGCATAGATTAAAATATAACGGGCAGATAAATTGCTCCGACATTTTTAAGAAAAATTTTCTTTTGACTTCCGATTTTCAAATATGTTTTTTTTTTATTCTTATCAATTTCTTTTTTCATAAAAACAGATTAAAATATTCTCCGAAAGTGTTTTACAAGTATTAGTTATTTATTAATTTTTTTTTGTAAAGTTTACTTTTTCATCAAAAAAAAAATGGGTTGGTCTAGTGGTTAACTTGTCTTCGCAAATCACTTGTTTACCAGTTGATTTTTGAAGTCGAATGTTCTAAGGTCAAATCCTAGCAAAAATTTGTTGCTTTTGTTCGGATCTGAATACTAGACAGTGGATACCGGTGTAGTTTTATGGTTGGGTTTAGTTAACCGCAAGTCTCAGGAATAGTCGGCCTGAATTTGTACTAGACTGGACCTCATTTACATGTCATGCATATAACCTAAACTCATTGGGTCGTGAGGGGTATTTTTCACTAGTTGAACAAATTGCAACGTACAAATTAGAAAAAGAATACTTTTTTATTTATTTTAACAGTGATCTTTTAAAATGCATGTTTACATATAATTTGTATCTAGTGATAATAATTACTGGGTGTTTGTTTTAAAACGCAACCCTAGCGTTTTTCGCCCACAAAAAAAATAAATTTTTAGAGATGTTAATACAATAATTTCGGATTAAGAGGTTGGCAGCACTACATATTGTTATTGCTTTATAATTAGCTAATATTATTTTCTATTTATTTTTGTGAACAGTTTGTTTTTTTTGTTATCTGTGTTTTTTGTTAAGAAAAAAAAATGGCTTTAAACACTGAAGAAAGGATTTTTATTGTGGAAAATAATTTAATAAGTAAATATTTTGTTTTGTGCCAAGAAGTTTTTCAGTCGCAGTTCCCGGGTGATAATGTACCAAATAAGTCTTTAATTCATCGTTTGATAAAGAAATATGGAGGACTAGTTCTATTTGTAATTAGAAACATAGCCGGAAACTTTCAGTACTTAATGACAAAACATTAAAAAATGTTAGGATAAGCATTTTAAACTCGCTTAACAAATCATTACGAAAACTTGTGCAACAAAAAGGAAAATTTCTGTATACTGCTTTTAAAGCTATTTCGCTACTTAATCAAAGCTATAACGAATTCATGCATCTTATGAATTACACTGAGTTGATTATGCTGCTAGTTGATTATGCTGTTTATGGTTTAATCAGTTTGTTCGGGAAAACACTAAAGTGTTGGATAATGCATGTTTTTACAGATGAGGCTTGGTTTCATATGAGTGGTTACGGTAATAGATTGTTCGCTACTGTATCACCAACAACTCTCACATCATCCGTTCACAATTACTACACCCACAGGATATTAGTGTGTGGAGTGCAATTTCCAGGCGAACAATAATTCGCCCCGTATTCTTTGCAAACTTTCTTAATCCACACCTCTACCAAAAAATTGTATCCTAATTTAGTACAATTCTACAATTAAATGAGAGAGATTCTTGGCTTTAACAATATGGGGCCGCATGTCACGCGGCAAGAGTATCAATGGACCTTTTGAGAAATTTCTTTGATGAAAGAGTAATATCGAGTGGTTTATGGCAAGCTGGGCCGCCTGATCTTTCTCTTGCAGATTTTTTTTCTGGAGATATCAAAGAGGATGTGTATTCATAAATAACCCACCCCCATTTAAAATCTGAAAGCCATCATAACTTCAAAATTACGATAAACTGAAAAAAGGTATACTTCGAAAGGTTGCACGGAATATGAAAAAAAGAGTAAAGGCTTAACTTGATGAAAATGATAGACACTTTCAACGTAGTTATAAAACAATTTAATTTTAATGTTGTTTTGCACAAATAATTTTAATATTTATAATAATCGCATTAAATATAGCAGATTACTTATCTTTAAATTGGGTTGCCTTTTTTTTGGGTTGCATTTTAAAACAAACACCCGGTATTTAACAGTCAAATGCGCATTTATTTATTAATTTTTTTTTGCAAACAGTTTTTTGATGTTTTCTTCTTTAGAATAATTTCAGAAACCCTCTCTCATTGTTTTTCTTTATACTTCCAGTAAAGCCTAACAATACCTTACAGTTTGAGTGAATGAAATACATATCAATTTTATTAAATAAATTTATTTATTATTGAACTTTATTATTTATTAAATACTTTATTTTTAATAACAAAGGTTATTATAAAACAAAAATTATGTGGATACCACATGACTTCCTTGTACACCTATTAAATTACATATACACATTTTTTTTTAAATGAAAAGTACATAAAATTTCATTTTAAAATTAAATATAAAATTTTCATTTATAACTTCTGATATTTTTTCATAATTTTCTTTTATTGTTATTATTGAATTATTATGTATCGTAACTTTTTTTTTAAATCAGAGGTTAATAATTATTAGTAAATCAACATATTTAAATTAAAAAAAGAAAAACTTAAAAAAAGGAAATGATATTCGATTCGAACCAGTGTGCTTGACCCTTGTAAGATCCAAGTATTTCATTAATTAAAATTTTATTTGGCTATAACTTTGGAAACAATGAAAAGAAGTAACACTTATGATATATCATTGAAAAACTCTGAATGAGGGCTTATTGTTGCAGTTAACAGAAAGTCAAAAATTCACCTTATCGATTTTGGGCTTTTTTGGGCACTTTTGGTCCAGTCGATTGCAATCAAAAGAGGAGGTGCATAACTAGGTGTTACAACAGTCCAAAACCCACAATTTCAACATCCTACGTCTAATATCGTTTTTGAGTTATGCGAGATTTATACCTACGTACAGGCATACCTTGTACGTATACGTACAAGGGGAAGGCACATCGGTTCGAATCCGACTAGATATACATATAATTTTTATTTTTTTTAATTTAAATTTATTTATTTATTAATAATTATTAACTTCTGATTGTAAAAAAAAGGTTAATAATAAATGAATCAATAGTAACAATAAAAAAAAGATATGAAAAGAAATGAGAAGTTATTGGTAAAATAAAATTTTATGTACTTTTTCCCATTTTAATTAAAAAATGATTACAATCAGAAGTAAATAATTATTAATAAGTAAAATATATTTAAATTTTTAAAAAATTAATAAAAAATATAAATGTATATGAAGTCGGATTTGAACCGATGCGTGCACGGTTAAGGATCCGACTCGTTCTCACTTTGACCACACTAATTCAGAGACGTGGAACAAAATTAATGATTCTGATTGAACAAAATTAATATAAACTGACTTAAACTGCCAAAACGGACAACACAAAAAAAAAGGTGAAGCTATGTGGTGTCCACGTCAATGCAATTGTGTAACTGTCCACTTTATTAAAGAATTGGTGGATCGTATCTCACTTAAATAAGTTTACACTGAAATAAGTTTAAGTGAAGTGCAGCAAAAAATGTGTATATGTAATTTAGTAGGCGTAAAAGGAACTCGTACACATCAAATCAAATCACATCAAATTTTGTGCCTAAATCAAATTTTTTAATTAAAATATATTTTAGTTATTGGATAAATAAAGATTAGTATGATTATATTATAAACTTGGTGAGTACTTTTCAAAACTCATACTTCATCATCGGCCGTCTAATAAACTACATAATAATTAACAAAATAACAAATTTTCGATCGTTTTCTTATCAACCATGACAATTTAATTGAATTTTTTATTTTGTAAAAAGATGAAATATAAAAAAATTATTTTAAGTCTGACAAACCCATTAATATTGGTACAATAAATTTTAGACTAATTAAACGTTTTTTAAATTGCAAAAAGGGTTAATTTTACACTATAATTTAAAAAATATAAATTTAAATTAGAAACTATATAAGTAAATTAGAATTTACTATTAAATTAAAAAAAAAAATTAACCTAAGTTATATTTCCGTGAACAATTGTTTCTATTATAAACATTTTAGCGTAATACATGCAAGAAAATTTTATTTACCGTCAATTTTTTTCCCACTATCCAATTACTATTATATATAACTTGTTAAGACGCAGCCTATCGGAAAATGATCTTCTCACTCATGAATAATACCTTACAAGATAAAATGAGGGATAAAATAGGGATAAAACGGTAAAGAAATTGAGAGAGACAGAATTATGGTATAAAGATAGACGGAGGTTGTTCCAAAGAGGATAGCTAAGGTTCAATTTTCCGGGGTTCTGAACTTCACCGACCTCATTTTTAATCTAACAACAAAATTTACCATACATAGGTAACTGCATAGTTAAAAATATCGATTTTTTTTTTTTGTAGAATTAAAAAAGATTGAATCCTTTACGATTTTCCAAGAGGGAAATAAATAATCTTCTTCTAATAAAAATTCATGAAAGTACAACTAATTTTAAATTTCATTTTTACAATGTATATGTATATATATATATATATATATATATATATTTTTTTTAATCCAGTTTCAATAAATCACTTTAATAATACTTCAGAGATTGAAATTACAAAATAAACTGTAATCACTGAATCAGAAACAGCTTGTAATCAAAGTATGGAAATGAAACACAAATTTATATTATGGCTTTAAAGTTTTTTATCTTACAGTAAACAGTAAATCCCAATTAAAATTTTATACATGGGTAAATAGTACATTTCTTTGTGATATGTTATACACCTATCAAAAGAATACAATTTATTTAAACAAATGGAGTGATTGGCCTTTATTTCACCTTTTATACTATTCGTAGATTACTTTTATAATTCAACTCAATAAAAAATGATAATTTAATTTATTATTTAGCAAATATTGATGGAGAATATACAAAATTAATTATTATAAGTATAAATATAAGCTTATGTATATTACTTTGATGTAATAATAAAAAGCTGGAAAACTAGTGCATGACTTTTCAAGCTATTAATAATAAAAATTAAAACAATAAAGACAAAAAAACAGAATATATATTTTTTAGAAGTAGGAAATAATTATAAGGAAACTTTTCAAAAAAAAATATCCATATAAGTTAAACTTAACAGATTTGCTTAAGTAAAGTTTTCTATAAATCTAACACTCCTTCAATAAAGACTTAATTAAGAAAAAGGAAATCTTCAAAAAAAACATTTTTGCATTTTATTTCCAACGTCTATTATTTAAAAAAAAATGTAGACATTTCTTGATAGCTCTATATAAAGTAGTATAAGTAGTATAAACTTGCAAAAAAGTTTTGAAAAATATTTAAATCGAAGGGAGTTAATAGAGAAAAAAAATATTTTCAGTTTTAAAATGTGGGGGTTGATTATCCGAAAAAATTCATTTTTTATATATACATTATAGGTAATAAATTTCGTTTAATAAAATTTTCAATAAAATGCCTCTGAAGAAAGCTGAAATTGGTTTATTCGCACCCGCTTAATGATTATGAAAAAAAATAAGAGAGGATTCAACTGCCACGGCACCCTGGCATGACTGATATACTGCTCAATGGCGGTTCTGGTCGCCCCGAGGGTGCTTAAACAAACTATAAATGAGACTTCGTAGAAGAAAGAAAGAAAGATATGGTATTGATAAGTTTAATTTTAATTTTAATTTCATGGTCTTTTGAGAACCTATCTCAAATTTTAATATTGGGGCCCTTTACACCCCGTAAGTGTTTGTGATTGTCCTTGTCTTTTATGTTTTAATGTTTATTTTGAAGTTTGTGTTTTTAAATAAAATGTAAGGGCCCTTTACACCCTTACATATGACGATCCTGATGGAGATAATAATTTCTTTTAAAGAATGTGACGAGGGCTAATGACCTTAGCAGTCGATGCCCGTAAAAATTCAGTTAAAAAAAAAAAAAAAAAAATATGATCACAACTCCATACATGAAAATGTTTGAGCCAGATTTAAGCAAAATTGGTTTAGTTAATCAAGAGATATTCCGTCAAAAGTAGTGCGATATATGTACGTACATATACGGCACATACATACATATATTTATTTTTGGTGTAGATGTACTAGTTGGACTCTAAAACGTAGCAATTTGCAAAAAAGTTCGATCACCTATTTTTTATGATCATCATACTTACTCCTTTATTATATCTATTCTAGCTACATTCACCTGGAAAGTAAAAAGTGGAAATACATATTTTATTAATAATTAGTTACCAATTAATTAGTTAACAATTTTTTTAAGATAATTTAGTTTTTCTTTAAAATTTTGATAATTATATTTTTTGTTACAATTTATCGAAATATATTATAATAAATTTGGTCTTCAGTTGTATCTAATTTCGTTTCCGATAAATAAATTGTACTTTAATTTTTTTTAATCTTTTAATAATATCTGACTTAAAGTTATAAAATATGTTAAAATAAGTTACAGCATTCATTTAAAAAAATAATAAATGCAGTTTAATTTTATTATGAAAAATTAATTATTTGCTGATCTTCAAAATTTATGGTAAAATTAAAAATTGTTGTTTAGTTCCTGATATTACGAGATTAACATTGCTCGAATTTTATAAACGATTATTAAAGTGAAATTTAATATTTCTTTTTTAGTATCTCAAATATCTTATTTTTTATGGTATGTTTCAACTATCTTTTTGTCTTTCTCTACAGAGGAGAGAAAGACATCTCATTTTTATCTTACAAACCTTATGCAATACATATGAATTAGGGCATGATAGTCAGTTCCACTGACGAGTTCAACTTTTGAACGATTTAGACGTTTTAAGCAAACTTTTCGGTTTCGACATGGATTGTAAAAATTAATATAATATTGTTAATTTAATATTTTGGAAAATTAAATTGTATTGGTCATGTTATCAGTAATCCAAAATATTACTTAGCTAAACGTGAAGGTAAAAAATATAACACATCCTCTGTTAATGCCTTCTTTCTCACTGTATAAATAAATTTATTTTTAAAACCGTCCATAAGTTCACTAAAATCAGTTACTAAATAATATCGGGTCAGCGGCTCCTAAGTTTCAAGTGAACTACAAAAAAAAATACTCTGATATGTTATACAATATATATATTTTTTGCAACAATAAATATTTATTTTACAGTATATGTTTGAAATTTAAAAAATGTATAAACATATTTTTTTCAAATTTTGGTTTTACTCAATTTAGAGATTAATATTTTGATTACAAAATGTATTTAGGTGTAACCAATATTATTTATTATATTTTGATGTAAATTTATTGAACCTTTCAATTTTGATAATTCCTTTGTCCGCAATTGTAACATATCAGTCATGGGCCTAGTTATGTCTGGTTATTAATTGAACAGTTTAGATTGATAATGTAAATACGTATGGAGGAGGGTTGAATAGTAGATTGCATGTAAACACTAAAGGTATTGGATAGGATGTTATTGGTTTAGATTATTGATTGGTATACAAACATACAAATTATTATCACGGAATAATTGATTTCTAAAGTATAATATGAACATTTTTTTTAATAAATTGAATTATAATATTAATTAGAATTTCAATCCTAACTTTATAAGTATGAATTTTTTTTTTTAAATTACAACTTGAATCGGGGTTTAGTAAGAATATTTTGTGTTTTTTCATGACTATGTTCCTTGAATTCGTTAATAAAAATAATTATTATATCTATTGATGTGACTTTTACTCAGTTTCTGCTGATTATTTTTTCTCAAAGTTAGAATCAAGATTACATAGATTTCAGAACAACTGAGCGCTGTGTCACGATATTTTATCATGGCCATTTAGAATTAAAATCGGAAATAAGATAATTAATAAGATATGAGAAATATAATTTGGACACCACATGACTTCCTTGTACGCCTATTAAATTACATATGCATATTTTTGCTGCACTTCATTTAAATTTTTTACATTTGAAAGTGAGATACGATCCTTCAATTTTTTAATAAAAGTGGACAGTTACCCAATTGTTAAAATATTAGTTTTTATTAACGTCAAATATTTACACATTATTAATTCAACAATCTTACCTGAAATAGGTTAGAATAAAGTCCCTTTATTACTATTTAAATAATTGTAAGTCTTATATTTGTCCAATACTACGTTTTTACATTATTATGATGTAATCATTAGCAATATGAAAACAAAAACGAAACAGGAGATAGTTACTAAATTTTATAGCGATATTTATTATCAAGTAGACTGAAACAAACGCATATATAAAAATAATACGCTTCAAAATTAAAATTTTAAATTAATGTAAAATAATCAGATGTTTCACCAAATCTGATGTGGACACCAAATGATTTTCTTGTACGCCTACTAAATTACATATACAGATTTTTAAAGTACATAAAATTTAATTTTAATAATAACTTCTGAATTTTTCCGTATATATAAATATATATATATATTTTTTTATTGTTATTATTGAATTATTATTTATTGTAAAAAATCTTTACAATCAGAGGTTAATAATTATTAGTAAATCAGTATACCACAATTAAAAAAAAAAGTCGGAAATGAAGTCATATTCGAGCCGATGTGCCTTCCCCTTGTAAGATCCAAATATTTCATTAAAATTTTATTTGGCTGTAACTCTGAAACCAATGAAAATAAGTATCTGTTATGATGTATCTTACGTACGTACAGATGTCACGTCGAAACTAGTCAACATAAATTCAGGGATGATCAAAATGGATATTTCCGTTGAAACCTTAAAACGGGAATTTTTCGATATCAGAATATTTCCTTTACTTCGTACAAGGAAGTAAAAAATAGGAAAGAGTGTAAAAAGTAACGAAGTAAGTAGATATGTTGTCAAGAGTTACAGAGAAGATTTTTGATAAATATCAAAAGAAGAAAATTAAATACGTTTGGACATTGTATCATAAGGTAATACTGATGTGAAGGGCGATTTCGACTAATTAGAAATCCAATTAAATTAATGAGAGGCGTTGTAAAGTCAAGATGCTTGTTCAGAATCGAGAACATTGCAGGGTGTATAAGCTATAGCTTCGATATAAAATTTTTATTTGCATGTTCAATATTTGTATACTCATTAGCGCTGAATGAAAATCCTATCCGCAAGAAATTTAAATCGATATTTATTAAATAAAAAGAAAAAGATTAAGACAATTTTAAGAAAGATAAGGAAACCAAGTTTTCATGATTTTCATCTCTTCATACGAATTATTAGGTTACCATTCTGAGGTAGTTCCTTGAACTACTTCTGTTTCCATTTAAATTTGTGAGTTCTTGATAACTCTACTTTTTAATTTGTTTATAATTTTTCATTTTTCTAGTTTCTTTTCTTTGTACATTCTACTGCAAACATTATTTTATTCAATTATTTTCCTCCAGAAATAAGGAATGCCCAATTAAGTTCGTTTAAAATTTAGGACTAAAAATATCTTAAAACTTTATTGGTGATAAGAAAGAACTATTTTTTTTTCAAATAATAAATCTAAATTAACTACATAATTTGAAATATTTTTCTTAATTTCAAATTTATATAGATAATTGTATTTCTGATTATTTTTTCACGTGTAAAAATTTGACTTTCTTATTTAAATTTTGATTTTCCTAATGTCTGGAATTAGGTACCGTACCTCTATAAAACTACCATTGTATCTATCATACTATTCCTAAAATTTAAATAATTTAAGATGGGAATATCTTTTTTTACATCTAAATCAAATTTTTTAATGTGTATTTATAATACTTTCTGAATGAAGACCATAGATTTGCCTCGTGAGAACTGCAAACGGCACTGGACTTTGGACATGGCAGAAGAAGATGGAGGATAAAATTTAATCAGGGTAAATCTAAGCACGTCACACTTGCCATGTGAAGGGGTGACTGTACCAGTGTGAACATTACTACAAAAAGAGAATGTGAGGTATCTAGGGCTGCACCTAGATCGGCATTCGAACTGGAAGTATCATATAAAGGTATAAAGAATATAACTGAACGCAAACTGTAGGGAAATTGCCTTGGCTGCTGCGGAGGAACTCGCTCCAATAAAGTTCTGATTTACAAAGCTATCCTAAACAAGTAATAGTAACGTAGATGTCACACAAGGCTTCCAAAACAAGGCAATGAGAACAGTTACGGAGGCGCCATGATTAACACGGAACGATGAGATTCACGAATATCTTGAGGATCCGACGCGACGGTTCGTGAGGTTGTTAAGCAGTACAGTTTAAAATACAAACAAAATCCAGAAAATCACGACAGCTATCTTGCGATTAATCTGCTTGATAACATGGGGACATCAGAAAGTTAACGTCTCCATGTTCTTGACTTGGGCTGTGGAATGACAGTTTGCAGTTACTATCGCCATAATGGTGATGTTCCTTTTGATTTCTTCTTTAATTTTTGTGTTTTCTTACTAGTTTCATTGTTCTTGTCAATTTCTACATTGTTATGTGTCATCTACTCATTTTCGTTTTATTTGTTTGTTTTTATTGATTATTAATTTGTTTATTGGTTGTTGTTTTTTTACGGACTACGAAGTGAAACTGATATATTCTTCTTCTAATTAACTTTAAGAACATTACTTATTGATAACATTTGTTACGGATTGACTTATTATGGAAGTTCCTTAGGACCCATTATCATTTGATTTTATTGTCATATGATTTTTTACTTATTGTTCAAAATAAGAAGTTTTGAACAGACTAGAAAAAAATTATAATACTTTAATGTTTTACGTCTTATCTACATTGCAATTTGCTTAAAATTTTAAAATGAGAGTAACAAAAAAACAAAACATTGCAATAGTCTAATTTATCATAAAAATTTCTTAAAATATTTTTTATGGAAAAGTTAGGTTTTTTAAATTAAAAAAATTTGTTTCATTTATTTTTAATACAACCTAATTTCCCTGTACATTAATGTTGTACAGGGAGCAGATGTAGTGCAGATAATTACGCTTATATAGGTGAACTTGTACATGTGGATGAAACGCTGTTAGTCGACAGAATCGTAAAAACAAATTTAAAAATAAAATAAATAAATAAAAATAGTTATAAAAAATTTAATAAAATGTTATGTTCGTTTTACTTTATAAAACAACATAATAAAAACAGCTATTATTAAAGCTTTAGGGGAAATAAACAAAATTTAATATAACTATTTATGTAAAAATATAATAAAGAAAAATAAAATGGTAAAAAACCAAAGTATAAAAACTAATAAAAAGACATTTTATATATATATATATATATATAAAGTCGAAAGATTTTCTGTTTGTTTGTTGGTTCTCACACCACGCGCGAGCCAACAAACCGATTACTTTCAAATTTTAAGGATATATTTGTACTATCTGAGAGGAGATTTTAAGCCTTAGACCGAGGTCCTAGCCCTTTAGAAATGAAGTTGCGGCTTAAAGATACTGATTAAAGATAAAAATTAATCATTTTACTTTATTATTATATCTGTGTCACTATGACAACAGAAACAAGTTATAAATTTCTTTTCGCAAAAATTTGTGTACTTTAGTTATCGTAGTTATTATTATTCTGTTATTTCTAATTTAGTTTCTTTTTCAGGTTTCTATAACTCGTGAATACATTAATTGTTATTTATCAGTATTATTCTCATAATAATGAGGGTAACAAACAGTGCAGTTGTCTATGGCGCTTCGCCACCTGGCTAGACGGGAATGGTGAGCAACGAGCTCTGTGGGAGGGTGATCTATGCAGCCTTGAGGTAGGCCTCGTGGCTCCAGTAAGCCTCTGAGTCGGTCTATACGATATGTAAACTGTTTTAAATTGTAATTTTTTATTATTTTATATATATATATATTTATATATATATAAAATAAAAATTACTAAATAAAATATAATTATATGATCACTAATGCAATTTAAGTAGAGCAGTTCAAATAAATAAATTTACTGGTATTAAATAATTAATTGTAATCCATTACTACTAACCATAACATTAAACCTTAAATATCAATGTAGCCACAAAGATTTAGCTAACATACTAAGATAAAAAAAAAAGTTAATAGATATGTAAACTAGAATATAAATTAAATATTATGTTATTGAAATCGGCCATTTGATAATATAATTATGCTATCTTTTATTTATAGAGAAAATACATAAAGGCCAGAAAATTCTCTTTTTGCAAGGAAACTTTCTTTTTTCATAGATTTAATTTAGTCTTCTTTCCGTTTAAATTTCTGTTTGAAATTATTTTACAAAAAGATTTATAATTATCGAAAAAACTGCTGTAAAGAAAGGAGAGAAAATTATTCGTTAATTAAGTTGTAGGTAAAATAAAAGTACGGGAAAACTTTGATTAGGTAATATTGTAGTTTGCAAGATTAGCATTTTCTATTATAAAACATAAAAAGAATAAATAAAAATCCTGTATTTAGATAATAAATACAAGCATTATAAGTAAACTGATGAATAAACATTTATATACGTCATATACTATGACATCTTCTACTAATTAGACGACACAACGGAATCCACCCGTATTATCCAGTCTTTATTTGCTTTATTCCAGAATTTTTGAAAAATTGAACATAATGAAAAAAGTTTACTTAACTTTATCAAATAAATAAAAAAAACGAATTAAAATTAAATCTTAATAAATACGAGAAATTATTAATTTCTTAATGAAAAATATGTAATAAATCTGTAATGGATATTAATTAAGTAAATCTGAATGAAACTTTTTTAAATTTTTGTTCCACTAAAACTTACCAATTTCAAAGTAATACCATTGTACATTTTTCAAATTACTTAAGGTAATTTATAAAATAAAATGTATCTTGGTGTAAATAGGTGACTGGCCGATACATTTTACTAGTTCACTGACATAATTTCAGTTTTGTATTATTATATATAACAATGTACTACCTAAAACCGGTTATCATTCTGATATTCATAATATTTTCACAAAAACTTGTAAAAAATTTGTATTAACGAGCCTTTAATAAAAAATATAAATTAAAAAGTTATTTGAATAAATTAATTTGACTTTATTTTCTATGAGAATGCACGAGTTTAAATTTAAGGCAAAAACATGATACATTCTAACTGCCTCATTAATCAGAGGTATTTTATTGATAATAAAACTTTGATATCGTTTCTTTGATTCCTTTTTTTATTTTTATCAAAACCTTTTTCTAGTCTTTTGAGTTTTAGACATGATGTTTTTTTAACGAGCAATAGTTATAAAAATAATATAGTTTTTCAATTATTCTTTAAATTTTAACTTATAAAATTGGCACCAAATAAGGTATAACGTTACGAAGTTGTAGGTAGTTTGTAACTCGTTACCGACTTTTAAACAACTTAGTAAAAAAAAAAAAAATAACCAAAATAAATATCATTTTTTTAAATATTTATGGGTTCTATTTTTTTTTTGTCTTCAGTCATTTGACTGGTTTGATGCAGCTCTCCAAGATTCCCTATCTAGTGCTAGTCGTTTCATTTCAGTACACCCTCTACATCCTACATCCCTAAAAATTTGTTTTACGTATTCCAAACGTGGCCTGCCTACACAATTTTTCCCTTCTACCTGTCCTTCCAATATTAAACCGACTATTCCAGGATACCTTAGTATGTGGCCTATAAGTCTGTCTCTTCTTTTAACTATATTTTTCCAAATGCTTCTTTCTTCATCTATTTGCCGGAATACCTCTTCATTTGTCACTTTATCCACCCATCTGATTTTTAACATTCTCCTATAGCACCGCATTTCAAAAGCTTCTAATGTTTTCTTCTCAGATACTCCGATCGTCCAAGTTTCACTTCCATATAAAGCGACACTCCAAACATACACTTTCAAAAATCTTTTCCTGACATTTAAATTAATTTTTGATGTAAACAAATTATATTTTTTAGTGAAGGCTCGTTTAGCTTGTGCTATTCGGCATTTTATATCGCTCCTGCTTCGTCCATCTTTAGTAATTCTACTTCCCAAATAACATAATTCTTCTACCTCCATAATCTTTTCTCCTCCTATTTTCACATTTAGTGGTCCATCTTTGTTATTTCTACTACATTTCATTACTTTTGTTTTGTGCTTGTTTATTTTCATGCGATAGTTCTTGCGTAGGACTTCATCTATGCCGTTCATTGTTTCTTCTAAATCCTTTTTACTCTCGGCTAGATGGGTTCTATTATATAAGTTTATACCATTTTCATATATTCTCATTTAATGTAAAGTTAAATTTTTGAGGCTTGCTAGGTCAAATGGTCCGTGTACCACCTGCTTTAGTTGCTTTTTATTTGCTCAATCTTCGGTACCATCCGACAAACTTAGACCTGGATTCGGATATGAAATTTCTATTAAACCAGAAAAAAGGTATAAAACGTCATCTGTTATGGTTTCTTTCCTACACTGGAATGAAGAATACGATTTAGTGATTGTCTGATTTTGTATTTATTGTTGTCAATTGTCTATGTTTATTCGTTATTGTTCCTGCTTTTTATTCTTTATTTTTGTTTTTTATGATTTTTGTTGTTTTATATAATACTACATGATAGTTTACTGTAGTCGCTAGTAAATAAAAGCATTGATGCGACTGTAAAAAAAAAAAATTGTACTCAAATCTATATTTAATAACATATTAAAATTTATTTGTTATTGTAGTTTTCTTACATTTTTTTTTTTTTAATATTAATTTTATGCTTTTTTCTTACTATTATGTGTTGTAATTATTTATCAATACAGGTTATAACTACATTTATTTTTTTTTGTAAAAAAAAACTTTTTTAAACAAGGTTTTGAACGATTTTCCTTGACCAAAACAAATCCGTAGTAGTTCCATGTAATACCACGCTAACTTAATCCTGAAATAATCCGTTAAAAGTACAATCGTACAATAATTAAAATAAATCATTCATTTATAAGTAAGTAAATTTAATTATAGTAATAATATTGATCGATTAAATTAAATTCATGGGCAAACTTAACGTATTTTATAACGTCTGCTTTTACTTTTATGTAAAATTTGATCAGAAATAAGAGAAAAGAGTTTTTAATGTACATTACTCTTAAGTAAAGGAAAAAAGAAGAGAAATAAAAAAAGTAAAACCTTTGGATAGTTACCAACTAAACCAAACTCGCACATACAGAACATGGCGTTCTAGATGTACGTGAGCTGGTCAAAGAAAAAGGGATTTTACCAAAGGAATGTATTACACCTTACCGGTTTTATAAAATGTAATAAATTTTATTAAATGTAATTTGTTAGTAACCTGCCCAAAACAGAATTTTGCGAAAAATAATTGAAATAAAATATATTTCGTATTAAAAATTTAGTAGGCAAGATTTATTTTATTTTAAAACTTTCATAATTTTAGATTATACTTATATAATTATAACTTAGATTAACTACGATTATAAGACTTTTGTTGTACTTTAGTGGTTTATTACTGTAATTAATCATGTATAAATAAATTTGAAATATAAGATATTTTAATGAGTATTTAATTTACAACATAAACCGTTACAAATCCAAAGGTAATAATTACTGATATGTTTACAATTTCTTTAATCATTAACAACATAGTTACGTTTCTTTAATCACGAACTTAAAAGTTACGTATTTTACTTGTACAACTAATACTTTAATTTATTTGCCTCTAATTCTTTCGTGATGATATTTAACATCTATAATAAAACATAATTTTCACTTGAAACGGCAGTTTACATATTTGAAAAAAATAAAATAAATTCATCAATTGAAATGTTTTTAGAATGCATTTATAGAAAAATAATAATAAAATTAAGAGTTCTAAATAAACAGAAAAATATATATCCAGCTTGTAAAATTTTACATCAAACGGTGACTTTAGATAAATAAATTAACTACAAAAAAAATAATGTTTATTTCACAGTAACATAAGCTTTACATCATAGTTTTGTAAAACATTATAGTAAGATCTATTTCTTTTTTAATATATATTATCATTATTTATCATAATTAAGATTGTAGTCGGTCAGGGCTCGCTTCATTCGCCTACCGATGATTAAGAGAAGATGTTAAATATAAGGAGGAAGAAAGTGTTAAAATCAAAGGAAGATAAAACGAATAAGAGAAGATGCACCCGTTAATGCAATCTCGCGATATCCTTTGTCGAATTTATAACACGCTTCAGTATGTTTTTATATTACGTAATTTTTAAGTACAAGTACATTGAGATAGAATTCTTGTTTTGTAGTTTTATATATCAAGGTGGTTTGTCAATGGTGATTTGTGATTAATATATATGAGATGACTGGAAAAGTTTGATTGTGTATAAAGGGCTTCAATTTATCTTCACACTGAATCTTGTATATTTCTTTGAAATTGGATTCTATTTGATTTTGTGTAGAATACTATACAGTGGGGAATGTAATATACTGTACACAACATCGATGTACCAAATTAAAGACAAAATTCAAATTTCAAACACGTTCTAAATATATTTGCCTAATTAAAAAAAACAAAAAAAAAAAAAACAGAAAATTTCTGCTAACAATTACATTATATGAGTACAGGAATAGCTACAATATCGCTGAAGACGATTGCAAAGATAACTGAAAATATTTTATTATAAAATCAAGATCGTTTTGTCATTAAAAAGTATTTTATTTTTATTTAATGCACAATCTTCATAAAAAAAACAACTAAGTTAAATATTTACTTCCAGGTTTTTTTTTTGTATTTTTTACTTCATTAACGATAGAAAATTCATTTTTTCTATAATTTATCTGTTCATTTATAAATTTGAAACTAAATTTACACTGTTTCATAATCTATTTGGCTATTTGCTATAATATATATTCATATAAAATAAGCGTTTGTTTTTATTTTTGTATATAACCTAGATGTTTAATAAACGATCTGCAGCAGAGTGTTATTATTTATCATACTACTTATTTCGTAATAAAAAAAATTAAATTCAAATGATTTATAAAATAATGCTCTAATTATGTCGTAACTATCGTCATTATTATTACTACTATTATTATTATTATTATTAATATTATTATTCCCAATAGTTCCGAGACTCGCTCGGGACTACCGCAATATGGATTCCGTATCGCAGCAGAGCCCAAGTTCGGAGGCACGGCGCAGGCGAGGAGTCGTTTGGATTGCTGCGGTGAAGTGACGATTTTTAGCTGTTATCTCAACCCCAAATGACTCGATAGCAGACTTTCGCCGGAAAGTTGACGCGTTGGAGGATGTTATCCTCGCTGCCGCTGGTAAGTCGGTGGTAGCTTCAATTTCAACTTCAACTCCAGGGTGGTAGAGTGGGTTAAGCTGCATACCAACTCCAGAGGGAAATACATTCTGGACATGGCGGCACGTAGTGGACTCGTGATGCTCAATACAGGGATCACGACGACGTCCCGCCGCCCAGGATATTTGGAAACCATTCCCGACTTGTCTCTCGCCTCCGAAGAGCTGGTCATGCTCGTTCAGGACTGGAGAGTTCTCGAGGATTATTCCGTTAGTGACCACCAATATATCTGATTTAGAGTCCCAGATGGTACACGAGAGCGCCCGGGGTCCCACGGCTGGTGAAAAGATACAACATTTAAAAATCGACTAGAATAAATTCAAAAGAAAGATCTTCTCAGGGGTGGTAGCCTCTGAAAACATCACTAACGAGGGGGACGCTGGCGCTGCAGTTGCTTCGACCATGCGGCTGATCGCTTCTGCATGCGATGCTTCCATGCCCCACGGGGGGGCTGAGGCACCAGAAACAACCCATGCACTGGTGGACACCGGAGATTGCGGGGTTGCGCCGAGAGTGTCTTCGATTAAGACGAGTGGTGCAACGTGCAAGGAAACGCACAGACAAGAATGCCAGGTCAGCCGAGTACAAGATGGCAAAGAAGCGCCTCCGTTGAGCCATCAACGTGAGCAAGGCACGCTGCTGGAGAGAACTGACGGAGACTGTGGATGCAGACCCTTGTGGGCTGGGTTACAAGATAGTAACTCGGCGAATGGGGGTCTCGCGGTCACCAGCTCCACTAGACGAGGCTAAAGCGGAGCACGTCGTTGAGATGTTGTTCCCGGTCCAGTCGGTTCGTGACGAGCGGGACTTCGGCAACGTGGGCGACTTCCCTCTCTTCTCGATGGAGGAACTGGTGGGAGTCCTAGGGTCGCTGAAAGGGATAAACGCCCCTGGTCCCTACGGTATACCGGCCGAGGTACTCAAGCTAGTGGGGCGCTGCAGGCTCCGTCTTCTACTAGACATATATATAATGCATGTCTGAAGGCTGGGTATTTTAGCGCCAGGGGAAGACCGCGCGTCTTACGCTTATTCCTAAGGAGAAAGAAATCCCAGAGCCGCCGTCCTCTTACTGCCCATTGTGTATGCTTGACACAGCTGGTAAGGTATTGGAGAAGGTGTTAAAGAAAGACTGGTTGCGGCGATGAATCAGGCAGGTGGCCTGTCACCTAACCAGTACGGTTTCCGGTAGGGTCGGTCGACCCTACACGCAATTCAAGAGGTTGTTGAGGCAGTGCGGCGAGCAGAGGACCGCAATCATTTTTCGCGATGTGTGGTCCTTCTCGTTACGTTGAACGTAAACTCTTTCAACTCCGCACGGTGGAGCGATATGATTTGGGCCCTGGAGCATTCTTTCCATTTGCCTCAAAACCTCCTCAGAATGCTAGACACATATCTGAGGAACTACGGTCTCATTTATGTGACGAGGCCGGTTGGCATAGGCCTTCGAACACGTCAGCGGCGGCGCAGGGGTCGATTCACGGCCTTGAACTTTAGAACGCCGTATATGATGGCTTGCTGAGGCTGGAGATATCTGAAGAATCTGTCTTGGTTGGGTACGCTGACGACGTTGCGCTAATTGTCGCAGACCGCGACGTGGAGCGCACGTAACTGAGGCTCAGTCGAGCCATGCCCAGAGTCAGTGCCTGGCTAGACGACCATGAATTGTCTCTAGCTCTCAGCAAAACGGAGATCGTGGTTTTAACGAAGAAGCGTATCGACACCCTTCTCTCCCTGCGGGTCGGGGTAGAGGTTGTCGCGACCAAGTTGTCGAGACGGAAGTACATAGTACCTCCGTATGATGATTGACCGGAAACTCAGCTTTGCTCGCAGCTTCGTACAGCCGCCGACAAAGCTGCGAGAGCCGTAACTGCTCTCAGCCGGCTCATGGCAAATGTCGGCGGACCGAAGGCCAGCATACGGCGATTGCTGATGTCCACGGTGCATTCCATCCTGTTATACGGGTCGGAAGTATGGGCCCAGGCATTAAGTGTTGCAAGAAACTGGAAGCAGCTCGCGCAGGTGCAACGCACCGTAGCCTTGTGAGTCACTTCCGCGTATCGGACGATCTCCGAGCTCGCAGTATTTGTGGTCGCTGGCGTCATACCCATTGCTATTTTATCAAGGGAGCGCCAGGTGATCTACAGGAGGCGACGGGCAGGGAAGACCGGGAAACCATTGCCAAAGAGGAACGCACTTGCACGTTCCTCGCATGGCAAGAGACCTTGGACCACGAGACCAGAGA
The DNA here is from genome assembly GCF_047948215.1 of Lycorma delicatula. Classification (NCBI taxonomy): domain Eukaryota; kingdom Metazoa; phylum Arthropoda; class Insecta; order Hemiptera; family Fulgoridae; genus Lycorma; species Lycorma delicatula. The sequence goes on along the minus strand of NC_134463.1, from coordinate 15,517,058 downwards.
ACGATGGACCGGAAAGCTTATTCCTCTGGTCAGACCGTGAACGGAGCGATGGCACGGAGAGGTAGAGTACTACATGACCCAATTTTTAACGGGTCACGGGCACTTGTACGCCTCCATGTCATAGGGAAAGCGCCATCCCCGACTGCCTCTATTTCCCCGGTGTACGGGACGACGCTGAGCACACCTTTTTCATATGTGGTCGGTAGGCGGCAGATCGAGGGTTACTAGAGGCGGATCTCGGAGCACTGAGCCCCCACAACGTGGTTGCGATGTTGCTCAGTGACCTGAGCAGCTGGGAAAGTGTAGCCCGATTCGTCGGCAACATTCTCAGGGCCAAAAAGGTTGACCTGGATAGTCCTGAAAATTAGATAGCACCTAATCAGGCTAGTATAGCTGGACTCGACCGGAAGTAATGTGTTAAACGGTTCCGTTTCGCGAGTCCTGGTAGAAAGAGGGATGGTTCTAGTCGGTAGTCTGCTGATAGTGATTAGATAATACCATCCGCGGGAGCCCGACACTTCGTGCGTAAATGCATTTCCACCTCCCTTCGCAAAAAAAAAAAATGTATTATTATTTAGATGATTACAATAATTAAAATTTTTAAGATTACGAGGTAGATCTATACTTCACAAATATGGTACTATTAATAGTGTACTTTCCATCATGGACCTGTGCTCTAAAAATAATTTAAATATTACTATTTTTCCAAGGGATTTTTAATAGTATTAATAATTTTTTTTCTTTTTGTTCCAACCACTACGGATCACGTTTACATAGTTTTGACTTCTTTTTCTTTTCCCAAAGGTTTTCATTCTTTTTCTCTGTTGTCGCCTTCTTCCGCTCATATATTGAGGTTTATACCTTCTTTTTTTACTGTCTTGAAATTTAGATTCTTGAATCACTTTTCTAAATCTATAGAGATAGACCTATAGACCTATAGAGATAAAGACCTCTGCCTTTACACAGATCCTTAAAGTTGTGTAATGTTTTAAGATCTGTTTTCATTCCTTTAAATCAGTTTGTCTATGTTTATGTAGAAATTAAATATTTGTTTTGTCAATCTTTGGTTGTTCATTCTGCATAAATATCTGTAAATCTGCAATCTTTTTTCCGAATTAAATTCCCTGTTTTGTCTGAATGTTTGTAAATTTATTTTTCACTTTTCAGTTTGTAAATTCCATCTTCATATTTTTATCCGTACATTTTTCGTATAATTCTGCTTTCTACTTTGGCTATTTCTTGTTCTGAAAAAAATTTCAGACATTCTACCTCATACATTTCTTCTGGTAGGACTACAGTTTTATAGCGCCTCAATTTCGAGTTATATGACAGGAAATTTTTATTGTAAATGTTCTTCGTAAGATGATTGGCACTTTCATTTTCCGTACTCTTATTATTCATCATTTTTTTTTTTTTTTAATAAATTCGATGTTATGATTACTCCCAAATATTTAAATTTTTGAACTCTACTTATTTCTTTGTTGTCGGAAATTTTAAGGGTTTGAGCTCTGTTCTCTTTGACACTGGAAAACCAGATAGGTTTTTTATAAAAAATTTGAAGACAAATTTCGCTCGCGCATTCATTTAGTTTTTGAATTTTGATTTTTGCCTCGTCTATATCTCTCGCGAAAATTACAATATCGTCTGCGAAGGCCACAATGTTAATATTTATGAATTTAGTTTTAGTTTCCATTTTTATGTTTTCTTGTATGTTTAATTTTTTTAAGTTCTTTCTTCCATTATTTAATTTATTTTTTATTAAGCATTATTTTTCAATTTTTAAAAATATTTGTATTATGTAGATTAATTCCTATAGTCGCATCAACAATTAAAGTCGCTAGCGACTTATCAATATAATGTAACTGTACCGGTAAACGTATAGTCTTAAGTAAATTTAGTCCGACAGTTCCTGGTTAGATTTCAATTAACCATACCGCCTATGAAATTTGAAATAGAAAACAAATTACCGTACTAAACGCAAAGGACTGTGAAATTATTTTGTTCATCCGATGTAAATAAAGAATTTTAATTTAATCGTTAAATGAATTACGTTTTCAAATTATTATTTACGAGTATTTTAGTATTATCGTAATTAAGATAGATTAAATTTTGTTTTAGATTTTTTCAAAACTCTTACTTTATTTACGATCCTAATAAATATTACTGTACAATAAAAATAATTTTATTCTTACTAATTGTAAATTTAAAAACATATATCTTTTACTTTTCACCATCTATCTGTCAAAAATTTGATAACCCTTCCCCAGCGATTAGTATAATTTTTGTTTACTGTGTGCTTCTATTAGATATGCTTTACTTTCAAAATCATAACGTTTGGATTATGTTCAAACGTTTAAAAAGTTAACGTTTGTCTTTCCGTAAAGAAGGTGAGTAATTCAAAACTTAACTTTAAAAGTTAAATTTAACTTTTCACTAACTGTCCCTCATACAGTTATTAACGCTCAGGATATTTTAATTATTTAATTATTATTATATAATAAAAAATATTATTTTATATATATATATATATATATATATTGAGATTAGTGCATACTTATGATGTGTATGTTTCTCTCTTTTTTTGATTCGGTTCTGGAACCAACGTAAAGTATTCAGAGGATAGTACGTGAATGTAAATGAAATATAATCTTCTACAGTCCTAGGTCATCCATTACTGTGATGTATGGTTAATTGAAACTCAACCACCGTGAACTACACGATTATAAAAGATTTGAGTTTAGTAAATAAATATAAAAACAAATATATTACATAATCATTTATTTAAATTATTCGATAAATTTACAAACAAAGAATTTACCTAATTAATCGATTAAAGTATTCCTTTTAAGTATGATTGTATTCGTTATGATGTTCCAAAGGTTAATCTCGATATGATATCCTGTCCGGGATCACTGTAGATTATTAGGTGATGTATTTTCCGAGATGACCTGTTTCCGTGTAGTAGAGTCGAAAAATGATTTGATTATTGTACAATTTATTTATAGAAAACTATAATACCGTACGCCTGCAACCTTAGTAAAATATAAACTCCATATATAACATTAACATCAATTTTAATACTGCGTCCTTGATTTGTCTATATTTTTTAAACTAATTATTTTTAAAAGTTTTACTTTGTGTAGCTTTTTAAAAATTATTTTTCATTTTGAAAATTCTATTATTTTATTTTCGACAATTTTGAGCGGTTGAAATTTTTTCTATATATTTTTTAGTTGCCTGATAATAATAAGTTAAAAATTACTTAATTTTGACATTAGAGCTTAATATTTGCGTATTACAAAATTATCACGTTGTATTACACGCTGGCATCTATGGACAAAAGAAACACTGTGAGTTAAAAAAAAAAAAATTAAAGGGACTTCATATATTTTGGTGGCTTCCACATTTACCATACAATACAGTCATTTTATCATTAATAGGTAATTTTTTTATTAATTAAAATTGCGATTAAAATTTCTTATGTGCGTTCTCTGTGATGTTTTAAAAACTGATATCTTTTAAAAGTAGTCAGTTGACCTTTGATGTTTTATATTATATTTCAAACTTTGTACTCGTAACTACAAATGCTGTTCCATTAGGATATTTTCCTCCACTAGAAACTTTCATCTCTACATTATCAGTTTTATTAGACTTCATTATTCGAATCGTATTACAGTACTCGAATTCCATATGTTTATTAGGTAAATCAGATGTGTAAATTCAATTAAATCTGCATTCGTGGTCGGTTGGGAAGCTGACGTATTCGATCAATTTAATCAGACCAGCATATTTACTTCAGCTAATTCCATACCTATGAACTTATGTCACTTTGAGGTTTTCAACCGCAGTATTAAATTATGATTTATTAAGCGCACTCCATATTTGTTTTAAAGTATATTTTTACAGATCCGATCATCATATACGCGTTCATCGCAATTCTTTGTATCGCTAAACATGTGACAGTAGTATTTTTGTTGGATTCCTAGCCGGGTAAAATTCTTTGAATGCAAACAGTTATTTACATAATAAAGAGATAATCGTTTTAAACGTTAATAGTATTTTTAACTTAAATCTTTCTTTTAATTATCAACCTTATCCGCCTCAAAATTACTTAGAAAGTTTTTTTTGTGTTCGGGTTGTCTGTGATTATTGTACGGATTTTTACGTCACTGTAAAATATATTTTAATATAATTACATTGTTACTTGTTTTTTAAATTTTTTTAAAATTAGTATAATCTATATTAGCGGCAAAATAAATTAGTGCGAAAAATTTGTGCTAATAGATGACGTGGAGAATCGGAAAAAGGTTTCAATAAAAAAAGAAAATTCTTTAAAAAATCTTTAATTTTATTTAAACATTTTCCGTATTATTTTCTATATTAAAGTCAGGCGTAGCCTTTTACATATTGCAATAATATCAAACAATTCGTCTAAATCACATAAAGGATCCTTCACGAATGGTTGCTTGATGTAAAAATATTAATTGTAATTTTTTACAAAAATAGTAAGTACACAAATAGTTGACGTATTTTGTACAACCTGAAAAACCACCATTTTTTAGTTTTTATTTAAAATAATTAATAGAAGTGAAGAAAAAAACTATTTTATATAATATAGTAAAAGACGTTTATTTTTAAACATAATCGATCCTGAAACCGATTTGGACTTACAGAATCCAGCTATGGGGTACGATAAACGAGAGTAACGTCTAAGTCGAACAGCGATTCCAGAAAAAACTATTGAGAAATATAACAGAAGCACTGTGGCTTGCAAAAAAACTGAAATACATGGTTATCTGGGATTGCCAGCCGTTCAAGAGGAGATAGGCGATTCGGTACAAATTACAAAATGAGACACAACGAACATATGAACTGACTCGGGGTTAACTTCCTAGAGGAGGAATAGTATATTGGAATATATTGGATCGGAAAATTCTCCGAGATTTGAGGCCGATCAATTCGACCTCAAATCAAAACATGGAAAAACCATTTTTTTTTTTACCTTATGATGTTATGCATTTTCAAAATTCTTCATTTCGATTTGCCACATACTTATTTTGGTTCTTTGATTTATTTCGCTGTTTATTTGTTTGATTAGTTATTTGTGGTTGATAAGACTACTTTTTGGTGTTTTATTTGCTTTTTACATTTTAAATTTAATCAATGTTTTTTGAACTAAGTATTGCATGAACTTGTTTATATTTATTATATATTTATGCGTACTCTATTAAGTTATACATACGCATACGTATACAATTCTTTGAGAAATTTCAATCGAACTCTCTACTCGTCTTTCTTTTTGGTATTGAAATTACTTATGGTTCCGGTAAATTGAAAACAATTGTAAATTAAATACTTCAGCAAAAAATAAAAGATCTATTTATATTTCTAAGGTTATATATCTTTAATTGTAAGTGACCTAACAGAGTCCTTTTCAATAAACGGCATAACTATCTCTAATAATAAAAATCATCCCGTACTTGACTTTCTAGAAAATCTGAGGAATGAAGTTGTTTCTTGGGGTAATTTAACTGAACTAAAAATGAGCGATTAACTTCAAGGTTTCACTATGGTTTTTAGCCCTTAAAAAGTGACAATATTATTTTTCTTCACCGTTTGGATTGGATGTAAAGTGGAAACAATTACTTCGTCTAAGATCAGCGAGATTAGAGCGTACTTGCTTGTCAGCAACTTGCCTGTGATGTTGTCCACAATCGGCGGCCCCACCAGGCGTTCACCTACCTGACGGTCATGTTTCCACTTGCCGCACACGAAGACCATGTGATCAGGGACTGCAGTATGGGCAGTTCTTTTCGTCTGCCCTCTTCCTCCCAAGCAGGTATGTCTTAAAAGCCCCGTGGCCAGTCAGGAATTGCGTGAACCAATAGCTCAGCTCACCAAGCTGTTGTATGTTGAAATTTTGGATTTAAAACTGTTGTAACATCTAGTTGTGCACCGCTTCTTTTGATTGTATTCGACTTTACCGAAAATGCTCAAAATCCAAAAAAAATTGGATTTTGGACTTGATTGAAGTCATAAGCTCTCATTGAGAGCTTTTCAACGGTATATCATAAATGGTACTTATTTCCATTGGTTCCAGAGTTGTAGCCAAATAAAATTTTAATTAATGAAATATTTGGATCTTACAAGGGGAGGGCACATCGGTTCGAATACAACTTCATTTCCTTTTTTTTAAATTTAAATATATTTATTTATTAATAATTATTAATCTCTGATTGTAAAAAAAATTTACGATGAATAATAATTCAATAAGAGAAATAAAAAATAAGAAAAAATTAAAAGTTATTAGTGAAATAGAATTTTATGTACTTTTCTTTTTAAAAAAGATGTGTATATGTAATTTAATAGGCGTACAAGAAAGTCATCTGAGTTCCACATCAGAATATTATTATCAGTATGTTTTCATTCTTTCGAACGTGACTTTTTTGTTTTGGTGTCTTATACACGTTTTGGCTTCGGTTTCACCTGGAATCATTGATTTTTAATTTTTAAATATTTCCATATTTTGTTTCTGTCTTTAATGGCTTATTCTGTTGCAGTTAGATTTTCTAGAACTTCTTGAACAGATTTGAACCATTTCCTCTCAGTTTTTATTAAGATATTTTTTGTAAATCTTTTGTTATTTGTTCGGAGAAATAACTGTAAAAGCTAATTCTTCTTTTTCCCGTTGTGTCTAAAAATCTTTCTATTTTATTATAAAGATTTGTATTAGGATTTAGTTTATCTTTTCGAAATTTCAGTTCTAACATTTTCCTAATGAATTTTCTTTCCCTCTTTTTTAGATTATCCATTATTTCTTTGTTATTCATTTACACTGGGTACAAGAATTCTGGTTTTACAACTGTACTGTAATGTTTAATTTTAACATTCCAAGTGAGTTATTCATTTTATTTGACTTCAGTGAATTGAATTCCGAGCTTTATATCTGATGTTTCCGATCCAATTGCACGCTAATCCAGTACATTAAAACCGGTTAATTCTTCTAGATATTTAAAATAGGGAATTAACTGAAGACAAAAAAAAAAAAATTAAAATGATGTATTTTCTAATATTTTGACATTTTCTAGATTTTTCATCGCGTTGTTAATGTAAGTCGAATTTTAGCCGCTTGTTTCTGTAGTTCTTTAATTTGTGTTTCAGCCTTCTACCATTTTTTTAGCTAAAAGAGTCTTGATATCTACGAACACAGAAACAATTTTCCCTAATCTTTGTGTCCCTATTTTAATTCCAAATTTTTTTATTAATTTCATGTTTCATTTACTGACACCTTTCGTAAGTGCACTATTGAAAAACAGAGTAAAAATTCGGTGCCTATATATTTTTTTAATTATTATTATTATTATAATAGATTAATTAAAAATTATTTAGATTTTGAAACTATACCGATAAATGTTTACTATCTCAGTTACTGAAATATAATGAATCCTTCCGTCCTGAGAAAGAAAGGAATAAATGCTCAATAAGATACAGTAAAGAAAAAGGATTAATAATTGGAAAAAGATTATTTAAATATAGTTAATAATAATTAATATTATTTGGTATTTAACTACTAATAGCTATTCAGACGGATAAACATCGATATAAGAAATCATATGCTTTTCATACGCCTTTTTTTTGTAATAAAAATTATTTCTTTGATGGAATCGTTGACGTAATTTTGTACCTATCGACTATAATATTTAATTTTATTATTATTTACTTTTATTATTCATTTATTTACGAAGTTCTTTTTTAATGACAAATTAAAGTTATTTGTTTTTTCCTTATTATTAGTTAAAATAAATATCCTATTTAAAATAATAAAATTGAAAATCATTATTATTTTATGTTCAGACAGTATAATAGTCTCTTTGTTCACCCATTAAGATAATATATATATATATATATATATATACGTAAATTTTTTTTATGGTACAGTAAGGATCTATTTTACTTACATCTACGCCTACATCTATATGTAATGTTCCCATGATTACAGTTTACTGAGATGCTATTAATAGTACAAAATCCTTCATACATCTCCTCTCTGCTTATGTTTCGAATGGACACGTTCACATAAATATTTTTTTTTTTTAATTTAAAAATAGTTTGGAATATGATGTTGTTTCATTTTTAAATGAGTATTTGTAATGGAAGAATAGATGTAAGTTATTTTTGGATGTTAGTAATTGCTTAACAAAGAATTTATGAAGTAGAATAATAAAATGTAATGAAATCGTTCGGCAAATTGGGCTTGTATAATAAATAACAAGAAACCAAATAACACGAACCATTTGTTATTGAAAATAATCTATATGTTTTATTATTATTATTATATTATTTATTAATAATTTATGTTCTACTTATTATAAATGTAGCGAATGCATTATATTTGCATTTGATAAAAGTACTTAGCTAAAATTTAATAGATAAATATTATTTGATAAATTTATAAAAATAACAGATTAGTTAAATATTTGGTTTCATATCAATCGTTTAATATAAAGGTGACTAAAATTCTTAGAGATACTGCCTCAACCATTTTCCATTTCACATCACAAACTTTCTACAGTTTATCTCTGTAAATATCCATAGATTTCTTAAATTAGTTCTTTTTTAATCTGATTAGGAAGAAGAAAATCCTATTATAGCTATCCATACAAAAGAAAAAAAAGGTAAATGTTCCTTTAAAACGGGAAAACGTTTGAATAAGTTAAACACTTTGATTATCATGGAATGTGTATACATTTATCTTATATGAGAATATGTATATATTTTTACGTTAAATTTTCATTATTTTTATAAAATTTACTTTTAATTCTCCGGCGAATATAATAACTTAGAATAGCTATTATATTAAAGGAGAAAGTGTGATGGCCACGTCAAAAATGGTGTATCGTCTTTTTGCAAATCTGCACCCTAAAAACCTTTTGGGTCCAACTAGTTCATCTAGCCAAAAAAAAAAAAATCATATATATGTGCGTGTCTATCTATATGTGTTGCACTGCTTTTTTTCTTATTTCTTAGAATTGATCAAACCAATTTTCTTGAAATTTTGCTCAAATATTTCTATATATAGGACATTGATTGAATTATATTTTTTAAAAATTCATTAAAAAGGGGTATTTCTTAAGAGACATTTAATTCGAATTTTCTTCAGAGACGTTTTAGAGAAAACTTTATTATAACGAATATGTTACCTACAATAAATAACCAAAATATTTTTTCCAAAAAATCAACTCCCATCTCGTAAAATTGAAATAAACGTTTTTTTCATTTCTTATATCTGTTTTCGGTTTAAATATTTGTCAAACATTTTTGAAAGATTATAGCAGAGCTAAGAAAAAATGTCTACAAACTTTTTTTTTTTTTGGTATATTATAGACCCGGACCCTAAAATGCAGAAATTTTTAAAATTATTCATTTCCCTTTTTAACATTGTTTGAGATGTTAGATGTAGATAAAACTTTACTTAAGCAAATTTATTATGTTTAATCTATATATGAAATTTTTTAGAAAAATATGTCCCCTAAAAAAATATTTTATTTGTATTTTTTATTTTTATTTTTTAGCTCAAATCTTTAAATGCGGATTTGAATAATAGATCGTGGATGCCGGTGTTGTTTGGTGGTTGGGTTTCAATTAACCGTACATCTCAGGAATGGTCGAACTGAGAATGTACAAAACTACACTTCATTTACACACTTATATATCATCCCTGAAGTTAATACCTGAACGGTAATTCCCAGAGGCTAAACAAGGAAAAGAAAGAAAGAAAGCTCTAATCTTTTAATTTTTATTATTAATAGCGAAAAAAAATTATGCTTATATTTACCAGCTTCTCTTTTTTTAAAGCAAAACTTTGTAACTAAATTAGTACAAGAATCAAAGATTATTTTTTTTTCTAGGAGTTTGTTTCATATTTTTTCTTTCAGTTTTATTTAACACGGTAATTGAAACCAGAAATATATCTCTAAGGATTACAAGACCTGATTTTACCGTATAACCATCTTAACCATAGATTAGGATTTCCCACCTAGCAGTTGACTAAGAAAAATAATTTTCTTGATAAATCCATAGGCAGAACCACTTATGGACTGAAACAAACCATAAAAATAACTATGTTAACTAATGTTAATTATATATATATATATATATGTATATATATCCTTAGGACGTGGACTTCTAACTGAAAAATAAAGAATATTTCGGGAGTAAGAGATGATAAATAAGGAAAATATAATAAAAACAAAACATGCTGCTGCAATGAAGAACTACAGAAACTACAAAACAAGATAAATTTTTTCACTCAAAAAGTAGTTGAAAGTTCTTCCTGTTATCGATATCCCATTTTTCTGTAATGTTTTTAGTTAATTGCTCAGGGTAGAGGCTGTTAACGATTTTCCTCAGCCATTTCAAAATATATGATAAAAGTTTTCCTTTCAGGTACTAAAGCCCCTACAAGTAGGCTTAGGCTTCTTCGCTAAAGTAAAACATGTCCTAGCTCTTAAAAACCTATGTCATGTAGAAGTTTCCAACCAAAATATAAGCACTGTAGCCAAATTAATATTGAAGTTCTAGATAAAGTAACTAGAAATTTCATTTTTACACCGATTAATTTTTTTTTAAGTGGTTTATGAAAATCTCATGTTAATTTTTCTTTCATTTTTATTTATTAACAAACAATTACGAAGATATGGAAATAAGAATATCTATGAATTAACAATTTCAAAAATGTTTATGAAATATAATTTATTGATAATAATGTATTTTTTCAAACTGATCTTTGAAGGGTGTGTCAAATTCACTTACGAAACTTTTCTTGGGGCGAAACTGAATAAATTTTATAAAAAGGTATAACATTTATGAAAGTACAAATAGAACCCGATCTACTGAAACCGCACCAAAATATACTTTACAAAGCATAATTTCTCTTCTACATCTCAGCTTATTGAACCTCAACACCATTATAATACCAGTTTATTGAAAGTGTAGGAATGTTTTTATCGACTTTTCGATAAAAGTACGGTAATAATTTCGGTAGCATTGATTAGGTGGAAAGGGGGTTAAAGAAGATTATCTTTACAAAAATATCATTCACTTAAATTGGGGTTTACTTATATATTTGTAGACTTATGTGTAACCTAGTAAAGTCAGTTATTCTTATACGGATTTGAATACTAGATCGTGGATACCGGTGTTCTTTGGTGGTTGGGTTTCGATTAACCATACATCTCAGGAATGGTCGAACTGAGACTGTACAAGACTACATTTCATTTACACTCATACATACCATTCTCTGAAGTATTATTTGAACGGTAATTACCGGAGACTAAACAGGAAAAAGAAATACTTATGTGTAAAGTATTACGGTTCAAATAATCTCCAAAACTACTGAATCAATTTCATCGAAATTTAGATATGCTGCAGTAGATTATTGTCTGAAATCGTGCGTGTGAAAGTTTTATGAAGATCGGTTAAGTCGTTCTTGAGTTACGCTGAATTTAAGGTCGAAAACATTTCAGAGGGGCAAATTATAAGACCTCATTGACAGCTTTTCAACGATGTATCATAAGTGGTATTTATTTTCATTGGTTCCAGAGTTATAGCTAAATAAAATTTTAATTAATGAAATATTTGAATCTTAGGGAAAGGCACATCGGTTCTAACCAGACTTTATCTCCTTTTTTTAACTTTTTTATAATTTAAATATATTGATTTATTAATAATTATTAACCTCTCATTGTAAAAAAATTAAGAATAAATTTAAGAGTAAATTTGTAAGAAAACGTATCAGTTTTTAATGAAATAAAATTTTATGTGCTTTTCATTTTTAAAAAATGTGTAACGTGATCCAAATAATTACAATGAAATTATAAACCGTACGGGAAAAGTCTCGCAGATATAATTTCTTCCGTTCAAAAAACAAAAATTTCTATAATATAAATAAAACTTTGTAACAAAACCATTCCGATATCAAAAAACGTAAGAAATTACATTTCTATTATCAAAATCTGTTATTAATTTAGAATTTTCTTTAAAAAAAAAAATACATTTAAATATATTTAATAGACAATAGATATATAATAATAGATAATGTTTAAGTATTCCATATAATAAGAAAAAAAAAAATTGTTCCAAAACTCTTATCGGTTCGATTTCATTTATATATAATACATATCACATTTACAGAAATAATACAATTCTTATGATTATTCGTTGTTTAATAAATGAAACTGGGCCGGTAAGAGTTTTGCAACTAATTTTTTTTTTTTTTTTTGCTTAATATATGGAATGCTTAAACAATATCTATTATTATATTTCCTTTGTCTATTAAATATATATTTTTTTAAAGAAAATTCTAAATTAATAAGAGATTTTGATAATAGAAATGTACTTTCTTACCTTTATTATCGTTTTGTTATAAACAGTTTTATTTATATTACAGTAACTTTTGTTTTTTGAGCGGAAGAAATGATATCTGCGAGACTCTTACGGTACGGTTTACAATTTCATTGTAATTATTTTGGATATCAGTGCATTTTGTTAGATTATTCTTTTATTTTTTTCTGAGTTACTGATTATTATCTTATGGATTTATTATTCAAATTTATTGCCTTAGAACAAAAAAATTGAATTTCACGGCCAATTTTTTTTTTTTTTTTTTGATAGTAATATCATTCACTTCATACCATATTTTTCCTTTTTTAATAAAACTATTACAATGACCTTTACGAATCGAATTTATTTTTTTTTTATTTATTCCTTTTTAAAAAAAACTAAATATCTTGTAAACTATTACTTTTATTATTTTTTTTTTAAAGATGTGTTGGGAATTAAAAATATTTTTTCATCTTCAGTACTTTCATTTAGAAAAGAGCATTTACTATTAAAACAAGTTGTAGTATATTTTCTTTTAAATTTTATTATTTCATATACATTATCTAGTTTTTATACGTTACCTAGTACTATCAAATACTGCTATCTAGTGTGGTGATTCATAAAGGTACATTAAAAAAAAATGTATAAAATGACGTTCGATTCCAGCGGTTCATCAAATGGAAAAAAAACGTTGTCTAATAAAATTGGAGTTTTTTTGAAAGTATTTTTTATTACAAATCTAATTGAACTGAAATATAATGTTTTCCCGCTTATTTTATTTTTTCCCCATTTTCATTTCACGGTTAGGTTCGATCATTAGAACTGTAAACGTATTTCGTAATTTGAAAATTTTTGAGTTATATTAATTGAGACTATAAATGGAGTTTTTTGAACCTTTAAGGAACATGTAATGAGAGTTTTACTGAAACTGAAAAATTATTGATAATTTTCGTTTATATATATTGTTTTTACTTTAATTAAAACGAAGAAAATATGTAGTCTTAGAGTTATTTATTTTATTTTTGAAAGATAAACCCAACGATCAAATGTGAGATGAAGGAGCTTCTCTTATAACATTATTAACTGTTCCGATTTGAAAGATTTCTTCCATTACTTTTTTTGTATAAAGAAAACATCTAGAATATTATTTTATGTTTATGAAAATTTAACTGCGTTTCTATAATTTTAGGCGAAGTAAATAATATGCTAATGTTACTCATTTTTTTTTTTTTTTTTTTTTTTTTTGGTGAAGATTGGTAGCTTATGAAAAGTGCAGTGCCTGAACCGGATTTGAACCCGGGACTTCGCGCGGAGGTCCAAAATTCAAACCAAGTCAGGCTTGGCATCTTTCCATACGCTACTAGTTTGCTAATGACCATAGTAGCTATCTATGAAATAGCTCTTTTATAAAAAAAAAACTGACATTAACATGTTAATTCACTTAAAATAAAAAAAAAAAGTTGTTCATTTTTGATATTATAAAATCTCTTAATTTTGATCATTTCTGTATATATGGTATGGAAAATATTTTTTAGAAAATATTCGTTCTGAGATTTTTAGTCATTATATTCTCAAATTGAAATTCTCAGTAACATATATTTTGTTCGAAATATTCCTAATTTTTATTTAAATACAATTTAACTCTAATTTTATTTTTAAAAAAACATTAAATATATATGGAAGATAGAGTTACCTCCATTTATTAAAATTTAATAATTTTATTTTACACATTATAACTTTAATTTTCCTTTTGTATGTATTGCCTGTAATATTTTTATATTTTCTGAATTTTGTTTAGTGTTACGTAACATAAGGCAAGAGATAGTTTAAAAGTTATTTACTGTTAGTAAATTCTGTTAAGTTCGTTGTCTGTTTTTTTCTCTTTTATTGTTGTGAACTGAAATTATTGTTATGCCTCTGGCAATGGGAAGAATTCAGCTAAAGAGTTTTCCGTGTGTAAATGGAGATAACAGTATTTGTTGCTCGTAAAAGAACTAAAAGCTTTTTATAGTAATTTAATAATATTTAATATTATTATAAATTAAATTTTAGATTATTTTATTAATTTTAACACTTATATATCTTTTCATAATTAAAACGTATAGACAAAAATTATTTATTTACATATTTTTTTTTAGTTAAAAAAAAAAAAATAATAATTTTGTAGACTGTTTTTAATGTGGAGGCTTAAGTTATAACTCACAAATGATTATAAGACTTAATAATTTTTATGTCTTTGAGAAATAACCGATTCATTCTTTTTTGATATTATTTGTCTTAATAATACTATATTTTATCCCCTTTATTTTTGTATAACGTTTTATTAGATTGATAATAGAAGCACTTATAAAGTATAAAAGCATAAAATAATTTTTTTTAGACACCCTTTTCTTTATAAAATTGCATCATTTGTTTTAAATAAAATATGTTCAAGAAAAAACTGAAAATGAAAGCTAAATCTACGCAGTTACGATTGCGATGAGCAAAGGTAATAACTGCCGCGAGTTCAAATTAATGGGATTTTCAACCCGCATGCTGTTAGCATGCGATACCTCGGAGCATCTGGACTGCCGTCTGATGTGGAGGAGTCATTCCCCCATGTAATGGAGTAAAGGACGCAGCTTAACATTAAGTTCAGGGAGATGTACTGGTTGTTAGGCAGGGGATCGCAACTATTATTACTTAATAAACAATTGCTGTACTGATTTGGACCTGTAGAATCTAATTATGGGATACGGCAAGCGAGGGTAACATTGAAGTCGTACAGCGATTCCAGAACAACTTAATGAAAAATATAACAGAAGCGCTGTGGTTTGCGAAAAACACTGAAATACATGATTATCTGGGATTGCCAACCTTTCGAGAGGAGATACGGCGGTTCAATACATGATACGAAATGAAACTGAACAAATATGTGAACTGGCTCGCGGTTAACCCTCTGGACAACAGCGAGGATATTAAGCGCGTACAGCGACTACGTATATTAGATCTATATGTTCTCCCCGAGATTTGAGGTGAGCTACCTTAGGTTGTTATAGATCATCAAAATTCATGATATTGTTTCGACACTTATATTTGCGGGCTCTTTTATTTGTTTCACTGTTTCATTGTTTGATTAGTTATTCTTCGTCTGATTGATAAAATTATTTTTTGGTGTTTTCTTTGCTTTTTATGTTCTGAACTTCTGAGACAGATTTTGATTACTTTTTGTAGTTTGATTCTTTCTTTTTTTTAACGAAAGTTATAATAATATCATATTAAAATAAAACCACCCAAATATACACGTGTATACAATTAAATTATTATTTTTAATAATTCTGATTGTGTTAAATAGGCGTTGAATTAACCGACTTAGTTAATTAGGTGCAGTTGTTATAGTTGTTTTTAATTTGGGTTTCATTTCTCTAGAAAAAAACAACTAAATTTAAAGCATTAAAAATATAATTTTTAGTTTTTAATGGGTTTGTTTTTAATATTTCGATACATTTTGTGAGATTTTTCTATTATAGAGTGATAATTAATTGTTAAATACAATTAAAATGAGGAGTAATTAAATATTTATTTCTATTTTTAAGAAAAGTGCGCCAATGTTTTTTAATAAAATAATTAATATTTGCTTTGTTACATTTTTAACTGTTGCATACTACATTGTTTATCTTTGGAAATGATTGAAAAATACATACATCATTTTTATATAAAAACTGAACTTAAGGACAAATTTTTTATGTTAAAATTAAAAATTTAGAGTAAATTTTTTTAAAAATCATCTTATTTTATTAAAAAATAAACTGGATTGTTAAAAAAATTTGATCTGGGATCTTAAATAGGATTATTTTAGATCCCGTTCACTCCCGTATTTTTTTACGATGAACTATGATTTTATTATTCTTCTTCACGTAGCTTATATATAATTAAGTCCTTTAAAACTTGCAATAAGGTTTTGATTGGATAATATGTAATACGTTGAATTATTTTATTTAAATTTAATTCATAGTTCATCTTTTTACAATTCTTTTAAGATTAAGTAACAAACTAACGCTCTCGGGATTAATACTATTCTTTTAAGATTAAGTAACAAACTAACGCTCTCGGGATTAATACTTGAACGCTAGTATTATAGATTAGTCATCTTTGTAGAACAATTTAGGTCTAATTGGATAATATTTAGTAGTATAATTATTGTTATTACATTATATATGTTATTTTTCGATATTCTTGTGAATCCTTAATTTAGAATATCAGGGTATTCCTTTTAATTTAACCTAAATAGGTGAAGTAAAATTGAACAATTTTTAAATTTATATAATTGTAATATAATAATTTATGTTAATAGAATACTAAAACTGACATTTAAAAATTTAATAAAAACATACATAAAATTTAATCAATAAATTTCCTATTTTTAAGGCCAAATTTTAAAATTTTTTTCTAACAAATTAGAAAAACACATCTTTATGGAAATGTAGTTCTTTAGATATTTTACGCAGTTCTTACATCTAAACCTCCCTTCCGCATAATTTTGATCGAATTTATGTGTTTATTCATGTAACAATACATTTTTATAATTATAACATTTTTATAATGCTGATTTATTTTGTATTTATTTGTCATACTGCTAGGAAAAACTATTAATTGAAATATGCTGACCTCCGAAGTAAAATTCTAGCATCTCTACCTTCCATTATTAAGGTTCTGGGTTCGAATCTTCGTCAAGCTTGATATTATTTTTACACGTTAAAAAACTCATTCTCATAAAAAAAAACCAAATCGTGGTTAGCCTAGCTGAAATAGGGAACGTAGACCTTAATAGTTAACAGAGAAAAAATAAATAAGTTAATACTTGAATTAATAAAGTATTATATTTTTATAATACTGTTTTCTTATGTATTTTCACATTCGCATGGCTATTTCTCGTAATATTTTAAATATTATATGTTTACATAAAATAAGCGCTTAAACATCACTGTAAAAAGTATTAAACTGAACACATAAAAATAATGCTTACATAAACATAAAATTTAAAGCATGTCATTTAAAAGTCATATTTATGCTGTGTAAAATAAATTTAAGTGAAATATAAAAGAAAACAGCACTAAATATTGAGGTATAAAGAAAGAGATATAGTTTTCGATCAACTATTAAAGATTTATTTAAATATTTTTTAGTTTCAGAGTAAATTAAAAAAAATTAGTTTGAAATCATAATATAAAAAAGTAACACGTATTTCTCAAATAATGTTAGGCTTATTTTATAAATAATTTTAAGGTACTATTATGAGAGTGGCTAACTCTCATAATAGTACCATTATCTCTTTTCGCAGGAGTATTTTTTTAAATTTTAATCGAGAAGTGAGTCTTTCGCTTTAGCGATTCCTTTCTTATCAATAAGACTTTTCATATATTGCAAATTGGTTTTTTTTTTATATAGGCTGCAATTTATTGTATAAAAAATACGTTCCAAACAAAAAAACTACCTTTTAATTCTATTTAATTATTTTAATTTTTTTTTTTTTTTTTTTGAAGTTAGAGCCTAATTATGTGTTAGTAAGGTGTTAATTGTCATGAACTACTTTGATATCAAAATTACATTAGGCTAATCAATTACTAATTAATGAAGACCAGACAAAAATTCCTCCAATATTTTAAGTAGACAATGTAGGTTTTGTTTTAATAAATGTTCTTGAAACTCAAAGCGAGACCACTAGAAAATTTCTTCAATATAATAAAAATATAAAATTAATTGAATATAAAAATTAATTAATATAAAATTCCTTCAATAAAATCTTCGTAATCGATTTATTTAATGTAGAATTAGAAAAATAAATGTAAATAATAAAATGCTCATACGGGTTGAATTGAGAACTCCTTTTTTTGAAGTCGTTCGAATAAAATAAAAGTATTTAATTACTGGTAACAGTAAATATATATAGTACATATCGTTTATAGTGACCTCCAAGGAACATTTAGGTCATTATAACCGATAGTCACAATAACTGATGTTTAATTAACTTAGTGTTACTACTTTAATATGCCATCTACACGGGTATTGTAATACAGTAAAGTAATAACCAAAAATAATAATAATAATAATAATTTATTTCCGCAATAAAACAATAAAAAAAAAATTATTCAATAATAATTACGAATACGGTAGAGTAATAGAAGATAGAGAAAAATTACTTTTTCTGCAAAAAGTCGGTTATTTTGCTTTGTTTCGAACACTTCGTGTTGTAATACAGTTTTTGAAGGTTCTTTTCTAAATGAAAACAAACACTCTGTTTTTCCATTTACAATTTCTGTAAAACTGAGAAACCGGCAAACGGTTTTCATTGCCGCAAAAACTTCTAGAAGATTTGGCGGGTTGATGTCTTCATCGTTGTCATAGTTATGCGCGCGCGCACATATACACTCGCAGTCTCATTTACTTGCATATACACACGAGATATAAAATTTGAGTGTGCCTGCATATATATATATATATATACATATATATATATATATATATATATATATATATATATATATATGTGCGTGTGTGTGTGGATGTGTACGTTATAACCCTTAATGTCTTTTTTAATAATCTGAAAGAAGTTAGATGGGAGTTTTTTCATAATGTTCACTGTAACAAAGAATAAAGAAGAGACATATAACAAGTGGTAGTAGTTACATCAGAGAATACGAAAAAGAGAAAGAAGAAAGGGAATTTGAAGGGGAATAGAATGGTTATAGAAGAAAAGTAGGGAATGGTTGGTTTAGTTGGAAGGGGGAAGAAGGTTTCCGAGCAATTTGCGAAGGAAGAGGCGCGAGGAGATCGGATTGCTTCTGATTTGTTACGTGATCTTGGTTGATGGGGAACGGGCACACCTGAACGCTAGTAACCATCTCCTCTTATTCTGAAATCCCCATTCCGCCAATTCACCTTTTATCTATGAATGAATTTACAGACGAAGAACAATTCGGATAAATTTATACGATTTCATTTACATTTATTTATACATTTTCTTTTAATAAAATAGTTTCTTATGATTTTGTTTTATATTTCGATCCCTTTATAACCAGACATATATATTCACACTTAATATCTATTCACACTTAATTTTCTTGTTCTGTAACATGCCTAGTTGAATATATTTTATTGAAAACCAAAATACTAAATGGTTTAGATCTGATTAATATTCATATCTTGCCATTTCTCATGTTCTAAACGTTAAGAATGGCGATTGGATTATCGTTTTAAAATTTTTTTTTTTTTATCATATCTTCAAAGATGTGAATAATCCTAAAGAAATTTCTGAAGAAAATATTAGCTATTTGATTTAACTTAATTGATAGTCAAGTAGTTTTTCTTTCAAAATCTCTTTATTTTATTTATCCATCACTTAAACTTTTCGTAGCATAATCCCTAATCAAGACTTATTGTCAATAAGTGGCAAACATTCACAAAGATTATTACTATACAAACAAAAATTGAAATTATTTTTACTCAAAACAGGCATATGACTTGAATTCTTTTAGAAATAATAAAAGAAAAATTAAAGAAAAAATTATAAAACCAATATAAATTATGTGTATATTTAAAATTTATAACGTAAAATTACTATAAATGGAAACTAAAAAACAATAATCCAAACTGCAAGCAATTCAGGTGGTAATCAAAAGTGTTGTCTAAATTGATTAAAATATATATATATAATACATTAAATTTGTTAGTTCTGATAACAGTGGCTATCAAACATTTCATCAAATTGTCAATTTTGCCTATACAATGAATACCCTTTGATTCCTTTGTTCTTTTCTCTTCTTTTAATTATGTAATTTTAAATTAATCATTCAGCGTCAAGAACGGTAGGCCTGATGCTAGAAAAGGGTTTTTTTCAAACTTATAAAAGTTTGAAGACTATTGTCTTCAGATAATGCAGTTAATTAAAATGTTCAAAAAAACAATTTTTTTCATTTTTTTATTATTTGAAATTACTTCCATATTTTTTTACATCTTTATTGTTATTGATTTATTTTTTAAAATTATATGAGTGTGTTTTAAGATATATTTTATCATTTCTCAATAAAAATATTTAAATAAATCGTGATTAATTTTGTTGTTAAATTTTATCGGCCCAAAATAAGCAATATTTTATTTTGGTTAAAGTTACATTCCATGTAGGTATAACAAATTTTTACGTTTTTTTCGGACGGTAGATAAAAACTTCGGTATGTAAGCCTATGTGAGTTATCTAACCCTCTAAAATGGTGTGAGATAATAATAGTGATTTGTGTAACCGTAGAGTTTTATTACAATGAGAGAGAGAGAAAATGTTTGCTTCTCTGATGTGTCCAGTTCTTAATTATGACTGATGGTATAGCCAAGCCAGTCAGATAGAAATTCTAACCCAGTTTAAGTTAGTATGAGTATAAATTTGAGGGATGTTTTTATATACACGAGCTTTTTGTAATGTTAAAAAAGCCAACGTTGTTTCTTTTGATTTTTTTGAACTGAGTTATGTTGTTCCATCTATTTGGGTGCTACCAAATATAAAATTTTATTAAAAGTTCTTGCTTAATTTTACATCTAGATTTTTTATTCGTAAACTGTCTCAATAAAGGATACAACCTCTTTATTATCAAATATTTTAAAGCGTAAAAATTTAAATGAAACTTTATTTAAATCGATAACGATTCTTCTTCCATATCGCATGAAAATTCATCTTCCAGAAAACCTTTTAGAGCTTATTACAAGGGAGCTCTTTTTTCACTGAAGATACTAGTAACATTCAAATTACTGCTGCCAATTAATTCAACTTTTTAGAAGCTCTGAAAGGTGAACAAGTTGCTGTATATTTTTTGACGAAAGGTTTTTTCTGGAAGAAAAATTTCAAAGATATTTAAAATTAGTTTGATTTTCTGTTAGATATGAAGAAAGGGTCAAATATTCAAAACATTGGACATTAATAATGAAGAACATTGTATTGTTTCGAACGGTATACAAACTCAATAAATTTCGTGTTTGATGTTTGCGGGATTTTTGTCTTATAAAAAATTATAATTCAGTTTCTAAGTACAAAAAAATATAAAGCCAGAAGATATTTTCAGAATTATGGTCTAGTCTTTTCCTCAGAGTTAAAGTTATAGTTCAATAACTTCCTCTACTGGCATTATTGTTTAAGAAAGAGAATGGATCATAATCTTGAAAAAAGTTTTGGAATCATATTGCTAGGTACGTAAAATAAGATAGTGGTACGTAATTTTATTAAAAACCTAAAGTTGTAAAAAATTTTAAATTCATTTCATCATGTTGACCTGTAAATTCTTATTTTTTAAGACTACATAAAATATTATTTAATAAATATCGTAGTTGTTAAAAATCAGGTTCTCTAAAATTGAATTGAAGGTTCCAAAATTCCTCATCAACCTACATATTTCCTGCAAAAAACTGTATCAAGAAATTCTCTTACTTTGAATAGAAATGTTTTAGTCCACCGATTTTTAAGAGCAATAGTTATCATATTAAAAAAAAAAAATGGGTGAATAATTTATATGTGTAATAGATTAACTGCTTATTTTCCATTTCCTCTTCGACATAATGATTTCGTATACAGTTAAAATAGGCATGATTACGATATTTTATTAAATTGTAATTTTTTTAATTAAGATCATCAAAACACATTTAAAACTTAATTTTTTTAAAATTAAGGTTACTGAGAGAAAAAGTCTGACAACAAAGTTGTTATACTATACTGGCATTGGTTATTTACTCTGATATAGTGGAAAAATAATTATACATGAAAAAAGTTAACCAAGATTTATTCTTTTCTGATGGAGGTAATTTGTGATAAAGCTATATTAAAAAATTATCATTACATGTTTAAATTAATAAAAAAAGGTTTTAAAAATTCAAAATATTTGTATTTTTTTTTCTGCTCCTCCACCTACACATCACCTTCAAAGAAAGGGTTCTGATTTTTCTACGTTTACTATGTTAAATAAAAAATAAAAATAATAAAAAATCCCACAACAAATGTACAATCAACAAAAATTTATGTAAGGTTAATTTTTTTGCGGTGGGTGATGAATTATGATGAAATTTTATTGTAATATTTTTACTAGAAATTTATTATTTAAATTTTTAATACTATTAAAAGTTTTAAAATAATCCAAAGAATATTTGAAAAATTAAAAAATAAATATTTTTAAACTTTGACCGGCTATAGTCCCAATTTTTTCCACAAATTATTATTTTTTTGGTCGCTTGTACTACTACTACTATTCCTAGGAAAATATTAAAAAAAATCGCTTAAAAAATATACAATAAATAAAAAGATAGTTTTTTCCATTTTTTTGGTGAAGGGGAAGTGTTGGGGCACATTATTTTTTTTAACCATGTACGCAACCATGTACTGAACTTAATATAAATTGGGGTTATGTTTCCAATGATTTGAGCAAATTAACTACCAAAAGAACCCCTCCCACCAGATGGAGATACTGACCCCAGAATTTTACTAACTGATTGCCCCATATACAGGAGTCTGTACAAAATTTCATCAAAATTGGTTAACCAACCAAAAGTTATTAAGTTTCAGACAAGCCAAGCATTACATTAATATATATGTACGTATAAATGTTACTCCCAAGTTTTTTTTTTTGGGGAGGCGGTTCTTGGATCATGACCAAGGTCGAGAAGTTCAAAAATCCCATACCCCATTTTTTGACTGATTACCATCCTTTCATTCATGTACCATAGCATTGTAGTTATGATGCCGGTTACGTAAAAAGATAATAAAGAAATGTGCAAAAAGGAAAAAGAAATATGATGCGTGTGCGTGAGAGAGTCGGTGAATTAAGTGCTATGTTTCGTGTTTGACAATTATACCTACACGACATTTACGCAATAATAAAAATATATATTATCTAAGATTGTGATAAAAAAGAAACTATGTATAATACAGTACTTATACTCACTACTTTTATATTCCTTAATGCTTTTTTTATTTTTACTTAATAAGTTTGAACCCTTTGGAAAATCAATGTAACTCTCGTAGTATGTAATTTCTTATCCTCATTTTTCTTGTTGTTCCGATTTACCTCCAATTTTTCTCTTCTCAATATTTCAGATTTTCTAAAGTTTTTCCCATATGGTTCCTTATAAATCTTTCAGAAAAAAATTAAATCTTCCACGCTCTAGTTTTGAAGTTTCTTAAATTTCTTTTTCGGATAAGTTACTTTACAAATTATGAGAAGAAATATAAACTGTTTTAACGACAGTTTAAATGACTTTAAAAAACTTAAGGTTTTTATTAAGAATTACATATTTTTCTTTTACGTTATAACTTTATTTTCAAAAAATAGAAAGCGAGTAAATAACTTATAGTAAGATATATTCAATATCAATAAATATATATTTTTTCAATTATCAAATTGAATATAATTATTTGCAACTAGCTGGTCGCCCATATACTCATTCAACCTCCAGGAGCCGATCTCTTTTCTCTTTGGTTTCTTGTTCTTGTGAATCCAGTTACGATTAACGGCACTTCATGATCGTCTTAGATTAGATAGGGCATAATCAAATAAAAACTTGAAGATCTGCACGGAAGGAAGAAGAAGAAAAATAAATAATGAAAGAGAATGTTTTTTATATAAAAAGAAATAACAGAGGAAACGGCGTAAAAGGAAGTATAGAGAAGAAGAATACTTGAAGAACAAACTGAACTACAAAAGACAGAATAGTAGTGACTATAATAGGTGAATATTAAATATTTTACATATATTCATTAAAAAAAAATGAATTAGTCATTTTACTTCATTATATTTTTGTTGTTATTGTGACAGATATATAATGGAATAAAAGGATTAATTTTTATTTCTTTAATGAAAATCTTTAATTCACAATTTCACCGCCAAGAGAGAAACCGTCTGTATATATGGCTTAAAATTTTCCCTGAGGTAACATGAATGTATCTTGAAAATTTGAAAGTAATCGATTGGTTTGTTCTCGCGTAATTCTGTTGGAAAAAAAATACAAACTATCGCGTTTCTTTATAGATTATGTATTTTACTTACACTACAAATTTCCTTAACATTTTATTATTTGTTAATCTTCTTAATTCATTAAGTAGATAAACCTCAATAATTTGTGACGTGTAATTTAGTATTAACAAACCGTAATTTATTATTCTCTATATTTCTTCTACTACTAAACTAAAATCAAACCGTAAAATATGGCCGGCTAAAATAACTTTTTTTTTACTCGATTTATCTATCTTCCTCATTTCGTTTTTAAAATCTCTGTCCGTATCGGAGAGGGAAGCAAAGGAGTTACCACCGCTTACCTTCAAGTCCCAAAGTTTGACAGTTTGATGCTACTCTGGACCAGTTATGAATTTTAACGTCAACGGTTGTTCATTTCAAGAGATGTCAACGTTTCCCGACAGCTATGCTGATATTTTATTACAAAAACAACACATCTATATATGATGATCCAATTAAAAATTTAACAATCTTCCATTACTCTGATATTCAAAAAAAAGCGGCTTCGTACGGTCCTTGATACAGTAAAATGGTACCCGGAGGCTTTGCAGTGTTATATAATACATATTATTTTTTTAATTTCTATTACATAATCTGATTTTAATATTTTACACAAAAAGTAAAATTTAATGATTCCATTCATTCAATTTTGAAATAAACTTAATAATACTGGTAATTAAATTATTTATTTAATTCGTATATATGTAATTTATTGAGATTTCACGAGATAAATATGGGTTTTTATCCTATTTTAAGTTAAAATAAAAACTTAGAAATTAATTTTATAATCAGTTTTATGCATATATATATTTTTTCCATTTAAGAATCCTTTTAAAAGAAAAATAAAACATATTCTTTTTTTTTTTAAGCTGGATGTGATTTTATATTAATAATTCCCTAAGCCTAATTGTTTTCTATATTGATTAATATTACTTAAAACGTCCCTTTATCTCTAACTTATACTTCGCTTTATATGTATTTAACACAGTTTGCATATTTTTATTATAAATAAGTATTTTTTATTAAATTTAATAACTAGATCGGGACTTTCACATACCATAACCTCTATTTACAAGATATATCAGGATAAGAAAATTACCTTTTTCTTTTTTGTTTAACCTCCGGGTCCGCAGTCGAGCAATTCTTTCCGCAGAGGATGACATGAATGTTTTGTAGCGTGTGTGAAAAATGCCATGCCTGACCGGGATTCGAACCCAGGACCCAGCCGGGTGAAAGGCCGAGACGCTACCACTCGCGCTACGGAGGCCTGACAGGAAGAACTACCTAGCTTCCCCTTAACAACATATTAATAATTAGGCACTTTTTAAGTTAATATTACTCGGAATCTCAAGTTGGATTAAAGTCTTGCTCTCTTGTATATGATTTTTATCTATTACTGTTTGTATTGCTCGTTGTAGACATTACATTATTTCTGTAATCTTTTTCAATTTATTTATTCAACCAGTCTCTTCTTTGCTAGTTTTATTTTATTTTAGATAAATACATGTAGTATGTTATTTAAAACAGAACAACTGGATGCAACGGCTCATCTGTGACTTCCTCTACCTTTATCACTAGAACCTGAATTTTGCTTTAAGGACAAGGAAAGAGTATTACTAATGAGAAAGATAACTAAACGGAGACACGAGATGAATTATCCTGTCCTAGGCATAGGGTAATTTCAATATCTCTTTCCTAGCAATGCAAGCATATATTATAACTATAACCCTTAAAATATTATAACCCACATTAACATTATAACCCTTAAGAGGAGCAGCAGATTCCTAACCGGCTTGAATATAAGCTACTACAAATTTTGCAACTCCTTTGTGATATTAAATAGCCATTAAACAATAAGCTCGTGCTTACGTACTTTAGTAACACCATACCGATCCAATAGTAACATATTATGAATATGTATCTAAATGAATTTTAAAACATTTATTTATTTAAGCTATATTTCTGTTTAGAAATTTCATGAATTTGTTTCAATGAAGCTGAAAATTTGACAAAATTATTTTTAACAACCGGCGTTTTAAATATTGTATGGATTTACTTCAAGATTTATTTAGTATTCGATGTTAAATTAAAACAGTTCTTTTTTAGGACTGATCGGTATAAATTTATTTATAAAAAATTCAGACCCGCATAGAAATATTCCTTAATTATTTATTATTTGGACTTCAAACTTCGTTATACAGAATTCTAGAGTAGAAATTTAGTTTTAATTTGAACAAAGTCATAGCAATGTATTAAGGGAATGGGTACAGTCCAAGTTAATGCTAAATTTGGCTCGTTTTTCCCTTATAAACTGTTATAAAAGTTTCATGCAGATGTAAAATATTTTCATTTACCAAATATTGTATTCTCAGTACAATAGAAAAGCAGGTTTTTCGTTATTTCAAATGACTTTTACGATAGAAAATCAATCTATGACTGTGTTATAAATCCTGATATCTTATTTATTTAAAAAAAAATAGGGTGAAAACTTATTTTTAGCCCATGTAGGCCTTTTTTTATTCTATTCGGAATGAATCACTTGAGTCTTCTCTAAAAATTCCACAAAAAATCTTGAGTATCTTTCCAAGGTTATTACTGAAAGAAAATAACTTTGATAATTTTTTGTTGATTGATGATATATTTGCGGTCCATTACAAGCAAAATAAAATCCCTTTGGCACGCCGGAAGGTGGAGGTAGATTTCCCCATGTTAAGTAAAGGATAAAAAAGATTTTCACTTAAAAGTTAAGAAAAACTTCAAATTTACTACATTGGTTGCATGTGAAGAAAAGTTTCACAAGTTTAGCGTACGACAAGTCCCACCTTATTACAATTCCACCAATATTTTGGTCATCCCTTGCTGTAAGGGTTGGCGATATCAAAAATTGTTTCAGACAAAACGTTTTAGGTAATTTTTATAGGACTAACGACCACTTTAAACCGATTCGATTCTGTGCCTATTAAAGGAGGTATGATTTTATTTTGTCTTCGAAACCCCGATTTTTTAATCTTCCGGGCCAGTGGTTGGTGATATAAAAAAAAAAATTACTTAGATAAGTTTTAGCCCCTTTATCTAAAGAATAGAAGGAACTTTAAATAAATTCGATATTTTACTTAATAGGAAACTTATAGCAATATTTTTTTTTTTTAGAAAAAAAAACCACATTTCCATCCAATTTTGCCTATCAACGAACTCGACCGAGATTTTTGTTCCTATATTTTATGTATCAATTTGAAAGTGATTGGCGCAAAATTACGGCAGTTATCATGTCCACAAGAATGTGAAATATATATACATATATAGACGTTTGAACTGACGGTGGTTTTGGGGTCTGGGGGATGTGAAACGCGAAGATATGTCGAAATTTTCCGGAAGTCGAATCGTCACAAAGCTACCTATTGTAATGGGCATAATAGGTAGCTTTGTGATGAAATCTACCTAAATATCAGCCCGATCCGTCCAGAGAAACATCTATTTTGACGGACTGTAAATAGGTTTAGAGCATGAATTTTACTTATGGTAGAAAGGAAAGAGAAAAATAACGCGGTTGAGCGTGACCCGTAGTAAATGGTATTGGAATCGGTTTTTAGTTGGATTTTTAAGATATATAATATTATTTTGTAATAACGCTGTGGAGTAGCAACGGGCGACTAGTTATTAATAATGAATTGATATTGATAGTTAAAAAAGTGTTCCCAGGTAGTACATGTGTACACCGTCCCTATTTTATTATTACATTAATTATGAAAATCTCTTAATAAAGAACATACATCTGTACTAAAAGAAACCGTTTAAATTTCAGCCATAATCACAAAATGTAATCAAAAATGTTGTTATATTACAATGTTACTTAATAACTTATCATAAAGGACTAATTAACTCTTTCGTGACATGTCATTTTTTCGTAGTATCATATCAGATCGGCAACAGCATGTCCATTGTTTACAGATTTAAAGGTTATTAATTATAAATACCAAAGCGGTCACTCAAACAATAATTCCAATTTTAAACGATTAAAATTTTTTGTGGTCTCAAATCAACATTAAAGTACTTAAATTAACATCTTCTATTAAATACGTATAAGATACTTCAATGACTCTTATTTTTTATGATGTAGGTATTAAAAATGGATGTAAATAAAAAACTAAATGTTGAAATGTCTGTCATTAGGGCAAGTATAATTTGATGCTTACTGTATGGTTAACAAATGTCGTTTGTTGCATGTTTTGTGATGACAAAGAATGGCGGGGGGGGGGTGTTACTGATGTTTTCTGAAAGTGGTGGGGAAGTTTTGAAGCAAAAGAGGCACAGTGTGAGAGGGCATGCTATGACTAATGCTGAAATAACTATGAGAGGAGTGAAAGAGAAGAGGGTTATATGATGAGAAAGGGGGGGTCCGACCGACCATGGAACATGAGTTACAATGGCCTTTATGTCTAGTGACGCTCATTATGCACCAAGGAATAAAACCCGGACCACAATAAAGTACCCCCTCGACCCCTTTGGCTTTCTCACATCTCTCATAGATCCCCCTATTCATGGTACTAACTTTCTCCCTCCATCCGTCACACTCTCTCTCTTTCTCTTGGATGCTAAAACTCTCTCTCGCTCTTTCAACGGTTATTACCATTTCATCTAAATACAACTACACACGTTACTCCCACTGCTCTGTATTTATAGCTGTACTATTATGGTTTTATACTGCAGCCCGGTGCCTGTGTAAATTCTGATACAAGTTGTAAACATTGTACTATGGAATATGGGGTCATGGTACGGATATAACACTCGCTGATTGATATTAAATTTTTAACCTATTAAATTGAAAAGTAAACGACAGAAATTAAAATTTACAGTTGTAAATTTTGTAAACTTTCCATTTTTTTTTTAATGCTTTTATTTACAGTCGTATAAACAATTGTAGTCATTAGCGACTAAAGTAACACTATCATTTAGTATTATATAAAACAACAAAAATAAACAATAAAGAAACAGAAACAATAAAGAATAAAGATAGGCAAGTAACAACAACAAATAAAAAATAAAATATATAGATCACACAAAAATCACTAAATCGTATTCTTCATTCCACTGTAGGAAAGGAACTGCAACAGACGTTTTACACCTTCGTTCTGGTTTAATAGAAATTTTATATCCGAACCCAGGTCTTAAGTTACGTCGTATCGTTCCAGAGATTGGGCAATCAAAGAGCAGATGGTTCATGAATTATTTGACCTTGCAAGCCTCACAGATCTTCTGAGGAGAGCTAAGTAGATGAGCATGGATAAGCCTGTGTGTCCAATCCTTAGCCGATTTATGATGACTTGGTCTCTTCTGTTGCTCGCAGAAAGAGGTTTCTCGAGCACATTCTCCCGGATGTTGTGTAATGCCGTAGGAGGACTCAGCAGCCACAACCTATTCAACTGAGCCGGCAATTTTACACGGACCGATCTCATGAAGTCTCTCTCACAAGCTTTAATTATAAATTATTGGGATTTTATTATTTCTAATCGTTTTATTATAACGATACAATTTAAAAAGATAATTATTGATGTAGTAATTAATATAATTTAAAAAAATTATTTTTAATTTAGCACAACTTTTCTTAAATTTATATTCCATGAATTTTTTCGTTTCATTACTATCAATTAATGTAAAAATTGTAACTTTTACAGCCCGTCTATCCTTATAATTCGGTTAAATTATTCATTATAGTTGCAATCAAAATTTATAATGTAATTATCCATTTCTCAATCGAATTACGATCAATAAGGTACGTAGAATGTATTTTAGAAAGATTGGTGTGAATTTAAGTTATGATGATTTATTTTATTTTCAAATTTATTAATGAGGAGATTTATTAAAACGTGAGATATTATGAAACTAATCATCTTGTAATCGAAAGATAGATTAACAACATTGTTTTAAAAGTTTATAAAAATTTAATTTTAAAAATGTAACTTGTTTTATAATTTTGTTATTGTAAATGACAATAACTGGGTTAAAATTTTTTTTGTTTTTATTAAAATATAGCAAAATTGTTATAAGTAATCGTATTTTATTAATACAGTAAATAATATTAATTTCAATTCGAAAAGGTTTCTTTCTTATGAATGTACTATTACTAACCTGCAGTGAACCTTAATAAATTACTGTGATTAGTTAAAATACTATAATTTAACTACTTAAATATATATATATATATAAAGTACAATCTGTAGCTAAATTACTATGGATTATTCCAAAGTTTGTTAGTACATTATGGATTATAATTTGGTTTATTAGTATGAATTACGTAGTAATTCATTGTCGTATAGATTTCCTACATTAAATACAAGTAGCAGTATAAATATTTAGATATTTAATTGAAGTATTTTTTCATGTTCTAGTAATATAGATATTTCAAATCTTTGCATTTGGTACAATTTGAAAAGTATTATTTGAAATTCCGTTCCTATCAATTTTCTAAAAAAATATGCTTATATTTGAAAATATTTTAAGATAAGATATTACTACTTGTATGGTGGGGGGTGGTGGAGATATGATTACCTCAGGAATACTAGGAATACTACTAGAACAGAATTCCTTATAATCAACAGCAGATCATTAAGCTGATTAAAAAATAATAATTTCAACGAAAATCAATTGCTTTTAACTTATATAATATTAATTTTAAATTATTTATAATAATCACTTTTAAGCTAATTAATTAAAAATGAAAAATGTCAAAAGAATCAGTAAATAATACCATATTTTAGTCAGTCTAAAATCAAGAACGGTTTTCGGGTATTATAGTATTTTGTTCCTAACATATTATTTGGCTTGTCGTCAAATAAACCTAGTTTCCATGTAATAGGGAAATTAATGGTTGAGATAACGAAGCATTGCTTGGTTTTAAAATCTAATTTATTCTGATTTGTTTAATTTTAAATTTACTTTCAATTTTATTGTTAGAATCTAAGTTACTTTTTAACAGCAACGAGTAAAATGAAAATGAGTGTAAATTATTTAATGTTTTAAAAATAATATTAATTATTTTAATAAAATTAGAGTAATATATTTTTACGTAATTATTACATGTTTTTGTTTTTAAACTACCTTTTTTTAATTACTTGTCAATCAATCTGCTGTGTCATTTGACGTGGTTCCAAAAAATGTTATAGAGTTATATTAAAGTACGGAGAAAGTTTCATATTTCAAAATTGAGGGATACTAGGAGGTAGAAACAAGTGCGTATCTACATAGTTACAGAATTACTACACTTGGTGCGATTTTATTCGACTTGTATTCGCCACATTGGATCAATTTTTTTTTTAAATGGGAAAGTGGTAAAGTGTGATATATCATTGTAACATAACATTTTACGAAAAAAGCGATATTTCTTGATAGATTCTGTAGTTTTAGAGTTACAAGCAATTAAGATTGCAAAAATGAAAAAAAAAATCACTGTAATAATGACGAAATAAAACGTCCCACGATAAAATTTATTTCGTATTACCTTCACAATTACAACCGATAATAAATTGTAAACAGTGAATAGCCCAAACATTAATAACAAAAGCCTTCACAATAATAAATTACATTAATAAAATATACACAATAACTAATAATTTGCAACACTACTAGAAATTTAAAGGCTAGGTTAACTGATATTTAATTTTCACAATATTCCTTTTTAAAATTTTATTCAATTTTTCGGCCCTAAATTACACAATACAATAGACTTTGAAAAGAATTAAGCAATTTATAAAATTTTGAAATTTCTGAACTGTATTACAGATTTAAAGTAGAAAATCTGCTGTTACTTTAACGATACAGTTTATATTATGTTACCCTCCAAATTGGTGTAATGGTGAACGGGTCTTCGCAAATTAGCTGATTTCGAAATCGAAAGTTCCAACGTTGAAACCCTAGTAAAGCCAGTTACTTTTATACGGATTTAAATACTAGATCGTAGATATCGGTGTTCTTTCGAGGATGGATTTCAATTAACCACACATTTCAAAAAATGGTCGACTTGAGACTGTACATAACTTCATTTCACTTACACACATACGTATCAACCTCATTCATCCTCTGAAGCAATACCTGATAGTGATTTCCAGGGGCTAAACAGGAAAAAAAAAATTATATTACGTTAAAACAATACAAGTTTTTAACGTCTCATTTTGGCTTCATACTTCAATATGTAAGTACAATATTTGATTGTCCCTAATTAATAACGTATTGGAGAATTACGTTTTAGTGGTTCAAATTTTTATTCATTAATACAAATTGTATAGTTTAACCTGAAAGCGAAAGTCTCCTATTTTTACAGGCAATACTAAATGTACTTTCCAACTACTTCTATTCTATTTAGCCTATTAGTCACAAATGTAGTAATTTATTTATCGAAACCAGTTAGCCAATTACGCTGGTTTTAAATAAGACCTTTTGGCCTGTAATCAGATACACAATTGAATTCATTCATAAGAAGAAAAATGCATACACTAGGAATATCAAATTGGTTTCTAATTGATACTTTTAATAATAGAATAAAAACAACATAAATATTTCCTGACCTTATAATTCCATCCAACTCTCTTTTCTAATTAATTATTCTTTCTGTCCTTTTATAGAATTTTATGACCTTTTCAGTTAGTAATTTCAAATAATACCCAATATTTATTTGATGTTATATTTTAACTAAGAAAAATATCAGTGGTGTGTGTATATATATATATATATAGAAAGAGAGAGAGGGTCTGAGAGGGATAAAACAAATTTTGTTATAGATATTAATGTAATTAACTGATATCTGTAGTAATAGGTAAGTGTATTTTCCTGTCTAATAATAGGTTTTCCTTATTTTATATTTCGTAAAGCAATATTAATTTAATAACATTTACGGAAGTTTTCATAGTTACAATTCCATCAATTTCTGATATTTAAAAGGAGGTAAATTTATTTATACTAGTATGTATAATCGATCGTATTTATTATTTATGATTCCATTTACCACAACCAAGAGTAAAAAGTATAAATTTATAATAAAAGAACGAAAACTTATAATTTTTTTTTTGTTAAGCGGTGTTCATAGTTTTTTTTATAAATACTTAAATTCGCAACAAGTTTATTTTGATAAAAACGTATGCTATCTATTCTAAAATTCGATTATTTTTCTTTCTATTAGCTAGAGGATTTGTATATTTTTAATAAATTTTATTATTTTATGTTATACGGTATTGATTAGGTCTTTTAAAACAAAAAAATATTTAAAAAATCACATAATATAGTTCGTATATATTAAAATAACTGTTTAAAAAAAGGTTAAATAATATTTTTTGATGATGAAACATTAATACTGATATTAAAATATTTTGAACAATTTGTTTGAGTTATATACTATTGTACAGAAATCAACACATACAGTTATTGTTTATTTAACAAAGCGTAATTTACTTATACATGTAAATAAATCCAACTCTTTAAATTATAAAAATAAATATAAAAGGAAAAATAGCGGCGTTGTTTTAATGAAAATATATTCATAAAAGCAATTAATTATGAAATTCTTGTGTTCGTAAAATATAACATCTATTGTTGTGATAATTGTAATATATCTTATATTATTTCTAATAAAATATGCTCAAATACTTTTTACTCTAAAACAGAACGAAAAACTAATAACAAAAGAAGTCATTAAATAATGTTTTTATAATAATATATATTTTTATTTTTATTTATTTATTTTTTTTTTTGCACAACAGAACAGTTACTTGAGCTATTGTGTATTGTACATCGGATACAAAAACTAATGTGTACATATTCGTTAATTAATACAAATCAATAGCAAGTTTACATGTATATAATAATAAATGCAAGTTATGAATCTGTGCATAACATAAAAATAATAGTAATAAAATACTCCATAACAATTTTAATAATAATAATAATGCAAGATATTAAAAATATATAAAATATTATTTTTATGTACAGTATTTTAACTTCTGTGTATTTTATGTTACTGTGTTAAAAACAATGTACTCAGAGCTATTTATTTAAAAAAAAAAAGAATTTGTGATAATTATAATTAAAATCAAAACACTTATTATATAATTAATTATGAATAATTATTATTTTAAAAATATATTCTTTATAATAATTCTTTTGTAAGAAACGGTATATTCATAGAGTCGATTATATCATTACATCTATGTACATCATATCTTAATGACTCGGAATTATTAAATTTAAAAAATTTATCCTCTAACTACTGCATAAAATATGTTATTTGGCAATTTCTTTTCGTTCAGATTTTGTTTAGAGCTAAAAACCTTTTAAACAAACTGGTATTTTTCCATAAATTAGGTTTGTTACAATCATATATCCTTTAATTAATTTAAAATTTATTTTTAAGTACTTGGTATTTTGTTTAGCTTGCAATGAACCATCAGAAAAAAATATTTTTTTATCTATATTCAGTTGTTTTTCATTAATGATAAAGTAAACGCACACTGTTGTGTTTTCAGTATACTATAAAAAGACGGATAAAGAAAAGAATATTTTATGAAAAGGCTGTTTATCAACAAAACTACAAACAATAAACATTTTACGTAAAATTTATAATTTAATTTTTTTTGTTCTTATATTGAAGCGATTTTGGAACAGTAACTTGCAAAAATATGAAACAAGTAGTTAATTTTTAAATTGTCTAGAATTATTAATATTTAATTTATTAGGAAATGTCAGAGTTTAAAATCACTAATAATTAATACTTGTACCGGGTAAACTTTAAAAGAAATTAAAAATTCGGTATTATAATACAAGAAATGGAAGAAGTAAACTTATGGAAGAAAATAAAAGAACGTTATTTGAATACAAACTATCACTTTTGGAGAAAAAAATTGAACAAATTATAAACTGATTATTACAAACTATGATAACATATTTTTTTTATTAAAAAAATATGTTAACATAAAAAAAAACTTGGTAACATATTTTTTATAAAAATGTCTATTTAGTTCACA
The DNA here is from genome assembly GCF_047948215.1 of Lycorma delicatula. NCBI lineage: Eukaryota > Metazoa > Arthropoda > Insecta > Hemiptera > Fulgoridae > Lycorma > Lycorma delicatula. Next base: position 15,481,651 of record NC_134463.1, on the reverse strand, counting down.
CATTTTTAATACATAAATATGAATGAATCATCAGAAGATAAATATATCAAAATAAAGTGATAAAAAATATATTTTTTAGTTTTAAAAAAAGCAATTACAAACAAAAAAAATATTGGCTTAGTTAGGCTATTAAATAAGAAAAAACCGTAACTATTAATTTTATTGAGATTTTTTCTTTTTTTCTTCTTTTTTTTCCCCGCCCCACGGAGTCGGATCCGCAACTAAACATAAACTCGACTCCGAGGGGTGCCTTAACCCCTAATTATCTCGTCGGAAACAAAGTTCCAGCCAGATAGCCGGGACTCGATCGTTTAGGCGCCATGCTTCTAATGAGGGAACCCCAAAGATCCCTCATCGGGACTCGGTCTATATGTCGTGACTCTAATGGAAAACCTCCAAAAGGATCTCTCACCGGGACTAGGTCTTACTTTCCCCCAACGATACTGGAAGAGAATCCCTACTTGATCATCGTAAGCGGGAGATCGTGGCCTCACACCCCCTTCCAGATGGGGCTGTCCCTCAGAGACACCATGATGTTCCTACGAAGAAGCAGTTCCAGATGCCGATGGCGTAATCTTACATCTCCTACCCTGGTGCATGCCCATGTGACTTGCAAAATAAGCAACTAGGATCCTGCTGGCAGTCCTTGCGTAAATGGCCAGCCTTACCACGTGTAAAACAGTGGCCGCTTCTTTCGTTGCGGTTAGTGAGAACTCTCATTGAAATTAGTTAAAACTTCTATCACAAATGAGGAATGATAAATAAACTTTTTGATAATGATAAATTGCGCTTTTTTGTTTTACCCGTAACTTTGAACAACATACTTAGGATTTACTAAGTTTAAAACTCAAATTTTCCTATAATTAGGTTTTATTCGATTTTTTATTTTCTTAATTTCATAGCACAGAGGTGTAATAGGATTAATTAAAATAACCACAATTTCTGATAAAAATTATATAATTAAATATTTATTTACAGAAATTACAATTTTAAGTTAAAATTATTGTACTAGATAAAGTAAGATTAATCTTTTTAATTTAACTACTAAGAAATATTATTTGATAAGAGAAAATAATAAATTATAGTTATGAAATAAATTAAAGTACATAAATTTTTCTTGAAATTCTTAAATGAAATAAAACAAAATATGTTATATGAGTACAATTGTGTATTTAAAATGTAAAAAGAATCTTCTGTGAAGTATTAATTTTTTCATAAATAAAAAGAAGAAGAAAATGTTAAGAGTTATTGGGTCGTAAATAAGCAGTACAGGCGACTTTTTACTGTAACTTAAATACAAGGGTTTTGAAACTTAGAAAAAAGACAGTTATAAATAAAGGCACTAAGTACTGAAGAGGAGGACTTAGGTTAGGGGTAAACTTTAATTAAAAGATAACAGCAGATTCATAAGGTTAGGAATTTACAAAAAGTCACACACACAAACACACATACCCGTCCAATATAATACATCTAGAAGGAAAAGATAGAAGATTACGATTAAAAGAAATCCCTATAGTTTTTAAGAAAAACGAGTTTTGTAAATATTATTTGTGCAGACATGATTTTAGCCTCTTATAAAACGCATGCGCGCGCACACCCACAGGCTTGCACGCTCTTACTAAGCCTTTTTATAAAGTGCATGTGCACGCACCTATATACACGTACACATAAATAAATAAAAAATACATATATATTCGTTATATCTATAAAATAATTGCATATATATAAAACACACACACACACACACACACACACACACACACACACACAGAGAGAGAGAGAGAGAGAGAGAGAGAGAGAGAGAGAGAGTGAGAGAGAGAGTGATTGGGAGACATGCACGTATATACACAATATTATTCGAATATACACGAGTATACACGAATATACACATATTATATTCGTTATATCAAACACTCAGTTATAAAACACTCAATTTTATATACATATATACACGAGTATATAAGAGATAAATTATGCACAATAGAAATGTGGTTAAATATTAGAAAACTACAATATAATTTTGAATTATTTTAACGAAATAAAAATTTACGATTTAAAATATATTAATATAAAAGTAATGAGTTTCTTTCTCTTAAGAGATATCTTTAGCTAAGTCAACTGCTTAACAGAGATTATAAAGGAATTATAAAGGACATATTATAGAGGCGGTTTAATAGGATAATATCCTGTTAAAGGATTCGTCTTCTTTTATCTTATCAAATAGTATTGTATTTCTTAATCCATTATCTCTTCTCCATGTAATTACTTTAAAAATATTAATAACTATTTTACGAAAATTTTGTATTATGTCTTAAAAATATAATAATTCTAATAAATAAAAATGTTTTTAGTAAATTTTTTTTTTACTGTACTAAAAATGTTGTTTTTTATCTGTTTCATTCCTATTATTGTTTTATTGAAAGTAAACATTTTAAAAATCATGTGTTTTTTTTTTCATGTAGGTAAAAAATAAACGAAGTTAAAGGAAATAAATTTCGATTTTAACGAATTATTGTTTTTTAGTTTATTTTATTCATCATTGTTTTATAAATTTATTTAAATATAAATCTATTAAATATATTATTAGATATGGATAGATAATATTTGGTTGGTGTAATATAAACCAGTCTACTGATATATTATTCTAGCTCAGTTTCAGCAGCTGTATTGTTCTTTTTACGAATTCCATATTGAAAAAAGTATGTGACTTACTTAAAAACATACGAAGGCAATTTTAAAATTACGGATAGTTAAGTAATATGTTTTATGGAGATTAATATACTTGAAGGATTCAAAGTCATCGGATTTGATAACACGATTTACTACATTCTATCATTTGTCATCATTTCCTATCGTTATTTATTGTTTTTAAATAAAAAAGTAATAGTTTCACAGGAAAGCATTTGGGCAATTGTAATTAATTATAATGGACATTCGTAAAGTAGTATCAATGAAAATTCATAGAATTTGTAATTGTGTGCGCCAATAGCTAAACCTTTTATGTAGAATCATAAAAATTAGAAAAATTATTCATGAAAGTTTTCTGCAGAGTAAAAAAGTTTTCAAAAAAAAATCCTTTCTGATTGTAGTTTTTAGCATTAAAAACAATTTTGTAATTGTATGGTATTTACTTAAAAATCATATAATAATAAATAACACAAAAAGTTTCATATATTATAATTTTAATCTAATGTTTCATATAATTTTAATTTTATGTCTTATGGTTTTATTAATTTAATGAATGATTTAAACATTTTTCAACATTGACCGAGAAATAGTACTGGTTTATTAACTATTATTATTATTTTAATTTGATTTAGTCGTCCTTGAACTGAATTTATTTTTATTACGATATAAGAATTGTTAATGTATAAATTAGACCGATTATGAAAGAATTATTGTAACTAATAGTCAAAAAATCCAATATTATATACATCTGTACTTATAAAGAAATTTTTCCTGACCGATACATCAACGCCCACTAAAAACTACTGAAGGTTGATTGATGAAAGCTTGTATACTTGTTATTCTTACCGTGTAAGGATTTTTTGAAATTTCAAGTTTAAAGGGATAAAATGGATTAACAATAAAATTTACTATTTTTTTTTTTTTTTTTTTAATTTCTCGATAACAAATGAGGATATCATCTTGGTGGGTGTAAACTTCGTGCGAATATCTAAAAACCAATTTCTAGATTTTTCGAATTCTGAATTGAACAAAGCGTTTCTGAACTTATGTTTATTTAATTTTTTTCTTTATCTTCAACAGTAGAACATGTCCTAAAAGATTTGGTTACATTCTTCCTGTATTAATACAGTTATAAAATCTCTCATTAATATAATAATTTAAATCTGTTTTATAAGTTGAGAATATATAAAATTATCAAAATTCTTTTAGAGTGTATCATTTTGGTATTTTCTATTTATATTTTCATACAATTTCTAAATGATTATCTTTGTTAGAAATGTTCTATTATAACAATTGACAGTTCTAATATATGATAACTAACTCTATGTGCGCTTGATAACATTGTACGCTTAATTCGTGTATTATTTAAGAGTAATGTATCATAGTACCTCAAGATACAAAACTTACACTTTAAAAAAAGTTTATTTATTCTTTTAAAATAAATATTATTTTTTTATTATTAAAAAAAAGAAGTGTTTTAGAAATATGATTTTATCTTTTAACTTACAAATTGACACATTAGTATACGCGTATAACACTATTTTCTTAAACAGTATTTAAAAAAACTTTTGAGAAAAGAGGCTACAGTAGTTTTATAACATTTATTTAGCAATAATTACATAAATTATGTACCTAATTAAATATAACTAACATAATTAATACATAAAATAGTAACTAACATAATTTATTAGGTAGATTATTGTTTTTAGAAAACCACAATACAAGGAAGTTTCTTCAGTCTGTTGTCAATCTGTAAACTAACGTCGAATTTCAGTGATATCACCTATATATTTATTTTAACTTTATTTTTATGAAATCAATTGAAATTATCTTCATCAAATCTTTATATATTATGTAAGTAATTATAAATATTTCAACTTAGATACCATGAGACAATAAAGAAGTATCTTGTTCAATTAGTGAAGTAATTATTGAATTTGAAAATATTATACATAGTGTTCTAATAGCGTATATCATATGCGTTCAGATTTCAGTAAAATATTTTTTTAAAGGAGAAGTTAAACTAGTAAGCATTAAAATGTGTAATTATATTTCATAAAAATAATTTTTAAATAAATTTTCAGTTTTTTAAGAAATAAATAGTACATAGCACTTCATTGTTAACTACCTAAAGCTCTTTAATTACGTAAATGTATTCTTCAATATTTTAGTAACAGCTTCCAAAATTATGAATTTTCTGAAAAACTAAGTAATCTTTAGAAATTTATTCTTCTAAACGTATAAGGAGCTTACAGTAAGAGAAAGGTTGCATTGTTTGTATTTCACTACGAAGAAAGATGCAATAGCTTTGTTCTACTTGTATATTCTATGCTTGCTTCCTTATTTTTTTGGGAAATAGAAATATTTTTCAATATAATTATTAATATGATACGCGAAAAAATCGTTCATTAGAAGATTTGTTAGAATATTTATATTAAATTTAAAAAAAAAAATACGTAAATCAGTAATGAAATTAAATGCATCCACTACCTTGAATAAAATATATATGAATAGGTAAATTATCCCTAAAAGTATGTACGTTAATTATGAACAGTTTTGTTTGCCTTATAAAATAATCTTCTCTGTATTAAAGTTTCTATTTTATAAAAATCCGTTTCTTATCTTAAGTTCCTTCTTTCTTGGGTAAATACCATGGGAATTTCTCCTCCTTGCACCAGGGAGCAGGGACTTTGTTTACTTTCCAAGGGTTAAACAACAGGTCTAATTAGTTGTTACAGTGCCTCTTAGGTAAGCGGGGGCTTTCATCTCACACACAGACACACACATACACAGTCATATCTTTTGTAGAGTGACATCTTTTTGACAGAGCATTGCAAATGGCATTGTTCAAATCCTAGAAAAATTCAGTTACTTTTATACGGATTTGAATACTAGATCGTGGATATCGGTGTTCTTTGATGCTGGTGTTCATTTAACCGTACATCTCAGGAATGGTGACCTTAGACTGTACAAGATACTAACTACTCTTCATTTACATTTATACATATCATCCTCTGAAGTATTACCTTACGGTGGATTCCGGAGGCTAGACAGAAAAAGAAAGAGAGAGCATTTAATGATAAATCTGTAATTCAATTAAGAGTATATTACGTTGTAAAAAGTTGAAGAGTGCTTTTTAATAAACAAGATTTTGAATTTAAATTGGGAATGCTAAGTTAATAATTTTGTGCGTGTGAGTGTATGTGTATATATATATATATATATATATATATATATATATATATATGTGTGTGTGTGTGTGCGTGAGTGTGTGTGTGTTGTGCTCGTGCGCGCGCGTGTATGAGAAAGAGAGAGTATAGAACACATCGTAAAACGTTGTGCATTTTATTAACTAATAAAAACTTATTTTTTTTTTTAGCGTATTTACGTTAAATCGATTTACATAAAACGGAAAACAGATGGTTGGAATGGATGTTAGTAATTTCTTTTAATTCTGCTAAGATAAACATGAAGTTTATCTGCTGCAAATTTATAAATTTTTCAAATAATTTTCATAAAAATTTATATATTAATTTTTTATATAATTATTCAATAATTAAGATTAAAATATATTGAAAATTGAAACCATTGTAATTATAATCACGACGAAAATAATTATATAATTAAACGAAAATTAATTTCATGACTGCGTAATTTATAGATTCCTTGAAATCCATGGAATAATAAAAACCAATTTATTTTAACAATAAAAAAATATATATAATTTTACTAGCGGTAGTCAATAAACGTTCTTTTGTATTTTAGATTTATTATTTTTTCTTCAGGATATTTTTAGAACGACGCGCTATAAAGCTATTAATATACAATAAAACAACTAATTTTTTTATTCTTCTTTTTTTATATTTACACAAATTATGATGTTGTAGTGGCAATTTCAAAAACTATAAATGAAATTTAAAAAAAATAATTTTTATACGATAAAGTTATGTAGAAAAAATCGCTCTCGATTAACACTAAAATTAGACATTACAAAACTGTGGTTAAACCAGTAATTACTTACGCGAGCGAGACTTTATTTAGATTAAATCAGAAAAATACGAACTGAACCTTTAAGCAAAGGTTCAGTGAAGTTGAACGCAGGATTCTTAGAACCTGCATAAACAAAAAATATAAACATGAAAATCAGTACAGATTATTGCCTAATAAATTTCTGTACGAAAACTTGGAATCTGTAATCGATACTATGAAAAAGAAGCGAATATCTTTCTGTGCACACTTGTTAAGATTACCGCAGGATAGGATTACTAAGAGAATTATCGATCAATTTTGGTCTTTAAAAAATCCCCATTATGGATCAAAGAAATTAAAGAATCCATGCAAGAATTAAATTTGACTTACGAAGATTTACTTAATAAACCCGAAAAATTAAAATTAAAGAAATTAAAATTAATTAAAGTTAATTAATTAAATTAAAGATCCGAATTATAACTTTAAAGTAAGAACTTTTAATTATACAAAAAGAGTTTATTCAGAAGAGGATCGTAAAGCAAGATCATTAAGAATGACTAAATATTGGGAGAAAGTAAAAGCTAAGAACTTAAAAGCTAAAAGGTCGGCAAAAAAGATTTGAATTATTCTGACTAAAGTGGTCCTTAGCGGCCTTAAAAGTAAAAAAAAAAAAGTTATGTAGATATCTGTCTTAAGCCAAATATAAAAGTTCTTTTTATATTAAAAAAATTAAGAAAATAATTCAGTTAATAACAACAACAAAAAATTGTTGAGGGTGCATACATGTACAACGTCACGTGAAACCGGCTCGACGAGGAAATTAAGAGATAGCACATGCAAAAATTCTTAAAAACATAATTTGTTTACTTCAGAATAACTTACTGTGTACATAAGTAAATTATGAATCACGAATAATATTCTAATTTTTACTGTGAAGTTTATAATATCTACTAAAATTTAATTGCCGACCTTCGTGGCGCGAGTGGTAGCGTCTCGGTCTTTCATCCGGAAGTTCAGGGGTCGGTCAGGCATGGCATTTTTACACGCTACTTGTCATTCATCTTATCCTTTGAACCAATATTTAACGGGGGTCTCGGAGGTAAAAAAAAAATTAAAAAATATTGATCATTACAATGAGAAAACAATTTAAAAAAAATCAATGATTAACTTTATACAAGAATGATTTTCTTCTAATATTTTTTTCCCTTTACTAAATACTTTTATTATTTACAATCAGCTTCCATATTGGAGTTACATGCAAGTCGTTCGACAGAGTATCACTTGAAATATTATCTCCCAATGATAACCCTACTACAAGTAAAAAAACAATTAATATGAATAAATACACGATAAATACTATGAATAAATACTAATAATTAAGAAATAAGTTAATAATATTTGATAGTGCCCGGGAATATAATTAAACATCTTTACACCATTAGTCAATTTGGGTACGCAAATAGAACAGCAGTAAATGAAATAGCAACTATAAGATAACTATAGATAAATAATAAACGTAAGTATCCATTAATTTGAATAACCTAAACTAAAACAAAAAAAAAAAAAATATAAGAAGATTATCTCCAACAAACCGGATCATCATAACCTAATAATAGTAACAAGATAAACTAGTATACACTTCTATCAGTGAGTAATGCAAACTTGTGCTACTTGTTATCAAAATGAACTCACCGAACAGCTTTTCCTATTTAACTTCGGACCAGAGCAGTATCCCAAAACGGAATAATCTTGTGACATTCTGCTCGTATGCTCGACCGGTACGATACGCAAACTTCGAGTGTTCTCAATCATTATCTTCGTATTTATCTCTCGCTGTACTTGTGTACAGTGTGCGTTCGTATACTATCGATCCCGGGTATTTAGTTATCTTTAAGCAAATTCGAAACCGCTTGTGACACCTCAGTGATCTTCACCGCTGTTTTATATAATTATTATTTACAGGAGTTATTAAGATGATCTATCAGAAACTTTCTTTTTAAGTTTTTTCCTTAAATATTTTTGATGTAAATTTTACCGTGAAAGTTTCTTAATATTATACAAATATTAGAGTAGCTTTTTTTATTAACTATAGAAAAACTACACCTTCCACTAAACTGAATATTTATTTTCTAAAACATTTTCTATTTAAAAAATATTCTCCGACTATTAAAAATATTACAATTTGCAAATATTAAAAAGAATTTAAAATATGTGCAAACAAAATCATATTTTACACGAAAAAATAAAATAAATGGTTTTCCATTAATAACTGCAGAATTCAAACGATGAAATTTCAAGAAGAATACAATCAATAGTACATGAGTACATGTCAATCAAGAGTACAATAATTTGAATACTTAAATATAATAATTTCTTCAGATTTTTTTTAGAAAAAAAGGGTAACAGCCACAACTAAAAAAATGGAAATTGATCATCTTACAAGAAATATTTACAATAAAACAACCCTTATCAAAAACACGAATTTAAGAACAACGTAATTCGACGGAAACTTTACATACTTCGGAAGCTCTAAAGAATTTCTTAGGGAAAATCTAGTAAAAATCTTTTTTTCTTCCATACATAGTTCATTTACAATCGGTTTCTAATATAACATATATTTATATACAAATCGTATAATAATAATCACACGATTCGGATTCATAATGAACTTCAATAATTCAATCTATATTAAACATAAAAAAACAAAGTTATTAATAAACGAAGTACTTAATGTTAAGCACCCGCATTCACTTCATGTTTTTCACAAATATGTAGTCAATAGAAATAAGAATATACACGTATGTACACACGTAAATAAGTATGCTCAAGGATTTTCTTGTCGTATTTAACAGAAGTAAAACGGACGAGTGATCCAACGTCGAGTCGTAGCTGTTACTTTTTCCAAGTGTACGTAGATAATATACTCAAAGTGATATAAAAGTCAAGTAAATCAGGGATCTTCATTAGGCCCGTAGGCCATTATATCGGTTCAAACCCTGAGACTACGTTCAGATATAGATTTAAATACAGATCCTCAAAATCCTTCCCCGGTTTGTTGTAAACCGAGGACCCTTCAGGCGATAAACGTAGAACATAATGTTACAAAGTATTCAGCAAATAACTAGTTCGTTATACAAAGCGTTCCAATAGCACCATAGGTATTTATGCAATATATTTACAAAATCTGTTCAATATGGTTTCCGTATAAGTCGAAACATAATGGAAAACGGTCTCCCGTGTTCCGCAGAATGTTGATCACCAAGTCAGGCGTTACAGATTGGCGCACAGTTGTGACGAGCGTTCTCGCAGTTGGTTTTTGTCCTTAATCTTGACTACGTCAACTTGGGATTTTACATAACCCCAAACGGCACTATCCATCGGGTTTAAACCCGGGGTTCGTGGAACCCATTCTCCTCGATCTCTACAACCGATCCTCACGGTACGAAGTGTTCATCTAACCGATCACGAACTTGTGTTCCATAGTGCGAGGATGCATGGTCCTGCATGAACCGTTCTAGTTTTCCAGAACCTAGCAAATCCAAATCAGGCAGTAATTCATTTCCTAACATCGCCAAGTAAGTTTCGCGGTTAACCGTTCACTCAAAGGGGTCAATGATCCGGTCTTTCTACAAACCACACCAAACCGTGTTGCGATCAGCTTCTTGCTCCTTACTTTCGATAAACCATTGAGACTTACTGTAGGACCAATACCTTAAGTTATGTCGATTCACCTCACCGTTTACATGAAAGTTGGCTTTGTCAAAGAACATAACTTTAGAGAAAAACGTCTGGGTCCTTCTCCAGCCGGGTCAAAAACCAGTTCCACATTTCCGTACGGCATCAGGATCATCTTCTAACATGTGGTGTTACATTTGTAACTTGTACGGATGGTACTTGTTTTTTTGTATTATCCTCCATACTGTTGACCGATAAACGCCCATTTCCAAGCTTATTCGGTGAATTGATTTTTTCGGACTTGCAGATACCTTCACCAAAACCCCTTCCATTACCTCTACTAAAGTGCTCGGACATCCAGCTCTTTTAGTATTGGCAACACTACCTGTAGCGTTGAACTTTGCTAGCAGTCTGCCAACCGTTGTGTGGGATACTGGCTCTCGTTGAGGCTGCCTCACATTAAATTTATCTGCACCTTGTCTATGAGAGAATCCTTCTCTTCCATATAATCTCTACCCGCTCTTCAGTGTTCAACATCTTTCAGTCCTGCAACTAGAAAATAGATTAAAATTAGTAAAATCCCAATGGTGCAGAACTTTTGGGACACCATGAAGTGCGAACAGGAGAACAGTACATTGAGGGTAGTCATAAATGTCCCACCTCCACAGTGGTCGCTTTAATATGATTAGTGTAGAAAGCACGGAGTTGGTGATGTCGCAGAGAACTCCTTACCAGCACCGCAATTTTTCCATGAGCTTTCCCCGTCTGGGTGATTTTTCATATACATTGAGAAACATCGAAGTCTAAGGTAATAAAAATCTGTGAAGAGAGTATCTGATATCAGTATAGCGTCCAGGTATTCAATAATTGCAATAGTTTCCAGTTCTACCGGCCTAGTAATTTGGCCGTTAATGTTCCATGCAACGATACGGAGAAACCTTGCCATTAACAGATTTTTAAGAGTATCTAAGTAAGTAAGCTTATTAGACATCCTGTCTGTTGAACAAGTAAATCTATAATTGAAGAAAGCTTCTCTAATTTGTTCACACTATTCTCTACTCTAAAGCCAGTCGCCACAGAATATGCTCGACTGAGAGAATCAAACCTCGTGCTGACGTTCCTAGGAACCATGTTCTAACGTGGGGAAACGTAAGGCCAAATGCTCTATGACCAGTGGAATTGATCCGTGATGAAAGTTCTGAGCTTCGAATTGGCTTTTGACTTTGGTTTCTCTCTAATATTTCTTTGTACATAATGCAACTTTGATAATTTGCCGGATAGTCAGATTGTCATGAAGCACAGATTGGAAGAGTGTTCCTCTTCTTCCTGGGGGAAGGAATCGGTAGTTCTGTGGCGTTCTCCACACTTCATACAGCTGAAGGGCCTCATGCAATTGTTCTTGGTGTGTCCGTGCTATTGGCATCTAATGAACTGCTCGATGCCGATTGGTTTTCGCAGTGTTTCGAATAACACGCTACAATTGGCTATGTATTTCAACTCAAATGCACTTTTATTGTTCTCCTGTGGTTCCAGGTTCACAAAAAATGTTGCTGTTGACTGTTTAGTTATTCTGTGACTTGCATTTTCTATATCTCTCACTCGTAGCTGCAGTTCTTCCATTTCTTCCCTGATCATCTTCTGTAGGATCGAGTAGTGCAGGTTTCTAATCACCACACGGAAGGCTCGTTGGTCTTTTCTAGTGTAGATATGACCAATTAATTTCTGTTCAACTAGATCTTTCATATAAATCTAAGTTGTTTCCCACCGACAAGTCGTATATTCTAATCTTCCTTACTGATGATTGTTCTCATCAGTTCATATAATCGAAGTACATTATTTATTCCGTAAATTATGATAGGTGAAGGCTTGACGGGTTCCGTTTGCTTTAAACATTTGTGTCCTATTAACAGAAGAATGCTAAACTTCTATGATAATGGTGGTAACCTTCCGATGATGGGAATCTGACTTGTGTATGGCTTTCTCAACATAGATATTGTTCGACATGGAAAGAAGTTAGGTAGGGATTCCATATCCACACTTCTGCTATCGGTTTAATCCCCCAACAAATTGTTTGAAGAAAGAAAAGTAAAGTTTAAGGAAAGAATGTTGAGAAAGAAGAAGTCAGGACTATCATGCTTGATTCTTAGGAGGTCCGATCACTCAAAAAAAAATAGTTTATTATACAAATTTTTTTATTTTGCTATTAATTGTTTTTTTTATTTTTTTATTATTTTAATTAAAAATATAACATCTAAAGATTTTTTTTAAAAATAAAAAACACACATCGAAAGTACTTTGTTAAAACACATTTGTATTTTAAATAAATAAATATATATATGTGAGATGTGTGTAGTATGTTTCTATCTGTATGTGTAAAAGGCACATTTTTTTTACTTTAAAAGATGAAATATTGATTTTTAACGATTGTAATATTGTTTCATTTCCCTTGAGTGAAATCAAAAGGGGGAAAAAACTGGCAAGTTACCTTTCCTAGTTACGTCCAGTTGAGTTCAGATGATTAAAATCCATTAACTTTTTTTCAAAAACAAAATTGGAAAACAGTTTTGTTCAAATAGTCCCAAAGGTATAAAGGGTGAGGAACAAGTGAGGTATTGGCTATAATGGTAATGATGGGGGTGTTGGTAGTTGAATGGGTGGGAGTGAATGTGGGGTTGTGTGTGGTGTTATTGGCTTCCATTATAGGCAGTCATTAAGTGTCTGAATACAGGATAGCCTATATAACCTGCCTCAGATCAGAGCACAGCATTGCAATGTATGTAACGTATAATGTGCGTGTGTGTTGTGTGTGTGTGTATGTGTGTGTGTGTGTAAGAGAGAGAGAGAGAGAGAGAGAGAGTGAGAGAGAAAGTGCGCGCGCGCGTGGTGCGTGTGTGTATATATATATATATATATATATATGTGTGTGTGAATGTGAATGTGTGTAACCTCGATGAGGCCTAGATTGCGTTGAAAATAACATATTATATCAATGGTTCGACTTAAACCATCGATTCTTATCGAGATTGAAATTATCTATCCACGGTACGTGGATTATTGGGATTAACAGGAGGAGTTGAAGAGCTGCAGAGAATTTTGTATACACGTTGCATAAATTTCTCAACAATCACACTAGTTTTCCATTCCCATTCAAACCTTTCTCTCTCTTACACACACACACACACACACACACACACAGACACATACACACCAAAAAACATGTATAACTCATTAAATGAAAATTAACTTAAACTTTAGTATACTTTAATGATTTTATTTCATTTAAAAATAGAAATAAATATTAACATACCAAAAAAGACGAATTTTGCATTTAGGTTAGTAGTAGAAATGATTTTACTGCTAACCTGATTTAGATTAGGTTTTGTATTCTGATTCTTAGTTGCATGTAACACAAAATTTAATATTATTTTATTCCGGTTCTCTTCTACTTTTTACAGAATGATTAAAGACGATTTTATAATGTTGAAGGCATAGAGAGTTTTATTAAAAATAACTACAGAATACTTTAAGTTGTAATTTTTTAGAAAAAAAGATTTACTATAAATGTATAAGCCTAAATTAAATTAAACATCATTAGAACCACTTCTTTATGTTAAATAATGAATAGAGTTAGTTAGGTATACTTAAATATGTATATATATATATGCATAATAAATAAACAAAAAAAGGAACAAGACAGGTAATTTTAATGGTAAAATGAAATAAACGATACATATATCACATCGGTCATTTAAGATAGTGCCACCTTTTTCTATGATACCGCTTTATTAACTCCGAATAGATAATTCAAGAGAAATCTAAAATTAGTTACTAGGGATAATTAGCCAAAAGGTTAAATATATTTTTGAATAGAAAACTTAAATTAAAATCCATCATTAATTTTTTTTTTTTTTTTTTTTAATTTTATTTACTGTCGGTTACATCGTTGTAAGAACCTTAATTACATTACATCATGCATATTCACAAAAAAGGAATCCCCATTGAAATTTCACAAAAATTAGATACTAGCACTATATAACCTAGATCATAGACAAATAGTTTTGAAGGCTTTTACTATGAGTAGTACAGTACAAAACAATAAGAAACATAAAAATAACAGATTTATGAAACACAGTAGATAAAGAAAAATATTAAAAATGTAAGTGAAAATAGAAATAGAGAAGAAGGGGCTGAAGGATTGATTAATGAAAAATACTTAGCGGGTAAAATTTGTGTATAGAGTTACCAAGGTCCAGAAACTGTAGCGTTTAAGTTTTCAAACATCCTCTTGTTTAGGAGGTTTACAGTCAAGTGGTTAACGTGGTCATTTAGCCGAAGTTCATATTTCAAACTGAAACGTTGTATTTCTTTCTTGACGTAACGAAGACCTAAATATTCGTGGAATTCACTGCATTTAACAAACCACGGCACATCAGCTATACACCTCGCTAGTTTGTTGTAAAACCGCTGTATAATTTTTACATTTGTTTTGTTTGCCGTGCCCTATAGTTAGACGCCATATGTGCATATTGGTTTGAAAATAGCTGAGTATAGAAGTAGTAGCTTATTAGACAAGCTCAGACCTCCTGCCTATCAATCCTGCCTAGGTACATTTCTTTGAGTTCAAAGAAATGTAGAAATGTTCAAAGAAAAACTTTTGTAGAAATGTTTAAAGAAATGAACTTAACATGAAGTTTAATTTTAAGTTGCCTTCTCTTCTCCTTTATATAAACCTTCCACGTTGATTGACGATCCAGGTAAAGACCGAGGTAACTTATATTTTCAGTAGGCGGGATTAAAATGCCATCAAGGAGGTGAACCTGTGGGGCAGTCTCTTATCCTCATTGTGAATATCACATAGCTTGACTTAGCTTGATTAACAATTATACTCCATATACCCAACCTCCTGCTGATTAGATTTAATTCAGACTGTAAATTAGTTGAGACCACAGCTGAGTTGTCTTGAACAGTCAGAATAGCCGTATTATCGGCAAATGAAGCGACATTGACTCCATTCTTAAGCGGAAAATCGGTAGTGAAGATAAAGTATAAGACAGGTCTCACAATACTGAGCCTACGGAACCCCGTTTAATTATATTATAAAACTAAATTGTTGTATTAAGAATGTCAGTAGAAAAAAACACATATTCCTTGATGTTTCCCTTGAATTTATATAAAATGAAATCTGTATTTTTGAAATAATCAAATAAATATCCTTATAATTATATTACAATTCAGTTTTAAAGAGTTCAGTACAAATCTAAAATTTGAAAATCTACGTGAACATAATTGATAGTGCATTCTACTTTTTTACGAAAATACGAAAGTATTTTCATTTTATAAAATATATATATATATACACACCTGTGTCATGAAGTTTCCTGAGACTTTCATAACCTATTCTACTCCTGAATATAATGGAAAAAGTACATATAAACATATATCCTAAAATGCGAGTTACGGCTGGTGAAAGTTTCGCTCGGATTTCAGCAACCCTTGTGAAATGAGGTCGTAGTTAAGGGACCCAGTTAGCAACTTTTATAGGTATTGACTTGAAAAAATAGAATAAATAGGTTCCAAAACCGCATCAGGAGTAGTTTTTGAGGAATTTTGCGTGAAATCGCAACTGGGGTAAAAATCGCAATTTTTTATATTCAAAATACAATATCTTTGTATATATTTGTTGGTTATAAACACATAAAAAATTTAACAAAACTAGTAAAGAATTTAATTCTGAACAAAATGGTGTAAGTAAGTTGAATAAAACACAGAAAAGTTAGAAAGATTCAAATTTTATTTAGAAACAGTAACTTACTACATGCTACATTTAAGTACATTAATGTAAATAAAAGCCAAATTATTTTTTGGTGACGCGAAAATTTGTAAAAATAAAATTTTCTGTTAAAAATTGCTCTTAAAAGATTTAAAAAGACTGGACAATAAGCAGCAGTTAAAATTAAAATAAATAAATAAAAATTACTTAGACAATATTTTTTTCATTACAGTAATACAATAAACTATTTGAAAAATCATTATTTCAAAGTTGGTAACAAAATAAAAATATCTGATCAAAAATGCGCAATATTATGTTACTGGTTTAAATGATTCTGTGCGGTATATTAAGTATATCGGGTACTGCGAACTGTGTTGTCATTATCGATGGTTTTCTATGAATTTTAGTCTGAAATTTATCGGTTTGCTATTAAATAAATGCCGTACTTATTTATAACAGAGGAACACTGATGTAGCATTCATTTTGGGTGTGTGTGTAATGGTAATACTACAACAGCTGCTGCAGTAGCATATAATATACGTTTTCAAAATCGCAGAATTTCAGATTAAAAAAAAATTGTGCGACTTTTCCCAATTTTCGAGAAATGGCTACCTAGTATTCGCACCAGCTGCGAATTATTTGTCTAACAGGACGTTGTTCTGATAAAGATGCTACGATTTGCCTATGATACAGTAATTCTAGCTGAGAGTAAAAAAGATTTAGAAGGAACAATGAATGGTATGGATAAAATCCTACGCAAGAACAACCTCATTAAAATAAACAAGAACAAATCAGAAATAATGAAATGCAGTAAAAATAACGAAGATGGATCACTGAATGTAAAACTAGGAAGAGAAAAGGTTATGGAGGTAGAAGAATTTTGCTATTTGGGAAGTAAATTTACTAAAAATGGTACGAAGCAGGAGCGATTTAAATGCCGAATAGCACAGGCAAAACGAGTCTTCAGACAAAAATATAACCTGTTTACATTAAAAATTAATTTAAACGTCAGGAAAAGGTTTTGGAAAGTATATGTTTGTAGCGTCGCTTTATATGAAAGTGAAACTTGGACGATCGGAGTACCTGAGAAGAAAAGATTAGAAGCTTTTGGAATGTGGTGCTATAAGAGAATGTTAAAAATCAGATGGGTGGATAAAGTGACAAACGAAGAGGTATTGCGGCAAACAGATGAAGAAAGAAGCATTTGGAAAAATATAGTTAAAAGAAGAGACAGACTTATAGGCCATATACTAAGGCATCCTGGAATAGTCGCTTTAATATTAGAGACAGGTAGAAGGAAAAAATTGTGCAGGCAGGCAATGTATGGAGTATGTAAAACAAATTGTTAGGGATGTAGGATGTGGTGAGGGGTATATTGAAATGAAACGATTAGCACTAGATAGGGAATCTTGGAGAGCTGCAGCAAACCAGTCAAATGATTGAAGACAAAAAAATATATTTAAAAACTTTGTATGAATTTATTTATTTATTTTTATTATTATAGCAAGAATTATTCACTGGTTCCCTTTAATAACAGGGATAAGAATAAATAAAATTAAAAAAATATTAAAAATTCAATTCTCTATTAACATTAGTAACATTAGAATTTTTAAAATTTAGAAATTAGAATTTTATTAAAATTGCTATTAATTAAATAAATTTTAAAAAATTTTCCTTCAAGTAAAATTTTCCTATTGTAAGTTTTGAAAAAAGATTGGTGCTTTCAATTATTCAATTCCTTAACCTCCTCTTTCGCATTCTTACATGGTATGTTTGCCTTTATGGTTGTATCCATTTCAAAACTTTATCTTTTTTACTTTTCTTTATGTATTTCTCCTTTTAGTAGTGTTTTTTCAAGATATTACTTTTTATTGATTGATGTATTCCAAAAAATTTACTTTAATGTCGTGTATACTTCTCTGAGTTTTTTTTTTCACTTTTTCATCATTGTAATATATTCTCATTCTTCAGCCTATCCATTCATTACATATTTCTCATTCTTTAATACAGTTACATCTAAAAACTTTCTATATAGTTTTAAACAACAATAATATATTTTAAAACTAAGTTCAAATACTTGTACCATTTTGCAGGTCTTGATACTACATATCATACAAGCAAAATTACTAAATAAAAGAATTATGGCACAGAGTAAGAGATTAATTATTATTAAAAAAATGTTCTTAAATTACATTTTTAAAAGCTCATAATGTTAAGACACAATGTGGTTTTTAAAAAATACTTGGCACAAGTAGGAAAAAGTGACTAATTAAAAAAAAAACTTAATTGGTAAATGCTTTCATAATACGCTTTTTAATCGTAAAATAAATAAATTTCTGTGTACTTTAGTGTATGATGTATATTATTATGTAATTTATAAGTGCATAGTTCGTAATAAAACTTTCTTTATTAAAAAAGAGATTACTTAGTACATATTTCAATGATAATTAATATTTATTCTTGTAAAATTTAAATTGTTTATTGTATGTTTTCAGTCAAAATATATACGTATAGGCACGTATTATAGTTTTTTGTTTATTTAGTGTAACTTTTAATCTTTTGTTCTTACTCTTATTACAATAAAAACTTCGTCCTTAAAAACAGATAGAAGTACTTAATGGAGATACAAATTAATTCCAGTGTGTATGAACATATATATACATATATATATATATATATATGTGTGTGTGTGTGTGTATTATATTTTATTTCAAAAGCCAAGAAATACTACTCATTTTCTTTAATTAATGAGCAAACTGTAGGTCTACCAAACAGAGAAATTAAAATATGTTAGTAGAAAGAATATGTATAAAATTGAAAGAGAAGTCGATGAAAAAAAAATTAGAGAATAGATAGATTGTAAAAGAAGGAATAATAGAAAGAGATAGAAAAGAAATTCTAGAATGCTTTATTACAGAGAAAATCTGTGTGACTGTTCATAGAAAGACAGGAATACCTGTGGTTTTTCCAACTCTCCACCCCTGATTCAAAACTAAAAACCATGAAGTAGGTTGAAAGAGGAAATTGGGATGGGAGTTAAAGCACGTAAGGGAGGACACTTTAATTTTGCCTCTCTTTGTATCAGCCAATTGAAAGTATTCTTTCTCTCTTTTTCTATAACCCTTCTCTTTTAGCAATAACTTCCTTTTTCCTTTATCTATCCTTTATAACTTTTGAAATCACCAATCACTAGAAATGAATACATAAAAGGCTTAAAGAATCTATTCACTTTGTCATAATGTTTTTATATATATGTATATCATTTCATAAATCGTGTGTGTAAGAGAGAGAGAGAGAGAGAGAGGGTGAGAGAGCACGCGCGTGTGTGTGTGTGGGTGTGTGTATGTGCTTGCACATGGAGGATAATTATTGATAGAAATGTACTCTTTTATGCTTTGATTACGGTATTCACAAATTTGATTAATTCATTTTTTCCATCCCACACTGTTGCAAGTTTTAAGAAGTAGTATAAAAAATAATTTTTAATAAGTATTGAGGTTTCTTTATTTTGAATATTCATGTACAACGTATTTTGTTATTTATGACGTTACCATTCTAAACAACGTTCTTTAATTCAATAAAAATAGAAGGTGATTCTATAGAATTTAATAATTTTATTTAGAAGAAATGGCAAAATTGTTCGTATGATTTATTTTTTTATAAAAATACCAAGAGAAATAAGGTAGAAAAGCATGCTTACGTATACAGCATGTTTCAAAATTATGTTACCACTCAAATGATATGTTCCTGGTAATGAAATATGTATTTAAATGAAAGTTCTCATATATATATACATATATATATATATATATATATATATATATATATATATATATATATATATATATATATATATATATGTGTGTGTGTGTGTGTGTGTGTGTGTGTGTGTGTGGGAACATTCATTTAAATATATATATCGTTTATATTTTGGTCGTCAAAGAGCGAAGAGGTAAGCAATCACAGTTAACAAATAATAGACATACACAGACATAAACATTAGTCCTAATTGAGGGCTAAATTCAATATCGTACATGTTTCGAGCGTGGTTAATAGATAGACAGATAAATATTCATCCCAATTGAGAGGTAACATAATTTTAAAACAACCTGTATGATATACGGGTTAATACCTAAAATTATAAGTTTCCACAATTAACTAAATATTTTGAAATTCGTAAAAAAAACACAAGAGTAAATTAATAAAAGCTGGTATCAAATAATAAAAGCCGGAATTTTCGTAGTTTTTAAATGTTACGATAAAATTTCTAAATTATCTACAAACGTTTTGAACTTTCCTTATTTTCATATTCTTTATTTTTAATTTTTCCAAAGAAAACATATTATTGGTTTTTAAAGCATTTAAAAATAATATAAAAATATTATAAATATACTCTAGTCTGATTTTACGGTGTTAAACAAAATATTTTGAAAGCTAATCAATAGGAGGTTTTTAAAGGATATGAATGCTTTATACATATCTATTTTTTGCGTAAATGCGTAAATTAGTTACCAACGAATCAACCTAAAAAAAAATTAGTTTTAAATTAACCAACCAACCTGATGAATGCTCTGTTAAAAAAGTTTCAAATCGATAACTGGTTAAATAATTGATAATGTGTTATTTATCTAGAAATTTTGAAAGTACGTAAATATGTATAGTTCTCTAAAATATTTTTGCAGAAATTAAATTTTTATTAAATTCAAAATATCTGTGTAAAATTTTCATTAAGTCCAGATCTCATAGACGTTTACTTCTTAGAAAAGACCAATAACGTTACTCATCTTAAAAAAATATGTACCGGTAACTACGGAACTAGAAGTAAACAATATTACTATTTTTCGGTTTAAAATTAATTCGTAAAGAGAATAAATAAATAAATACCCATACTGAAACATAAATCATAAATGATTTTTTCACCCTATGAGATATAAGATGGCGGCTTTTAAATTAACTAATTGGGTAGCACTTGATTTTTAAGATTATAAAAAACAAATAATATTTTTGTTATATATATATATATATACCTGTGTTCAACAGTTTCACTAGAGATAATTTTATTATCATACAGAAAAGAATCGAAAAAAATTTAAAGATGCAACAAAGAAACTTTACTTCAAAGCAACAGAGAAGAAAATTTGAGGCAAAGATTGATTAAAATTCCTTCATAAAACATGGGAAAAAATATTTTTTAAAATATTACCACGCAAACGTTTTGAAAATTATCCTCTGTTCTTGAAAACGCTAAAAAGAAAAATATACCTGTTGAAATAGTGAGTATTTATAAATTGATATATTAAGACTAATTGCATTTTAGATTATGTACGGAAAAGTAAAACAATTGAAATCGGAATAACGAAAATTTGGTTCATTTTAAACATAGAAGACCTGAGAAATCATTTGGAGCCCAGCACCGACACAAAATTAATTTATTAAAAATAATAGTAAAAAAAGATATATTTAATAAACAGGAATTGGTTAGAAAACGTACGTTATCAATAATGGTAGAGCAATTTCATCGTTAAATAAAGATTATAGATCAATATCCAACAATATGTTTGAATTTTTAATTTAATAATTATTTTGAGGTTTTCCCCTCCTTCAAACTTTGTTCATGAGCCAAAGTATTTGTTAGGTTTATGTTTAGTTCATGCTGCCTTTTTATTTTTTGAGATAAGTTTTATCTAACCAGTACATAAACGAGGCATACTGTAGTCATGGTGGGCAGTCTTTGTTTTATCTTTAATGTTTCTAAGCTAAATTTACTCTTGCTATTAGAATTACGTTTTTTTTCTTTTTCTGTTTATCCTCTGGTATCATGTAAGGTATTACTTCAGAGGATGAATTAGGGTGTAATGTATGAACGTAAATGAAGAGTAGTCTTGTACAGTCTCAGGTCGTCCATTCCTAAGATGTGTGGTTAATTAAAACCCAACCACTAAAGAACACCGGTATCCACGTTCTAGTATTCAAATCCGTATAAAGTAACTTTACTAGAAATTGGACCTTAGAACCCTCGACTTCGAAATCAAATGATTTGCGATGTTCACCACTAAACCAACCTGGTTAAATACAAAATTTTTTTGTATTTAAAAAAAAAATATTTTAAAACACTATTAAAAATACTCGTTTTTTAGGTGTTGCTTATTTATAAATATTGTTTATTATTATTTATTCATATTTCAATTATTTATTTACCTATTTTCTTACATAAGCTTGTAGTTTTCCTTACCCATGATGAGTTTTCTTAAGTTTAACTTTTGATTAAATTTTTTTTATACATATTTTTAAGTATAATTTTTTTTCAGAAATATATTTTAACAACATTTTAAACTCGGTTCTTTATTTATATTTATTGTCATTTTGGTGAAGTGAAAGAAAGAATCATCAATTCTTGTATCAGAAACAATTATTTGTTATTATATTTATATTTTGGCAATATTGTTCAGTTTTTTTTTTTTTTAATTAGAAACATTAATTTAGTTATTGTAATTTTTATGAAGTAAAAATAATAAATAAGCGGATTTATTTAACATAATTTTAACCGTTTTTTTTTTTTTTAGCTCAAAAGATGAATTTATGGAATCCCTCATATTCATTTAAGATTATTAATAGAAAAACAATGTTTACAATTAATTTCTTTAACTTTTGTAATGATTAATTTACCGTACCTAACATACCCTTTCTTTAATTCTAGAAATTGAAATGGATTTAGTTACAGTCATTAAATATGTTTTATAATTCTCAATTTCATTTTTTACAATGAATTTTATATTCTACTTCTCCAATATAACTTTTTGTTTTATCTCCTACTTAGTCTCCAGGAATTACCGTTCAGGTATTACTTCAGTGGATGAATGAGAATGATATATACGAGTGTAAATGAAGATTAGTCTTGTACAGTCTCAGTTCGACCATTCCTAAGATGTGTAGTTATTGAAATCCAACCACCAAAGAACACCGGAATCCACGATCTAGTATCAAATCCATATAAAAGTAACTGCCTTTACTAGGACTTGAACGCTGGAACTTTCGACTTCCAGATCAGTTGATTTGGGAAGACGCGTTCACCACTAGACCAACCCGGTGGGTTTTTCCAATATATCTACAATAAACTAATCAATTCATTAGTATGAACTGATATACAATACAAATTACCAAAATTATATACGATATTAATTTCCAATGATTCAAATTAATTTTCTTTATTGAAAGCCAGAAGAAGAATGAAGTTTAAAAAAGTTTAAAATGTGGACACTACATGACTTGCTTGTACGCCTATTAAATTACATATACAGATTTTTTTTAGAAGGCAAAGTACATAAAATTTTATTTAATTAATAATATCTGATATTTTTTCATAATTTTGTTATTACTGAATTATTACTTATCGTAATTTTTTTTATAATCAGCTGTTTAATAATTATTAATAAATCAATATATTCAAATTAAAATAATAAGTTAAAAAAGAGGAGTGAAGTCTGATTCGACCCGATGTGCCTTCCCTTTGTGAGATCCAAATATTTCATTAATTAAAATTTTATTTAGCTATAACTTTGGAACCGATGAAAATAAGTACCACTGATGATACATAGTTGAAAAGCTCTTAACAGGGCTTATTATTCCAGTTAAGAAAAAGTCAAAAATCCAATTTCTTTTTGGATTTTGGTCCAAAACGTTAGACGATTAGATGTTTACTTTGGATTGGCAGATCGCAAATAATATATCCTTACTAATTGCAAAACGGGTATGGAAAGCTATTGGTGCAATTATATACGAGCCGGTATTTTAATAAAGAAAAGACTCACTTTTTTCACCAATAATAATTAACATTTTTATTGTAAAAAAAGTAGGTGTAATGTTGGTTATGAAGTATGGAAGGGATATTATGTCAGCCAAATGATTACCACCAACTCCGTCTGCAGGTGTCCTCTCTTAATAAAAATCTCAATTACATATTTTCATGTTTGAATGACAATTTCATCAATACAGCGGGAATTTCGTACAACTCTGGGTTACTGCCATACCCGTTACTGTTCAAATAATCTCTCTAAAGAAAATCACAAGGTGTAAGATCGCATGTTGCTGGCAAGTCTTAATCTCCAAAACGTGAGATTACATGACCTTGAAATTTGGTCAGAAATAATTGGATGGTTTCACATACCGTATGGCAGAGAGCATTGTCCTGTTGGAACTGTATAACTCAAATTGTAAAAAAAATGTTTTCAAGAGCATCGCTCGATAATCAGAGTAACGTTTACCGTAGTAGTAACAGCAGCGTCATTCTCGTAGAAATAAGGCCCAATCATTCCCCCAGTCCAAATTGCGCAATATACCGTTACTTTTTGTGGATTAGTAGTACAAGCAATTTGTCATCAAAGTAGGCTGTACTACTAATGTATTTGAAAATCCTTACCTACCGATTGATCTTTTGTCCATGCGTTAGGGATGATGAGGGAAGCTTAACTCCAGATTTTTAACACCCTAATAGATTTTTTAAATGCGTTTTTCTCTGAATCTATGCATTTTAGAGAAACGTTTTTCAAACAAAAAAATAGAGGATATTCTCCTCTACAATTAATGTGTTTGAAGTTATGCTGTATAATTTGAAATTGAAATACTAGGTGGCGCTGAAGTTGTAAAAAACGTGTTTTTTCACCGGAAAAAATTGTTTTTCGTCTGTATTGCATTCGATAAAGTTGTTAATCTCAAAAACACAGACAACTTTTATTCATACAATTTTCTTGTACGACTTAGCATTCCAGAGTTATAGCGGAACAATGACAACGCAGCGGTCCTATTGTTACTGTAACCGGAGAGATCAGCATTGTTCAGCGACTAGACCGGTTTCGAACACGTGCCCAATTCACAACATTTTCACAATTACACAAGCTACAGCTCCAAAACGGTAAATTGAACAAGAAAATTTTTTAAATAAAAGTTGTATGTTTTTTTTAGATTAACAACTTTTTCAAATGTAATACAGACAAAAAACAATTTATTCCGGTGAAAAAACCGAAATATCACGTTTTTTACAACTTCAGCGCCACCTAGTATTTCAATTTCAAATTATACGACATAACTTTTATACATTAATTGTAGAGGAGAATGTTCTCTACATTTTTTGTTTGTAAAACTTTTTTCTAACATGCATATATTTAGAGAAAAACGCATTTCAAAAACTTTTTGAGTTTTTCAAAAATCTATGAGAGGGGATGTTAAAAATCTGGAGTTAAGCTTCCCTCATCACCCCTAACGTATGGAAAAAACATCAATCGGTAGGTAAGGATTTTCAAATAAAAATACAAATTGACTGTGCAATGTGTGTAAATTACCCACTGTCCTAAATTCTTCAGCTTTGTTTATTTACGAAGTCGTTAAGATGGAAATGAGCTTCGTCACTAAAGATTACTGCCGTTGAAATTCACCATCCACTTCTTTATGTTCCAACACCCAATCGACGAAGTCTCTTCGTTGATAATGATCTCTATAAAGCAGATTTTGCGTCAGTTGAGGTTTGAGTGCATGAAGGAGAAGGTCTTTTATCAAAATTTATTGTACTGTTGATCGTGAAATATTTAATTGTTGTGCTCGACGGCGTGTTAATGTTTTGAGATTAATTGTTACACTCGCTCTTATTGCAGCGATGTTTTGTGGAGACCGACTAGAACGTTGATGCAAATGCGATGTATAATCTATTAAAAAATATTTACGCTTAAATTTGATAATCAATTCTTCAAAAATTGACCGATATGGGGCATTGTGTCAATCGAAATGAGTACATAACTTTCTCGTTTCCGTCAAGCAATCATTATTTTTTTAACGGGGTTTTACAATGAATAAACGTTACTCTAGTAAGTGTAATATGTTATTTCTGATAACTCTAACTCTCACTAAGTTATATATCAAATACGGCCGTTTAAAATTGTATAGTTCGAAAATACGGCGTAATTTAAAATACCGGTTCTTATTGAAACGCCTTTTATTTATAAGATTAATATAACATTAAATTTTTGTCTTTTTCCAGTTACTTTGTTTTTCTGTCTTTCTTTCTACGTAATTCATTATTTTAATTTTTAACCTTTAATCTTAACTTACCGTAAGAGATTTCTAAGGTCGAGTTATAAAATTCGATCAAACGTCGGAAAGATTTTATTGAAATTTCTTTTAATGAACCTAAGTAATTCTGGGGTTATAATTAGTAATAACATAATAATAGTTTTTATGTATTAATAAATAAATGTCAAAAAGTGAACAGGAGTAGAAAATGAGAAATAAAGTAATAAATCAAATAAAAAAGACATAAAATGATAAAAAAGAATTTTTTATAAAAAAAATAACATTTAAAAAAAAAAAGATAAATAATCAAGCGTATAAGGGGGAAAAATAGATATTTATTTATTTTTCCTTTTCTTTCAAAGTTTCCTTTTATATTAGGAAAATATTTTCACGTTTAAGAAGATAGAATATATAAATATAAGCTATTATCGTTTAAGAATGATAGGTGAACTAAAAAATTATAAGAGAATGATTATTATTACACTTTTACTTCAAGTTACTTGATATTATTATTATTATGCCTTTTTAAGTGTTATTATTATACAATTCAACGTATTATTGAATAATATTATATTGTAAAACTGATAGCGTGTTTTAATATCAACTCTTTTAAGTTGTTTAAGAATATTTTTCAAATAAATCATAGTAAAAGGAACATTTTTATATTTTATTCATTCTTAAATATTTTTAAATTCTGTCTGTATCAGTTAACAATAGAATGAACAACTAACCTGTTGAATCTTACTATCGAAAACGTTATTTAATTTTAGATTGTTATAATAACTGGTTGTGTATTAACATAATTTACAAATGTAAGATTAATAATGTTAATGAATATATTAAATTAAAATAAATTATTCTTAAAATAAATTTCTTTTATATTTATACGTATAATACCTTTTAAACACATACATCTTAGAAAAAATTAAAACAAATAAAACAGTGATTGATATTTTTTCCAAAATTATTAAACTTCAGTCAACGCAAACATATTCTATAAAAAGTTGAATTGCAGCGAAACAAATTATTATATATCTAATTTTAATCAACACTTCTTTTAAAATTAAGTTGTAGAAAATTGTATGGGTATAATTTTTGTCCTTCAAAGGTTTTTACAGAATGTAAGAAAACCAACGGTATACCGATTTAACCAAGACATGGTTGTTGTTACAAATATATTTTTTGGTTAATTCAAGTTTATAATTTCTTCACCTAATCAAAGTTTGATTCAGATAAGACTTCATAAAAAATCCACTTAGTCATTAATTAATTATTATTAAAGAAAAGATAGTCACATATTATATAAAGTAATAGAAATCACATCTATCAGTTAAAAAAATATAACACAAAAATTTTAAACTCAATAATTTTAATTTATTGATGCATGCACGCATGCCCTCTGTTTTCTATTTAGCCTCTGGAACCACCATAAAGTATTACTTCAGAGGATGAATGAGGATTACATTGAAGTGTAATCTTGTACAGTCTAAGGTTGACCGGTCCTGAGATGTGTGGTTAATTGAAACCCAACCACCAAAGAATATATCCACGATATAGTATTTAAATCCGTATAAAAGTAATTGCTTTTACTAGAATTTGAACGTTGGAACACTCGACTTCGAAATCAGCTGATTTGCGAAGACGCGCTCACCGCTAGACCAACCCGGTGGGTCTGTCAGGTTATGTTCTAATATTTAAAAAGTCTACTATAAAGGAATACAAGATTATAATAATTTATTGATTACATATATTTTTATATAAAAATGACGCAAAGTAACAAATAATCTAATTCCCAGAAGTAAACCAAATTCGCCTGTGCTTGCACGGATGGACGGTGGTGATGAAGTGCGGAGACCCCTGAAATAAAAGATTGAGCCCCTGAGCTAAAAGACTGAGGGACGGCCCCCGCCCGGTGGGTGTCCCCGTTAGAGGCGAAGCACAAAGGACCGAGTCCCCGTTGCTGGGTGATGGAGGCCGGGAACGGCATAGCCGGGCTTGCCGTTTCCCTCATCTGGCGGCTAGAGGCGAAGGCACCTCCCAGAACCGTGTTCATGCTTAATTGGGGGTCTGGTTCCGGGAGGCAGGGGAAAAAACTGATAGCAATCTATACTTTCTCTTTGTTATATGCTATATAATTTTGAAATAAAAATGAAACATTCGAAACGAAATTAATTTAAAATTATTACTTTATTCATTTAATTTACTTTGTTCATTTCATTTCATTTATTTTTTCTCATTTCGATATTTTTCATTAACAGGAAATATCATTGTACTACTGACAGAAAAGAGATGAGTGGTTTATTTATACGATGCAATAAATTATATTCTTTGTTCTAAATTCATTCACAATCACGTACATGGGGAAGTAAATTTTCCAAGTTTATACACTAATATATTATATTATATAAAATTTTATGTTTTTATATTAAATCACGTACCGCAGAAAATTTTAAGTAATACTGGAACACGCTGTATTAGATTGCAGGGAAGTGACTTTGCACATGCAGGAGAAAAACGCAGCGCATTGGCCGGGTTTAGTTCAGCTAATAATTTGCATTTTAATAGTGTAGGTCGACCCGACTATAGGAAACACGAATAAGGGTATAAGGCAATCAGCGATAAGGTGGGTAAGGGAATATATTGGAGGAAAACTACTCTACTGTTCACAAGTGGATTGGTTGGAAAGCAAATTAAGGATTTGTATCCAGCGACATCATTTGTTTTAGATTAAATAACATTTGATAAAAATTTTCCTTTTCAATTTGTTAATTTATTTTTAATGTAGTCTAATTAAAGCGAATATTATTATTCGTATAATTTCTTTTATCACCTCGTTATTTTCCTTCCCTTTTTATTACTTTATTTTATGTCGATGTTTATTTTTAACATAACAATTTCAAAACAAAATACTTCATTAAAATTCGTTCAGTAAACATTTCGAAAAGTAATGGAAATTAGATTTTCGGTGATATTAATAATAAAAAAATAACTTTTCCAATCGCTGCAAGTTATCTCAGTAAATACGACTACATAATTTATTTATTCACTTTTTACAACTGTAATTATGAAAAAAAATTACATAAATTTTATCCTATAAATTGTTATTAGTTACTTTAAAAAATGGATCATGTTCTTAATTTAATTCGAATGAATTTGACTTTTATATGATAATGCTTTACTTTTTTCAATCATTTCTCATTTCCAGCTGATTCTTTTTAAGAAATATCTCTGGTAGTCTCGTAAATTTATTTCATTAAAGTAAAATAATGTGGTAAATTATTGCACGCGGCTACGTCGTCAAGTCGTACAATATCTTGCACAGTTTTTGCAATCATTAAGAGTTTGATTTTTAGTTTAATAATATAGTAATTTCATCTTTTATAAAACAATAATAAAAATATACTCACAATTAGAAAACGATTTTGATAACCAAATTTTTTATTGATCTTGAAAAAAATATTATATTTTCACCAATTTTATCATTATCAGATTAGTTTTGTTTTTTCTTTTTATAACATTAAAAATTTACTGTTATAACAAAAATAAACAGACACATACGTAATTTAATTATTAATAAAAAAAAATATGTTTTTATTTCTTTTTAGAGGGAGGAATAAATTTCAAGAAAACTTTTTCTAAAAATAAATTCATATATGCATTTATGCATATATTTAAGCTTAAATAATTTGCTTATGTCAAGTTTTCTCTAAACCTAACACCACCTTCCATAAAAGGTAAAATAAAAAAAAAATTCAAAAAGCTTTTTGCATTTTAAATAGTTCATAAGTTTAAAAAAATTGTAGACATTTCTTCATAGTTCTATAAATAATGTATAAAATTTCCAACAATTTTTGAAACGTATTTAAACCGAAGGAAGATAGAGCAAAAGAAAAAAAAACATATATTTCAATTTTAAAAGGGGGTAACATATATTTCAATATTGTTCAATATATTTTTCAATATGCTGAAAAAAAAATTGGATTATTTATTTATCCATTGTTGATAACAAATATACTGTAATAAATATTCTTTAAATACCTCCTCTTAAGAGAATCGACATTTTTTTCGCGATATCTCCCACCTCTTTATCAAACTTTGAATTAAATAATACGATCAATGCCCCTTAAGTAGAAATATTTTATCCAAATTTGAAGAAATTCGGTTTCGTCACTATTGTGATATTATACCAAAAGAAGTGCTATATATACATATTTTTCAAACGTGAAGATTTACAAAAAAAACCTGATATCCCATTCTTAACATGATCGCCATACTTTTTCTCCTTTTATATAGTTATTATGTCTATTTTTGTCGGAGAAATATAATTTTGAAAAAATAAATAATTACATAATCTGTGAAGAAAATTGTTTTGTTATTTACTGCCAATATTCTCTTTAAAACGAATACTTCTACAATGAAGCAGGAGTGTAGGCAAATATAGTACCACATTATGTTTTGAGCTTAAATATAACGAACGTTCTCTCTAACAAATGATGATGACTTGGCTCATTTTATTGGGAATCTCTTGTTTGTTTAAGAAATGCTTTTAAATCTTATTAATAATTGAAATTATGTAGCCGTTGTAATATAATAATATTGTTAAATCACATAATTAAATGAAAAAAAAATTATGTTTACAGACAGCTGAAGTAGCTTTTTTTATAAAAAGCTACTGAAGTAGCATAAAACTCAGTTTCTATCAACAATTAATTAGTGATACGTAACTCTTTGATATTAAATGTTTTTCTTTCTTGACGAATGTTATAATGATCGGGAGATAGAAATTATTTATTTACATTAATCAATTTTTAATCCTCAATTATATTTTCCAAAATATAATTCTATTCTCAAGGCAATCTATCCTTAAGATAATATATTCTTATTAATTTTAATATGGAAATTAAATAATCTTTTTTTTTCTGGTTGATTGTGTTAGAAAATTTCTAATTTTGCAATAGTAAAATATATAAGTATATACTGAGAAGTATAGAATTTTTCCTTATTCTAAAAAATAAGATTTTGAAATAAATTTACAATAGATAGAATCAGAAGAAAAGTATTTTGTTAGATAGAAATAATCTTTTGAAATAAATAAGTAATGAGACTATTTAAAAAAAAAATCGTTATATATATATATATAAGATTTTCAAGATCATATATATATATATGATCTTGGAAATCTTCCAATGTAGGTCGTGTTGTGTGGCTTGCATTATGAGTTCAGCTCTAACACTTACTCATGGACAAGACCCTTAATCTATCTGTATTACCTCCGGAGTCTGAGTATTTATCGGATTTTTGTATTCTCCGTATTTTAATAGTCTTCCATCAAACTTCCTTGCTTAGGAATTGTGTTGGCCACCAAACTGATTTTTTAATATCAGTATGCTTCGCTGATAGAAGCCTGTTGAACGGGAGTCCAATACGATTTTTTGAAGCTGTTTTTTATAGCGTTTTTAGTCTGATACTGTGGTATATATCGTTGGTAAATTATCCTTTCCATCTTTATCTTTTTATATACTACATAAATATATATATATAGTTTAGATTTCTTAGATTTTAATGTGACAAATAAGAAAGAAAATGTAATTGCGCATTATTTATCTTTTTCCAGTTTTATATTGTTTTTAGTTGTACAAATTTGGTAAAACGAGATTATTACTTTCTCTTTTTATTTTCTTTTCTTTTGTAGCATTTGCTGCTGGAAACTGGAAAGTTTCTAGTCAGATCACAACATATTATATCTGATTATATTATAGAAATTACAACATTAACTGCATTTACTTTTGTATTTTCTATTTATCTGCAACATTAATATTGTAATCCTACTTAGAAAATTTCCTAATCTGGTCTACTAGCGTCGTAAAAATTTGAGAAAACTATAGAAATTTCATCATCGGTTTATCATACATTAATTTGTTCTCTTTTTTTTTGTTAGCCTAAAAATAAAGCTACTTGCACGAAAGAACAATGAACTTTGATAACTGTTCCAAGGGAATCTCTTTAAATAAATTAAAAAATGCGGAATATATGAGGGATGATAATCCTGATAATGATAGTAAACTTTCCCGTGTTTTACATGATTTTGTTTTACAATTATAATTTCGGTTTTTAAATTTTTTTGTTATTGCTTTTTAGCATGTTTCAATGGTATTCAAGTTTTTCATTTTTTTTACACGTCATCTACGTTGAATCATTTTTTTATGAAGTATTATTTTTAAATAAAATTAATAAATCACTGAACAACTTTACTTTTGAGTTAACACTAGATTGACTGGAATGGAAAAATTAATTGGAAAAAACAAATACTATTTAAAAAACTGAGACAAAAAAAATAGTTTTTGTATAACACAAATGTTATTAAAATCCCTGAAATAATAAAATAAATAAAGAAAAATAATATATATATATATATATATATATATATATATATAATAAGATAATTATTATAAAATTTTGTTTAACATTTTATTATTCGATTTAATAATTATTTTAAAATGTCTTTGACTTGAATATTATCCTGCGTTTTTCTTTTATGATGAAAAATTAATTCATATGAACAATACATAACAATAGATATGCGTGTGGGTTTGAATAGATATATACGCGTTTAAAGTTATTTGTTAGGGTGTTTAATTTAATGAAAAATTAAAAAAACCATAACGTTAATTACATTATAAAAATATATAAATTATAATTCCGTTTACCAACCAATTTAATTAATTTTTATGTTGTAGTGCTTTCGGATGTTATTTTTCCATTTTCAGGAATATCTGATAAACTTGTATATAAGTATTCACATATTAATTTGATGAAAATTAAAGTAAAAAAAAAATCTCCATAAATATAATAATCGACCGTCAAGTTATAAAATAATTCATACATTTGTACGTCTAGTCGATAAAAGGTCTCAAATATTATGTTTTTAAAGATAACAATTAAGACCTTATTATCGACTAAACGGTAACGACGCTCGATTATTATATTCATTAGAATTTATTTTATTTTATTTTTATTTTCATCAAATTAATATGTGAAGTGAAAACTTATATACAAGTTTATCAAATGTTCCTGAAGATGAAAAAATAACTTCGGGAAAGTCCTAGAACATAAAAATTTATTACATCGGTTGGTAAACGGAATTATAATTTGTAATTTTTATATTATATATACCAACGGGCCATGCTAAATAAAATTTTGCTAATTACATTGTTAAAAGAAAGAGAAGAATGATTATGACTATGTTGGACAAAATTGGAGTTAGTAAGAATGACCTAGTTGAGTACAATAATTGAGAGATAGTTACACTGACACCATATCTAATGGTTATTATTGCAGTGTAAAAAAATGAAGTTTTTTTTTATAACGGCAGACAGGAACGTTGGTAAGAGAGTATTAAAACCGGGAAAGGAAAGCTGACCTCGCGTCACCTGAACACGACATCGGCTCTTGTTCCTGACAGTAGCCGGTCCTCCCTCCCGTTCCCAAGAGAACAACCCCCACTTCTGCTCGCCTAGTTTTTGTTTTGCCCGTTTTATCACTGTTGGGAATATTTTTCCCCCGCCGGGATAAAAATAATGGATCACTATAGCGTTGTCACAAAGATTTCCTCTTATTATTTCTTATTTCGTTTTCTTTTTTCTTCTTCGCAAGCCTTTTATCTTTAGAGATGTTACTTTCGTACTCTATATCTCGTATTCTTTTCCCCTCCCATTTGTTTTATTTTTGTTGCCCTAATTTTTAGGCCTTTCTGATAATTTTCGTTTTGAAATATGAGTTTTTTAATCTAAATCAGACCCGTTCTTTTTACAATTATCTGAATAAAATATTTAGTTTTTTATTAAATAATAAATTTATTTTTAAATGATTTCTTGGTTAAACTGCTACTTAAAAACGTATATTTAAACTGTTTTATATTTGAAAATATGAGCAGTTAGAAGACACAATATTTTTTTATCTACATTATAACACAGTAGATGTTATCATTTATTTTTATGTCAAAAAATTACCTTATGAAAATTTATTTGGGCTCAAAAATTATTTGACTGGTTTGATGGTATTTATCATTCCTTTCCGTTTTGTGTTTTCCAATCATAATTGCTTCATCCTTAGTTATATGTATTGTGTACCCAAAATTTGATCTTTATCTTTTTCATCCTGGACGTATCCCAGATTATCGAATATATATTTTAATTAAAGTTTATGATGTCTTTTCATAAAAATGTAGTTAAGTCTTCGCACAGGTTTCTTCACTAATTCTAATGATTCTAGGTTGATATTTAGTTAGATGGCATTGAAATTTAATTTATCTTAAAACATAGATATCGGGGAAAGATTACCTTTGATATATGGGAAACGTTAAATCTCAGCGTAAAGTTGTTCATTATTATATAGAAAGGTACTTTTTTTTCTTGATGATATTGCCTCATAAGTTTGAAGCTGGTGCGTGGGATATGGAAATGGAAGTTTTTAGCGTATGATAAATGTTAGGCCTTACCGGGATTCGATCTTGGGACCTTCGGATGAAAGGCCGAGACGCTACTATCACTCGCGCCACGGAAGTGCGATTGTAGCATATTGTCTTTTAGGTAATAGATAGCTAGGGTTAACAAAAAATTGATTTACTTTTTAGTCAAGTGGGTTTTATAAATAATTTTATGCAACTTGAAAGTTTGAAAGACGTGGAAATCAAAGAATAAAGTCAATTACGCCTAGATATTTTAAGTAAGAATTAAAGACTTTTTAATGCATTGTGGTAAAATATTCAAGTCAATCGTTTGTCAATGTCGAAGAAGAGATTGAAATACAGATAAAGAAATATATCTGTTTAAGATAGATTTGTGCTTTAAAGTTAAATATGCGGATTATTTTAACATCATCATAAATAATTGCTTATACTGTTTTGTTACCGTTAATTTGATATTTTATTTTCTTTTGTTAGATAAATAGTCATTTTCAAAATGTGTTAATTGAATTGGTCATTGAATATGAATAATTAATTTTAATAAATAGGTAAGTACCTATAAAATACTTTAAAATAACTGAAAACATGAAAATACCTTTGGTAAAAAAAAACCCCAAAAAATCTGGTAAAATAATTTTTTTTTGGAAATAGATGGAAATAATAATTTTTATTCAGTGATGATAATTTTCTTTCATCAAGTTGAATGAAATAATTAATTCTTCTATACTTAATTCGATATTTACGTTTAGTAATTAGATTTAACTGGTAATAAGTCGTTAACAGTCATATTTGGGAAAGTGAATTTTCGTAGTTTCCCGTTGATTTCATCAATAAATCTTATTGGATAAATTCTAAATTTTTCAAGTCATTGAAATACAGGATTTTCTGTTACTTGTAATGTCTTTACTTCGTTGAACACATATCAACTGGCTAAACAATATTATTACTATCAGAGAACATACTCGTAATTTGTTTTTTTTTTATCATAGGTACTTTGAACGAGTCAAATTCTTAAAAATGGTAAAAATAGTTTTTTATATTGTTAATAACAAAACAATTTATTTATCTTTTTCTTGAAAAACAATAAATTACACTTTAATGTGAACATATACAGATTTTAGTAACTACAGAAATATTTCGTTATATATTTATAATATAAATTATATTGATTCAAAATTCACGTATTTTTTCGGGATTACCCGATTGAGGACCAAAAGAAGCAACATTTTTCATACATTTCATTCAATTGGGAGTTTTATTTTCAGATCTTCGAATAGATCATTATTCTTTCACATTTTTTGCCTTCTCTATTCCAACCAGAAGAATAGATTTTATAATGTGTAGATTTTATACATGGATTAATTTGATGCGTATGTATCAAACTAATTTAAGTTAAACTTTATCTGAAAAAGACTAAGACAGACAGAGAATTGAAAATTGATAAATGCAATGAGATATCAAAATATCTCATTGCATTTATCAATTTTACCTTAATGAAGTTACCTTAATTAAGTTGAATCAATAATTATGTACGTTTCACTTTTAAAAAGTGTATTAAATTGTTTAAAAAATCAATTTAAAATTTGTAATGAGATTATTTTTATTACATAATATTAAGCAATTACGTGCGGCTTCAAATCACTATATAAATCATTTGAATTTGTATTATTAATTAAAAACAAGGTAAATGTTTTGTTAAAATTAATTTTAATAAGTTCTTCGATGTGATATCCAGATTAAGCTGACATACTGGCAGTCGGATCTGACTAAGGTTCCGGATCTACTAGATTTTTATATAACTACATCAGAACTACATTCTGATATAGTTCCGGTATATCGTCTGTGTATACTTCTGATCGTTTGCCTGTCCTATTCAATACAAGCACAATAGTAATTAGGAAATATATACCCCGTACCCTACACAACAGGACAAACTGGGAATCTTACAGGAGCTGAATTGAGGATGATCTGTCGCATACATTCAGTTGAAATGTTCGGCTCATATAGATTACATACCGGATACCTGACCGCGGTGTTTTTTAGGATGCAGTCTGGCACTCAATGCCTAGGGTCAAGAACGCTGGACAAGATGAATCGGACTATCCATGAGAAATAATGGATCTCATTTCAACCAAGAGGCGGCTCAGGAGGAAATGGCAATGTTACAGAAGACCAGAGAATAAGACATCTTTAAACAGAGCTGCTCGGAGATAAAAACGAGTCCTAAATTCTTTCAAAGAAGAGCCATTTAAAAATTAATTAAGAATCTTTCACCGTCAGAAAGAACAACTACCTTTGTGAAAGGCCAAGAGGAAATTTTAGGGACAATCGCCTCATTTCCCTCTACCAAAGTCAAATGGGTTTTGAGCTAGAAGTGACAATGAGAAGACGGACAGTTTTACTAGTAACATGCGATTTGTCTTTCATTCAGCCACTTAACTTCTTCAACAACAGCGAAAAGGAAGTTCTGAACTTCTCAGAGAGTCCGATTCCGATAAGTCTTCCAATTAAGCCTTTCTCATCTAGGGGAGTGCTGGAAGTGATTGAAAAGTAACAGAAATAAAATAAAAAAACCCTTGGGTTGACGTGGTTACCAATAGAATACTCGTTATGCTTCCATCTAAAGCCGTAATTTATATGAATCAACTCTTTAATTGTATCCTTTTAATGACGTGTTTCCTGTTGAAGTAAAAGTGTCTCAATTAGTGATGATATCTAAGCTGGGCAAGTCACGCATGACGTATTTTAGTGCAGGCCAATCAGCCTACTACCTACTGTGTCTAAGGTATTCGAGAGGCTATTCCTTCAGAAATTGTGGCCTGCATTAGAGGAAGAACAAGTTGTTCCTGACCACCAGTTCGGTTTTTTCCGTGGTCACTCAACCACGGTACACAGGATCATTCGTGTTTTCATCAACTGCTTACTGCTTGGAGGAGAAAAACTTTTGTTGGGCTGTCTATCTAGATATCCAGAAAGAGTTCGATAAGGCCTTGTTGCCTGGTCTACTACACAAACTAAAAACAAATCTACCTCAACCATTTTATTTTATATTGCATAATTAATTGGACGCTTCTCGTGGATTATATGAAAGGAGGAGTTATCTGAATTCTTTGGCTTCCTCGGCTGTTTCTCATGGTTCAGTGTTGGAGCCTGTACTCTACTCCATCCTCTGCCGATCTAAGAGTTACAGACAATAAACTATTGCAGCGTTTGCTGATGACATAGCAATCGTGGCTGTCTATGATTATGGTAATCGTGCCTCGACTAAGCTCCAAACAAGGTTAGACCTTCTATCCGAGCGATTAAAGAAATGGAAAATAAAGGTCAATCAAGCAAATTCGACTCGCATAACATTCGCGATGGGAAGAGGTGACTAAATCCAATTAGATGGAGGTTTCATCCTGTGGGATGAAAGTCTACCGTGTTTAGGTATTCACCTAGATCGTTGTCTAACATGAAATGTTTATATCAAAGAAACAAAGGAAATAGCTACATATTAAATTTAAGACTCTATATTATTTATTAGTCAGGAAATCGCAACTATCCCTTTCTAATATACTACTTTTGTACAAAGTGATTTTAAAACCGTTTATGACATATGAAATTCAACTCTGGGATACGGCTATTACAGCACAGTATAGAGATTATTCAGTGTTTCCGGAATAAATTTCCTAAATATATAACACAGCCGCCACGCTTCGTACGGAACAACGAAATTCACGTATTCTTAGGGTTATCCTGTATTCGAGAGGAAGTCGATCGATTTGCAACTAAGTACAAAGAAAACTTAACAACCACGTAAATTATCTAGCTATTAAATTTTAGATAAAGGGGAAGATGCAAGGAAATTAAAGCCGTGCGTGTATTGCACCTGGGAAACTAATAGAGTAATACTCAGGCCGAGGGATCTCTTCTAAAGATGTGGATCATCAAAATATTTATGTTTATGTCTATGATCATTTATTTTTCTAATGTTATCTTTTCCTATGTCACTATATTTTCTTTTTATGTTGTAATTTTATTCGTTACACTGGACATTAACGTGACTTCTAATTCAATACTGAACTTTATCAAAGCTTATACTATTTTATATTTAGTATTGGTAAGTGTAATGTACTTGAGTTATTTCGAGGGAAACTCCTTTCTAACTTTATTATGATGAAATTTACTTTTGGTTTCTAACCTACAAAACCGAACGTAAATATTGTAATTTGAGATAAAAAATTAAAAATAAAATTTACGAAATATGAAGAATGTTCTTTTTGAAAATGTAACGTTTACAAAATATTTACGTAGTTACTCAGTATGTTAAACAATATTTTCCGTAACATTATTTAATAAAACTTAAAATATTGTTCTTTTTATTTGCAGATAAATATAATAATAAATATTTTGATGTAAATTACATATATATTTTTTATTTATATAAAGGACACGTAGAAAAGAAAACTGCTCATTGAGGTCGAACGGTCGATTAGAATTATACTGCGGTCTATGTCCTGGAAAGAAATGTGCAGATATTCGTGAAAATTTGACTCGTGAATGTCTATGATTTTCTATTTTCTGTTGTTAGATAGATGGAACAGTAGAACGGGAACCGTAATTTTCTTTGAAACTGCATCGTCCCGATATTTCGAAACTAGAAACCTTTATGGTCTTTGGGATGGGTTTTGAAAAGAGAGAAAAGGGAATACACACTATAGTAAAAGATGGAGGGGGAATTCGGTGTTCTTTACAAATTTCAAGGGGGTTGTAGGAGTGGTTTCAAGGGAGGTTTGAAGATGGAAAGAGAATATTCACCCCTACATACCCTCACCCCTCATCCTTACTGTGGAGTTTAATTTTCGTTGGCGTTGTCCGACCGGCCTCGGCCACGAGAGATGCAAGCAGCCAACCGCCCTGCCGGAATTTAATCTTCCTCTGTCGTAGAATAAATTACATTCAAGGAATAGTTTTTGTGCGAGTAGATGCTAACTTTAACTTCCGTCTCCCACTCTTTATTCTACTCATATACTCCTTTCCTCCTTCTATCTTTCCTTTTTCATGTCTTCTATCATCTTTCTTTTTTAACTGTGTGTCCCACTTTTTTCTTCATTTTGTCCCTTAAGACTGCACAAAAAGAATATAATTCTATTAATTCCGAGTGCATCATGTAGGTACTCTGTTTGTTTCCGTTTTATTTCCTTAATAACAAAGTGGGTATGGATGTATATATGTATATATATATATATATATATATATATATATATATATATATATCTATTATAATTTACATAAAAGCTTTTCATAATATTTCTATAAAATGTTATTTTCTTAATTAAATTAATTCAGAATTATACTTATTTTCAGAAAAAAAGGTAATACATTTAAATAATTAAAATGTTAAAAATATTTACTGTGCTCTAACAATATTCTATTTATATATAAAAAATTAAGTATATTTTATCCTTTGGTTATAATCAAATTATTTTATTATAATATTTTTTAATCTACTTACTGTTAGAATACAAACGAATCTAATTTATAAAATTGAAACATAATTTAAATTTTAAAAATTATTTAATTTATTTTATTTATATCGTTATATTTGATCTTATATAATACGAATTTTGAAAATAAAACTATTTAAATTAAAAAACGTTTTCGTGTTGTAGATGTTTTAAAATCAAATTTAAAAAATATTTTATTCGAAAAAAATTATCTTCTTGCCTTCTTGCAATATCTGTTGCATTTTCATAATGTCTATAACATATATAAAATATCTGAAGTAGGTAAAACAGCACAGTTTATGGTCCAGAATGTATCAGTTTGAAATCGGGATTTCATATGTCCAATACTACTATTCCTACCAGTAAGTTATGTTAGCTACGTCGTATTACTATTTAATATCCTTTACATAAGTCCAGAAAAACTACGAAATAATTATATAATAAAATGAATGAGGAGCAGTTATTGAAATAAAATCATGAAATACTTTTTTTTTTACAAACTTTGTTATGTAAGAAAAATATTGTGTTAAAAATAATCAAGTATTAACACCGTGGAATTAAAAAGTTTCCTCTTACAGTATTGATATATACTGCTATTTATTTTTTCTGGAATTATTATGATAAAATTCAATATTATTTTCTATGTGAAGAATGAACAAGAAGAAGCCGTTCATATCTATTATTTTTTCTGTATTGCTTAATTTTTTTATAGGTCTCCTCTTCTAAAATATGGTTGTGCAACCTCAGGGATGATTTGTTTAATGCTATACATAAACAACATAAGGTATTGTTTGTATTACAAATGTGGAAGATGGTGGTTGGAAGAGGCCGTACGAAGGCCTCTTCGTAGGTTGTGCAAATACACTAATGGAAATGTCTGCCGAGGCATTAGCATCGGTGGTATCCTGACAGAGGCCAAACTGATGACTGTATTGTGTTATCATGTTTAGAGGGTCTATATGACCAGCTCATTATGGCTAAGAAGGGAAGAGGTGTAGTGTGACGAAAGGGATTGTCATAAGGCGGGTCTCTTCCTCTACGGGAGTCATGATGTATTACAAAGATAGTAATATTTTTAATAATAATAATTTGTTTGTTAACTAAGGATAAATGAAAAATTTATTTTCAAAAGATTATTATTTATATAATTATTTATTTTATTAAAAAAAAATATTTTTTTTTATTAATTTCTAAAAGAATACATTCACAATTTCATCTAAATATTTTTTCTTATCTGTTTAAGATTAGGTAGATAAAATTTACTGATTTTGATGTCCATTTTTTATTTTTAATGGAATTTCTCTGTTGTAATTTTTTTTACAAAGTAATGTTTTAATTTATTTTTATATAACAAGTGGAAGATTCCTTAAATTAGAAGTACATTGTTTGCATAAAGAATTCAATGATATTCTGTTTTTTTACTTTTAATAGTGATATTAGATAAAGTAGGGTGATATATAAAATAAAAACAGTGATATTTTCTTAACAAAAAATAGTTGAAAGTTCAAACGTCAATAAATAAATAAATATTTTTTATTATAGATAGCCGTAACGCTTGGTAATATTCTCATTAAATAGTTTTTTAAAAAATATCCCTTTAGTTATAATTTTGAAATCTTATATTACACTTTTAAAATACTTTGCGTTTATCGCAAACGTGTTTGATTTTATTCCTACGGATATTTCAAATAATAAAAAATGAAAATTTAATAAAACCGTAAAAAAAACAATAAAAAATAATTTTTTTAAAATGGCTTTTTTAAATAACAAAAACGAAATTTTTTAACCGGATTTTTTAATGTCTTCCTAAGCACAGTAGTAATTCAAGTGACCCCAAAAATACTTTCAGGGTGGGTATTGATTTTGGAATTTTTAAAATTTTTTTTCATTTATTTAAATTTTTAATAATAATATTGAAATAGAATTTCATCATAATTCATTATTGGTTGTATGTATGATTTCATACATTCATTTTTATTGTATATTTTCAGTGGATTTATTTTAGATTTATTTAATATAAAAAATATTTTTTTCTATTTAATTTTTCTTCATATTTATCATTTTTAAATTTGTCACAAAGTTAGCGATAAGTGTATTCTTTATTTATACTTCACTGATGTTAACTTAGCGTTGATTTAAAAGTTTATTTTACTTGTACGTAGACCGAGTCCTGGTTACCTGGGTGGGTTTTTGTGTCCTTCCGAGGTAGTTTGAGGCGCTGGCACCCCTCAAATCTACGTTTATGCTTAGTTGTGTAGTTCCGAATCCGTGGAGCGGGGAAAATAAAAAAGACTAAAAAAAATTTACTCGTATAAATATTAATTATAACCAAAAAATAAATAATTTAAAAAAATGTTATTTAGTATTAATATAATTTATAATTTTTACACTTCGTTTAATTGTTATATATATTTTAAAGATTTCGTTTATTTAATTATTTTATATCGTGAAATTTTGTTTCGTCGCAATGAACACAATTTCATTATATGATCATACAGTTACAATTACATGAAAATTACGTACTGCTTATCCTCTAAAAAATTTCAATAAAAATAATAAATATTTGTAGGTGACTTTTAATGCCATTAATTATAAATAAAATAGGTTTTTTTTATTAAATAATCATCCTAATTAATAAAGCTTATTCATTTCGTTTTATGCTGTTAAAATGAGATAACTAACAAAACCATTTAGTTCGTATTTTAATTAAAGTTGAATATTTAAACAAAGGTTTTCTTAATGAAGAGTAAAGTAAAAGCAAACCAACTAATGTAAATGTTTTCTTTTCGTTTCAGGTGAGCTGAATTCCTGTTTTACTAAAGAGTACTGACAACTGAACATTATAATATAAATAAGGTTTTATTCGTTCGCATCCAATTATGTTTTTTATTGATTTTCTTCTTATCTCACTATAAAAAAAAGGTAAGAAAAGGTTATTTTACTTAACGAAACTTGAAATTTAATTAATTTCGTTTATTTTGTGTAAAATGTGATTGTTTAAATATATATACAATCCTTTCAATGATAAATTAAAATAATACATTTTTAAAGCAGTTTATATTTTAGCAGAATGATGAAAACATGTTTTAGTGGAGAGAGATTTCTCGTTATCTTCTTCAGTATATTTTAGTTTTCTAACTGTTGCTTTTACTCGAGTAGATTGTTATCTCGTCCTATATATCCATGATCTACGATTAAAATTTTAAAAAGTACAATGAGATAGTAAATATTTTTGGTTTGATTATCTGGAAATAATGTGCAAGTAATCGCATTAAGTATGATATATATTACTTTCCTGATATCATAGCTGTAGAACTATTCTGGAAGAAGGAAAGTATTGTAATCAGTCAAAAAACTGGGAATGGATTTTTTCATGACCAGGGAGCTCAAAAAACAAAAAAAAAAGAAGTGAATGTGTTTGTCCGTACGTAAGTACGTTTGTACGTGTGTTGGCGTGTTTGAAATTTAATAATTTTGGACTGTATAAACGGATTTAGATGAAATTTGTTTTGACTCGGTATGGGACAATTTGAGATCAATATCTCCAAGGGATGCGATAGATAGTTTTTTAGAGTAAATTTTTCAAATATAACTACACTTTATATTAAGCTCAGTACATGTGTGCATGCTTATCTTACCATTTTTTTTTTTATTTTGCCCTAACATTCCCCTTTCCCAAAAATCTTTTTTTTTTTTTTTTTTTTTTTTTTTTTTTTTTTTTTTATAAAATCATCTTTTTATTTATTGCATATTTTTTACCCTGATTTTTTATTAACTTCCTATGTATTGTAATAGTTTAAGTGACCCGAAGAAATACTATGGTGGGTATATTGGGAGTGGGGAAGCCGATCAAATTTTAAAAATATAGATTCTGGAGTTTTAAAAATTTTTTTAAATTTATTTAAAATTATAATAATAATATTACTATAGAATTTCACCATAATTTATTATTGGTTGTATATATTACAAGACCGATATCTGGCAAATGTCAATATTCTCCTGTGAATGTCTACACATACCAAATACGTTAGTCAAATACCAAAATATTTGCTTATTCAGACCTTCACTGGTATATGTCAACAAAACAGATAAACTCCGGTGGGGGTGGAAAGGATAACTAGAAATAAAAAATCAAAAAAATCGAATACCAATCTCTAGCGTAAATAGATTACGAGAAACCCTCGTAAAACAAAGGAAGTTTAAATATAAATCAAACATAACCTACGCTTGCTTCACTCGCTAACCTCGTCTATTTAACGTTAAATAAAAAAATGATTTATGTTATTCTCAAACACGAGTCGATTAATTAAATTCATTACCTATAAAAAAAAATTAATCATATTTTCAGCATTTTATAAAATGAAAGAACCAATCAAAATATATTGAGTATGTTAACTGCATGGATGAACGACAACGATATAAATAAATGGTCAGATTGTTTGAACTTTGTTCAGTTTTTTTTATAAAAATATTTTTATTAAACTTTCACCATCAGTGTATGCTGAATGCGATGAATTTAATTAGTCGCCTCTAATTTTAGCGAATAACTTATATAATTTTTACATTTAACGTTTATTAGACAAAGTTAAGGAGCGTAGGTTATGTTTGGTTTAAATTTAAACTTCCTTTCTATTACCAGCGTTTCTAGTAGTCTATTTACCTTAGAGATTGGTAATTGGTGTTTTTTTTTTTTTTTTTTTTTTTTTTTT
Source organism: Lycorma delicatula (assembly GCF_047948215.1). Lineage (NCBI taxonomy): Eukaryota > Metazoa > Arthropoda > Insecta > Hemiptera > Fulgoridae > Lycorma > Lycorma delicatula. The sequence continues at coordinate 15,436,828 of NC_134463.1, read as the reverse complement.
TTTTTTTTTTAATTTCTAGTTATCATTTTGACCCTCACCAGAGCTTATCTGTTTTTGTCGCCGTATACCGGCGAAGATCCGAATGTATAATAATATAAGCAAATATTTCGGTCTTTCACCGACGAATTTGGTGTGTGTCGACATTCACTAGAGAATACTGACATTCTCTAATTTCGGTCTTATAGTTATAGTTCTGTCACTATATTATAGTGCAAATCTTTTTTATGAGTACACTAGAGATACAAAGATAAGTAATCTCTCGATTTTTTAAAATTTAATATTACATGAAAATATAGAGAATATTAAATTGATTAACAAATATGATTAAAGATAATTTATACAAATTGGAAAATAGAAAAGTTTTATTTTTTATTTAAAAAGAAATGGTAATAATAACAAACATAATTAATTTGGATGACAATACCTTATAAATAATTCAGGGTTAGTTGTTTGAAAGGACCTAGATGATATAACCTAAAAAATAAAATAAAAATAAATTAAACGAAGAATATGAAGGAAGTTTGAAATTAGAATCTTAATGATAAAATATTCAACAAAATGTATTAAACTAACAGACTGAAACATACAAATAAATAATTAATGTACAAAATAATTTAAAAATAACCTGTAACATTATTTGTTATTAGAATAACTACAAACATTTTTTTTTTCATTTATTTATTCTTTAAAAGAAGGAAGGAAACTAGTAATTTACTTTGTAACTGTTTGCTTATTACTTTTCTCTGATGTCTATGCTTTGTGTTGTTTCTTCTTAATAACACGTGTACCTTTAAATTCAACTTAAATAAAATTTATTTACACGATTAATTTATTTAAATAGTTTAACCTATTATTACTTTATGTTATAAATAAAGTAGTATTGTAAATTTTAACAAAAATATATATCGTAAAGAGTGTAAATTATTTTGGTGTTTTTTTTTTTTTTATTAACGATAAAATATATTATTTAGAGAATACGTATATACTAATGGTGATTTTATTGTGGGTAAATTTCATAAAATTGTTTAAAACGGTATGAAAAGTGTCCTCTATAAATTATATTGAAATATATGGATAGAAGAGGATGCGGCATGAGTATGAGTAATTGTATGTAATGTGTGCGTAGCTAAATGTTTATGTGTCTTTGTGCAACAGAAAGCAGCAAGTGGACGGTTTATTTCGTAAGACAAATGCCTGTGCGGTTATACTTTTACGCTCATTTAGCGAGATCGCTATAAATAATAGGCTGGATTGCATTGTGGGCACACGCTCTTCTATACCAGAAACAGCAGAAATAGTAGTTGTAAGAAGAGATGTAAACAGTAGTCTCTAAGCTCCAGTCTGTAGTCCGAAAACTTATCTTTAGAATATATTATTCCTCCCTTTTCTGTATCGTCCGACCGTTGAATATCAGATTTAAAAATTTATAATCCGAAACATAAAATATATAATATATTAGAGGTTTTATTCTTTTTATTCGACGAAGGCAGTACTAAAGTGATTTTTCGCTTTAATTCTCTTTAAAAATATATTTTATCACTTTTTATAAATTTTACTTTATTATATAACTAATTGTATAATTTTTTTTTTGTTTTCTATTAAAGGAGATGATATTTTATCACTAAAAAAACTTTTTTATAATTAATGGAGGTGAAATATTAAAAACTGATGATTATTTTCTTTTTGTAACTTTCATTATTTTTATTTAAACATTCTATTATACTTAGCCACAAAATTATTGTAAATTTTTATTGATGCGTTTATAAAATTATTATCGTTGTAAAATATTATCTGCCGCTTGAACTTGGAATCGATAAATATAGCCACTATAGGATTCACTTTCCTTGCCTGTTATGATATAGTATATTCTGTATCAAAAAATAAAATTAAATAAAGCGTAAATTTGTCTTTTTACTAGATTATTTATTTTAAACAGTAATAAACAGTAAAATTAAAATTTATTGATCGGACGAAAATATAATTAACAACTATTTCAATTAACGTTTTATTTTACAATACTTAGTGGTATAGACATTTTACTTTACGTTAAGGATCCTTTTTTGTCTATTTTATCATTCTTACAATTTTATTATTGTCTTTGACCACCTGTTGTTATCCTTTCCTACAATATAATCTAAACGTTTCTATTTTAGTAGTTATATCCGAGAAAGAAAAGATAAAAAAAGAAAGAGAGAGAGAGAGAGAGAGAGAGAGAGAGAGAGAGATATTTTAATTTAAAATAAAGCATATAAATAAACTAAATACTGACGTATAAATAATTTAATGGCTAAGTAAATTAGGCTTTAAAAATAAAGATATATGTTGGTTTTTTTTTAATGGAATAGAAATGTAATATTTTGTCATGAAAGAGCCGACATAAAGAGCTAATTAATTAACCCTGTGGAAATTAGTAGCGTATGAAAAGATGTTACGTCTGATCGGGATTCGAATCCAGAACCTCTGCTCTACTGCTATCTACTTATCTACGGAGGTCGGCTGATAAAATTTTTATTTTGCTCAATAACAATTATAATTACAATCGGCTCTCCTGCGGAGCCATAAGTAAGTTTCCTGACTAAAACACGTGATAAGAAGGTCCTTAAGGAACCCCAAAAATAAATAATACACAATAAACAGTTGCAAGCAAACTTAAAGTCAAATATGAAATTTCAAGCTCAGTCATAAATCACAAACCAATAATTTCAGCACCATATAGTCCAAAAACAAACATTAATAACAAATAAAAAAGAAAAAGAAAGAGAGGTAACAAGAAATTAGATATGACACCACTAACTTGACGTTGTTAGATTCCAAACTGTTACGCAGACCCTAAGTCGAGCACATGGATCCGTTTCAACCGTCGGACGTCTTTGCTGTTATCGAGTAGATTAATTACAAAGTGGTTTACATGATTCTCAAGTCTCTGCAGGTATTTGACATCGCGCTGTTGTGCAATCTCACGAACCGATGGGAACTCCAGATAATCCTGAATCTCATCATTCCGTGTGAACCACGGAGCTTCAGCAATTACCCTCGCTATTTTGTTCTGAAATCGTTGTACAATTTCCAGATTACTAGTACTAGCGGTTCCCCACACTTCTACACTCGTACGTCCAGATTGGGCGCAGAATAGCCTGGTAAATTAAGATCTTGTTGGATAACGTGAGGCCTGAGTTCCTCCGTAGAAGCCAATGAAGTTCCTTGTACCTTGCGTTTAGCTGTTTTCTCTTCATCCTCACGTAACACTTCCAGGTCAAACACCGATAAAGTAAAAGAAATTTTTTATTTTTGACTTTTATTTTATAACTTTTTCCTCGCCCATATAATATAATTATACATTTAGAAAAATACTGCTAATCGGGTAAAATTTTTAATGATACGTTTTTGGAGAATTTGATTTTTTGTGATATTCTGTAACAAAAAACATCATTTTAGCATTGAAAAATTCGGAAAAGATCTAAGTATTAGGATTTTTTTTCCTTGTTATCTGCTGATTGATTTGGATAAAATTTGGCACGATAATTTCATTATAATGTATGAAGCATTGTTACATTTAATATCGGTCATGATTGATCATGGGGAAAGGAAAATCCGGACCCTTTGGGTGCCGTATATCAAAATTTTACTCAAAGGGTAGATAAATGTATGTAGACATGTATTTACGTAATTTAGTGGTTTAGTTAGATAGCTAAGATACTTTCTGATGATGGTCGGTCTTACATCCCCCCCTCGCCACCTAGTGAATGGGGGACAAAAAATTCTTTCTTGCTGATCCTGACTCAAAGTTGTTGTACTAATGAAATGATAACCCCACATTATTATGTCATTTTGATTATCTGTTTTGGGTATTTCATTCAGGGTGGCGGCTAAACCAAATTTTATTTTGCTTTTTTTATCAGTTATTGTTTTGCTTGATATATGAGTCGACTAAACCGTTTTTTTTTTTTTTATATGAAATCGATTTTTATTTTACATTTTACGCATTAACGTATGATTCACCAGACTTGATCTTCGTCTGCCCGTGGATCTTTTTCCAAACGGATTAGCCGAGAACTTCTTCGTTAGTCTTTCATTTTCAAGTCGGAGTAGATGTTCTTACCATTGTAAACGATTCCGTTTGAAATTACCAATTAATGTTTTTTGTTCTACGCCAAGATTTCGGGTTTTTTCGGCTCCATATACGTATTGCAGTATTTTTTTTTTTTTTTTTTTTTTTTTAATAGATCTGTAAAGTTTTCTCAACACTAGGTTCTTAGTTGCTTTTAATAATTATAAAGTGAGAGCTCACTTTAACAGACGTAGAGTTATGTTGGCCGAACTATTAACTTGCACTTGTACTTTAGTGTGATAAGGCAATTTCTTAAGGTTCATTTAAAGACAAATTTGTTGTATTTGCTGTCGCAGTTAAAGACAAATCCCAAATATTTGATTTCATTTATCCTTTTGAATGTTCCTGCCTTCAGTGTAAAGAAGTTCCTTTCATTTTATTCATCTCTCTTCCATAAAATTAAGAAAAATTCGGTCTTTTCCTATTGATCATTCAAACTTCCTTTGCATTTTTTCAAGGGACTTTACTACCTCAATTTGTAGAGTTCCTTAAATATCTTATTCAAATAGTTGTAAATGGAAAAGTTGTTGAAGGTGGTAATACTTTGAAATACTAGAACGTCGGAATAAAAATTCAAATTGAATATTTGTTAGAAAAAAATTAATACTGTTTATTTGTATGATTTTGAAAAAAGATGTTAATTTTCAATATAGAGTAGGCATTCATTCAAATAACCTAGTAGATTATAAAAGAAATTGATATTTTAACTTTACTTAAAGTTAATTTGACTAATAATAATTTTAATATTGTTTTCTTGGACCAAGATAAAACTTTTCTGAGTATTAGTCAATTATTAGTCAGAGTAGTTTATTATTAGTCAGCAAATTATATCAAACATTTAACTAGATTTTAAACAGCAATATTTTAATCCTTTCTAAACCGTTGATGTTCTGAGAATATCCCTAATAACCCTATATATATTAATTCCCCGTAGGGCTACTAATTTTACATCATCCAAAGGATCCAGCTGCAGATCGTAGAGGTTATTCAGGAGATAAGAGCACGTTGTCACACGAATACACCCATACACATTTATGTCCGTACGCATACGTGCATACATATGTAGGTAGTCATTAGACGTGCATTGTACACCCCATGGGATAATGATAGAAGCACATGTTGACTTAAATCTGCATTTTGCTCGAGTAACTTAACATTTTGTTGATAATATTAGAGCTATTTTAAGATAAGATTTTATTCCTTATATAAAAGTTATTTTACTAATCATTCTTTTTCTAATTAAAAAAAAATTAAGTATCATGTTTCCGTTGTAACTAAAATGTTCAGTCTTTAAGATTTAAAAAAATCTAAACACGAGTTTTTATAATTATAAATAATGCTAACAATATTATGTTGGTTAAGAGTAACTTCCACAGAAATAAATATAATTAAGGACATTTTTCTAATATCTTACCATAAATAAAAAATACTTTTTAAATGATAAAAAATATTGTCAGAAATGGAATTCTATTTTGGAGAATAAAAAATATCATTGCTGGTCTTACAGTACTAGAGGTATTAAGAAATTCAATGGTTTCCCATGTTGCCTTCTACTTTGCAGTTAATGTCCTGTTGCATTTAAAAAAAAAAAAATGGGGATATAAAGCTTCTCGTCACACCATTACTCTATATCATACAGAAAAAAATATTTCCGTTTATATGACCTGAGATTTACCTAATTAAAATGGGAAATTTCGTCCAAATTTAAACGTAATTACATTTTCAAATATAAAAGTGCAAAGTATAAAAATTTATACAACATAAATTAAGTAAAATCAATTAATCACCCAAAAGACGTATTTTACACGTTCTGCCTACATGTATTATTATATATGTAGGTATATATACCTAAATATTCGTATATCATTAATTTTATATATATATATATATATAAATATATATATGTATATATATACATATTCACGAGAGAATGCGTATTAGTTCGGTTTCAAAAGTTCATTTAAAAATTTGTAGAAGTTACTTTTTTTAAAGTAACTAGTTTAGTTGGTTTTTTATCTACATTTATGTAACTCATTAACATGGCTGACTACACACAAGCAACATTTTTCAATGAATAAACGTACTGAATATTCACAGTCACACATACAAACACACACACACACACACACACACACACACACACACACACACACACACACGCACACACACACACACACACACACACGTTAGTCTTTAATAGTTACTTGTGGTTACTATTATGTTCAACAGGGCAAACACTATAGCAGCTTTGAATTAACATTAACTTATCTATCTTAAATTCAATGTTTATAATAAAAGTTGCAGAAAGTTTTAGAGAATATTGGCATATAAAGGAGGAGGATAAAAGTAAAACGGAAAACGCAAGGAAATTTTTATTTATAAACCTAGTCTGCTAATATCAATCATTAATCATTAAAATTAGCAAGATATTCTTAAAAAACTTCCATGTGTAAAATAAGGCTTAAAAATTTACAGAAAAACAGAACGGTTAGAAAAAAGGAAGTTGTGGCCTTACTGGAAGTTGTTAAAATTTAGGGAAGTGAAAATGTTTTAAGAAGTATAGAAGAAGAAATAAATTTTTGGCAGATTTTAGTAGAGACGATTTACATAGCCTAGTATTATGAGATCTACATTAGTTAATTTTATAACAGAGAAAGCTGTTGAAGGAAAACGCCAGAGAAAACTAACAACCATTGGTATATACGTATATATATATATATATATATATAGGTATTTATCTTTTTATTAATAAAGAAAAAAATAATTCTTCTTAAACTTTTGGAAGATATATTTTGTCGAAAATTTTTAACAAAAATAAATTATTGCAATTGTTTCTTATCTTTGATTTTATTGGAAACACCTTATAATTTAATTCAGAATGAGGAAAACATAAATGGGTAAAACTGATTAAAGAGCAAACAACTTTTATTTAAAATATTGAAAGTTTAATAATTAAGTTCAAACATTTAAAAATCGAGATCTTTATTTACCAGCTAAAAAGGTCGGTAAAATTAAACATATACATATGTACATATTCTCGAACATTGAGATTATACAACGTTTAGTGAATAAGTTTCCAAGATCTATTGCAGAGACACCGTGGTTCGCACACGACGAAAAATTCACCACTGTCTAGAATTAACTTATTTTTGCGAAGAGGTAAAACGGTTCGGTTTAAAGTATAAACAGCGGTTAGATAATCCTGTGAAATTTCTGGTGGTTATTTCTGTAGATAACAAGTAGGATGTCCGGCGACTGAAAAGCCTACAACTGCTAGACTTGGGGGTATCTTAGTGACTCTTAAACTGGTTCATTATCAGACATGTGATGAGCATTTTTATATACCTTGATGAGGTTCCATTTGTCTTCATAACCTTGTTATATTACTATTTATTTTTCTTTCTTTTGTTTAATGTGTTTTGTAATTTGTTTATCATTATAAATTTGTGAACTCTTATACCTATATGGTCTTATTCAGTGCGCGTGTGTTTATATATACATATATGAATTTTACATATATCTTTATGCAAATGTACGTTTCAGGATGTTTGTTGCAAACCCTTAAATCATGTGCTTTTTGTAATACAATTTACATGTGGTTGCTTACTCGCAACCGATTGTAAATAAATAAATTGTAAGAAAAAAATATATACTCGAACATACCTGTATTATTTATGGTAGCGAGATCATTATGTATTTTTTTTTACATAGATTGAGTTTAATTTACAAATTATATATATTTGAATTCTAATTTCAAATATCTAATTAATAGACAAATAAGATGTTCTAATAAAAAATCTAAGATAACGTTAATGAAAATTAGCTCTTGTAATAGAACATATGAGCCAAATTGGCACTTAAACTAAATAAAAGTTTAAAATAACTTCTCATAATAATATTTTATATTTTTATTAAATTTAACTGGTAAGACAACAGTAAAGTAAAACACCAAAATATCTGCATATTTCCATTTACGCTTGTGTATTGTTAGTTGTTTTTCTTTTTTTCCATGTTCTACTTTGTGTACCGTTTTTAATAAATTCTTTAAAACTTTGTATGGATTAAGTTATACCTGGATACCTTGTTAAATGAACCAGTAATAAATTCATTTTTATGAAATTTTTCATTAAAACTTCTTTTATCTTCTTAATCATAATAAAACAGCATTAATTTAATCTCTGTTATAAATTCTAATAATTTACGATATTATGTTTCAGAAGTATCATTCAAATTTTGCTGTTTAATTTTTTTTTTTTACATTTTAAATATTTTTTAAACTTTTTTTATTTCTATTTAAAACAGAATTTCATATGTCCAATTTTAATTTCTAAATTTAATGTAAAAAGTCCTTTTTCGCTGCTCTACAAGGATTTTTACGTTGTGTTAATTCGTGTCTTCCTTATATAGTTATAATAAATTTTATTTAATGTTACAGTATGTAACATTAAATATAACATTTACGCCATTATATATATATGTAACAAAAACATAGCTGTTTCCTTATTTTGTGGTATTTGCTATTTGTTAAATTCCCCTCCTTTGCTGGCGGATTTTCTTCTCTGTCGAGTAGAAGCACCATAACGCCTACCTCATATCTTTGAAAACTAACTACTCAATGGATTATTCAGGATTTCTTGGAGGGAGGAAGGATAATTGTACAAGCAAATACCATTGAGGTTTGTTGTAGCCAAATTATTAAGTTAAATTTTCCTTACGCGAAGAGGGAATGTGCTAAATAAACGTTTTGATGTGAATAAAAGGTTTAGATTGAATTGCTGCTTCACCTAGTACTTTTATAGCAACGATATATTTAAAACCCTTGGACACAAGTAACAGTAATCAGAACTGTTTTCTTTCGGATTAAAGATAATCTACTTACAGTTACTTTGTATGGAGAATAGATGATGCTCGTATAACTTAATGTTATTTTAATTTCTGCACGTTTGACTTGATATAGAGCAGTTTAACTGGTCAATTAACTAAAATTGAATATATAGTAAATGTTTCAAAGTATTCCTGATATGGAGTGCTTGCTACTTAAATATCTTTCATCACCTACAGCCAATTTTTTTAATAAAAATCATGTATTTATACGTATTTGTTAAATTTACCCTAATTAGCTATGATTTTTAAGTTACCAATACAATACGTTTCGACATATCGCCAATTTTGTTTCAAATTTATTTTGATAATTCGGTTTTCCTAAGTACAGTTTTGTATTTAAATTACTTATACAACCTTTTATGATATTATGGCGTTTAATGAAAACGCTGGGGCTCGTTATTAATTATTGTATAAGGCTCTTGATTGTTGAAGGTTCATGGAAGAGCAGTTGAAATGATTATATGTAAATTTTCTCGATCAATTTCATTAATATATTTCTAATAAATTTAAATAACTGATATAGTTCTTTGAATCCAGTAAAGGATTCAAAGAAAGAAATCCTTAATAAATAAATAATTTTTTCTTTATTTTTTTCGGGATATATTTTACCAAAGAGTACGAAAAATTGTTGTAATAAATAAGGTTTCACTGAAATATTAAAAAAAAAAGAAAAGAAAAAAAGTTATATGTTGTCTCAATGGATATTCTTTTTAATAAAAATATGATTATTTTAGAGTTAAACATTAATGTAAATATAATTTGAACGATATCACTGAAAATTTTTACCACAATCAGAAGCTCTTACCCACTGTAGAGAAATGCTATTTTTATATACATCAACATGTTTTGATTAATCAAAAATTTAACGACATTAAGCGCACAATTAAAAATTATTTTTAATAAATTTAAATAGTTTTTCTTAATAAATTTTCGAAACATTTCGCATTATTGTACCTTACCAGTTTAGAAACTGATTTTGTTTAGTATTTTCTTAGAACTAGTTTCAAAACAAATCCAAAAGGATTTTTAAAAAATAGAATTAATAATAAAAATGAAAAATCAAATTTTTTAAAAGATTTCTGAATATTTACAGATTAGACCTAATAAGCGGGGAAGTACCGGACATTTATGGAAAATTTATTTTAAATGTTATTTTTATAATTTAATTTGTATAAATTGTATGTATAAATTTGTTCAAATTTTATTATAAAAATTATTGTTCAGATTTTTTTTTTTTTTTGATTCACCATATAAGATCGAAGCTTGTCCGTGGAAATATGTAGTGGAAATTTTATAGCGTATGGAAAATACCATGCCTAGGCGGGATTTGAACTCAGGACCTTCCAGATAAAATCTAAACAAAGCTTCCAAATTAAAGCTTAGACCCTACTATGCCACCACCGAAGTCTGAGGAATGTTAGAATAATTATAAAAAATATCCTACTATCAATAATCATCCAGTTTTAGTCTTTTTTTCTTACAAGTTAATTTTATAAAAAAAATTAGCGTTCATAAAAGATAACACCTATTTAATATAAGCATAAATAAATAAATATTGAATTTTCATAAATTCTTATGCCTGTTTACTAAAATATAATTATTCATTTTCATTAGTGTGTACGTAATGCATAATTAATGAAGTGAAATATATAAATGAAAATGCAGTTACATATGGGTAAGTTTAATATTGTGTACACAGTCTGCTGCACATCACATCACAAGCAACAATATACACCTGTGGGATTCCCCATTTATTATTAAATAGTATCAATTGAAATCTGTCCCACAGTGGTTTGGGTTCATGTACCTTATATACTCGTGCACTACTGAGTTAGACTAATACCAGTGAGAATTAAATGTACAAAAATTTGCATTTCTGTCTCGTCCACTCTCTCTTTTCTCTTTCTCTCTCTTACTCTCTCTCTCTCTCTCCCCTATATATATATATATATGGGAGATAATATGTATTATCCGACTTTATAAAATAATGATAAAAACATATTGATATTTATTGTACCTCAATGTAATAAATTCTACTTGTTATGGTAAATTTTAGAGTAAAATTTTCTATACATTTCTTTCTCGTATTTTAATAATTTTATCAGTTTAAAGTAAAAAAATACAATTTTTTTATAAAGAATAAAAAATACAAATCTGTTACTGAAATAAAATAACAGCGAATACAACAATAAAATGTTCATTTTTTATATTAAATTATATATATGGATATTAACTTTAATATAATTAAATTTATTTTCCTCTTGATTGGATAAAATTAAATATAATAAGACAATTTTATTTAAAAATATTATCTTCGGTTAACCAATAAACTATAAAAATTTATAAATTAAATTCACTACGTTTCATTTAGAATTCTCTAAGCTTCCTTAGGTGACAATACACATTCATACACATATACAAAATTTTCTTACCTAATCTGAGTACGAACTTTCCGAATTTCATCCAATAACAGTTAATTCTGGAATTAATGGTTCAAAGATTAATAATAACATTCATCTAAATTATAAATAATACTAATACAAATATTAATAATTAACATAATTAATTATTTGCAACACTACTGCAAATTAAATGCCAGGTCAACTGATATTATTTAATATACTTTAAATATCATATATATATATACACGAGGGACGACAATAAAGTAATGAGACTGATTTTTCTTTGCAAGATGTGGCAACCCTGCAGCTTGGGTAGGCACACCATCTTTGACCTCAGTCTATAAGCTACTTCTAGTCCAAGCGGCACATTGATGCAACTGCTCAGTCGTGAGTTGTGCTGTAATAAGTAAACACGTGTTTGTGTCTCTCGTCACAGAAATGAAACCGCAAAATATTGCGCAACGGTATGCCATTTCATTTTGCGTTTAATTAGGTGAAAACGCGACGACAAGTTATATGGTAAGCTTCAGAAGGCTTTTGGAGAGGAGCTTATGTCAACAGCTTTTCGGTGGCATAAAATTTTTAGTGAAGGCAGAACGAATGTTGAAGATGAAGACCGCAGTGGACGACCATCAACCTCACGGACAGATGTCAACTTGACCAGGGTGCGTGAAATCGTACGATCTGATCGAAGATTATCCATGAAAATGATTGCAGAAGAACTCAACATCGATCGAGAAACGGTTCGTCTAATATTAACTGAAGATCTTGGTATGAGAAAGATTTGTGCAAAAATGGTCCCCAAAAATCTCACACAACAGCGAGAAACACGGAAAAATGTGGCAGCCGATCTGTTAAAGCAAACGGAAATCAATCCAGATTTGTTGAGCCGTGTTATCACTGGTGATGAAGGTTGGTTTTTTCAATACGATCCAGAGACAAACGCCAAAGTTCGCAATGGTGCTCAAAGGGATCACCCAGACCAAAAAAAGCTCGCATGTCAAAGTCAAAAGTGAAATGCATGCTTGTGTGCTTCTTCGATTCCAAGGGAATTGTTCATAAAGAGTGGCTGCCTCCTGGAGAAACAGTTAACCGATATTTCTTCAAAGAAATTTTAGAAAGACTTCGTAAACGAGTTCTTCGTGTCCGTGCCAACATTGCTGATAATTGGATTCTGCATCACGATAATGCGCCATCCCATACTGCTCTGTCAGTACAGCAATTTTTAACCTCAAAACAAATTTCAGTACTACCACAAGCCACCTTGGCGGTCAAGGGACACCATTTTCAAACAACACAAGATGTCCAAAAAGCTGTGACGAGGGTCTTGGAGGATATTACAGAAGATAAGTTCCAGAAATGTTACCATCAATGGCAGAAGCGCTGGAATAAGTGTGTGCAAGTATAGCTAGTATAGTTTAAGATTAATGGAATAGTAGAATAGAACTTCGATTAAATAATTCTACGGTTTTATAAGAATTTTTCTTTTATTCTGTTTATTTATTAATTTTTTTTTTAATATTTTCTTCTATCGATATTTAAGTTTAAAAAAATAAACTTTACTGATTCTTTAATAATGATTTATTTTTATTCTTTAATAATAGAATTTCTCATAAATTCAAGATTATTTTATTTTATTAAAGCTCTTTTAAGTTTTTTTTTGCTATTTCGTTTTAATTGATTTTGCTATATATATATATATATATATATATGTATATGCGTATGAAAAATAAGACCTACCATTTTTGTAATTGCTTTAAAATTTTGTCGAACTCTCTCTTCATGTTACTGTATGTTGAAGACAAAAGGACATGTAGTGAAGAAGCAGTGAGTGTAATTATCCCATAGAAAAAATATAATGACTTTAATACTACAGAAATCTACTTAAGATTGTTCCGAATCAAGGGGAAACAAGAGAAGCAGAGGGCGTTGAATTACACTTCAAAAAGCCGAAAGTCAGGTTCCAAAAATTATCATTTGGTTGTTATACGTTCTACTTTATTATTTGTATGTATGTTTTAAAATGGTGAGGTTGTTGTAAAATCTGTAATTCTGGTATTTGTTTTTAAGTTATTGTGGTCGTTATTAGTTACTGGATTTTTCATATCTGTAGAGAAAGCATAAATACAAACTTATAAAAATTATTCTTCAATAAGTCTTGTAGAAAATTATGACAAAATCCAATTCTGTCCTATAATAATGGATAGTATCAAATAATTTTCTTTATTTCGGTGTAAGCTTATGAAAAAATTGGTAAATTAGTGCATTTATTTAGATGAAAGTTAGGATAAGTTTTACAAACTTCCTGAATAGTACTCGTATGTCGTATGTTTTCTTTACTTGTTTTTGTTTTATATAAAAAAAAGATTTTATTGTTAAACGAGCATTATATAAATTAATTATAGTTAAAATTTATTATTTTTTTTTACGAAGCGTGACGTTAGTGACTTGTAATAGGACCGCAAGAGAACAATCAGAAAGTCGACAGCTCTCAAGTCTCCTTCAACTGTCATTCTCTTTCATCCTACTTTACTTTAGTACAATTAGCTTTACCTTTTCTCTTACACTCAACTGACTTACTTTATAGTTATATCTGTCTTTAAATCAAACCTTTATGTATTCGCTTCAGCTCCAAAGAAATTTCATTTTCTACTTATTTATATGAGAAATGTAGATAGATGTAAGAAGTTATTTTCATTTTATCGTGTTCTACAAATATTCATTTCACATAGTAACAGTTAAGTTAGGCATTATTATTTTATTTTACGATGCATAATTTTATAATGCATTTGTTATGTTAGTTTTAAGTTTTTCCTACAATCATTGCTATCGTCATTATGAAGAAGATGCAGTTAATCTGTAACTAGCTCATTTTACCGATATGGAAAAATTATAGTGTTAGAATGTTATTTAAAAAGACTATACGCGATTCAGTTTTGAGGGGAAAAAAGAATTTCATATATTTCAAACTGGAAAATTGTTAATTAAGCTGTTGAGATCTTAAGTAACTCGTCCAATAATGAAAAAAAAATCGTTAGTTTTTTATGTTTTTATTCGCTGAAGCTAAAAGAAGAATATAAGACACGCGCACACTCTCTTGCACGTGTCTTATTCTCTACCGAAAGTAGGTGTTATTCTGGTTCACCCGATAATGCTAAAAAATAAACGAAGTGTAACGAAGATAAAATATTTTAGTTTTTTCTTTTTCTACCAGCAGCTCACTTAAGAAAGTAGGAGAGATGTGTTAGAAATGACGTCATCCAGTTTCTTTTCCTTACACTTTTCCTTTAACGATCTTTTCCTTTACTTTTTCTTGAATGTTTTCTGTAGTCGGGGACTCATTGATTACATTTAAGTTCTAGAGGGGAAAGTTGTTCACGTCTCCCTTCTTCGTCTATTATATTAGAAAGAAATAGTAGATTGAGCTTTACCCATAAATATCTCAGCATCATCTCGCATTTTTGTTTGTCTATCTGTGTGAAACAGAAGTCCTCTGATAAGAATATTAGTGAATAAAAAACAGTACAAAGAATGTAATAATATAATTTAGTTTCAATCCTTTAAAAAGGGAAACAGGTCGGGTTTAGCAAAACACACAGAAAAACCACCAGGGAGGAAAGGATCAAGCGTAACAAAAAAGGAGTTAGAGAAAGGTAATCTTCCTGTAAAAGGATAATCTACTTAATGAGGGACCGTAAAATGAGATATAAATACAATTTTACTCGAAAAAGGTGATTTAACGATTTTGTGTCACCAGTATATGCTACTACAAATTGATTTTCTTCCAAATATTTAAAAGCAATTAAAGATGAGATTCAAGCCTACCTTAAGGAAAATACTTGTCTTTTATCCATTTTTTCAAGCATTTGGTAATATTTAATCGAACCTACACCAGATCCCAATGAAAATTTTCTCTGGTTTTTATTTTACTAATACTTCCTTTAGCAAATTATATAAGGATGATATAATATTTCTATTTCAAATTATTTATGAATTACACTACTGACGAAAATTAGTCGAGTAATTATTTGCTCACAAAAATTAACTCTGTTCACTGTATCAAATCATATCAAAGAATTATCCTCATATTGAATAACTATTCTATATTCTATATAGAATAATATTCTATATTCTATATTGAGTTATTCTATATTGAATAACTCTTCTGCCTACGAGAAAAACCCTTTTATTAGAATTAAGCTTCTATTTGTAATAAATTATATAACGATCTAAAATATACTTCCGAGCAATTTTGAAAAATTAAATTTCAAAAATTTATTTAAAAAATATTGTTACTGTATTGTTAATATTACTCTCCTGTCAAAGCTTTAGAGCTGTGCTGCAAGAAAAAAAGTATGGTAATCGGCCAAAAATATGGAGTATGGTTTTTTGCATTCCTTGACGTTTCATGGCCCAGGCACCCCAAAAAACAAAAACAAAAGGTTTTAATTTTCGTACGTACGTAAGTTTGTACGTGTGTTGGCGGGTTTGAAACTTAATTACTTTTGGCTGAATAAACCGATTTTGATGAAATTTGGCACAAATACTTGTGTTCGTTGGGAAATTTGTTGGTAATGGTGTAGGGTCAATATCTCCAGGGCAATGGGGTAGATATTTTATTGGGGGTCAATTTTATCGAAATTTTGCAAACATAACCCCACTTTATATTAAGATCAGTACATGCATACTTGCTTGTTGTACCATTTAAAAATATTTTTGCTCCCAAATTCTCCCCCTACCATCAAAATCGAAAAAGGTATCGTTTTATTTATTATATATTTTTTTTGTCTTCATAGTAGTAGTGCAAGTGACCCAAAAAAAATTATTTCGGAGAGTATCGACAGGGGAGCAGAACAAAATATAAAAATATCGATTTTTTCGATATTTCAAATTTTTTTAATTTATTTAAACTTTTAATAATAATATTATTTTATGATTTCATCATAATTCACCCCCACCCCTAAAAAATAAATATTAGGAATCCTTTTATTGTTTGTATATTTTTCACTGGAATTTTTTTTTAGTTGTCTTCCATTTGA
Organism: Lycorma delicatula; assembly: GCF_047948215.1. Classification (NCBI taxonomy): domain Eukaryota; kingdom Metazoa; phylum Arthropoda; class Insecta; order Hemiptera; family Fulgoridae; genus Lycorma; species Lycorma delicatula. Next base: position 15,420,395 of record NC_134463.1, on the reverse strand, counting down.
CATAGTAAACGCAAACACATAAAAAAAATTTTTCGGAGATGATTTTCGGGGTAAGAGGCAGAAAAAATGAATTATTTCTATGTTTATTTAGAAAGCTCTGTTTCCCTTTATAAATGATTGAAACTAAATTATATTATTGCATTCTTAGTACTGTTTTTTATTCTCAATATATTCTTCTCAGAGGACTTCTGTTTCGCATAGATAAACAAACAAAAATGCGAGATAATGCTGAGATATTTATGGGTAAAACTCCATCTACAATTTCTTTCTAAAAAATTTCTTTTCATGAATAATTGTATTTTTCCACTATTTAAGAATAAATAACCAATGCCAGAAAAGTATAACAACTTTGTTGTCAGGTGTTTTTTAAATACTACTAATTAAGATAAGCATGTGTTTGTACATAATTGTTTAACGCGTACGTAAATAGACTACTCAAATATTCAGAATTAATATCGACTTGAAGATTCAATCAACTAAGTATAGATTCAAGACTCACTCAGTATATATTATATATCCTGAGTGAGTCAAACGTATGGAAACCGTTCAGTAACTTTAAAACCGTTCCAGATAGAATACTGTGCCGACCTCCGTGGCGCGAGTGGTAGCCTCTCGGCCTTCCATCTGGAGGTCCCGCTCAGATTTGGCATTTTCACATACGTTTCAAATTATTCATCTCATCCACTGAAGCAGTACCTAACGGTGGTCCCGGAGGTTAAACAAAAAAAAAAAGATAGAATACTGTAACTTTCAGGATAAGGTTTCGGTCAACGCTTTACCTTTTGACGAGAAATAGAATTTCAACCCCTTCTTGTGAGAGGTGGTCGATGAGGGGTTATAACTCAAATATTTTAATTGATAACACCTTTGTGTAATATATCACTTTAAAGGTCTGTTTAAAACAAGAGAATGGTATAAATAAAAGGTTGGTACGATGTCCCTACCCAAAATAGCGGCGGGATAAATTTTGGATTTTGAAAAAGGATACATTGATAATTTAAGGAACTGTTATCGCAAATAAATAAATTTATAAAACAATTGATTAAATGATAAAATTTGATTTAAACTTAAATTATCAATGTGAATTTTTACAAAATCAAAACTTTATCCCGCAGCACTTTGTGTACGGAATAGTACCAACTTTTTATTTGTACCATTTTTCTTGTCTTAAGAGACCTTTAAAATTATTTCTCACACATAAGTTGTTACCGTTTAAAATATTTGATTTATAACTCCTAGGCCACCCCCCCCCCACCAAGAAGGAATTGAAATTCTAATTTTGGTCAAAAGGTAAAGTAGTTGATATCCATTGATTTCCAAAGGCAAATTTTGGACTGTCCCTTTGTTTGGCCATATAATGGTAAACGTGCCTGATGTGATCTGGATAAAGTATTACTATTCTATAATCTGAATAATTTATTTATTTATTACAGGCATTGGGTCATGTGGTCAGATTTTGCGTCTATATTTTCAAAATTATACTAATGTAGGAAAAACTTTTTTAACAATCTTTTAAAAATAACCTGATTTTGGCATTTAAGAAAAAATAGTATAGAAAGACTTCTTTTAATCGTTACAAATGAATTAACGCCAAATATTTTTAAATAACTCAACATTACTGAAGATGATTTCACCAATCTATTTTATTTTATTGTAAAATTTGGTTACGATGTTTTATTTTCTTCATCTTATCTTTTAAACATATCCATTATGATCCCAACGTAATAAAATGTTTTTTCTGATCATATCGTTCCAAAACCAGTGGGTTTCATTTCCTTGAATTTTTAACCGAAAACTTGATGTTTTAAAATTATTGTAATTTATTCCTTTTTACTCAAAATCTACGTTAAATATTTCTACGTATCTGTAATACCAATCTGTCTTTCAGTTACATTTCGCTATTTATTTATTTTATACCAATAATTTATTTGCAGATGCATTTTTTTATGCAATTCATGTATACAATTCATTATCCCTTCTAATTCAGTTTAAAATTATTAAAAAGACAATGAAAATACCCAAATATTTATAATTTATCTAATTACTCAAATCTAAAATTTTTCTAATGCTTCATTATTTATTTAATAAAATAAATACTATCTTTGTACACAGATTAATAAGTAAATATTATTTATTTTATAATAATTACACTTTTATTCTAAATAGTACGGATTACAGGAAATTTAATGAAAAGATAACAATTAATAAACAATACTCCAAAATAAAGGATACTTTATGAACTTCTTTTATTAAGTTGTTAAATAAGAGAATGGTTTAGACGTAAAGCTTTTCTTTACGAATGAATTATTATTGTTGTAAAAAGTTTTATTGTTATTGTTTTTTTTGTTGTTTTTTTGTTGTTATAAACACAATGAAATAAACATTTTTTCTTTATAACAAAACTGCGGTTTTGCAAACAATAACAATTGTAAAGTTTCTTTTCAATTACAATAAAAATTATTCTGATTTCAAGTAAACTTAATTAAAATTATGTTGCTTTTAAAAGGAAATGGAAGTTTTCTGTTCTTTGTTTAAGATTTTACTTACTGCAAACAGTCGATGATAGGTGGTCCATACTGCGTTTAACAGATGGGTACAGAGGGTTGTGTATGGAAATTGGAAATGTCGTAAGTAGTGAAGGAATGATGATAAAGAGTAGGAAATAAACGAAGAGGTGTACGGTAAGGAGAGGGCAGTAGAAAAAGAGAGATAGTGTTCAGGGGTTAATTCTCTAATGGGAGGGGAAAGCAGAATATTTCAAAATGAGGCTATCAAACGCAGGCTTGGAAATGCAGAACAATAACTGCAATAGGGGTTGAAAAGAGAGAAGTATAGTGTGACCAAGAGAGAACGATAGAGTTAGAGAGAAAGGGGTGGTCGGAAAATGAGAGAAAGACCATATATGCCTGTAGTGGTACAGAAAGGGAGACGAAGCTATTTCTAATAATAATTTTATATCTCTGTTGTTGGAAAGAGCAATATAATGGTTGTGAGTGGTTTTGACAGAACAGTAGAGGGTGCTGAGGGCAAAAAGGGGATAAGAGAGGGGGTGAAGGAGCTATAGGGGGGTTAGCCGCAACCCCTGAAGTCAAATCTCTCCTGTTGTGATTGGCCGGGTCGAACCACTCACTCTATCCTTCTCGCTCTTCCGTTACCACATTCTCTCATTGTTTCTTTCTCATTTACTTTCTCTCTCTTTTTGAAGAGAACAGGTGAAAACTATACATTCGTTCGAAAAGCTGCGGGCAAATGCTTCGACGAATGAAAACTGAACTGCACTCAATTGCCAGCCTATTTTCACTTTATCAAAGTTTCCAATCTTCTGCTTCATTATTTGCCGTCTTGTTTCTTGACTTTACTTTGTGGTCTTTATAAAATATATCGCATCCGTTGTAAAAATAGAACTACTTTAGTTTCTAGAAAATCTATTAGCAATCGATTAACGTTTTATTCTATTCTTAACCATTATTACGTGGAAACATGTGTACAATAACATTACCAAGATAAATACTGCTAAGTACTTAAAATGAATCTGTTATTTTTCATTTCAAATATTAATAATGGCAATACAACTTCTTGCAAGTTATATGCTGCAAATTCAATTTAGTTGTCGACAAGAAGCCGTTCAGTAAATTAGATTTTGATTCTTCTATATTCCTGGATAATAGGCGTTAGGCGTTTCAGGTATTGTAGGTAAATTTATAAGAAAGATAAAAAAAAATAATTTTACTACTTCCTTTCATTAAATAAAATAAAATATTTAAAACTAGCTGAAGCAGTGTAGATATAAGTAAAACCATATAATAATCACTTAATAATATTATGCCAATAACTCCAGATTTATGCGGATACATGATTTTAAATCCTGATGGCTCGAAAAATTAAAGTAAATTCAAACAATCACTTTAACTCCAATTATTTAGACATACATATTCATAAATATGTTTAGAAATTTTTTTGTCAAACCACATCGATTTTAAATATAATTTCAAACAATATTTATTTATTAATTTTTTTTTACGAAATAATATAGATAACAACAATGAAGAGATACGTATTATAAATTAAGCGTTTTATTATGTACTACGGCATTTTACTATTGTATCATATTGAAATAATTTCTGTTATGTAAAAATTAACCACAGCTTTGAACATATTTTTCTTATTATACTTAATTACTTTAAAATAAACAAAATAGCTTAAATAAATAGTATTATTTTTTATAAGTTAGTTAAAAATTATAGTTTTATTTTGTTAAATATGTATACGGATTATATTTTCTAGCTGTAGAACAGAGTTTATATATCTCTGAATAAAATAATTAGCTAATTGCTGCGAACGCATATGCTTTTTAATATAATAATCAACTTTTAGTTTAACTGTTTTGTAAAATTTTGTACAATGTGGGAAAGAAAATTGTTTACTGATTGTTGTGGTTTGGATGCTGGTATATATATACTATCAGATCCGGCAATGCTTCGCTATTGCTAGATTTCGGTATATTAAATGAATACAATTGAAAGTTTGGTAAACACATTAAAAAGATTAACATTACGGAACTTCATAAAATTTAACCTTACACTTTATCTCTTTTTCCCTATTTCCTTGTCCTTTTTTCTTTTCCCCATTTCCTTTTAAATCGGACCAGTAGCGTAAATCGGTCTAGTAGTTTTTTAGTCTATAGCGGACACATAAAAACATTGCCTTTTATATCTATGAAGAAGGAAAGTTTGTATATTTCTTTCTTTGTTTCGTAAATATCTCGACACCGGCTCCACCTAGCGGGTATAGTTTTTGCAAAAATTTCTCTTTTCGCGTAACTAATATGTATTCTGAATACGAGCCAGATCGATCCATAAATACAATTTTTCCAAATATCTCAACTCCAGCGCCACCTAGCGGGTCCATTTTTTGTAAAAATATTTCTTTTCGCGTAACTAATATATATTCTAAATATGACCCAAATCCGACAATAAATGCATTTTTCTCCAAATATTTCAACCATCTAAAGGGTCCATTTTTTGCAGAGGTATTTCTTTCCGTGTAAGTAACATATATTCTGAACATGAGCCAAGTCGCACCATAAGTACAATTTTTCAAAATATCTTGACCACAGCGCCACCTAGCGGGTCCAAAATAATTCATAAACCTTCGCGGGCGTGCGCATAACAATTCACCAAAGTTTCATTGCAATCGGATGAACGGTTTAGGAAGGCATAAGAGACATACAGACAGACAAACATTCATTTTTATATATATAGATAGATATAACTTTAAATGGTTGGTATTATTTCAGGTTAATGTTATTGATGTATATAACATCCATATTTTATCTTTTTAGTTTTGTTTTAATAGTAATTTAATTCAGTATCAATGATTTATTATTATTATATTTTTATTCGCAGTGAAAATGCGTAAACTGAAATCTTAGTATGATATAGATGAATCGGCAAAAAGTATGTTTGTACTACTTATTTTGAGGTTATAGATTTACCGCGAGATTACAACTTTTAAAGGTGATTAAATTTATTTGATATGTATGGTCTGTTACCGATAATTTAGAGTATCGATAACTACTGCAAGTATATACAAAGGGCAGTATTAATAGTCGTATTCATGAAAACAAAACACTATTTTAATCAACTGTTGAATTACTGTTACCGCATAATTTAATTAATTTAAGAACTTTAATATATTAATAGCAAACATGTTTGACGTCATTATTGCCAATCATACAAAAAAAATCATAAAATATTTTTTTTGCGGAAAGAAATATATAAATACATATAAAACATATGTATATATGTATAATATATAATAAATACATATATGACGAAAATTTCAGTGATGGACTCTTTTCTGCTCTTTAATTACTAATACCCTTTTTTTTTTTAAGGTTATTTTTTTTTAATTATCTGTTATTTTTTTTACGTAAACCGTTGGCAAATAAACTTTTTTTTAATTATCTGTTATTCATCTTTTATCTTCACAATTCACTTTTTGTAGGAAGTTTAGCATGGAGGGATTGTTATTATATTTTTTTGAGAAGTTTTAGGGTTATAAAATTTAACATAAACACATTGCTGATTTTATATATATATATATATATATATATATATATTTATTATTATTGCGATAAAAAATTATACAAAATTTTAGAATTAATTTAACGAGTAGATCCGTCTAGTTCCGATCAGTTCCGCCTAGTTGTACAAATAGATAATGGATATTTCTCATTACGTGATAATCTATATTCCAATAATATATCCATTAGATGTATATTTATTAAAAACAGTAGAACCATAGAAAAAGTTAAAGACTTTCTGAGATCACACATGTGAAATAAGTCGGTTTCAAAATGGAATAAATATTTTCAATATAACAGTCAATTAATCCAGGTTTACTAAGAAAAATGAAAATTGAAGTAGTTTCCCTTAATCTTCTTCATTGAACCAAACCTACTATTTTACATCATAAAGTCAATTCCTGAGAAATTCTGACGTTTTTAACCCTAGAAGCGATATTATGTTCACTTTATTTATTATCTAGAAGCGAACTTATTCTGTTCATCACAGACTGGTTATATAGGTAACTTGTACCCCTTGAATCTCATACCTTGTTTACTTACGCCGCAGTCATAAGAAATACTGGAACAAGTGGTGAAAAGGAATAAATTAATATATCCCTTCTTTTGATAAGAAATGCGTTATTTACATTTCCTCAATTCAATAGGGAGATCCATCAACAAAGGTGTGTTAAAATAATTAGGAAAACGCTATAAAAAAAAAAAAACAATAAATGTGAATATCGATTTTTGGCGATCATCATCAATTGTAGCTACAATTAAATAATTTTCCTGTTTTTGTTCAAAAATATTCCAAAATAAAAATAAAACCCAAGTAAAGATAAATATAATAATTTTTTCTATAATCTGGGCGATTTTCTATTTCAGTTGATTATTGTTTTATTTAATATTTATCTATTTTAGATTAAAATGAATTTTTAGAAATTCCTTTATATTTCATAATGACTGTAAAAAATTGAAGTTTACTTTGATATTTTTACATCATGATAATATTTGTTGAATATTTTTCAAATAATATTATTAAATTTATCGTTTATTATAGTTGAATCTTCTGCATTTGTATTTTTTATCAGTTTTCTTTTGTATCCGTTCGTTGTATGAGGTGATTGTATGACAAATATAGTCATCAAAAATAAGAAAATAGTTTATTAATAGATTTAATTAAGAAGGCAAAGTAATATTGAAAACGATCCACAATATTCTTTTAAAGACTTATATTAAAATTTGTACTGTATATACGTTACCTATTACAATTCTTTTTCATTGGCTTCTGTTATAAATATTTTTAAAACTTTACTTTCACAATGTCTAGTTAATAAATGTTCGTAATTAAAAAATCTACAATGAGGGAATATATGAGAATAAGTAAAATGTCTTTTGTTAAATGAACTTCTTCAACTCGTATAAGTTTATCAAGAAAAAACATATTTGTTTTGGAAATTTAAATAATGATTTAGAAAAAAAAGATTCTGGTAAAAAGCTACTGGATTTTGCAGTATATGAAGAAATATGTAACGTTAGAACAGCTAAAGCTTATTAAACTTTTGTAAAACTTTCTTTAATAAGCAGATGTTGTTTTATAATTTATTAATTTTTAAAACATCTACTTTACTTATTATAATTTTTTTTTTTTAATTTTAATCTCATATAAAATATATTAGTTTGTTAAAATTTCTAAGAAGTTTTAAATTTTAAAAAAATATCAAAATCAACTTGTCAATATGAATTATAAGATTACATTCGCGTTTCTAATGTTTTTTAAATCAACGGGTGTTTTGTAATTAATAGATTAGTAAAACGAAAACCGTTTATGAATTAAAATGATAAATCAAAATTTATTGTCTTGTTTATTTGTATTAAGAAACCAAAAATCTATCGTATTCGTTAAAAGAAAAAAAAACAAAAAAAATGTTTAAATTCATTACATAAAATAATCATTTTAAAATCTATAGTATCATATAAAGAAGAAGGGGAATTTTATTTGTTCCAGATAATAAAAAAAAAAAAAACTTAATCGCAACGAAATTCTTATCCTGTTTCTTGGCGTAACTGAAAAGATTTTTAGATATATTTTATCTTGAAACTCTGGAGATTTGCCGGTTGAAGCACAAACTTTAATGAATTGAATTAATGAACTGTATACTGAATGGTTCAAATCAATCGAATGAATAATATTACAAAAATAATAGAATTAAATTTGCGTTGAATAAAATAATATTAAATAAATTAAAAAAGTCTCTGTTAACAATAATGGGCTTCCCGTGGGGACTGCATGTAGGCTAGAATGGTGAGGTATGCAATCACCTCATGGGAGGCTAGACCGATCATCACCATCAACTGGTAACAAACGGTGTGCCCCTGGAGCGTTGTTCTGGGAGGTACAATGGGGCGTTCTTATATCTCTGCAAACATTGGCTCGATTTTAAAAATTCAAACGGGGTATTTGTTAGTAAGTTGATGGTTTACTTTTGCATGCATCAGGTACTCTCTCGATCTAACAGATCATGGTTATTTGGAAATCTCATCTAAACATAAAAAATGTTAACATAACATAAAACTTGGAAATAATTAATAATCCTTTACGGTGCTACACTTCTCATTCGGGCCGCTAGGTGGCTCGAATGGGTGTACGGCGCTGTGGTTGAACCAACATAGCCACTGCCACCGTTACTGTATATGTGACTTGCTGCACCTACCTCCGGTTACGTGACCAAAAAACATAAAATAAAAAGTCTGACCGCTACGGGAAACGCAAGTAACCATATAGCGCGGGCAAGCTGTGACGGGGGACTAGTGTTATATACTTTTGAAAAATGATTTTCAAATTTGATCCTACAATCAGGGTGTGTATAGTTCCTTGGATTGCATCTAGACCGGTGTTTGACCTGGAAATATCAGGTGAAGGAGAACAAAACAACTGAACGCAAAATATAATGAACTTCATTGGCTACTGAGGAGAAATTTACTCTGTATAATAAAATTCTGATATAAAAAGTTATCTTACATCAAATCTGGACATATGGTGCGGATTTATGAGGAACAACTACTAAAAGTAACGTTGGCGTCTTACAACGTTTCTAAAGCGAAGTAATTGGGGAGAAATCATGGTTCAAATGGAACGGTGAGATTCACGAATACCTGTAGCTTCTGTCTGTTTGTGAAACAGTACAGAAATAAATACCAACTGCGTTTAGAAAATCACGTCAACCACCTAGCAATCAATTTGCTTGATAACAGTGAGGACGTTCGAAGATGAAACGTGTTCACGTGCTAGAATTGGGAAATACTGGATGACAGATTGCAAATTTATCAGCGATACTAAAATTATTATTCTTATTTTTGTTTATACTTTACTCTTATTTTAATTGTTACTTGTTACATTTTTCTTGTTACACTCTACATTTTATATGTATATCGTCTCACTAATGACATTTATTGAGCTTACTTACGTACTTTGTAAATATTTGTTTATTTTTATTTATTTGGGTATCGTTTATTTTTCTGAACTACGAAGTGAATGCAGATAATTTTTGTACTTAAGAACTTTATGAACTACGTTATTTTTTCTTTATTTTTAATCATTGATTGAATTATAATCGGAGTTTATTAAAACACCGTACCATGTGATTATTATTATTATTAAAAGATATACTTATGGTTCGACTACAGGAATCGATTGTAAATAAAATAGTTGTGGGACAAAATTTGTTGTAGAAAATTAAACGATCGATTAACGTTGAATAAATTTATAATTGTGTATAAGAAATAAATTTAAAACAAGAAATCCCACTTTGGCCATTACTTAGATCATAAACGATAAAATAAATTTTAAAGAACATTAAATAATGATTGTAACAGAACAACCGTTTACAGCCAGTGGGTATAACAAGAGCAGTCGTGTTCATCGGTGTGAAAGGAATTTGCCAATGTGTGGAAAAAAATAACTTCCACCCATCTTCCCAAAAATATAACTTATTTGCTAAATTACTTCCAATTTGAATCGAGATATTTAAGTATTTATTTTTTATTTTTTTAAAATCTTTATATGTAATTATCCTTTCACGGCTTTTTTTAAATGTAAACTGGTTAAAAAATTTCTGAAAAATATTTATAGATAAAATATCTTGTTTTCTAATAGATCCTTAATGAAAAGTATCTTTAATATAAAGGAACAAATGAAGTTACTACAAAAGGAAAAATTTTCTAGAGAAAATTATTTTTAATTCTGTTAATTTTGTTTAATCAACAGAAATTAAAAATTTTTAAACATAAATAATAAGCCAAACCTGACTAAATTTTTTTTTATAGATAAATTACCATTTTAATTTGCGTGTACAAATTTATTTATTTATTTTTCTGATGATTAATACACAGAATAAAGCTTCGAATCTTGTATTTGGAATTTATGAAATGGAAACTTTTGCGTATGAGATATGCCATATACCCGAACGGGATTCAAACCCGGGATCTCCGGATGAAAGACTGAGACACTACCATTACACCACGAAGATCATCGCATTTTATCTAAGCATATTTAAACAAATTAAACTGCAGTAGTACAGAATTTTAATTTTCGCTCTTCAATTTTTTTTCAAAATGAGTCCTGTCTTACAAAAAAGAACATTTTAAGTCACCGACATAAAAAACTATAAATAATAAATTGAAAAATATTTAAATAAAAGCTTTCTCAATGTATTCTTTTCAGATTAGTTTAGTTTTTATTAAAATAAAAATAAAACATTTAAAACAAGAAAAACCTACTCTAAAGATTATTTTAAACATAACTGAATGTTGATAGTCTACAAATGTGGGTTATTTTTTTTTCAGTAACGTAGAAAAATTTTTTAAAATTACTACGTAAAATTAAAAAAAAAACAATTGTATGTTCAAATACAATACTCTACTATTAATGTCTGTTTTTGTTTTTTAAAACAAAGATTTAGAAGTAAATTGAAAATAATTGATTAATTAATCACGTAATCTATATAAATGAAAGGCAATCTTCGTTTTGTGTGTGCCCTAGTAACTCAAAAATTACTAAACCGATTTCGCTGAAAATTTCACAATTTATTATTATTTGTCCCTGGAGTGTTCACACGTTATTGGTTTCATAATATAATAATATAATAACATAATATTTAATCATATATCTGTGTAACAAATACGATATTGACATAATCAACGATCGATATAGACAATGATAATCGATATAGACGATATCTCTGGATGTAAACAACGATATTAAATTTAGTAAAAGAATTTTTAGGTTATTATTTATGCGTGTTTTTTTTATGATGTATATAATAGTAAAATTCGTAAAGGTTTGAACTGTGGTGAACATTCTGGTAATTGCAAAGGATTGCCTAGTTCACTAGTTAATTATAAAAGATAAAATGAGTGTTATAACAAGAAATTATGAAATATGTAGTACGAAACTGTAATGACCTGTTCATAATAACTGTAAAAGTTTTACTTGATAGTTTATAATATTGTAATAAGTTGGGATAGTTAATATTAGGTAGTTATGAAACGGTAATGATAAGTAATTAAGGGAACTTTGGTTAGTTTATTTGCTTAAGATAAATATCATTTTACCACTTTTGGCAATCTGTATAATAAATGATTGTAAAGTGTGATAATGGTAACAAATACAACCGCTAATTATAAGTTTAATTAAAAATATTAGATTTTTGAACGATATATCTGAATTAACGATTAAAAAAAATATATTTTTAATCTCACCCTGGACTATAATGAATATTTTATTAAAAACTCAAAACCGAACCCTTACATAAGTATTCAATAGAACTTTATACGTATTTATTTATTTATTACATGTAGTTATAGAGCTTTTATACGTAAAACTTAATTTGTTAAATTTTAAGCTTTTACAAATCTAAATCTATTTTAAATTTTACACTTTTTTGACCAAATTTTTATTTTAAAAACACAACAAATAAATATATATCGCTTGAAAAACGTTTAAGTAAAATAAAAATGATTTATTGCTTGTTTTTAATCCTTATCTTTTTGTGTTAGACTAATATATTTATTAGAAAGTAAAAACGGTTCATTCAACAAACCAGTAGTTTACACAAAATAATTTCTTCACGCTTCGTTCAAAATATTAACTCTAATTTTAAAAATGAATAATAGAAAATGTAATAAAAGATTATTGAGATTTGATAACTAACATTGCAAAAAATAATTTAATAAAAATTAATTTATTAAAAAAAAAACTAAATGTAATTAAACAATCATCATTAGGATTCATAATGATATTAGTTAAAAAAAAAAAAAAAATACAAAGTATAAAACATATCCATGCAAAAATGTTAACCAGTAAAAAAAAAATACTAAAAAAAACTGAGAACTAAATGTGCTACAATTGTCTGAAATGTAATTTTCTTACTTTCTACTTGGACTACACGATTTTTGAATTTTTCTTTTACTGTTATTAATGTATTTTTTATTTTATTTTTATGTGTTGTTTTTATATTTTGGAAAAGATTTTATTAATCCTCTTTCACCTAGTGATTATGATTGCTTATTAAACGAAATGAGAATTCTGTTTTTATTTCTATAAACGATCTTGTGTTTGTATTCATAAAAAAAATCCTTAATATAAAGAATATTTTTCTTTGACGTAATTTTTACCTATTTATCTTTCCTTGCTTTACAATATTTAAAAAAAAAATATATATATATATAATTAAGTTTTATTTTTTGCAAAGTTAATGATATTGAAAATTACGCAAATCAATAAGTGAATGTATTGGATATATTTTATAGTATTAAATCTAGGTCACTGTTTTACATTTTAACATTCATTTTATTAATGTTAAAATGTAAAATTAATAGTCGAGTAAATTATAAATTGTTTCCTATAAAACAGCAAATTGATATATCAAAATATATGTGGGATATTCTTATGTAAAAAAAGGGTTATTTTTTTAATCCTGAGGTTCTCGGTTTGAGTCCTGGTCAGGCATGACATTTTTTCATTAGATGTAAGAAATATATTTTATTATAATGCATCATCGAATGGTACCGGGTGTCAAGCAGAGTAAAACGGAATATAGAGTTAATTATAAGTTCCTTACTGTTGACTTTCTCTCCTTTAAGTTACTTATAAACATTCAACATATATGTATATATAATTATTAATATATAATGATATTAAAATACAATTTTTATATTAATTTAATATATAATATTATTATAGTTTTAAATATATATATATATTTATTTATTTTAGCTTTAAATTTCTTAATACTCCGAAAATTATAATTTAAATTATAAATGTATTATCAACGGGGACTTTTTAAATTATTTTAAACTTCCATGCGAAAGCATATTTAAAGAAATTTTACGGTAAATGACTTTTTAAATATGTATTATAACAGTGTAAAGTCCACATTTATCGCTTTATAACCGATAAATCAACAACATAATTATCACTATTAAAGAATGAAAATCCTCTGAAATTTAAAAAACAAATTTAACTGAAATATTTTTCACATCCTTACAATTTGTTGTGTACGGTTTATCTAAGATGTAAAGATCTGAAAGAAAAATATTTCAACTTTTTGATATGAAAAATGAAAATTTTATTTAAAGAGTTATATTTGTAAGTCTTGATCCTTATTTTTTAAATTTTGTTTTTTTATCTTTTAACCTTTTGTAAGTAAATCTTGTAGTTTTTATATTCTCTCTACATATATATTTCAAGGAATATCCGGCAAATTTTTATAATTTTCTGAGATATTTTAATATCTCCCATTGTGATCTGAACTATGAGTACTTTATAAGTGAAGTAGTTTTTTATGTTTTGGCTTATTTTAGAATAAAGTAATTTTACAACGAAGAAAATTTACTCTATTTTTAACAAACCCTCTTTCTTGCATATTCATACACGCACACAAACTTAAGTGTACTTACCATACAAACGTCACATTTTTTTCTGAAAAAAAGAAACAACTATGTTTTTCATCTTATGTTGATATTATTTTCAGTTAGTTTAGAATATTGTATTTTTTGTTAAACTAACCAAATGTAAAGTTATTAATTTGTTTAAACTTATTTTTCGCAATAAGTAAATAAACATACTTTGTATGTTTTACACTTGTTTTTTCATAAACTAAATACTTTTAAAAGCTTGTAATTTCTTAAAATAAGCTATCGGAAATTAAGTACCTCTAAATTTAAAATGATTATTTAAATAGAAGTTAGCAAACTTCACAGTATATTTGGTTCTAGTATATATTTGTTGGAAGCAATATAAGAGCTACAAACAGACTGTTTCTGTATATACTCTTCATTATGTAGGTTTAAATAAAGTTGTTGGACCAAAAATAATACCAGCTGGGAATGGACTGAACTTTTATAGAATAGTTTAACGTTGTTTTATTATATTGAATAGGGCCATCTGGTCTTTGACTTGAACGTTACTGTTACGTTGCTGTTTTTATTTTTTATCGATACAGTATCAGTTAATAATTCGTAATTGATATTATACATTCAAGTGAACGCATACTTTTCACATACCTTTTAATCTGAAAAACCTCTTGATCCCAAATCAATTAATTTTTTTTATTTCGTTTATATGCAGTTTTAAATAAATGCAGTAAATGTAGAAAGAATTTTTTTTTAAAAGAAGATTTCTTTTAGACTTACTGTTCAAATGGACCAAATTTGAATTAGTTTTGTTTGTAAAGGAAGTTTTTCTGGTGATCTTATTTTAACTTTTTCCACACAAATTAAATCTAAGATTTGAAAACAATAATTCAAATTATTTACGTTGATACCGTAAAAATATTTTTTTAGTCATTATATTCTAATATAATGACTAATTAAAATCTTTTAATTAGTAATAATAAAAATCTTTTCCTGACATTAATTTAAATGTCAGGAAAAAATTTTTGAAAGTGTATGTTTGGAGTGTCGCTTTATATGGAAGTGAAACTTGGACGATCGGAGTATCTGAGAAGAAAAGATTAGAAGCTTTTGAAATGTGGTGCTATAGGAGAATGTTAAAAATCAGATGGGTGGATAAAGTGACAAACGAAGAGGTATTGCGGCAAATAGATGAAGAAAGAAGCGTTTGGAAA
Source organism: Lycorma delicatula (assembly GCF_047948215.1). Taxonomy (NCBI): domain Eukaryota; kingdom Metazoa; phylum Arthropoda; class Insecta; order Hemiptera; family Fulgoridae; genus Lycorma; species Lycorma delicatula. The sequence goes on along the minus strand of NC_134463.1, from coordinate 15,405,200 downwards.
AATATAGTTAAAAGAAGAGACAGACTTATAGGCCACATACTAAGGCATCCTGGAATAGTCGCTTTAATATTGGAAGGACAGGTAGAAGGGAAAAATTGTGTAGGCAGGCCACGTTTGGAATATGTAAAACAAATTGTTAGGGATGTAGGATGTAGAGGGTATACTGAAATGAAACGACTAGCACTAGATAGGGAATCTTGGAGAGCTGCATCAAACCAGTCAAATGACTGAAGACAAAAAAAAAAAAAATATTCTAATATTCAACTGATAATGCGTAATGAAATTACAATTAATATTATTTTGATATCCTAAGCCAAGAACTGAGAGGTAAGTATTTGTAACTTAATTTTCATGAAAATCGAGGTACTGACATGTTAACACTTCTTGTTTTGTATATTTTTATGTAGTAGATGATGTAATCTCCAGTATGTGTAACTAACAAAATAATAGAGCACAAAAACGTAGTAAATCATATTTTTTTAATGGCAAACCGTTACGGATCTAAGTTAAATAGATACGTTATAATGATCAGATCGGTTGCTCAAGAATAAACAATACAATTCCAGTGTTCGGTTATGTTGAATGTTCTGAACTATTTCATTGTAAAGGGTTTAATGTTTAAAGAACTTTATTTTATAATTTAATTGCTAGATTACTGATTTTTTTTTCTTAATGAAAATAGGTTGATGGCAAATCAGATAAAAGTAAAACGGCAAAAGTATTAGAAAACTGAAAATTTTTAAAATATATATATATGTAATTTTGAAAAGCAATACATCAAAAAAATAAGAGATCTTTTCAACAATATATCATAAGTAGAATTTATTTTCATTGATTCCAGAGTTATAGCCAAATAAAATTTTGATTAATGAAATATTTGTATTTTACAAGGGGAAGCCAAGTAGGTTCAAATCAGGCGTCATCTCATTTTTTTTTAATATAAATATATTGAGTTATTAATAATTATTAACCTCTGATTTCAAAAAAAGTTTTTCAATAAATAATTAAATAATAACAATAAAAAAATAAATGAAAAAATATCAGAAGTTATAACTGAAATAAAATTTTATGTATTTTTCATTAAAAAAAAAAAGTGTTTATGTAATTTAATAGGCGTACAAGGAAGTCATGTGGTGTCCACATCAGTTTTTTATTTACTAATTTATTCTAAATTCTTTTATTTTTCTTCTCGTTGTTTCATCGTGTTTCTTACTATTCTTACTATATGATGGTTTTTATTTTTATTTTTTGTTCTACTATTAGGTGTTAAACTTATTATGAAATATATAATTACTTCATAATTGCTTAATGTATACGCTGCTTGCCTCGAAATTTTTTTTTGCAATATTTAGTTTTTTGTTTCTATTATTAATAAATCAATATATTTAAATTAAAAAAGGAGATGAAGCCTGATTTGAACCTATGCGGCTTCCCCTTGTAAAATCCAAACATCTCATTAATTAAAATTTTATTTGGCTATAACTCTGAAATCAATGAAGATAAGTACCACTTATTTTATATCGTTGAAAAGCTCTCAATAAGGGCTTATTGCTACTGTGGAAAAAGTCAAAAATTCAAAAACAGTTTGGATTTTGGACTTTTTTGGCACTTTTCGTTCAGCCGATTGAGTCAAAAAGACTCAAAGACAATTTACGCAAGGTAACGTAAATGTACCCGATTTTAAATAAATTGCAAAACTTAGAAAAAAAAACGTTGCAGACTTCAAAAATTCGAAGTTTAATAAAATTTAAACGGTGTTATTTTCTTATTTTTAAGTAAATTTTATTTAAATTCGATTCAATTAAAAATAAACTAGTTATGATTTTCATTCCTTACATAATATATACATTTCTACCTACAACTTCCTGATAACATAAAATATTAACTTACCAAAGTTAACTATAAGACATGAATGGAAAAGCTAATCTTTTTTAAAGAGTAATATCTTACGAACAGCTTGAAAGAGAGAAAAATTGAGTTTTATTTTCAATTAAAGCTCGTACTTTTATGGATTATTTTTATGAGTTACAATTTAATTGAAGAAGATCTGTAGGGATAACGAAAATTTACCTCTTTCCTTCCCTTTTTTACCTGGTAGTTTGATAAATTTGGTAGACGTTCAACGTTCGATAACTTCCTTAAAAGGTTAGATAAAGAATTAATGTTTATGTTTATTTAAAAACAAAGTTTCATCATTTCATCAAATTATTTTCCTAAACGGTTAATTTTTATATTGAGCCAATTTAATAAAATATTGGTATTTCGATAGTGGGTAATGATAATATTTTTTTTCCCGTAATTATTCTTTAATTATCCAAATTACGAAACATAGGTAATTTAAAAACGTATACAAAATTATCATAACTTCATTCAACAGATCAAAAATATTATTTATGAAAAATAAGAGAATCTTTTTTGAAATTTAGTAAAATTTCAACTGCATATTAGGAAAGTGCACAAGAAAGTTTAATTAATTCTTAAAAAAAAAAAAAAAATCGTAATAAATTAGTACTGAATTCTATGTTTATATAAATTATTTCTTTATTTTAAAATTGATTTTCCTGAAAGTGTAAATTTATGAGATACAAAAAGGACAAGGTACAATATAAAATTAAAATTTTAAGGTTTGAATGGTTAAATAAATTTTTTTCCATTGTTGATTTTAAGCTGTTTTTTTATTCTTCTGTTAATTACATTTGACTTATTTTTCTGCAAATTTGTTCAATAAACTCACATAAATTTATTTTACCATACTATGTACTTCAAGTTATTTTATTCCCCCCTAGCAATGATAAATCATTTTATTAAAAACATCAAAAATTATGATACGTTTTATTTATAACGTATGAAAATAATAGCAGGATTTATTGTGATTCGAATCAGAGATCTACTAGAAGAATGTCTGAAATGCTATCATTTGACTGTGGAAGTTGGCATACCATGTCAATAAATCGCTGTAAAATTAGGTATTAATGTAATAAAATATGTTGATTTTCATGTAAGTATTATCTATTTTTTTTCTATTTAATAAAACGCTTTTTATTTCGGAAAGGGTTTTGTTTTCTTAGAAAACAATGGAATAGAAGATATGGGGAAAGATCAGTTAAGAAAACTGAAATTAATAGAAGTTTATACAATTAAATTTAAGTTATAATTGTTGTTATCTATGTGCTTAAATAGAAAAAAAATGAGCAAAAAGAAAACAATTAAATCAAGAAATAAAGGAATTGAATATTTAAAAATTCTTTTGTTATATATATATAAAAAACCAAAAAAAAATCAGTGTACTTATTTAATTAGTTTATGGAGACGCTGTATTTTTTTTATCATGTCTTCTGGTACCCGTTAAATGTTTCTATATCAATTGGTTTACTGTTCACCTAATTAGCACCGAATAAAACAACAAAAACAATTATACAAGCCGAATTAAAAACCTTTCTAATAATATTGGTATTTAAATTAAAAGAAAAGTAATATAATTTACACTTGGATACTTTTATCATGATATTTTTTTGAACCAGTGCTTTATTAATCGTAATGTGTTGATATACAAATTAAAGTAAAAAATCAAAAAAAAGTTTATACTCTCAGATGTTATATATAGACTGATAAAAGAGTGCTAGCTGAAATAAAGTTGGAAATATTATGGATTCATAGTTTAAGTTTTAGAGATTATGTGCACTCCAGGGCGTGTAGCGAGTGCAATTATAAATATTCATATCTAGACCCCTAACTGAATGAATAATTTATAACAACAAAAATGCTTGGTGGTTTCTGAGCCGCTTCGTCTCATTCTCACATAATTTCAAGAGCTTTAGACAACCTCGGGCTAAGCGAGAAAAAAGGGGGTAATCCGAGCTTTTAAAAGATTTCCCCTTATGTTTGTCAGTGCCAGTTGTTCTCTCTACTTTGAATATCATTTCGTCAGTCGCATATAGTAGTATATACATTATCTTTTGCTTTAAATATTATCTTAATATTTGTTTATACTACTTTTAAAATTACTGTTGCCTAATAAACTTTATTTAAACATTTATTTAATTATTTATTAATCTGTTTTTGTTTCTATTACGTGAATGTATAATATCACTGAATATTTTTTATACCTTTCATAATGTTTTTTTAAAAAAAAAAGATTTTTTTTAAATTTTATTTGAAAATATTATTTTTACTTTTAGTTTATAAACTTTTTTATACACTTTTATTTATTCACTTTTATTTAATTATATGTATTTAGAAATATATTTTGTATTATTAATCTTTTACAAAATTTGTTTTTGTTTTGATGGCTACTACTAACAGTTTCATGTACGTACACTGTTATATTGCTGTTAAACATAAGTTGGCTAATGTTTGTTTTATGAATAGTATTAGTATTCATAGTACTTCATACACTTGTTTACCTAGCCCATCCCAGAATGTAACTATTACGAGTTACGAAAAGAGTAAGACTGGATCACATTTCATTTTTAAAACTGATCTCAGATTAAATTTAAAACGTTCAAAACACATTAATATGGAACCTGTATAAATATTTATGTTTATTCTTCTTCTTCTTCTTGATATTGTGGATAGGAATTAAACCTATACCAGCTTTAAGCAGAAATCATAACCAACTAAGTGGTCTCCCCAGTTCTCTTTCTTTAGTTTATAATTAATCACTTGTCTATAATTATCCAATGTAGCTGTATGCTGCAAACAATTCTCCTTGTAATGAGCAATTCGTACATTAAGAGAAAATATATTTAAATCTCTTCTTATTATCATTATTCTTAAATCAGTCCCATCTAGAACAACCTTTTACCGATCAAAATAGTTTTACCGCTTTTAAATAAACGCTTGCAATGTAATTCGATTTATTTTATTTCATTTCATTATTCAGTTGTAGATATCATACAGTTTAAAATATTTTTTTGAAGATAAAACGTTTGTTTCCGTTTATTTTTTCTTATAATTAATTCATAAAACAAATATTAATTAACGTAAATTAAAAAAAAATATAGAACTTTCAAAAACCTTTTTACAAAAGTCATTATAACTTAAAATTACGCTATTTTGATTACTAAACAATCATCATCAATATATGATGTGGAGTTACAATAAAAATCAAACATTAAATGTAAATAAAAGATAAAATTACATTGGTAATTAATAACTTAAAGAAATATATAACGCTTATAATCAATGTAATAAATGAAAATATTCCATATTCCCGTTCATTAATTTTTCTCCCAAACAGGCTTGCAGAGGACCAAGCAAATATCATTTCAATTCCTTCCGTTCTGATTTTGCTTCAGAATTCTTTCTTTCTTTCTTTATGCTGTGTTTTTCGTACTTAACGTAAATACCATATTTCCAGTATAGAAAACTTTCTAGTATTTTTCTTTGGCTTTTGATATTTCCTTAACTTCTTCCATTATAATGATAGATTAAATATAAAGGTATTGTAATGATAGATTAAGGATAAAGATTAAACATAAATTCATTAACTCGAAAAGTTATAACATTTCTCTTAAATTATACGTATTCTAATTTAATTCGTAGATGTATTTAAAAGATATTATAAGTACTTTATTTTTTTATAATAAGTAAAACCAGTACTATAGGAGTGGAAAAAATTATATAAAATTTAAATTTGATACTGTATTTTGTAAAAAAAAATTCTGACCTTCTTTTGCAGTGTATTTAATCTTTTTAAGTATGACGTATACACATATATTTATATACATGGAGTAAGAGTGTTTCCTGACAGAGAATGAAATGGTAGAGTTATATTATACGCAAATAACACGTTCCAACTTATTATTTATTCATATATGCAGGATTTCAGTTATTGCGAGATGGTTAACATCCGTGTTTAGTTATGTTATTATTATAATTTAATACAAACCTCCTTAATGTTATATTATGATTTCCTTTATAATATATTGAATTAAACCGACAGAAAGACAAATAAACAGAAATGAATATATAAATGTATTCTGTTGTTGTAAATTTGTATAAAACAATAGAAATGTCATGTTTTTAATGACCATCTGTCATTCTTAACGTTACTCATCTTATTTTAGATGACTTATTCTGAATTTGTTAAATATGACAGATAGATATGAAATTTCAGTTTGATATAACTGAAGACTTTTGATGTATTAAAAGCTTTATTGTTTTAATATATTTTCTGTTCCATTTTTAATATGTGAATTACAAATAATAATTTGAAATTTTATCTGGAAAACTTTTTCCATCTTTTTTCTTAAATCTACAGTATAAAATGACAAAGTTCAAACATTTTTTTATCTACATCATAATAAAATAAAGGTTATTTTTTAATGTGATAAAACTACTAAATTCCTTCAATTAAAATATTGAAACATTAGTATAGACTACGCAACCAGCTTACACCAATTAGCAACTTTATCGACCGAACAAAAAGTACAATCTTTCTCCCATTAAATTTTCTCTCTGTTATTTACAGAAAAGGAGTAAAGGAATAAAAATAATGAGAAGAAGAATAGATGTATAAATTTTGCTGATGACATAGCGATACTGGCGGAAAGCCTAAGTCAACTAAATGAAATGCTTTATGACTTAAATGAAGCTTGTAAAATCAGGATATGAGAATCAACAAAACGAACACAAAGTGTATGGTATTAGGTGGAAAATAGGATAGGCTTAAAGGTAGAAAACGAAGTTTTGGAGCCGGTGAAAATGTCAATACTTAGGGAGCTTTATAACTGATGACCAGACTTGCATAGTAGAAACTAAAATATATTTTCGGTGACATTACTTTTTTGTATGCTATATTTCCTTTTAAATCTTATAGAGTTTTATTTATTATTGTGTCGTTCTTTTATAATATAGATACCTTCCTTCCAGACTCTGTAATTTTTCTAAAATCTAAATCCCAAAAAGAAATAAAATCTAAGAGAATCATTTATTGAACCGTCAAAATGTAAATTATAAAGTAAACCGTGAAAAAAAACACATTTTTTTTTGTTATTAAATCAACTTAATCAACTTCTTATTTTTGACGTAAATTAAGATGTAGTATTTCAAGAAGTGAGGTTCTAATTAAATCATTTTATTAAAATATAAAGAAATGAAATTCACCTTGTTAATTAGAATAAGTAAATATTGAAATAAACTAAATCAATTACATGAAATTCGAATAAGTTGAAAGCAATTTTACAAGATGTGAAAAGAGAAGTACATGAAAAGAGAACTATCAGAAAGAGAGGATCTAGTCAAATATAACTTGTAACGTCAGAGGGTGTGCTGATTTCTATCGTTGATTCTATTACTTATAACAGCATCTCTTAAGTTAATTATTTTGTTGGTAACACTGACTTAATCTAATATTACTACCAGTAATCACTAACACTTTGACAGGCAGTTTTGAAGGAATATTTTGTGCTAAAATCTAAGTTAACTTTAGAGTACTCGAATCTTTAGATAATTCATCTTTTAAATATGAGTTTGTAACAATACTATTGTTTGTTTTTAACAGATTAAAAAGTACGTTTCTATAAGGAAATAATAACAGACAAAAGAAAAACAAAAGATAAGTAGAATTTTTTTTCAAACAGAAAAAGAATTATTTAATTTACAGTCCACCTACGGGAAGAATGAATGTAAAACGAAAAGTTGTGAAACAACTTTTGATTGAATATTCTAAATCAACTCTGATACTGCTCTTCTTATCATTAACGTGACTGTTGTGTAACAGTTGCAAAGAGTTAAAATATTTACTCTTCATCATAATTTTGCTTTCAGGTATTATCGGGTAAATACCTACAGTGTCGCTCAGTTAAAATTAAATCACATTTTCAAGTAATCTAGTAGAAGAAACCAAAAAATTAAATAAAATAAGATTTAATTTTCTTTTCCCACTATGCTTTTTAAAAAAAAAAATCACGAGGATTTTGAACGGGATGGTCTTATTACTGAATACGGTACAATTTTTTATACAGCATATATTTTCGGTAAAATATTATATTTTCGGATTATACAAAGAAGAACAGGAGTGATGTGGTGACCAGAATCGTCACAAGCTGTTTATTTTCCCCTTCGTGGGTCAGATCATAATACATAACAATTTAATAATCAATAACTACTGGTGGATTGTACGGTCTGAAATAGAAAAAAAGTTGTTTTTTCCTCTTTTTTTGAAGGAGATGAATAGGTGGAGGATAAATATATATATCGGAAACAAAGAATGCCGCCTTTATTTATTCACATAAATATAATTCTTAATTATAATAATTTTTTTTTATTTCTTGAAGAATTCACTATTTCGATTTAGAGAGGTTAAATTGCCTGACTTGCTAGGTATTGTATCTATTAAGTTTATTGTGCAGTCTCCATCCGGGTTCAGAAGCAGACCTGCTTGTGAACCCGGACATATATATATATATATATATATATATAAATGTATCATCATCTTCAGATCCAAATTCTTTTTTCCAAGATTCCTCGGAATTGGGTTTTCTATAACATTCCTCCACCTGCCTGGATCCATGAACCACCTCTCTTCCATTAATCTCTCACGTCCGCTCCCTTGAGAATTTCCTCCGTCTACTTTTCGGTCTACCCTTTGGTCTTTTACCTGTTTCCTTAACGTGAAACATCCTGTTTTTTAATCTTTCCTCATGCATCCTTTCAATATGTCAAAACCGCCTGAACTACGTCTTTAACTAGGTCATATTACAACTACTAAGTCTTTAATCCATCTTCCAATTGACTCGACAAGGCTTCCCAATTTCATTCCTTTAATCATACTGCTCCTTACCCTATCACTTCTCGTCCATTTTAGTATGCTTCTCTTGAATTTCATATATATATATATATATATAGTAAAAAGTAAATCGATTTTACAAAAAATTAACGAGCCACTTGAAAGTCGGTATAAGTTCCTTCAGAATAACATGTTACATCTCTTGAAATATGCGGTTTATTGACGTACATTTTTTTATTTTACGGTCACATTGGATCACTTTAATCAATTTATGTCCTGTCATCTTCTTCGATGAGCGCACTATTCTGTTCTTTCCAATTTCCCAGTATCTTTTCATTCCTTTTGATTTATCCCTCCTTTCCTCATCTTTAAATACCTTTTTCGTCGTGTATCGTTTGTCTATTTTTGACCTAAATCTTATTTTTTTGTTTTATAGTTTGATGTCTTGTTTAGTAAATCTTCCAGTATTATTCCTAGTTCCTCCATATCCCCTCTTATTCCCTTGTACCATCCATTCTTTGTTTCCTCTTCTAAAGCTTCTCTACAATTCTTATTAATCTGGTTTCTGGTGTCATCATGGGATGTCCGAAAGAGTTCCTGTTCTTACGTTTCGTATCTGTGACGGGTTCTAGCTTCCTGTACGTCACTTCTTTTGGCATTGCCCACCGATATTCTTCTCTTTTATTTTTCTTGTTTACTCATGTTCTTGGTATTCTCTCCGATTTTAGGATCTTAACAGTTCCGTTCCTGCGGGTGACCTTGAAGTGAGTTTCGCTACCGTAGGTTCTATGTCATATTTTTCATTAAATGTGTAAAATTCACAGTTAATTAATTTTATAAACGGTTGAATATTAGCAATAACTGATACATATACTTTAAAAAAAACGATGAAGAAAACACTGTTTTATAAAATACATGCAACCGGAACAACATAACTGTTATAAAAATATCTTTATCATAATAGTTATGAAACCGTTATAGTTTATTTTCTGTTTTAAGAGAGAAAAAATACGGTTTATTTAAATTATATTTCCACCCGTATAAAATTTAATTATATACTTACTTTTTACTTTTTTATGAGCAGCTTTAACATTTTCTGAACCACAGTTTCTTCTTCTTAAGCTTTTTTATTTTGTCAAAACTGTAGAGTAAGCACTCGAAGTGGACAATAGAAAGCGAAGTCCTTGGAAAGTTTTCTGCATAAAGTTTTCTGGCCAAGATTTGGTCTATCTCTTTTTTTTATCTGAAAACATTTCCTTACCCATTGTGATTCAATCTTTTAAAGTTATTTAAGGACGTTGCCAAGTACTATGTATTGAGCTTAATTAAGGTTAATGGATTTGTAAGTACATCTACATATAATTGAATATAACTTTTGTGTTCAGTTTAATTGGACTTTTTTTTTCATATTCATTATTCATTATTCATAAAAATATTTACGTTTTTTTATAGATATTATTCTTACGTTAAAATATATCATATATATATTTTTTTTCCTAATGCTTTTTATTATCTCGCTTTAAACAAACTTATCTCCATATAATAACAGTTGAAATTTGCGAAAAATTATTTTAAACGTAAACAAATATAGAATCTTGTAACTTTTTAAGTAGAATGTCCCAAACTTTTTATTTTCAAATTAATAACTTAGCCCACCTGGACGGATTTGTTACCCGTATTCTGATCTGATTCGGCACGTTGGAATCCACCTTGATCGTCGTTTAATGTGGAAGTACCAACAAAAACAAAAAAAGGCAACTTAACACCAATTTTAAAAGGATTTACTGGTTGTTAGGTAGGACTCGCACCTAAAACCGGTTTGGAAATATGACATATAGTTATGGTGCAAGACGTGCAAAAATAACGTTGTGATTATACAACGGTTTTTTAGAATAAGTTGGCGTGATCCATTACAAAGGCACCGTGGTTGACTCAGAATGAGGAAATTCACGATTATCTTGGATTACCTTATATTCGTGACGAAATCAAACGGTTCAGTTAAAATTATAAACAGTGATTAGACAACGGTGTAAACTTTCTAGCAGATAATCTCTTAGATAACAGTGACGATTTCCTGCGACTGAAACGCTAACACGTGCTGGAATTGAGATATCTGAGTGACACTTGAACTGGTTCACTATAAGACACGTGATAAAATTCTTTATTCTGTCTTAGTGAACAGCCTGGCGCCCTTGTATTTTTTTATACTATTTCGTTTCTGTTTGCTATTATTCTGTTTATATATTTTTTAGTGATGTTGTGGATTATTTTTTCGCTAGACTGTTATAATCTCTGTGAATCATTATTAATGCAAGTGTGTTTATTTATATAGACTTTTTATATAATATATATACGCTTTGTTGACGGTGTTTGCTTGAATTACCTCTTCACGAGCTTTTTGTAATGCAGTTAACTTGTGATTCCTTAATCCGAACCGACTGTAAATACATGATTTGTGAGAAAAGAATCACCTTTTTAAAACTGATATATGTGTACGTCAAAGATGGTAAATTCAATCTAGTAGCGTATTTTTTAAAATGACAATATAATAAATGGAATAAATATGTGTCGAGAAATGGAATGAATAATGGGGTTACCCAAAAATAAAAAGTAAATTAAACTTTTTTTTTTTTAAATCAGGAACAAGAAAGAATTATTCATAAAATCGACTGGATTTTTTTTAATTAGTTTACAGTACAGTTTAGTTTATTCAGAAAAAGTTTTGTGAAGTAAAAATTAATTAGCATTATTTTTAAAACTACAGTATTGAAGATAATCATAAAATACCTCCTAGATATTTATAAAAAACAAAAATAATTTTTCTTAAAAACGTGTGAATAGAAATACAAAAACTTTGATGTTAACATATTTTAAGGAAAAAATATGGATAATTTCGTATAGAAACGAGATTAATTTTAAATATCAAAAGATAATTTATTTCGATTACATTTACTAAATTGGGCTTTGTCCTTGGTAATGCATAAGAGAAAACTGAACTTGACAGAAATTAAATATTTATAAATTGATTAATATTTAAGATAATAATTGCAATTTAAGATAGGTAAGGGGATCCAAAAAAAAGGACAGAAATTATAATAAAACAGTATTTACCTTACAAATGTATGAACATGGAAATCGGCTGTTATATAACATCTTTGGAAATTTGAGAATTTTTTTTATTATAATAAGAAATTTAAAAAAAATTATCTTATCAACAAGAAGAAGATAGTTGAAAAATTTTCTTTATCAATAATGTTGACCCGCCGGGCTGGTCTAGTGGTAAACTCGTAATCTGATCACCCATCACTTAACTGATTTTCGAAGTCGATGATTCTGACGTTCAATCCTAATAAATGTTAGTTACTTTTATACAGATTTGAATACTAGACGGTGTACTTTGGTGTTCAATTAACTACGCATCTTAGGAATTGTCGGCCTGGGTCGTAAAAGACTACACTTCATTTACATGTCTACATGTCATACACATACATCATCTTTATCTCATTGAGCCATGGGATTGCTTATTGTTCACTAGTTGAACAGATTGCAACATAAACATTAGGAACAATGGTATTAATAATCAATAATGATACAGAAACTTCATTCATTTCAGAATTTAAATTTTTATTTTTTTTATTTTTGAGTAAAATGTTTCAAAATTTGTTTAAAGTGTGATTTTTTTTAAATGGGCAGGGTTATGTGTTTGATCTTTTTAAGATTCATGTTATCTGTATTTCCTTGAGATAAGTTTATCTATCCGATTCTTTAAGAGACATGTATTGAGTCGACGAGGACAATTCGAATATTAAGAACGCCTAAAATAACAATTATATTTTTACTCTTATCGTAAAACCATTTTATTTGTCGTATTTATTGTATTTTTTTTTTTTGTCTAACATTTATTACTATTACTTCTTGTTTTATTTTTTCAATAACTTTATAATTTTTTTTTATCCTCTCTCTCTTCAGATTATGTTATTAAGCTAACCGGGCTGGTCTAATGGTAAACTCGCCTTCTCAAAACAGTTGAATTTGAACTCGAGAGTACTAAGGTTCAAATCTTAGTAAGGGTACTTTTACACGGATTTGAAAACTAGATCGTATATACCGGTGTTCTTTGGTGGTTGGGTTTTAATTAACCACACATCTCAGGAATGGTCAACCTGAGACTGTACTAGACTACACTTCATTTACATTCATACATTCATCCTCTGAAGTAATACCTTATGGTGGTTCCGAAAACTAAACACAAAAAAGAATGAGAGATTATGTTATCGGTATTTACTAATAATGATTATTTAATAATTGAAAAGCCATTTTTAACTAAATTTTTTGAATTGTTTCTTGTTTTTCCATAAAAATTTTCAATATTCAGATTGTATATAGGAATAAATTTCTGGTTGGTACACTAGGATATTGTTAGTTTTGTATAAAAAAACTTATTATATGTTGATTGTTTACAGAATAAATACAAATAAATAAAAATTACATAACATTGGATAGTAATTTGATTCATTAAAAAGAAAAATATATACAATTATATTTCCAAAACCTCTTCGTTTTCTATTTGTTTTTCATTTATGCTTTTTAAACAGAAATTTATAACTAAAAAAAGGGAATCGAAAGATTGTACTAAAATTCGGTACCATTTTTTATTACAAACCAGAATTATTGAATAAATCTTAAAAGTTTATATTTTCAAAGCGTCAATATGACACTTTTATAAAATAAACATTGGAATCTTAGTAAAATAAATTTAACAATTCGTTTTTATTTATTTATTTCTTTTTTACGTTCAGACCATCTAAGGTTCACGTTTACATAATTTTGGAGTTTTTCTTTTCCGAAAATATTCTCATTCTAATTCTTTGTTGTCTTTTTTTTCTTCCGTTTGTTTTCTTTTAGGTTTAGATTTTTTTTGCTTTTCTAAAGATATTCTCTTATAAATTAACTTACTAAATTCGTCTCGGTTTTAAATTTTATCTTTTGTAGTTCCTAAATATCTGTCATCTTTTTTAATTTCTGTGAACCATTCAGAATAATTTAATATTTGTTTATTCAATTTGTTTATTTTCTTCTATTCTATAAATATGATCAAAAAATCTTAGCATTCTTTTTTTGTTGTTTGTTCTTTTTTTAAATTTTTGTTTAAAAAGGGCTTATTCCGTGTGGTTTTTTTTTTGTTTACATTTAGTTGCTTTTTTATTAGTTCCATTTGGGGATATATCTCTTAAATATTACAATACTATAAAATTTATTAACTCTTTTAAGAGCTTTGTTTTCTGAATTGTTAATTTTATTTGTTAAATTTTTAGATCGAAAGTTAGAGAAACATTCTGTTTTTTTCAAACGAAATTCATAAAAACCAATCTTATTTACGGCTTCTTCTTTGTCTTTTAATATTAATACCAAATTGTCTACAAATGTAAGAACATTTATATTAAATTCACTATTTTTAACTTCTATTTTAATATTTTCATCTATCTCTAATGCGTGTAGTTTTATACTCCATTCTCTTATAACTATTCTAAGGCGCAGTTAAATAAAAAACGGGATATTTAATTTCCTTGCCTGACTCTCGTCTTGATTTCAAAGGGCTAAGAAATATTCCCCTAAATTTAATTTTATAATACGTTTCAGTTAATGGTTTTTTTAATGATATTTATAGTTTTGGGATCAATTTTAAATTCTTTTAATATCTTAAAACAGTGATACTAAACAAACTGAATCGTATGATATTGTAAAGTCTACAAAAATCGTGATCATTTCAGGATACTTTTTTTTTAAATAATTTAATACCATTTTAAGGTTAAAAATTTATTCTGCCCAACTTCTTCTTGGCCTAAACCATTTTGATATTCCCCTGAGCTCTCTCTCTCTCTTTTGTTTTCTCTATTTATCTAGGGAAGCTACGGGTAATATTTTAAACGGTACAAATAGGAGAAATATGCTTATACAATTATTTAAATGTACCTTATTCCTTGTTTGTAAAAAAAATATATTTTACGAAATTAAAGAGTAAAACATTTACTGAAGTAAATGACACCTCATCTATTCAGTTATGTCTATTCAGATTTAATATATAAATATTAAGTTACAATACAATACTAAGTTACATTGATTGAGCTCTAATTCCAAAATAAATAAAAAAAATCACAATAAATTTTGAATCAGATTTCATTTCTTCTATTTTGAAAATAATATATTATATACTAATAAATAATTTGAGTTTTTAATTACAACATAAATAAAAAAATAGTTTCTATTTCAAAATTATAATAGAATATTTTAATCAATTTCCCTTATGAACTTTTATTAAAAAAAAAAGTAAACTAAAATAGAAAGGGGAAAAGAATGATTTTTTTGAACACAAATTTATAAGTATTATTTAATAATACAATCATTTCAAGATGGAGTTTTTTTCTTTTAATTATACTCAATGATTTGACGTGGAAATATGGTGAAAAAATCATTACCGTATAAAAACGCCACAAGGATTTGTGGGTCCTTTAGGATAAAAATTTGTTACCATAATGCAGTTTGGGCATATTACTACTTTGCATGTACAACTGAAAAAGTTAATTAGAATCAAATAATATAATTCTGCTGACTAAATTTTGTTTTAAAAGTAATAGAAATATATATATATAAAACTTCAGAACTTTCAAATAATATTATAATCATTATCTTCATCATTATCATTTCCATAAAACGGTGTACGTCATAGACTTACTCCGGCATTCCAGCGCTTCCTCGGACCTCCTCACTCACTCCTTCCTCACAAAACGTAGTTAAGAGTCTGGGAATTCTTGACTCCTCCATTCTTCCTATATGTTCCTTCCATCACTCTTTGTAATTTTTTATTATAATACGTAGCGTACTGTATAAACTATGTAAATGCGTTAGTACTATCTGGATATAGTATTAAAAACATCATACGATAAAAATGAGTTTTAATTTTCTCTTACTAATGGCATTTTTTATTTATAATGTATTTTCTTTATAACATTATTATAATTTAAAAAATTTTACATATTTCATAATATATGTGCTTAGCATCTTAATAATGGGAATTATATATATATATATATATATATATATATATATATATATATCGTTTGATTCTTTTTAAAAAAAAATGTTTTCTTATTATTAAAAAAAGTTTTTTTTTTTATATTTTTCAGTTGAAAAAAGTTATTAATGTTTGAATTATTGATTATTTTTTACATGATTTTATTTAGAAATTCTTATTCTGTTTCGAAAATGTATATATATATATTTAGATATATGCATTTAAGACTTCCTAAAAGGCGGAGTGCAATAGTAAACACTAATAGTAATAGAAATAATACACCTGTGCCTAGACATAATAATAAATATCACCTGACATTTACTTTGAAAAAGAAAAATAGCCGGTATTAAACATCTGTAAAGCCTAACAGTCGTGAATTCTGTACCGTATAAGGCCGCCTTATCCCATTGCTTGCACATAAATACAAAACTTACTTTACGATGCTTTGTGTCTTTTGTCTTTTGTTTTTTTTTTTTTTGTAATTTATGTACTGTATTATTTTAACTATATTAACGTTATGTTTATAAGGGTTTGGTGTATGCGCATTCGTCAACAATTATATAACAAAATAATCAATTTGGAATTATATAAACATTTTTATTTAATTCTAATTAAAATAATTATATATATATATATATATATATATATATATATATATATATATATATATATATAACGTTTTTTTTAAGGATGATCTCATCTTCTCTCAGAGCAACCACAACCTCCATGAAATTATTTATCTAAAAGGGAAGAGAGATAACCTATATAAATAAAAGAAACAGTGTAACAGATCAGAAATAGCTAGCAATGCTTAGTATATTGCATTTGCCAAAGAGGATGATAAAGGGAATCAAAAACTTGATAATTATAAAAAATATAAACTAATAAATTGAAACTTATGATCTAATATTTAACTTCTCAGTGTCAAAGTGAAAATGTTCTCTAATATATATACATATTACAACCGTTGAGTTACTGGTTAAGGAAAAAACAAAAATATAAACCTTTTAATTTATTTTTAAAGACTTCATTTATGATTAAAAATATCAATTGCCGGGTTCTCGTTTAGTTCATTAATTCGTACAATGCCTCTTGACATTGATGAAATGGTATCCTTGGAAGTACTTACAAAATAATCTTATTTTTGTGAATGGGTTTTTCATTATTAGCAAGTAACGGTTTGTACTAAGTTCATGAAATTTTTTTAAGGTGTTTGTTTATTAGAGACGTTAATTCTGCTATATTATGCTAAAAAATAGAATAAATGGAATGAAGTGATTTGTGTTTGCCTATAAATTGAAGATGTAAAATTTTACTTATGTGGCTTTTTTATTTAATTTGCCCACAAATTTTTATTGTAAAGACATTGAATATTTAAAACCAAAAAATAAGTAAAATTAACAACCTCAAATGGACTACAGAAAGAAGGAATGAAAGCTAGAATACAGAAAATGAAAATAAAGTATTATTAAATTACAAACCGGTTCAATAAAAATTCATATCAATAAGAGCCAAATACTATAAAACAGCAATCCTCTCAGAAGCCTATAGTTAAGAGACACTACAAATATTCGCTAGGAAAAAAATTAGCAGAGTTGAGAAAAGAATTATCAGAAAAATATATGGCCCGAAATATTAAGATGAAATATAGCAACTACGAAAAGCGGAAGAGTTATATCAAGAAAATAGAAAATATTGAAACAAAAAAGAGAAGAACAAGGATATAAAAGAAGGAAAAAGATGACAAAGATAATTTTCAATTTAATTAATGAAAAAAAATTTTTTAATACAAAACAAAGAACTCGAGGAAATAAAAATAAACTTTATATATACAACAGGTACATTTTGGAAATTGATTGATGAATGTAAGTTTCAAGAAAAATTAAAACCTGAAATACATCTAAAATGGAGCGAAGTAGGAAGAGAAAAACAAGCAGAAATAATGGAGAAATTTTAAAAGAAAAAAGAAAAATTATGTAAACATATGTAAATATGTGTGAACTAACAAAAAGAAAAATTAATCATAATTATTATTGGAAGAGGTATGATTCAATCGCAGCAGTCAGTAGAGGAAGAAAAGGGAGAAACTGGTAGAATATATTTAAGGAATTCAAGATCCTGTTTAAAGAAAGGAACTCTAAAAGCTGAACAAAATAAGAAAGAATATAAGAGTCATTGTCAACAGCAGAAGAGAAAGGTAGCAGAGTAAACCATTGCATTAATAACAACCAAGAAGGTAGCAACATTGGTGAAACTTGGCAGTGGTAATGCAAGGAATATTGAAGAAAGAACCAGAAGGCCTAATACTAGATTATACTAAGACCAAGCACTGCGAACCAATACAATTAAAGGCAAAATCGATAAGAGAGAGAAAATATCCACTGTGGAAAGAGGAAGAAGAGATATAGCTGAACACCTAATTGGAAGCTGCATGAAGATTACACGAACGAACTGTTTAGAGAGACATAACAAGTAGCCATCTTCATTCATTAGCATTTTTGCAAGAAGTATAGCATAGGAACAAGTAAAAAGCGGTTGGAATATCAGCAAACAAAATAGTTGAGAATGATCAGGTGAAGATCCTCTGGAACTTCAGAATTCAAACTTACCGTCACTTGGATCATAACACACAGACATCTATGAAATGGGATAAAAACGCGTTTGTATAATAAATATCGCTATTCCAGGTGATGGTCGACTCCAAGAAAAAGAATTTCAAAAAATAGCATGATGTAAGGATTTACAAATCGAAATCCAATGACGAAAAAGAAAACCACAGTAGTACCATTAGTAATAGGCGCTCTAGGTGGTATACCAACAAGCCTCCAAAAGAACTTATTAATTAGCAAATATGAATTAGAATTAATTGGCCTACAAAATGTAATATGATATAATACCTTTGATTCCTAAATTTTTTGTTAGGACTCGAGTCTCAAAGTCGTCGGCCAAAAATTTGTCTTTGCGTATTAATTTGTATAATAATAATAATAATAAAAGTAAAAATAAATAATTTTAATAAATATAACTTTTTTGATAGTTTATATTTTTATAAAAAATAAATTTTTTTTATTATTTTAAACTATTAAATACAATTTCTTTTTTAGTCTTATTTTTCTAAATGGGGATTTTGGATTTGGCATAGTTTTCAATATTTACTAGAGAGTTAACGGTAAATTAAAAAGTTACTTAATGCATAGAATCATATTTTTGTTAATTTTTATAACAATCAACCCATTTAAAAAGATATAATTATAGAATGTTTTGAATTACATTTTATTTAAAAAAATATTATAATTAATTAATATCTAAGTGAAACGTCATAGAAGTAATAATATTTTCAAATTTATTTCTTTGAAAAAGGTTAAATTTTAAGTTGTTTTTAAAAATATCATAGAAGTTGAAATACTTCGTTGCCAGCTGATTTTTACATTAGATGTAACTAACTATTTTTGTACACTTGTCGCTATTTCTTAATTACTTTTAACCAATAAAAATTTCAGTTAACGTCAAAGAAAATATATTACTTATAATCATTATAATCGTATATATACACGTAAGTATAATTTTAAATAAGTTTATGTATAATATGGTTGCAACTTCATAGTTTTTATTAGTCATATTCATAACCGTTGGGTGCGGCTATTAAAAAAAATAGTAATATATTATGATGCCAGTATTAGTAATAAAAGTCACAAAACTGTCATGGGAGTAATGTGAATGTTGTATTGCATGCCCTGACCACGCAGTTTAACACGCATACTGTACACTACTAAAAACAAACCCCCATCAGTTCAGACCGTTTCTTATAGAATCGTGTGCAATAGATTATATACTACACTAGTAGTAATTGTAATTAGTTTATACTTTGTAGCAGATGTAGTTGTGTTCAGGAAAACGTGTACACTTTTTTTATAGTCCAAGTTAATATAGTAGATTTTCAATCTTACTTTACTTTAATAAAATAACAAGGTAGACATCTGAGTTAATTCCTTTACAAATAACTCAGTCAGATTTTAACTCTTTTTTTAGACCGTGCCCTTATGCTGAAATAGTATTATTAGATCTTTATTGATTTTATTTGTTTTATGGATAACGAGCCGGCTCGTCTAGCCAGAACCTGGACCCTCAGGTCGGCCCACGTAAAGTCCGGAGCCAACTCAGGGACTCCTCGGGGCTTTCCGAGGCCACGACGCCTAGACCAGGGTTGCAGAGCTCAATTCGCTCGCCATTCCCGTGTTGCAGCGGGATGGCGCCTTGGACATCCGCCGAGCTCGCTTCAGTCAGCATTCCCGTCTACCCAGAGGGCACCGGCCCTGTTCGTTATCCTCATGATTGTGAGAATAATAATAATTAAAGTATTCAGGCTTTATAGAAATCTGAAAAAGAAACTAAATTACTCGTACAAAAGAATAATAGTAGCAATGAAAACTAAAGTACACACACCTTCGACGACGAAAAATTCATAACTTATTTCTGTTGCCATGGAGGCAAAAATATAATAATGAAATAAAAGGATTAATATTTTTTCCCCTTAATGAATATTTTTAATTAACAATTTCATCGTCCTTGGGGGCGAAGAAATAATGAATATTTTTAATATTTTAACCTTGCAGGAGTCTAGGGCCTCGGTTTGTAGCTTAAAACCTTCCATGATGTAATATGAATGTATCCTAAGAATTTGAAAGCAACCGATCGGTTGGTTCTTCGTTGTTTCTAGAGTAAATATCTCTAAAAACCTTCTCAGTAATGACAAGAAACATGCATAAAAATTTGGTTGTAATCGATCGAGTCATTATTTTATCCCGACCAAACAAAAACCCTCATCTTTATGTAATAGTATAGATATAGATCAAGTTAATAAGTAATTACCAACCGGGTTAGTCTAGCGGTAAAACTCGTCATCGTAAATCTGCTGATTTCGAAGCCGAGTATTCTTAGAATTCTGAGTATTCTCAGAATTTAGTAGAATCCTACTTAAGGTAGTTGCTTTTATTCGGATTTGGTTACTTGATCGTGTATAATATCACAAGTTTTATACAATTGTTAGTAATACCAAGTAAATAAATTACTTGGTCAACTTCCGATAACCATATTTTTCCTTTATCTCGAGAGAAACCGACGGTTAGAATTTAAAATCTAATCTTTTCTGACCGGTATACCTTGATGATTTTATTATACTAAATTTAAAAATTTTGAATTCTAAACCGTAATCGAATTGTAATACAAAAAATTTAAAACGAAGTATAAAAAGAAATTAGCAATTTGTACTGATTATAAAAGGTTTAGACAGTTCCAAAAGTAATTTATTAATAATTTTTTTCGGAGAGAAACCGAACATATACACTGTCGGGGAAATATTTTCTTATTGTATACCTGTTTTTATCCTTTGTGTGTATATATATATTTTTTAATTTCATTTTCTTTATATACATGACGTATGAGTGGAAAAAAAAAACAAAAAAAATTTTTAAATAACCAACGTAAAATTTTGTTTTTAATATTGAAGTAGAGTATAAGTACTTATACTCTACTAGAAAAGGATGATGATCAGTCGTTAGTTTTACAGATGGAGTATAACGTGAAAGTGTGATATATGTTATGACGTAGGCGCTGAGGCAGACTGGAAATGGTGAGTGACGCCATCTATGAAGAGAAGACCACGTGTCTATTAGAATCGGTGGTTTAGTGACGTAAACATCCTCTTCACCGCGTGTCTCCTTCAACCGTTTAACAAAAAATAATAACCGCCATTTTTAAAAGGAAAATTTAATGATTTATTAAATATATGTTTACATATTCGTCGTTCAGCCCCGTAGTGAGAGATTTAATGCAGAATTTTTTTTCATAAAAGAAGGAACCGACTTTAGCTGTCACTTTAAAACATACCAATAAACAACAAAAAAGAAGTAAAGATAGAATTTTGCTAACCCACATCTTAAATAATGTTCTGGTAATAGTTATTTACTTTTATTTTCTGCTCACAGAAAAATTTTATTAAATTTTCTCCCCTACAATTTTTTGGGCAATAATTTTAAGTAGAGGCTTCAACCTTACGCACTTCAAAAGTAAGTGTTTTTTTTGTTGCTCTTCCCTTCAATTTCGACAGGAAGTTCCCGTGCCCTTCCATTATGCTGTAATTCTTCTGTAAAAACAAAAACATTGGGTTTTTGTGTTATATTTTTTCCAACAAATATAAATCCCCAAAACGAAACTTCCTTCCTAGATAATAATTATCCAGTTTTATTTTTTCCGATATTCCTCTTTTTATAATTGTCTCATTATATAATATTATTTGCTGCCGGCCACCGTGGCGGAAGTGGTAGCGACTCCGCCTTTTATCCGAAGGTCCTGGGTTCGAATTCCGGTCAGGTTTGGCGTTTTTCATATGCTACAAATTTCCATTCGGGCTGAATAATCACAGCCGTCGATGTCCACATCTCATTAAATGAAAAGTTTTAAAAAATTGTCAGTAAAATTATTTGAGGATTATTTAATAAAACAGAAGAGCCAATAAATAAATGTATTTAACTGGTTTATTATTAGTGTTATTTGAAATTACTTATTGAATCATATTTATATATTTTATATCTTCAGATAAAAATTAACAAATAATTTTCAATATATTTTTTTAGCGGTCCGAGTTTATCCAAAAATTTTTGGATTCTATCGGTTTATCATAAGATTAGAAAATAATAAGAAAGCTTAAGTCTTCTTTTAGATTCTTTTTTTTTTCTAATGGTTGTTTCAGAAAAGAATTGGCTTATAAGCCTAGTTAAGTCTAAATCTTTTCCAAATTCTTTTTTATATATTTTATCCTTTTCTCTAATCCTTTATATTCCTGCAATATATTTTAAAAACAATTCTTATTTTATTCTTACAATTCTACGAAACCGAATACTTTTTAAAATTTTTTTATAGGTAGTTTAGATATTCAATAAATTTATTTGATAAATATTTTCATAAGATTGTAATATTAAAATTAATTTTTATAATTGTGTATACTTATTACTCTTCATATTTTATATTATACACAAATTAATGGAGAAATAATTAATATTTATTTAGTGCTTTATGCATAAATTATTTAATTTTTTTCTTTTTTTATAGTTCCATCAACGATGAAAGTCATTAGCGAATTAGATTAAAACTAAGCGTTCACAAATAAATAGAATTTTAGATCAACAGTAAAACATAGTTTACGTATCAAACATTAATACTTGATGAATATTAAACAGCAAACATTATATATATTAGATATCGAACAGCAAACATCAAATAACAGACGTCGAAACAGACAAGTGGCATTAGAATATTATCATTATGTACTCGGCACTTCAAAAGCATTCCAACATATACAAAACCACTAAATCGAGTCCATCATCCCACTATTACGGAGAAATTGTAGCATTCTCTTGATGTTGCTCTTTCGGTAGAGAAAATTCTTCATATTTGATCCTAGGTTTAACAGACAACGATTAGTCTACGATATTTAGCAATCTAGGAGTAAATGGTTTATGGACCACTGTACTTCACGCCTCATTTTAAACTGCGGAGAGCCATACAGGTGGGCATGAGTTAGCGTTAGCGTAGTGTGCCTAATCCTCAGCCGTGTCAGAATAATTTTGTCTCTTCTGATGTTGGTGATGAATGGTTTCTCGAAGACATCTTCCCGGGTTTCGTGCAATTTCGTGGGCGAACTTAAAAGCCAGAAATTCTTAGATTGAGCTTGTGGTTTGATCCGGGTATCCTTTGTGAAGTCACACTGACATTTCAAGTCTAATCGATGGTCTGTCTAAAGTCTAACAAAGATTATTTTTGTTTTTAGTAACTTTTAATGATACAAATTATTTAAATTATCCAGTTAGTTATTTATTTATTTTTATTTTTTTTTGGTTAGACAGTGTTTGTACTGTTTCCTGATCTGAAAAAAAAACAATTAAACTCCTGCTTTATTTAACGAAGATGGTGTAAGTAAAATGATAAGAAAACAATATTAGATCTCACCTTGAATTGATCTTGACAAATATTTTTATGTGTTCGACTTCCAGTTAAATTATTGAAACCTAACAAATCCTAAATAGAATTACAGTTTATTACAAGATTATTTATACTTTTATTACAACAAAATTCCAAAGAATAGTATGTAAAAAACTGATTTTAAACGAATTTTTTTATCCGAATAACCAACCAGGTATATCGTTTTTATCTCTTGATCCTAAATCCTAGATTAATTTTGTAAAAAGAAAATGAAAAATTATTGTAAGAAATTTGCTATAAATTTAATAGTCAAGTATTGTAAAAGATATTTATGAGGTACTCAGAAGAAATATATTTATTCGTTTCAGAAGTATAAATATATTTGAAATATTTCCTTAATTCATCAACGTATTTTTTTTTGTGGTAGTTTCCTCGCATCGTGTCTTTCTTCCTTTTCTTCCAGCTCAATTCCCTTATAGCTTCTCCTTCTTTTTAAATCAAATCTTGTTACGCCTTTTCCATCAGTCACCTTTACACTTACTTCTTTTATTGTTTTAATCAATTCTTTTCGTCTAGTTTATCTCAGTCCACAAGCTTTCTTCTGAATTGCTCAGATTAAGCTTTCATCCTTTATTACTCTCCACATTAATTCATCACTATGCCTTTAATTAATTGTCTTCAATCTCTTTCATGATTATATTTAAAATAGTTCCAATGTTTGTTTTCTACGGTGTTCTTGTTTCACAAGAACATATCCATACAGATATACTCTCCAGTGTATTTCAAGAACTTCTAGAGTAAACTTCAAGTTTATCTGCACCTTAATACGTAATTGTGTATTTCTATTAAAAACTTTCTTATTCATTACTATTCTGGTTGTTTCCTCTGTCTGTAATATAATTTATACATATTTGTTCATATATACGGATGTGTCTTGTTTATTTAATGTTACTGATGTGTCCCATTTCTTAAATAATATATTATTGTTGACGTTTACTTTTATAATTAACTATTTTACGTAATATATTTTTTATCTTACATACAAGATAAGTAAGAGAATTCTGTTAGCATAGTCGGATTACCGTAATGTACAAGAACACAATATTTTATTAAAACTTTTTTAAGAAAAATATAAATATACAAAAAACAAATTACTCTGTAATAAACCATTTGTATTTTATTTATGTTTACGTTTTATTATATGTATATATCATGTTTATTCTCAATACCAAACTTTTGATGTGGTCTCTGAGACGGAGGACACTGGTGTCACCTTGGCGCCTAGACCTCGTATGCATGTGCGGCAGGCACTTGAGAGTGGTGTGGATGATGGTGACCTGCCCCGTCTGGTCATCCAACGGTGGCCTAAGGAGGCATTTATATCAACTGAAGTCCTTGACGTCGTCAGTGGAATTGATGGATTGGCATGGGTGGTCGATTTTGCACGGGGTGCAGATTGTTGGACCAACTCGAGGTTGTTGGAGGAGATGCCCTGGGCGCGGCCTATGCTTCGGTCGGGCTTACGGCGGGTGGGCCAATTGGTGGTCGGCAGCATCCGTGCCATTGACCTGGCCGGCGGGGCGATAAACATAGTTGGAATGAACTTTGTGGTGACGGCGAACTCCTCTGAGGTCGAGGAACGGTCAGTTACTCGTACGGTTGAGTCAGCTCAGCTACTTCTGGCCGAGAACCCCCAACGTTTGTTTTTGTGGCCCTCAAGGGAGGATGGGAATCCACATACGTAAGGTGTCTCGGAGGAATTTTATTAGGCTCTGGGTACACATAGACATGACTTCGTTGGTTGTTACTGGGAGTTGGATGCCGGTGAGGAAGTCGGTGGGACGGTTGTATATGGATCTTCTCCGGACAGTGAGGGATACCGTGCCGCCGGTAGAGACCAACATTCTGTCGTCACGTACGGTTAGGGAGAGAATTTCTACATAAGAGTTCAGGATACTGGTGACGTTGCTGTAAAATTGAGACAACAAATACTGAACAAGGTGGAACAGCTGGTAGGGACGTTCGACAGGCTCATTTGCTGATAAAGAACGTCAACCCTTACCTCAGAGGAGGAATCGTTACGTGACATGAGGAAGACTGCTGGGGATTCTGTCGCTATTGATGTTCTCTCCCTCCGGCCATCATACGGGCAAAAAATACGGTGGCGACGGTAGCGATCCCGCCGCTGCTGGCCGAAAAACTACTAAATGTTGGCCGACATCGTGTAGGACGAGTGTCTTGTCGGGTTTCGAGAAGGTCCGCCGAGCAACGATGCTATCGCTGCTGGGGCATAGGACACCCTATATATCTCCATATAATACCTGAAGACCAGCTAGAATACACATGGTTTCAGTAGAAAAATGCTACGGCTCAAACAGCCACAACAACAACTATGACTTTTTTGGCTCAGTTTTTTCAGGGACAAGTGTTTTCGAAAGGGTAGTGGCCCCCTCTATCTCCTGATTTATCCCCTCCTGCCGTTTTCTTGTAGGGGTACCTTAAAGTTGATGCTAACAAAACTCATCCTCACACCATTCCCGAATTTCAGAGAGAAACTGAACGATGTATCGCTGAAATCCTTAAAAAAACCGTTACAACATATGTTTAAGAGCATGCCACCTCATATTCAATTATGTGAATCGCGTAATGGAGGCCTAATATTGTAATCTCAATTACGCTTTTACTTACTTATTTTCCCGTAAGGTTGCATCACTTTTTGAACACTCTGTGTATAAATAACAGGCAATTATTATTTATTTTTATAATCATTTTTTAAAAAAATGTTTAAATATTAAATATTATACATGAAACAGAAAAGTAGATAAAAGAAAAATGTATAATTTAAGAAAAATCTAAAAGAAAAACGCAATGAGATTTTTCTGCTTCTATTTGTAGTTTAATTTCGTACACTTTAAAAAATTTAACACACACACACACACGCGCGCGCACACACACACGATCAAAAACATATTTAGTGGTTATAGATATAAATTTTGTAATGAACTAATATTATTATTAATGAAATGAAACATTTTCATTTACTATAAATGTATTCAGCTCAAATGATTATGTCTTTAGTTTTATGAAAGTAAAAACTTTAAAAAAATTATCTAATTTTTCAGTTGGGAATTCACATTTCTTTTATATTAAAGTATGTATGTGTGTAAAAAGCTTTAAGATGAACTCGCCGTAAAGAAAAAGGGTTTGAGCTGCAGAGCGGTGGAGAGAAGAGATAGTTTGAGTGTGAAAGA
The DNA here is from genome assembly GCF_047948215.1 of Lycorma delicatula. Classification (NCBI taxonomy): domain Eukaryota; kingdom Metazoa; phylum Arthropoda; class Insecta; order Hemiptera; family Fulgoridae; genus Lycorma; species Lycorma delicatula. The sequence continues at coordinate 15,378,169 of NC_134463.1, read as the reverse complement.
GAAGAAAGCAAAAGAGAGAGATAGAAAGCGATGGCGGGAAGGAGAGAGATCGAGAGTGATTGAGAAGGAGAAAGTGTGTGAGTGAGACTTTTCTACCTGTTGAACAGTAAGCAGACGGGTTGCACTGATCTACTCCTGTTGTGTCACGGCCAGTGAGTGTGTGCATGCCTAGGTTGGTAGATAACCTTTACTGATCGATTTCAAAAACGTGCCTCACTGGTCCAATATAATCTATGTTTCACTATCTGGGTCCCATTTTTCAGTTCTTTCTGATATCAAAATATAATATCTGTACTGTCAACGAAGCTTACCTAATGTCTACTTTTCTTTTATAAATGAAATTTAAAGATAGTTCTACTAAATTTTGTTGTTTTACTTTATACTACATCATATCTATAAGCTTAAACTAATAGATTAAATTATAATCTCGTTTTATTTCAAATACATAATCTCATTTTATTAGCATGAATATTATTATCAAGAATTCTCTAAAACCTCTACATTTAGTATATTATAATAAAAATGCTTTCAATATTAAAAGTATTCCTCATTTAAAGATCTGTGAAAAACTTAAAAAAAAATTAAAAAACAAGTATTTATTCGTTAAGTTTTCCAAAAAAATAAATCGTTAAGAACAATAAGGAATAGTTTATGAATAAATAATTATAAATCTTATATATTTTTAACTATAACTTTTTTAATGCAAGGCTAAACCGTTTGAATATTTTTAACTGTTTTTTTCGTTTTATTAATTTTATTCCACTTTTAAAAACTTTTTTATTTTTGTTTTCTTTAAGAATTCAACATTAAAATCAAGTTTTTAAGATAAAATAATAAAGAGCCCCCCCCCCCACAGACTGGTCTAGTGGTAAACTCTTCGTTGTAAATTACGTAACAGTTGATTTTTGAAGTCGAAGGTTTTCAAGTTCGAATACTAATAAAAGTTGGTTGTTTTTATACGAATTTGAATACTTGACAGTGGATACTGATGTAATTTAGTGCTTGGGGTTCAATTAACCACACACCTCAGGAATGATCAACATTAGTCTGTACAAGACTACACTTCATTTACCCTTATCTTAATGTGCTCAGTGGGAGGGGGTTGTTACTGTTTAGTATTTGAACAGATTGCAATGAACACATTAGGAATAATAATAAAAATATAAAAAAAACTATAAACTTCAAGGTTATATTATTTTGTTTGCTTTTTAAAAATAATAAATCAAAAGCAAAAAAAAAAAACAAAAAAAACATGTAGAGTAACTTATCCCAAGTTTGAAAAAAAGACACAAATTTTAACTTTTCTATCAGTCATAATATTGAAATTTATTTCACCCGTAAGATCTTCTTTTTTTTTCATTTATATATTCCTTATTTAATTTTATCTTTATCTATCTCTAATATTTTCTTATTAAAAGAAAAATCATTTTAAAACAATCTTAGGTAATTTGTTAAATAAAGCGTTAAATTAGCAATTGACTCAACCCTGTGCTCAGTTTAATTGTTATAAAATATATCAAAATGTTATTAAAAATGTTTAACTTTACTTTACTTTGGAATATTTTTACAAAAAAAAAAAAAAGGTGACAACACAGTTATTAGGACTTTCCCGTCATGCGACTTTATTCTAAAGCATGGCTTATACACATAACTTAATTTAAAATATTTATCTTTTTTTTAAAATATAATACTTTTTGTTTATTTAATTCAGTGATTCTAACTAAAGCGCGCGCGTATACCGTACTTCATTCGCGCGAGTGTGGCGGTACTAGTGGCTCCCTTGAATACTTTTTTACACTTTAAATGTTCATTTATTTAATTCTACCGGTCACCTGTGACATCACAACGTAGCAGAATACTATAGAATCTGTACGTCACTGCTACACTAGGGCTCCTTGTGGTGAGAGGACGTACTAATGATGCACTTAGCCACGAATACCCACTTAGCCACTAGTTTATTTAGAGCATGTTTTACGAGTCGGGGTGCGATTTCGTAAATATTTCTTTTTCGAAATATTATTATTCTTTAATTCTTAACAAATCTATCTAAGAAAATTAACACCTTAATTAGGCAAAATATCGAGATACTGAGGGTGACCTTGCTGTACAGCCTCACTCCCTTGACCTTTTAAGTTGAAAATTTAATAGCATTAATGTTCCATACATAGAAATAATCTGATCAAGTTTGGTCAAAATCAGTCCAGTAGTTCTTGAGATATAAGGCGATTTACGGTGCGACACCAAACACACACGTACATACAAACATCCGGAACATTTTCGTTTTTGGTTTTTTTTGCGTTTCTTAGTTATCAAAACGTCAAGATACGGTGAACACCGCATATGTTCAAATTGGACATACAATATTTTCGATTAATACTTTTTTCGATTACAATACTTTCCCTTCTAAAGCTACTTAAGCTAGACGGGAAAGTAAAAATTATTTTAAAAACTGTAAATTCTACGTCAGTTATAGAAAATGAAATTATTCTCCATTTCCGGTATCTTCTTATTTAGAAAAATAACTCAACATATTAGGTTGAAGGAGTAAACAAGATTGAAGAACTCCAGGTGTAAGCTAGTTTAATCTCTAATCCTCTGATTGTAATAACGCCTTATTCTAAGATAAACAAATTTTCTAATTATTATTCTAATTAGTTGGGTAACCAATCAAAATTTCTCTGTTTTTCTTCTTCCTCTTCCTACTAACATGGCAGTTAACCTGTTCCGGTTCTAATTATAACTTCAAGAATTATCACCAAATGTGTAACCCCATCTACTTCTGGACTTAGCAACATCTTTAGCACCTTCCGAATTATATCTCATGTCTTTGAAAGTAAATCTTCCAAGTGGCATCCTTTCTACTTGTTCTTTCCCTAAAAGAGTTAGAGACTGCTGGTGGTGGGAACTGATGTCGATTGGTTTATGATACAAAATAATTATGTTCCAACTCTACCAGAAAATCAGAAAATCCTATTTTCTTTCTTCTATTTTCGGCTTGATGAAATGTGTATGTAACCATATGCATCCTGGGCATGTGGTGGAATAAAGATTTTTTTTTCAAATCAGGGTAAGTTATGAAATAGTTTTCTTTTGTTTTTGATTTGTTATTGTTAAAAAACAAACGAAATAATATATCCTTTAATTTATTTTATTATTATTATTGCGAAGACCGGGTGACCATTGCCAACGAGGAACGCAGTCGCACGTTCCTCGCACGGCAAGAGACCTGGGACCACGAGACGATGGACCGCAAGGCTTATCCCTCTGGTTAGACCGTGGACGGAGCAACGGCATGGAGAAGTGAAGTACTAAATGACCCAATTTTTAACGGGTCACGGGTACTTCCGCGCTTACCTCCATGTCATAGGGAAAGCGCCGTCCCCCGACTGCCTGTATTGCCCCGGTGTACGGGACGACGCTGAGCACACCTTTTTCAAATGAGCTCGGTGGACGGCAGATCGAGGGACACTAGAGGCGGATCACGGAGCACTGAGTCCTCACAACGTGGTTGCGATGATGCTCCGTGACCTGAGCGGCTGGGAAAGTGTAGCCCGATTCGTCGGCAACATTCTCAGGGCCAAAAAGGTCGACCTGGATAGTCCTGAAAATTAGGTAGCACCTAATCAGGCTAGAAGGACTCGACCGGAAGTAATGTGTTAAACGGTTCCGGGTCGAGTCCTGGTAGAAAGAGGGGTGGTTTAGTTGGTAGTTTGCTGATAGTGATTTGATAATACTATCTGCGGGAGCCCGACACTCCGTGCGTAAATCCATTTCCACCTCGCTCCTCAAGAAAAAAAAAAATTATTATTATTATTATTATTAGTCCTAATGTATACGTTGCAATCTGTTCAGATAGTGAACAGGCGGGTACATGGCGCCTAAAAACTGGATTTGGTCAGTGAAGAAATGATACTGATAAGAAGCTTGATAAGAGTCTTCAGTTTATGGGTTTTACGATATGATTGTATCTTCTCTATGTAAAAAATTTCTTACTTAAATTCTTAAAACTAGCCTGGAAAAATAAAACGTTTCATTAATAGGAAATATAGTTTTCAGTAGTAGGAGTAATGAAATTTAATAAAGAAATTATTATTTGGTGTTGAATATTTAACGATATGTTTTCATAATTTCAAAAATAGAGAAATATTATTTTTTATTCAAGCATAATACAATTTTCATGAAATTTAATCTTCTTTGAAATGTAGCACTCAGAACTTTTCAAAATCATCCCAAACCCTCTTCCAGTTTTTTCAGAATTATAGCAAAATCAATCCCTGAAGTTACAGGTACCACATCAATTTCTGCTTTACTTATGTACATATAGAATTTTACAATCTTGAATTTAGTTTGTATGTTTGAACGTGATGGATTTAAAAATGTGCAAAATAACTCAGGAGGAAGTACTCCTGCCGATAATTATACTTATTTTATTGCTATTGTACATGCGAAATTAAAAAATAATAATTTTCATCAAAAAAATTCTCTTAGCTTATTCAAATATAATAAATAATTTTTTGCTTTTTAATTTTCATTCTTTTCACTTTCTTTTTAACTTTTTATGAGAAATCTTTTTTATATAATTTTTGGTATAACAAATACATTTTTAAATCATTGAGAAAGATAAAATAAATACCTTAGAATCTTAAAAACAATCATTAAAATATATCAAGGTTTTCTTTTTATCCTTGCTCCTGTTTGGGTGAAGAACAATAGGTATAGAAAATTTTTATTTTTCGATAATTGATCTTTAGGCGTTCATATAATACAGACTTTGAAATAATATCTTGAATGTAAATTTGTAAATTATACTTTTTAATTTATTTATTTCATTAACACTTTAACGCTGAAAGATATAAATTAATGAACTCTTTAGAATGTTATTATTAAAAAATATTTTGTTTATCCCCCCAAAAGTTACTGATGAATTTATAATTTGTATTTTATTTTTAATCTAAAAACATTCACAATAAATAATATCTAAAGTGTGAATTTTTTTTAATATTTAGATATCATGATTTTAAATATCTGATCAATAATTAATTAATAACTTCTTTTTTTCATATAAAAATTCTAATTCTTTTTTTTTTTTTTTGAAGAAGAGATACAATAAAATAGAAATATAATAACATTTTTAATATATTTGAATGAAGTAAAAACGGTATTGTACAAAAATATTTTTTTTTCCTTTTAATAATAGTCATTATACGAGTTTTAATTATTTTAATTAAAACATTTTTTACACAATGCAATTTGGTTTTTATTAAATTACTTGGTAAAGTTTTAAAAATTAAATTTAGAAAATTTCGTTTAAGAAAACATCCGTTTTTATTTTTTATTGTTTTTTCGGTCAGAAAAATGTATCTTTTTTATGTCAATTTTATGTAACAGTTTATTAATATCAATCGAAATTTAAAAATATTCTCATAATAAAAATTTTCTTCATTTCTATTTATGAAAACTAACACATTCTTTCAGGAAATATTATTTAAAAAGCTAGACTACATTTTTTTTTCTATTTATATTTATGTAAAATAAATTTTTGAAACAATCTATAAAATTTCGTAATTAAAAACTCGTATTTTGTATTTAATTTATTTTGTGTTTATTGTTGTCATTTGTCTTATTTGTTTATTATTTATTGTTCCTTTTTTCTAATTTTTTATTTTTGTTGTTTTATATAATACTACATGATAGAGTTACTGCAGTCGCTAATGATTATAATTGTTGATGCGACTGTAAATAAAAGCATTAAAAAAAAACTCGTAATTTAAATTTTAGCTCAGCTAACTATGAAATTAAATATAAAATTTAAAATTAAATGAAGATAAACGTTTGTTAAGCCGCTAGCAGCAGATTAGTGTTTAAACAACAATATACATGTTACTATGAAATACCAAAATTAGAGAATGTCAATATTTTCCGGTAAATGTCGACACATACCAAATATGTCGGTGAAAGACCGATTGTATTTGTTTTTATTATTATATAATCGAACCTTCGCCGGCATATGTCGACAAACACATATAAGCTCTAGCGGGAGCGGAAACGATAACTAGAAATCAAAAAAAAATCACCAAATACCAATCTCGAAGGTAAATTGATTACGAGAAACCCTTGTAAAAAAAAGGAAGTTTAAATTTAAGCCAAACATAATCTATGCTCGCTTCGCCCGCTAATTATCGTCTAATTAACGTTAAAACCTCCTCTATGAATCATGAGACCTTGCCGTTGGTGAGGGGGCTTGAGTGCTCAGGGATACAGAGTAGCTGGACCGAAGGTGCAACCATATCGGAGAGGTATCTGTTGAGAGCCAGACTAAGGAATGATTCCTGAAAGAGGGCAGCAGCTCTTTCAGTAGTTGTTAGGGGCGTGAGTCAGGACGACTTAAACGGCCGTATCAACATCACTCAGTCTTCTGAGTACTGCGCAGCTGAAAGCAATGGAAAACTACAGCTGCTTTTTTTCCAAGAAAATGTGGCTCTCTGCATTTTCACATAGCAAGAATGGAGGCGCCTTCCTTGGTAAAATATTCCGGAGGTAAAATAGTCCCCCGTTCGGATCTCCGGGTGGGGACTACTAAGGAAGGGGTCACCAGAAAATTAAAAAATAACATTCTACGAGTCGGAGCGTGGAATGTTAGAAGCTTGAAAAAGGTTGGTAGGCTAGAAAATTTAAAAAGGGAAATGGGTAGGACAAATGTGGATATAGTAGGAATTAGTGAGGTTCGGTGGGAAGAGGAAGGCGACTTTTGGTCAGGTGATTTTAGAGTAATTAACTCAGCGTCAAATAATGGGCAGGCAGGAGTAGGTTTCGTGATGAACAAGAAGATAGGGAGGAGAGTGGAGTATTTCAAAACGCATAGCGATAGAATCATTGTAATAAGGATAAAATCAAAACCTAAACCGACAACGATTGTTAACGTCTATATGCCTACAAGCGCCCATGATGATGATGAGGTAGAGTGTGTATACGAAGAGATTGATGAAGCAATTAAAATCGTAAAAGGAGATGAAAATTTAATAATAGTTGGAGATTGGAATGCAAGCATTGGAAAAGGCAAGGAAGGAAATATAGTGGGTGAATACGGGCTGGGCAAAAGGAATGAAAGAGGGGACCGACTTATAGAATTTTGCACGAAGTATAATTTAGTAATTGCCAACACCCAATTTAAAAATCATAATAGAAGAATATACACTTGGAAAAAGCCAGGCGATACTGGAAGGTATCAGATAGATTATATCATGGTTAAGCAAAGATTTAGAAATCAACTCGTTGACTGCAAAACTTACCCTGGAGCAGACATTGATAGCGACCATAATTTGGTGATAATGAAATGTAGATTGGGGTTTAAAAACCTGAAGAAAAGGTGTCAGATGAATTGGTGGAATTTAGAGAAGCTTGAGGAAGAGGAGGTAAAGAAGATTTTTGAGGAGGACATCGCAAGAGGTCTGAGTAAAAAAGATAAGGTAGAAAATGTAGAAGAAGAATGGGAGAATGTTAAAAAGGAAATTCTTAAATCAGCAGAAGCAAACTTAGGCGGAATAAAGAGAACCGGTAGAAAACCTTGGGTTTCAGACGATATATTGCAGCTGATGGATGAACGTAGAAAATATAAGAATGCTAGTGATGAAGAAAGTAAAAGGAACTATCGGAAATTAAGAAATGCTATAAACAGGAAGTGCAAACTGGAGAAAGAAGAATGGATTAAAGAAAAGTGTTCAGAAGTGGAAAGAGAAATGAACATTGGTAAAATAGACGGAGCATACAGGAAAGTTAAGGAAAATTTTGGGGTACATAAATTAAAATCTAATAATGTGTTAAACAAAGATGGTACACCAATATATAATACGAAAGGTAAAGTCGATAGATGGGTGGAATATATTGAAGAGTTATACGGAGGAAATGAATTAGAAAATGGTTTTATAGAGGAAGAAGAGGAAGTTGAGGAGGATGAAATGGGAGAAACAATACTGAGATCTGAATTTAAGAGAGCATTAAAAGATTTAAATGGCAGAAAGGCTCCTGGAATAGACGGAATACCTGTAGAATTACTGCGCAGTGCAGGTGAGGAAGCGATTGATAGATTATACAAACTGGTGTGTAATATTTATGAAAAAGGGGAATTTCCGTCAGACTTCAAAAAAAGTGTTATAGTCATGATACCAAAGAAAGCAGGGGCAGATAAATGTGAAGAATATAGAACAATTAGTTTAACTAGTCATGCATCAAAAATCTTAACTAGAATTTTATACAGAAGAATTGAGAGGAGAGTGGAAGAAGTGTTAGGAGAAGACCAATTTGGTTTCAGGAAAAGTATAGGGACAAGGGAAGCAATTTTAGGCCTCAGATTAATAGTAGAAGGAAGATTAAAGAAAAACAAACCAACATACTTGGCGTTTATAGACCTAGAAAAGGCTTTTGATAACGTAGACTGGAATAAAATGTTCAGCATTTAAAAAAAATTAGGGTTCAAATACAGAGATAGAAGAACAATTGCTAACATGTACAGGAACCAAACAGCAACAATAACAATTGAAGAACATAAGAAAGAAGCCCTAATAAGAAAGGGAGTCCGACAAGGATGTTCCCTATCTCCGTTACTTTTTAATCTTTACATGGAACTAGCAGTTAATGATGTTAAAGAACAATTTAGATTCGGAGTAACAGTACAAGGTGAAAAGATAAAGATGCTACGATTTGCTGATGATATAGTAATTCTAGCCGAGAGTAAAAAGGATTTAGAAGAAACAATGAACGGCATAGATGAAGTCCTACGCAAGAACTATCGCATGAAAATAAACAAGAACAAAACAAAAGTAATGAAATGTAGTAGAAATAACAAAGATGGACCGCTGAATGTGAAAATAGGAGGAGAAAAGATTATGGAGGTAGAAGAATTTTGTTATTTGGGAAGTAAAATTACTAAAGATGGACGAAGCAGGAGCGATATAAAATGCCGAATAGCACAAGCTAAACGAGCCTTCAGTAAGAAATATAATTTGTTTACATCAAAAATGAATTTAAATGTCAGGAAAAGATTTTTGAAAGTGTATGTTTGGAGTGTCGCTTTATATGGAAGTGAAACTTGGACATTCGGAGTATCTGAGAAGAAAAGATTAGAAGCTTTTGAAATGTGGTGCTATAGGAGAATGTTAAAAATCAGATGGGTGGATAAAGTGACAAATGAAGAGGTATTGCGGCAAATAGATGAAGAAAGAAGCATTTGGAAAAATATAGTTAAAAGAAGAGACAGACTTATAGGCCACATACTAAGGCATCGTGGAATAGTCGCCTTAATATTGGAAGGACAGGTAGAAGGGAAAAATTGTGTAGGCAGGCCACGTTTGGAGTATGTAAAACAAATTGTTGGGGATGTAGGATGTAGAGGGTATACTGAAATGAAACGACTAGCACTAGATAGGGAATCTTGGAGAGCTGCATCAAACCAGTCAAATGACTGAAGACAAAAAAAAAAAAAAAACGTTAAATAATGGAAAAAGTTGAATAAAAATATTTTTATAAAACAAAAAATGAACAAACGGCAAACCATCTGATTATTTATTTATATCGTTATCGTTTATCCATGCTGTTAACATATTCTGTACATCCTGATCGGTTCTGTTAGTTTATAAAATGCTGAAAATTTGATTAGTTGACCGATTGAATTTGATCGTTTTATAAATGCGATGAATTTGATTAATCGCCTCCAGTGTTGAAGAATAACGTATATAATTTGTATATTTAACCTTAATTAGACGAGGTTAGCGAGCGAAGCTAGTGTAGGTTACGTTTGGCTTAAATTTAAACTTCCTTTTTTTTACAAGGGTTTCTCGTGATCTTTTTTCCGTAGAGATTGGTGTTGGATGATTTTTTAAAAATATCTTGTCACCGTTTCGACCCCTACTAGAGCTTATCTGTGTTTGTCGACATATACCGTTGAAGAAGCAAATATATCTGTCTTTCACTAAAGTATTTTATATGTATCGACATTCTCCAGAGAATATCGACATTTGCCGTATCATCACGGTAACATATATTTTTCCAACCAGTTTTCCAGCTTGATGTGTGTGTATAGGCAAATGTAACTACTGCTACCGGCTTACCAAGCCGGTCGATATAGTAAGAAAATTCTTTTGCAGTCGTTTGCTACCATGCGACTTCACAGGTGAGTGGTAGAATTAAATAATGAATAATTTTTTTATTATTTATTTTCTTTTTACCTCCGTGACCACCGTTAGGTATTCTTTCACAGGAAGAGATGAATAACAATTTTTGTAGCGTGTGAAAATGCCATACCTGACCAGGATTCGAACCCGGGACCTTCGGATGAAAGGCTGAGACGCTACCATTCGTGCCACGGAGGCAAACGAATAATATTTAAAGTAAAAAAAGTAACTCGGTCTGTATGGGTCTCGACTCCATCGCCCGATTGGCTCGGTACTTGGTGGGTTAAGCTTCGCGGCTACACCAGTCTGCCGACCGTAAAAGCGAAATTTGTTCTATGTAAGTTGTGAAATTTCATAAATTTAGTTAGTGTCGACCGTCGCCACTAATAACACCACCGGATTAAGTGCGGTATGCGTGCGCGCTTTAGTTGGAATAATTGAATTAAATAAATGAAAATTTGTATATTTAAATAAAATGATAAATATATTAAATTAAGTTCTATGTAAATGACAACAGTGTTTTCACTTTTTTTTTAATGAATATTTTGAAAGTTTTTGCAATTGTAGGTCTAATCTGCTTCCTGTATCCGGCCAGAAAAATCTATAAAGACATTATTTTCACTACTGTTATTATTAATAATAGTTCTGATTATATTAATTAATAACTTATATTTAATAATAAGAAATTAATTGTTACGTTTATTTGTTTTGAATATTTATTTAAAATATTCTCAATTTTATTTTCATTTATTTTATAAAATTATTAATTTCATGGTACTTTGATTTTACATTCGTTAATAACGAATAATTATATTTATAATTTTTATTTAAAATTAAATACATTTTATTTAATAAGTTAATTTTATTCTATTTTTTCCAATTAAAAATATTTTTGAACAGAAGGACTAGTGCCGGGAAAGTTTTTTATTCCTTTGCCATTTTTTTTTTCCATGTAACAATATCTAGTAACTTAAATTTGTTTTAAATTATTTTCTAATGTGTTGCAAGTTGCTGTATTGTTTTTTGAAACGTATCTGAATGAAAGAAATCGTATTGAAAATAAGACAAGAAAAAAATTACTATGTGACTCATTCCACTTTTGAATATAATGTCCTATTTATTAATATATTTTTTGCAATATACTTTATGATATTATTTTATAAATTTTATTATTATAAATTCATTTATTTTTTATTTTCAATATTTTGGACGAAAAATATGGAACAGCCTACTTATACTCTTGAAATAATTTATTACACAATGACTTGTTATTGAGATTTTTTGATCGTTACTTGTTTATATTTGTAACAATTTTTCTGTTATATAATTAGCATTATTATCTCACGGGGAGTATTACTGATCTAAGTGTTCAGATAAAAGTATACATAATTTAAATCAAATAGAGAAGTACCTTTCATCTTTTTATAAGGAGACACATCAATTACGTAGATTATAAGAGTGCTTTGAAGTTAAATCGATTATTTTCCATACCTCTAAATTAAACCTGGGATTTTTGAGTCGTTTTTGTTTTAGGTAAGCAAACAAGACAATGCTTTCTCACTGAGGTAAGCAAGTAATTTGATGTAATCATCATATGAAATCTAACAGGAAACCTAATAATCAGCGACAACTGTTAAGTCCATTCCTGTGTTTTCTCGGTTATCATATTTACTAGCCGGTGCGTGCAGTACAACCTGTTATAATTTTTTTAATATTCATATACTGTAACATTTTTTATTAAATTATATTTTTTATAAAAAACACAATAAACTGTTAAATCCTTTATCAAAGATTTTTATTTGTAATATTACCAATGTATGTGGTAATATATTGGCGGTCTATATAATTAAATAAATCTCTATTTTCAAGGTTAACGTACATTTTTCTTAACAACTTTAGATGTAAATTCTAATTTAAATGCGAAGGAATATATCGATTTATTTTTATGCGAAAACTATATTATTTACCTTACATTTCTATTAATTCACCCTATACTCTAACAAAATCAGAGTAGTAAAATATTAATAATATATTTAAATCGATAATATTTAAAAAAAAAAAAACAAGGTTTATCTGAAAAAAAGAAAACAAGTTACTATCGATGAATTACGTCAGGTGATGGCGGATTTTACAGATAAGGAAAATTTGAGCGGGTTACAGAGAAAGAGAGAGAGAGGGAGAGAGAGCATAGGTAAAAGCAGTCGGGTTGGAATTGAAAAGGGGTTATTGCTGGAAGGGGGACGCGCATAACTCAGTAAGATGGACGGGGGTAAGAATTCGAACTGGGAACATTAGCCTGCATTCCAGTGCCGATAGGCGGCATGCCAGCGAAGCCGGGAAGCGACCGCACAACTGCGAATGCCACACTGTTCGTTCATTTATACCCCTCTCTTGCATGTCTGTCTAGTCTATAGTGGCATTAGAGTGAAGTGGTTTCAAACCCACCTGACATACTCGCGCTAGAATACTAGCGTAATGGTACAGCAGCAACAGTAACGGTGATGTTGTTGGCATAGTATGTATACGTCCCCAAAACAAACAATGATACAAATATTCTGCTGGAATACAGTTCTATACAATGCTACAAAATGTTTTAAGAGGAAACGTACCGTATACGGAAAATAGGTTGCAATTTTTCTTCGTCACTGCTTTATACTCGTTTATTTCAACTAACTTTTTATTTTCTCTATTATATAAGTACTTTTGTTTTAGGAACGTTGTATTCTGCTTTGTTTTTCTTTTCATTTTTTTTTTTTTTTTAACCGACAACTCCAGCAGGAAGATAATGTATTTGGTTAGTACGTTTGTTTGTTTATATGTTTTTATGCTGCTGTAACTCCAGAACAGCCGCACCGATTTTTGTGAAATAAGAATCAAACGATTGAACCAGTGATAATATATTTATAATAATTTGAAAAAAATATATAACAGAGTGATTGTTCATGAATGCCATTTTTATGAAATTTGAATTAAACAATAAAAATAAATTAAAAAGTATTTCAGTTGACTTACTAGAGAATATAATTTAAAATTGGTTCTAAAAAAAATATATAAATGAAAGTACGATTCAAAATTAAGTAAATTAATTTGTTGGATAAATTGATTTTACAACTTTAAAAAATGGTGTATTTTTTGATCAGTTGAGTTTAAATGCTTCATCTATGTTGTATTTAACAGATATTGGTTACCAACCATTTTTTTTAAATAAAAAAATTATTTACTGACAGATAATACATCAGTTCTTCATTTTAAGTAAAAACCAGATCAAAACATTATTAATATTGTATTATTAGTAGAAACTAAAAATCTAAAAAACAAAATAAAAGCAAAAAAATTCTTACATTTCATATATGAAGTTTATTTAATCTAATTTTGAGTATTTAACGATGTTAAGTTCAGCGGAAATTCTCACTATTAAAAGTTATATTTTAATCAGGAAAACTTCTACATGATTCGGCCTCATATTGACTAATTAACTATTTGGCATACTGAATTGCTTTCGTTTTCAATTAATAAATTGGGTTGTTTTACACGTGTTAAGTGTAAAGAGACCAGGCAGGCACATTGTAATTGAAGAATATTACAGTTCTACTTTACTGTTATTGTATACAGGCTTATTTCTTACTAATGTCCTTTTGTTTTTGTAAATCAAAGTTTTTATTATTATTATTATTATTGTTGTTGTTTTTATTATTATTATAGTTTCGCTGATATAACAAATATGACAATATAACAAATTTATAACAATAAATTTGCTATTGATTTATAAGATGGTAAAGGCGATGGTCTGATTTTCTTGCCGCAAGTTCGTTTCTTGAATTATGTAATTTTGTAAACTTTTTGTGAATTGTCACTTGAAACTTTAATTATTATTTCCATTGCTGTGAATTTATAACTTATTATTAGTATTGTATTCCAATATTTATGTATTTAAATACTGTATTTTCAATTTATATGTGAATTGTTACTTATAACTGATTTAAGGATATTGTAACTATTGTATATCTTTTTATGTAATACTGTGCAACATATGAAGGCTTTGTAAAGCTGTTCTGTTGCACAAAAACACAAAATAAATAAATAAATTATTATTATTAATAACTATTTTCAGTATTTGTATCTTTAATGGATGATTTACCTTGATCTAAGTAGGTAATATAAAAAAGCATGCTTTGGATAAAAATTTATTTATTAATTTAGTTAATGTTTTTGTAAATAGAGCTATATATATATATATATATATATTTCCTTTTTTGTTATTTATCTTTTATTTTAGCTTTTTATTTATTTTTTGTTATATTGTTACCAGTTAACAAGCATTCGAAGGACCATGAGTGTAGTTTCTAGTGTTCAAACCTGGTTTATTAGATTGTATATGATTTATATTATAAATAAAGATACTTTTCAATTACAATTTATTATTATCATTAGAAAATGTAAGTTAAATTGCTTAAACGACTAGTCAATAGGGTTTTCAGAATTTATAAAAGGATCCGCTCACTATTTATATGTATAAGGTGGAAATCAATTAATAAAATCATACTACATTGTACATAAGGTAGGCAGTGGATTTTTAAATAAGATTACTTAAGATGCAGGTGAAGATTTTAGATTATCCACTCTTTTTTTAATAAATATCGAATTTATTCGATATTTATCTAAATATCGAATTATTAAATTTAAAATTTAATTTAATTTAAAAAATTTAAATTTAATTATTAAATTTATAATTAAAATAAATTATAATACTATTTAATTAGGTAGATTAGAAAATTAGGTAGATTATTTAAATTATAATAATTCAATAATTTAAAGAATTATTACTTCATTAATATTTTTAAAATTTTTCCTGCGTTAAGTAGGGGCCGAATTAACCATTAATATTCAAATAGACTACAATCTGAAGTGGAAAAAAAAACGGATGACTATCTAGATAGTAAATTAAGGTTAATTAAGCGATGCCAAGTCGTGTTACATTCACAATTAGGAAAAAGGACTATCCAGCTACATGGTGTTTTCATACTGCATGCTTAAAGTGTACGATACCTTGGTTTTCATCTTCGTCATCATATTTCGTGGAAAGTCCATGTAAGGGAAAAAAGAAAACGATTGAAGATTTAAGTTTAAGGAGATGTGCTAGTTACTGAGCAGGAGATCACAAATTTCATTATCTAACAAGCGATTACTGTACACGACTATTCTGAAACCGATTTGGACCTATGGAATCCAGCTTTGGAGTAGAGTAGTAGAGATAATACATAGATTCAAAACTAAATTACTGAGGAGCATAATACAAGCGCCTCTGTTCATAAGAAACAATGAGATACACGAATATCTGGGTTTACCGTATGTTCGAGAAATACAGCGAATCGGTAAAAGTAAAAACTGCGGCTAAACAACCACGTGAGCTGTTTAGCTATTAACCTTCTAAACAGAGTTGGTGTATAGCTCTGGTTGGATGTAGTCGCGTTTTTCATGTTTCGCGCATTTGTGATATCATTGCGGTTTAATTTTCAAGCTTTGCTATTTTTACGTTTTACTGTTTGTTTTTCGTTATGTTATTAGTAGTTTTGTTCAGTTATTATTTAATTTTTTGTGTTTTTATTATAGTTTGTTTTGTTGGATTAAGCTATACTTAGCCGAGCGTGTTATTTGTTTTTCGTGACTTTTGTTGTGTCAATTTTCATTTTTGTTTTGTAAATTAACATTTTTATTGTATTTAATTAATGGCTTGTGACTTTATTTTATTTAAATAAGTGTTTTGTGTTTATATTTAATATTCTATCTACGGTTGCTATGGATTATTTATTGGTAACCACAGCTGTTTTGATTTATTATCTTGTTGTTTACATTCGTCTAATACAATTTGCTTAGTCGAATAATTTTATTTAGTTGGTCTTTGGAATATTTTTATATAATCATCAGCAGTTTGAGTGGAGGAATATTTTAAAAACTTTTTCCCTCCTACGATGCTGCAATATTTACATTTGTACTTAGAAAATATACTGTTATCATCATGGTCGACCCGCATCGGTCCAAGAAAATGACCCCACCGGAAGAGGAGGGATTTTCTGAAGTTGTGAAGAGTCGAACTGTAGGGAGAGGAGCTTCCCATTTCCAAATATTGTAAAATATATCTGCTAGCAGTGGAGCTGAGAGTTTGGCTGACGTGGTTGTGGAACAGTTGCGGCGTGTGGACCGTCCAATCTCCAGGTGTTCTAGGAAGAAGACTGGAAATAAGTCGACTCGGCGGCGGTGGAATCAATCAATCCAGTAGCCTCGAGCAGTGGAGACCTTTGAGAAGGCCTTCCGTCTCTCCCGACTAAATCCGACGACAGTATGGATGAACTGCGACGTTCCTTGAAAACATCGGGAAAGCGACGGCTGCGGGGCTCCCCACCTACTGGTGAAGAGATGAAAAAAAGTAAGGCTGGTGGTTGGAGTGATCTTTATTTGTTGTGTGACCTCTTTGACTCGGAAGGATGTGAATTCTTCACGGACGCCTCTCACATGGAGAAGGATGTACCAGAAGAGGAAATGGGCGCTGTAGGATTCGCAAGAACGCTTTCATCACAAAAGAAATGCTTTCAACATAATCTTATGCTTCTTTTGCAAGACGTTAAGAAGTTGAGCACTTTGGTTAAATAACACACGACTGCCAATGTAGAAATCAAAGAGTACCTTTACCGACTGGACGGCAGTGCTGGTATGTTGAATTTTTTTGAGGATATTTGGGTGCGGTATCTCAGAAATTACAGGCGGGAATTTTCTACCCGAGTAACGACAACGGAGAAGCCTACTCAAACGTACCATATAATCAGCGATGTGGCACCACAGACCCCGGACGGAGGCTTGGAGCGTCCCGTGCCCTGGACACCTGATGAGCTTCGCCGACGGTTGACAGTGGGGCAGCGGACGCAGATATTGAGTGGCTGGTCTTGAAGGGCTGGCCGGAAGACATTTTCCAGTGATCTAAATTAGTACAGGACATTACGATTTTGCGGAGGGAGTGGGGTCCACGTGGATTTTAGATGTGGCAGCTGATATCGATCATTCGTGTTACATGCCAGTTTATCGCAAAGCCCCGTGGATCTGGGACACTTGGCTCGGGCGGGAAGGCTGAAGGCGAGTCAGGTCCTAGGAAGACAGTGGCGGTACAATTGATCATGGCCGACGGACTACACTATAATGATTGATACGGCTGTTGGTGACCGTGGGGTGGCTTCGATCTTATGCAGATCAGTTCCACATTTGCTGTTGGAGGTACGAGATCACTCGTTCTGTTTTTCTGAATCTTTAGGGCGAGCCGAGCAGATATTACGGCGCTCTCTAGAATACGTGTACAGGCAGTTGGATACAAACCACTTTGTTCATCAGTTTGACATCAGCGCAGCCATCTAAATTCAAGAAGACAATGCCGGGTCCATCGAACACCACGGTTGTAGTTAAAGTAGAGGGGAGGACCTCTGCTGATCTCTTCCATTTAGTATAGGGTGTCCAGGGGAGACAGAAGTTCTATCCCCAAGGAGTTCAGGAAATGGATTTGCATCTCTGAGTGCGTGCTGACAATGGTGTTGCAGAACCACTCAGTACATAGAGACATTAGAGAGAAGGTCGAGGGCATCACTGTGGCATTAACCGGGAAGGTTGGCAGGAGAACTTATGTTGTTTTCAAGAAATTAGACGTTCTTACAACAAGAAATCAGTTCATGAACGAGCTCCGAAGATCATTGGGAAGTCAGTGTCCGTGGAAATTCTGTCTATGCGGCCGGCTTACGGGTCAACACAGGTGGTCACTTTGGCCGTGCCACCTCTTCTTGCGGAGAAAGTACTATCCGACGGGGGATACATTGGCTGGGTGGCCTGCCGGTCGACGTGTCTCAGATGATCTTTGCTTTCGGTGTTGGGGTACAGGGGATAGGGCTAAGTTTTGTCTTGGCCCAGACCGAAGTGGTTATTGTTTTACCTGCACTATCGCCAGCCACAAGGAGAGACTGCAAACAGGAACTCCGTTGTCTGTCATTTAGATCGCATGTACATGCACCCGGGTGTCAAGGATTCAAGGTGGCTCCACTTGCACCAGCGCCATGAATATGTGCACAGCTACGCCGTGATATCTGCAAGGGGCAGCCTCATCCGGAGGAGTGAGAGTCTCCGGTATCTCCTTTGGGATTCATCATTAGAGGCGAGGCGTTAAGACCGGAGTCCCAGCGAGGGTAACCCTTTGAGATCCCTACATTTAAGGCATGGCAAACAAGAAATATCGAGTCCTGGCTGCCAGGGCGAGGCCTTTTGCCCTTCCCAAGTAGTTTGAGGGGATGGCACCCCTTGGAGCTGATCTTATGCTTAATTGCGGATCCGGCTCCAAAGGCCAGAGAAATCGAAGGAGAATAAAAAAAATCCTTCTAAACAGTAGCGAAGAGGTTAGAAGGCAAAAATGACTCCACGTGTTGGACCTTGGTGACTTAATGTGATTTGAGTTTGCGGTGCTATCAACCGAGTGTAACTCATCAATTTTATTATTTCATATCATTCAGTTTTAGTTATTATTCTTTTTTTATTAATTTTAGTTTAATTTTTTCCCCTCAGTGTTTCATCATTTTTCTTAATTTTAATCCTTTTTTTTTTTTTGTTTTGTCTTGATCCACCAACGGTATTGCTCTCTGAGTTGACTTTATGTGTCCCCTCTTTAATCAAATTAACGAAGCGGTTTTATTTATTCCTTCTGCTGCAATTTCCGTAGGGTATCGTTCAAGCAGGCTTTTCGGGTTTTCACGCTTGAACTTTATCAAACACAGCCATTTTTATTGATTCCACTTTGATACAAGAGTGGGTATCTTTGTATTAAGATCTAATAGAGACCCTTATTTGCTTCTTTTATTGTTTTATGTAGTACTAACTCTTGGCTTCTTCGGTGAAAATATTTTTTTTTCTATTGACTTGTTTAGTTTGCGAGTTTACTAAATTAATTATTCTTCTTCCTCCGGCTGTTTTCTATTGCTATATTTGAATATAATTTATTGTTTTTTATTACTATTACTCGAATCCTCCCTTCTATATCTTGCAGCTCTATCCTACACCGTTTTATTTTGCCGAAGGAGTATGTTAGCGAAGCTATAGGGTACATATTCATGGTTTTTAGGAAATTATGATTGTGAAACTTTGTTTTCACTGTTTTATTCCTTTGATTCCTAAAACTTCGTTTTAACTTGCATTTTGTTCATATCCTATGTATTTATTGACATCTTCTCTTCCCAATATTGATCTATTTATTATTATTGGTATAATTTATTATCAAGGAAATAATTATTTAAATTTCCCATCTATTTTCTGTTGACATGCTTTAAAAATAAAATTAAAAATACTACATTAAATGAATAAAATAATTTTGGAAATACCGGTTTATATTTTAAAATAAATGTAAATTAAGCAAATAAAAATAAACGTAAACAAGACAAAACAATCTTTTTCTTTAATGCTGGTTGAAATCTTCCAAAACGTAGAATAAACAGATGTCAAATTGTATTTTTTTTTTCAATTCTTCAAACTGATAAGGATTATACATTGCGAATTTTTTTCAAAAATTCTAATAAGTAAAGGTAACAAATGTTAAGATCACGAATGAGTATAAAACTTAAGAAATTACATAGTCTGTAAGAAAACCGCGGAACCCTCCAGTCATTCAGTATCATTTGTGTCATCGAATGTGGTATTACTCTACACTATTTATTCCATGAATATCGTTCATCTCACTATTGAAATGCAATAAGTTTGATGTTTATTTTTTTGTATTACTCAGATATCATTATCTTTAATAAAAAAATAATATTACCGTAATTCTGCAATAAAAAACAAATTCTATTGTTTTCTTTCATATTATAAAGCTGTAGAAATCCAAATTTTCAATTCAAATGTTCATTATTCTTTTGGCTAAATTAATTTTCTGAAGTAATCAGATTATTTGTAAAAACACCAGTAATATTAAAATTTTTCTTTTTCTTTGGAGGTGTAAATCTCCAGTATGCTTGAAGCTTTAACAGCTTGTTCTTATTAAGTATCCATGAAACAGTGTACGCTATGACGTCCATAAGAAAGTTTCCAAAGGGCGCGTATGAGTGAAAAATTTCACCACTCGTATTCTTAGATGTTCAAATCGATTACGCTTCTTTTATCTTAGAAACAAATTAATAATTGAATAAGATAAAAATTAAATAACAAATGATATATTTTCTAGTACATTATTACCTGGATAAAGCCAAGAAAATTCTTCTGTATATTTTGACTAAAACGGTGATTTTTAAATAAAAATAAAATTGCATTAGAATTAAATAAAGATATCTCATATTATATATTTAATTATTGTTTTCTAATAAGCGAATCTGGGATTTCATTTTTATCACTTTTATTAAAATTGTATACTCTCAAGGAAAACTTTCCTGTCGGAAGAATTATTTGAACGGAAAGGTTCTTTTTTAAAACTAGGATATCGATAAGAACTAATATAGGAATGATTGACAAGTAATTTAGCTATATGTGTATATTATTTTATTTTACGTAGATTTCAATGTTATAAAGTATAACGTTAGTGTACTAGTAATAATTTTTTTTAAAATAAATATGGCAATAAAATATTTTTATATGATTGTTATCATTCTGACAATAAAATTTAACAATTTGAATACGTAAATGTATAGAATACTACATACAGGTTAGATGAATACTTTTTTGTTTTGGGTTGGCCTATATATAATGCTGATGAAATAGAGCAGTGGTCAGATAACGTCAATTTTATATTATTATTATTTTTTCACTGGTTGTCGACTATGTAGATATAGTCATTTATTTATATTAGGTTGTTTATTCATTAGTATATTCATGAGGAAAATTTACACCAGTATTTTTTTTAAAAAAGATGAAACTAAAATTTATACGTGCGCGCGCCAGTGCTTTCACACACGCACACACACACACACATATTTATATAATTGTAAAGAATATATGATGAAGTATTCAGAATAATAGATGGAGGTTTTTCAGTGGTATGGGGTTTTATGTGTTGATTGGTGGCTTTGTGGTTAGATTAGAGGCTTGCCAGGACTGATTTACTGACCCATGTCAACATTCAGCAGACATTGAGTGACCTGTGTTTGCAACTAAATCTAGTAAAAATTTTATCATTATTATTAATGTTTCCCTAATTTTTTATTTGATTTTAATAAAAATACAATTTATTTCTCGTAACCATTTTTTAGATACGAACTAACATACGTAATTTTTCTGGTTTCTTTATTTTGTAACTTTTTTAAATTAAAATAAATATTGAAATTAAAACTTTTTACGCAGTTTTGATTCCAGCTTTATATATATATAATATTTACATTTCATTTTTTACATACTCAGCCGATATCCATGGCTGAGTACGTAGCGTCTCGGCATTTCGTGCGGAGGTCCCGGGTTCGAATCTTGGTACGGAATTTTTTCATAAGTTCCAATTTCCAGTGAGCTATTGACCATAGCTGTTGAAACCCCCGCTCTTTCATAAAAAAAATTTAACCAACTTTTATCATTCTTTTTTTATCTCAACTAAATATTTTATTAAAATATTTAGTTCGGTTTATTAAAATTTGATCATTCGCATGCACTTGGTAAAAAAAAAAAGAAAAATTACATTTATGTCCAGTTTTACTTCCAATTTATTTATTAAAAATTGAAACCCTATTATTTTGAAGATATGTATGTATATAACATTAAATTTATGGGATGGATGATTGAAGATTAAACAGTGCTGTAATTTCTGCAATGATTTAACCATTTCAAAGGTACAAGTTAGTTTTATTAAAAATATCCTGGTTAGCATTTCAAGCGTCCTTATTCTAGGCATTCTACGAATGGTACACGCATACACGCGTAATATATACTGATATAAATTTTAGATATTTATTTAAAAGAATATGGTATTAATATAAATTTATGAATTTTGATCGATTATTTTGAAAATTCTTTCTTCTTTGTTTTATATACACATGAAGGAAAATATATCGTGAAAAGACTCAAATTATTTAATTATGTTTTAAAGAAGTACTTTTTAATTATATAAAAATGGTAAATATTACTAGGTCACTAGGTACTTACTTTTATAAATTTATTATTCGCTCTTAAAATATTTCATGTAATATTAACAAATCAGAACTCGTTCAAATTACAATTTGAACGAAAATATAAGAATGTAATATATTTTATTAATATTATTATTTATATGAAACTTATTTACATACATGTTTGAGCGAGAATCGTAAATGATAACTGATTATGTTTTCAAAATAAATATAAAATATTTGTTAGTATTCATTTAGAATCAATGTATGCTCAAGCAATGATGGATAGAATGCTTTGGTTTTTCCTGCTATTTGTAATTAAATAATTTGTTAATTAAAAATTACTCTGATTTATTTTCATTCAATTTATGGTGCAATTCCTGTTTTTTTTTTTTTTTTTACTAAACACAAAAAAATCTTGTAAATATACTTGCAGAGGAAGATCTTTTCAGATGTATAATTCAGTTACTATGTATATCTCTGTTCCATTCAGTTACTAATTTTAACGTTCAATTATATTTTTATATGTTTATACAACGTTATATAATTATAAATATTAAATAAATATATATATATATATATATATATATATATATATATATATAATGATATCATTTAGAATCAACATGAAGTCTGCTCAAACAGTGATGGGTAGAATGCTTTCATTTTTCCTACTATTTGTAATTAATTAAAAATTAGACTAGGTAAATATTATAATGAATGTATCAATTATTGTATAATATTGTAATTTATATTTCATGCAATTTATGGTGTAATTCCTTTTTTTACTAAACACAAACAATATTAAAACAAAAAATTAAAATCTTCTAAATATACTTGCAGAAGGAGATCTTTTCAGATGTATAATTTAGTTACTACGTATATCCTTGTTCCATTCAGTTACTAATTTTGACATTCAATTATATTTTTTATCTGTTTATACAACGTTATATAATTAAAAATATTAAATAAATATATATATAATGATAAAATAAGTAACATAAAAAGATAACGAACTTTGTATAAATTTAATTCAAGTTGGAAATGTGATAAGCTTAACGTCTTAAAAGCAAGTCACGTCTTGCAAGTTTTTTTTTTTATTTTACTTGAAAGTAACTTTACACTCTGTAGTTATAAAAATAATAAAAGTATGGGTCTACAGTTCGTTTAGGGAATATGTAAATAGCACAGTGAACTGTGCTCTAATCAGGAACCTAATTTGGGACACGTCTTACTTGTGTTCCGCCTAAGTTCTCCTTCTTCTTCTTATTTTTATAACTAAAAGATAATGTTGGAGCAAAAACTTTAAAAGAAAATATAATTTTATGAAAATATTATATTTCCTAAGAGAAATATTATTAATTTTTTTTTCGAAATTATGGAATGAAATATTTTTCTTCCCGTATTTTTTAAAAAGAAAATTATATTGTCTATTAAAACATTACGACCAAATAGATAATAGATAATTACGTTATACATTACCTAATACATAATCTAAACAATATTCCTACTTTCATTGTTTTTTTTCTTTTAGCATTTTTGGAGTAGCAGTTTTGAATTAGATTATATTTACAAAAAAATAGCGATATTCCATTCACAGAATTTGATTATATTAGTAATTTATTGATTAATTGATTATATAATGATTTATTGATATATTAATGATTATTAAAAACAGCTATTATTTTAATGAATCTGAAATTTTTGTTATTACTTACCCAACTGGTCAAGCAGAGTTTTGTTATCGCATCCAATATTTAAAATCAATACACAAAAATTGATATATCTTCTAAACTATAAATAATATTTTTAATTTTTTTTCTCTTATCAACCATTACCTTAACCACATTTCCATTTCATCACCAATTTATTTGTGTGCATAATTACATTAGTTTATTAATGAATACTGGCATTCCATAACCTCCAAAACTGTCCATAAGTATATGTTTTCTTTTTCATAGTTACGAGCTTCGACTGCATTACCCCTTTCTGTAAACAGAAGAGAAAGAAAAAAAAATCTTTTCCTACCTGATAAAATCACTAGATAACTAGAAGTCTAGGTAATATTACAGATCGTCCAGAAATAATGTTATAGGACATTAAAAACCTCAAGAGAACACAAGATTACAAGGGTGTATAAGGGCTTTTGCCGCTTATAAACACACTTCCATTTCAATGAAATGTTTTCATATTTCAAAGGTCTAGTAATCTCACAATTCTTAAAAACTAATCCTTATTGAAAATTCGTCAAAAAACTACAATTACACCATCTATCACCAAATTTATTCGTAGGCCATCCTTTTTAATTTCTTTTTCTCCATCATCCTCACGGCCCTCACTAATGTTTCCAGGGTGTCTGATGCTTCGGAAATGGAATTTTCCGTAGTAAATCACGGAGGATGTTTTTCTGCCGGCATCAGGTGATACTGACGTAGATGGTGCGTTGAACATTGCATCGGAGTCTAAACTTTATGCACTCCCCGTCTAAAAGTTTGTGGTGGCATAACAGCTTGACCTCTTTTCTAAAGGCTTCCGAACTTTCTGGGCTCCAGTAATGCTTATCCGTCTCTCTTTATTTCATCATCACGTCATTTTCTTTTCTGATTTACTGAGTGAAGATTTCCTCTAATTCAACTTTTACCGTCGGTGCATTATGTTCACAAGTAAGTTTTTTTTACATAAATGTTCTTTTTTTAAACTACCGTGAAGTATTTAGGGTGACATTCTTTATCTTCTAAGATAGCCATTTCATTAATTGGGTTTTTGTTCATATTACTAACAATAGCCGGTTTATTGTCTAGAATTATTTTAATTTATTCATTAAGCCTACTCTAAATGAAAAATATTGAACTAATTCAGCTGTCTATCCATTTTTTGTTCTAACACCTGTTTCTGTAATCTGAATTTACTTCTTCATTCTTGACCCACACAGAATCACTACTAAAAGTATTTGATAAATTCCTATTACAACCACCAAAAAAAAAATCAATTTCTCTGTGAAAGTGTTTGTAAATCTCCTTATCACTTTCCCAAAAAGTCTGCTCTTCCAAAAAAAAAGTTAAGTTGAAAATAGGCTCAAAAAACAATTGTTCGTCCTGAAAATAAAAAAAAAAAACAAAACGAAACATAATGGTGAGTAATACAAATCCCCGACAAATATTTACAGTGTGAAGGAAAAATTGATATACAAAGAAACTAAATACTATTTGCAACTCCAGACTCCTGTAAAACACAATCCTTTAGGAAAATTTAACAAATTAAGTTGTGTATAAACTTAAAAAAAGTTACAAAAATTCACTCGCCACGGGCTGTTTCAGTTACAAAATAATAAATATCAATATAATTTTACTCTAAATAAACTTATTTAATATATCTGTATTATTTATTAATAATAAATATTATATTCCGTTAACTAGAATTACCTTATCGTAGACCTACTGATCGTAATTAAGCTGTAATTTTACTGTAATCACTCTTCACTATAATAATACTCAATAAATATATATAATAACCATTTTATTATTTTTTTTAATCCAAAATAATAATACATTCATTATCATTTTTATATTATATTCATATTCTATTATATTTATAGTATAATTTATTAAACAGTAGTTTCATCATAACCTTTTGATACATTATAGAACCCTAATTGCTTGCGCCATCTGACGAAATATAGACAGAAAAATGGTAGTTTCATTTTCTTGAGAAATTAGTAAAATCATGTAATTTGTCAATTAATGAATAATTAATAATGAAAATATATTTTATGTAAAGAAAAATTCACGACAAAGCGGTATTACCGGTTACCGTAGTGTATATTTTTTAGTGAACGAAAAGTCGCGACCTTTCATAAGAAGCTTAACCTTTACTTTAAATAGCTCCTGTTTGTTTGGGATTCATTGACTCCTAACGAGAAGTCTTAATACGTACTTTGAAAAGATTTTGTTAAATAACAATTAAATCATTGTTAAGTTAAAATATATTAATCAGAACTTGACTTGTTTTTTAATAATTGAATATATTTTTTTTTTAATAATAATCTTATTTCCTCACTTGATCTAATTATTATCATTACTTTTTTAGAAATAGACAAAATAATAAAATTTCAGGAAATATTTAGCAATTTAAATTGTTTTACTATTACCAAATATGCTTTCTCCCTCAAATCCATGAATAAACTCGTTAAAATATTCTTATAATCTAGTAGTTCCATTAATTATTTTCCTCACCATTTCCAGCTAAAATCTTCTAAAGACAAAAAATTAATAAAAAATTGATCTTTTACATAAACAGATTACTTACGGGAAAGTAACAAAAACATTGAAGAAAGGTTTTTCATACACATGTCTTCAACATAGCACATATCTAAATTTTGTATTTTTATGTTTAATACATTAAAAAAGGCTAAAAATATTTGATTTTATAATAGATTATTTGTTTTTTAACATAATATCGTATAAAAGCTTTGTATTTTTTGTACTGGATGAGGAGCAAAATAATAATTATTATTCTTCTTTTTTTTAATTTCTTCTGATATTTTAATTTAAAACAATTTTTTACCATCATTTTAATATTTAATCTTTCAAAGTATTTTTTCTCTTTCAAATTCAATTGTTTATACTGGATGGTTTTTAACATTTAAATTTTTTTATTAATACTTTTATTTATATTCGCATTAACAATTAAAGTCATTAGCGACTTAACAATGCAAAGTAACTGGACCGGTAAACGTGTAGTCTGAACAAACTCAGACTACCATTCCTGAAATTTGTGGTTAATTGAAACATAACTACCAAAGAACACCGGTATCCACAAATTAGTATTCAAATCCGAATAAAAGCAACTACTTTTATTAGGATTTGAACCTGAGAATTTCGACTTCAAAATCAGCTGATATACGACTACAAGATTACCACTAAACTAACCCGGTGGGTTGGTTTAGTTAATTACTATTATTTTTTTTTTTTAAATTAATTTTAATAAAATTTTCTTTATGGTTATAGAAAAACAGTAAATCAGGTTTGAGCTTAAAGTTACATTATTTGTTTTTGAGAACTTCAAAAAAAATAAGTTAGGATAATATTTAATAATAATAATCTTATTGATACTTTCCTAAATTTTTTTAAATAATTTTTCCAGATATTATTTTTGGAAAAAAATTTTAAGCTTCTTTTTAACTGAATATACAATGACACTGTTATTACTAATATTTATCTTACAGTGTTTAGAATTATAAATTTGTTTTACGTTATGGTTGTTGATTACATATGTTCTTTTAGTTAAATTTAATAATTATTTATAAATTTCATAATATTCAGATATCTGTTTTTTTATAAGTTGGATGTAAATTTTTCTGTTTTGGCTAATTTCTCAGTATGTACACCCTGTTTTTTTTTTCTTGAGGTAATCTACATAGTAAATATTGATTCTGTTCTGTCAAAGTTCTGTATGTATTCATTATTGTGTAGATTAATATTCGTATCCGATGGTTGAATTTAATTCAAATATTTATTTACAAAATACTTGAAAAAAGCAATATTTAGTTTTTTTTTTCTAGGATAAAATTCAGAAGGTGAATGTACACAGCTTGCGTTTACTAAAAGAATTTTTTTTTATTGAATTACTTCAATAAAAGTAAGAATTTAAAAGTACTTAAATAATTTTTTTTTTTAAACATTGAATTACGAGTAAGTTCCGCTTCCAAGCTGTCTAATAACTTGTATATTGTGAATTACTGTTTATTTAATAATGTATCCTATTACTGGGTAAAGTTGACGATAATTCATTATTTATGTCTGAAAAGGAAAGTAACTGGCCTCTCACTTAATATGCAGATATTGCGAAGTAGTAGTAGTATATTTTGTTTTTGAGTAGATAGGTAGTATTTGAGAAGATAAGACAAGACACTATTAACACGTATTAACACTGTATAAACTCACATCCCCACACACAAGCGGTAGACTTTTGAAACGAACCACTTTAGAAATTCTGACGAAAACGTTATTACGTGCTAGAAATGATTTTTTTTTAAAGTCTCGTTTTTCTCATATGAAAAAATAGACAGACAAGGCAGTAACTTTCAGACTTGAACTACCATGTCATTTTTAGCTATTAATAACATTTAATGATTGATAAAGTTATTTTATTTTGTACATGTTAATTTTGAATTTATAATGTTGAACAAAACTTATTTATATAATTTGCTTTTAATTTTTTCAAGTCTCAGAAATAATCACCCAAATAACGATGCATAAATTTGCTGGTATCAAACAATTCTGTGTACGTGTTATGCATTAAATTTTGAGTATGAATAGGTTAGTTGTGTTAATATGTTTTATTTTCTTAAAAGAAATTGTTTGGAAAAAAAAAAATAGAAATACATAAAATTTAATAATTTGAATGCTTTAGTGCTCCAAAATGTTTGTGTATGCGTTTTTAAAAGGATATGTGTGTGTGTGTGTGTGTGTGCTTGCTTACTTAACTGAAGTTCATTTATATTAAATTAACGGTTTAAGATCAATTAAAAAGGATGACAGAATTATCTAGGAAGTAAAATAATTATTTTGTATGAATTCGAGATGGGTGCGTGTAAATTTTTTTATACGTTCGGTATGTGTAGAACGCAGTACATGTAAATATTCTTCGCGTAACTTAACACAACAATGTTGGTTAAAAGCGCTAGGCGACCAAAAATTTGTTTTTAAAAGAACTGCATACTTTGTGTTCTAGTCAATGCACGAAGTATAAATAACATATTTCAGGTTTTGTTAGTTAAATGCAGTATACTGTATTATTTTTTTTATTAGTTTTACTTTGCTACATTATTACTAAGTTTAGTTAATACTTTTGCAAACTTAAAAAAACACCAATTATTTGAACAAATATATAAACACACACGCGATTAACTCGCACGCACATTTTGTGTGTGTGAAATAAATTATTTCATTTTTTATTTATTTAATTTTTTCTGTTTATCAGTCAGTGACAATCTAAAATCAATCTTGGTTCTACGATACGAAGTCGGGAATTCCTCAGGGCTCTGTTCTGTATTCGATTTTAAGATCAGACCTTTCTGCTCCGGATTGCAAACGACAGGAGAATCCTAAATGATGATGAAGATCCCAATCAAGCCTCTGCTAAACAATAATCAGAGTTAGACGAAACCGTAGCTAACGAAATGAAAAATGAGGTGAATCAGAATAAGCCATGTGATATTAATATGGCTTGTCATGGCTGATATAAATTTCAACCGTGTGACATTTACGAGGGAAGGTTGGTTTTCCACTGGTTCACCTGAACGGTGTCTACATTCTTCAAATAGATCAGATACGATACCTTGGATGGTCGCCTTACGTAGAAGGGCCGCATGATAGAAAAGAGGAAACAGCTTAACATCAACTTTAGGGAATTAAACTGGTTGCTGGGTAGAAATTCACAGTTATCGTTATCTAGTAAACTGTTGATCTATAGTGTTATCCTTAAACCTATCTGGACATATAGGAGGATGCTATGGGATACGACGTGTAACAGCAATTTTGAGATAATTTAAATATTCCAAAATAAATTGGTGAGGACCATAACAGAGGCGCTGTGGTTTGTTAGGGGTAGAGAAATTCATGACTGTCTAGAATTACCTTCTGTTTCCGAAGAGATCCCAAAAATTGTCTCGAACTAACAAACAGAGGTTTGACAAACATATAAATTATCTAGCGATAAATGTATTGGACAAGAGATGATATCAGGCGACTGAAACGTTTTCATGTGCTGGATCTGGAAGATGTAATCACAGGAGTAACCTGGAGGAGGAACCTAGTAGTGGAAACACAGGATGACTCTGTCACTGTGAAGTGAACTTCACTTTGGTAGTCTAGGAATTACAACTATTTCTACAGAGTTATTTTTTAGTCCTGTTACCCAATTTTAAATGTAATTTAAGAAAGGGAAATTTAGGTGGAATAAAAAAATGTATTTGTTACTTACAAAAGAGATTTAATAAAAAGCTATTACTTATATAATTGTTAAAGAATATGCCAAAAATGCCCACCCCTTGCGGTTATACACGCACGGACTCTTTTCAGCATATTAGAAGAACCCTTTTTAAGAATTGCATTGGAAATATTCCTGATTGTCTGTAATATTTTTAGTTCTTCAATAGTGTGAGGATTATTTTTGTAGACCTCGGACTTAATATAGTCCCACAAAAAGCAGTCAGGAGATGTGAGGTCTGGGGACCTTGGAGGCCATAAGCCCTTGCTTATTATTCGATCATCAAAGAACTCTTGCAAAAATCCATGGTTTCTCGAAACGTGTCGCATGTAGCGCCGTCTTGCTGAAACCAGCACTACCGTTCTTGAGGTTCCAGGAAGGACACAAATTGGCGCACAATATTCCTGGATACTTGATAACCATCAGTAACACAATGTTACTGGATAACCATCAAGATGGATCCAACCTTCACCACTAAAGAACACAGTGTTTAAAAATTCGATTCCGCTATCATTTACAAGACCTAAACCAACAGCAATATTGCAATCGCTTGTTTAAATCTGGAGGCTGAAGTTCTTGGGGTAATCGCACGCGATACGGATACAATTTCAATCTTTTAGCAGCTTTCTGAATACTGGAATATGACAAACCGAACTTGCTTGGAAAGTTTTCGTAAACTTTTCCGTCGATATTTGAGCAATCTTGTTTTCACATTCTCTAAAACGTCATCTGTCAAGCGAGTTGGTCGACCGCTACGTTTTCTGTCGCAAACACTACCTGTCTCTCGAAATCGGTTTGCTAGCCTAGAAATTGAATTTTTTCTGGCGGAGGAACACCAAAAAAGTTAATTTGAAATAATTCTTTTACACTCACGCACAATTTCGCAACAAAATATTGTTCAAGAATGAAAACTCGTTCTATGGTAAAAGACATTCTGTTTGTAACACGACCGAAAACGGCACAAAAGTTTACACAGTTCAAGGAGAATCAACTCACACTGCCGTATCTATATCGGTTGAGTAGTGCTACCAACTTCGTGTCACAAAACAGAATTTCCCTTTCTTAGAAAAAAATTACCAGACATTAACAATCGGGTAACAGGACTAAAAAATCACCCTCTATTTATCTACGAATATTTGTTTTATCTATAGTATTGTTTTCATATGTTGGTATTGATAGCATTTTTTTTTTCTTTCCTCCTGTGATTTATTTTTAATGCTACGTTAAATATTAAACTTTATTTTGACCACTTGTGTAGAAGTGCTTTTTTTATATAATTAATTATTGTATTGTACCTTTCTATGCTTTAATGAGGGTTTTCGTTGGGGGACCTCTCTTCACGTCATTACCATGACTCAAAATTTATTTTTGGTCCCCTGTGAGGTTTTTTTTTTGTCTTCAGTCATTTGACTGGTTAGATGCAGCTATCCAAGATTCCCTATCTAGTGCTAGTCGTTTCATTTCAGTATACCCTCTACATCCTACATCCCCAACAATTTGTTTTACATACTCCAAACGTGGCCTGCCTACACAATTTTTCCCTTCCACCTGTCCTTCCAATATTAAAGCGACTATTCCAGGATGCCTTAGTATGTGGCCTATAAGTCTGTCTCTTCTTTTAACTATATTTTTCCAAATGCTTCTTTCTTCATCTATTTGCCGGAATACCTCTTCATTTGTCACTTTATCCACCCATCTTATTTTTAACATTCTCCTATAGCACCACATTTCAAAAGCTTCTAATCTTTTCTTCTCAGATACTCCGATTGTCCAAGTTTCACTTCCATATAAAGCGACACTCCAAACATGCACTTTCAAAAATCTTTTCCTGACATTTAAATTCATTTTTGATGTAAACAAATTATATTTCTTACTAAATGCTCGTTTCGCTTGTGCTATTCGGCATTTTATATCGCTCCTGCTTCGTCCATCTTTAGTAATTTTACTTCCCAAATAACAAAATTCTTCTACCTCCATAATCTTTTCTCCTCCTATTTTCACATTCAGCGGTCCATCTTTGTTATTTCTACTACATTTCATTACTTTTGTTTTGTTCTTGTTTATTTTCATGCGATAGTTTTTACGTAGGACTTCATCTATGCCGTTCATTGTTTCTTCTAAATCCTTTTTACTCTCGGCTTGAATTACTATATCATCAGCAAATCGTAGCATCTTTATCTTTTCACCTTGTACTGTTACTCCGAATCTAAATTGTTCTTTAACATCATTAACTGCTAGTTCCATGTAAAGATTAAAAAGTAACGGAGATAGGGAACATCCTTGTCGGACTCCCTTTCTTATTAGGGCTTCTTTCTTATGTTCTTCAATTGTTATTTTTGCTGTTTGGTTCCTGTACATGTTAGCAATTGTTCTTCTATCTCTGTATTTGAACCCTAATTTTTTTAAAATGCTGAACATTTTATTCCAGTCTACGTTATCGAAAGCCTTTTCTAGGTCTATAAACGCCAAGTATGTTGGTTTGTTTTTCTTTAATCTTCCTTCTACTATTAATCTGAGGCCTAAAATTGCTTCCCTTGTCCCTATACTTTTCCTGAAACCAAATTGGTCTTCTCCTAACATTTCCTCCGCTCTCCTTCAATTCTTCTGTATAGAATTCTAGTTAAGATTTTTGATGCATGACTAGTTAAACTAATTGTTCTGTATTCTTCACATTTATCTGCCCCTGCTTTCTTTGGTATCATAACTATAACACTTTTTTTGAAGTCTGACGGAAATTCCCCATTTTCATAAATATTACACACCAGTTTGTAAAATCTATCAATCGCCTCCTCACCTGCACTGCGCAGTAATTCTACAGGTATTCCGTCTATTCCAGGAGCCTTTCTGCCATTTAAATCTTTTAATGCTTTCTTAAATTCAGATCTCAGTATTGTTTCTCCCATTTCATCCTCCTCAACTTCCTCTTCTTCCTGTGAGGTACCGATTGTAAATTCTAACAGAAAAAAAATTTAAATACAGTTCAAAATTAAATATTTAATGATTATAAATTGATATTACCAACCTATTTAATTTAATTTAGTTAATATATATGATTATTTTAAATCTGCAACATTTAAAGCGATGAAAGAATTAATTTAATCATGCTACTTGTAGTCGTTAAAAAACTTTTTTTATGTTTTTTTTTTATGCGGATTATTAAACAAAGATTTCATTTCTGACTTCCGAGGCTAAGTAGGTAGCGTCTCGGCATTTCCCGGGTTCAAATCCCGGTCAGACATAGCATCTTTTCATACGGTACCAATTTCCACCTCGTTAATGACTGGGTTGTTGATGCCCTCCTCTTTCGTAACAAAAAAAATTTTTTTTTTCTAAACTTTTTCCTTCATATTTTCAAAAAAATATGTTTAAAGGTAATTAAATTTTTATTTTATTTTACTTGAAATATTTGTAAATGTTTACTTCATGTTTAATATTCGTTTTCTTGTTGTAATATGTTTTGACTTAATTTTTTTTTTTTTGATTTGCCTATCTATATTATACTTGTACAATTTATTACTATTATAATTTAATAGTAAATTATTTTTTATTATTATTTTTTGAGAAATTCTTATTCACTTTTGTACAGGAAGTATCAAATTTCTTCACAAATCATACAGGAAGTAAAAAATTTAAAGGTATACTTAAAGTTCCTTAAACTTATTTATTTATTTACAAAATACCAATAATATAAAACCAATATTCCATTTACAAAATGTAATGTAGTAATGATAGTGATTATTATATGAATTATACCATAAAATATGCTCGTACTTACCAAAATAAATAGAAAACAAAAGGTCAAAGACTTATAGTTTATGGTAAAGTCTAGAAGACACCAATAAGCATACTTTGAATTCAAAGTATTATTGAATAATAATGATTGAATACCATCATAGAAGTTATTTTACATTAAATCAGTAACAAATTAGCTACAAATTAATTAAAAACAGATTACAGCACAAGATAATATAGTAGAACCCTTGCCATGACAAATTAATTAAATATTCATCCTCTACACAAAAATCCATTCCGGGAAGAAACAAACAAATGAATACAGCATAATTAAATAAATATAAACCTATTTTTCGCATTATTGATAATAATCTTAATCAATTGAATCATTAAATATTTAGAAGTAATTTAAATAACTATTTCATTGAATATTTTAAAAATAAATGTCTAATAGAAAAAAATATAGTGATGTATACAATATAGATTCTAAACCGTTAAGGTGTTATATTTTTATCCTTAATATCTGAATGAAATGTTGTAAATTCTCCCTGCAATTCTGAGTTTTTGGCATATATAAAGTATTATTTCACTACAGAAACGGCTATGTTAATTTTGTTGCGTTACAATTCCTATCTTGTAACAATCTTTAATTTTTTCGACGACTATGAAACATATAAACCATCGACTTTAAAAGAGAAAATTTCTGAATTACCTTTCTTTGAGAGTAACGATGTTTACTTTAGAGTCGGTTCCAATATGAGAAAATGATTGCACAATAGTAAGTAAACTAAAGACGTCACTTAGTCATCAAGGTTGAAGATATCAACCTTGACGAATGAAATGATTCGTATTTAATTTGCGGTTACCAACCTGCAAATCTAAAGGTTGATAAGCTGATAATGGTAGTGTATATTAAGTTCAGTAAGAAACGTAACAGGAACCTAGTTCATTCTTGACTTTTTGTACTATGTTTATTTGGAACCTTGTTATTTTTTTAAAAATGGCGTATTGGTCGTAGAAAGTACTTGTGCTACAAGTCAGGTAGCTTACAGAATCTTGGTGATGATACTTAACATACATGTCATATCTATGATGTGACATGCATACTATTTTACTGTTTATTAATTATCAGATTATTAAAAAATAAATTTGCATATAATTTCATTGTTTTTTACATAATTTGATGTATGTATCTTTATACGTAATTATTATTATGTATATAAGTTTAGAGCTGATTATCATTAAATTTGATTTTATTTTTAAAAAAAAGTGGCTGGAATAATTTTATTAGAATACCTAAAATTAAAATCTTATTTTTAATTTACATCGTCTATAAGTTTAAAGATTATTAAAAAAATAAATATAGATTGACATTATTTAATATTAGAAAGACATTTTTAATTAAAATTATGTGGAAAATATTAATCGTCTGAAATTTTTACATGATTTTTTATCATTAAATAATTAATGACATTTAATGTCATTACAATTGGTGACAATTGTAACTGCTGACATATGATTTAAGTTTAGCTATCCAACTTTTGGACAGCTTGCTCGTCAATGAACTCCCTACTTTTCAGCAAAATTATTAGAATAACTTCATAAAATTACTTTAATAAATAATTTATTTTCAAACAATTAAAACTGAAAAAGTAAAATGTAACTTTTTGTTTATTATCTTTTAACATGAATCAACTAGGATGGTTGCTAAAAAGTCAAACAACATCCAACTATAAGTTTAAATAAATTTTAATTTTTCATTTAACATTGATAACTACTAACAAGAAATTGGCCACATCCCTAAAATTATTGTTCGACAAAATCACTTTATTGTTACCTAGAAATATCTGTAATAAAAGGTGCTGTATTTTTCCAGACCAACGACGAAAAGAACAGTCAATTGCGTGATCATGTTTGGAAAGGAAATAGCCACTATCCTAAAATTGCTTACTAATATTAATTCAATATTTCTGCCAAGCTTTGTATTATAGTTTATATCATTACTGATAAAACAGAGTAGACCCTCGAGTAATTTGGTAATGTAATGATCTATGTCTTTCTTGAGGAAGGTGTTGACTGAGAATATCTTTTTAAAGCTACCGATTGAAATATTTCAAAGCAGTGCAGTTGGATAAATAAATTCAAAGTAGTATTTGTTTGTAATGTTAATAAAGTTTAGTTTGATTATCGAGTTGTTTATTAATTATAAGTTATTGCAAAATAACTCTGCGTATAATTTCATTCTTTTATACACAAGTTAATATACTTATTTTTATACATAATTATTATTATATACATAATAATTATATAGTAACTGTAATAGTTACAGTAACTACATCCCAACCCCGTCGGGGAAGACACTCGTCTCTTCCGGTCGCCACACCACCCTCCCACCGTTCCAAGCCCTGATGGACTTCAATGGGAGTCGTCTTTCGCCCTGTAATTTTTACATCTCATAGTAATAACCCAGGCCTCGTTGGGATTCCAACGATATAAATGCCTGGGTAGACATTTACATCGATGATTTTTAAACTCAGCTTTTGCCTTCGCTGTAGGTCTCGTCCGGACTACAATAACTACAGCAGGTATTACTATATGTAACATACCTCCTAGCCGGTCGGGGTTCATTCACTCACCGAAGCCGTGGGGCTCCACGTCCTGAGCCTTGAACTTAGATCGGCCCAAGCGAATCCCAGAGCCATCCCAGGAATCTCCCAGGGGTACGGGGCCTACCCCAGGGTACAGAGCTGGTTTTACTCTCTATCTCGTCTAGCCAGATCGCTTCACCCCCTGATCCCGTTCGTTACCCTCACGGTTGTGAGAATAATCCTGATAAAGAACAATTAGAGTATTCAGGCTTTATAGAAACCTGAAAAAGAAACTAAATTACAAAAGACAAAATAGTTATAACTACGGTAAATAAAGTACGCACACCTCTGACAAGGAAAACTTCACAACGTATTTCTGTTGGCATGGTGACAGAAATATAACAGTGAAGTAAAAAGATTAATTTTATTTTCTTAATGAATATCATTAATTGCAAACGTCATCCTCAAGGGAGGCTGACAAAGGACATTTAAGCCATAGGTCTTGACCTATGGCTTAAAACCTCCCCTGTGATGATAACACGAGTGTACTCTGTAAATTAATTCTTAAATTTAAAAAAATAATGTACTATATGTTAATTTTTACATCACTGGCTGTCATAGTGAAAAGCAAAATACTGCTATAATAAAATATTATATTTCAGATTAGAATATTGATTCCTTTTTTTGCAGATACCATGAGACCAAAAATAAAATAAAAATATTTGTTAAAAACTTCTTATGGCATAAATATATTTACCGTTGGCGTTTATTTTGTTTTAATATATTCATAAATTTTTATTTTTCAGATCAAGAATTAAAATAAAATTACTCGAAGTAATATTTTTAACAGTAACTGTATAGTTAAATATATATATATATATATATATACAACATTTTGTAGTCTTTGAAATTCTATTTATAATTTTGTTTATAAATTCATAACTGATAAACACTTCTCTTTCGTAAAATGTTAAAAGTACTATTGTAACAATAAAAATAAACTTCATTAATTCAAATGGGCCAAATTTATTTACTATTCATTTGTATACATTACTTGACTACATTGATAACGCTGATTCTAGCGATGTTGTAGTATTTTTATTTCTTTGCTTTAAGTTAATTGAAAATTCATGATGAAAACTAAAGAAATTGCAACACTATTGAAAAGGAAGGGAGAATACGGGGGAATTATACTGAAACTGGATAGTCATTAAGTTAATTAATCAAAAGGAGACAGTTGCAAGACCAGGAGCGACATTCCTGTTTTCCCTTAATCCTTGTTATCATTCTCTCACTCTAATACGTACACTTTCTCTCTTACTTTGTACTTCTCACCCTTTTGCTCTTATTCCTTACATCTATTCTATACTGGAATCCACTTCATTCTAACTATTCATTCTCAGTTAAAGCTCTTCAGATGCTTATTCAGTGGATTGAAATGCATCTGCATGCATTTGAGCTTACACAGATACTTCAGATTTAAAGAGGTACGAATAAAATAATACAAAAAAAATAAAGAAAAAAGGTTTTTTTTAATTTTATTTTCAGTTTATTTAATGTTTTGTATGATAGAAATTTATATCATTTATATTGTTACAATTTCTTTTTAAATTTTACAGGCTATGTAATTTTCTT
Source organism: Lycorma delicatula (assembly GCF_047948215.1). NCBI lineage: Eukaryota > Metazoa > Arthropoda > Insecta > Hemiptera > Fulgoridae > Lycorma > Lycorma delicatula. Next base: position 15,339,964 of record NC_134463.1, on the reverse strand, counting down.
AGATAATATTTTATAAATGTAGAAGCTTTTTCCACTATATTATATGGGGGATGGGGGTCTAAATACAGTTCAAATTTTATTTTTTTTTAATTGTATAATTATAAAAAAATTTATGTATGTGTAAAATATTTGAAAAACTCATAAAATTCTATATTTAAAAAAAATATTTTTATGGTTACTCGCTAACTGAACCAGGCGTTTCCTGGGTATTTATTTATCCCAATCTTCTGTTATATAGGAAAAGGAATCACGTCTATCTGTAGTGTAAAATCAAAGTAATTTTATTTACAGGATTTTAACAGTATAAGTTCAGTATACAATATATAAAGTAAAATCTTTTACAATTGTTTTATTCGTTTTGTTTGACTAAACTTGACTTAAATGTCAACATCACCAATCAACCTAGCGAACCCGAAAAATGGATTTGTCATTAATATCGGTCATTTTTTATTTTTTCACGTCACCCTGTTTCCGATACTAGCCGTGGGGGTGTCTTTCCCTTACAGTATTTTTTCCATACGGTAAGTCATACGTGTACCAAGTTTGGTTGAAATTGTTCCAGACGTTCCAGAGTTATGCTGGAACATAGACACACACTACATCCGTTTTTATGTACACAGAATTGCAAATTAGAAAAAAGGTATATATTCAGCTATTTAACTGTCTTTCATAAAAATAGGATCATAGCTGATTCTCTCAAAAACAACAATTTTGTAGCTCTTTCCCTTTTATAATTTTCTACAATCTTTCTTAAAGCTTTCCTCTAAAATTCGAGATTATTATTCGAGATGTGTAAGTTACATTCTGTTCAACTATTAAATAATAGTAATATAATATGGATGGTTCTGGCAGAAACTTGGCAAAATGCCAACAATCCAGGCAACTTAAAAAGAGTGCAAAGAATCTGAAAGAGTCTAGATTGTTGGCGACTTGCCACGCCAACAATCTATACTTTTTTCAGATTCTTTGCAGTCTTTTTAAGTTGCGTGGATTGTTGGCAACTTGCCAAGTTTCTGCCAGAACCATCCATATTATACTACTAACAATAAGCAACCTCTTCCTAGCCAAATGAGATAAGGATTATATATATAACATATATATAAAGTATAATCACGTACAGACTCAGGCCGACCATTCCTAAATGTGGGATTAATTAAATACCAACCACCGAAGCACATCGGTATCCACTGCCTAGTATTAAAATCCATATCAAAGCAACCATCCTTTACTAGGATTGAACCTGAAAACCTTCGCCTTCAAAAATCAACTGTTAAACAACTGGTTTGTGACAAAGAATCTACCACTAGACCAGCCCGGTGGGCTAAAATTGTATTTATTTTATAATTTTTCTCGGTAAATATTTCAGAAAATTTGACAAAAGGTATTACATCAATGAAAAATAAACCATAAGATTTCAATTATTCGTACGAAGAAAAATTATTTTAGTGAAAGAAAGTAATATTACAAAAAGGAATATTGAAAAGAAACCCTTATTTCTATATACAAAAATTTTAAATTCTTGAAACAAAAATAATTTAAAAACTCAAATAATAATATATCCGTTTTATTATTTTTTATTCATTGCATTTAAAAGTTTGTTATTTTTTTTTTCGTTAAATGACAGAATTATATGTAAGACTCAATTATTTATAAAATGATTTTTAACAGTATGTTGAAATTTGATATTTCGTTCAGTATTTTGTTTGATTTAATTTTCTGAAATTTAGTTTTCTGATCTATTTGTTATAATAAGGATAGAATTTAAAAATCTTGTAGAAGGCAAGAAAAATGAAATTTTAATATCAGTAAATATATAGAATTTTTATTTGATGAGATTACCTTTAGGAAATAAATTTAAATCTTTTTTTACAAAGTACCAAGAATAAGATATATAGGAGGATATAATGCAAAGAGGTGAATGGAAAATTCTTTTCGATTATTAAAGGGAAATTAGACAAGAACCGGTTAATCACACCATAAACCGATAAAAATATCATTTTCTCTCTTTTAAATTTTTCCGATGAAAAATAGAAAAGTGGTTTCTCTTTCGTCCTTGTTTCCATAAATATTTTGTCAAATTATATTTTTAGTGTGATAAACATAGCATTCTCAATTTTGGTGAAAACCGTATTAATTTAATATTTTGGTTAAAATATATTAATTAGTAAATATACAAAATTATTTACGCATGCCAATTATCAGTTTGACAGAAAACTTTAGAAATAAGTTAATTAAAATAATTTATATTTACTAGTGATACTATTAACGTAAATAAAGATCGGTAATGTGGCAATAATATACATTTAATATTGTAACTACATTTTAAAGTCCATTAAAATTACGTTTGAAGCTGACATAAACGAACGCTGTACTTGTTTATCGATGGGTTGTGCATCTCTCTCTTAGCCCGTGAAATCAATTAGTGCAACACATTCTAATATTATTAATTTATACAAATATTATTTATTACTATAATATTTTAATTTGTAAATTTTTGTTTCTTTTATGGCTAATGACATCTGGTAGTATCGGGAGAAAACGATACAAAAACATTTTCATGAAGAATATGTCTGCCGGCTGCAATAACGATGGTTTTATTAACCCATCCTTATAGTGTGTCTATGAAACTCTTGGATGTTCATTTACACGAGAGACGTAGATAATCCAGGTGTGTCATTAAATTTTAGATGTACAATGAAACTTGTTTGTACCATCTTAGCTAACCGGTAGCTATTGGATACTAAATGCTGCGTATAATTTAACATAATTTGTTTTTAATTTTTCCACTGTACAGAAGAGGAGTTAAACATTCGTAAGCAGTGTTATTTTAAAATTCTTTTACAAAAATAACGGTTCAATAATTTTTTTACTTAAGTTTATTGTAACAAGATTATAATGCAAAATAATATAATATATATAGGCATAATTGTATTAAATTTATACCACGAGATTAGGTTAAAATTTAATTAAATTTGTGAAATTATGGCTAAAATAAGCAATAAATAGTAATTTTTCTTATATAAAGGAATATACTGTTATAATTGAAACCTATATTATAAGGAGCGTAACTTTTTAACAATACACGAAACTAATTGATTAATACGTAAATAATGACAAAGAAAGCTTATTAATTAGTTTTTTTACAAGAGAATTAAGTCAAAATTATTTTAAACATATCTTCAATAAATTTAACAAAATATAAAAAAAAACAAACATTATATTAATTAATATTGTAAATCAGAAATAATATTATTTCTTAATTCTTACCATATATAATACGATATAAACAAAGAAAAATTCTGTATAAATTTTCGGTTTAAAACACTAGGGACATTTAATAGCAGGAAGTTTTAAAAGAGAAATATATTTTTCATTCAATTTCACTTTTCAGCCTACATTACATTCACAACTTCCGGTGTGTAGAAAACATTATTCCAGAAAAAAAAAACAAACATGCTATTTTTAACAGACGCTGGGTTCTCATTTTTTTTTGTTTTTAATGTAATAAAGCTTAAAAAAAGTAAAGGAAAGTTTTTCACAATCGAATAAAAAACATAATTTTAATACATTATTTTTATCTTAGCACTTAGTATTAAAATTTAATTATATTAAAAATAACAATAATATTACGTAGAACTATAAATTATCTTTAAAAAATCTGATATGGGCACCACATAACTTCCTTGTACGCCTATTAAATTGCATATACAAATTTTTTGCTGCACTTCACTTAAACTTATTTCATTTGAAAGTCAGATACGATCCTCCAATTCTTTAATGAAATGGACAGTTACACAATTGCTGAAACATAACATCAAATATTTATATAATTATTAATTCAAAAATCTTACATGAAATATTGGGATAGAGTATAAATCCCTTTATTACTTGTATTACTAGATCGTATCTAGTATCTCGCATTCGTATCTAGATCGTATCTCGTCTTCGTATCTTCATGAGTTGCTGATGAACATAAGTTTCAGATTTCTGGTGTGTCGTATAAATAAAAGTTAATAATAATTAAACTATTCCCTTTAATGAACACCTGTGTACTGCTTACAAATGTTAATTTCGACCTTACGGTGTAAAATATTCAGTTTTTTATTATCGGATTATTTGGTGATAATCAGAGATTAAAGAGAAACAATCATACGGAAAAAGAAAGATAATATGAAGAAACATATCTCAAAAAAACAACAAGATGAATATGAAAAGGAAAAAAAATGTAACGACCAAGGGAACAATAAAAAAATTAACTGATGTAAAATATAAACAGGAAGAAAACGTTAAGACCAAGGAAAGAATTAAAAGATTAAGAGAGTATAATAAATATAAAGAGGGAGAATATTTGAAAAATAGAGAACGTGTTCACAAATTAAGATCACAAGATTATATCAAACCAAAGATCGATTAAATGAATGGCGACAAAAAACAAATAAACGACATAATGATCAACTCCGACTGTTAGCAGAATTGTCCGATAATATCAGAGAAGCAGTGAACTAAAAAGTAAAAATTTTTTGCTATTTATTATAGATCGGTCATGTGTGTCTCAGTGCATATGTTGATCTTGTGAGAGTACGTTTCAGTCACTCTGTAGTTACATTGTAAATAAAATTAAACAGAAATTCCAGAATAGTTAAATAAAATTAAACTAGAAAATACAAAAATAATAGATTCTAAACTATAATTTTCAATTAATGTTAAATAACCAGATGTTTCACCCACTCTATTACATATACACATTTTTAAAAATATCAAAAATTTTATTTCACAAATAACTTCTGAATTTTTTCTTATTTTTTTTTTTTTTATTGTCATTATTAAATAATTATTTATTATTAAACCTTTTTTACAATCACGGGTTAATAATTATTAATAAATCTCTATATTTAAATTAAAAGAAAAATGGGAAGAATTCGGATTCGAACCAATGTGCCTTCCCCCTGTAAAATCCAAATATTTCATCTGGCTATAACTCTGGAACCAATGAAAATAAGAACCTTCTATGACATATTGTTGAAAAGCTTTCAATGAGAGCATATTACTGCAGATAAGAAAAAGTCCAAAAACCAAAGATTTTATATTTTGTGCTTTTTTGGAAATTTTTGGTTCAGTCAATTGGTATCAAAACGGGAGCTGCACAACTAGCTGTTACAACAGTCCTTAAATCCAAAATTTCATCATACTACGTTTTTGAGTTATGCGAGATACCTACGTACATACATACATACATACGTACTAACAGAGGTCAGATCGAAAGTAGTCAAAATGGATTCAGTTATGGTCAGAATGGATATTGTCGTTGAAATCTGGAAACTGAAATTTTTCACGATCACAATATACTTCCTTTACTTCGTACAAGGAAGTAAAGACATATTAAAAAAAAAAATATTCTTTGATGAAAAATTCAGATTTTGTATAATGTACTTAAGCTAAAATTCATTGATTGCTAAAACTATTTTTTCCTCTATTAAAACATTTAAAATTCATAGTCTGTAATTGATAAAAGAAAAAAATTGCTTAGATATTGTTAAATTTTACAGCCGAACAACTAGAGATATGACTTCCTAAATTTTTGTATAATCACATCCCTTTGAAACCCCGATTTCAAACCTTAATAGCAGTAATAATCCATTTTCAGAAGTCACCATGCCAAAGATTTTGGCATGGGAAGATTTTTGGTCAAAACATTCCCGAATTTTTAGGCCAATTATATGCCAAGCATATATATATATATATATGAAAACACAAATACTAACACACACACACATATATATATATAAACGAATAAAATTTACTCTCTTTTTTGTTTATTCTTCGGAATTTTTGGTTTTGATTCCTGATTCAAAAACCTTTTTTTTTGCTGAAAGCAAAAATTTACAATCGGTTTCTCATGGCAAAATTGTAAGTAAATACTTATGATTTGACCCCCCACCATAAAAACAAACAGAAAATAGTTTTAATATCAGAAAACGTAATGCACTCATTATGTCATAAACATTATCATCTTTGTGTTCTATAACTTGTTTAATCTGTTTACCGCATGTATCCAACACGTTCAATTCGCACGCGATATTTTTTTCCCAATCAGAAGATCCTAACTCACGTATTAACACATGGACATGAACAAATGAAAAATTAAAACACAAACTTAAATAAAAGGTGATAAAGTAAGCGAATATAAATAAATGAAAAGCAACAATAGTGTCAAAACAGCAACAGTAAATAGCAACAATGTAAACAAAAAACAGTAACAGAAATAGGTAAATACACAATTTAAAAAAGTACCTATAAAACATAAGTCTAAAACATAGAAAAAAAAAGTATATGTGATTTTTATGACAATACGATTAACAAACTTCGCTCTTGATATAGTTTATTCTCTACTTTTACTGCTAAGAAAATAAAATATTATAATACCATTCTAAATGTATTTGAATAAGTTTTTATTTGATATAGTTATATTATTTTAAATATACATATTTTTATAAATAAGTAAAATACTTTTGGGAAATAGTTTTCCAAAAATCATTTCTTTTTACTTCCTTATACAAAGCAAAGGAAGTATTGTGATCGCGAAAAATTTCATTTTTCATATTTCAATGGGAATGTCCATTTTGACCATCCATGAATCCATTTTGACTAGTTTCGTCATGACGTTTGTACGTACGTACGCATAACTCAAAAACGATTAGCCGAAGTATGTTGAAATTTCGGATTTAGGACAGTTGTTAACATCTAGTTGTGCACCTCCTTTTTTGATTCCAGTCGACTGAACTAAAAGTATCCTAAAAAGCCCAAAATCCAAAAGATTAGAATTTTGGACGTTTTTTTAACTGTAATAATAAGCTTTCATTGATAGCTTTTCGACGATATATCAGAATAGGTACTTATTTTCATTGGTTGCAGAGTTATAGCCAAATTAAATTTTAATTACTGAAATATTTAAATCTTACAAGGGGAAGGCACATTGGTTCGAATCCGACCTCTTCTCCTTTTTCTTTTAATTTAAATATTTCGATTTATTAATAATTATTAACCCCTGATTGAAAAAAAAAATACAATAAATAATAATTCAATAATAACAATTAAAAAAAAAAAAACAAAGATATGAAAATATATGAAAAAATATTAGAAGTTATTAATATAATAAAATTTCATGTGGTTTTCATTTAAAAAAAAAAAAAATGTGTATATGTAATTTAATAGGCGTACAAGGAAGTCATGCGGTTCTACATCAGATTGTTTTTGTAAATCTTCGGAATGGATATTTATTTTTATAATTATTAATGTAGTTTCTCTAGATATATTTTCCATGAACTTTACTGTTTGTTGGTTAGCAGAAAATATCGATTTATGTTGTTGTAAGCCAATAATGTTCAACGATTTAGGTCAATCTGCTGTTGAGTACATAAAAGAAATTAATGTTATTAGATATGATTCATCAATGGATTTATGTTCTATTAATCACGCTATGGTAGGTTCTTTGTAAGAGTATAAAATTGGATACTAAAGATTTAAATTTTTAATCTAGTTAAATTCGCTAATGGTTTCTGGGCTTTTTAAGAAAATGAAATTTTTATAAGTTTTCAACATGTTTAATGTAATACTGTAAAAGCGGATTAAAAAAAATAAGTTACGTTTAAAAAACTTTTATCTCTTAAAGTAAATATTTTATTTTAAAAAATTCACGTTATTGTAATTTAGTTTATATTTAATTCTAATATAAAGAGTGACACAAAAAAACCTAAGATTTAAATTTTTCATTCGATAAGTGATAATATTTTTGCTTTATTTGACAGTAGTGACATGGAGGTTATGAGTGGTACAAAACATCTGACAAATGAGCGCCCCGGACTTGGCTGTACATGTTCACCCTTGTGACAAAATTCTTCAAAACATGTTGACATAATTGCTGGGAAATGTTGCGTCGAATTTCTTCTTTGAAGTGCTCAGTGGTTGATAGTTTATTGATGTATACTTCATCTGTAAGATAATCCTAAAGAAAAAACTCTTACGGTGTCAAGTCACAAGATCATGGCAGTCAATTCAAATCATCTCGCTGCGAGATGACACGACCATTAAATTTCTCTCGTAATAAATGCATGGTTTCACTGACAATGTGGGATGTTGCACTGTTTTATTGAAACCACATGTATTCCACATACATATTATTAATTATAGGCCATAAAAAGTTTGAAGTCATCTCACAATATCAAACTCCATTGACGGTAAGAGCATCTCCACTTTAATTTTCGAAGAAAGTATGATCCAATCAATCCCCCAACCGAAAATCCACACCAAACGGTCGTGAATGTATAGGAAGTTCTTCAGTATTTTTTGAATTTTCTGATCTACAAATTCAACAGTTCTGTTTACTGATAAAGCCGATAAGAAGGGAATCTATCTCATCGTTAAAGATGATGTTTTTCGAAAATTTGTTATATTGTTATTTTTACAAATTTTACGCTTTATTCAAGTGTGTACTTTTCCATAATCTAACTTCAATGTTTACTAATAACATATAAAAATCTCTACTCTGGTTTTACAGTGAAAAAAATGGCAGCAAATTAAAAAAATATCAGTTCATTTTCGGACACTTTTTATAACTAAAATTATATTAACTTTACTTTTTACATTTACCTTCGCCAACATCTTCATTTAAAACCCCCAAAAAAAGGATTTGTAAAATATAAATATTGAAATTTTCTCGGGAAATATTTCTGTTTCTGTAAAATTTCTTGTAATATTTTGTAAATGCTAGATGATATAAGTAATCATTAATTTACCGATTTTTATAACGGATGAAAACTGCGGAGAAGTTAAATTTAAGGTAGATTCATATCATACCAAAAATTGCAGCATTAAAAAAAAATAATTAAAGTTTTAAGAAAGGTGTAGAAAGTATAGAATATTAAAATCCAGGAAATTACTTATTATAGAAAAAATTTGAAATAAAAAGAAGAATACTTACATAGTTTAAATAATATAAATTTTCTTTTTTAATGGTGAAGCTTGATTTTTGATAAGAGAATAATTAATGATAAGTCATTTTAGCTGCCTCGAGTAAGAGAATATAGTAGTGAATAAATATATATTGGATAAATTATGTAAAGAAAGAGAGTGATTGAATTAATTAGAAAGGTACGTCGTGTGTTCTATTTAAACATAGTTAAGACAGAAAGGGGGGTGGATAAGCTGATATCATTAATACGACTGACTTAAAAAAAAAAGAAAATTTCAGATTTCATGAAAATTGTTTGAGATCTTCAAATAAAATTGTAAACCTAATATTATAAATATTAACTAGTACTTTGAATTTAGTCGCGCAATGTTTTTAGGAGATCTAAGAAATTGGGTTCGGGAAACCACTTCAAATGTTTTTATTTATTCATGTTGAACCTTGAATATATCAGGAACTCAGTTGACCTTAAAATTGGTAAAATTGAAAGTGATTGATCATTATTGGCTATTCCAATACTGGATAAATTTTTTATTTTCTTATGTTTTACTCTATTTATTTTTTATCTTTTAAACTAAACCAATATTGTGCATAAAGTTATATCATATAGAAATAAAAATAAACAATTCATATAAATAGGAAAAAAAAGATAATTTGAGAAAATATTTTTAAAAACATGTTATAATAATATTATTGTTCAAAATAGTTTTATGATGAGATAATGTAATAATGTTTTAATAGTTTACTGTAGTAAAGAAAAAACAAATGTATATTTAAATACGATTTTTTTAAATGAAATTATTATTTTAGTAGCTTAAATGAAATCTGAAAATATTAAAAGTTTTAATGAAAATAGGTAAAAAAAAATTACAAGGAAAAATTTTATTATGAAAATAAAATAATATTATAAAACAAATAAAAATAAATTATATTTACTAAAGAAGAAAAAAGTATACTAAAATATTACTCAAATTAATTCAAAGTAGAATGGTTAAAAATAAAATGGTTAAAAAAGTGTTCATTTAAAACTGGATGTAATTTTTAATTATTAAATATTAAAAAAATATTATATTTAAAAAACATTACAAACTTTATAAAAATAAACAAAAATAAAATAAATTACAGTAAAGAATAACCAGTCGCCATCCGTAGCGCGATTGGTAGCGTCTCGGCCATTAATCTGGAGGTCCTAGGTTCGAATTCCGGTCAGGTGTGGCATTTTCACACACTACAAATCATTCATCTCATCCTCTGAAGCAATACCTAACGGTGTCCCGGAGGTTAAAAAAAAGTTTCAAGTAAATAATAACCAAATAAATAATACTTTTGAAACATTTATAACAAGTTTTTTATTTACGTTATAATAAAAAATAAATAAAAATAATTGTTGATTAGAAATTAAAAAGTAAATAAAAAATCTCTGTAAACTGTTTAGTTAAAACCAGTTTTAACTAAATATTCAGACTATTTTAGATTTCAAGTTTGATTGGTTAGAAATACTATTGTTTCGTAAGAATTATTTATTTAGTTATTAATCATTACAAACATTCTGTTTTTGTATAAATGACGAATACTTGAATCATTTTATTTTTATATAATTATTACTTTTATTAATAAATAGAATTGCAATAATTGGGAAACCGTGATTGATAAAAATAAGAAAAGAAATGTTGAGAAACGACGAAATACTGATCGTAAGGGATGGTTCAGGAATTTAATAATGTGTTATACTTTTTATTATATTATTATAATAATATTATTTATATATATGTATAATTATTATTATAACCTTTTTTCTACTAATTTTTCAGTGAAAATAATTTGAATATCATAATTATTACATCAGATTTTAGCGCTACATAATTACTCTATAATAATGTAATACTAATCATGATACAAAATTGAAAAATATGTTTAAATCGTTTATGTAGAAATGGAATTTTTAATTAAGAAAAGTCATTCACATAAATTAAAAAAAAAAAAAAAATTAGCGATACAGGGAAAATGAGCAAAATAAAATAAATTGTCCGAACGATTTATTTGATAAATATTAAGCTGTAAAAAATTCATTATATAAAATAAATGTCCTGACTGTCTGACTGATTCATTAACGCCCAGCAAAAACTATTGAAGATAAATTGATTAAAATTTGTGTATATGTTCTTTTAACAGTCAGAAAGGATTTTTTTTTAATTCAGAATTAAATGGTTAAAACGGAGTAAGAATGAAATTTATAATTTTTTTTATTTTTCTGTAACAAATGAATATATCAAATTTAATTTGGGTGTACGTAATCTTCATGTGAATATCTAAAAAAAAGATTTCTACATTTTTTTGAAATTCCAGCTTTGAAGGGTTAAAATGGATTTTGAATTTTTTTTAAAACCCGGCTGTTATTTAATTTCTTGGTAAAAAATGAAGATATCAACGCGATATTTGCTGTAATATTCATGAAAATATCTAAAAAAAACATTTCAGAATTTTCGAATTTCGAACTTGAAACGGGTGAAGTAAATTACCAAAAAAATGAACAATGACTGAAACTTTTACTAACCGATATATTCATTAGATTGGCGCTCGCAAATAACCTTCAGATAAATATTTAAAAACCAATTTCGGGTTTTTTAATTTCGATTTTTTAAGTGCTTGGCGCAGTGGCTCAACCAACAACAGCCAGTGCCTGTGTCTGTTGAAGTGCGACGGGATTGGTTGTAACTGCCTGTGGTTACTTAATTAAAAACCATAAAACAAACAAAAATTTAAAAAATGAGAAACAAAGTACGGTTACCTGCTTGTGGTGTTTGTCGGATAACGCTAAGAACTAGGTAAAGTACATTTTTACCTAACAAAGGACAGGTAACCAGCTATAAATAATATTTTTAATAGAACCAGACTCTTTTGGAGATCGCATTCTTCAGATCACTCACGAGTTTCGGGTCCTGAACTGACCAAACTGTTGCTCTGAAGAAATTACTATACACTGATAATTTTTATAAATTGAACAGGCTTTAATTTTTGTTTTTCGTTATTATTCTCCCAAGCTTGAGTTTAATGAACATAGTGGATTCCAGAGGTAGAACTTCCTGACCGGTTATACATCCTCTGATCGCTTTTTAAAACGCAAGTAATAAAATAGCGCGGGTAAAGCGCGATCGCGGGGATCAACAGGTATGGTCATTAGCCCGGTGGAAATTAGTAGCATATGAAAAAAATGCCATACATGAGCGGGATTCGAACCCGGAAACTCTACACATTGTCTCTTTATTCTAATCTAATTATCATATAAAAATTAATCCATTCCATTCTTTATTTTTTAAATATATTTTTGGTTTTAATTAAAATAATATTTTCATTACCTAATGATAGTATGTTTTTGTTGATCATTGTGAGAAAATGCGTGGTTCAATATTTTGATGTTAAATTATAACTTCAGATTTGTTTTATTTGATATTTTTTCCATCTAAAAACGATGATTCTTAATAGTAACTAACAAGACGGTAAGAATGAAATAATCAATTCAGTATAAATATTTATTATAAGTTTATTTAATTACTTTCAAATTTAAAGTATATATATATATTTTTTTTTAAATATTTTCATGATAATCTAAACTAAATGACATATTTTTTAAATGTTTTAAAATTATTCTTGGTGCCTAACGTTTTGAATCACATGCTTTTGATTTCCTTTATTCAATCTCTTTTATTACTCGATCCACTTGTTGAATATCAAACAATTTTGATTTTTCAGCCTGTAAAAAATTACTTTTACACTCCGTCACACACTTATATACTTTAAATCGTTGTATAGGGAGTATAAATAGATGAGATGAGATGGAAATTCCGATAGTTATTTCAAGGGTACCAATTCAGTTATTCTGGAGTTATAGAGTACGAGCAAAAACTCATTGATGTACTTTCATTTCAACGTATTCATTGAAAATTGTAAATAAGTGTTTCTGTAAATTTAAACAGTTTTCCTTAATATTTTAATCATTACACTGCCTCCTACGTTAATTAATTAATTTTTAAAATCTGTATATCAGCAACAGTAATTTTTCCTCTACATTTTAAATTTATTGTGAGAGTTTAAATTAGTTTTGATACCACGAATTTTAATAACCAAAATTATATTCAATTAGTAAATGTATTGATCTTCATTACGTCCTCTACGTTTGTTTTTCTGTTATTCTACAAATTGTAAGTCTAAACTATTTTCTAATCTTTCGATTTTTTGGTTGTCCATCACTGGTCTGTAAAATATTTTTAAAAATTATTAAAATATTAACTATTAAATAGACCTAAAGGGAATTTTATCAGAAAAATGATCTCCATGGTCAACTTTGTACTTATTTCTAGATAATATGAATTCAGTGGTATTACTTAATGCTATGATATTCAAGTAATAGTAAGAACCAAAACTTTAGTCCCGTAATATAAGTGAACAAATCTGAATAGATTATATTAATAATAATTATGCTAATAAGTACCCCAGATCTGCTTTCTGTAGTAACATATTTGTACATCCTTATGAGCAATAAAATTCACCTAACCAATGGGGTTTATCACATCACGTGCCATCTGATTCACACTGATTAAAACACCGCAATCATCGGCTTAACCTTAGGATCCGGTAACTCGTAAAATATTGCATTACCAGACTTAACCATATTAGCTTCGTTTTTTCGTTTTGGTAGAAAACAGGCTTTTACTTCCACGTGTACCTTGTGGGTTTGCTGAATAAGATTTTATTCTGATCGGTTAACCGGTGGTTACCTATATTCCAGTTGGAATCAACTGCAGCAAGCACTTACGCACGATGGTTACATGAATCAACTGTCTTCACTTCATACTGAATTTTGGACCAAAGGTAAAGGATGTGTTCTGATTGCAGACCTGGTTTTAGACTCACCGTTTATTTTAATATACCTAAATTCTTCCCTGGGGTAGTGATCTCACTCCGCCTGACTCACCGTTGAAGGTGAAACCATCCCGCTATTGGGAAAACAATAACAAGGGAATTGACCCGTCCTGAACCCATCCGCTGTTTGATATGGTCTTATCAAAGTGCAGATAATACAATCTTTAGAAATAATTTAGATAGGATATGACCCGGTTGCACAAAATTTCCCTCTGTATTAAAAAAAATAAAAAAAATGTAATCTTCTTGCTTGAATTAAGTGAAAGGAAAACTGTGTGTTCACAAATTAATGGTTGATTCAGTGGTCGTTTTAACATTATCTTCAAGTCACTTTAGTTAACAGCCACCCATGAGGATAGGGACAGTATCCGGTAAAATTATGAATGAAAAAAGTAAGGTACTCAAGTTGTGTAATACTATAATACGGTTATTATTTTCAAACAAGAACTTCCAATCCATTAAACAGCCTTAATGTATAATTTAGAGTTTGTTAGTCAGCTCTGCCAGTAATTTAGAATTTTTCATAAAATATTTTATATTAATTTATTTTATATATTACGTTAAGGGGTTAATTGTTTTTAAATATTATAGTTTTAAGCGAAAGAAAATGTTTAATAGTATTGATTGTTAAAAACGAAATTTATTAAAATTACTAACAATAAAAGTAAGGACTCGTGAAATAATTTATCAAGATGAAGATAAAAAAGATATTTACAACAAACAGTATTATATATCGGCACGGTATATTTATTTTAAAATAAGGCGGTCGTGTGAGGAAATCAACGAAACGCTGGAGGCTAGTGTACAAGATACAGACTCGGTGTTATCAACATCGAATAGTTATCGTCACTGAAGCATGTGGCGGATATGATGGTCCAGGGATGAAGATATCCTTCTCTCATACAGAGGGAGATGAAAAGTGAGGCGGGTGCTTGCCTGCCTTCCCTTGCTTGTATTGATTACGCCATAGTATGCCGGCCTGTTTCCCTTCTGGGCTCTATAGTCGATCTCAAAACTACGCTGCCTTTCCATTTCATATAAATATATATATATACATATACAATAATACATTAAAATTAAATATTTCTTCCATTAATAAGTAGTTTATATATTGTATAATTCGGAAAATATTTGAAATTAAGTTAACTAAATATTTACAATGAATTAAAACATCGAAGTTCATCATGGAATGAATTTTACTATAATAATTATAACATAAAGATAATAATTTTAAAACAATAATTATTTTCAAAAATAACAAAATGATCATCTAAACTTTAATACATTTAAATATTAAATTACACAAAATGATGATAAACGGATAGTAGAATGAATAACAAAGCATGCACTCAACTTTTATATAGCACTTTAGTAGTCAAGAACTTTTGCATAAAATAAACATAAACGGTTATGGAATAAGTAAAAAATAAAAACAAAATTCTTAATAAAAAGAAGACCGAGTTTTCGATTTCAACGCGCTCACTATTTCACAGTCAGCAACGCACTGATTTTTAGACGTTCGATTAATGAGAAGACCCTACACACAAGCATCACTACCTACACATAAGGACTCAATGGAAAATGCGTATAAACAATACACCACTAAACAGTAAACATAACCAAAAATATTTTTTTCAACGTAAATTGAACGAAACTCAAGAACAACTCAACAAACCGTAATGAAATTTTCACTTGTACAACCTTAGATATACTACTAGCATATGTAAATTTTAATGAAACTGATCCAGTTTTGAAGATTTTCGTTCCACAAAATATTATAGATAGTCCTCTTCTCACTCTCTCTCTCTCTCTCTCTCTCTCTCTCTATATATATATATATGTTCGTATGAATAAGGAAACCCCAATTTAAGAGAATGGTTTTTCGTACTTTCTTTCCTCAAAACGTAAAGAAAATTAATTTTCTCTCCTCACTACCAACATGCGACCCAAAGAAGTACAGTACCTTTCTTCGAAAACTCGTAACAAAATTATAAGTTTTAAAATTTTTTAAATAAAATAAAAAAGACATAAAAGTATAAAAAAACACTCTTACACAACATTAAAATTGTTTAAATATTCTAAAATTATAACTATTTTTTTAAAAATATACTATTTTGCATATATTATTTCTATTGCTTCTGAAGTGTATTTTATTATATTTTCCCTTGAATTTTTGTTTCTGATAATGATTATTGATTAATATATGTATGCAATTAGATTTTATTTTTAATTTATATTTAGTTATTTTAATTAAATAAATAAATAGTTAATGTTATCAAAATAAAACTATTAAATGTAAATGTAAGTATTTAGTAAATTTTTTTCACATTTTCTTTGGTTTACACAACACAATTGAACAATTTTTATCTATTAATTTTTATTTTACCTATGTTTTTAATATATTTTTTCTTTTTTATTTCAAAAAAGTTAAATTTTAATTTTTTTATAATTTTAAATGGTTTCAATTACTTTACACAACTGCACAAAATGTAGTGTGCTGTATTTAAAATGCATGTATGTATGTATGTTCCACAGTAGCAGCTCAACAGATTATGAACCCGCGTTGGAATCCTTACGTTACTGGGAGTGTCATAGGCTATATATATATATATAATTTTCAAATGTTATATATACATATATGTATATATAATTTTCAAATGTTATTTATATATATATATATATATAAAATTTGGAAAACTTTATCAGAAGAATGAGTCTTTTTTGAATAACTCGTATCTCAACGCCCATTCTGAACGATTCGGTATACGTGTGAAGTTGTCTTACCAGTGTTTTCATACGACAACCCAAAAAGGACTGTAATGTATTTAGGGTGTATGTATGTTCCTCTGTAGTAGATCAACGATTGAATCGATTTAAATATATGACACCGCCTTGGAATCCTTACGTTACCGGGAGTATCATAGGCTATATAAATATGTACATGTAACATATATATATATATATATATATATATATATATATACTTAAGTAAATTTAAAAAAATTCACTATATAAAAGTACTATAGACAATATTGTTACCCGCTCGATATTTAATTAACCTATATTAAAGAGTAATGCTGTTATTAGCAGTCGTGGTTTTCTTTTTTTCGTTTGTTATTCATCGGTAATTGATGTGTGGATTGTTAAATAAAAAATAATTATAATTCATAAATATTTTATTGTTTATTGTTATTTTTAATGTTTTATTTAACTGTGGTATCCAAAAATTATTTTAAAGATACAATAATCAAACAATCAAGTAAAAATTAATTACGATTTTTTTGTCTTATTATGTTTTTAATTTTATCTTAAATATTTGAAAAAACATCTTTCTTTCTCTATTCAATTAAAATGTAACACATTAAATTGTGAAGTTTATTATATTAATTTTAGGTTTTATGAATTGACTGATAAAACTGACTTATCCGTCTAACTTGCACTGTTTATGTTTATGTCTTCAACGCGCTAAAATTTTAGTTGTTCCTTCTAAAACTTGGAATAGTTGTTAAAAAGGGTTTATGGAAGTATACTCTGCAGTCATTTGTTCTTAGAGAACATTTACAGTACTTACCTAAAAGCCTAGGTAATCATGATAAGGTTTATTAAAGCTTTTATGTTGCAGTAATATTTTCACTATTGTTATTATAGTAGTAGTAATAATAATACAAATAAATTTAATGACTTTCCCAAGGATAAATAGTGTTCTGAATATCTTAATGGAATATTACTTTTTATGGTCCGTTATATGGATGTACTAGTAAAGAAATAAATTATTATATCAATTTCAAAAACATTGATAAACATGTCTACTACCCCTTTTTGTTGATATTTTATGTTAATCAAATCCAATAATTTGATAGAATACAATCGAGCTCATACATTCGATTATTATTATTATTTTTATTTTTATTTTTTTGATAATATAATATTATGAATATTTTTGTTTTCTTTAAAAAAAGTTTACTCTGTTCATATTTTTCCGGTGATAAATTATGTGATAGTTTTCACAAGTTTCTTTTTAATTGATTAACACCCAATTTGAATTTTCTGTAAACTTTAACAGTACTTTTATCAATAAAATAATATCATTAGGTTTTTAATTGTTTATACACTTAAAAAAAAAAAAAAAATGAAAAAGAAAACATGATAAAATCACCATAATAAATAATATATTAACAACATATTAGATATAAAAGTATTAAGACATTAATATTTTTTTATGTTACAGTTTTATAATTTTTATATTGCTTCTTTGTTTTACATAAGCGTCAAAATAACGGTATGAGTAGATCATAGATTTGTTTGTGTTTATGCCTAAAATTTTCTTGTTTATACATTAAAAAATGTCTGATTTTTTAACAGAATAAATATAAATTTATATTTATTTAATTAATGTAGATGACATGAATTTCAAAATTAATACCAGTGTTATTAAGTAATGTATCGGTTTGCCCCAACAAAAATCGGTCATTCTACTTTACGCTGATTTATCTTTATTCATTTCAGGGAATATTTTTAATTTTTTTTTTTTTTTTTTGACTGGTTTGATGCAGCTCTCCAAGATTCCCTATCTAGTGCTAGTCGTTTCATTTCAGTATACCCTCTACATCCTACATCCCCAACAATTTGTTTTACATACTCCAAACGTGGCCTGCCTACATAATTTTTCCCTTCTACCTCTCCTTCCAATATTAAAGCGACTATTCCAGGATGCCTTAGTATGTGGCCTATAAGTCTGTCTCTTCTTTTAACTACATTTTTCCAAATGCTTCTTCCTTCATCTATTTGCCGCAATACCTCTTCATTTGTCACTTTATCCACCCATCTGATTTTTAACATTCTCCTATAGCACCATACTTCAGAAGCTTCTAATCTTTTCTTCTGAGATACTCCGATCGTCCAAGTTTCACTTCCATATAAAGCGACACTCCAAACATATACTTTCAAAAATCTTTTCCTGACATTTAAATTAATTTTTGATGTAAACAAATTATATTTCTTACTAAAGGCTCGTTTCGCTTGTGCTATTCGGCATTTTATATCGCTCCTGCTTCGTCCATCTTTAGTAATTTTACTTCCCAAATAACAAAATTCTTCTACCTCCATAATCTTTTCTCCTCCTATTTTCACATTCAGCGGTCCATCTTTGTTATTTCTACTACATTTCATTACTTTTGTTTTGTTCTTGTTTATTTTCATGCGATAGTTCTTGCGTAGGACTTCATCTATGCCGTTCATTGTTTCTTCTAAATCCTTTTTACTCTCGGCTAGAATTACTATATCATCAGCAAATCGTAGCACCTTTATCTTTTCACCTTGTACTGTTACTGCGAATCTAAATTGTTCTTTAACATCATTAACTGCTAGTTCCATGTAAAGATTAAAAAGTAACGGAGATAGGGAACATCCTTGTCGGACTCCCTTTCTTATTAGGGCTTCTTTCTTATGTTCTTCAATTGTTATTGTTGCTGTTTGGTTCCTGTACATGTTAGCAATTGTTCTTCTATCTCTGTATTTGAACCCTAATTTTTTTTAAAATGCTGAACATTTTATTCCAATATACGTTATCGAAAGCCTTTTCTAGGTCTATAAACGCCAAGTATGTTGGTTTGTTTTTCTTTAATCTTCCTTCTACTATTAATCTGAGGCCTAAAATTGCTTCCCTTGTCCCTATACTTTTCCTGAAACCAAATTGGTCTTCTCCTAACACTTCTTCCACTCTCCTCTCAATTCTTCTGTATAAAATTCTAGTTAAGATTTTTGATGCATTTTTAATTTAACATTAGCGAAGAATTCTTCTTATAGTTTCTGTTAATTTAAAATTCCTATTATAATTTAAAATTATTCTCAAAGGATATTGTCTCATGTTGTATTTGACAGCAAAATATCACTTATCTTGTTCATTACTCCGTTAGCTGTGTTTCCTATTGCTTATATTCACTTACCTGTTTAGGAATCTATCTATAATTTCAGGGTTCAACAATGCTGTTAAATAATGTACTTAATATTTTTTTTAATTTTTCCAGAGTCCTTTTTATTTATTGATATTGTTTAATAACTACGGTGTTTGAAAAATAGTCGATGTTTTATGGAAACATTTTCTGATTTCTGAAAGATAAAACTTTTTGTATTATTTTTTATTTTTATTCATTTATTCTTTGAAGATATGCGATGTATAAAATTTTTAAGGTTATTTACATATTTTTAAGCTATCATAATCATGTCTGTTAAAGATAGCTATTAGTTAAATCCGTGAAAGTTAAAATAAATCTTTACCTACGTCAATGAATAAATAACACAGTACAGTATGTTCCTCATTAGTAAAGAAATATTAAGTGGAAAATACCTCAAATTGATTAGCTATAACAATCCAATACTTCCTATGAAGATAATAACTGATGGCAATTTTGCAGAGATCTAAACAAATCTTATTTAGTCTACAAATTTACAAAATTTGAATGAAATTTTTTTAACAGCAATATTTTACATTTTTGTAATTTTAAAGTAAAATTTGAGACGTTAAAAAGAATTTAATTTGAGGTTATACGTATATCCAATAGCACTGCATGTTTTAGATTATGTGGTAATTTTTTAACATTAGGCTATATTCAATTTTAAACCATAAGTAAAACGTACTACTACATAATTTAACCACCCCGTTTAAAAAAATACCCAAAATATTTAATACTGTCTATAGCTTTTTATTTTACTCCGTTTTTTGCTACACTAAATTATCATTATCTCATTTTCACTGTATAAATAATTTAACTCTTCCTTTTATAATAAAATGGAGCAGTTCAGTTAGAAAAAAACTATTAATAAAATTGTTTATTCATTTGGTAGAAAGAATTGAAAACATTGACTGTCAGCATTCACTGTACCCATAAAGTCAATGTTTTCATTTTGATTATTATTTCATCTGACGTTTGCAGAAGGCTGATAATTTAACTCCTCACTGTTGTATCAACTACCGCTACGATAACTATAGGATATCATTTTTTTTACCATTTCAACTCATTTATGACATCAATCTTTGTTTTATTTCAGATCCATTAAAAGAATTTCCTGTCACGTTAAGAATTATCATAAAACGTTAATTTTTCATCTTTTCTTATATAGGCGGTAGCTTTTTTTAAATGTATTCTTTTTGACCTGTAATATATTATTTGTATTAGATATGAATTTCATTTTAGACTTTATTTCTCTTGATAATTTTATAAAGTTTATTGATTTCAAAAATATATACTAGCTTTGTATATTTTAATGTTAATAGGCATTGCTTTTTTTAATTTAAAATGTAGAATAAGAATAGCTTAAAATGACTGTATATAAGTAATAATAATGATATCTAAATAATTTATCATTAAAATTTACAAGTAACCATAATAGATATTGATAATAATATTAATAATATGTATATATGGATATATAGATATTAATAATAGATATTGTTTCATAATTTTTTTCCCAGTATTGTAACTCTTTGTTATAAACAATAATTGAATATGTAGGTTCGATTTTTTATTTAAAATTTTATTCCATTCACTTATTTATTTTATAATCCCATTCATTTATTCTTTTTAATGATGTTTATCATTAAAAACAGCAATTATTTTTTGGGCTGTCGATAAATAATTATTTACACCATCCTGTAATTTATAGTATGAATATAATTAAAATATATCAGAACATATACAATCTGAAATAGTAAAATTAATTTATAGAATAAAAAAATAAGTAAATCTTTTCTATTAGTATTTTCATTTTAACTTATAATTTCTTGTTAAATAATAGTACATAATCTATAAATAAAAATCATGTATTCTATTTAATGTCATACATGTCAAAATTTGTATTGGTATTGGTACATGTCAATGTCAATATTATAAATTTAAGTTCAACTGTCATTGTTCTGCTGTATAGAAACTTGCCCAGAAGTCAATGCCTATTGATTTAATAGTGAATTGAATCTTGGGAAAGAGCGTTAACCTCGGTTAAAATTAAGTTCATTGTATGTTTAATAGAATAGGAAATTTTATTTACTATTTGTAATTAATTACAATACTCGTATGTTCTTTAACTGATCATTTATTTACATTTATATTTGAAAAAAGATTATTCTTAATTTTATATATTATATAAATATATATATATATAATAGTACATATGAATTCATTTTAAAATAATTTATTTATTTTAGTTCTTATTTTCTTACTATTATATATATGTTACGGTAAAACCCTGAATTCCGGAAAATTTTAACATTTACCAAGTCACTTGGTAAAAGTCCGAAAAAATCTTGAAAATACTTTTTTTTTTACTTTTACCAAATAGTTTTGGTCATTATTGACATTTACCATGGACTGTTGGTAAAAGTTGACAATTCTGTAATGAAATCACTCAAAAGTATGAATTTAAAAATGCTCTTCCCAATTTCGGAATTTCAGTGCACTGCGGGTGAAAAATGAAACTGGTTTTTTTCAGAAGATTACAAAAAACTTTATTTTGTTATATAATAATAAGACATTTCAAAAACTTTACAAGTAATTAATTGATATACAGTAATATTCAGGGATGAATAATTTTCAACAAACTTTTTCAATGGTAAATAGCAATATGTTCGTTGTTATAATTAAATTAATTCTTTCGAGACGACAAATTACAAAAAAAACTGTATAACTAAAAATAATCCCCATCTCAAGTACTAGATACTCGTTACCAAGTAACTCGTATGCAAGAAACATTTGCTCTTCATATTAATTACTTTTTGAATGAAAAATTTTGTTATCCTTTTCAAAGGATAAAGCCGGTAGAATACAATTTTCATTAAGATTAATCGATTAACATTTTTGTGTAAAAATTATTCTTAATTATATTAAATAAAAGAGTCAATCACATTTTCTTAACAGCATGTTTTTTTTAATCATGGTGCTTTGTAAAAGGAAAGACGAATTTTACGATAAATAGAAAACTGGAAGGCTATATTTAAAAAAAGAAACAGAATTTTTAGTTATATTTTTTAAGTTTTTTATATATTTCCTTAAGTTTTAGAATGGTTTAAACGAACAAAATGACTGTATTTAATGAAAAACGTTCAGTTGGGATTCTAAACTTTTTTCCTGCAGCAAAAATTGAAAATAAATTGGGTTAAAAAACAATCCGGGTGTTTTTTAGAGACCCAGACAGTGTATTTCAGAGTTAACTATTAATTTATTATTCTCGCGTTTGAAAATTATTAATTTTAATGCAATTTTTAACTGAAATCCCGAAAATCCCGCGAAATTGAGAAGTGCATTTTTAAATTCATGCTCTTATCTATTTAGAAGTGATTTCGTTACAGAATTGTCAAATTTTACCAAAAAAATATGGTAATGACCAAAACGATTTGGTAAAAGTCCGAATTAAATGTGTTTTCAAGATTTTTTTTTTACTTTTACCAAGTAACTTAGTAAATGTTAGAATTTACATATATATATATATATATATATTTTTTTTCAAAACAGGTTGCCACAATATCAATAATTACATCGTACTACATTCGTCTTACACTGGGTAAGATTGAATAATTAAAGGAAAAATAGCGTGTTAATGGGCTTTGTCGAATAACTAACCGCCTCGGTGTATATTTATTCTCTGTCTTAAATTGCTGGTTCATTTTTCTGACAAATAAAGGTCATTGATCAATTCATGATTAAATATAATTTTTAATATGTCGTAATGATCATTACATCTTTAATATTAATTTTTTTATGTTATATGAATATTACATTGTTGATGAAGATATTAGTTGATAAGAGTGTACGATTAAAAAATGAAATGTAAATCTAGACTGAACAATACATTATTAATTATAAAAATAATAAATATAAAATATCAGCTGGTAAAATAGGGTAGATGAATATAAACAAATTTATTTACTTTTACAAATGAATAGAAACAACGAGATAATCTTATTCATTTATAATTAATAAGAAGAAAAGTAGAAATGAGTCTTAACAGGCTTGACCTTGTAATTTAACCGTTAGAAGATTGATAGCAGTTACCCACCGGGTTGGTCTAGTGGTGAACGCGTCTTCGCAAATCAACAGTTTTCGAAATCGAGAGTACCAACGTTCAAATCCTATAAAAAGCAGTTACTTTTATATGGATTTGAATACTAGATCGTGAATACCGTTTTTCTATGGTTGTTGGATTTCAATTAACCACACATCTCAGAAATGGTCAACCTGAGACTGTAAAAGACTAAACGTTACTTACACTCATGCATATCATCCTCAATAATCCTCTGAAGTAACATCTGACGGTGATTCCCGGAAGCTAAACAGGAAAAAATATAAAAAAAGTTACTTTGAGCATGATATAAACGGTTTGTTACATTTTAAGGAAATTAAATGATGTTCAAGGAAAGTAATTGTTAAATTGAATATGAAAAAGTGATTTGTTATGACAAAATCAAATGGAAATATTAGTACACAGTTAAACTATGGAATTTTAGTTAACAGCATTTATTTATTTATTTTTTTAATAGTAACGTACACTAGAGGTTTAGGATTGACTAAAGAGTGAATCACAAGTAGAAAGTAAATTCAATTCTAAACCTGAAACTTACAAAAAAAAAAAAAAAAATAGAGAAAAAGTTAATATTTCAATCCAGTAAAACAATTTTGAATTAAACATGGTCTTTTTCTGTTACCATAAGTAATACTGGCAAATGATAATTTTTTCATAAACTTTTATTCTACATTAATCAAGTTACTTTGTTTCATATAATGTTTTCAGAAATATATTTCTTTCTATTTCTTAATTTATATATATAAGGGATTATAATAAAGCTAAATTATTTCTTTTTAAAAGGCTTGATGTAAGAGAGTTATAGAGTAGGAATGGTTATTCCTTCGTGTATGTGTGTGTGTGTGTGTGTGTGTATGTGTGTGTGTGTATGTGTGTGTGTGTGTGTGTGTGTGTGTGTGTGTGTGTGTGTGTGTGTGTGTGTGTGTGTCCTAGTGTAGAAGAAGATTTAATATAAGGAGAGGAATTTATTTGAAAATAATAGAATAATATTTATTCTGGGTTGTCCAAAATATTGAATATATTTATAAACCCAATACATTTGTAAAACGAGGTTAGTAATTGAAAAAAAATTAAGAAAAACAAAACATAAAAGAATGAATAAAGATAAAATTGAAGAGGAAATAAACAGAAAAAGTCGACTGAGAAATGAAACAGGATTTGAGAATAAAAGAAAAACTCTTATCTACAAATGTAAATGAACGGAGCATGTAAGAAGAAAGAGAGATGGACAAGAAGAATAGTTGATTGATGACTGTACAGGCGAAAAACATCATACGAGTGACTAACGTGTTACACCTCTCTGAGGTGATATCATATGTACAAGAGAAAAACAATGATTAGATATCTCAGAACAGAAAACATTGAAAAGAAACAAAATGCATATATTATATATATATATATAAATATATTCCATTAATTATATTATAAAGATTGGCATAAACATATAATTACTATAATATGAACCTTTTTCAATTTCTATATTCAATCATGTTCTGTTTCTGATAGATGGTTTCAAGAACTGTATAGGCTTTAGGAAATGTAAAACCAATTTAATTTATTGATTTGTGGAAACTAGATTACGCATGTCAATAACACCATTCTATTTTTGTAGAATACACTATTTCTGTTTAATTTTTTTTTTAACAAAAAATAATACAAAATAAGTATTTTAATAATAATAATCTTGTACTTAATATCAAACACAAAAAAATTATATCAAAGTTAAAAATAAAACCACTTTAAATCTGAGATAAATAAATAATTACAATATTCCAATTATCATGAATTATGTTTAGCCTTATCAAAATAAAAAAAAAAAAAAAACATTTTAAGTAAATTTCAGTAATGCTTTGTTTATATCGATATTATACTTCAAATAATCTTTCTTTATAATATACATTTTAATATTCTGAACTGTATAATTTATTTTGTTATATAAATAACTGAACCAACTATTTTTCTTTATTATAAAGTAATAAAAACGGTAAAATCATCATAAAATAAAAATCTTACAAAAAGAAAAATAAATAGAAATTTCACGAAAAAATTATTATACCTATATGTACATAATTTAATTACTGAGATTTTCCATTAATGCAAGTAATTATGATAGGTTTAGATTAATCATCTTAAAATTAGGTATTTTTCACATTCTATAAAGTTCATTTTTCATTATCATTAAAAAAATACATTGTAATAGATTCCCAGATTGTAATTATTATGAGAATAAAGAAATAAATAACTCTAGCGAAAATTTGTTATTTACTCTAGAAAACAATCAGATATTTTATCAGTTATTTTAAGTTTTTATTGTAATAGACACAATGTCAAGAAACATTTCAAATTTAAATAAATATAAATTTTTTTGAGGAAAAAATTTAATTTTTTCCCCAGGAGAGGGATAGCTCTGCCAGCCGTCCCAAGACCCGCTCTGACGGTAGTGCGGGCTCTCACCTGCTAAAAAACATCCCTTCCAGTCACGCAGTGGCCAGACCTAATCCCTATGGAATGTATCAGCCTCCGCGTGATAACCCGGGATCTCTTCTATCCGATTCGAGATGCCCCATGGGTCCCCTAGGGACGATTGACAGACGGCGACTCCGGGGAGCCCCCGGAGTCGCCAAGAAGAGGTCCAAAAATTTTGGTTTTCAAATTTCAACGGAAATATCCGTTTTGACTATTTTTACTTAGTTATTGACTTAGTTTTTGACTGGTTTCCGCGTGACGTTTGTACGTACGTATGTATCTCGCATAATTCAAAAATAATTGGCCGTTGGATGTTGAAATTTTGGATTTAGGACTGATGTAACATCTAGTTGTATACCTTTCCTTTAGACTGCAATCAATTGAAACAAAAGTGTCCAAAATAAGCCCAATATCTAAAAAATTTGATTTTTGGATTTTTTAACTGTAGTAATAAGCTCTCATTGAGAGTTTTTCAACGATATATCATAAGTGGTACTTATTTTCATTGGTTCTATAGTTATAACCAAATCGAATTTTAATTAATGAAATAATTTGTTCTCACAAGGGGAAGGTACATTGGTTCGAATCAGACTTCATCTCCTTTATATTTCTATTTATTTAAAAAAAAAAATTATTTTTTAATTTACGCGCGTCTTCGCAAATCAGTTGACTTCAAATTCGAGAGGTCCAACGTTTAAATCTTAGTAAAGGCAATTAATTTTATACGGATTTGAATACTAGATCGTGGATACGGAGTTCTTTGGTAGTTGAGTTTCACTTAACCACACATCTCAGAAATAGTTGACCTGAGACTTTACAAAACTACAATTCACTTACACTCATACATATCATCCTCATTCATCCGCTGAAGTAATACCTTACGGTGATTCCCGGAGGCTAAACAGTAAAAAGACATTTTTACATATGTGTGTATGTAACAGATTAGGTGAAACGTATATCAATATCAATATCAATTGAAAATTATAATTTAGAACCGTATTATTTTTGGATTTTCTAGTTTAATTTCTGTTTAATTTATTTAATTTTTCTGTAATTTCTGTTTAATTTTATCTACATTAAAGTTAACTACGCAGTGACTGAAAAATAGACCTTCACAAGAACAACATATGCACTAAGGTATAAATAGCCGATCTTTAATAAATAGCAAAAAATTCTTATCTTTTAGTTCATTACTCCTCTGATATTGTCGGACAATTTCCTATTTGAGTCGGAGTTGATCATCATATCGTTTATTTGTTCAATGTTGCCAACTATTTGATGCCCTTTGGTGTGATATAATTTTTCTGATCTTAATTTGTGTACACGTTCACTCGTTTTTAAATTTTCTCTCTCTTACATTCATCATCCTCTCTTAATATTTTTATTCTTTCCTTGGTCTTAAAGTTTTCTTTCTCTTTATATTTATCATATCTTAATGTTTTTTTTATTTATTCTTTGTTTGTAATTTTATCTTCCTCTTTATTTTTTTTTTGCAACAATTTCTTCCTTCTTTAGTTTTAACATATTCTTCCCCTTTTTTTGAGATGTATTTCTTCATATTATCTGTGTTTTTCCTGTATGATTGTTTTTCATTTTTGATTATTCACCAGATAATCCAATAATAAAAACTGAATATGTTATACTGTAAGGTCGAAATAAACATTTGTAACCAGTATATAGGTGTTCACTAAACGGAGTAGTTTAATTATTATTAAATTTAATTTATATGACACACCAGAAATATTAAACTTTTATTAATCAGCAACTTACGAAGATACAAATGATACTGATCTGGCAACACGAGTAATAAAGGGACTTGTAGTCTATCCTAATATTTCATGTAAGATTGTTGAATTGATTATTGTATAAATATTTGATGTTAAAAAAAACGAATATTTTAGCAGTTGTGTAATTGTCCACTTTATTAAAGAATTGGAGGATCGTATCTCACTTTCAAATGAAATAAATTTAAATGAAGTGCAGTAAAAAATGTGTATATGTAATTTAATAGGCGTACAAGGAAGTCATGTGTTTTCCACATCAGTTTTATTTTTTATTTTAAATTCGCAATAAAAAGGTTCATATACATTTTACATAGATGGAGTTATAATTTCAGCTGGGAGTAAGAAGAAAACTGAAAAGTTCTAAAAAGAAAAAAAAACATTAGGAAAATATTTTTCTAGTGTTCCAAAATAGTGCGTAGATTGTGAATTGCTACGTTAAATTAAAATTAAAAATACGACTTTCTTTCCTGTGCATAACTGTATATTAGAAAATATCGAGTTTTAAAAGTTATCGGTAACTATCTTATGTTTTATTCCACATATAAAATAAAACTTCAGTTTATTAAATCTAAGTTTGAGTATTTCAAAATATTCAACAATTATATTTAGGTAATTTCATAAACAATGATTTTTTAATATTGAATCAAATAATTATCTAGGAAAATAAAAAAAAAAATTCGTAATAATAAAAGGAAACATAAAAGATGCCATAATTATGACAGTCAGTAAAAACATTAGTCGAAATTGAAATTTTAAAATTATAAAAATATTCAAGACATAAAAAAACTTTTTACGAGGGCAAACCGTTTGGTTATCTGGCACACGTACAAAACTAATTGCAGTCTGTAGCCTATATATAGAATACAAAATCGAGGGTTGCAGCATGAGTTTAATTCCTATTTTATGTTAATTGCTAATTACATTTTAAATATTAAGTTCTGTTTTCACTCTAATAATTGTAGTTTTGTTTTGATTTTTTTACTTTCTGACCTTGTTAATATTATTTTTATTAAAAAAGATCATCCTATTTCGTAATTTATAATTTATATATTTTCATTTTAAATAACAATAATTTTAAATAAATTAAATTATTTTTATTGAAAACAAGATAGTCTAAAACTTCCTTTTTTAAATTGTAGGAAGAAGAACATTTTATATTGATTTTTATTATTTTTTAGTTCTGAATTATTTATATAGCTTTAAAAATGTAAAACATAAATCATAAAAGATCTAAAAAGACAAAAGAACTATATTTATTATTCAGTTAATTTTAATTCCTTTATTCAAGATTTAAAAAAAAAAATAAAAATAAAAAAAATATTATTTTTTAAATAAATCCAATTCTATTCATATTGATCTTTCATAAAATGTTTAATTGAGATTCTGTTAACGTTCAAAAGCTATAAATTGTATTAAAAGGGAATTCTTTGTAAATAATTCTTGTTAATGACATAAATATTACTATCTCATATAACATTTTTTGTTCATTTTCAATTTATTTTTATCCAATTTTGTTTGACCTTTAAAATAAAATAAAAATTTGACGTTAAGTTGTTGATTTATTTTTTTTTTCAACTGGCAAAACTTAGATAAAAAATTATTTGTATGAAATCTTAAGTTTTATGACACTAAAAAATGGTCAAATTAATAGTCAGAAAAAATATAAATTTTGTCTTGCAGATTTAACATTAATCATAAAATTGAACTGATAGTATATAAGGAATTGCAAAATAAATAAACTTGGGGAATATTTAAAGAAGGATTTTATAAAGCATCAAACAATGATAACGGATTCATTTAAGTCATCCTTGATCTGATTTACGAATAAGAGTTACAAAAATATTAATGAAAAAAAAATTTAAATTTTTTTTGTTTGTCTTCAGTCATTTCACTGGTTTGATGCAGCTTTCCAAGGTTCCCTATCTAGTGCTAGTCGTTTCATTTCAGTATACCCTCTACATCCTACATCCCTAACAATTTGTTTTACATATTCCAAACGTGGTCTGCCTACACAATTTTTTCCTTCTACCTGTCCTTCCAATATCAAAGCGACTATTCCAGGATGCCTTAGTATGTGGCCTATAAGTCTGTCTCTTCTTTTAACTATATTTTTCCAAATGATTCTTTTTTCATCTATTTGCCGCAATACCTCTTCATTTGTCACTTTATCCACCCGTCTGATTTGTAACATTCTCCTATAGCACCGCATTTCAAAAGCTTCTAATCTTTTCTTCTCAGATACTCCGATCGTCCAAGTTTCACTTCCATATAAAGCGACACTCCAAACATGCACTTTCAAAAATCTTTTCCTGACATTTAAATTAATTTTTGATGTAAACAAATTATATTTCTTACTGAAGGCTCGTTTAGCTTGTGCTATTCGGCATTTTATATCGCTCCTGCTTCGTCCATCTTTAGCAATTCTACTTCCCAAATAACAAAATTCTTCTACCTCCGTAATCTTTTCTCCTCCTATTTTCACATTCAGTGATCCATCTTTGTTATTTCTACTACATTTCATTACTTTTGTTTTCTTTTTATTTTCATGCGATAGTTCTTGCGTAGGACTTCATCTATGCCGTTCATTGTTTCTTCTAAATCCTTTTTACTTTCGGCTAGAATTACTATATAATCAGCAAATCGTAGCATCTTTATCTTTTCACCTTGTACTGTTACTCCGAATCTAAATTGTTCCTTAACATCATTAACTGCTAGTTCCATGCAAAGATTAAAAAGTAACGGAGATAGGGAACATCCTTGTCGGACTCCCTTTCTTATTACGGCTTCTTTCTTATGTTCTTCAATTGTTACTGTTGCTGTTTGGTTCCTGTACATGTTAGCAATTGTTCTTCTATCTCTGTATTTGAACCCTAATTTTTTTAAAATGCTGAACATTTTATTCCAGTCTACGTTATAAATTTATAAAAAAAATAATAATTGATCCTGCAAGGTTTAGGAGATGTATAAGCGGTAAATTTAGAAGTAACCAATAAATAGAAAGTAAAGTATATGTGAAACAAACCCAATAAAAAAAGACGAAAAGAATATCTCTAAAAAAAAAATTATATATATATATATATATATATATATATATGTATTGAAAAATAACAAATTTAAAAAAAAATAATACCCTAATATTGTAATAACTATGTTTTCTAACAACGTAAATTTTGCTATGTTTTTTTTATTTACGATAAAAAAGCAAACAACATTACTGATAAAAAAAAATTATCAATTATACGAGTTATTTTTTGTTAGTTCGTGTTTACGGAAATTATTCCATGAAAGTTTACATTACAATTGAAAATTGTGTCAAACACATAGGCTTTTCTTTTAGTCATTTATTTTACTTTTGTCGGTTTTATATCTTTTAATGCGAGATCTCCGTGTCTTACAGTCTTAAGAATATATAATGCTCATATTATTGCCGGCTACTTTGACGACTTGTTTGCGTGAGATCGGCGCCTTTTTCCCTTATAATATTGTTTTTCAGGCGTCCATTACAGACTGAAGAGTTATTTTATATTTATTCATAACATTCAAATAATTTTTTCCATTTATGATTGCTTTTCTTGACTAAATGACCGTAATTATTATCAATTAAATAATAATAATATTAATAAATAACAAAAATAATTACTATTTTCTTTTATGTGAATGAAAAGACGTTTGATCAATCTAAAGATAGAAAATTTTATTCTTCATCAAATTTTAATTAGTAATTCTCAATTATCCTAGAGTGGATTATCTAATTTGAGGCCTGTTTGAGATGGAATCCGAAAAAATTATTGCTTTTAATTTTTAAAACAAATTTAAACATCTAACTACACACGATTTTAAATTACACGATTTTTTTTTAGAGAATGATTTATAAAAATAATTTATTTGTCAGTTAAAAAATATAGAAAAAAGTAAGTAAAATAATTGTGTTACTTGCTTATCTTTAACTTCCAATGATTTTTTATTTATGTTAGTCCTCAAATCTTGCATCCTTAATTTAGTATACCTTCTGACTGCCGATTGAAGACATTTTGCACAGTTACTAAGGACGGGTGACAGTACAGCACTCCACACTTATTTTTGCAAAAACCTCCCTTACGGGGGTAAGAGTGCAGATGTAATAATTTAACAAACTTCTTGACATTGCTTTTGATGAAATTTTTACAGTTACTGAGGTCGAGTGACAATACAATATTTCACAATTACTTTTGCAAGCATCCCTTCGTACGGAGGTAAATTAAGGGTGGAAACTGAGGGTGCGGGCGTAACAAATTGCAAAATATATAAAACGGCTATGTCGGGTTTTTGGGTTCGCAGATGATTTGCTGAACGCCGAATTCTGCCGTTAACTTTATCATGGAAATCAACCGTCCATAAAATGCAAGGCATCACTGTAGATTACGCAGTTGTTTATCTTGGTCGAAAGCTGTTTGCTGAAAGTCACGCGTATGTCAGCCTTAGCTAAGTTAGATCTCTCGATGGACTTAGGATCGAAGAATTGGACAACTCTAAATTAACAGGAAGGAAACATTACAATAGTGATGCATTATCAGAGATGGATCGTGTATTGTATTGATAATTGAAATTTAATTTGATTAATGAACTGTAGAATAAACACTGAATTGAACATAACAACTTTATTAACAAGAAATGATACTATTACTTTTAACAAAAGAATATTGATACATAATAGTTGGCGACTTGGCCATGTTGTGTAATTGCTCTCTTAGTGCACTAACAATTAAAGAATAAAATTAGGAAGCAAAACATTATGTAAAAAAAAAAAAAGAAGTAAAACTAATTTTTCAACATATGTAAAAAAGAAGTAAAACTATTATTTTGTATCACATGGTGTACGAGATAGTAGCGCTACTGAGTGCCGCTACTTGAATAGTTCGATCTTATGCAAGCGACGCAACAGATCGAATGAAAAATCTTTTATAAAAACGTTTGTCGAAAATTGTAATTAAATAAATGAAATAAAAACTTCACTGTAAAACTTCATTATGGAAAAACTTCACTATTTCGTTACTTTGTACAGTGATTGTTTGATTGGAAAGTTGTTTGATATTTTATAAATATATTAGAAATTTCAATACATGATGTTATCTTTTGAAATACAAATTAATATACTAATTAAACTCATACAAGATGTGATAATAATTTAATGAATTATACCTAAAAAGTATAAAGCAAGTTTTTAAAAATTTTGAAAAATATTTGTAATATAATTTTAAAATTAGCAAATATAATATGGATTTTTTCTCTTTCGGTTGAATCATAAAATCCAGTAAATACAATGTTATTAATATTAAATAAAAAATAAATAATGATACCTCACAGCAAATTCTACATTACGAAAATTTGGAAATCATATCAGTTCAATTTTAAGACCTGACAAATAATTCTTTTTTAAATACCATATCTCTTTATAATCCATAATATTTGCAAATATACAGATAATTCCAACTCTGTCTACAGCTGACATGAATGCTGATCTTAGTGACGCGACAAACCACTTAAATTCTTTAATCACGATACTCTCCTTTACGCTGAACCTAGATTTCTCATGATCTTCCTTTGACGTATGAGAAACGGAAACTGATACTTCTCTAGATGTCTCGTTTCATGTGTAAATTTCTCTAATTTTTCTAATTAACAATCTTAAATACATCTGTGTGAGCAACCGATCTTTTGATTACAGCTTCATTTTGATTTTCGTTTCTTAAAATAATTTTAAGATCTCAAGGACTTTAATTCTGATTGATAATGTTTTTGATAAAGTCCAAGATTCAGTACCATGCAAAAACATAGAAACAAGGTAGTACTTGATTATTTTCTTCTTTAAAATTGACTAAAGTTAAATTGTAGCTATATAGACAGTTGTACTGATAAAATTGATTGCTATTGTTTTTTTTTTTGTTTTTTTGGGGGGAACAATCACAATTGTAAAAGTTTTATAAGCAGGATTGTAAGTATACAAAATGTGATATTAATCCAAGAGGAATATTACCAGAGAAAAGGTCATCGTCATCGTAGATTCTATATTAACTTAATACCATATTTTTCCTCTTTTGAACGTTGTTTTAGAATTACTTATAAAAAGAAATCTACTGTAAGAAGATGCTAATGGTTTTAAATCTATGAGTATTTTTGTAATGAGAAAAATTTTTTTTTTTTTAATTTCTTTTATGGAATTAATATTTATTACTACGATTAAACTATACCGAGTAAATTTCTAGAAAGATCATAATGTACGGTTGAAAACACTAATATTAACAAATATATTACGTGATATCTTACAGGCGATGATTATTATTCAGTGATGTCATGTCCCTTATTTCATTTATAGTAAAAACATAATCAACTTAGCAAGAACGTGCGTTACTACGGATACTGTTTACAAATTTAAAGGTTTTTTTTTTTAATGGTATTCAACAATGAATGACAGTTACAGGATTTTACATCAGAAATCCCATTCTAATTTCACAACAAAAATAATTAAGATCCCATTCGAAAACTATACGTGTAAATTTTAGAATTAATGGTATTACATAATTATACCCGAGAAGAAATTATACGGTAGATTTAATTGTAATTATGTGAGCGAAAATATCAAATTCTTTAAAAAGAGGGAAAGCAAAGAATTCATCATTGAAATCTTTAAATAATAATTGTGGTTGGATGAACGGTAAATTTTTATGGAATGATTTTCAGTACGTTAAATAACCCAATAATTTTGATTATAGAAATTAATCCATTTTAATGAAAATACCTACCAAAAATATCCATTAAACATACGAACAATGCTCAAAACTCACCTAAAAGTATGTAAATTATAGTTTAATGGTGAAAAATTACAGAAATATCTATTGTTTAATGTAACACTGACTTTAATTCATCCAAGAAATTATTTCTTCTACTTAATTTTTATTCTTTTCCAATTTTCTAAAGAACATACAGAAAAGATAAATGATGCGGAATTACTTTCAAATATGTTATACTACTCTCGATAGAATTTCTAATATTGCGGGCATTAAACATGAAAATGATATATAACAATATCGGAAAATTAAACTTTTATTATAATTTAAAAACTTACCGGTGTAACTTTTATCAGGTACACTGATTAAATTTTGATAAGTCATTTATCAGATAATGATAATGTTGACTCGCATTTAAAGAAAACTTATATTACTAAAGAAGTAATTACAGCTCATTTTGAATAAATTGAAAATGGAATTTGAGAAAGTGGAAAAGTTAATAAACGATTTAAATGCGATTATGATAAATCCGTTTACGAGTTAGTAACGAGAAAAAAAGATTGTATCGGTGCCCGAAGTGAGTACGAAAATATCGATAATGGTGAGGGTACGTGGTGAGGGACAAGGTTGACTCAATATGTCGCACCGTTCCCTACTGAATAACATGTAAAGTTTGATCGATTGTAATACTTGTAGTCCCAAAGAAGTTTATAAATGGACCAAATATTGTTAGGTAGCCTGACGCTTATCTAATAAAAAAACAGGAAATCTGATGGAAAGAACAAATATATTAAACAACTGTTTTAACGAGTTTTTTTTGTAACCGACTGTACATGTCAAAATGTTATTTTCATATAATACTTCTTAGCTTACATCTTTATTAATACCAGTGTTTTATTATATTTATATTTATGATATATATATATATATGTTTGTTAGTGCAATAATACGGTTATAGGCAAATTAATATGAGGCTAACTCATTCCGAAAATGCTTTAGATTATTATAATGAAAAATCAAGAAAAAAATGAAAAAAATATTACAATTTATTCCTGCTTAATGTATATTAATAATAAATTTTGTATATTACATAAAATATGTGGGGAGGTGAGTAGTAAAGTCGTTTCCCATTTCCTTCATTACAGAGAGGAATGAACTGTTGCATATTAGCTACCTAATCTCACCGAAACTCAGGCGATATTTAGCTCTACAATTTTCACTCTATTCTTCACAAAGACTAGTTATGTAATGTGTGTTAATTTCAAATAAAAAGAAAAAATGTATCTAGCTAATGTACTTTGTACCTCGAACGCTTTACAAACATCACAACTCTAAAAAAATCTTGATAAGTATTATAAAGCAACTAATGTAATAATATATTTTTTACGTTAGATATTTAATTTTTTTTTTTTAATGAAATTAATAATTAATTTAATAAAAAAATATGCTGTAATTATTGCAGTAGAATTAATGCTTCGCAAGATATAGCATTACAGACTTTTTTTTGTTATTTAATTTAAACTACCGGCATAAATTCTCTTTTTAAGAGTATAAGCTACCCGGAAAAAATCTCAATATGTCACATAATCGAGAATACATAATATCAATTACCCTTAAATATTCACCGTGTTTTCTTTATGAAAGCGTTTTGTTTCAATTTTTTGACTTAATTTTCAAGATAAAAAAATTGTAAATTAGACTTTATTTATTGATTATATTTTTTATCTGACATTAAAAGTAATTTATATATATAAGTGAATTAAATTACTTATAGAAATAACTTCCAAAGGGTGTAGGTTATATTTCAGTTTGACATCTACACGGTGTAAAATTAGGAGGAAGACTGAGGGTATTTGTAAGAGAAACCTAGACCTGTCATGAGTACAATTTTAGATTTTGAAAGAAAAGTTATTTTTTGTAGCATACATTTTAAAACAGCTATTTGTCCGGAAACTATTTTTTTTGTAATTCAGCTTAACGATTAAGTGCATATTAGATTATACAGAATCTCTTAATATCTGCTAAATTATAAATGGATTTTACCAAATGCATTTTATAAATATATATTTTTTTCTTTTTTTTTATCATCCACAGGGTTATAAAATTATAGTATTCTCATTTTATAACCCTGTGGATAATAACAAAAAAGAGAATATTATTTTCTTCAACAAAAGAAAATGCTAATTTTAAAACGATATTGAAATACAGAAGTTTTAATATTAATTAATTATTAATATCTTTAAAAACATATCATTAATTCTATAAATAATTTAGTTACAAACAGCTATAACAGCAAGAAATATTTAAAAAAATTATAGATTTTATTCAGACAGATAAATGATTTTGCTACATAAGAAAAATAAATACAAATTTAAATAAAGTAAAACTAAAGAGGGCACAACTACATACAATCGCGCGCGCGTGTACACACACACACACACACGCGCGCGCGCGCGCGCGCAAACATTGCATGGACGTAAATATATACATTTATTGCACTAAAATGTTAATATTATATGATTTATTGATTTATTTTTTTTAAATATTGTTGAAACGTCAGTAATAAGGTATGAATCATTATCAGATGTCTTCAGCGATAGCAAAAATTATTGTAAATAATATAATGCACGTTAAAAAAGGAATTTTTAAGAAGTAGCAGAAATATTTCAATTTCCACTTTTAAAATTGTGTCAGATATTTTGATATTTATTTGGTATTTAATTAAGTATTTTTACAATTTAAAAAAAATTATAAATCTATTTTCATATGCGTATGAGTGTGATGTATTGCAAAAAGATGTAAGATGATTATAGCAAATAAAGGAGATATTCTTTTAACAAATTTTTTAATCGCAAATAGCTTCTAGTTGATTTCAAAATGATGTATGTGATTTATAAATAGTTAAAAAAATTCTGATGTGGACACCACATGACTTCCTTGTAAGCCTATTAAATTACATATACAATTTTTTTTTTTTTTTAATGAAAAATTCTGATATTTTTTTTTGTTATTGAATTTTTAATTTTTTATTTATTTTGAGTGCATCATTTCTCCCTCCCCCCCCGGGACCAAGACACATAACTAAGCCTTAACACAGCTCCACGGTGTCCCTTCGCCTCAAACTGTCTCCCTAATGTTAAAAACTAAGAACTAATGTTCCCCCAGGCAGCAGGGACTCGGTCTTTTGGTGATATGCCATGCCTCTAATGAGGAAATACGACAGGATTCATTTCCGGGCGCCGGCCCTGCATCCATGGCTCCCAAAAGCGTGCCCATGAGCATTGCAGTGCGAACACTTAGCCTCCGTTGGACAGTTCTTACGGGTATGCCCCTCAGCCCCAAAAATTGAAACATCGTCCCTTTCTCTCAGGACCGCCGCAGGTTCCCGCCAGGTGCCTTATACTCCAACAGGGTACGTAGAGACGAAACGCCGAATCTAGTCAAAATGAACTCAGGAATGGACAAAATGGATATTTCCGTTGAAATCTGAAAACCGAATTTTTTTCGATCACAATACTTCCTTTACTTAGTACAAGGAAGTAATAAAAGTTACTCAAAATAACAAGGAAAGTTAAATTTTAATAGGTTTTTTAAATTAAACTATGCCAATTACGGCATAGTTTCTTTAACATAGACTACATTTAATAGCAAAAATAAGTTGAAACTAAAAAAAGAACCTTTTTCTACTATTTATAAAAAAAAAAAAACGAAATATATATTTTGACTATAGTGTGCTATGGTGGTAAAGCGTCTTGCAAACGAAGGTTCTCCTAAGCTGTAATTTTTGTTGTAGGTTATAAAAAGCTATATTTTTTTATAAATTTGAACGAAAATATATAAACAAACTATCGGAAGAAAAGTAAAATGTGTAATTAAATTTAAAATGAAGTATTTAGAGATAATTCTTTGTTAAGTAAAATTAATTTCGTTTTTATTTTTATTTCGTAAAATTTTTAATTCCCTGTATGCAACTAATTTGGATTAGGAATGTAATACACTAACTGATGAATGGAAACTTGTATTACAGTTTGCGGTCAGTTGACATGGTCAACTGGAGGTCCCGTTGACTTCAGCAGAAAGCATTGCGTGAACAGACATGCAATCAAGCTCCGTTATACATTTGCATTGTACACTCTAATTAATGGTAGTAATTGCATTGTGCAATGTGAATCCACGATTAACTCTGTACAACTGCACCGAACTTGGACGTTTGCTTGTTCATTGGTATCTAGCTTTCTATGCTGAATTTGAATACAGATTAAATTGTAATTAAAATTATTTTTATTAGTTTGTCATTAAATCCTAATTTATACAACAAATATGATAATTTCATAAGTTAAAAAAAAATTAATAAATTGCAAACAAATTGGAACACACTGCCGAAAGGAAGTGGAATTAACTGCTTACCCTTTACGAACGAAAATGCAATTTTTTTTAAGTATATCGAAACGGAAGTAGAACAAAAAAACAATCAAAAAGATATCATAAAGAAAGTAGGGCTAAATATATCCTTTAAAAAAAATAAAATCGTGATTAATATCAAATATTCCCCTATATTTCTAAATACGAAATACAGAAATATCTTCAGTCAATAAATTTAAATGTCTAGGAGAAATAAAGGAAATTAGTGGTTTAGATAAATAAGCCAATATTTTGGTTTTCTTACCAAAGAAAATTCTAATCAATTCGCTAATAAATCCAGACGACCTGTACGGATCAGATCTGTTTTAAATCAGGTGAAATAAATGCAACAGAAAAGAAAGCCTTTAGAAAAATTCTAAAATCACTAAAAAAAATGTACAAACCTATACAATTAAAATAGGAAAGATTTTTACAAATACAATGAAACTGAGAAAATGTCAGATTCATTCATGAAAAAAAGAAAGTGAAATTCTTTGGTCACCTTATAAGAATGGATTCAACTACATTTATATAAAATAATTAAATAAATAAAAATATTTATTTATAAAATTAAATTAAATAAAAAAAATAAAATATAAAAATATATAAAATTCATATTTTATTTTAATAAAATAAAATATAAATATTTTATTAAAGAATTAATAAACATCTGTAAATTAGAAAGATCTAAAAGAAATGAAAATATTTGAAGAAATATTAGAAGATATAGTAACGATACAAGATTTCAACGGTTTCCAAAAGCAGTTAAAAAAAACAACCAACTTCTAGTCAGAAGGTAAAAGTAAAACGTAACAATAAAGAACTGTTGAAAAATCAGGAATAAAACTCCCAAAATAAAAGAAATGAATGCAAAAATTTGCTTCACGTGGTCCTCACTCAGCCAAACTCAAAAACAGAAATCCCGAAAAAATATAAATTATTACGTGATTAAAAATTTTCTGGATAATGTAAAACAAAGACTAAAAACTGAAATGAAATATAATCTCATTGGGATCTGCTCCAAAGGAAAATTTTTTTTTTCTTAGATTATGTTGGTAATCTCTTAACTTAGATAGTTAATAAACTAGCATTTCTCTTAAAAATTATAATAGCGAAACAGTGTTATAGATTAATTTTGTATCCCTTTTTCCAAAACAGTTTTATTTACTTTTAGTGATTTGTGTTTCTTATATATTTTATCGACTTTGTTTTATGCTTTTTCCTTAAGCTTTATGCGCACGAAAATCACTTGGCTGTTAACCTTCGGATAGTAGTATAGATATGAGACGACTAAAGAAGCTGCATGTATTGGCTCTAGAGGCAGTTGTGGGTTGAATAACATTCTTTTGTTACAGAAATATTTACGAATTATTTTGATTTAGTAATATAAATTCGTTCGTTTTCTTATTTATGAATTATGAATCTTTTAATTTACATGGTTTTGACTCTGTTTCTTTGATGTGATCACTGTTAATTTGTTATATATCTTCTTTTTTTCGTATACGACTTGTGACTATTGTTTTTATACGCAATTGCTTATTTTCTTTTGTTAACCATTCAATGTTATTGTTCTCAATACCTATCTTAAGTTATGTTAAAATTTAATTTTTTTTCTTAGCAGTTAATTTTCGAATTATTTGTACTTTGATACGATTAGTTACATTTTTTATTTTTTATACTTTTTATTGTACAACTTACATTGTGTTTAAACCTATATATTGTCTTGGGATATATCACTGGATGCCTCCCTTTCACGTCATTATTACTCTGTACAATTTACTGATAGTTTTATTATTCAGGAAACTGATAGTAAAAAAGAAAATTAAAAGAACAATTGCCGCCAGAACAAAAATTAAAATTTTGATTATTTAGAGCTCTTGAAAATTCACTTTATTAAGTAAATTTCATAAGAAAGCTACCTATTGTAACGGGTACCATGATTCGACTTCCGAAAAATTTCGACATATCTTCGCGTCTCATATCTCTCAAATCCCAAAACTACTCAAGCTCAAAAGTTTATATATAGATTTATATATATATATTTCACTTTCTTATGGACACAACTGCCGTAATTTTGCGCCAATCACTTTCAAATTGTTCCTTAAAAATAACTTGTCACAAAATCTCGGTCGAGTTCGTTAACGGTCAAAATCGGACTATGAGGGTGGAAGTGTGGCGGCTTTTTTGAAAAACAAATATCGCTATAACTTTCTTATTAAGTAAAATATCGAATTCGTTTAAAATTCCTACTATTCTTTGGATAAGGGCCTAAAACCTATGTAAGTAAAGGTTTTGATATAGCCAACCATTGGTCCAGGGGGTGGAAAAATTGGGTTTTAAAGATAAAAAAAAATCATACCTCCCTTAATAGGCACAGTATCGAATCGGTTTTAAAGTGGTCGTTAGTCCTTTAAACATTACCTAACCTTTGAAACAATTTTTGATATGACTAACCCTTACGGCAAGAGATGACCAAAATATTTCTGGAATTGAAAGAAGATGGGCCTTGTCGTATGCTAAACATGTGAAATTTTTTCACATGCGATCATTGTCGTATTGAGTAAATCTGAAATTTTTCTTAATTGTAAGGTGGAAATATGTTTTATCCCCTACTTAGCACCGGTAAAATCTACCTCCGCCTTCCGATGTGCCGAAAGGAATTTTTTTATTTCAATATTCTTCTAGTTCTTCATTACTTTTATTATATACAAGTATTTATGAATACGATTACACTTGTGCAATTTTTTTGCAGTTTTAATTTTTACTACTCATTTTACTAAACCTTATAGAAACTACAAGGTTTAGTAGTTTTACTACTCATTTTACTAAACCTTATAGAAACTACAAGGTTTAGTAGTTTTAGCGATTTAATAAAAAAATTATAATTTTAGAAATAGTTTAAATAAATCAAAATGAACAATATGTTCATTTTGATGGGGTAATATGTCTCCAAAAATAGATGTTTTCTTCCAGAATATAATAATAATAACAGTAAAAAATGAGGATATATTCGTTTGTTCAGTAAGAGGTATAATATATTAAGCATCAACATTACTGGATGAATTACGATATGAAAATATAGCTATAGTAAAAGCTTTCAATATTTTTGGTTTGAAAAATATTTATTTAGACTTTTTTTTCGTAATTATGTTCTGTGTACCTAATTATGTAGATGGGAAAATTGAACATCAGTAAGGTCTCAAGGCTTTGTATTTTAATAACAAAGTAATTTATTCCAAATCTCAAATCATTCAAGTCATAGACCTTGTTAAGTCTAATAAACAGAATGAATGGTCAAGGGAAGAGAGAATCATTAAAAATCCTGAAGAGGTTAAATAATTCTAAAGTATAGAAATAAACTAAAAAAAATTCGATAAATCTTGGTTTTTATTAGGGTTTAAATACAGAGATAGAAAAACAATTGCTAACATATACAGGAACCAAACAGCAACAGTAACAATTGAAGAACATAAGAAAGAAGCCGTAATAAGAAAGGGAGTCCGACAAGGATGTTCCCTATCTCCGTTACTTTTTAATCTTTGCATGGAACTAGCAGTTAATGATGTTAAAGAACAATTTAGATTCGGAGTAACAGTACAAGGTGAAAAGTTAAAGATGCTACGATTTGCTGATGATATAGTAATTCTAGCCGAGAGTAAAAAGGATTTAGAAGAAACAATGAACGGCATAGATGAAGTCCTACGCAAGAACTATCGCATGAAAATAAACAAGAACAAAATAAAAGTAATGAAATTTAGTAGAAATAACAAAGATGGACCGCTGAATGTGAAAATAGGAGGAGAAAAGATTATGGAGGTAGAAGAATTCTGTTATTTCGGAAGTAGAATTACGAAAGACGGACGAAGCAGGAGCGATATAAAATGCCGAATAGCACAAGCTAAACGAGCCTTCAGTAAGAAATATAATTTGTTTACATCAAAAATTAATTTAAATGTCAGGAAAAGATTTTTGAAAGTGTATGTTTGGAGTGTCGCTTTATATGGAAGTGAAACTTGGACGATCGGAGTATCTGAGAAGAAAAGATTAGACGTTTTTGAAATGCGGTGCTACAGGAGAATGTTAAAAATCAGATGGGTGGATAAAGTGACAAATGAAGAGGTATTGCGGCAAATAGATGAAGAAAGAAGCATTTGGAAAAATATAGTTAAAAGAAGAGACAGACTTATAGGCCACATACTAAGGCATCCTGGAATAGTCGCTTTAATATTGGAAGGACAGGTAGAAGGAAAAAATTGTGTAGACAGGCCACGTTTGGAATATGTAAAACAAATTGTTAGGGATGTAGGATGTAGAGGGTATACTGAAATGAAACGACTAGCACTAGATAGGGAATCTTGGAGAGCTGCATTAAACCAGTCAAATGACTGAAGACAAAAAAAAAACTTGATTTTGTTTATATAAAAAATTGTAAATAGTGTATTTATTGTTTCCTAAATAAATAATACTTATCTTTGCTAAAATAATCGTAATACTTATCCAAAAATATTAATTTTAATGCTATGGAAATAACCTTTCTGAAACATCAATGTTCATGATTTTGCTATTTTTCCAATTCTAAAGATGTTCTTACGACATCTCCTTGTTGACAACAGAGATTGGTTGTATAATGAACATCATTATTCTCAGAGAAACTAATTCTGTTCCTCTTGCACTTAAAGGATTTAGATGTATTTCAATCAAAGAATTTAAGAAAAAATCATCCTATTTATAGTTAAATATTATTTTTGAAGGCCACTATTATCAAATGGAAGAAATATTTATCTTAGGGTAAAATTTTGTTCATAAATTGTTTTTAATCAAAACAAATAGAAATATACTAAACATCCGGAGCAATAATAATCCATTTCACTTTAAATACGAGTAAAATAAGTTGTAGAATTATTTATCATTAAAATTATGAATATTAATTTGAATTTAGCACTTTGACCTAAACTAACAAATTTATTACAGACATATAGGTAATGAAATTTTAATTTAAAAAAAAAATCTTACTTTCCTTATTTATATAATTTGACAATAAAAGTTTGTTAATTTACTTATTTCATATTACTTGTAGTCAGTCAATTCAATCAAAATCCTTAGCTTTTAATAAATATCATGGTAAGTATAAATTAGACGTGACTAACAATTTTGATGGAAAAATTTAACCGTATATTAAGAAATAATAAAAATTC
Source organism: Lycorma delicatula (assembly GCF_047948215.1). Lineage (NCBI taxonomy): Eukaryota > Metazoa > Arthropoda > Insecta > Hemiptera > Fulgoridae > Lycorma > Lycorma delicatula. Next base: position 15,295,398 of record NC_134463.1, on the reverse strand, counting down.
ACTCTTTAGATAATTGGAGACAATAAAATTGCACTCCTGAAAATAATTTTTGTTATAAAAATCAAATTATTTGAGGATAATAATATATAAAGGACGAATAACAAGTCGCAAAAATGGTCAGGAAATTAAAGATTAATCCTGAATAGAATTGTTTCAAATTATACCGATGGTCGAATAGTGATCGGGATTCTCAAGTGACGATGTAGAAAACAGTTAGAACAATACATGTTCAAGGGATTTTATCTGTTCGTAAAAGCCAGGACTGATCAAAGTTCATAAAAATAGAGGTCACTTACTTTCCTTGCCTCATAGCTAGAGAGCTATGCTGCAAGAAGGAAAGTATAGTAATGGTTTTTTTGCATTTCTCGGTGTTTCATAACCCAGGTATCCCCCCAAAAACCGAATGTTCATACGTAATTAAGGATGAACGTGTGTAAATGTGTTGGCGTTTTTGAAACTTAATAAATTTTGACTGGTAAAAGCTATTTTTATAAAATTATGGGGCAATTTGTTGGTAACGTTTAATATCACTATCTCCAAGAGGTAAAGTAGATCATTTTTTAAGATCAATTTTTTAAAAACTTTCCCAACGTAACTCCATTCTATATTAAGCTAAGTACATGCCTGCATTTTAATCTTTACATTTGAAAATAAAATGCCCCAAAATTCCCTCTTCCCAAAAATTGAAAAAAAAAATCTTTTTATTTATTGCACATTTTTAACAGATTTCTTTTATGTGTTCTAGCTAGTAGTGCAGTTGACCCAAAAAAATACTGTTGGGCAATGTTGAGGGTGGAGAACTAAAAATATTTTTAAAATATAGATTTTTTTCAGATTGTAACTTTTCCGTTGTGTTTCTTGTATAATTATTTTTCCACTGTATAAAAATAAATAATCATTGCCAGGAAATTATTACAACTTTGTTGTCACCTTTTTTAATTTAGTTTTAATTATGATTTTTCAATTTATTTCTCTTGTTATCGTTTAACATAGAATATATTTTTATAGAAGGTACTAAGAAAATGTTTTAGACAGTTTTTATAAACAATCTAGTGAGGTAATTTTAATCTTTTTAATCAAAATGTGTTTTATACACGTACTGTAAGTAAAAAAATAACAAAATAATCCTCACTAATTATTTGACAAATATTTGTGGCTGTACAAAAAAATTAACAAAAAGATAAGAATAATTATACAAAATAAAATTAAAACAAGTTCAATAAAAAATGAATTCATATACAAAAAATGTATGTATGTATAAAAACAATAAAATAGGATCTGTACAGGATCTTATTTTTTCAATAGGCTGTAGAGACCTTTTAAATATTAAATACGGTGGTTTTAAATATTATGTTCATCTATCAGTTCTATATTTTTAACGATTAAGTAGTGAAATATCTTTCTTCTTTCTTCCAGTTTTAATCGATTAGAAAATGAAGAAAGTTTGTTATATATGTGTTATTTTTATTAAAGACATGATATAAAAGATAGTGAGCTTAAAATAAAATTGACTTACACACGTGATTAGGGACCGATTGGGAAAAATAAATAGTCTGTGAATATTAATATAAATAGTCTGTAAGTTTATTTTGTGATCCTTAAGGATCGAAAACAATTGGAATAAGATATGTCTTCATCCTTCGACCATCAGTATATCTTAACAACCCCCACATAAAATAAGATTTAAAAAAAATAGCAGTGTAACCTAATTTAATAGTGTTCAAATTTTTTTTTTGGAAAGGACAGCGCTGGTTGGTCTTTCCTATTTCTATTTGCGCTATTGAAAAATATTATGAATATAAAAAAAAAGATAATTTAAAGAAACAGTAAAATGATTTTTCTTTCAGCAACGTAACTATTTGATCAGGGGTATTTCTCTAACCTGGTTATAGCATATACTAATTTACAGAATATGTTTAATATTGATAAGTAAAGATATATTTCATTAGGCAGATTTATTACTAACCGTACACATGACGGTACCCAAGTCCCCAAAGTCCAAAACATTGGACGTAGTTCCTAAGTGTTCCGATCGGACTTCGATGAGGGGGCAAAGCAAGAGCGTTGCCTCGGTGGGGATCCCTTTGAGGTTCCTCATTTGAGGCATGGCGTCTAGACCGGAGTCCCGGAGGGGGGATTTCTACGAAGTCCCCTCATTAGAGGCATGGTGGCTAATTAAAGACCTAGTCCCGGTTATCTGGGGAGAACCTCAGTTCTCGGCTACGCAGTTTGAGCCGATGAGCCCCCCCCCCCGGAGCTTTCTTCTTTTTTTTTCCTGTTTAGCCTCCAGTAACTACCGTTCAGATAATACTTCAGAGGATGAATGAGGATGATATGTATGAGTGAAAAATGAAGTGTAGTCTTGTACATTCTCAGTTCGTCCATTCCTGAGATGTGTGGTTAATTGAAACCCAACCGCCAAAGAACACCGGTATCCACGATCTAGTATTCAAATCCGTGTAAAAATAACTGGCTTTACTAGGACTTGAACGCTGGAACTCTCGACTTCCAAATCAGCTGATGTGGGAAGACGCGTTCACCACTAGACCAACCCGGTGGGTTCCCCCCGGAGCTGTGTTTATGCTTGGTTTCGGGTTCTGCTCCAGGGAGAAGGATAAACACCGATGAACTCAAACAAAGTCCCCAAAGTGTAGACAACTTAAATTTTTTTGTAATTAAAAAATTATGTTTTCTTGTTTTTGTTAATTAAAATTATAAAAATATGTTCTAACCATAATGATGTTAAAAAAAAAACTTCAATAAATAAACATTTTTCCATTTTTACTACAGGTGAAAAAAATCATTTTTTAAAACAATTATAATGAAACTATCAGTTTTTGGGACCGTAAAGTCTATAGTGATGTTACATTCTTTAAACGACGATGGAATTCGGATATTAAATAAGATATACTTTAAATATAATCTTTTTTTTTTTTATATTACCTCTTAACGAATTAAGAAACATTGAAATTGTATGCACCACAAAAACAGAAAAACAAATTTTTCATTTGTTATTTAATTCATATTTACTCCAAATAAACTCCAGCTAATATTAACATGAAAAAATTACAAGTTATAAAATATTTTGAAAAAATTATTTTGGGCAGGTTATATATATATATATATATATATATATAGAAAGATAAGGCCTTTCCTTTCTTCACGCATAATATCGGTCATTTTAGTTAGTATTTTTGGATAACTGAATAAATAACAGAATATTGAAATATATAATCAATTACATAAATTGTCATATTCTTTGATGCATTCCCATTTCGAATATTATTACATGAAAATATACACACATACTACAGTTTATATACTTGTATATTCAAATATAAATATAAGTCTATGCGTCAATAATTTCTTTAGTATTGGTTATAAAACATATATTATGAAGACAAAGTAGGAAAAAGACGAAGAATTCTTTTGTGACATTCTAACACCAATACTAAAAGTGATGGGTCCTAGTACCAGATGTTGCCTGTGGATTTGTGACGTGCACAGAAAAGAAGCTAGGTTTGAGTTTCCGAATCCTGGCTTTCGTTCACTTTCCTCTGATACTATTCTTACTGGTCTTTTCTACAACTGTCCCCGCCCAACCCAACCGCATCGCTATAAAACAGTTTTCTTCATATTATTTCCTTATGTGCTCTACAGAAGTACTTTCTTTTTTTTGCTTTGGTCAACCTACATTTAATCAAATATGCATTTACTATATGATATTGAAAAACGTAAATTTGTTTTCGTTACTCTTTATTAAATTGTATTTGAAAAATTATTCATATTTTAACAAAATTTGGAAAATAAATTATACGTATAATACATTTAACTATTTTTAATTGATTATAAGATAGTTCCATTTTGTTTGTTATTTGGCTGACCGACTGCTCCTGGAGAAAAAAAATATGAGTTTTCGTCGTATGCGGGTTTCATTTGTAACCCCTAACGTAACAATTACATAAATTTATTTACATGAAACCATTATCAAACGATTCTATTTAACTTGAAATCTTTGCATAGAAAAGTAAGTAGAATAAAATAGCAGACATAAAAAGCAATTTTTCCCCGGCTGAAATATAAAAATTATTTCCAGTTATCTGTAACTTTTTTGAATTATTCCTAAGTTTCAAATTAAATTGAATAAAAAGCAAATTTAATAAATATAGAAAGTAACACTTATGCTGTATGTGTGTGTTTTTTTCTGTATTTACCTAACAATATTATGTATTAAAAATCTGTACCATTCAAAAACATTTTTTTTTTAATGATATTTTTAGTTAAAATAAATCTTTTAATCATTTCGTAAATATAAAAAAAAAATTCATGTGGACACCACATGAATTCCTTGTACGCCTATTAAATTACATACATTTTTTATATAGATATTTATATTTTTAATACATTTTTTCTTTTTTTTTTTTTTTGTTATTGAAATATTATTTATTCTAATTTTTTTTATAAGCATAGGTTAATAATTATTAATAAATCAATATATATTTAAATTAAAAAAATCAAAAAATAAAGAGAAAAGGAAATGAAGTCGGATTCCAACCGGTGTGCTTTCCTCTTGTAAGATCCAAGTATTTTATTAAATAAAATTTTATTGGGATATAACTCTGGAACCAATGAAAATAAGTAGTACTTATGATATATCGTTTAAAATCTTTTAATAAAGGCTTATTACTGCAGTTAAGAATAAGTCCAAAATCCGAATATTTTTGATTTTGAGCATTTTTTGACACTTTTCAATCTATTGCAGTCAAAAGGGGAGATGCTCAACTAGATGTTATAACAGTTTAAATCCAAAATTTCAACATCCTATGGCTAATCGTTTTTGATTATGCGAGATACATACGTACAGAATGTCGCTTAAACTAGTCAAAATGGATTCAGAGATTGTTAAAATGGATATTTCCGTTGAAATCTGAAAATCGAAATTTTTCGCGATCACAATACTTCCTTTACTTCGTACATACAAGAAACTAGAAATGAAAATTTAAACTGTTAGTAACGAAATATAGTTTGAAATTATTATTTTAAATTAATGGATATAAAAGATAACAAATGTAGATTAAAATAATGTGGTTTAACTATTAATTTTATTCGCAGAATCATTATAAACGTATGTATATAAATTTTCTTCTACCGAGTAGACGGCGTATATAGTGCATTTCTTACCTTAGAAGAGGTGATTAATTACGTTATTTTGTTATTTAAATATCTCCTAGTCTTTCTTAAAGCGTTAACACATTAGATGTCTGTTGTAAATTTGGTCTAGACAGATGGTGTTGAAGTGGTATTTATCATTTAACTACGGTAAACAGATTGAAGTTGTTATATGTACTACTGATTATCACAAGCGATTTGACAGGTTTGGAATGTTTTAACATGATGAAGGCAATGGAAAATCATTTGACATCTCTCGACATTACTGTTAAGCAATTAGCCCCCAAAAGAGAACAATTTTTCTTTTAGAAAATGACTAGATATGATTTTTAGCGAAACTGTGTCTGTCTTCTGTCTTTTTTAGATCATCTACACTCATTAACTGTCATGTTAGGCGTCCAATATATATTATATTATATATATATATATATATATATATATATATATATATATATATATATATATATATGAATTCATGTACCTCTTTTTGTTAACAACTCAAGAAATGCTGAACCGATCGGAGTGATTCTTTTAATAATCTTTCTATTGATATATTTTAATAATTTCATTTATAATTAATTATATGAGAATAATTTTATAACTGGATGAGCAACACGTTGGAGTATTTATTTATGCAGAGAATACTTTGTATTTTAAACGATAATTTTTCGTGTAATTAATTTATCCAGTCTTTGACTACATCACTTTCTATGAAAGATAGTTACGTGCTTCCTACAAATAAAATTTAGAAAACAACAAAATTAATTGTTTTATTTCGTTAGTTAAATTGCTTGATCTGTACTCGAGATATCCAATTCAATTGAAAACTTTATTTTCCTACAATTTTTGAACCTAAGCGAATGACGTAATATTTCGTAGCGAGGATATCTATTTACTACATATATGATAAAGTTAGGTCTGTAAATAATTTCAAAAAAATATTTTAGTTCCTTGTTTTTTTTGCGGTTTATATAAAAATAAACTAAAAAAGGTTTTTATTTAAAAGTATTTGCTTACTTCTATTTGAACTTTTTTAATCTATTTTTGTCTATTCTATGCTTTGAACAGGATTACTCATGATTGATTTCATATGAGATTTAATAATGAATTTTATTTTAACGAAATTCAACAATTTAAAACACAAAGTTTTATACAATTTCTGATATTCGACATCTTTACATGGGTTGTTCCACTTTAACGAAATATAAATTGTTGGAATTTATTCACTCAAGATGCATTAAAAAAGTAACATAAAAAAAAATTAAAATGGTTTTCCTTTTATTAATTAATTTTTTTAAATTACAAAGAGATTTAGTAAAAAGATCTCACCTGTTAAAAATAATCATCTGTTCAATTGCAGTGATATGGGCTATTTTTCCATATTTTCTTTGCAATTTTAAAGTTTTTTGTGAGAGAACACTTGAAAAATATAATTTTGTTTCGGATGCATGATCATCTGTAATAAACTTATTATACCAGATGTATAATATGTTATTTATATTGACGGTAGTTTAATAAATAAGCTACTTAAATAAATTATGGATTATATGTAGATTACAATAAAAAAAAAATTATTTGATTAAAATTGAATTAAGAAAAGAAATATTTGAAAAACTATTTCGAAATTATTACTGAGAGAAGAACGAAGAGAAAATAAACAGATTTTTTTTTAAATTAATATTTCCAAGAAATACATACATGATTTTATTAAAAAAAAATTGGATATTTATTTAAAACGTTTAAAACTTTGTGACATTGGGTACGTGCCAATTTATTATGGTAAGCTTAAATATTATTACCGATTATAAAGATGGTTTGTTTTGTGAATAGTTTTCAATTTCCAGCTCGTTTAAAAATCAATTTAAAAAATAATTTACTATAATAAATAGATGAAAATCTTAACTACGCAAATATTAGCGTAGAAATTTTATTTAATCATAACATTTATATATATATATATATATATATATATATATATATATATATATATATATATATATTGTAAAGATAATTTTTGTTTTTTTGCTTGATGATATCGCCACATAAGCTTGAAAAGCTTATGCGTGGGATATGGAAACGTAGCGTATGAAAAATGCCGTACCTGACCGGGATTTGAACCTAGGACCTCCAGATGAAAGGTCGAGACGCTACTCCATTCGCACAACGGAGGTCGGCAAATTTAATTAAACTTATTACCTACCCAAAATTAAACTTAAATCAAAATCTAAAATTTTTGTACTCCTGCAAAAGATTTATATAAAAATTGAATTTTTAATTTTCTTCCAAAATTTGACTTTGATTTTGTATCCAAATTATCACACTAAATTTAACTTTATGGAAAAAATAAAATTTACATAACATGTTTATTATATATTTCATCAATTTACTCGAATAATTTTTATTTCTAATAAATTATCCCGATTACTAAAAAAAAAATTACCCCTTTTTATTGTAAAAATGATTTAATAATGAACACATACATGATGTTTGAGCTACACATTACAATGCAAATGGAAGTGGGATTATTACTGAAACTAATGGTATCGTCACTAATGGTACGGTGATACTATTCATTAGTATTCAAATTAGCGTTAACGTGTACTGTGCTTTATATTTTATAGTTGTAAATTTTTTATTTTATTATAATCCATATTAGTAATTAGTTATAGATATATTCATGTACCCCAATTGAATAAAACCGTGAATTGATTTTAAGTATATACTGTATTTGGTTGAGGATATATTACTTTTTCCAGCGATTCTTCATTTAAAAATATTTTCTCTTATACGATTTGTTAACATAAATTTTTTTTACAGTTAGCCTTTTTCGTACTTTACCATAATTCAATTTTCAAATATAAGTAGAAAATCCTGAGTGATTATAGATTCAACGTATACTAATATTGTAATAACTTTTTGATTTTTACGGCACAATATAATAAAAAAAAACTTTTTTTTTCCAATAAACAATAATGAAGTTTTGTTTTCTGTTACACTCTGTATAGAACATAATTATATAAACTTATTGTTCGTGTTAAAAACCACGAATAATTTTTTTTAAATATAATGGAATAGTTTTTCTAATTACGTATGGATAGATATGAAAGACTAGAAGATATTTGCCTTTTTAAACTACGGGTCTGCCGGAAGGTATTTCTTCAAAAGATGAGGTGAATGATTTTTAGCGTGTGTGAAAATGCCATGCATGACCGGGTTTCGAACCCGGGACTTCCGGATAAAAGGCCTAGACGGTACCAATCGCGCCACGAAGACCGGCTGTTTGCATTATATTAAGAAACGTTTTCAGTTAATATTAAAAATTTTTCAATAAAACTTATTTCTTATTCATCCGTAAAAAATAATGTACACTAATAAAAAATAATGAATTTATTTACCTTTTAATCCAAGTATATATAAGAGATTAAGGAAGTTGAATTTTTTTAAGGAACGTAAAATAAGAAGATAAAAAAATAAATATTTTTTGTGGAGTTTTAAATAGTTTTCATTTTTAATACAAATATATTTTTCTTATATTAAATATAATTGCAGTTTAGCCTCAGAAAAATGATTAAAATCGGAAAATATTAAATAATTTCTAAGTTATAAAAAAAAATATAATGAATAATGGATAAGATTGAGGTTAATTTTTAAAAAAATCTGATGTCGGCATTACATGACTCCCTTGTACAGCTATGAAATTACATTCACACTTTTTTTTTTTTTTAAATGAAAAGTACATTAAATTTTATTTCATTAATAACTTCTGATATTTTTTCCTAATTTTTATTCATAGTAATTGAATTATTATTTATTGTATTTTTTTTTACCATTAGAGGTTAATAGTTATTAATAAATCAATATATTTAAATTAAAAAAAAAAGTTAAAAAATAAAAAAGGAGATGAAGCCTGATTCGAAACGATGTGCCTTCCCTTGAAAGATCCAAATATTTCATTAATTAAAATTTTATTTGGCTATAACACTTGAACCAATAAAAATAAGTACCACTTACGAGTTACGGGAGATATGTACATTCATACATACATACGTACAGAGGTCACGCCGAAACTAGTTTAAACGGATTCAGGGATGGTAAAAATAGATTTTCCGTAGAAATCTGTAAACCGAAATTTTTCGTGATCACAATACTTCCTTTATTTCGTACAAGGAAGTAAAAAAGATTCAATATGAATATATATTATATTATTAGAGCACGTAATGTTTAATTGTTGATTAAGTGACAAAAATATTAAAATAACAATGTATCGCAAAGAAAGAAATTTTTGTAGATCTGTTCGGTAAATTCTTATCTATACGATCTTAGTATTTTTGAAGGAGAAATCTATACTACCCAAATTGTTTTGAATGACTGTTGATGTCATTTGTTAAGAAAAAGAGAATGCAAAGAGGAGAAGTTGACAAAAACAGGAATGGTTTTCGAGAAAATGATATAGAAAAAGAGGAGTTTTAGGGTGAGTGCCACTGGAGATAATCCTTGAATAAAGCATACACTTTTTTACCTTTTTCTTTAAGTTTGTTCGTTAATATATGATTTCCTCTATTTCAGGTAAGCAAGATTCTCTCCGTTTTGGGGTAGGAATATAACGAGGACCACAAAATATTGTTGACTTGTAAGTTATTATAGTTTTATTATTTTACAAATCTATTAATTAATTCAGTCATATAAATATACTTAGTCTATTATCAGGTATAATTATAAATTAAGGAACGGCGTCATACCGGAAATATTTATATCTAAACCCCTTATTGAGTTATTATACACAATTCCCTTCTCACCCACCCTATTTGCAATCTGTCAAAATTGCAAATGTGGAGAATAATCTATTAAAATTACTATTAATCGATAACTTCTTTCTATTATATTAAAACTATTCGTCCTAGAATGGTAAATTTATCGTTACTTATGGTAGGTTGAAAATCACGTTTAAACATTGCATATTTCTAGCTGATGATGACAAGTTGTTATTAAAAACGCGTATAAAGTTATATAACCTATATATGTCATTATAAACAAAGAATTAATCTACTTCTCTTTCTTAAAGAGTGATTTTATAGAAAGTCTCTTATCGCTTTAATAAATTAAAACATCAAAATATTACATATTATAATGTAACAATCTCTCAGCAGTCATGTTGACATAAAAAACTTAATTATAATGTGATAAATTTCGTAGTCGGTTTGATAGTAAATACTTTTATTATTTCTGTAAATAGATATAACTATGTACCGTATATAATGTATTAATAATTTTAAGCGCTGGAAAGCGTTGTAAAATGTAAAAATGCGATAAAAAAGCTGGAGAAGTATTTCCCGTCTATTCCAGTCGAGTCATACAATCACGTACACAACTTTTTCATTGCAAAATCGTTCCGGCCTCCCCGGACGGGAGTGAAAATAGTAAACAATAGTAAAAAAAAAATTAATTTTGGTCCGGAGTATAATATTGGTGCCAAAGCTACATTAATTTTAATAATGCTTTAGTTGATGAAGAAAAATACAAAAAAAAAAATATTTAATTTAACTTAAAAGTAATGGAACTAAAAAAACAAGAAAGATAATATACTATATAATATAATATTTTTTTTTAGAGGTGGGAATTAAATTTAAAAAAAAGTTTTTATAAAAATATTCATCTAAAGGTTAATCGTTACAAATTTGCAAAGTAAAATTTTCTCTAAATTTAACATCCCCTTTCAATAAAAGATAAAATAAAAAGAAGAAAATTTTCAAAAAAACGTTTGTACATTTTAGGTCCGGTTTCTATAATTTCAAAAATTGTAGAAATTTCTTGATAAATCTATACATGAAATAATTTTAAAAAATGTTTAAAGAATATTTAAACCAAATGAAGATAAAGTAAAGAATAAAAATAGCATTAAATTCAATTTAAATAGGTGGGGGTTGGAATTTTTGAATTATTTATATATGTAGGTAAAAAATTTGCTTTAATAAAGTTTTCTCTAAATTTCTCTAAAGAAAATCAAAATTGGTTTTTTCGTGATATTCCCACGTCTTTAATAAATTTTGAAAAAAACTGATGTTTTTAATGCCCCATATATCGAAACATTTAAGCCAGATTTAAAGAAAATCAGTTTCGTTAATCTTGAGATATAAGACCACACAAGAGACAAATGTTAAAATTGTTCAAAACAGGACTATCAAAAAAAAAAAAAACACAAAAACATTGCACTTTAATATAGGATATGTTTTATTATGTAGGTATGCAGTATTTGTGTATAATATAATTTTTTTCAAATTTTTAAAATTTATTTAATCATATATATATATAAATAAAAATGCAAATGTTCGTTTATTCAAAATCTTAAATCTCCGAAAGTTCTTCACCGATTGCTTGGACACAGCGTTTATTTTATTTACTTTTATTTTGATACAACGTTGCATTCGAATACGCGCGTGTTTCTATATACTTACTATTTATATAACTAAGATGTCACACCTTGACAGGTAAAAACATGCTTTTTTTAAAAACAGTACTATCTGTTGGATGTAAAAGCAACACACGCTATTCTAAATATTTAACGATTCCATTTCAATGTTTCCTATATATATGTGTCCGCTATAGACTAAAAAAGTACCGGACGGATTTACGCGCGGGGGAAAAAGGAAGAAAGGAAAATCAAAAAAGGTAAAAGGGAAGAAGGGGAGAATTGAAAAAAGAAAAAAGGTGAAAACGTGGAAAATGGAAAGGAGGAATGGAAATAAGGGAAAGAGAAACAAGGGAAGGTAATGGAAAGGGGTGGGGGAAATGGGGAAAGGGAAGGTAATATGATAAAAATGAAAATGGGGAAAAAGGCAAAGGTAAAATTTTGTGAAGTTCCGTAATGTTCATTTTGTTAATGTTTTATCCAACTCTCAATTGTGTTCATTTAATCTATATATATATATATATATATATATATATATATACTAAAATCTAGCAATAGCAAAGCATTGCCTGGTCTGCTAATATATATATATATACATATATATATATATATATGTATATGAGCCTATGACACTTCCAGTAAGGTAACGATTCCAATTCGGGGTCATACATCTAAATCGGTTCAGCCGTTGAGCTACTACGGCGGTGACAAACATACATACATACACCCTAATTACATTACACTCCTTCTTGGGCAATCGTGTAAATATCTGTGTGACACACACACTTTCATACGTACACTCGTACATGCAGACGTATATTTTTTTTATCTAAATGTAGCAATTTCACCTTAAAACGTAAAGATCCCGAAACCGATGCTCAATATTTGCAATTACCACCGTACATTCCTCTTTAATATAGCTGTCCTACCTATATTCGCCAGGAAAGAAAATTAGTGTCAGAAAAAAGAATACACCGATCATGTACGTCTTTTTTATTCTGAAATGTTAATTCATGTAGAAATTTCGTAGTATAGAAATTGACATATATATATAAATTGTTAATCTATGTTATCAAGACATTGGACATAAACGTATAGGAAGAGCGTTGTTTTCAATTACATTTCATCTTCTGTCATTATTACTTCTGGGAATTTTTATAAAATAATATAAATTTGTATATCTGTTTTGTTTTAAAATCTGTTCTAGTATGAATTTATGGTTTACGTGCGTCTGGTTTAATAGAAACGTAACCCGTTGTTAATTGTTTAATATAAGTTACGTAAGCTTGCAAGTACTAATTATTATTACTATTATTATATTGTATTCACGAGTAATTATTTTATTAAACTATAAAAAAGAATTCAAAGAAAGAAAACAAAATAAATAGGTAGAGAATGGGGAAGAGAAAATTTTAAGATGGATGTAATGAAAGCGTAAAAGAGAAGCGGGATAAGATGGAATAAAAGAGTTGGTTGTAGGGGAAGTGTGTCGTAGGGGGTCCAGTTCCTCCATTATTTTGTACTTTATCTTGTAGTTACAGCACAAAGGCCTCCATGGCTCAGTTGGCTTGTAACAAACAGCGTGCCAGATACCGTTTTTCACTAGTCTTTTATCAAATAATATTATTAGAAACAGTTTTTTAAACTCCAAAATATACTAGTAAACAGTTCTTTTTATATCCTGTCATAATTTTAAGACTTTATTTTTCTGATTAAATATATATATATATATTTTTTTCTATTTCATTGTTTTTGTTTGACGATTTTAATGATTTTGTGTTATATGTCTAATTGGAAATGTTTAAATGCTTAAAGTATTCGTTACATACTAGAGCAAATAAAATTATTACACTCAACGGCTTTATTAAATTTTTTAACTATATTATTAAATTAAATTATTATAAATTTATTGCTTATTAAAGAATTAGGTTCGGTGTAATGGTGACAACTTAGTTTAAATTGGTTTGTTATAATTTTAAAAGGAAAACATTTATAGTGCGTTAAAGTATAATTACTTTTTTAAATAAACAATTTTGTTATATTAATATTAAAAAAAAATATTTTTAATAACGTATAGTGTCATTTACAATATGTTATCGTTTTTCGATACGGTATCTTTTTATTAAGGTTATACTTTCTTACTTTTACTTTCCACTTCCGGGAATAAAGAATTCCATCAAATTCTCAATTTCCAGTACTCACCAGCTCTCCGATTACCTTGTCACATGGTACCGGCAATTCTTCACGAGTGCAAGCTTCTCCTGTATTTGGGCATACGAGCAGACGTTCCGTTGTCTAGATCTCCGCGCAATCATACGTACCGCAGGGTCACCTCATCGTATTACTTCTAGACCTAAATCTATTCAGCCCTTGCTAAGTACTAAATGGCAGCCGATGTCCTCTTTGGGTGCGAGACCCGATTCATCCGTTAATTTTTCCTTCCGCAATTGTTCACGCCAGATCTCAGGTGAAATCTCCAGCGGTGCGTGCTGTTCTCTGGATGAAGCTATTTCTAGATTTAAGCCGAGAATTGCCAGCCGTGTTTATAGTTAGTGTGTTTAATGGCTGTCGTAAGTATTTTCCTAATCATTTCTCCCGCCGTTTTCCATCTTATGCTAGGAGGTGCTATACCGGGTAAAGGGTAAATATTCTGAACCGGTGGTGGTTTCAGACAACCGGTTTTAGATTTACAATAAAAAGAAAACTTTATATTATTATGAAAATTAATTACAAAATATATATTTTGTTTTTTACAGTAATTTTTAATATATAAAAGAATATTAGACGACTGAATTTGAGATACCAGTCACCCCTAAAAACATTTATACGTTCTCTCAATAATAATTATAGAATATCATGCCATGTTTACTAACAAAAGTGAAGCTATTTTCTTTTCGTATTCTTATCGGTCTATTTCTCGTCATTATAACATTACAATATTGTTATTTAATACTAAAAGTGACATTTCAACTCTAGCTGCTTTAGGAATTAAATATACAGCGAACATCATTTATCTCAGAGAAAGCACGTCTAACTGTAGCGCCTTGTAATCAGTCGCTTAACATGTGGTATTATATTCCTAATAAAAATATTACACCTGATTTAATTCAGTAGCAAAGACGATATTCAAATTAATAATCTTCAACATACAACAGATCTCCGTAAAATTAACCCGCATCGTCTTGTGCACGAAAACTATCATTTATTTGGTGTACTTGGGAATGTTGATATTAAAGGTCATTTGATATTTTTGTTCATCATAATCTCCTTGTAATTTACATTAAATATTTTAGCCTTAATATCCTTACTGCACCGTTATTCTCAAATATCTGTTTTATGTATTTTAATCTTTGTTTACACTTCAAACAAATAAATTGCGAAACCCCAGATTGCTTAATAAGGTTGTGTTATTTTTATTGCGTAATCTTGCCATTAATTTCTTTTAATTATTGTTTTAAATTAAAACAGTTTTGAATATTGTCTAGAAACGTCTTACTCTAACAAATCCTAACATTGTTTTTTTTTTGTCTATTGTTGATATATCGCTAACACAAAATGTTTCAGGCTTTTGAAATGTATGTAGTAGATATCCTAATTTCTCTCGAGTAGATTATTATTGATGTTAATTTTTTTTTTTTTTTTTGTCATTTTACTGGTTTGATGCAGCTCTCCAAGATTCCCTATCTAGTGCAGGTCATTTCATTTCAGTATACCCTCTACATCCTACATCCCTAACAATTTGTTTTACGTATTCCAAACGTGGCCTGCCTACACAATTTTTTCCTTCTACCTGTCCTTCCAATATTAAAGCGACTATTCCAGGATGGCTTAGTATATGGCCTATAAGTCTGTCTCTTCTTTTAACTACATTTTTCCAAATGCTTCTTCCTTCATCTATTTGCCGCAATACCTCTTCGTTTGTCACTTTATCCACCCATCTGATTTTGAACATTCTCCTATAGCACCGCATTTCAAAAGCTTCTAATCTTTTCTTCTCAGATACTCCGATCGTCCAAGTTTCACTTCCATATAAAGCGACACTCCAAACATATACTTTCAAAAATCTTTTCCTGACATTTAAATTAATTTTTGATGTAAACAAATTATATTTCTTACTAAAGGCTCGTTTCGCTTGTGCTATTCGGCATTTTATATCGCTCCTGCTTCGTCCGTCTTTAGTAATTCTACTTCCCAAATAACAAAATTCTTCTACCTCCATAATCTTTTCTCCTCCTATTTTCACATTCAGCGGTCCATCTTTGTTATTTCTACTACATTTCATTACTTTTGTTTTGTTTTTGTTTATTTTCACGCGATAGTTCTTGCGTAGGACTTCATCTATGCCGTTCATTGTTTCTTCTAAATCCTTTTTATTCTCGGCTAGAATTACTATATCATCAGCAAATCGTAGCATCTTTATCTTTTCACCTGGTACTGTTACTCCGAATCTGAATTGTTCTTTAACAATGATGTTAATAAATTTTTCTTTTTCAAATGAAAAGATTCCAAATTTTTTAAAATCTTTTTTTATATATTGTTAAAATTTTATCGTAGAAATAAGGGTTTACCATACTAATAATATTGTTTATAAATTTAATTAAATAGAAATAAAATATTTAATTTGAATAATATTTATTAACATATTCTTTTTTTACAATGTTTATTTTAAAAAAGCATCGTAAAATTATGAATTAAAAAATATTAAATAAATAAAAACAATAACTTTTATGTTAATTTATTTACTATTTTGCATATTATATAGGAAAATTCATTACTTATTTGCTATTACTATTATTATTCATTAGCAAAAGGCTTCCTTTATACATAAAGGGGAAATGATCTTATGACTAGGCCCACAAGACATGATAATATGATTAGCAGGTTAAGTTCAACGTTCATTATGCAATACAGAATGCTGCTGCCATTAAGTACCTTCTTGTGGTAGTAGGAAAATGGAGGGTATAGTGTAATAATTGCACTTGATATCTCAGTATCTTTCCCTGTTTCTGTTTTTTTAATAATTTTATATTAGTTTAAAAAGCGAAAATCTTCCCTTTATAAATATACATAAATATCTTGACATAACCTTTGTTTCCTACCGAACCGTTTCTTTTAGTTTTATTCCTTATTTGGGGTAGCAATCTCACAAAATTTATTCTAATTTATTTTTTACAATATTTAATCTTTGTAAACTGGTTATTTCTTTGTTTAAACTTTTTCAGTTAATTACATGATTTTTTTTTATATAGCATTATATTTATTTATGTAAATTAACTTGATTCAACCTTAAAAGAAATATTGGAATCTAATTTATTAAATAATGCATCTTATCTTACGTGATATCAAATACTAAGTTAGGTTATTAAAATACAAAAGAGTTTCTTTACATATATTGTAAAACTAAGGAAAATTACTGTACAACTATAATGAGATTTTCTAAAGTTTAATCGCAATACATCCCTACTCATCTGTTTTTAGCAGTCATATTTTTACTTCTTGTACCAATTACTTTTCATTATATTTCGTATCAATTATTTTGTGATAAGTATATACCATAATATAATAATCCCTGCTGTATGTATACTGATTAATTATTATATATGTATTACTTTTTTTTTCAGAAGAGTAATAACATAAACTTTAATATAAACATAATTTCCCTTATTTTCATTTGCTTTTCAGTAAAAAAGATTACATAATGTTAATTAGATTATCAAATGACTTTATAATCATCTTGAAAACAATTATTTTTTATTATTAACTATTTTAGCCTCTTCTCAGGGGCTCTCGGCTTATAACTATTAGAAGCCGACCTTTAAAGGATTCTAGCATTAACATCCAACTAAATGTAATCTGTGAGTTGCAGCCAATTTACTGGCCATCGGATGCGACAAAGATCTCAGACTTGTTGAATTTTTACGTCACTTTAGGTATTTATTTAATTGTTAACCCACCAGGTTGGTCTAATGGTGAACTAGTCATCACAAATCAGCTGATTTCGAAGTCGAGAGTTCAAAGGTTCAAATCCTAGTAAACGCTTTTATACGGATTGAAATACTAGATCGCGGATACCGGTGTTCTTTGGTGGTTGGGTTTCAATTATTCACACATCTCAGGAACGGTCGACCTGAGACCGTACAAGACTATACTTCATTTACATTCATACATATCATCTTCATTCATCCACTGAAGAAATACCTTACGGTGGTTACGGAGGCTAAACAGAAAAAAGGGTATTTAATCGTTGAAAACTGAAGTTAAAAATGGCTACAATTCAACTTCTGACCATTCTCCTGTTCAACTTATCTCAGTACGATTATGATAAGGAAGAAGCACTCATCTGTCCTCCATAATTATAGGACTGACCGTAACTCGTTTGGAAACTTGCTAGAAGACGACCTAATTATACAGTTCTACTGAAATGTTCTTCTGATGTCGATGATCCAACACAATATTTGAGCTCAGTATTGCAGAAGGCTGCTTTACGTTCGATACTCGAGATTCGGCAAGAGGCCGGAGAGGCACGAACTACCCAAGGGAAGTGGGGAACCTTAATCTACTTAGGAGGAAATGACAATATTACAGTAGATCTCTGGACAGAACATCTTTGAAAAGGGCTTGTTCGTAGGTTGAAATGACTGCTGAAGTCTATTAAAAATAACACATATTTAAAAATTACCTTGAGAATAAAGGCGTTTTGCATAAAGACGGATATTTTCTATGGATAGCCACGAAGAACTTTGACCGGCCTCAGCCCTCGTTTCCTCCTTTGAAAATGTCGAATGGGCCATGACCTCGGAGTGACGGAGTGACGGAGCGATCAATTTGCCGCTTATCTGAAAAGGGTCTTTCAGCCACTCGATATATAAGGGTCTGGTGAAGAGGAAATTCTTGAATTCTATAGCAGCCGGATTCCTCTGAGTTTTCCTGTTGAGCCTTTTGTTATCAATAGAGGTTATGCAATTAATCAGAGAGGAACAAAAGGCGCCAGACTTTTACTTAGTAACTAAAAAAAATATTACTTATGCTTCCTTTCAAAGCCATTCTGTACATAACGCACTTCATTAATGGCATCTTGTTGCCGAGTAGTAGATTTAAGCCATCATTATTTTATTAGCAGCTGTTGTATACAACGATTCTGTAACCGATTTGGACCTGTGGGTTCCAGTTCTAGGGTGCAATAAGCAACAGCAAGATTGAAGTTAAATTGCGATTCCAAATCAACTTGGTGAGGAGTATAGCAGAAGCATCGTGATTCGTAAAAACCAGTGAGATCCACGAATGTCTGTGTTTACTCTACGTCCGAGTAGAAATACAGCATTTCAGTACAATAAACAACGCGGCTAAACAACCACGTAAACCATTTGGTTTTGAACCTTCTAGACAATAGTGAGGACGTTAGAACGCTAAAAGATTTCGCGTGTTCGACCTTCATTACTTTGCTATTTGAGGTGGAACTAAATCGCTTGAGTGTTGAGAATCATCTCTCTATTTCACCTCCTTATTCTTTGTTTTTAATTTTTACTTTTTAGTTTTACTTTCATTTTTTCTCTCAATGTTTCATCGTTTCTCGTGTTTATGATTTCTTATGATTATTTTTGTTTCTGCTGTGCTATCGATGGTACTGTTCTCTTAACTTTCTCTATGTACATACATAGGGAAAGTTGAGAGAACATACTTAGTTGTTAAGTACATACTTAGCTTACATGTACTGTGTAGGAATATTAGTATGTAATTTTTGAGATGTCTCGATGGTAAACTCTCTATGTGATTGTATGTGATCATATCTTCTTATGGTTTCTATGTTGATGTAACCGATTATAAATATATTTTGAGACAAAATAATTATTATTAACTACATACATTTATATATATATATACAGAATGTATCACGAAGTTCTCCCTTTTTTTCAGTCCTTTTTTTAATCATACTGGGGGCAACTGGTAATGCTTCTGTTACGCGGTTTTTTCTTTTTAGTTCTGTACACCTGTTCTTAAGTTTCTCAGCCGCATCCATACTGCGAACAATTTTTAATAATAAATTTTTTTTTGCAAATTTTTAACATAAAAATAACTTTTTCTTTATATGAAATAAGTACTTTTCTGATAAATATAGTAAGGTACTATTTCTCTAAATAAAATTCTATTTTTTTCAACTTTTTCTTTGTTTTATTCAACTTATCTAACACCACTTTGTTGAAAATTAAATACTCACTAAGTTTTATTTAAAAGTTTAATGTATTTATTACCCGTTCAACAAAATTATTATAGGTCAAACATAAAAATGTTTACCCCAATTTTTGGTTTTTATCCCAGATTTCTCAAATACTATTGCAGATAAGGTTTTATCAGTTATTTTATTCGATTATTCAGGTCGAAAAACATGAGTATTCATTAATTCTATTCATTAATTAACGTTCTAAACATTTCAGCACGATCTCATTTCACCGATGTAACTAAAATCCGGGCGAAATCTTTTACTAGCTGTATCTCGGAAATGAAGTATTTTAGACACGTTTATATGAACTTTTTCCATTATTTTATCTGCTTCATGTAGAATAGGTTATGAAAGTCCCGGAAGAAGCTTGTAAACCTATACAAAAACTATTTAAATAAAAATAATAAAATAAAAGACAAATAACTAGATATCTCTGAAGTAACGTCCGCGTAGTACGTTAACTCACTGTTTTGTTTGATAAAGTTCAACTTAAGAAAGTTTTCATGGTATAAAAACGGGATGTTACTTTAGTAAATGTTTGGCTTCCATAAATTTGTATAATATTGACTGATGTATGTTAAATTAAAAACTTTCCTTTATCAAATTTGTATATATTTACCAATCTGTAACCTTACTAAAAACAGTGGCTATTTAAATTTAAAAAAATGACAACATCCAATTTTAGCATATCAGTTAACAAAAATTAGTATAGAAAACTCAACATAATACTTTGATTTATGAGAAAAGGTGTTATAATACTTTCAATACCAGTTTTAATGTATTAACGACCTATTTAAAATATTTTTTAACTAATTTAATTAAAATAATATTTCAAGATTTCTATTTACAGAAGCAATAAATAAATATTATCTATTAGAAGCAATATGGCTCTTTAAATGCGGTATCAGTAATAAGAAAAACTGAATTTCCTGTATTACGGATTGACAGGTTTATAAAACACAGCCTTACAGATATATGCTTAAGAAGATAAAGTATACTTATTCAATTTTCATTAAATCCTTCTGAATGTTTTGTAGTTGTTTTATTTGTTTAATGTCTTCACATATTTAATTAAAATTATTATCTCATATATTAAAATGATACAAATAATTATACAATATTTTAATTGATTAATTGTATTTTATCACTAATATTTTATTTATTATTATTTTTTTTTTGTGAATAACTCAGTACTGTAGACTTCTGGTCTGATTATGATTTTACTACGATTTTCCTCCATCTATCCATGATAAATTTATTAGTTTAATCTTTATAATCTTAACACTAATAATTGTAATCGTTAAATTTTTATAACCGACCGTGAAACCATCTTAAAACAATCATCAACAACTACGCATTTTTATTGAAAAATAGAAAAAATAAATAAATATACTCAAATAATTCGCTTTCGAAGATGACTTAATAATTTTTGCACTCAACTCAGAAGAAGGAAAAATTAACTTGTAGAAATAGAAAAATGTGCACGTAAAATAGGATTTCCGACATCAAACTTCAATCATTGTAATTAAAATATCTTCTTAGAAAATGAATAAAAGAACTTATTAAAATAAATAACCTTATAGGCGTAATCACTTCTAATGTTCTAGAAGTAGAACGCATGAAAGAAAGAGTAAAAAAAATGAAAAAAGCCTATCATGTAACACCAAAAATTTATAACAGAAAAAGCAATACGAGAAACGCAAAACGTATACATTATAAGACATAAATATTTCCTGCAGCTTCATATGGATTTGAATCCTTGAATTTTTTTTACAGAAAAAAAAGAATTGGAAAATTTGAAAGAAAGCTATAAAGAAAAATTCACGGTTCAATTCTAGGTGAAGGAATCTATAAATTTAAAAAAGAGATAGATCTTTACAAAAAATGGAACAGAATTGATCATGTTTTGACAAAAAAAAGATTAAAATTTTACGGTTATCTGTATAAAAGGAAAACAGTAGATTAAAAAAACAAATATTTAACTTTTTGAAAAGGGAAAAACTAAAACGAAAAGGTTTTTAGAAATAGAGGAGGATCTAAAACTTCTTAAGATATTAAAATAATGTAGCTGGACAAATCTCTTTTCAGAACATTGATTTTAAAATTAAATTTCCAACAAAAAGAACATCTTAAAAAGCCTAATATGGACAATAGAAAGAAGAAAGAATCACTGGGAAAAAATTATTAAAAATTTAACAGGAAATTTAATGCTATTCATCATCATCCTTAAGTGGTCCAAACGAAAAAAAAGAGTTATCTTTCTCATCAAAACATTCAGAGTTAAAAAATAAAATTTATATAATAATATAAACCCTTCAAAATAAATAAAAATAAGTTAATAAAAAAGAAATAATTTTAAAATTAAAGTGGAAAATAGAAAAAAAATAACCCTCCTTTAGTCTGTAGTA
The DNA here is from genome assembly GCF_047948215.1 of Lycorma delicatula. Classification (NCBI taxonomy): domain Eukaryota; kingdom Metazoa; phylum Arthropoda; class Insecta; order Hemiptera; family Fulgoridae; genus Lycorma; species Lycorma delicatula. Next base: position 15,273,197 of record NC_134463.1, on the reverse strand, counting down.
GGATTAAAATAAGGTGCAATTTTATAAGCGGGATAATCAAACAAATTAATCAGTATGAATAATTTATAGTTCATTGGACAGTTTTTCGCGTCACACAATTCTGGAAGAAGAGAAATATTTTTCAAGGCTATCTGAAAAAAAAAATTAAGGATGTTTTATTCAAGGTTATATTAAGGATATGTAGCTCTATATGATAATTATATTCCTGGTGTTTATGTGGGTTTGTTTGGTGCGACTCATCATGTGGAAATAATGAGAGATTCGTCTGACATGTGGTAGCTGTACATAAAGCCAAATCATTGACTGAACCGTTTATATGGTAAAGCTGGGTTACCTAATATCTATTGTATACTAATTCCTTATAAGCGGTATACGAGCAATGCATAGATCGCATTGTTTATACTATAGGTAAATTAATTCCTATTGACGTTGAATCTAAAACAGAAGCTGGGTAACGAGTCTATACTGTACATAGGGATATGGTTTATTTCAACTGACGAAGTTCCTTTAAATTTATTGATTCTTTTTTTAATAACTAAATCCGAGCTAGAGTAGATCACACTCTATGAAAAGTACTATATACATCTAGTACAGTGACTTAATTTGGTCGCTGATTTTTTGTATGAAATGAAGGGAGAAACATTTGTTTTCAGTAGGCTGGGAATAATTATGAGCGGTCTCTTAGCTAGAAAGATAATTAGCCTGAAGACCACGTGAAAGTAATCTGACTTTACGATATATGTTTTATATATATTATAAACAGTAGCAATTCGAGAATCATTTATCGGGAGAAAAATTTCGCTTTCATTACAATCGATTATATATAGTATTTAAATGAAATATGTAGACTTGCTACTTATAATTTATAGTTCCTTTTATTAAATAAATCAGTGTATCGGTTAGAAACAAAATTTCGAAATTAATGTAATAATGGATAATATCTATATATTTTTGAAGGCATAGTTATCAACTATGACATATTTATTTATATATATATATATATATATATGTATATAAACTTTGTAAAGAATCACCGAAAAAATTTATAATAAAAATTACTTAATAACTTGTTCAAAATAGTTTTCAATTATCTTTGAACCATCTTCCTTGATGGTGTGCTACAGTTCTGACGTTGGCGTCAGCTGATGACGCTTACTGAAACGTTAATACAAGTGATTTTTTTTTATTATTAATTAAGCAAAATACATTTTAGAGTGTGGTTAAACACTGTGCTGGATTGTGATTTTTTATTTTCATTTAGCATCGTCGTTATGTGTTTTCATATTTAATAATGTTCAATTGTACAAAAATTTAGCCCAATTTTTGAGTATTCTTAATGTATTAAAGACCTAAAATTTGCAAATTAAATAATAAATTTGGTTATTAGTAAACAGAGTAAAACCTTTATAATATTAAAAAGCAACCCAAAGAAATAAAAGGTCTGTATTTGATAACCTTCCATTTTCCTGTTTAGCCTCTGGGAATTACAGTCAGGTATTACTTCAGAGGATGAATGAGGATGATATGTACGAGTGTTAAGTGAAATGTAGTCTTGTATAGTCTCAGGTTGCTCATTTTTAAGATGTGCAGTTAATTGAAACCCAACCACCAAAGAACATCGGTATCCACGATCTAGTATTCAAAATCCGTATAAAAGTAATCTGCCTTTACTAGAACATGACGCTGGAACTCTCATTTCCAAATTAGTTGATTTGCGCAAACGCGTTCACCACTAACCATATCATACGAACTCCACCAACTTAAAATAAACAATAAATACAAACACAAACGTAACATAAAACATCAGAGCATATAATAACGTCGGAATAAATGATCACAGACAAAATTATCACGAATAAGATCAAATGATAACAACATGAAAATAAAAGCACCAGTCACTGCTGATGGTTGCAAATATGATTGAAAAGGTTTTGAAACAAGATATGCAAAAAGGTTTTGTTGTAAAATTTGGTACGGTTTATCTTTGCAAAAGGTTACGATTAGGTAATAATAGGTCGTACTAAACGTAAGTTGTCCGTGTGAAAAACTAAATTAGATTTTTGTTTATTTTCTATTTAGTTGGGTAACTTCTAATTTTTAGTTAATTATTTAGTTTATTTATAAGTAATCAACGCCTACTAGAAATTCATTTAATTATTATTTTTTAATTACTATTTACGCAAATTGTTTTTGTGATTATTTTTTTTACACAAAAATAAAATAACCAAAATTCATCACTAGATAGATGGAAGTTTCGTTTGTAATAGATTCATCATCAGTAGAGAAAGAAGAATTGATAAAAATAAATATAAATACATTACCAAAATTTAAATATATATGTATTAGGCTTATCTCCGAGATTGAGTAGGTAGCGTCCCAGTATTTCGTGCAGAGATTTACGGGTTCGAATCCCGGTTAGGCATGGAAGGTTTTCACACGCTACTAATTTTCATCGGGTCGTACTGATCTTCGCTTTTTCATTAAAAAAAAAAATTACAGTGTTAGGAAACACGGTAAAATAAATATTTCTATAACCTTAAAAAATCTGTTTTTTAATAAAAGAAACTTTTTGAACTGGTTTTGTTTGTAGTTGTGTTTTATAAAAAATTAAAAACAACAGCTTTTTAAGATTGTAGAAATGTTTATTTTACTGCATATCATAATATTGTAGTTTTATTTCTTTACCTGTTTTTTAATGTATTTTAATATTTCTGATATTATAATTTATTTTAATTTTAGTAGTGCATTAACATTTTTTAGTATCAGTTTTTCCTTTACTGATAGTGATTTTATTACAACCGAACGTTCATAAAATAAAATGATTCATCTAGTAAATATTCCTAACTATTGTTTTTTGGTTTTAAGTTGATACATTTATTAACACATAAAATGTGTTTATGTATTAAAATATATTTTTAATACATTTCTGTATTTTTATTTAACTCGCCGGTCAGAGCAAGCAAAGCGAGCCCTTCCCATCTAGTTACATCTTCACTGTGTTCATTATCCTCATTCTTCTGAGAATAATACTAACAAATAGCAATTAAAGCCGGTGAAATTCATACAAACAATTCGTGTATTGTAATTTCTTCACAATAACAGGACTTAAAATTCTGAGTGATCTGCGATATGGAGTTTCAGAATAGACGACTGCCGTCTAAAAATAGTAATTGAAGCTGGTTACCAGTTCTTCTTACGGGTAAAAGTGTATTTTGCCGGGTTCTTAGTGTTACCCAACGAATGCCAGTGCGACTGTTTCTCATGCCTTTTGAATTTTTTTTATTTTATGTTTTTTAATGAAATAATCGGAGGCAGGTGCAGCCAGTCTCGTTCCGCAAGCCATTAAAACGACCATCATCTTGAAGTGGTGAAATATTTCGTAACAATCATAGTCCCTCAGGCCATAGTCCTTTCCAGATAACAAAACCATTATGGTCATGCAAAATTTCAGCTCAAATGATTGAGTAGTTTTTGTGTGAAAGAATTACAGACTCTCAGATGCCACTACAATTTATATATTATAAGAAATTTTACCAATTCCAAAGAGAAATGGCATCTTAGTTTAAAATTTTATTTATAATTTTTATTGTTGTTAAATAACAGTTTAGATTGGGAGTAACAGTACAAGGTGAAAAGATAAAGATGCTACGATTTGCTGATAATATAGTAATTCTAGCCGAGAGTAAAAAGGATTTAGAAGAAACAATGAACGGCATAGATAAAGACCTACGCAAGAACTATCGCGTGAAAATAAACAAGAACAAAACAAAAGTAATGAAATGTAGTAGAAATAACAAAGATGGACCACTGAATGTGTAAATAGGAGGAGAAAAGATTATAGGGGTAGAAGAATTTTGTTATTTGGGAAGTAGAATTACTAAAGATGGACGAAGCAGGAGCGATATAAAATGCCGAATAGCACAAGCGAAACGAGCCTTCAGTAAGAAATATAATTTGTTTACATCAAAAATTAATTTAAATGTCAGGAAAAGATTTTTGAAAGTGTATGTTTGGAGTGTCGCTTTATATGGAAGTGAAACTTGGACAATCGGAGTATCTGAGAAGAAAAGGTTAGAAGCTTTTGAAATGTGGTGCTATAGGAGAATGTTAAAAATCAGATGGGTGGATAAAGCGACAAATGAAGAGGTATTGCGGCAAATAGATCAAGAAAGAAGCATTTGGAAAAATATAGTTAAAAGAAGAGACAGACTTATAGGACACATACTAAGGCATCCTGGAATAGTCGCTTTAATATTGGAAGGACAGGTAGAAGGAAAAAATTGTGTAGGCAGTACACGTTTGGAATATGTAAAACAAATTGTTAGGGATGTAGGATGTAGAGGGTATACTGGAATGAAACGACTAGCACTAGATAGGGAATCTTGGAGAGCTGCATCAAACCAGTCAAATGACTGAAGACAAAAAAAAAAAATTAATAAACGGCAATTAAACTTGATTACTTAGCGTTTTTTTGTTGTTTTTTTTTTTTTTGGTTCAAATGATTTATGTATAATATAGTGTTTTACTCATCCTGTGCAAAAAGATTATATTATATATTATTATAATAAAATGTAATATTATGTGCTGCCACAACTACAGTGGCGACTTGATACAGGAAAAAAGTCACTCCAAATAAATGGCATAGCCGTTATCAGACATAACAATATTTCTTTCAGTTTTATACTAAGGTGGGTATGGAAATTGTAATGGTTTTGTTGTCTTCTTCATTCAACCAAAAATATTTTTGCATGTTAGCATACGATGCTGTCTGACATGCAAGTTATATTTAGTTACATTTAGCTCAGTTCAACACAGGAATTATCTGTAATATGAACATTATTACGCTCAGAGAAACCATTTCTGAGTAGTCCCACTTCCAATATGTATATTATGTATAATATGTGTAGTATTAGTATCCCAATACTATACGTATTATCTTCACTCGGTAGGAGAATGTAATACACAAAAAAATTTCTGATCTGCGTTAGTGTACCATATAATTTACTCTAAGTTATCATTTTTTTGCTCTTTTTTTTTACAAGTGTGCATTCAACAGGCTGTGAGGAGCCATTATTGCTATTAAATAATTTAAAAAAAAAGAATTATTAAGTATTTATCATAATTTTTCCAGCCGTAATGAATAATTTACGCTAAAGTATATTTAATTGTTTCAATTTTAATTAATATGAATGTCCAAGATAGTATGATTTTAACTATAATTGAAGTCTGGAAAGGTTACAATTTTTATTAGCGGGCTGGTAGAGAGACGCCGGAAGCTGGTAAATAATGGAAAGTAATACTAGCTCGGGTAGCTAAACTGCGATTCTGAATGGCACACTGTAGAGGGGGTAATGACAATGAGTACCTGCATTACAGTACACTTTCCCTTCTCCATGTTAGTACGTTGCTCTCCCATTTATCCCACCCCTTCCTCCTATCAACTCTTTATCACTCTCCTTCTATATGTTCAAGACACACCCACACATTCGCATATAGAAAATAAGAGTGAGGAAGTAAACGTATAAAAATACGGAATTGCACTCTTATTTCCTCTATCCCTTACGTTTTATCTATCACACTTTCTTTTCTTTTTCTATCTCTGTCTTCCTTTTTCCTTCCATTTTTTTTCGTTTAACTCCACTCCACTCTTTGTGGTAAAACTTGAAAAGAATCTTCTTTGCTTGTTTTATCTGCAATGTTACGTATCCGGATTGTTAAAGAAAATTCTGTTTGGTAACACTCAATATTAACAGTAAACTGTTAAAGTTATAGACGAAATTTTCTATAAGCTATTACGACTATTATATTCTATATTATTTTAATTATTTATTAGTTCTTTTACGTATATACTTATTAAAAGAAATATACATATATTTTAAATTATGATTAGTGTAGGATAATTAGTAAATGAGGCTTGGAAAGGAAAATGATCACCAATTTTGTAATATTATAATTCTAAGGTCAAGCGTAAAGTAATATTATGCATGATAGACTACACATATTTTAATAAGTATATTAACACTATAATGTAATACTACTCGATTAATAATTAGTTATAAAAATATTAATTTAAATTGTATGTGTATTTAAGGGTAACATCGTCGAAATTATGGCAAAATTCTTCGAAATATTATGAGGTTTAAGAAATAACTTTTATTTTTATATTAATATTAAAAAGTTAGAATTTTTTTATATTCTAACTTTTATATATATATATATATATATATATATATATATATATATATATATATATATATATATATATATATTAATGTATTGTTAATATTAAACAACTTAAAATTTGTTTATATTAATCAAATGTTTGTCATTTAATAAAAAAAACCTAATATTGTGTTTTTAAATATGATTTTTTTTTCAATTGCTATTTTCTATTTCCTTTTGTTAGGTAACACATAAAACTATAAGTTATAGATTTTTAATTATTGAATGACTAAGTCTAGCATGTCTCATTAGCGATAAGGAGGGGTAACTGCTGGCGAGTTCAATTTAATTGTGTTTTTATACCACATGCTAACAGCGTACGATACTTAGAACTGCTCCTGGATCGCCGTATGACGTACGAATCATATTAGGGGGAAAAAGACGGTTGCTAGGCAGGGGGTCACAATTATCATTATTTAACAAACAATTCTTGAACTCAGCAGTCTTATAACCGATTTAAACATATTGAATCAAACTTTGGGGCACAATTGGGAGTAACATCGTAAAAAGATTCCTGAAAAAACTATTGAGAAATATAACAAAAGCACCGTAGTCTGCAAAAAACACTGAAACGATCTGAGATTACCACTCGTTCGAGAAAAGGTAGGCGATTGAGTACAAGATATAAAATTAGACGGAACAAAGATGTGAACTGGCTCGCGATTAACCTCCTGGATAACAGCGAGACGTTAGGCGCCTAAAGCGACTGTATATATGAGATTTGTAAGTTCTTCTAGATTTGAGGGGAATCAGTAACTCTAGAATGTTGTGTATCGTTAAAATTCTTCATTTCGTTTCGCCATTTACTTTTGTTGATTCTTTGATTCATTTCACTGTTTCTTTGTCTTATTAGTTATTCTTTGTGTGATTGATCTTTTTTTTTGTTTTTTTTTTACTTTTATATTTTGCACTTTAACTTTATCGATGATCTTTGGACACATCTTTGTATGTACTTATTTATGTTTAATATACGTTCATTTATACTTTATAACATATATATGCATACGGTTTTTTGAGGATTTCAATAGAAACCCTGCTCTCTGGATGTCTTTTCTTTTGCTATTTAAATTTAGTTATGATTCCAGTAAATTAGAACGATTGTAAATTAAACCCTGCAGAAAAAAATAGATTATCGAAAGAGTTATTTTTATTGTTTCCTTTTGAGGAAAACTATGCAAAAATTATTTTTACTTTAGAGTATGTAAATAGATAAATGTTTATGGTAAATATATGAATGTACTAGCTGTAGTTTAACTTATGTCAAACTATGCAACCAACATAACTTATTAAACTATTCTCTACAAAGCATCAAAATGATAAATTACCACTGCTAAAAAATGTTGAAAAATTCATCACTTCAGAATATAGATTGAAACCAAGACATAGGATTAATTATATGAGATAATAATTTAATGTTATTTTTTACATTATATAAAAATGAAATTTTGATAATACGTATAAAATAAATATAAGGCAAACTTGTGGATTGTTTTCAGCACAGTGCCATTAACTGAATACCAATAAATAATGTAGATTGATACGAAAGGAATTAAAATTTAATGGCTGTTTCTTAATTTCGGAATCTCTTGAATTTTAGATCACTCTTCAACAGTTGTTTTTTTTTTTGTTTTTTTCCACCCTACCCCCGGGCCGAATCCACAACATAGCAAAGCACAGCCCAGGGGATTGTCTACTCAAATGGGCCTCCCCGTCCGCTGACCATAAGTTAAGTCCGACAGGTCAGCCCGCTGGTTAGATCTTTTCATTGCCTGCCTCTAACCCCTAAGGCGGGGTATCCAAGCCTGACTGTGTCGTTCCTGGGCTCCAACCCAGAAGCCGGGACTCGGTCTTGATGCCAGTGCCTCTAGTGAGAGCATCCTGTGCAAGGCACTCTCACCGGATCTCGGTTTTTTCGCGAAAGAATGAGAGTCCCAGTGCCTCATCACTGCCGCCCATCCGTGCAAGACGAGACTGTGCTTAGCAGACGAGACTGGCAGCTCCGCAGGGGACTGTCCTCAACCCCTCGCCGCCTCATCCTCCCTGGCTTTGTGCCGGAGTATCTATGTCACAGTCAGTTACCGCATAAATCTCTCTACCCCTGATAACATACCATCTATGATTGTGTCAACTGTAAGGGGGCCAGCCACCAATCTCACAGGAGATTCGGTTGTCGACGTCTGAAAGTCGAACACAATCTGTTCCGGTGTATCGAACTCTCCGCAAAAAAGGCAAAAGGGGTCGTCAGCTCTCCTTCTAGCAAGTCCGAAACACCAGATAAAAAACAACTCTTCTACAGTTAGCCTTCCTTGTTAAGGTAAACCAACCCGTAGCAAATAAAATCTAAATTTTTTATATATAATAATTTTAATTTAAAAACATCTTGCTAAAGAAGTAAATAATATTCTTTTCCTTTATTTTTTCATTGCATTTCAGTTAATTTCTATTACTACTGTAGTAGTAACAATTAAACATCGCTTTATTAAACAGGGACAGTCCGTTGCAAAAAGTAGTACGACTAACCTTATCCTTACTGTGACAGTAAGAAATAAGGAATTATTGAGAAGTTATTTTTCCTCTTTTCTCTTTTTGAAATAAGCTGATTTTTTTTTTAGATTTGTTCCGCTTTAGGCGGTTTGTCAGTTTCTTTCTATTTCAGTAGTCGTTGTTTTGTTGTATACGCTTTTATAATACAACAGTATCAGAATGAATTCTCTTTAGTGAAATATTTCTTTTCGTCTTATAACGGAAAGAAATCATAATTTGTTAATAAATTTTTCAAGGAAAAGGAGCTATCTTATTGTTTCTGTCGTTCCTTTTATTAGTTTTTTTTCTAGTAGTGGCCGCTTTTGTTATATATTTTTTTCTATTCTACTTTATTTTTAATTTTATCATCATCATCATCATCATCATCAAATTATTTATCATTCGATCAGTTTCTTTTCTAGTAAATTTATTTTTCCTCTCATGTTATAGATATCTTAATAATTCCACTAAAAATACAATTAATAAATAAATATGTAATCTTTTTTTCATCTTTTGTATGTGAATTCATAGTTTGAACATATTCGTTGTATATTTATACACAGAGTGTCCCGGGAGGATTCTTATAAATGTCATACTCGTATTTCTCTCGTTAGAATAATGAAAAAAAAAAAAACTATAAACATGAATGCGAAAATACTTCGTCAGCAAGTTACGGCTAGAGAAAGATTTTGATCCGATTTCTGCTTTTCAGCTAAAATGAAGCCCTACTGAAATTCTGGTGAAGTAAATTCTTATGGTTATTGACCTAAAAAGTTCTAAAAATGGGTTCTAGAACTGTATCACCATTATTTTTTTACGAAATAGATGTAATAAAAAAAAAAATAGTGGAAAAATACCAGTTTTTAGCGTAAAAAAACTTTGTTTAATGATCGATAAACAAAGAGAAATTATAACTGAAACTGATAGAGAATTTAATTCTGAAAAAATTGATGTAAATTATTTACCAACAACATCCTAGAACAGCAATCTAGTTGTATTTTCACGTAAAACAATAACATAAAAAATTACGGTTATACGTATTTATCTGTCTGCAGTATTATGTTATTTCTTAATTATTAGTCCATTAATACTCTACTAGGGATGCTGTAATTTTGTACAGTAATAGTAATCTGTGTCTACTCTTGAAAAGATTAGAGAGCAAAGCTCAACAAACAAAATTTTCCAACATTGTTGTGATTGTGGTTCAGAATCTTGCTTCATTATGCTAAGAAGTTATGCTAAGAAGTTAATTTTCAGTATAAAATTATATTTAATTTGTGAAGTGTGCATTTGTGATTTATGTCTATTTAATTAGTACATTTTCACTAATTTTTATGGCTATTAATAATAATAAAAAGCGAGTGATTTCTTTCGTAGTAAAAGAGAAATGCCGCATAAGTTTAGAAATCAGTAATATGTCAACATTCATTTCATCTATGGTTTCTGTAACGGCAATGCTACAGTTAAAGAATATCGTCAGAGACTTCCCAAACATTCCGAAACATTGCTAACGATTAAGTATTTGCAGATATTCACCGGCATCTACGGGAATGCGGAACATTTAAAGGTATATCTGAAAGGGAAACAAATGAGAACGAGCAGATTTTACGCATGATTGAGCGTTGTCCAGCTAATACCGTTCGTAGATTATCAACACGTTTGGGTATTCCACACAGTAGTATGTGGTAAACATTACACAATGAAGGCTCTACTCGTGTCACACTCAACCAGTTCATTGTCTTGAAGAAGGTGATTACAATTTGCGGCTGAATTTATAAAACAACGTGCTTGATATTATTTACTGGATATTATTTACAGATGAAGTAAAATGTACGCGAGATGGGATAAACACTACACGAAACAAACATTTTTGGAAAAATAAAAATCCTCGGAAAATTATTAAAACTAATTTGCAGCACCGTTTTACATTAAATTTATGGCGTCGGATATATAGCTAATGTTCTTATCGGACCTCACATTTTCACCGGTAGAAGAACACGTAACGGTTTCCTGAACTATCCTCAAAATGAGCTGTCAATACTATTAGAGGATGTTTCATTTAGAACAAGAATTGAAAAGTACTTCCAACACGACGGCGCACCAGCCCATTTTTATTGTCCTGTTATTCATTATCTGAATGAAACATTTCCTAACCGCTGGATTGAACGAGGTGGACCTCAACTATAGCTAGCTAGATCATCTGATATGAACCCCTTGGATTTCTTTTTGTGGGGGGGTCATATGAAAGCGTTAGTGCATGCACAAAAATCAACAAATGCAAATGATCTTGTACAAAGAATTACTTGGGCCGTTGAAGAAATCAAAAAGAGCTCAGGAATGCTATCTCATTTGTAACTCGCCTTGCTGAAATGTGTTTTCAGGTTGATGGCGGACATTTTGAATGGTTTATGTAATGTAAGAATAACTTATTTTATTTGATTTTAGAAGACTAGTTTGTTTTTGCATAGTAGAAGGCTAACGGCTTAATGGTGAGGGGGGGGGGGCGACCGGAAGCGTCACAAGGCCAACCCCTACGGGGTTGGGATAGTAGAAGGCTGATCGTTTAAGTATAAAAGTGGAATTCAGTGTTTTCCATATTGGTACCTATTCTTTTGTATTAAAGAATACATTATTTTCTTGCACTATTATTTATTTTTTATTGATTTTCATTTACATAAACTTTTTCTTAATTAAATTCTCTATCAGTAACTAATAATAATAATTTTTAACTAATAATTGTTATTTGTTTATTGACAATTTAACAAAGTTATTTTACGCCAAAGCTAAAAAACTGTGTTTTTCAACTAATTTTTTTTTATTACAACGTATTTCGAAGAAAATAATTGTGTTACAGTTCTGGGACCAAATATAAAAATTTCAGGTCAGAAACCATAAGAAAAAAGTAATTTCGCTTCTTAATTTACTTTCCCAGAAATTCAGTAAGACTTTATTTCAGCGGAGGATCAAAATACTGGGCGAAATCTTTCACTAGCTATAATTCGCTAACGAAGCGTTTTCGGACCCATGTTTTATGAAGTTTTTTCATCATTTTAATGAGAGAAATATGCTTAGAAATTTAACAGAATCCTCCCAGGACATTTTTTATATTCAAAACAGTTTACTGAATTTCTATTTTATTTGTTATTGTTATAAATTTAATTTTATTTTCAGTAATATTTAAATTTAAACATTTTTATAATATAATTTTTAAAAGTACCGTAATACTTAATAACTTCAAAAAAATATAGAGTGATTTATGTAGAACATATCAAACTTTCAGAACGTATTCTACTGGTAAAAATAAAGAAATTTAATATAATATAGGTGCGGAAACGTTATCAGCTGGTAAAAAATTTCGCCCTGATTTATGCGCCCTCGGTAGAATTAAGGCAGGCTGTAATTCTCAGGACCCAAATTAAGGTGTAAATTTAATGGTTTTATAATAAATGTTTCAAAAATATTTAATTCTTTTATTGTATAATATTGGAAATTTTGTTTCACTTAATTCTTAATTAAAATCTGTCACATTTTGATAAATATATATATATATAATTTTTAATAAACTTTTAACAAACAAAATTTTTAAGTCTGTATTTATTTTTTTAGTTTTTTTTCATACTATTTAACTCTAAAAGTAAAATGGTAGGAAGATTTTAGTAAAACCTAAATATTCTACAAGTTTTTGTGTTAACCCAAGCAAACCCTCTTAACAAAGCTTTTTATAGCCAAACATAAAATAGTGTAATTTTCGACCCCGATCTTTTATTTTTTACCCAATATTTCTCAAAAACAACTAAGAAAATAATTCTGGAAGCTATTCATTTCAATTTTTTACGTCAGATTTTACGTAAAACTGCTAAATTTACCTTTTTTTTAAATGAAGCACAATTTTTAAAAAAGTAGCATAATTAGTTGAACAGTATGCTCTAAATCAAGAATGAGATGTTTTTCAGTTTATTTTTATCTTTTTTATAAAGATAAGTTTGGTTGCTCAATAAGAAGTTAGTTAAAAGAAGATTTAAAGTTGGTACGATATTTATTGATTAATCTATTTGCAAAAAAAAAATTAACGAAAAAAATTTGGTAAAATTATTATTTATTAATAGATTTTGGAAAGCAATCTTCATCTGCTTGTCCATTTTGGTTGAATGACTTAATTTTAATTTAAAAAATAAACCTAAAACTTACTTAATCCATCAATTATTTAACTTAATCCACATATTTTTAAATAGTTATATTTTCTCTTCAAAATATTCCTGTTAACTAAGATATTTAAATTTGTGAACACGCTAATAAAAACTAACAAATTTTTACTTGAATAACATGTTTATTCAAAATAACAACAAATAATTTTCTTCTCGAATCTTATCAGATATTATTTTAATTTAAAATAATTTTAATAATGTAACGATGAAAACGAAAGAAAAATAAATAAATATTTAATTAGGCGACTAATTAAACTTATTTTAATTACTATTAATTTTTTTATTACAAGGTAAACATTTAATTCTGTCGCCTGTTGTCCTCTACAGGTGTCAGGTTAGGACGTTAATTTGGTAGGAAGACAATAGTAATGTTAGGTTTGTTATAGTGGAAAGCTCTTGTCTTTGATTAACCACAAGGGAACTTAAACATAACAGAAGTCGACCCCGACCGTACTCGACTTCTTGATTCTTTCTCTCTCTCTCTATTCCTCTATTTTACAAAGAAGAAGCGAACAAGTGAATAATTAACACCGACTCTCTGTACGGTAGAAAAGGATAGAAAGATGAAGTATGAGGAAGAGTAGAGAAATACCCGGCCCGGGCAAGTAAGCAAGCATGCTCCAAATAGTCTGTTAATCGAGTCTTAACTGTCTGTTAAAAGTTTCACGAGGTAAAACTTGATTACTCCTCCGTCTCTGAACAACCAAAACCTAGACGTTTGTTCAGCGTGTACGCTTAGGTTATACTTCTACTTCAGTTTCTGTTGTATACTTCACCATCCACTATTGCTGTACATATTATGGTATGCACTTTAAACCCTCCGTTACAGATAATTAAGCTCCCCATCAATCTTACCCCTTTATCTGTTAACACTTTAACATAGATTTATATAATGTTAAAACCACCTAATGCTACTCTCTTCGTCTATTCGTTCGGCGCTACTTCTTCATGTTTTATCAACCTTCACTTATTCCTTTTAATATTACATGATTCTTTTCTTACATAATTCTAATACTAATACTACTTATTATTCTACATTAATTTTATTTTATTCAAAGTTTTGTAGAAGTAAGAAACTTCTAAAGAAATTATTTTACAGTTCAGACTGAAAATTTGGAACTTAGATTTTGTACACCAAGGGTACTTGAACAACCTTTAATTAACTTCTTACCGGTTTTATTTTTTCTTTTGTAAATGAATAAAGAATGTAATTTATTTGCAGGGTTAATGTTATAATACTTTTTTAAATAAACTTATTTATATTAGTTTTTTTATCGCAATTTATTCTAAATTTTATTTTTTATTTTTTAAATTTGTTCACAAGTAAATATTCTTCAAAATAAGTCTTTTCATATTAAATAACATTAAAAATAATGGATATTTATGTGTTGTATCGCAGTCTAACCTAATGTACTTTTGCTGAGCGGATTAAGATATAATTTTTTTTTTTTAATTTTGATTTTAAGTATTTTATTAAACATTTTATGTAGTAGTTTATTTATATATTATTATTCTGAAAAATTAATTAATTTTATAAAAAGCAATATTATTCTTAAAGAATATTTTATTTTTAATTACAAAGGAAAACTTCATTTCAAATTCACAGATATTCAGATAACAAAACATCTAGAATTAGTAAATTTATTCTATAAAATTGAATAAAATTTATTATTATTTTTGTATATTTTATAAATATACACACACACACACACATTTATACATATACACCTTTTTTTTTCTGAATTCGTTTAATTACAGTCAGCTTTCATATTTTGAAGTCGAAAGTTTCACGGTTCAAATCCTAGTGAAGGTAGTGTTATACTTCTATACGGATTTAAATACTAGATCGTGGATACCGGTGTTCTTTGGTGGTTAGGTTTCAATTAACCACACCTACACATCTCAGAAATAGTCAACCTGACTGAGACTGTCTGTACAAGACTTCACTTCATTTCCATTCATACGTACTAATCTCTGAAGTAGTACCTTACGATGTTACCGGAGGGTAAAACAGAAAAAGTAAACAGAAACTTCCATATTGAAGTTATAACCAAGACGTGTGATAAGACTATCACTTGAAATAGGACCATCCAAATAGGATAATCCTCAACGAGTACAAAAACAATTTATGTGAATAAATATAAGTAACTATGAAATAACTTGATAATAATTGATAGTGTCTGAGCATATAGTTAAATATCTTCACACCATAAATCAAGTCGGGTCCGTAAATAAAACAGCAATAAATGAAATATTAAATTTAAACAGAGCAGCAGTAAATGAAACATTTACTTTAAGATAACCATAGATAAATAATAAACGTAAGCATCCAAAAATTTGAATAACCGAATATAAAATAAAACTTATTATAAGAAGTGGTATCTCCAACAAACCGGATTATCATAACGGTCCATCAACCTGATCAAGTATCAAATATTATTTAATTAACAAAAATTAGAAGTAGCTTTATTCACATTCATATATATTTTTATGAGTAGATTCTAACAGTTTACTAAACTCAGTGATTTCAATGACTTAATTTTTAAATAAAAACTTATTTTTTTAGATCAACAGTAAATTTCAATAACTTACATTAAAAATCTTAAAATATATATATATATACTTTTCAATTATTCAATTTTTTTGAATTTTAGGATTTATTGCAAATTATTAGTCATTAAGTATGAATTTTATTCCAAAATTTGAAGTTTAAAGAAAGAATTATGGTTTAAATTATTGAAAGAAGATTTTATTAATAATTTTTAAAGTTAATTTGTTTGTCAGTTATTCATTTATTGTAAAGATTAATTTAAGTGATAATGTTAAAATTAAAGACAATGTAAAACAATAAATAAAACATCCAACTAGTATTTTGGCAATATATTCAAATAATTATAAATAAAAATTTCGTTAATATTATAATTTCACTTTAGGAAATTGTTTGATGAATCTAAATTTTAAGAAAAAAATATGATGTGGACACCACATGATTTCCTTGTACGCCTATTAAATTACATGTATACATTTAAAAAAAAAATGAAAAGTACATAAAACTTTATTTCATTAATAACTTGTAATATTTTTTTTTCTTTGTTTGTTTAATGTTATTATTGAATTGCGATTTATTGTGAACATTTTTTTAAATAGGAAGTTAATAGTTATTAATTAATCGATATATTTAATTTTTTTTAAAAATTTAAAAAAAAAGGACAGGAAGTCGGATTTGAAGAAATGTGCCTTCTCTTGTAAGATCCAAATATTTCATTAATAAAAATTTTATTTGAAAATAACTCTGGAACCAAAGAAAATAAGTTAATCGTTATATCGTTGAACACTTTCGGTTCAGTCGTTTGCAGTGAAAAAGGGAGGTGCTCAAATATGTGTTGCAGCAGTCCTAAATCCAAAATTTCAACATCCTACGTCTAATCGTTTTTGAGTTATGTGAGATACATACGTACATACATACGCCACGCTGAAACTAGTCAAAATGGATTCAGGGATGGTCAAAATGGATATTTCTGTTGATATCTGAAAACCGAATTTTTTTGCAATCACAATATATTTCCTTTACTTCGTAAAAGAAATGACCCGTGATCATACTATGGTTATTACGTTAAATATAGTTTAACCTTTTAGAATCCAAGCGAATATTACCTTTATCTGACTAATATTTGTGACAGGTTGGATGACTGTAATGTTTTTGCGAAGTTATTACTCCTTTATCCTTTTTTACTTTTTTCCTGTTTAGCCTCCGGAAATTACCGTCAGGTATTAATTCAGAGGATGATATGTATGAGGTAAATTAAGTGTAGTCTTGTACAGTCTCAAGTAGACCATTTCTGAGATATGTGGTTAATTGAAACCCAACCACTAGTGAACACCGGTATCAACGGTCTAATATGCAAATCCATATAAAAGTAACTGCCTTTACTAGGACTTGAACGCTAGAACTTTGGGCTTCCAAATCAGGTGATTTGCGAAGAAGCGTTTACTACTATACCAACCCGTTGTGTTACCTTCTTTATCCGACTTTATTACTTGTTATCTGTTAGCTTTACTTTTATTAACTCATTGCTTCATTTGCGTCAAGAGAAGAGATGATTCATATGTTATTCGTGATGGGCACTCTTTGGGTGGTCTCCTGATACGTTACTCTTAGTCAAACACTGTTAATTAAGGTCGCAATCCCTTTTTGTGTGAAAAAAATTGCTTTTATTTTGTTTTTGATAAATTAAAAATATATGGGTAATAGAATATGAAGGAAACAATAGTTATTAAAATATGCAATTTTCATTAATAGCATCGATTTCCCAATTATATGAATACTGTGTTAATTTTCATTGATAATATTTTCAATAATATCTAGATTCTAGAGATTTCAAGCAAATTAGAAGCCAAAACCACCTGTTTACTCGCATGCGAACACGTATAAAAATATATAGATTGCACAGAGGATTTAAATGCAGTTTTAAAAAAAAAAAAAAAAACAATTTGTAAGTTTGTAAATAGGAAGATCAAACAAAACTTTTGACGGGTGAAAAATGAAAAAATTTGTCATAATTCGAATCTGGATCCTTCCAGATGAAAAGGATAATATGCTACAACTCTACCCGTAGTTCATATGATATTGAATGTTTTTTGAAATATTTCAACAAATATTTAAAAATATATATTTTTCATTTTACGGATGAATTTTATGAAGCGGAATACACATATATATTCTTATTTTTAAAAATGTATAAACTGTATTTCACAATTCAAATAGGTAATAGTGTTCAAATATAATAAATATTCTACTTAATTTTTCACTAGAGTAAAGTACATAGGGTTAAAAAAATGCGTTTACCGTTCAGATAAGTTCCTCAAAAGTGGAATTTCAGAACTTAGCGATGGAAGTATAAATTTCACCTTTTTTGCGGTCCATTCGATATCCCTGTCCGGCCATTTGAGCGGCTGGCCTGCAATGGAACGCGGTTATTGGAATTACTTACTGGCGGCCTGAGCCTTTTCCTTCATATTCTACGTCAGGTGCACATGTACGCATTCGTGCGTATACGTTTTACGTACGTTAGTGTGTATGTGTTTGTGGGATGGCTGAGTGACTTTTCCACTGCAATACCACAGAGAGATGCATCATAAATTGGTTGCTGTTAGATATTTTCTACCTGTTTTCTTATACATTATATATTTATATAACCTTTTACAAGTTTTATTTCTTTTTTAGCCGACATGAAACATATAATTTTCGTTTTACTACACAATTTTTATTGAAATTTTGTTTGCTTAAACGTCTTCATCTATAAAAAGAAAACTATTTTACTTTTTTAGTGAAATTGCAAAATATTAACGCAATTATTAATATTATATTATATATTAATATTAATTGCAAAATATACGTTGTTTTTATTATTATTTGTTAGTCTTATTATTCGTTTTTTTTAAATGATTCTATAATACTACACAAAGAAATATTTAACTCTTTCTTTCCGCAGGTTCATCTCAGGAACTAGAGATATCATCTGAATTTTTTTTAAATCTTTAAAATATCTATTGATCCTGAATTAAAATATTACGTGAAAAAAACCATAAAACCCCAATCACTCTCTTCTGATTTCATTTTCCTGAGGGTTCTTTGTGATAATGTAACATACACATAAATAACTTATTAATAAATAAATATATAAACTATAAATACTTTTTATTCTGTTTCAAATTAAATTATTTAAATAAAGTGAACAAATATGTAGTAGAATAAAATCAAGTTTCATATTCATACAGGCTTAAAACAATTCTTTTAAATACAGTTATACAGCTTTCGAACTTATCTTTAATGCAAAAGAAAAAATAGATTTTTCTAATTAAATTTAAAACTAATGAAAAAATAGAAATATAGGAAAAATATAATGGAATAAATAGGATAATTTTGTATGTTTTGAAACATATTAGAATTAAAACTACAATATGTCTTATGGTGCATTTCAGCTTATTTTAGTAAACTTCAGTGATGACTTAACATTGTTAACGTTCGATTTTATAATCAGTATTAGTGGTGTGTTCATCCAAATGAGGACAGTGCATCGCTCTCTTTTCTTTATAGAAAGATAAATTTTTATAATTAGTAATACAGTCGCTTTACCAGCACATATACGATTATATTACGCCTTAATCGTTATTCTATATCTCAAACTATCAAAATTATTGAAATAAATAAAATAATTTTCTATGGGCTTATAAGTTGTGTTGGCATATTATTTTTTTTATTTAAATGAATTGACGGTTAATAAAAATTATCTGTTGTGATAATAACAGCACACATTTACGTAACAGAATAATTTTAACAAAATTTGCTAACAAATTGTCTGCATTAAAAGATTATAATAAATCAAATTATACTGATATGGTAGCGTCATGGCCTTTCACCCAGAGGTCTCGGGTTTGAATCCCGGTCAGATATTGCGTTTTTCACCAGCTACAAAATTCTATTTCCAATTCCCACGCACAATCCCATGCTTATCTGGCGAGATCAATAAGCAAAAAATAAATTAAAAAATCATTTCTACGTATTTTTTATGAAAATGACCAGAATTGTTGTGTTATTTATAATTAATAAGAAATGAGTGAATATTATTGAAAGACATTACATATAAAAATTTTTGTTATATTCTTTTTATCATGAAAATATACTCAGATTTATAAAAAGCAGATAATCAAACCAAAAGGCTTGACTGTCACTACGCTTTTTTACTTACTACATGATAATACCATTAGTAATTAGTACGAGTATATTTGTAATAACTAGTACGTAATAATTTTCCATTGTTTATATTAAATTAAATGTAAGGATATTACGGTTCAGATAGTAGCGTTTTATTCCCAAATCAGCTGTTTTGGAATTTGATAGTTCCAGCGTTCAACTACTTATATACGGATTTGAATACTAGATCGTGGATACCGGTGTTCTTTGGTGATTGGGTTTCATTAACCACACATCTTAGGAACGGTCGAACTGAGAATGTACAAGACTACACTTCATTTACACTCATACATATCCTCATTTATCTTCTGAAGTAACACCTGAATGGTAATTCCCAGAGGCTGAACAGGAAAAAATAAAGTAACGTTTAAACAATTTTGAAAAATGTCGGTGGCATTCTAAATTTGATGAGTTAAGAGCTTTAATTTCAAGGTAACTTAAGTTTATTCTCGTAAATAAACCCAGTTTTTGACCGGACACGGGGCCTTCCGCTCCTATCTGCATGAAAGAAGAAGAGCGGGGATCCTCTGCTTCCATACTGCCAAGAACTCGACAGTCCTGAACATGTAATTTTTCAATGCTCGAGGTGGGAGAAGGAACGTCGCCGCTGTATTGCAGTCACGGGGCAGATTATGGTAAATGACATAATATACACCACGTTGAATAGCCAGTCCCGCTTTGGAACAGTTGCGGGATTCGTGGCAAGGGTCCTGCAAATCAAAGTCCGGGAAGAGAGAAATCGATGGATGCTTCCAGGTGGATCTTCTAGAGAGTACCGCAATACAAAGTCCTCAGATTGAGGCGGAAGAACATGACCGGAGGGTGAAAGACATCTCTCTACGGAGCCGTCGTTCATCCGCGCTTGCGTGGATGGGTGACGGTGATGAAGCACGGAGACTCTGGTTCCCTCTAACCCAAAGGCACTTCCCGGGGAAATGCAATGCTTAATTGTGAACCCGACTCCCAAGGGGACGATCGGTGAGATATGAGGTTTGGTCGGTAGGGCGCAGGCACACATACGCTTTCTTAATAACATCTAGCGGAACCTGTTAGAGAGTCTGACAATCTGCCCGTAATAGGGGTTTCTCAGACTCATCGGAAACAAAAAAAGGCCTCTAACTTCTTTTTGGGAATTTTTATTTTTAATCGAAAAGATATAAACAACAAACTTTAAATATTGATTTTTTAATTATTAATCATATTTTTAATAAAACATCAGCATTGCAGCTAAAAAATTTGTTAAAACAGCGTAATAACATAATCTACTCTTAAAAAAAAGCTTGGATTTTTTTAATATGTATTTAACAATAAAGGTAAAGTATTTTTATTTATGATTTACTTTATTTTTTGTAAATATAAACATAAAATTTGTTATTACTGTAAAGATAATATTAATATAATGGTTCTTTAATGAATCAGTAATAAAGTCTGTAGTCATGGTTGGCGTAATAAATAAACAATAATAATATTGATTTACTTCTCTATTTTAAGGTTAAATTCAGTTTATCAATTAATTAAAAGTTGTAGGGGCTTAATGTAATAATAATAATAAAAATAAAACTAAAATAATAAACTATGGAAATATAATATACAATTTCTGTATATATATATATATCATGAAGAGAAAGATATAATACGTATTTTGTTCGTTTTCTTGACAAAATCTACTAAAACATTTAACTTCTCTTGTTGTTTTTGAGATATTTATAATCTAATATTGCTTTCCTGCTGCTAGCTATTCTTGTTTTGCCTGACAGTATTATACGATAGGTTAGCGTGTACGACTGTCGTAAATATGTGAAGAATTTTATCCTGCGCGATATCATACAGCCACTTGCAGTTTAATATGCATTAATCATGTTTATTTAAATGGAAAAAAAAACATATATATACTTATAATTGTAATAAATATTTAATATTACAATACTAAAAAAAATTGTGTTAAATTTATCTAGTCTTAAAATACATTTAAAACTATTTTTATTTATTACATATAAGTATTTTTTTCGGATTTAATTGAAATGAATATTTTCTAAAAAATATTAGTTTATTCGGACTTCTTTCTCTTCACTTTTTATTACAAATAAAAAAAAAATACTTTGAACAAAAAATAAAAATACCTGAAGAAAAATATTTACTTCAACTATCCTAGAACCTTCACGTAGGCTCTATGAAGTTACCGGGTGCATGATAGCTACAACATCAAGTAGGATTTTTTTAAAAGTTTTCTTAGTAGGTGCTTAGGACCTACGTGGAAATCTCCTTAATTTCTAAACCGGGGAGTCGTTACTAAAAGTTCTCCCTTTTTAGTTTAAGTAAGTACACTCTAATAAAAACTACACAGAATTTCATCACTCAACTTATATAAAAAGTTAGAGAAGCCGAGATTTTAACTCAAAGTAGTGAACACCTTTGCATCTCTTGAATTTATGATAAAAGAATTCTTTCAGATAAATAATTAATCCAGTCAAAATAAAACAATAATTCTTCTTTGTTGATTGGAAATAATAAAGTTATGTTTTTTTCTATTATTCTATAAAACTTTTATTTAAATTTTTCCTATTTTGGGAGTAATATTTTTATAATTTTAATCCCTAAAATTATGTTTAAAATGTTAATGAAACCATAAAAATGTATATATATATATATATATATATATATATATATATATATATTATATATATATATATATACAATATATATAATATATATATATATATACAATATATATATATATTTATACATTTTATATATTTATATAATTTATTTATTTATACATATAAAAAAAATATATATAAATATTTTTTTTTATTATTATTATTGTTTCGAGTTACTCTAGATTAGTAAAATCATTTCGTCGTAGAATCCATTTTTTATCGTACTACACTTTTAACTGATTTAAAAAAAAAGTTAATAATACTAATTTCCTTTTAATAACATCAATTTCATAGTTATAATTTAAACTCTTCACGCGATATAAATTAAATTCTAACACACAAAGGCAAAACAAAGATCTGTTACTAATATTTAAGGCTAAAAAATCTGAAACGTTAGGAAATGTATATACAAATTAATTAATTAGAATCGCTAGATAAAATTTAATTTTAATAACTCCTTTTTCATAGACGGATAACATTGCTCATCAAAGACATCGGAAACCTCAATAAAGAAAAACTATAATAGAATAATTATCTTCTCTAAAAGACATTTTTCGAAATGAACCCGCAAACCAGATTTTTTCTATAAACTAATTCAACTTTAACTGCATATATTAGTGTGTAAGTTGCAGTGAAATTTTCATCCCGATCTTTTTAACATATCTAAGATATTAATTCTAGGAAGGTAGGGGTTAGTATGCGTGGATATTGAGTCGTATTTGTTCAAACAGATATATATGTTTATTGTTTGCTTCCAAAGGAACGCACCAAGTATGAATCGAGCAGGTCTCTTGGTTTACCTCGTTCTATGGAATTAACGGTTTTCGCATATATTCACAACTATTCTGTCATTTGAGTGTACGCATTGGTAGCCTAATCTACCGCATTTTCCGAATGGCTGACCATTAAATGATGAAAATTTATGTTTAGTAATTCAAGAATGCCGTCGCATTTTCATAACAAATCAGAGATAATCGTCGTTTATTTTAATAAACAATTTATTATTTTATCTAAAAATTTATTTACGTTTCTGTAAAGATGCATAAAAAATAAAAGATTGTCTTAAGATATATATCCTCAAACGCTTACCACTGTAGGTACATCTTAACTCCATCATGAAAAATACTATTTCATTTATTTCTACAATATTATTTGAAGCACCAGTAGGTGCAGGGTATTATAACAACAAAGGTGAATATATTTATTCCCTCCAACAGTTTTGCCTGTCGGTAGTGACTGTAATAATTCTAGATTTCAATTTTTTTCTACTTGGCGTTATTCTTTGTAAAAACCAATATTATTTTTCTATAAAATGTAACTTCGAATTCAGTATAAACTACCACTTTTTAATTTAATCATTCTTTCTGTGGGTGTAAGAAATATAAACCGTTGTGTGATTATTTGGGATTTGCACGATTTTCCTGCATTGTACTGCCAGTTCTGTTCAGTATGTACTTTCTTTGTAGAAATTTAATAAATATTTTTATATTTTAAATTTTACTAATTGTATAAAGAAATATTTCCATCAAACTGTTCTGTAGATAAACAGTAGACTTAGCTGAAAATAAATAAATAAAACCGGAAAAGCTACAATTCCAAATACATAAGTTTTGGAACAGTAAGATAATAGTCGATAACTGAATATCAGTCCATAATCCTGCTAAAAAAAAAGCATCTTTCAATGTTTTAATCGTGAAATCTTGCCACACCTTATTGTAAATATGACTTACACGCTCTCATATTCATCCAAATACATTAATCTTCCCTCTCCTCCTTTTTTTTTTATATCTCTTAAATACGAAAGCAGCCAGTAAATTACGTCATGACGTTCAATCATCATAGATTTTCGAATGTTTTTTTCCGAAAACAAATCCAATATATTTAATAATCGATAGAAAGTCCTTAAACTGAAGTTAAGAAGATTACCGTCATTAACCACTACTGCTAGAACCTGTGAAATGGTTGGAGGTTGATTTGCAATAAACAATTGTAAAATGTTCTTCTTATGGCACTCATAACAAAGTCATTGAATTTACTTTACGGCTAGTTTTATAAACATTTTTTTCTTGTTTATCGTGGCGTGATTACCATGTTAGTTTTTCACTCATTTACAATCTAAACACAGTAGCCCGGCTAGATTTAGGCGTCTCACAAATTTTCTCAACTATAGGATTAATACTATAGTGAGGTTATGTTTTTAAGAAATAATCAGAAATATTAGTTATAGTTAATCTTTTCCCACTCGTAATTGGCTTTCCTTTTTTATGGGCACTTCTCCTGGCTGAACACATTTCGGGTAAAAATAAATTAAAAACGAAACTAAATATACGACATAAATTGTTTAATTAAACAATTTTTTTAGGACAGTATACGCAATATACTTGCTATGCCGTATGCGAAATCAGACAGTTGTGAAATTAATGAATAAGTAAACTTTTCATCCGGTTTCAGCGAAATATAAAGGACGATTAGATGTTATTACGAAAAGCATAATGTTTGTATAAGATCAGTCACAGCTTATATGATATAGCGGGCGGCGTATTGCTGCGTACGTAGGCTAACAGTTGGCTTACCGCGCTATTAATTATCCTGAACAACTCTGACAAAGTACTCCATACTTTTTTCCTGTTTAGCCTCCAGAAATCACGTCAGGTATTAACTTCAGATGATGAATGAAGATATGTGCGCTAGGATCTTGAACAGTCACAGGTCAACCATTTTTGAGATCTGTGGTTAATTGAAATCCAACCACCAAAAAACACCGTTATCCACGATCTACTATTCAAATCCATTGTACTGCATACTATGCAATTTTAAGTATACGTAGCTATTTATACGTAATTTTTTCGTAAAGGAATGACTAACTGTTCCATCCGTCCTATCCGTCAATCACTCTCGCACGCAATGTACACATATACGCCGCCTGCTATAGCTCTGAATATAATAACAAAGTATAAAAATATCGATTAAGGAGGTTTAAATTTAAAGGAATTATTTCTGTATGAATCAAAACTTATTATCAGTCGGCCATTAATTACAATTAAATGTCACATCTGTCAAATGATTTATACATTATAAGTAATAAAAATAATGACGTAATACGAGTTAATGATAAAAATACGATACTCTTCAAAATGTTAAACAACATGAAAATATGTGATATCAATTGTAAACATTTCATTTCCTTTTCCCACGGCTGACCGTGAATTTCAATTTAAAAAATAAAAAATAAGGTCAGCACAATTTAATCAACAGTCTCAATTGAACGTGTGATTTAATAAAATTAAATTTTTTTATTAATAAATATTTGGTTACAAATTACCAGTTCGTATACAGAAATAAAACTTTCAATTACAACTTTTTTTGGGGGGGTTCACCTCCACCACTCCTAATGAACTCCTTACAACCATTGGCGGACAGAGATAAAATGCCATGCAGCTTCTGAAATTACTGTGAGAAATTCTGAAAATACAGTTGACATAACAGAACAGCTAAAAGCAAAAGCTATAAGTCGCGCACACGTGCACGACTAAATACCTTGAAAGGTTGAAAGATTTTTGAACCTTGAAACATTTTTTTCAACCTTGAAAGGGATGAAGAAAGGTAAAAAAATTTGAACAATGAGTAAATTTTCCCAGTTTCTGACAATATTAAATGAGATATTCACTCGATTTTTACTTGCAAATACTCTTTATATATATATATATATATATATATATATAAGTAACTAATGAGCGTGCTGTGCTCCCTGGAACTCCTACGTTCATTAAACTAATGCTTGTGAGAATAATAACGATAAATAAAAATTAAAGCCTGTTCATTTGAATAAAAGTCACTGTATTGTAATTTTTCATAGCAACAGATCAGTGTAGCATCCGAAACTTTGAGTCATCTGAAAGATGCGGGTTTCGAAACAGTTGGCCTCCATCTTAAAAATAGTAGTTATAACTACTACCCATACTTTGTTAGGTAGATATTTATTTTGCGAGGTCGTTAGTCTTACCCGACAAACACCACTAGGAGGTGTCCACACTTCGTTTCTCATTTAAAAAAAAAAAAATTTATTTGCTTTTCTAGTCAAGTAACCGGAGGAAGATGCAGCCAGTCGCGTCGCACATACAGTAACAGTGGCAGTAGTTGTATTAGTTGAGCCGCCGCTGGTTGAATCATCGCACCTGTTGAACAATTGAAATTCAAAAATCCCGAATATGGTTTTTATATATATACGAAGAGTATTTGCAAGGAAATATCGTTTGAATATCTCATTTAGTATTGTCAGAAATGGGGAAAATTTACTCGTTGTTCAAATTTTTTTACCTTTCTTCATCCCCTTTCAAGGTTGAATTTCGAAAAATTTAGTAATTGATTTTTAGATATTCACACGAAGATTAAACACATCAATAATCAAGTTGTTGTAATCATTTGTTACTGAGAAAAAAAAAAGTAAATTTAATTTTTACTCCATTTTAACCTTTTAATCCAGAATTTCAAAAAATTCTTTCTTAGTGGACATCACCGTAAGGAGAACGTAATAAAAATTTTTATCAATTTTTCCTGAGCATTTTTTGCTAGGCGTAGATTATGAGTCACGAAAAGTTGTTTTATAGATACAGATACCTTGCAGCAGCTCAATAGACTCTTTCTCTATATATTCAGAAATATATGTATGAATTGAATGTAATAACGATTTGTTTGCAGCATTTGTTAGGAGATAAATCGTTGTTGATATGTAGATTTGATGAAATCTTGTATAGTTATTAGGGGTACTCGAAGTAAGGTAGAAGACTTTCCAGGAAGGTTGTCATGAAATAAACGATTGAAATAACTCAAATCGAATATTGTTCTTCTTAATGTCAAAGATATTAATTTAAACTGGTTTTAATGATGAACATTGGAATGAATATTGGAAGTTATAATAGTAATAATAATTATAAAAACGATTGAAAATTAAATGGTAGGAAATTCAGAAGGCGATCGTATTTCAGAAGATCCCGAATATTTTATCTAGAAAAAAATCTTATAATTTTAAAACTTATTCATTAAAATTGTTTAATCCTTGTTATGTATAAAATAAGTTTTAATTTTTTTTTTTTTTTTTACTTAAATTATATAAACCTACAACTTTTTTTCAAGTCTTACAATGTGAGTTTTGATGAATTTATTTCATGTAGGGTTTACATTGTTAAAAATGTACATTAATGTATATCTATACATTTATAAAAACTATACATATATTATAAGTATAAACTATAACTGCTGAGTATATATATATATATATATATATATATTTACTCCGGTATGAAGATTGTATTGTATAATAAATGAAGTAAAAATAAATGAAACAGATACGTGAACAATTTTTTATATCAGTTTGATATATTTGTTGAGCATAATATATAATTATATCTGTAAATGTATGTGTTCGTATGCTGCAACCGTGAATTTACTACACGGAATAATATAACAGGGTATAGTTAAGGAAGAATACTGTATCGTACACAAGGGTTTTTGGAGTTGGGGATTTACACTAACAATTTGTCACATGTACTCGCATGGTGAAGGTGTGCTGACAAATGTCTGTTGTTTATGATTCTCTACCCCACCCTTCTTCTACAATTTCCCCCTCTTTTCTACGTTCTGCACCTCATCATTTATCTTTCTCCTTCATACGCACACTCTTATTCATTTTCTATCTTTATCTTACACGTTCTTTCTCTTTCCTCTTTCATTTTATCATCTACTGAAATCTACCCTCTCTTTTTCTCTAGGACGTACTATACAGCCGTTTGCTTTCACTCACTCACACACTCGCTCATTCTCTCTCTCTCTTAACAGTGTGTACACAAAACCACTAAAATACCCCTCTCTACAATTGCTAAAGCGTTCTCGCTCGATAATTTCCATCAATAAGGGTAATATTTGACGTATTATATTGTGTAAATAACATCAGAACACCATTAGCTTGGTTTTATTATTACTTTTTCACTATTGAAAAAATGTAATCTATTCTTTTTATGTATTAAACCCGAATGATAAATTAAAAAGAAAAACTAAACAAAATTTTAATTGGTAAAAATCTATACAGGATATACATATGTATATTTTATTTAGTAAGTATCCCGCAGTTATTCATATAAAATGTCATAATAAATAGAGAAATTTTAAACATTCTTTTACTACAGGTCAATAAAGCCCGTGACTTAACGTATACTATCGGAATTTTCTGGTGTCCATCAATACTTATCTTTGGTTTACATTATTAAATAAACAATATTACAATAGAAGAAAAGATTAGAAGCTTTTGAAATGCGGTGCTGTAGGAGAATGTTAAAAATCAGATGGGTGGATAAAGTGACAAATGTAGAAGTGTTGCGACAAATAGATGAAGAAAGAAGCATTTGGAAAAATATAGCTAAAAGAAGAGACAAACTTATAGGCCACATATTAAGGCATCCTGGAATAGTCGCTTTAATATTGGAGGGACAGGTAGAAGGAAAACATTGTGTAGGCAGGCAACATTTGGAATATGTAAAACAAATTGTTAGGGGGTATACCGAAATGAAACGATTAGCCCTAGATAGGGAATCTTGGAGAGCTGCATCAAACCAGTCAAAAGACGACAAAAAGAAAATATTATAATATACTAATTTTTTCCGCGGTTTGCATTGATACTGTCCTCGCCCTTCCAGAAGATAACAGGATATTGCAGAGCATCATCGTATGATTGATTTGTTTCCGGAATCCGAAGAAAATTTTCACTTCGTCTCTGATTAATTATGTCACGACGATTATATTCTAAGATGCTCCTGACCAACAGCGGCAACAGCTATATCGTTAATTGTAGTTGTGATAAAGCGCCGTTCATATTCCCCGGATGAGCTCTTGTATGCCCTTATGACTACTGCAACCCGTGGCTTCGTACGCGTACGTGATGTGTAGCGTGAGTTTTGATCTGTTTTCAAACACTCGTTTGATCTTCAGATCTGTCAGGTCTGGATGCTGCTTGAAGTTCAGCTGCGGATTTTTTTTTAGCCTAACACTGAGCCAATGGAAGTGACAGTGCACTAATTTTGTTAATAACTTCGAAACTAAGAACTATCAAAGCCGGACACATGGAATTTTGTAGTAAATTTTATGAGCTTTGAAAAAAACCCCTCCACTTTGTTCGGTTTCTTCACCGTTTTCAAGACATTCACAAAAAACCGCCAAGCTGTTCGTTAAAGTTTCGTTAAGGTCCTTAAGGGTGGGGGTAGGTTTTTAAAATGAAATGTAGATGACAATGTTCCTCTTGCTTGGAACTGTTTGTGTGCAAAATTTGATCATAATCGATATAAAAGTGTAGGCCTGTATAAAAAACCCACCGGGTTGGTCTAGTGATGAACGCGTCTTCGTAAATCAGCTGATTTCGAAGTCGAGAGTTCCAACGTTCAAATCTTAGTAAAGGCAGTTACTTTTATACGAATTTGAATACTAGATCGTGGATACCGGTGTTCTTTGGTGGTTGGTCCAATTAACCACACATCTCAGAAATGGTCGACCTGAGATAGTACAATACTACCCTTCACACATATCATCCTCATTCATCCTTTGAAGTAATACCTGACGGAGGTTCCCGGAGGCTAAACAGGAAAAAATACCTGTATAAAAGACAAACAGACACAAATATTTGTCTTATATAGGTGATAATAATAACAAAAATAATAGTTATAAAACTACTTCAAAATCTTATAAATGAAAAAAAAGAAAAAAAAAACTAGGTTAGGTTATTTTTCATTTTTATGCGGGGTCAGATAATCAAAAAAAATTCACCTACAACACGCTTCTTGTTATTTTCATGTAAATAATTAATTATGTAATTTCTCAATACCCCGATTTGTATGTTTTAATTTAAATGAGAATTTCACATAAGTTTTAAAAAAATAAAATCTTGTTTATATAATTTTGTTATTATCTATGTATGTCAAAGATAGATAACATCCAGAGAATTAAACGTTTTATTCATACAACAATTTTATTACTCATAGATTAATATGAGGTTATTTAATTTATTGATCTATTACTTAAAAATTTCAAATATATAAACTGTAACTTTCTTGTATTATTTTTAATAGAAATTTTTTTATTTCTTATTGTTTGTTTTTAATTTATTTTGTTTTAATTTATTTAAAAAAGAATAAAATTAAATAAAGAATGAAATAAAAAACAATTTTTTAATCTTTTATTTAAACTTCCTTAAATATATCAACATGCCTATCTTTTATTATTCATATCAATGAAATTTAATTTTGTATTACTCTAAACTTCTTTCTTTTTCCTGTTTAGCCTCCGGGAATTGATATGTATGAGTGTAAATGAAATGTAGTCTTGTGTACAGTCTCAGTTCGACCATTCATGAGATGTGTGGTTAATTGAAACCCAACCACCAAAGGACACCGGTATTCACAATCTAGTATCCAAATTCGTATAAAAATAACCGACTTTACTAGGACTTGAATTCTGGAACACTCGACTTCCAAATCAGCTGATTTGGGAAGACCCGTTCACCACAAGATCAACCTGGTGGGTTGCATTACTATAAACTATGTTCCTTAAAAATTTAAACAAAGAAAAAATAAATAATTTTTAGATTTTCTGTTCAAAAATAATATGATTTGTTTATTTATAGGAGAATTTTGATATTTGGTAGAACTACTTTTTAACATTTACATTCTGTATGCAAGGAAAGTAAGAAAATTAAAGTAATTCTACATTCCTTTATTATACACTTGTGTCTTAATGCGGTTCCCAAACTTTTCATGGCACCCTTTTTCAATTAAAATTTTTCCATGGCGCCCTACCCTAAGTAAAAGTATGACTACTCGTAAGTAAGAGATAAAATTAAATAAAACTCGTGTATCTTCATTATTTTTACTTTATCAACATTAAATTAATAATTATAAATGTCTTGGTTCAATAATTATGAAGCTTTAACAATATTTTGCGGTGCCCCAGTGAAGACCCGCGGCGTACAGTTTAGGAATCACTGTCCTAATGTATAAATTGGTATAAGGAAAATGTGATAAAAAAATCATAAGTGTCTTTGTATGATGTAATGTACATATATAGTTGACATATGTATGAGAGAAATAAGTAATATTTAAATTAATTTGAAAATATACAGTTAGATTGCCAACTTAATTCTTCAAAGGTCTAAATTATTTGTAATAAACACAGCTGTGTTTAGTTTTTACCGATTCATAAAATTTTTCAGTTAAGTTTTGATTTTAATTAAAAAAGAGTTGACTTTTTATTACTACTTGGTTTTATTGCATCAATTTTCTTAGAATTAAATTTCCTACAAGTTTAGATAATAAAATTTATGCATTTATTAATCTTTTAACAAAGTTATTGTACTTCAAACAAAAAAAAAAAACATGTTTTTTGTCACCGAATTTTTCGGTTTTACATTGGATATCATGAAAACAATAGGAGATATTGTTCTGGAACCCGTTTTTTCCATCTTTTAGGTCAAATAACATAAAACAATAACTACGTTTAGTACTTATATATATATATATATATATATATATATACTACTTATATTTCACTATTACCTCATTTCACAGGAGGAACTGAAATCCGGGTGAAATTTTTCGCTTACAGTAATTCGATAACAAAGTGTATTCGGACATAACGGTTGTATGTATTCTTTCTTATCTCAAGCTCTAAAATCAGTTTCTAAATTTTTCTCCTTGCCTGCTAAATTATACAGAATACATATATAATGTTGATCTTACTCTTTTTTGTAATAAACTTAGAAAGCTTACATATCATGTGTAGCGTGTTAATTTGAATAAAATTTGTTCACGTCCTTTTTTTTTAGCAGATAATCAGCTGAATTATTTATCATTGAAATATACAGTAATAAGTATCATATTGATTTTTAATAAAGTTTTTATTACTTAGCAGTTCTCCCCCGTAAAGGTACTACTCAAAAAACAGCATTTTACTCATCCAATTTTAAAATCCTTTAAGAGTATTTTGTTGGAGTTCTTATAAAGTATCTTGTGCTGAAGTCACTTAACTCGTACATTTATGGATCTATTATTATTGTTATTATTAAAGCTACTATCCAGGATTCGATTTATTATTCATTATCTTAAAAGTTTAAAACTGGGTTGTACTGTAAAAAGGTTTTGTTTAATAAATTATTGAATATTTTTTCTTTATATTTTAAAAATTGATTTCGTTAAAAGTTTCCTATTTGTCAATTTTTTTTTTGAATTTTCATTGTTTTGTAAAACAAAACCTTAATTAAAAAAATGGAAATATAATTAATATTAATAATAAATATAATTAACTAATATTAATATTGTAAAATTGTCTATCGATTTCTAAGAATATTTCAGTATGGAAAATTTTAGTGTGCGTTTTTTGTTTTTATTTTTTTTTTGCATGATGATATTACCACATAAGCTTGAAGCTTGTGCGGTGGTTATGGAAATGTAGCGTATGAAAAATCCCATGCTTGACCGGGATTCGAACCCAGGACCTCCGAATGAAATGCCGAGATGCTACCACTCGCACTACTGAGGCCTTTGTTTGTAATAAATTTATAACAAATTTTTCCTGTTTAGTTTTTTATATTAGTTTCCACGAGTGTAGTATAAACTCGAATAAATACTCTAAACCAAATGTAATTAAAAAAATATTATTTAAAAATATTTAACTTTAATCTATAATTTGATTATGGATTTTTTTTGATAAATTAATTCGTTTTATTTACAGTCGAAACAACAGTTTAAGTCATTAGCGATTTATCAGTATTGGAAGGTATTATTAGTTATCAAATTTTCCTTATAAATACAATGGGCTTCTTTTCTCTAACAAAAATGAGCTTCCTTCTTTTTTCGTTTAGCCTCCGAAACCACCGTAAGGTATTACTTCAGAGGATGAAGGAGGATGATATGTAGGTATGTAAATGAACTGTATGTAGTCTTGTACAGTCTCAGATCGACCAGTCCTACGATGTGTGGTTAATTGAAACTCAACAACCAAAGAACAACGTTATCCACGAAAAAATGAGCTAGGAAATAGAGTATTCAAATAGGTTCCTAGGCTATAAAATTTCAACCAGGGTTGAAGGAGTTAAAAATAAAGAAAAGAAACGGAAGTGAGAAAGAAATTATCTATCCCTAACACAAATAGAAAGCCTAACGAACCATCTAAAGAATATCTTCATTGCTTTCTCCGAGTAGAACAGCTCTCAATCCGTAAGGTGGTCTTTATTCAAAATACAACCGGCACATGCTCAATAATCACTTTGTGATAGATTGCTAAAATATATGCTGTAACAAACTTTTCTAGTAGGCAGTAAAGATCTACTTGAGAATTGGCTCAGGGTCCCTTAAAGATGACGCTCACCCATCTCTAGAATTACGACCTGGATGGAATTATCCATATGAATTACAAACTATCTGGATAATTGTAATATTTATTTGTAAGAAATATATTTCTAAATTACTTTAGAAACCTATCCTACTAGATTACTATCTTATCCTTTTAGATATCTACCCTATTCTGTGTACTATTCATTGTTTCTCTTCAGATATATACAGAGTGTTTATAACAACCGTTATATTTTATATTTTAAATCACTGTATGTCCGGAAACCCTTAGGTTACCGGCTACCCACCATCATTTTGTATTTTTAACATAAAGATTTATTTTTCAGTAATGGTTAAGTGTATCAAGCTGAAATTTCGTACACAGCAAGGGTATCTTTTATAATTTTTTTTAAGAGTTGGGGGAATCCCATTTCCGTACGCCTAAGCAGTGTCGGGCTCGCTAACAGCTGCCGCAAGATGTTATTATTATGCGTATGTAAACCTGCGCACTACCGACTAAACCACTAACCCCCTAGAACCCCCTAACCCCTTCCTGGAATCCCCCTTTTTTACCCCTTCCTGCTTCGTTAGCGGTCCCTTCCTGGAACCTCTAACGAAGCATTACTAGTGCAATCGTATCATAATAGGAATATCAACAAAAAAACAGCAAACAAGATACATTACCATACATCAAGATACAGAAAACGGATTATGAAACTACATACAAAGAAAAAATTCACACAATATATTCAAATACAAGAGAAGAAAACTCAATAAAGCAAGTCTCACAACAATATAAACATAAAAAAATCATCAAAAAATGCAAGAACATAAAAATACTGCAGGAGTACCTAGATTTTTACTTGTATAAATATAATGAGCCTGATAGCTCAATTCATTTAAAAATTGTGTCCATGTAAAACTTTGTAATTAACATAAGTAACTGTAAATCATGTATCCGCTGCTTTATTTAAATGTTATATTATTAAAAAAGCGTTTTCTGACAAAGAAAATGACACCTTATATATTCAAATCCGTTCATAAATAACAAGGTTATGGGAAATATTCTTCAAGCGAGTAACTCTAGATTAAAATATAAGTTTTCGCCTCTCGAATAAAATTAAATAACTCGACACAATCTCGACTGGAATAATTTTATTAATATTATTATACTACAGAAATAAATATTAAGATAATTTAATATTTTATTTAAAATATTAAATTTTTCAGAAATATTTTCCAAAATTGTCACTTTATATTACCAATAGCGCCTTAATTCAGTAACTGAATCAAATAAGATCAATATGGTTAAAAAACACTCACACTCGCATTTAGATAAGTGAACTGTAAATTATTAAAAATTAAATAGTAACAGATTAGAGAATTTTTAACTATTACATATATTTTTGTAAGATATGAGTTAAAATAATTTTATTAATATCAGCTACAAAATATAGTTCAGTCATAGTCACAGGATTTCTCTATTTTATGTCTTATTTTTCTGAACTGTTCTTTGTAGATTTAGTTGTTTAAAATGATTAATTCAATTTTCTTTCTTTAAATTACATTGATTAGAACTATTTTTTTAAACGTTTATGTTACACTAATAGTAGATAATCGTAATTTTCATTTTTTTTTGTAAAAAAAACAACACTTTTATTTAATTTATAAAAAAGTATTTAAAAGAAATATAATTCTATGAAAATGAATTAATTTAGTCTATTATTATAAAAGCTGGTTATTACACACAAGTGTAAAGGAAGGATAGAAAGTTTTGCTTTAGTTAAGAACGCAAAACTCCAAAAAGTAGTCGAAAGAGAGGTTATAAGAGAGACAAGGGTAAAATGAGTGTGAAAGAGGATCTGGTAGAACGGAGGTAGTCACTTTTGCTAGTATAGGCTGCGGCTGCATCAGATGTATTAATTATTATTGTCTGTATGTAGGACGCTTTAGAGAAACTGGCGGGATGAAAATTGATGGGAGAGGGTAAGATAGGTAGACCATGGGGAGTAAAAGCGGAGAAGAGAAATAGAATGGGAGAAAATGTGTAGGAGGTAAAGGCATGTAGGAGAGTAGATTGCAGTCTCAGGTGGACACAAACTGAGCTTCTACACTTTAAAGCTAAAATGACGATGCATTCTCTTTGGCTGGCTCTTTTGTGTAAAATTTATACCTTCTCCTAACCTACATACTCAGTAGTTTATATCATTATCTTTTTTCATCTACTTAAAACTTATAAAATATTTTTTGATAAAGTACGTAGTTTTAAATCATTTTAAAAGAAATTTAAATTCTGTTTCAAAAGTGGATCCTAATGTTAGAACAAGAACTAAGAATGAAGTTCTTAAAATTTTTCTCAAAGAAATTCTTTAAATTAATTGATAACGGTAATTTATTCGTAAATTTAAATAAATAAAAAATGGAAATATTTTATTAAAAAAAAAAACTTGTAATCTTTAATTATACGCTAGGTATTACATTATTTTTCAAAAACACTTTGCTATAATAATAGGAGATAGAAATACTCAGATTTTTTGGAAGTGACATTTAGCATAATAGGAAGAACAATAAAAAAAAAAAAATTATTTTTATCTTCTTGAGTTTAAAGGTTTTTAGAAATAATTAACTTGTTCTATTAATTTCATGGAGAATATATATATATATTTTTTTATTATTTTTAATTATAGTTGCATCACCAATTAAATTCATAAGCGAATTATCAGTATAATGCAGCTGTACCGGTAAATGAGTAGTTTTGAACAAACTCAGGTCGACCGTTCCTGAAATATGTGGTTAATTAAAATTCTTCTGAACTCAGTCAGTATTTAAAATAACTGTTTTTGAAGACGTATTATTCTAGAACACTTTACTTCCTTGTATGAAGTATTGTGATCGTGAAAAATTTCGGCTTTCAGAATTTCAACGGAAATATCCATTTTACCATCCCTGAATCCATTTTGACTAGTTTCGGTGTGAAGTCTGTACGTATGTATGTGCGGATATATCTCGCTTAACTCAAAAATTATCTCGTGTTGGATACTGAAATTTTGAAGTTAGGACTGTTATAACATCTATTTGTGCACCTCCCCTTTTGATTGTAATCGACTGAAGCGAAAGTGTTTAAAAAACCCAAAATCTAAAATATTGAATTTGGAATTTTTGTTAACTGCAATAATAAGCCTTCATTGCGATCATTTCAACGATGTATCATAAGTGGTGTTTATTTCATTGGTTCCAGAGTTATAGCCAAATAATATCTTAATTAATGAAATATTTGGATCTTACAAGGGGAAGGTATATCGGTTCAAATCCGACTTAATCTCCTTTTTTTTAACTTTGTTTTTAATTTAAATATATAATTCAATAATAATAACAACAAAAAAAATATATCACAAGTTATTAATGAAATAAAAGTTTACGTAATTTTCATTAAAAAAAAAAAATTGTTTATGTATTTAATAAGAGTACAAGGAAGTTATGTGGTGTCCATCTCAGATTTTTTCATTTAATAGTTGTCGTTTTTCTATATACATAGAACATTTTTCTTTAGATTCTTACTTATTATTTATTATTATCATTATTTCTTCTAATTTTATGTTATTTTCTTCGTCAAAAATATTTTTTCGTAGTAACCTTCTAAACTAATTTTCACCTTTAATCTTCAAACCAAGTTTGTTTGTCATGGTGTGACAAAAATGAAAGGTCGAAAGTTTAAATGATTATTATACCAATTGATTAATTGATTATATGTATAGAATACCCTCGCAGCTTCGCCTATATTGTATGGTTACTTGTGTTTCCCATCGCAGTTAGAGGATATTTAGCAGGTCACGGATCGCTTCGGTTGCCCTTCCGTTAAACCAGGGGGCTCTGCACCCCTTCACTTTCATCGTTAAACTCAAGCTTAGGAGAATAATAATGATCAATAAAAATTAAAGCCTGATCAATTTATAAAAACTATCAGGATTTGTAACTTCTTCAGAGCAACAATTTTGTCAGTATACGACCCAATAATTGGTTTTTAGATTTCCCGTCACGACTTCGGTCACGAAATGTAGATTTATTTTAATTATATATATATATATATATATACAAATATATTTTTTAAGTAAGAGTAAGGGGGACTGCGCATTAATGGTTTACATTTTTCTCTCAGGAATTGAATACTAGATCATGGATACCGGGATTCTTTGATGGTTGGGTTTTAATTAACCACACATCTCAGGAATGGTCGACCTAAGTCTGTACAAGAACACTTCATTTACATTCAATACATATCATCCTCATTCATCCTCTGAAGTAATACCTTACGGTGGTCCCGAAGCTAAACAGAAAAACAGAGTACAGCGTATCACAATTCAAACTGCGATTCTTTCACATTAGAATCGATAAAAAAATATAAAATACCTCGGTATTCTAGTTGATTGTAATTTAAATTGAAAAAGTCATATGAATTACGTCAAGTAAAAATGCTTGGTTATCTAAGAATATTTTATATGTTCAGAACTCTTTGTGGTATTGATATAATAAGAACTCTATATTTAGCATTTATTAATTAAAAATTAGAATATGGACAAGCAATAAGGGGTGGTAATTATTATACGAGTTTAAAGCCTCTAATTACTCAAAAAATATCATTTATTCGAATTTTAACGAATAAGCGTACAATTGAGCAATCACGACCCTTATTTAGAATCCTTAGAATAGCACCATTTAGGAACACGTATATCTACAAAGTACGTAATGTGTTTTCTGATAAAATTAGTTAAGAATGAAATAAAAAAAGAGAAGGAACTCAAACGTTAAGGAACGGGTAGAATAAATTCCTACCTATCCCTAGATTAATGGTTTATAAAAAAAATTATTCATATTTAGCTCTAAATTTTTTTAATCTTCCACCTTTAAACATTAAAAAAAAAATGGTTTATTGGACTGAGTTTTTGAATTTGATTAAGGAATTCATATTTCACCAAAATGACATTTCTTCTTTCTAAGATACTACACAATAATCACAAAAGAATTCTTCAATCTCCATATTATATTATTTATAATAATTTATCGCCTAGCAATATTAATCGCCTAATAAATTACTAGTGTTTAGTTATGTATTTTGTATATTATTATAATAACAATATTTTATACAAGTTCAGGTTTGTTTCTACGGGTCACTGTATTACTCAAATTCTATTAATAAATTCAAATTTTTTAGGAAGCAAAAAAGATTCTAACATAAACTTCCGTGTATACCGGAAGATACACAATCTGTATATTTTTTCTAAAATTCAGTGTACACTAACCCAAACAGGTTTCGACCTCGGGATGTCTTTTTACTAACCCTTAGCAAAAATGTACGTGATAGATATTTAAGTGTTTTGTAATTTTTATGTCGCATTAATGATAACTATCACTTAAAAAGTATATTTAAAAAGAACAGTTAATAAATGTTTTTCATTTATCATATATGTATATAGAAATATAATGAATTATTTTCTTGTTTTTTTCTATACGTTTCACAATTTCTCATTTATATTCTCTTTAAAGTAATTTCCTCTTTTAGTTATAATTAATATTACACAATACATCCTGTTAAAATAATCCTTTCCATAAAATTAATTACACTAGTTACATTATTAGGTTTATTGTTACAATAATTATTATTAAAATTTTATTATTAATTCATAACTATGAATGGCATTTAAACGAATGATATGGGATTTATTTAAACCTCCTTCATATATCACTGAATATTACATTATGTTAATTATTTATTTGTAGTTCTATAATTAACTTTTATTTATTATTCATTATTTAATAATTAATTTGTCAGTTCAGGGAATCCTCGTATCAATAGAAAACAGGTTTACAATTTATTAAAAAGCTTTTTAAATTAAATAAATAATTTCTGAACATAAATTAAAAATTAGTTACATCTTTTAACGCGTTACGAATTTAATAGGTTTTTCAAATTTTATAGAAATCAATCCAATTTAAAATTGGGCTATAATTTGAATATTATAAAAATGAGAAATTTTTACTTGAAAAATATTTTAGAATATTTCTTGTCAATAAGCATATAACAATTTGATAATATTTTTTTTTATAAAATATCTTATAGCCCCAAATATACTCGTGTAAATATATTATAAAGAATTTTAATCGTGTTAATATTTATTAAAATGTTTATTTCACTTACTGCGTTTTATTTATTATAATTCCTCTTTGAGAAATTTTCTTAGAGATATCTAATTCTTCACGGCAGATTTTTTATAATAGATTTTTAATACATTAAAAATGGTATAGTTAGGTTATCTATTTTAATTATTTGTTTCAGATTTTAGACAATTATTTCAATTTTAATCTTAATAATGTTTTTATTGTTATAAGAAAGAAATCCAATCTGGGAAAACGATGATATGTAAGAAAGTACTAAACGGAAATCACAAAAAAAAAAACAATAAAAAATGTGAAAAATAAAATTGTAATTAAGCGAGTGTTAGCGTCTCGGCCTTTCATCCGGCGGTCCTCGGTTCGAATCCCGGTTAGGCATGTCATTTTTCATACGCTACAAAATTCCATTTTCATATCCCACGCATAAGCTTCAAACTTCTGTGGCTATATCATCAAGCACAAGGTAAAATGGGAAGCCTTTTCCAATTTGATATTCGATTGGCTTTTTGAAAATAAAACGGTTGTCCTAGCAACATAGCACGTGAAAATTATCTTATCTCTTCATATACCTTCTAAACTGGTTTGCACCGATAAAGAAACCCATTAAAGCCCATCAGGGCTATGAACGGAGGGTTGTGGCTACCGAACGATATAGAAACGAACCCACCGGGGTTGGTGTAATGGTGAACTTATAATTTCAAATCAGCTGATTTCGAAGTCGAGAGTTCTAAGATTCAAATCCTATTAAAGGCAGTTATTTTATTACGGATTTGAATACTAGATCGTGGATACCGGTGTTCATTGGTGGTTGGGTTTCGGTTAACTACAGATCAGAGGAATGGTCTACCTTTCTTTCTTCCTTTTTCCTGTTTAGCTTCCGGGAATTACCGTTCAGATATTACTTCAGAGGATAAATGAGCATGATATGTATGTGTAAATGAAGTGTAGTGTTGTACAGTCTCAATTCTACCACTCCTGAGACGTGTGGTTAATTGAAACCCAACCACCAAAGAACACCGGTATCCACGATCTAGTACTCAAATTCATATAAAAGTAAATGCTTTTACTAGGACTTGAACGCTGGAACTCTTGACTTCTAAATCAACTGATTTGGGATGACGCGTTCACCTCTAGACCAACCCGGGGGATTAGGAATGGTTGAGCTGAGACTTTACTAATCTACTACATTTATATTCATACATATCATCTTCCTCATGAAGTGATACCTTACGGTGGTTGCGACTTAACTGAAAAAGAGAAAGAAACTGTGATAAAGAAATGACCGGTTAAACATCAAACCTATTATTTTCGTCCCCGAATACTGTGATGTGAATAGCGTAATTGTTTCTTGTTTGTTTTTTCAAGCAGAGTGATACAAGTTAGTGAAAAACAAAGTTATATGTCAATTTAGTAAATGGAGGAAAACAGTCGAATAACCATAATATTAAACTAAAAAGAAACATAATATTTAAGAATTGGCGATGATAATTTTTTGGCAAAAATATTTTTAATATTTTAAAAAGCAGGTGGAAAAAATTGCAGATTTACAGTAAGATTTTCCATACAAAAAAAAGGAAGTGCTTTATGATGTATTTAAATATTAAAAATAAAATATGAACAAAAAAATTAATTGTACAACAAAATTTCTATAAAACTTAGTTCTATGTCATGTTTCAAAATAACTTGTTTCAACATTAAACCAAATAAAGGATGTTATAAAGCAGAATATTGTTGAAAGAAACTACATTGGTGGCAGATAGCTTTAGGCATAGACCGTAATTAACTTCTAACAGAAGAAAGTGTAGAGTTGTTATATCCTAAAGCAAGAAAACTATAATACAGATATCTGATAATAGAAAATATAGGATTTTAAGATAGACATTTTAAGAAATAGAGATTAACATCGGAAAAGAATTAAATAAAGTAGTGCATCAATCTTATTTACTGGCTAATAATAAATAATTTAATTTTAATAATCAATAATAATCTATAAATTAATAACATATTCGGTCTGAACACACGTTTCGAATTGTTTAAATATACATTTAACTTTGTTAAGAATCATGGTGATCGGGTGATTCTCATAAAATGCCATTAACTGAACCCTAACGATTAATTAATTTTGAAAACATGGTCATTTAAAAAAAATAACAGTTATCTAATATAACGTATTATTCAGAGTTTTTTTTTTACAAAAATACTTAAAAATGTTTTTTTTAACGACAATGTACAAATTATATATGTCATAATAATGTTAAAAAAATTTCACTTAAATTCGGATAGCCATGCAAATACAAGTTTTTTTTTAAAATGAATCAGTCATAAGTTTCTTGAGAATTTTGTTACGTATTTTTTTTACAATTTTAAACCTGAAGAGTACAGATTTAGCCTCCGGTAACTACCGTTTAGATAATTCTTCAGAGGATGAATGAGGATGATATGTATGAGTGTAAATGAAGTGTAGTCTTGTACATTCTCAGTTCGACCGTTCCTGAGATGTGTGGTTAATTGAAACCCAACCACCAAAAAACACCGGTATCCACGATCTAGTATTCAAATCCGTTTAAAAATAACTAGGACTTGAACGCTGGAACTCTCGACTTCCAAATCAGCTGATTTGGGAAGACGCGTTCACCACTAGACCAACCCGGTGGGGATCTAGGCTTGATTATTAAATTTTCACTTCAGAAAAATCTTTAATAAAAATGAAGAGGATTGTGTTGACTTGGTATTTAATAGACTTGATAGGTAGTTTGTTATTTACTGCAATATATTTAACGAATTGTATAGTTTTTTTATACCTACAAAAATTTCTCTCGATTATTTCAATAAAAATACAATAATTCTAACGTATACTAAATTTTATTTTAAAAATTATCGAAGAATCGAGTTATGTTTGTTCGAAACTAAACAGTTCGGAACTCAAGTTTGAAGGTACAACGTACCTATAAGTTTTTGTAGGCTTATGTAATACCGTGGGCCGTTTGCTGTAAGGGATCTAATTAACTGAGCTTTAACAGAAGTTTGTTTTCGGTTTGAATTAATTATAAAGATTACAAAACACCGTTATATGTATATGAGAATATTACTTCCAATCTATCATTTCTTTAAAAAAAAAAGCTTTAAATGACGATGTAAAATTATTTTATACTTGCTGAATTAGATATTATAGTTTACATCATGAACTCTTAAAGGAACTAATAAAAAACATTTTGTAAAGAAAAATTATCACTAAACTGCATACATATTTAATTTAATCTGTTTTATTATTTAGTAATAAATTAATAAATAATACATAAATAATTAATAATTAATATAAAATTAATTTTGATTTTTCTTCTTAAATATTTTTTTTTGTAATAACAAAAAAAATTAAAAAAAATGTTGTGCTTTCTTTACAAATGGTTTCGTACACACTTTGAAACCATAAGTAAACTGATTGATAAACTATAACATGAATGAAGACTATGCAATGATACTCCTCGTCTAATACAATCGTTAATAACTATTTCTCAAGAACAACACACAGCGAGAGTATATCATTGAGTATATTGATAGATTACAGAAAAAATGAAGATAATTAATTACTAACATAAAAAAA
Source organism: Lycorma delicatula (assembly GCF_047948215.1). Lineage (NCBI taxonomy): Eukaryota > Metazoa > Arthropoda > Insecta > Hemiptera > Fulgoridae > Lycorma > Lycorma delicatula. The sequence continues at coordinate 15,229,701 of NC_134463.1, read as the reverse complement.
AAAAGTAATAAGAAATTTCAACAAGAATAACAAAAGAGATATTAATTTGAATAGAAAACAACAGTAATAACTGAGATAGTAAAATTAAATCTAACAACCGACATAATAATGATTAGTTGTTAAACAGTGGTAATAGATAAGGTAACTTAACACAACACAAGTATAACTCCTTAATGTACATATTCCAGTCAAATGATAGCTGAATTCTCAACTCATCACCATATAAATGTAATATAACCAACCTTAACATAAAAATCTGAGACGATAGATTACGTAGAAACCAGTCTATCAAAAATGAGTTACACCATATCCCATTTTTTTTTTATTGAGACATTTTTCCTTCTCCGGGAATCACCCTCAGGTAGTACTTCAGAGGATGATATGTATGAGTGTAAGTGAAGTGTAGTCTTGTACAGTCTCAGGTCGATCATTTCTGAGATGTGTGGTTAATTGAAACATAACCATCAAAGAACACCGGTATCCACGACGCCATATCTCAATCATTACAATCTATGTATCTGATGTCCTGTCATCATATATCACCCATATCTAACGCATGGAGATTTGTTAGTCGTCAAAGACTCCTATTATTGTCCCAACAGATTCAACTGTAGATGCTACATTTAGCCTAGATATGTAGTTACGATTACATTCTGTATTTCCTTTCGGATGTTTGGGATTCTTAGAAACTCGTGGACCTCATTGTTCCTTGCAAACCACGGCGCCGCCGTTAACGATCTAAGAGTTTACAGATTCATTCTGTATTTCCTTTCGGATGTTTGGGATTCTTAGAAACTCGTGGACCTCATTGTTCCTTGCAAACCACGGCGCCGCCGTTAACGATCTAAGAGTTTACAGATTATCACCCTCGATTACAGGAATACCTTATATAGCAATAATTTATTTGACAGAGATAAATGAGATTTCCTACCCAGAAATCAGTACTTCTGTATAAACCTAGCGTTTTAATTGGTTTCACTTTACTTTTATACCATCCGTCCAGGCCTTACGACGATCTAGTTGCAATCCCAGGTACCTTATTCTTAAAATAAATAAGTAAATCAATAAATATATATATATATATTAAAAATTGACGAGTAATTTATTTTATTTTTTCACGGAATTTATATACGAAAAGAGAAAAACAAAAATAATTATTTCATCTCAACTTTGTTGTTACTTGAATTTTTTTTTTTTAATGCTTTTATTTATAGTCGCATCAACAATTATAGTCATTAGCGACTACAGTAACACTATCATGTAGTATTATATTAAAGAACAAAAGTAAATAATAAAGAAATAGGAACAATATATAATAAACATAGACAAGTGACAACAATAAATACAAAATAAAAATACAAAAATCACTAAATCATTTAAATTTTATTTATAGATATCTTGAAGAATATTATTATTTGTATAAGCTGTTGCTTGTTATCTTAATTAAAAAAATCAATGTACACACCATATAAAAATAGGTTAAAATTTCATAAAAATTTATCCAAAAATGAATTTAAAAAATAAGAAGAAAAATTCAAATATTAAACACTATATATTGGAAAAATAAGATAATAAAACAGTAACAGAACAACGATAAATATCCAACATTAAACTTAAACGATTTCTGAAAAATTTTAAAATAAAATGCATAATCACAGTTTTTCTCTTTTGTGAATGAGTGGGCATCATCAACAGCAATATTAGTCATTAACCCGCCACTCGCGCCGGCCTCTGTCGTGCGAGTGGAGCGTCTCGGCCTTTCACCCGGAGGTCCTGGGTTCGAATCCCGGCCAGGCATGGCATTTATTCATACATTACATTTCCATATCCCACGCACAGGCTTCAAGCTTATTGTGGTGATGTCATCAAACATCAAAAAAAAAAAAAAAATTGAAAAAAATTCGTTTGAAAAAATTCCATGTTTGACCGAGATTCGAACCCAGGATCTCTGCATGATATGCCGGGACGCTACCTACGCAGTCCCGTAGGTCGGCAATCAAAGATTTAGAATAAGAATATTTCGCAGTTAATTATTATTTTAAATAATTTGTAAGATTATAAAGATTTTTTATTATGTTTGTTCTTAGAAGAATATTTTCAAACATATGTTAGCAGTAAAAAGTAATAACAAAAGAACTAGAATAAATGGTATTTAATTTTTTTTTTATGAATGCTAATTTCTTTATTAATAAGTGTCAGAGCATGTTAGACATTACATTACAACTTTGTTTATTAGTTGTTTTTCTTTTTTGTCATTGATCAGTGCACATTAGGTATTATATCACAAAGTTGTTTATACCACTTGTCATCTATTTCTTAATGTATTTTAAATAAATATAATACAAATTAGATAAACTGTTGCCAACAACGATAATTTTTATCATTGTATAATATTTTTTAATTACTTAAAAAAATACTACTGAGTTTTTGGTATGATTTTTCCAAAGTCTCAGTCAGTTGACCGATTTGAGTTTCATTCATTCTTCTACAGATTTTACCTTTTTAACATTCCTCTTTTGTTTGTTAAATTAACTAAATTTTGTATGCTTAAATTTAAACTACTGCTATAAATACTTTTTTAGTCTTAAGATCTCGTAATTTTTAATTTTATCGACTAAACTAATTTTAAACATAATTCTGAAATATCGATGCACCACATATAATGGCTTACTACTTTTTATTTATTTTTCTGTTACCTAAGTTTCATTATTATAAAGCATTATAATTATATTTAATGAAAGTAGAATTATTTTTTTTAAGAAATCTTTCTTTGCTTGGGTTAGTAAACCTATTTTATACTATTTTCTTCAATTATTTACATTTTTCTAATTAAATAAACAACAATTTATATACTAGTTATTCTCTTCCACTACCTCACTGTTTAACCCACCGGGTTAGTCTAGTGGTGAATTCGTCTTCCCAAATCAGCTGATTTTGAAGACGAGAGGTCTAAGGTTCAAATCCTATTAAAGACAGTTACTTTTATACGGATTTGAATACTTTTAGATCGTAGAATACCGGTGTTCTTTGGCGGTTGGATTTCAATTAACCACACATCTCAGGACTGATCAACGTGAGACTGTGCAAGACTACAATTCATTTACATTCAAACATGTCATCCTAATTCATCCTCTGAAGTTTACGGTTGTTCCAGAGGCTAAAAAAACACTACCTTAATGTTTATTTAATCCTTGTTGAAATCATTTTTATTACCTTTGGTTTAGTCTAATTAATTTTTAAGCTGTATTTCTGTCGTTGTTTTTAATTCATATAATTTAGTATTTTTTCCTAACTCATTATTTTATTGTTTCTATCAAAATAAATATGATGTAAATGAATACCTTAAGGTTTCTTAAGAAACATGATGTTAAGATCATTAACATGAAAAGAGAAAATATGCTGAAACATAAAGTTAAGCAAAGGATAGAACAACGTGGAGAGTAGTAACCTTGATAAGACCTGTCCCAATGGCAGAACGCTATGAATGATTGAATGAAATAGTTTAACATCAATTTTAACTATAAATAAGTAAAAATATTAAAACAGTAAGGATATGTTTAAGAAAGGAAGGTAAAGTGATAATTGAGTGGGATATTTTTGTCTTGGAGAAAGATTTTTAGAATGCTTATAAATGTTTTTCAACATTATTCTACTGTTTTTTTTTTTAGTCTAAATTTCATTTTTTTTTAAAAGGGTTCAATTATTAATGCTCTACAATATTTGGTGTAGTGTTTTTATGCTTAAAACGTACTGAAAGGGCTTGAAATAAAAGAGACAAAACTGAGAGATGATTTATTTGAGATTAATTATTTTTATTAACATCAAATTCTGTGATTAATAAAGTAATTGTACCGTTTATAGAGTAGGATATTTCCTCCATTTCGTTTGTCATACTGATATAAAAAAGTTTATTCCATCAATAAACCAAGGAATAGGAACCTACGTCTCACTTTTCTTAGTAAATTTATCAATTGATAATTATTATTGTTTATGGTTAAGCCATTTTTATTAGGTAGTTTCTATTTCAGGTCAAGTCACTTACAAACGATTTGTAATATCAGTTACCAAAAAGTGAATGCTTAAGTTCAAATTATAATTTTTCAGATTTATTGAGAACAGTTTTGATAAAATAATGTTTTTATATCTACAAGTAATTTACAAAATATTATTGAGGAAAAAAAAACAGTTGCAAGTATAAAAAGTGTTGTAGTTCTGAAAAAAAAATGCAGCCATACGCTCACAGAGAATGATATACGTAATGTTTTACGTCTTAGCCTCGTTTTCAAATGCATTCACCTTAACTGAAACTATTTTAATTACATAGTGTTTCCCCATTTAAAAACACGCTATTTTGATAGGACATAATATGTTATAATTTGATTTGTTGTAAACTGTGCAATATTAATAATTAAAAACTTCTTATAATAACTGAAATTGACACTAATTTTAAATGCAGTAACAATGTATTTACAAGAATAACTGAAAAAATCGAGATAGGAAAAAGAATTGGTTCAATGGTTTAAAAAAAAATAAAATAATAAATATCACCTGTTTCATACCATCTTCATTTATAAAAATGTTTTTTTATTTATTTATTATTATTTTTTTGTTGTAAAGTTGACGGTATCTTAATCCATTACTTCTGACCAATCTTTTTATGATTTACAAGAGGATTTTTTTAAAGCCATTGTAAAGAAGAGTGAAAATGGAACAGTATAGCATAAAAGGAAAGGTCAAAAAAGAGGGGTAAGATATTATTAACAACGTTAATTCCATTCCATATTGGCACTGTCGATAGTAGTGTATATATATGTTTCATACTTATATATACATAATATAAGTATGAAACCTTAATTGAAGCATGCAAATCAAATTATATACAATGATACATTGAATTATACAAAACGGGTTAATATACACATATATTGATTCTCGTAACGTTCTTGTTAAGGGAGATATCGAATCACTAGTAATACGTTTTTTTTGTCGATTGCGGAGAAATCTCTACAAGACCCAAACCCGAAACAGATAGGAGTGTCAGGTTCCCACTGAATAAATCGGCTGCTCCTTTTCACGAATAAGAACTGGACCCCACATTGCTGCATCAACTTGGTCCTCATTGCAGATTCAGCATCAAAAGCTACTCACCAGAGGATATCTATTGACTCCTTCCGTAGGCCGTCTACACCTTCATTCCTCTTGACTCGTAGTGCTTATAATTCAATGAATCTTGCCAGATAATCTGCTATGTACGGGGACGTATGGCTATCATAATATTATCAGGATTAAGGCCTCTTACATCTCTAAGAAATTATTTTATTTTCGGTCTCCATCTACTGCAGTCGAACAAACTGTGTTCCACAGAATCTACTTCATCACAATAGATGCATAGCCCGTTGTCGTATGTAAGTCTCTTTGCAGGTAATCTCTGAAACATCCGTGACTCGACAGGAACTGAATGAGTTAAAAGTACTTTTCAACAAATCTCTCACTATACAAGGTCTAATATTTAATTAGCTGGAACGTCTGTCTTCCCGTCCTTTAGAGATTGACTGTCTATGTTGCCACAAATGCACCGTGTCTTTGTCTACATTTTCCCCGTTTCGACCAGCATGCTATTTGGTCGATTGGAGGAGTTGATGGAATCACTAAGGCGGCGTCAGCGGACACTGTCCTATAAGTGAAACATACCCTTAGGATGTCCTTCTCTGGATCCTTTGTAATAGTCTCTTTGTACCCAGACCTTCTACAGCAGGAAACAAAACAGGTGCTCCATACAATAGAATGAAGTTTACTACCTGCACTTTCGATTATACCCGTTTGTATTTTATTTAATTGATTTTAATCAATTTGGCGTGATAATTCAAACATTTTAAATAATCTTTCTTTTTTAAATATAAAATTAGTTATACGAATTCACAGAAAAGTAACTGCTAATAGAATAAAAATCAGATTTCATTTTGCTGAATTTATTAATATTTATTAAAATTTGAAAAATAGAAAAAGAACAGGTTCTAATGTATAAAAAGAATAGTCCAATAATTATATAATAAAATATGAGTACTCTATATAGAATTGATTAAAAAGAGTGGAAATTTTATAATCCAAAGGGATTCGTTATCGAAAAGTGTTAAGTAAAAACAGAAATTCCCCAACACTAACTTCCGAAAAAAGTCTCAAACAATCTTTCGGCCTTCTTATTTCACTATTCCACCGATGGGGGAATAGGGTTCTTATTACTCTGCGTATCAAAACTTATATGCATGTTACTACCAGCGTTATACAGCACTACACTCTTTTACAATATAAACAACGTAAGAAAATGTTATATCTGACATTTTGATACTCGGCGCTTTCTTAGTAAATGTATTTCCGGAATTTATATTCTGCTAGATATGTGTTCTATATTCTTTATAAAAATATATTCTTTCATACAAGTAGAGTAACGTGAGATACAAAAAATAATTTTATTTATTTATTTTATTTTATTACTTATAGTATTATAATATCAAGATAATTAATTAATTATAATTTTATTATTATTATCCTATTTTATTATTTATAAATTACTTATCAAAATACTATAAGGAGTATTTGGCTTCACCCTGGTAATTTTAATGCACTACCCATTTCCTACAAATAGAAACGTTAAATATTATTCTCAGAAAAACATTGATAAAATTAAAAAAAATACAACTACTAATAACTTTTTTTAAATAAAACAAGGTATAATTTTAAAATTGTTATTAGTTGCAGGACTCCCACACATATATTTGTATATATGTTTATATACGAGCGTGGTTCGGAAAGTAACCTCTGTTAGGCTATAAAAAAAAAAATTATATAAAACTTAAAACTGCATGGATGAAGTCCTACGCAAAAAATACCCCATGAAAATCAACAAGAACAAAACGAAAGTAATGAAATGTAGTAGATATAATGAAGATGGAACACTAAATGTGAAAATAGGAAGATTAAATATTACGGATGTATTGTTATTTGGGAAGTAGAATTACTAAAGATGGACGAAGCAGGAGCGATGTAAAATGGAGAATAACACAGGCGAAACGAGCTTTCAGTCAGAAATATAATTTGTTTACATCAAAAATTAATTTAAATGTCAGGAAAAGATTTTTGATAATATACGTTTGGAGCGTCGCTTTATATGGAAGTGAAACTTGGACGATCGGAGTACCTGAGAAGAAAAGATTAGAAGCTTTTGAAATGCGGTGCTATAAGAGAATGTTAAAAATCAGGTAGGTGGATAAAGTGACAAATGAAGAGATTTTGTAGCAAATCGATGAAGAAAGAAGCATTGGGAAAAATATAGTTAAAAGAAGAGACAGACTTATAGGCCACATACTAAGGCATCCTGGAATAGTCGCTTTAATATTGGAGGGACAGGTAGAAGGAAAAAATTGTGCAGGCAGGCAACGTTTGTGATATGTAAAACAAATTGTTTTACATATTCCGAAATGAAACGGCTAGCACTAGATACGGAATCTTGAAGAGAGCTGCATCAAACCAGTCAAATGACTGAAGACAAAAAAAAACAACTTAAAAATGCGTTAACATGTTACAACCACGTTTTTAATTTTGGTGTATAGACGTCTCAGCATATCCTTCCTCTTAGTAGATTAACTCGTGACCCTGTAAATCTGTTTTAATTGACGAGGCTTACACGTTAGAGGAGCATTATAATTTGGGGGGGGGGTTCTGTTTTCTGAGACACCATAATTTTTTTTCAGTATATTTATACTAAAATATACTATATATCGCATTAATTCATTTATTGTTAGTATGAACTATAGAAAGTCACAGGCTCATAAGAAATTAGGAATTTACAAATTACTATTTCTTAAATATTTTTGTGATAATAGAACATTAACAAAAATTAAGAAAATGTAAAATTACATTATGTAAACATAATGAACTATACAATATTTAATTTTATTTTAATTTATTGGGGGGGAGGTCTACCAAGCCTATACGATTTCAATATCTAGAACACCTATCTATATTTAATTTTTTCTAAACGTAGGCCACGGTTTGAGATTAATTTTTCAAAACCTTTATATTTTGTCACTTCCTTTTGTAAATTTGTAGTTTAAATTTTTTTTTCTTCCGTTGACGTTAGACATCTGATTCATGAGATTGAAGATTTCCTCACAATCACATTTTTTTTTATTAGGTAATCAATATTAGATAATTAAAATTATTATTTATTTTACCAAAAGAGGTACAAAAGAGAACAATATTAGTGGTGCATAGAGTATCAACATAATTCCTAAGTAGTCTGTACCTTAGGTTGGAGTAATCTTTAAAACTTTAAAAATTCATTTCTGTAGATTATTTCATTTAAACGAACCATCAATACGTATAAACGTATAGAATTCGATTTATTTAATAGTTGATTTAATTTTGAATTCTTTAAGTTGTTGCTTTAATTTATCATCATTAATATGTTACTTTAATAGAATATGAAATAATATTTACGTGGAAAGGTATATGCATTAGAATATAAAAATAATAATTTATTCCAATATAAAATACAATTTAATTTTAAGAAGAGATTTGTTAGAACGACTTTTTCTGTACTTAAAATGGTGTGTTACGTCATTCAATACAATTATATACACCCGTAGTAAGGAATCTTTCAAATTGAGAGCAAAAATTGACGGTTTTGGTGGTAAAGTTGATTTTTTGTTTTTAATTTTTCGAGCGTCAGTTGTTTTCAGTAGTTTATGACAAATCATAATATAATACTACACGCCTCAACACAGTTTACAAATTATAAAAATTTGATGTGGACACCACATGACTTCTTTGTACTTATATGTAAATTACATCTACACATTTTTTACTGCACTTCATTTAAACTTATTTAATTTGAAAGTGATATACGATCCTCCAATTCTTTAATAAAGTGGACAGTGACACAATTGCTGAAATATTTGTTTTTATTAACATAAAATTTTATACAATTATTAATTCAACAATTTTACATGAAATATTAGGATAGAGTAAAAATCCCTTTATTACTCGTATTACTAGATCAGTATTATTCGTATCTTCGTGAGTTGTTGAGTAACAAAAGTTTCAGATGTTGGTTTGTCGTATGAATAAAAGTTAATTAAACTATTACGTTTAGTGAACTTCTGTGTACCGGTTAAAAAATGTTAATTTCGACCTTACTGTGTAAAATATTCAGTTTTTATTATTGGATTATTTGGTGAATAATCAAAAATGAAAAAGAAACAGTCATACAGGAAAAACAAAGATAACATGATAAATATATCTAAAAAAAAAACGACAAGAAGATGAATATGAAGAGGAAGAAAATGTTAAGAACAAGGGAAGAATAAAAAAAAAATTAAGAGATGATAAATGTAAAGAAAACGTGTTAAGACCAAGGATAAAATAAAAATATTAAGAGGGGATGATGAATTAAAGAGTGAAAAAATTTTAAAACTAGAGAACGTGTTCACAAATTAGGTAGGATCAGAAGAATTACATCAAAGCAAAGAGCGACTAAATGACTGGCAATAAAAACAAATAAACGAAATGATGATCAACTCCTACTTAGGGAGAATATTGTCCTGCAATATCAGAGGAGTAATGAACTAAAAGATAAGAATTTTTTACAATTTTTTAAAGATAGGGCATGTATGCCTCAGTGTATATTTTGTTCTTGTGAGGGTTTATTTTTCAGTCAATCTGTAATTAACTTTAATGTAGATAAAATTAAACAGAAATTCCAGAATAATTAAATAAAATAAAAGAGAAATTAAACTGGAAAATCCGGTATCTAAATTTTTATTTTCAATCAATATTAAATAATAAGATGTTTCACCAAATCTATTACATGTACACACATATATAATAATGCCTGTAAAATTACTTCCCTTTCCCGTCGAGGTAAGGGGATATTTAGCCGGCCACGGCTCGCTTCGTTCGCCCTTCCCGTCTAAATTAGAGGGCTCTACCCCTTGGACCTCACTGTGTTCATTAAACTCATGCTTGTGAAAATAATAATGATAAATATAACTTAACGCATGTTTAGTTTTATAGAAAATATCAGTTTATTTTGATTTCTTCAATACAACAGTTTGGTCAGTACAGGACTCGGAACTTTGAGGGATCTAAAAGATGTGGATCTCAAAACAGCCTCCTTCTTAAAAAATAGTAGTTATAACAGATTACCCATACTTCGTGTGGGTAAAAATATACTTTGCGGGGTTCTTAACGTTACCCGAAAAACACCACGGGGACCGTACTTCGTTTCTATGTTTTGTTTTTAATAAGCTTATTCTTATGTTTCTGTGAACTTTATTCATACCATTTTACTCAGAATCAAATTGAATGTCTGCAATTTTTGTGTAAAAACATTATGTATTTATTGCCCGTTTAACAAGTTGATTTTATCTTTCAACTTTTACCCCAGATCTCTCAAAAAATACTTAAAATATAGTTTCGGAGACAAATTTTTTTCTTCAGTTTTTTAGTTCAGATTTCGGGTAAAATCGTTAAATTGGCTCCTGTTAATGTAACTCCCAAGAATTATAAATCTGGTTTAATTTTACGATAATCACAAAAATCAGGGAAAAATTTTTCGCCAGCCGACACGCACTAAGGAAGAGTTTCCGAAAGTATGTTTAAATAAAGTTTCTTCTTTATTTTTAGTTATAGAACACGTCCTAAGAGGCTTTTACATTCTTTTTGAATCACCTGTATGTAAATATAAATACACAGAGCGTGTAATGTTTAACATTTACTTTTATACGTATTCTTTTATTAAACTGGATGTTGTAAAATATTTACATAAGTGTGATATTAAGAGTTGTACAATCATCTTACAAATATTCCAGAAAAAAATTAGAAAAAATGTTGTATATATGTATATTTTTTTTCTTAAAGGGTTTACTGTTCAACAATATGATTATTAAAAAAATTAGACATCACAACCACCCATGTAGTATTAAGAACGAGTTTTATGGCATTACAACTGATCTTTGTGTACATTACATTCAGACACTGAATAAAAGAAACTTACATTATTATTACTGGTATTTTTTTAGTAAAATAAATAAATATCCAGGTATGTTAAAGATATGATAAATTTTTGAAATAAATGTTTTTTTTTTCTTTTTTATTTTAATGTTATGATAAATTTAAAAGGGAATGTAATAATGGATAAAAACGGTCATTATATGTACATAATTTTAAATAATAGTAATAATAATAATATATTACGTTTGAAAATAATGACCCTCTTTTCCTGTTACGATGAAAATTTCAGTTTGTACAAAACGAAAAACGACTGGTTAAACCATAGAAAAAGAAGGGACTACGGCCACAAGTTACTACCACTTCTTAAAATAACTTTCCTGTTTAGTATTCATAAAAGATGAATGTAATATCACACTGGGTAGAAGATTTAATTAAGTTACACCATATTTCATTTCATATTAGCAAACCCGAATTATTCTTGTTCCCAGTTTTATCGTATTTTCTCTTTTGCTCTTAACTAGTCTCTCAAACTTACTTTTCTATCTTCTATTTCTCTTTGCTATTCGTTCTATATTCTTTACCCCTTTCTTCGTACTATCATTATTCTTTTCTTTCTTTTTTACTCATTTTTCCCCATTCTTTCTCCCTGAACTATGGTTTTCGTAACTTCAAAAACTCAACCCTACGTCAAACACAACTGTGCCACTAATTGATGCAAACTTTTCATAAACTTTTATTCTGCTTAAAAATCATTTCACATTTATTTCCCTTTTTTACGTTATTATTATATTATTTTTATTATTATTATTATTATTATTATTATTATTATTATTGTAATTATTAAGTTACACCATATTTCATTTCATATTAGTAAATCCAAATTATTCTAGTTCCTGATTTTATCATCTTTTAACCAGTCTCTCAAATTTACTTTTCTATCTTCTATTTCACTTTGCGGTTCATTCAATAATCTTTACGCCTTTCTTCATTCTATCATTATTCTTTTTTTTCCCTTATACTCTTTCTCTTTTCCTTACTCATATTACCAATACCAGCAGCAAGCTGTTATTGGTGATATAACGCCGGAAACACTTGTGGTGAAGATTCTCAGCAGTAATTGTAACTTGCAGGAGATTTCAAGTTTTGTAGAGTCGACTCTAAAAAGGAAAAAAAAGGACCTGGATTGAAGAGGAATTGCTGAACCAGGAAGAATAAAAAAAGAGAAAGCAGCGGGTACATAAGAAGGCAAACTTTGGGTCACCGCGACGAGATAAGTGGAAAGCGGTTCTAGGGTGGATTAATTGTCCACGAACGGAGGTTAGGTTTTTTAGTAGATGGGATTCCCACACACCTGAAACAACATCGTCAGTTCCTTGATGGTAAATAACGCATTTCTCTTCTTCTATAATAAAATAAAAGATATTGTTACAAAGAAATTGTTCAAAGCATAAAAATAACAAGAAGCGCATTCAAAAAATCTTTAGTTATGTAACTTATTTTGTGTGATAATTATACTGTCATTTAAAACTATTTGTGGTAAAGAAATCTTATATATTTTGTATCAAAGGTATATCACAACAACAAATAATAATAAGAAACCCAACAGTTACCTAAAGACCTAATATTCAGTTATCAGAATAACGTTTTCCTGATTTTACATTTTTGTGAATTTATTCTGAAACAACGATATTAAGAAATAAATATTATTTTGGATAAAAAAAATACAGAAAATGATGTAGGGTTATTTGAAGTTGTTTAGTAACACAAGTTTATTTGAAGAATGAAATACCATAATGGTTTCTAAAATACACTATGTTGTTTACTAATTAGCTGATGAATAAAAAGATTTTGAAATTCTGTGAAGCTGTTAGGCGTCAAAAATTTGAAGAGAATGAACAATTTTACAATACAAGGTAATCCAATTTTTAGTTAATGCAGATTTAAATTTTAACCAATAATAATAATATCTGAATTTGTTGATATATTGTATAATAAGTAGTAAAGGATATAAAAAAACTACAACTGTAGGATGTAACAAAAAGTCATTTTGCACAAAATGCATAACAGTATGTTTTTACAATGTTAATATAATATGTTACTTTTATCTATTAAATTTAAACACTATTACTCTTTATGTGTATTGAGTTATAAGAAAATATTGAATACCTTTGTAATACACCGATTTTAATTTAATATAACTTATTACGTAAATTATTGTATTTAATAAGTTTCTTGTATCAAATACAAGAAATTTTGAAATATTAAGACAAATAATATTCGTTATCAATGTGTAAATGGACAGTGACATACGTGTTTTGGTAGATTTCATAAGAAAGATACTTATTGTAATGGGTACCATGATTCGACTTCCGGAAAATTTTGACATATCCTCGCGTTTCACATACCCCAAACACCAAAACCACTGCCATCTCAAAAGTTTATATATACATATTTCATTTTTTTATGGACACGAAAAACTGCCGTAATTTTGCGCCAATCACTTTCAAATTGTTCCTTAAAAATATCTCTTTCCAAAATCTCGGTCGAGGTTGATATCGGCCAAAATCGGACCATGAGTGTGGAAGGGGGGGGGGCTTTTTCGAAAAAAAAGTATTTCTATAACTTTCTTATTAAGTAAAATACCAAATTCGTTTAAATATCCTCCTATTCTTTAGCTAAGGACCTAAAACGAATTAGTTAAAGTTTTTTCATATTACTATCCATTGGCCCAGGGGGTGGAAGAATGTGGTTTTGAAGACAAAAAAACCGTACCTTCCATAATAAGCATAGTATCGAATCGGATTAAAGTGGTCGTTAGTTCTCTAAACATTACCAAAAACTTTTGTCTGAAACATGTTTTGGTATGCCTAATCCTTACGGCAAGGGGTGACCAAATTGTTGGAATTGTAAAAAGATGGGGCTTGTATGCTAAACATGTGAAACATTTTTCCACATGCAAACCTTGTCGTATTGAGTAAATTTGAAGTTTTTATTTACGTGAAAATCTTTTTTTATCTCCTACTTAGCATCGGTGAAATCTACCTCCGCCTTCCGGCGTGCCGAAAGGGATTTTTTTATTTTGAAGTTGGATGTGGTCTCTGGTGAAGCGAAGCTGAGAGGTTGTACGTGCCGATGTGTAAATTATTTAAATGTTTAATAATGGCCTAATATTTTGTTTCATATCTTGTATTCTAAATGTGTCAAAAATTGCAGTAGGGAACAGTGAATTTAAAATGAAACTAATTCTTACTGAGTTTGTAAGATTATATTCATATGACATATGATTTTATAGTTCGACTGTTACTGCATCAGCCGCTTCAGCTGTTAAGCGAAATGATATTTAATTATGTAATGTATATAATACGATTGTTTTAATAATTGTTTGCAGAATTTTTATTATGTTTGTACTGAATTTAGCTAATAAATAAATTACAATTTCAACAGAAAATAAAGAACCAAGTGAGATCAAACTTGGGTTTTCTAATAACTGTTCTGCATCAGTTGTGTATCAAATATGTACCTAAATGCTTTATAAACCATTTATAAAAGTGTAGTAAATCGAAAAAATAAACAACTATTTGTTTGGCAATAATTTTTTCAATTTCAGTTATTAGTGTAAAAATAGTTTTATTTCTTGTAGATTTTGAATAATTTGATACAATACATTTCCTACAATTGTATTGCAGATATCACTTATAAATATAACTGTTGTTTTGCTCTTAGATTTTAATGCTCAACTTGTTTTTTAGTTATTAACGATAAATATATGTACAATATCTGTACTTTCCTTGTCTCATAAAAAAAGATTAGATTAGATTTTTGACTTGATAAATAAATCTATGCTTACGTAAAAGAATATAATTTCATAGCGTATAAGAATGGCATTTCAAAACTTCATGCCTTGTATCTCAAGGAAGCCTTGAAAACTAATTTAGGAGTTCCAGGAATTAAACCTATTCGTCACTCGAATATATTTTATATATTTTTTTAATATTTGTATAAATTTTGCGTCCTAAATCCAATATTCATTCTTTGTCAATTTGATATTTTGATTATGCTTTTAATTTATGTTTCTATTTACGGATGTTTGGCTACGTCATGCGCTATTATGGCATCGATTTTAATGAACGGTAACGGATATAATAGAATCTCTGTTATGGCATCTACTTGTGCTTTGTGCTAATGGATGCCATGTTTACCCAAACATCTTCAAATTAGATAACATGTTACTTAGAGAACAATATCCTCCTACATGTAGCAATACATTACCAGTCAGCGATCGGTATGTTTGTTCTGAATGATACCAACTCTTCTGTTACTTGAATTTTCTATAATATTCCGAAATAGCTTTGTAAAAAACCCTTAAAATCAGAATATTTTTAACCACTTTGGTAGAAAAAAAGCAGTAAAGGAATATGTAAGGTTTATTTATTCGCCTAATTTCGTAATGGTAAAATATATATTGTCGAGTGTCTATGTGTTTGGTGGGAAAGTTGCGCGTATTTAGATAAGGCAGGCACAACTATTTCACTAAAAATGAAAAAAAAGTGCTATATCAGTGTCAATGTGGTTTGAGAATATTAGAGTTATGCTGTCAAAAGGGAAGTATGGTAAACAGTCAAAGAATGGAATATTGGTTTTTCGAATTTTTCAACGTTTCATGACCGCGGTACTCAAAAAAAAAAAAAATAATGTTCTACATTCGTATGTACTTCTGTGGCGTGTTTGATGGTTAATAACTTTTATTTGATGAAATTTTATACAGACTTGTGTATATGGGGCAACTTATTTGTAAACTTGTGGGGCTCAATATCTGCGGGGTTTGGGGTTTTTTGGTGGTCAATTTTTTCAAAAATTTGGAAAAAATAATTCTACTTTATAATAGGTGGGGGTTATTAATAATAATAATAATAAATATAATAAGTGCATGCATACATGATTACCTTACCATTCTTTTGTTAAATTTTGTTACAAAAATAGAAAAAACTTTCTTTTATTTATTGCTTATTTTTAATAGAAATTTTTATATCTATTTTAAGAATTATGTCTTCTTAGACATAATATTATTATAAGCGACAAAAAAAAAAAAAAAAAAAATACTTTGGACGCAATAGTTTGTGAGCGAGGGAGCCGATCAATTTTTTTTTGGTTTTTAAAATGTTTAATATTGTTAAAAGTCTAAATCTAAAAAATAAAATTTAATAAGAATATTAAATGAAATTTCAACGCAATTTACCCCATCACCAAAAAAAAATCTTAGGTAATATTTTATTGGTTGTAATTTTTTAGTTTCTTCGATTAAAAATTGTAAATGAGCCCCATAATAAATAAATTAGTCCCACCCCCCAAAAAAGTAGGTAACTTTTCACCTATAATTTTCAACTATATAAGCATTCATAGCCATTCTCAGGAAAGTATTACAACTTTGTCGTGAACTTTTTTTAAGTTAATTCATATTTTTTTATAATATTCAGTTTACATGAAATTTTTATTGTTTTTTTTTTAGTTTCTATTAATTTTATTGCTCTACCTGTATTATGGTTTAAAGTAAGTTGATGCGGTATAATATTAAAAATAATATTGTTATTATTATTAATTTTATACTGTTTAAATAATGCGTTAAAAACTACATTTGTAATACTAAATGAAGATAAAATAAAATATCAATAAATAAAACTTTAAAACGGTTATGATCTATTTTGGAGTGCGAGGATGTAATACCCAACCATCAATTAGGTTTTAGAAGTGGCCACTCAAATATAGAGGAAATCCAAAGAATATATAATACTATTATCGGATGTCTAAAGAGAAAGAAGTACTACACTGCGGAGTTTTTAGACAGGCCTTCAACAAGATTTGTTTACCTGCCCTGCTCTTCAAATTGAAATCATGCCTTCCTTAATTTTATTATTTGATTCTGCGAAGTTACTTAGATGATCGCTTCTCTCAAGTTTAGGTATAATCCAGTTCTACCTAACTTCTTTGAAAATACCTAGGGAGTACCACAAGACATGGTATTGGGTTTAGTTTCATTATAGAAAAAATGAAAGGTATTTTTCATGAATAAAATTTTGACAATCAATATACGATGATTGAAGAAGAAAGGGAAATGATTTGGGAACTGATTCTAAAGCTTCAAATAAGAAAACATGTCCGTGCAAACGTATGTCCGAAAATCTTACGGCTAGCGAAAAATTTTACCAAGATTTCTATTCTGGTAAAATGAGGTCTTACTGAAATTTTTAAGGCGTTTTTAACTGTATTAAAAACAAGTGTTTATAATTTTTATAACTTCATAACAATTTTGTTTCAAGTTTTTCTTTTAATAATGAAAATTAATTTATTTAAAATTTGTATTAACTTTAATATATGAATTTCCTCGGAATGGTATTCTCTTCTTCCTGTGATAATAAAGTTTATGCATTTTTTAATCATTTAACAAAGTTACTGTACTAAGATTAAAAAAAAAAACATGTTTTTCATCACCGAATTTTTCTGTTTTACGTTAGATATTATAAAAATTACGGAAGATATAGTTCTAGAACCTGTTTTATTAGATTTTTCAGGCCATCAAGTTTACCTTTTATATACGTCCTTAAAAATTTCAGAATGACCTCATTTTCCCGGTGAAACTTAAATACGGGTGAAATTTTTTCTAGTCGTAACTCAATAACAAAGCGTTTTCGAACAAGTTTTGTATTTTTTCAAGCTCTAGAATCAATTCCCATATAATTTCCCTTTCCTTCAGAATCACTCTCTATATAAGAGAAAAAATTATTTCTATAATTGTGATGCATAAATAATTACTCACTTTTAATTTAAATTAAGAATCATAAATGTGCAAACATTTTAACTGCTTTAATTATTTTTTTATTTATTTTATGATTCCTTTAAATGTTTCAATTTTTACGAGTACTCAACGCTGCTCTGAAGTTGATGGCTAGCCACAAAAACAAAAGCACTAAGCATTAAAAATACAGAGGTTAATCTTGGAAAGTAATAAATGAGTATTTTGTATTATCTCTCTGTGTGTGTGTGCGCGCGCGCGCGCGCAATATCTTCAAAAGTTTAGATAAGAGAACTTTGAGTTTTTATTAAATTATAAATGATACAAATAATCTGTAATCTGTTATGCTAAGTTTTCTGACTTAACTTTTATTTTTATGTGAATGAATCAATCAATGAATTACCTCATTTCTCATCAAAAAAAGAAAATTACATCATTCCTGCATAATTTACAACTTACGTTTTGATTAATTTATTGTCTTATTATTGGAGAAATATTTTTAACACCAGTAAATTGTTTCAGTTAAGAATATCTTTACTTTTTTAACTAAGAAATTACTGTAAGAATGATTTGCTATCAGTTAAATACCTTTATTAAAAAAAAATAAATAAATAAATAAAAAACCAATGGGTGCACCCATCTCCTACCTCATTATATTTAAAATATGAAAGTTCTATAACAAGAGGCTTAGAGTTCTAGTATCTGAAGAGAGATGAAAAATGTGTGAGTGTATGTCTATGTATATACAAGAAAACAGCTTCAAAACTTACTGATTGGAGAAACCTTTGCGTAGGAAAATTGGGTTCACTAAGATTTATCATACTAAAAATAATTTTTGTTTTAAAATAAAGAAAGTATATTTGTCTGTTTTATTCCTTATAACAAGTTATTTTATCTTTTCCTTTCAAACTCTTCAACTTTTTTTTAATTTAAAATAGTCTCGTTTGTTTATAAACTTCTCTTTCGTAAAGACTGTATTTTTTATTTATGCTTATTAATGAATTTAATTATGCATGACCACTGACTACACGTACAAGAAAAAAGGAAAATTGTTTAGAATTCTTTTGATATCTCAAAGGTATTAGGCGAGAATTTTCGTTGAGGAAGGAAAACTATATTTGTGGGAATATAAATTTATTTTCCACTCCTGAAACAATTTTTTTTAATTAATTTTTTTTCTTCATGAATTAATTCACCACAGAGGTTTATAGAGACGCTTGTAAATGGGAAAATGGTAAAGAAATTTTGTAGCAAATGAAAAATGCCATGCCTTACCGGGCTTTGAATCCGGGATCCCTGGTTGTAAGACGAGATCACTCGGCCATAAAAATTGAAAACTTTGATAAATTTAATTAAAACTATTAACAAATTCAGTTAATCCTGCCATTAGTTCTAAAAATTGTAGTGATTGATAATTTTTTAAAAAGATCTTTTTACAGTACGTTAGATTCTAAATTTTATAAAATGGTGGTCTCGTCTGTTGCGCATAACAGTAGTAAGTTTTAAAATATATATATATTGTAAACGAATTGAATTACAAAGATTAGAAGCTGTGGTTCGCAAAACATCTTAACCCCATGTTGGATTTTTTTAAGCTACGGTGCATTCGCAAAGTCGCTGGGCAATATGCTTTAGAATTATATTTGGTGCTTTCTCATCTTTCGGCGTTAGGTTGGTTTCCCTGTGGTTTCTTTATAAGAGCAAGTTATCAGACTTGTTACCGCACATAATGTAGAAAAGAATTGAACTTCCCCCTACAAAGTAATGTGTTCGAGAGCTGAAACCTACAGTTCCTACAGTACCAGAAGACTAGATTATTGTCAATGATTTAATCGTTTTATTGATCAAAATGCTGTAGATAACCTCGACACTACGCTTTCACAAATGAAGGTTGGTTTCATCTGGTACGGTATCTTAATTCACAAAATACACGACTGTGGTCGACAACTACCCGTTATTAATTACACAGACAATCTTTACATGAAGCGAAAATTGGAGTCCGGGTCGGTGTGAGTAGAACGCGCATTGTGGTTCCAGTCATTTTTAATAATACAGTTAATAGTCATCATTAAAGTGCTGTTTATTAAAACTTCCAAACAGAAGTGAAGTCAATCACGGATGGTTCCAACAAGATGGAACACAAAGGGGTTTGTGACGTGCGCGATCTGACTCCTCCAGATTACGTTCTATGGAGGGAAGCGAAACAAGCAGTGTATCACAATAGAGCACGCAGGATTGTCAAACTAAAAACTCCAATAACGATATACGTATGACATATTCCTGTACATTAGCTGATTAAAGTGTTTGAAAACAAATTGTAACGTGTGCAGTGTTGTATTGATGGTAGAGGAGATCATTTTCAGCACCTTTTATACATTTTCCAGTTCTTGTTACAACCGTTTCTATAAAATAATGAAATAAAAATATAAAGTAATAATTAATCTCTCGCTCTGTCTAACGGCCGGGTCACCGGGTGGAGCCGGGGTTTTCTCCGCCCGTAAGGGCTTCGGGGAGGATCTACACATCCGGGTGCTGGCTGCTGGTGGCGCTGCAGAGCAGTTACGTCAGGAGATCTCTATCCCGGTGGAAGGCGCCACCACAGTGCTGGCGAGGAGGTTCCGCATCCTGTTTAAGGAGGTGGATGTGCTGATGAAAAAAGAGGAATTCTTGGGGAATTTCGCAAGATGACAGGGGAGTCGGTTACGGTTACAAGTTGCATGGACATGCACCCAGGGGGGTCGAGGTTGTAAGATTTCACCCGTGTCATGAGTTGCCTTGGTAGGGCTTTGTTTTCGGGGAGGTAGTTTGAAGCGACGGCAATCCTCGGAGCTGAGTTTGTGCTTGATTTTGCGTGTTCGGCTTCGGTGGGCGGAGAAAATAAAGATGAAACATAATAATAAAAAAAAAAAAAAAAAACAAAGAACCTTTTATTGACTTTTATGTAATTTATATAATAGAATCCTAGATCCGGCTAGTTAAAATGAATGAGTTATTTTAATCTTTTTTTCTAACGTCTGTCCTTTTAAAATAAATAAATATACATATAGATATAAAACAAAAAGATAAAAGTTTATAAATAATTTATTTCAATATGTTTTTCTTATGCTGAAGGGTTAATGTTCCATTTTTTTTGGAAAAGTAACATTATCTAAAATTGTTTTTTCATTGTTTCAGCATTAGAATATGAAAAATGTATTTAATATATACAGTTTATAGGTTTTAAATTTAAATCTAAGATATTTTATTGTAAATATCTTTTTAAGGATGAGTATTAAAGTGAAGAATAATAAAGAACTGATAAATTTAATTGCAAAATTTTCTTTCCTTGAATAAAGATAAAGTATTAATAATTAAAAAAATACTGTTGTGTTACTCTAATAATTAATTTATAACTTTACGTAAAACTAAATACAATTTAAAATAAAAATTAATTACGTTACTCAAATTTTAATTTATAAATAAAACTTAATTTATACATGATTTTTTTTCATGAATAAGTCTTTACTTTGTTGCACGCTTTATTACTAACTTGTAAATTAATTAATTTGCAAAATTTTGTTATGTAAACTAATTAAGCATATTTCCATGGAAATTGGTATAAACCCACAAACGCTGAATGAATATTTGTTGAATAAAGGTGTGTCTTTAACTATTATGTAACCACATTAATGAATAAATGATATTCACAAAATATTGTTATTTTTAACACTAATAAAGTACAATTACAAAATATATTATTTTTAATATTAATTGATTTCTTTTGAATTTATGAAGAATTTTTTTACCATTACAAAAGAATTTTAACATAAATTTTAATTTTTTAAAATAGCATTTGTATTTTAAAATAGCTTTACTGTTGAATTGTACTTCTTTGAATTGTAAAACATATATTACCTTGAAAACAATGAATTTTAAAAAGTTACACGTTAAATTTCTATTTTAAAAATAAAATCATTAGATCTTTTTTTTTTTATTTCCTTGTATGAGATTTTCTTAAACTGCATTAATTTTCTCAGAAAATAGTACTTTTGAAGTTTTAATCTGTTACTGCGCTATAACACGTTTACGATCTAAAAAATAACTCAAAAAACCTGCCTAAGGTCTTTTCTAAAAACGTGCCTTAGTTAAATAAAATTAAAAAAACTACTTCAGGGTAGTCAAAATGTTTTTAATGAATTTTTGCTATCCGTTTTAATAAATTTATACCTCCCTAAATTAGTAATGTAAACTATTGATTAGTAATATGCTGTTAAGAAGGTAGGTATTGATCTGATCTGAGGATATTTGGGAGTGACATAGGGTTACCCAGTAGAAATCTTAATGCCAATTTTTAAGTACAAGTTTATTATTTCGTATTGCAGTTTCAAAATATATTAAGTATAAAATCTGGGTGATATTTAGTTGAGTTAGTCGTTATCAAAATCTAACTCGCTGATTCCTTTCCCTGAATACTAAGTTTTATGGGTTTTTTATATAAGAAAATAAGCAAGATTTCTACTTCAGTATAAAGAAAAACTCATTTTCTGTATACTAAATCTTTTTATAACACTAGACCTATATATTTAACAACAAATTTACTCGTATTTTATCCGCGACGTTCAGTAGTGAAAATTATAAAACTGGTTACTTAAAAATTATCAGGACTCTAAAGAAGTCTCTATGGTCTCAAAAGATTTAGTCGCTTTTGAGACCAAAAATAGGTAATTAATTGTTCATACCTAAGTTTAGAAAATATTTTATTAAAGTTAAGCTGTTTTGGTTTGCCATTAAACATTAATACTTAAGCGAAATTCTTTATTAATAATGGGCAAATACAACAGCTGATTCAGATTTCTTCACACGACATATAATTCTAATTACATATGACTTAAAAATGTCAGACCCTATTCCGAATAACTTTTATCATTCATGAGCGGTATGACCGTTTGTACTGTTGGATGAGTTTGTTTATTTTATGTTTTGTTTCTTCTATTTTTTTTCCAGTTTAGCCTCCGAGAATTACCGTCAGGTATTACTTGAGAGGATGAATGAGGATGATATGTATGAGTGTAAGTGAATTGTTTTCTTGTGCAGTTTCAAGTCGACCATTTCTGAGATTTGTGGTTAATTGAAATTCAACTCGCCAAAGAACACCGGTATCCACAATCTAGTATCCGTATAAAAGTAAAATTCCAACGTTCAAGAACGTTGGAATTCTCGACTTCGAAATCAGCTGATTTGCGAAGACGCGTTCACCGCTAGACCAACCCGGTAGTTATGTTTTGTTTCTGGTATTCAGTACGTCGATCACGATTGCCAACACAACTTCTATTCTTTATTCTCGATCACTTTTTCTTATATTGCTTTCTAAAAAAATTAGGCTTCGCTAACATCCTGAGAATTTTGGTAGCTTTAAGCCTAACGAATCATTAATGAATTTACCGTAGAGATGCTAAAGTATAACTAAGTTTTGAGAATTTTGGTGTTGGTCTGTAATATGATTATTGATATGCGTGTTTGTTAAATAGAATTACGTTTTTTAATCCAAACAAGTATTAAATATATCCAAACTAATTTTAATTTACGAAGATTTACTTCTAGTGGTCTTTCCAATAACATATTACACTCATTTATGTCGAATTTTAAAAATATATTTAATTAAAAATCAATAATTTAAAACAATAATAGTAAAAATAGAAAGAAACTGTACAAAAATTCTACAACTTAAAAAAAATTCACAAAATTAAAAAACCGTTTCCTAAATTTTAAATGATAAAACAGGTGTGCCTGGTTGAATATTTGAAGTGAAATTTATTTTAAAACTCTGAATTGATAGTAATTTTGAACTATAAGTAAATTTACGTTGCATATCGGGACAACGTACGTAAGTTAAAACGTAAAATTTGTCTATAAAAAGTATTAGAAGCGGTTATGTCGGAAGTTTTCGCAGTACCTGATGGAGTTAAGTGAAAATTGCATTTGCCTCTTATGCTCGTTTATTATTTAAGGTTGAAGATGAAAAATTTGCTAGTCTAGAAGTACTGGGAGTATGGACGTTTATCTCATTCGGGGTTATGGAGTACGAGGACGGTAGAGAAGTTGCTAGTGTGCCGGGGGAGAAAGCAAGGATAGGGCCACCTTGCTGCTACAGCCTTGTAACTAGACAAAGTTACGATATGGGACCTCAACTCTTATCCTCCTTGTGTTTTTTTTTTCATCTTTGTACATACGCTCACAGCCCAGGTATGTACGTGACTTCGAAGAAAAACGTATTTCTAGATCCGGCAAGAAGTAAAGAAGACCCCTGTTCAACTCAGCTCCCATTCTTTTTTTGTACAACTTTCCCCCCTCCGTTTTTCCTACCCCCAACAACTCACCCAAACCACTCTCTAGCATGCTTTTAATATTTTCCTAACTTCTGAAACATCCCTTGCTGCAAACCTCCGACTCTGTTTCTTCTCTTTCCTTTCCTTTATCAACCACCCCCCTCCCAACTATCCCTTCATCTAAGACAGCCAACCAAAGGACCGGCTGTATCTCTAGTCCGCTACTTAAAAATACTAACACTTTCTCTCCCTCTTTCTTTCTCTTTTTAACATTTACATATATAAACCCTTCATTCTTATATTATAGCTACCCGAGTTCGAAAATATACAGGAATGAATATGCAAATGAATCCTTTTTTTACATTCAGAACATTTCTATATTTCGTACGTGTTCATACGAAACTATTACTTTTTATTTTATTTTATTTTACTCGTATTCTATTTTTATTTTTGATAAAACATAAAATTACGTTTAGGATAAAGATTTTTTTAAAGTTATTCTAATGTTTATAAGCTAATATTTAACTGTAAATATTATTAAAAAGGAAAAAAAATTATCCTACATTTTATGAATTATTTACGACTAAATTCAATGAATTTCAGAAAAATTTTGTTAAATCCATACCCAAGAGCAATAGATATCACGTCACTAGTATATACTAAGCTAAATTTATTGTAGATTTACCGTTGTTCTAAACCCTTCAATTGATAACCGTTTTCTTCCACTTTTTAAATTTGCTCATAAATATAACCAAAGCTTTTCTTGGTAAAGTCTCAAAAGCAGATTAAAGTATAAAGTTCAGTCTTGCTAGATTCATTCTAAACCGTTAAAAATTATTAACCATATATTAATTTTAGTATTAATACAAGTTGATTTTCAACAATTTGGAAAATGTTTTACTGATTGTAATCCAAATAATTTTCAAATTTTATTTCATGATGAAAATTAATATTATTTGAACACATTTTCTCATTCTTAAATTTTTTTTTGAAAAAAATATTGTTTATAAGTAAGTTAAATTTAATTTCTATTAAGGAATTGAAAAGAACATTACTAAAATAAAGAAGTTTTAAATTATTTTATTTAAATAAGTTCTTTGTTCTTTTGCATTCGATTATCTTATTTAATATTGTTGTAACAGAAACCTATTAATATTGCATGTTATATTTCTATACATAAATACCAGGGATTATTAGTTGCTTAGAATAACAGCTTGAGGATACTTCAACCTTTCTCTCTTCACGCTGCTAAGTATTTAATGTTAGACTAGATGAATAACATTTCAACACTGCTTTTATGAAAGCTGAAAACATATACATACAAGATTAAAATACGTTATTATAATAAATTTGTGTAATGCGATTTTCAATTATAATATTAACTATTAACTAGCTTATTTACATCCGGCGTTTCTCGGGATCAAAATTTCTTCATAAATACATCCATTTCTTTTTTACAAAAATTGTTACTAACTTTCTTCAACAACAAACATAGATCTTTCCTTCTTGATGAATCGAACCTGTCAAATCTAGCCTGTTTATTACTCTATAACAGTAAGGTTTGAATGAAAACGAGAGGAGTTTGAAGAAACATGAATTTTAAATTTACAAACAATAAACAGCACAATAACACATTTATAGAAATATGTACAAATATACTGTATACAAATAATTTATACAGATAAGCTCAGTTTAATTTAATTTTTAATTTGATTTAACTTTATTTTAGTTTTATTTCTTCTCTCCCGGGTATTTTTCTTCTCCCCCGGGCCGGATCCTACAGTTAAGTATTACACAGCCCACGGGAGTGTCCTTTACTCTAACGGGACTTCATATCTCCGCCCGCCGGTCGGATCTCACTTTGCGCCCGCCTCAAACCTCCAGAGTAGGATCCACCAGGCCCGACTATGCCGTCCTTGGGTCCCCACTTTGGAAGCCGGAACTCGGTCATTATGTCAGTATCTCTAACGGGAACAGGGAGGGGCATCCGCGCTGAGACTCGGTCTTTTTCGCTTGGGAGTGCGAGAGTCCCCGTGGCTCATCGCTACCGCCCACTCGTGGAAGCACGTGCGAACGGCAGCTCCGCAGAGGGCTGTCCCTCATCCTTGAGTCACCCGATACTTTTCTTGAAGAACCCTCGCCACGAACCCTGTGATGGGTTAAATTTATTTTAATTAAAATAAATTAATTAACCATGTCGCATACGTGATCCGTCATGTGCTACCTTGCATTCTATTTACTTGTAGACGACGTTATGTTGGTCCTCAGATTTAGTGATTCTCGATGTTCTAGCGTGTACCCACATTTCATGAAAACGACCTTAGTCCTCAGAATCAGCCGTTCGTTGTTGTTGATCACCTGTTTCGTCTGCTCGTAAAACCTTTGCTTTCTTGATAAACTTACATTTCCTTTTAGGCATCGTCAAATTACTAGGTCAAAGTTTATTATACACTTCTCGATAAAAATATTGTCTGTGTATATAAATATTTTTATGATCATAAAAATTTTATTTTTAATATTTCATTGTTT
The DNA here is from genome assembly GCF_047948215.1 of Lycorma delicatula. NCBI lineage: Eukaryota > Metazoa > Arthropoda > Insecta > Hemiptera > Fulgoridae > Lycorma > Lycorma delicatula. The sequence goes on along the minus strand of NC_134463.1, from coordinate 15,203,070 downwards.
ACCTATTCTTTATTATATTTGACTTTTGTACTTCCTTGTACGAAGTAATGGAAGTATTGTGATTTCGGTTTCCAGATTGCAACGGAAATAACCATTTTTACCATTCCTGAATCCATTTTGAGTAGTTTCACAATAATACAGAACGAACGGGCGAGGCATTTGGTGTCAATGAAGTTGGTTAGAATTATCCGTACAAAAATGGCGGAAGAAGTACAGGAATGAATACTTTCTCAGTCTTTTCCTTCGGGATGTGTTGGTAATCTAAGCAGGTCCGGCCCCAAAGTAGTAACAAACAAACAAAAAATGTAAATATATATATTTTTTTTTTTTTTTTTTGTCTTCAGTCATTTGACTGGTTTGATGCAGCTCTCCAAGATTCCCTATCTAGTGCTAGTCGTTTCATTTCAGTATACCCTCTACATCCTACATCCCTAACAATTTGTTTTACATATTCCAAACGTGGCCTGCCTACACAATTTTTCCCTTCTACCTGTCCTTCCAAAATTAAAGCGACTATTCCAGGATGCCTTAGTATGTGACCTATAAGTCTGTCTCTTCTTTTAAGTATATTTTTCCAAATGCTTCTTTCTTCATCTATTTGCCGCAATACCTCCTCATTTGTCACTTTATCCACCCATCTGATTTTTAACATTCTCCTATAGCACCACATTTCAAAAGCTTCTAACCTTTTCTTCTCAGATACTCCGATTGTCCAAGTTTCACTTCCATATAAAGCGACACTCCAAACATACACTTTCAAAAATCTTTTCCTGACATTTAAATTAATTTTTGATGTAAACAACTTATATTTCTTACTGAAGGCTCGTTTAGCTTGTGCTATTCGGCATTTTATATCGCTCCTGCTTCGTCCATCTTTAGTAATTTTACTTCCCATATAACAAAATTCTTCTACCTCCATAATCTTTTCTCCTCCTATTTTCACATTCAGCGGTCCATCTTTGTTATTTCTACTACATTTCATTACTTTTGTTTTGTTCTTGTTTATTTTCATGCGATAGTTCTTGCGTAGGACTTCATCTATGCCGTTCATTGTTTCTTCTAAATCCTTTTTACTCTCGGCTAGAATTACTATATCATCAGCAAATCGTAGCATCTTTATCTTTTCACCTTGTACTGTTACTCCGAATCTAAATTGTTCTTTAACATCATTAACTGCTAGTTTCATGTAAAGATTAAAAAGTAACGGAGATAGGGAACATCCTTGTCGGACTCCCTTTCTTATTAGGGCTTCTTTCTTATGTTCTTCAACTGTTATTGTTGCTGTTTGGTTCCTGTACATGTTAGCAATTGTTCTTCTATCTCTGTATTTGAACCCTAATTTTTTTAAAATGCTGAACATTTTATTCCAGTCTACGTTATCGAAAGCCTTTTCTAGGTCTATAAACACCAAGTATGTTGGTTTGTTTTTCTTTAATCTTCCTTCTACTATTAATCTGAGGCCTAAAATTGCTTCCCTTGTCCCTATACTTTTCCTGAAACCAAATTGGTCTTCTCCTGTATAAAATTCTAGTTAAGATTTTTGATGCATGACTAGTTAAACTAATTGTTCTGTATTCTTCACATTTATAAATTATATATAATATATTATATATATAATATATATATATATATATATATAAATATATATAATTATAAATATATATATATATATATCATATTATTTGAAGAGGTTTTAATTACGTAGATGTCAATCTATATTTATTCACCTAAGTTGAGTAAGTGCCTCAAAGTTTTCATCAGTTTGAAGAATACGAAATTTTTTTATTATTTTCTGGGTTCCTTCAAGCAGAAATATCAAGAAACTAAAATGAATTTCATCAAATAATGTAGAAAAAACTTACTGACAAACGAGTATCAATATGAAAAAATGGGTTCTCTAAAATAATAAATATTCCATCCCAGATAGAATTAAAATGCTTTCCCGTTTTCTTCACTGATCTGAGCACACTTTGACAAATCTATAAACAAAACTCTCGAAAATTGGAGTACTTTTTATTCAGTTCTATAAGTGATATTTTAAGCCTTCTTACAACAGCAACTGCCTTAAGAATGGACATCATTATTGTCAGAGTGAACAAACTGTAACTGTTCGATTTTATTCTGTTAGTTGTTTATATACAATTCATAAGAAAAGACGGAGTAGATACTGTAAAACGACAAGTTTATGTACATATTTCTGTTCAGAAAATTCCATTTACGTAACAATTTTGTCTTTACTTTATAGAAAGCTATTTACTGCATATAGTATTAATATGTTCACCTTAAAGGAAAAGTACTTCATAACTGTTTAATAAAAGAACAGTGTCATTATTACGATTATCATCACAAAATTACACCTAAAAAAGCATAGCTCCACAATACTTCATATCCTCATCATAAATCTACCATATAAATTATCCTGACTCAGAAAAATCAAAGAAGAATAAAAAGGATTCAAAAATGATGAAAACTTTGTGGGGAAGATATACACATAAAGGACCTGTGGCATAAAGGAAAAAGAACAAGTTTAACTTCAAGAACGATGGCTAATGACCTTGAAAGTCGATGTCCATATAATGGAAAACAAAAAAAAACCTGTATCTACAAGATACTTAAATCTAAAGAGATTTAAGGGATTTCCCCCGGTATGACTGAATCATATAACCAGATAAATTGAAATTTATCTGAAAAATCATTACTTTTTTCCAGAAATAATATAGTTTAAATAAAAAAGCTCAACTTACAAATCTTCACAATTTTACGGCGGTAGGAAATTTCTTCCATTTTCGTTTAATCAGATTTGTTGTAAAATCTAGTCAAAAAATTGAAGAGTTATTAGGGTTTTATTAAAGCTAACGTCGGTTTTTGTAGGTATATCATCCTCCTGTTTGTCCAATTTAGATCATTATGATTAAAAAAAAATGTTTGTATAACATAATAAAGATTTCTGACAAAAAATGAACATATTTTTAAGAAAATTAAAAACTTCTAACTGCTTACTTAGGCAAACATGAAAATTTTGCAAATTTTTATAGGAAATTTATAACTGGTGAAATAAAACACGTTAAAACAAAGCTTATAACTTTAGTTATCTTTCCCTCATAATTTCCTCTTTGACGAGTTGTATAAATTAATATTTTGTTAATTTGCTATTTATAAAGGGATTAACTTTGTAATATTTTGTATAACATTTAACAGTATTATTTAACCTTTAATGATATTAAATAAACGTGGATCAAAAGCTTTTATTTTGCATATTGAAAATATTATCTTTATAAACTAATTTAATATATAATTTTCTATCAGAGCCGCAATGCATTCTCTTTTGATATACTAAACTATACTCTTGTTTTGTTTTGATACTAATATATTATTCCTTTTAACGATTGCTATAAACATTTTTAATTATCAATTCCGTTACAATAATTCAGTAGTTTCAATTAATTTATAATAATATTTGAAATATAATCCCTTAAACTGAAATACAAATCGTCAATTATACATATTTGTAACAGTTTATTTAATTATGTATACAAATTAAAAAATAAAATAAAATAAATTAGTTAAAATTAATTTCCAATAATAACATCAAATCGAAATTTAAGTTACAAAGTCATCTATTTTATTTTTAATTAAAATTATAATTATTATATTTAAATTTATATTTTATAATTAGATTTCTCTTAATTACAATTTTTTTTTGTTTTAGCTTCTGAATAAATTTGTTGTATTATCAAATAATCAAAAAATATATAAATTTCTGTATATGTATGTATAAAAGGTAAATTTAAAGCTAAATTTTGGCAAAAAACGCTGGATATAAGTAAATTTGAAATAAAGAACGTCAGATTGTACCCTTTTTCAGTTCTTTGTACGAAGTAAACGAAATATTGGGATCGAGAAAGATTTCGGTTTTCAGATTTCAACGGAAATATCCATTTTGATCATCACTGAATCCATTTTGACTAGTGTCGGCGTGACGTCTGTACGTACGTATCTCGCGTAATTCATTAACGATTAGCCGTAGGTTGTTGAAATTTTGTATTTAAGACTGTTATAACATCTAGTTGTGCACCTCTCCTTTTGATTGCAATCGACTATACCAAAGTATCTAAAAAAGCTCAAAATCCAAAAAAATTGGATTTTGGTCTTTTTTTTAACTGCAATAATAAGCCCTCATTGAGAGCTTTTTAACGATATGTAGATATTTATGTATAGATATTTTTAACGATAGTAGTACTTATTTTCATTGTTTCCAGAGAGCCAACTAAAATTTTAATTAATGAAATATTTGGATCTTACAAAGGCACATCTCTTCAAATCCGTCTTCATCTTTGTTTTTACCAACTTTTTTTTAAATTTAAATATATTGATTTATTAATAATTAATTATTAACCTCTGATTTAAAAAAAATAATGTTTACAATAAATAGCAATTCAATAATAACAATCATGTGATGTCCACATCAAATTTTTTTGTACACAGAAAAAGCGAATTTATATGCATGTAAAATAATATTTCTTTAAGAGAACGATTTAAATATATAGATATGTATGGATATCATTTTTTTGTTTCTTCATAAGAATGACATTCATAAATAATGTATGTAGCCTTTAGAAAAATAATCAAAATAGTTATCGTGATCATATAAATGTAAAACTTAATCAATTTTTTTTAAATTTAAAAAAAATTAGTTAAATCTATAACAATCCAATCCAGTATTAATTAAATTTAGATAAATTAAACAAATTTATATGAAAAGGTATTTTACAAGTAGGTTATATATTGTTTTAGAAAAAATCACTTAGAATACATTTTTAATTTATTCTTTCTAAATTATTATAATATATATATATATATATATATATATGTATACATATACTGAATACTATTACAGTGAAATCTCCTTATTCGCGCTTTCCATGTTAGCGATTTTATTAATCGCGGTGCAATATTTTGAGATGTCTCTTCTATATTCGCGGCTAAAATTTTCCGTATTCGCGTACAATACATTATGTAGTGACATTAAAAAATTAAAATGTTAAAAGATTTAATGGCGCAGGTAGAGTATGAACGTGAAGAGGTAGAAGATACGATCCCTGGAAAAGAGTTAAATCTCAAAACGCTTGTCGATGGCATTAAACTATACAATGCCCATCTTATCTAGTTTTTTATAGATGCTGATTCATCTTTGAATAGAAGCTTAATCTTTAAGCGCAAAATTGAAGATGCCATACAAGAATGAAAATTACCAGTACGATTTGAACATGTAATACCGTTTTATAATACAGTACATACTGTTCATACTGTGGTGAGTTTTAAATCAAACAGTTCGGTATGCTTACGAGTAAATTAGGAAATATATTGTATTTTGTTAAATACAGAGCATTTCATAATGTTCTGAGGAGTTACAAAAATTCAGTAAAAAAAAAGTCTTTCACTTATCTAAATGAAAGTTGTACGAGGTGATGCAGGGACTCAAACAGTTTTTGTTAAAATTTATAAATGTTCAATATGTGCTCCTCTGGTGACACGGCACACATCAACACGAAAGTCTAGCTCTTGCCAAACTCGTTCTTAACTTGTCATTCTCGATAGAGTTGATTGCATTGATTATGCGATCCTTTAGCTCAGCGATATCGTGCGGCATCGGTGGGATAAACACCTTATCTTTCACGTAACCTCAGAGAAAGAAATCACATGGCGTGAGGTCTGGTGATCTTGGTGGCCACAGCATAATGTGTTGGTCTCCTTCAGACACGTCCTATCCAGCGCCGGGGTAATGTTGTGTTAAGGTACTGTTGAACCTCGTTATGAAAACGGGCAGGACAACCATCTTGCTATAAAATGAAGTCGTTGAGTAGCTTAGGCGTAAGCCATAATTGAAACATATCCAGGTATATCATGCCGGTTACTGTCGTTTCCATAAAAAGAACGACCCATACACTGCCTCACGAGAGATCGCACAAAAAACGTTTACTTTCGGAGAATCTCGAATGTGTTCCACATAAGCGTGTGGGTTTTCAGTTCCCCAAACTCGCACGTTATGGCGGTTTACTTTGCCGCTAATATGGAAATTAGCTTCATCGCTGAAAATTATCTTGTTTACAAAACCTTTATTTACAAAATCTTTTCCTGTAACTGTAAACAAAAATCGAGCCTACGTGTTTTATCTCCATCAGAAAGACGCTGGAGTAATTGAAGATGGTATGGTTTGCATAATAAACGTTTACGGAGAACTCTCCGTAAACTGGAATTCCTAATTCTCTGCCGTGGTCTTTGGAATTCCTAATTCTCTGCCTGCAGCCACAGTAGATTTTGACGGGCTGGAAATGAAACTTGCACGCACACGTTCAACATTGACTTCTGAAGTTGATGGACGACCAGTTGATTTTCGCTTGCACAACCAACCAATTTCACTGAATTGTTTATACCATGCACGAATTGAATTGTCACTTGGTGGCTCCTTATGAAATATCAACCGAAACGCACGCTGCAACGAAATTACTGACTTTGACAAGTCATAAAAATAAATTCTAAGACACAAAACGACTTCTCGCTTCCCGTAGCAGCCATTTTTTCTACTGTCGACGCCTCGCGAGCAAATGGTTTAATAACTGCCTAGTATGTGTGGGAAAAACTATTTCAAGTACTCTTTCGTAAAGTACTTGTTTTATTCTTATGAGTGAAATAGTTTTTTGTTAATGAATTTTCGAAACTCCGAAGAAAATTATGAAACGCCCTGAATTTTTTGTGTAGTATACCTATGCACTGTTCTAAACAGTGCATATAATTAATGTTACTGTTTGTATTTCATCAATAACATCTCCCTAAGTAAGTACGTATGATTTTTTTTTTTCATTTTACATAGAACTTCTAACCATTCTTCCTTAAATGAGTATTAGTTCCGTTCTATACTCGAGGTTTATTGTATTGGCGGCATTGTTACGGTCTCTAACCCCCGCGAATAAGTAGATTTTATTGTATTATATTTTATATGGTATCAGGATAATAAATAAAAACTCAACTTTAAACAGGAAGCACTAATCATGAATTAAACAAGTTTTTTTTAATTTTGAGTTTAAAGGCTTTTTGTAGGAATTAATTATAACTGCAATATTTTTAAAATAAATCTCTAAGTTGAATTAAGCATAATGAATTATTTTGACAATGAAAATAACCATAAAATATATCCATAAGCAAGACTCAAATAAAATATATAGAATACTGAATACAGTCGAATTAATAACGGCTTCTGTTATAAAAATAAATTAAAAGCCTATTAGATTTGTGTTTTTTTTTTTACAGAATTATCAAAAAGAAAACAAATTTCTAGGATAGGTTTTTAGTAAGCCATCCTTTTTATTTTATCTCAGTAAGTATAAAGTCGTTTTAAATGTCTTTAAATCCTCAGTTATCTGTAATTTAATCTATATCTCCATGAACACAAACTGGATAAAGAGATTAATGGTAACGAAATGGGATAAATTAACATCCACTACTCCTAGTTTCCGTAACGTAGAAAGATTTTATTGCTCTTCATTTAAATATTCTTATTTTCAAAAACAAAAAAGTATTTTCTTTTTAAATCGCCATTATACATTACGGAGTGGTATGTTTAAGATACGGCCAACACATTCATATGTAACATCCTTGCTTAAATAAAATATCTCTTGTAAAGCTATTTTAATGATACTGTAACAGGATCAGTACAATGGACCAGAGTAACGGATTTCTTCCAGTTAAGAAGAAAGAAAGAGAAAATAATAATGAAAAGACGAATCCAGAAGGAACTAAAAGTAATTATTTTCTTAGAGCAACTGGTCCGTTTAACAATGTGTTCATTGTAATGCAGACAATGGCATCTTTAATAACTGTTATTTGACCAGAAGGATTACCAAACCGAAATAAGAATTTATAGAGAAACGTATGAGAGCGGTGGATGAAAATGATTACGCTTTAACAATTAAAGGGATGAGGCGAGTACTGATTCTGCAGGTCAGGATGTATATATAGGGCCGATGACAAGCGAACAGGGTGTAGTTCGACGAGTCTAAGTTCGGCTTAGTCGTGATAACAGGCGATAACAGTTAGTAGTTCTGCGAGATCGTGTTCGGCGCACTCGTGATAAAAGCGATAACAGAGTAGTTTTGCAAGCCCGAGTTTGACGCGGTTGCGGTGACGGTGATATCAGTAAGCCTGTGGTAACAATGAGGGAAGAGTACGTCACGAGTATTCCAGCGTGGACAGTTATTGGTATTATAGAGTGTTGACTTATTGGTGAACAGTAGTGGAAGTGATAGTGTTATACTCATTCATAAAGTGTAGAGTGTAAACTGTTTACAATAGAACAGTAAAAGTAGTAATATTTGCAGAAAGTAATTGGATGAACTTTTGTATTTTATCTTGCTGTTAATACAGCATTAGGTTCTAGCGGTCATTATAACGTTTTTCATAAATTGGATTGTATTCTGGTTTTTTTAATTGAACTGTCATTAATATTATTATTATTTTTATTATTGCATTTATTATTTATTTTATTATATATCTGTAGTAATAAATTGTATTTATAAAAAAAATATTTAGTTTGTGAGTCTCTCAATATGTTGGTCGAACCGCGAACACGCAAAATACTGTAAGGAAAAAAGTAGAATTTTTAGTTTGCTAAAAATATTATTTGAAATTACATTTCTTTGTCAAAATAAATATGAGTTGATTCTTTAATAGATAGAGGTATGTTCATAGTAAACACATCAGTTCAAATTTAAAGAAAGTGGTGGTGTTTTAGAGTGTATAAAATAATACTCTGTACAGGTTTGTGAGAATAATATGTAAGCCTACATGTGTTAGTGGGTTGCAGAAAAGAGGAAAGTGGATTAAAATTCTCTGAGGGGCTCATGTGTGCATTACTGTATTCGAGGAAATAAAAGTGCCGGTATAACTCGTTGTTCCAATGCGTTTTTCAGCTGCCCTATGATCGTCAAGTTTGTTACGCCCTTGTAACCTATATAGAAGATTCTGTGTGTGTATGTATTTGTGTTTATATATACACGTATATTCATTTAGAGTTTATCTGTGTGTGAGCGTGCTCGTATTTGTGAATATAAGTTACCTCCTGGTTGCATATTTTCATAAAAGTAAAACAAAAATATACGTATGAAATAAACCACCAACTCTAGAATGTGGAGACAGTGCTGCATACGGAATGCGGATTAAATATGCATAAAGGAATTTTATTTTAATTCCGTATGTATATATCCCTAACACTTCCTACTCCTTTATAAAAACTCACACTACCTATGCATTTAAATGCAGTCTCATGAACAATAACAAGCCTTAAATGTTTTTAACAAACACAAATAATAGAATTATACCATTGTGACGATGAAAGATTTTTTCTGTTTTTTAATATTATTAAGTCTTATGTAACGTAAGGTATTGTTTTTGAGGTTATTTTATTCTAATCTTACAGTTTAGTTCCACAGTTATATTATATTTTGGTTACCGGTATTTTCCAATTTCTCACCATAATTTTATTTTAATACTGATTCTTATGTAATAAATAATACGGTGTTTATGAATTTTTAAGATGGTTCAACAAAGATCTTGCAATGTAACAGTAAAAAATATTAAATATTAAAAAATTTAGCTAAAAAGCAGTTAGTTTTTAATTGACAAATAATGTAGTAAGTTCTTGAATTTGACCGTTTTTAATTTAGTTTGTTTCCTATTATTATTATTATTTATTTTTTTTTATTCTTAATTTCACCATATTTCTATGATTCCTTTTCATCGAAATTCCTACTCTAAGTACTTCTACAGAACATGACAGGAATGTTTAAATGGTGTCTTACACACTCGTCATAAATGAGTTTTTAAAAAGAATTTTCATAATTTTTTAATATTCATTGTCATATTGCAGTATCGTATGTTAAGCCGTTCTATATTTTAAGCATTTCAGTTTAAAAATTTAAGTAAAATTGATTGGCGATTTAATGGTAAATAGGTATACATATTCCCGCATTCCAAAGAGCGTCACCTTTCCTTTATAACACTGTTTTCATCGTTCTTTGAATTCCTTTTCCTTATTTTATTAAAACGCATATTTCTCGCCTTTGCGTACTTTGAAAACGATATTTTTCATAGCAAGGTTTTATGTTGTTGGCCAACCCATATTTTAGGTAAAAATTAAACTAAAAAACTATAAATTAAAACAAATTTTGAAAAAAATATGTAGCCGAGATAATAAAAAACGTTACGCAAAAAAAAAAAGTCTAAGTTATTCTTATATGTCACTTTTAGAAGAAAATTTAAGCGTTAATTGGTAACATATAATTTGGCGTCCACTTCAAAAGTAGAATCTTTTTTTTTTCTTTTTCCTGTTTAGCCTCCGGTAACTACCGTTTAGATAATTCTTCAGATGATGAATAAGGATGATATGTATGACTGTAAATGAAGTGTAGTCTTTGTACATTCTCAGTTCGACCATTCCTGAGACGTGTGGTTAATTGAAACCCAACCACCAAAGAACACCGGTATTCACGATCTAGTATTCAAATCCTTGTAAAAATAACTGGCCTTACTAGGACTTGAACGCTGTAACTCTCGACTTCCAAATCAGCTGATTTGGGAAGACGCGTTAACCACTAGACCAACCCGGTGAGTTTCAAAAGTAGAATCTAGGAAAAATAAACGAAAAAGTTTCTTATTTTTAGATTTAATATTTCTTTTTTAAATTCATAAAATTAATTTTAATTTACAAAAAAAATTATTTTTTTCATTTTTTCACTTGATTCTGCGGAGATATATCACCTTCAAAGTATGGATAACAAAAATTATACTGGTGGAACATAAAAATGCTTAGTTCAATTTACATGATTCAATAACTTGAATTAGATATATTACTCAAAAGAATAAAGTTATCTCTTAAAACTGAAATAGATTAAAAACTCAAAAATTGCTTATTTGATATAATAATTATTTCCCTTTTAATCAAGATCAAATGAACAATGTAGGTATTGAGTTCAAAAAAACTTACTGAAAAATACTTTATTTTGAATTTATCGCCAAATAGAAATTAAAAGAAAATGTAAATATTTAAAATTAAATTCTTTTTATTTACAAAAACAAAAGGCTAATTGTGGTTTGTTTTGTTTTTGTGGACGACATAGCATTATTGACTGAAACCCCAATAACAGTAAAAATACAAATAGAAATGCTACACGAGATAACAGAAAAACCGGATTAAAAATTTCATACAAAAAGACAGAATAGATGACTCAAAAGAAAAACGGTACAGTAAAAACATTAAAAACTAAATACGGTAAAATAAACAGGATTGAAATGTTCAGATATCTAGGAAAATAATAACCCCAACAGATCTTCCGAAAGAATCATTAAAAGACAGAAACAGGAAAATGGAATTAGCGTACTGCAGAAAAATCTACTACAAAAAATATATTTTAATAAACGCAAAAATCAGACACTACAGTACTGTAATCAAGCTCGGACGTTGTATAATGTATACCCTTAAACAAGAAAAATAGAATGGAAGACTTTAAAAAGAGAAAAGGAAATCAAGACCGATGGAAATTATAAACCAAGATTAAATGTGAAACTTTTCAAAAATACTGAGGAAATAACCTTTAAGAAAAGAAGATGCAAATATTTTGGACATGTAAGAAGAACGGATAAAATTAGAATAGCAAAGAAAATCTTGAATTTTATCGGAAACAGAAAAACGTAGACTAATTGGTACAAAGAGATACAAAAGGACCTAGACGTACATATCTTCAAGAAGGAACTAATATTAGACAGAGAAACCTTTTTTCTCCTTGCTCCCCTGGGGCGGATCTTTTATTCACCTCATTCGCCTGCCTCAAATCACTGCGGTGGGGTAACCGGACCGGCTATGCCGTTCCAGGGCCTCGTCCAGTAAACGGGACTCGGTCTTGCATGCCTCAAGCCACCAGGGAGGGAAACCAAGTCCGGTTATGGCGTTCTCAGATCCCCCCAAGTAACCGATCTCGGTCTTTCTATTCCTTTTTTATTATACTTTCTATTCTCTGCTCCAGTCACGGTGCTAAGTGGAGGATAAAAAAGATTACCACCTTAAAGTTAAGAAAAACGTCAATTTACTCAATACGACAAGGGTTGCATGTGGAAAAATGTTTCACATGTTTAGCATTCGACAAGCCCCATCTTCTTACAATTCCAGTAATATTTTGTTCATCCCTTGCTGTAAGGGTTGATCATATTAAAAATTGGTTCGGAAAAAAGTTTTAGGTAATGTTTAGAGGACTAACGATCACTTTAAACCGATTCGATAATGTGCCTATTAATGGAGGTATGATTTTTTGTCTTCGAAACCCCATTTTTTCCACCCGCTGAGCTAGTGGTTGATGATATCAAATAACTTTACTTAAATAAAGTTTAGGCCCTTATCTAAAGAATAGTAGGAACTTTAAAAGAATTCCATATTTTTGTTAATAAGAACGTTATAGCGATATATTTATTTTCTAAAAAGCTCCCCTACTCCATCCCCATGGTTATTTTGCCCATTAACAAACTCGAACGAGGTTTTGGGTCATTATATTTTAGTATCAATTTAAAAGTGGTTGGTGCAAATTTACGGTAGTTATCGTGTCCACAAGAAAGTGAAATATACGTGTATATATAAATGTATATATAAACTTTTCAGCTGACGGTTGACGGTGGTTTTGGAGTCTGGGGGATGTGAAATGCGAAGATATGTCGAAGTTTGGTCGAACGATAAGTCGAATCATGGTACCCATTACAATAGGTAGCTTTCTTATAAAATCTACCTAAAAGAAATATAAGCTTATTGGTTTTTAAGTAAAACGTACGAAATCTTAATTTACTCTCAATCTTATTAATATACACATAGTAGTATATGTCTGTTCAACATCTGAAGATAATATCCCATTGACATCCCATGAAATTTGAAATACTACTTTTTTTTTATCACGCTTATAAAGAAATGTTTAAAATTTTTGTATTTTCATAGCATTCTAAAAAATTTAAATGATAAATCATAATTATCTCAGATTAACAATTTACGTATACACGTGCGGTAGAATATGTATATATATATATATATATATATATTATCTACTGATAAGTAGATGGAATATATACAAATATATATTCCATCTACTTATCAGAATGTACACACCTACGCACGCACCCAAATCTGCCTTACGCGCAAATATACCCTGATACAAGAAGTATTTCTTTTTGTATAATAATATAACTTTATTTCTATTTTTCACTATTGAATATATAGCATAGTAATGACTCCCAGAAGTGCTGAATAACAATGAAAACTTTATGCGAGTCCTTGTATTTTAGTATTACCAGTAAGAAAATCGTTCCCTTGCGAATAATTGAATAATGTCGTCCTCAAGACCAGAACGGCTAGCTTTATTGGTCGGCTGAAAGATTTCTCCCAATAAGTTTTACAGCTCCCGTTGGCATGTCAAGTTGCGAGTTGTAATTCCAAACACCCTCAACGGACATCTTATCAATACAACTATTCATTCATCTGTCTTATCCGTCATTCTTTTAGATTATACACTTAAAATTCAAGTAAAGTAAGTCACTTAAAGTAGTAATCTTTTATCAATAAAGATTATCTATTTCTATAAATTAGAAAATTAAACTTTTTTATTTTTTTTTAATAAATTTTTATACTGATTGTATTCATTATTTAGAATAATTGACAATATGTCTTCAGTTAATTGTTTTCTTTATCTTCAACCCTAACGAATAATATAATCTACACAATAAAAAGAAAAAAAAACTGTCAACAAAGTGTAACTTACCTGCATTGGTAATTTATTCTTATATATTAGAGAAATAATGATATATGAAAATAAATAAAAAAAGTATTCATTAGTAATCGACGCCTCCACCCCTAATGTAGCTCCGAAAGTATATTTTTGGAATCATTTACACTACTAGAACGGCTAGGACGACATAAAAAGAAAACTGATGTGAATACCACATGACTGTCTTGTACACTTATTAAATTACATTTACACTTTTTTTTTTTGAAATGAAAAGTACATACAATTTTATTTCGTTAATAACTTCTGATATTTTTCTTTTTTTTTGTATTGAATTATTTATTGTACAAATTGTTTTACAATCAGAGGTTAATAATTATTAACAAATCAATATATTTAAATTAAAAAAAGGAGATCTGATTGGAACCAGATTGGAAATCAGATAATCTGATTGGAACCGATGTGCCTTCCACATGTAAGAACCAAATATTTTATTAATTAAAATTTTATTTGGCTATAACTCTGGAACCGATGAAAAGAAGTACCACTTAGATATATCGTTGAAAATCTTTCAACCAGGGATTATTAATGCGGTTAAGAAAAAGCCCAAAATCGAAATATTTAAATTTTGGACATTTTTGGTTCAGTCGATTGCAATAAAAAATGGGAGGTGCACAATTAAACTTTACAACAGTCTTAAATCTAAAATTTCAACATCATACGGCTAATCGTTTTTGAGATATGCGAGATACATACGTCAAGTCGAAACTAGTCAAAACGGATTCACGGAGAGTAAAAATCGATACTTCAATCGAAATTTGAAAACCGAAATTTTTCGCGATCACAATATTTCCTTTACTTCTTACAAGAAAGTAAAAATCGGTGAAAAAAAATATGCGATAAGTGAAAATAATTTTTTTTCGATTTTTGAGGAAAATTCTTTTTTTTTTAATGGTAAGATAAGCATGCACATATTTAGTATAATTTAAAATAAAGTGGGGTTATGTTTGGAAAAGATAAAAAAAACTTCTACCCGCTGGAGTAGATATTGACCTCAAACGTTGATCAACAAATTGCCCCATATACACGAATCTGTATAAAATTTCATCAAAATCGGTTTATCCAGGTGAAAGTTAATAAACGTCAAACACGCCAACACGTATTCATATGTTCACATTACCCCCCCCCCCCCCACCCAGTTGTTTTGTTTTTTGTGGTCCCTAGGAATCATTGAAAAATATTTAAATAATCTATACCCTATTCTTTGACTGATTACTGTACTTTCCTTTTTGTAGATTAGCTCCAAAGCTAAGATGCTAGGAAAGTAAAAGTGGAATATTTGTAAAACCTTTTAATTATTTTATATAATACTTTGGATCTTTTACCTAATTCATTATAATAAGATTTCACGTAACATAATATATATATCACTGGAAGTTGGAAACATACAGAAGTAATGATTGTAGTACATAGATGATAAAAGGTTTTCAAAAAGTAATTTTTTTTCCCACAAAAAAATTTTATGGATGACGTTTTCACTAATTTTATTGTAATTCATAGTAATAGTAATTTTATGGTTAACTACTAGTGTAAAATATTTCACAGAAAAAATCTGAAAAATTATGAATGACGTTCCCGATTTTTTTTATGAACGAAACTGTTAAGACATTATGTGAGAAATTGCGATAAAATGAAATAAATTAAACTCAATTTTTATTATAATTTTATTGTAATGATATATACAATTTATAATAGAGTTTGGTTTCCGACAAACAGCACAGCTGTAACTGTAATAGTTTTTTTTGTAATAAATTTTTGTAATCATGGAAAGACTTTACGGACATTCTGTATTTTTGAGAGACGTATATAATCATTTGTGTTTAAAACCGTGTTTTTTTTTTTAGGATATAAAATTTTATTTATTTACTTTCTATGGTGGTGACTGATGGCAATTAATATTGTCATTGTAATTTTTGGCTTCAGAATTTAGTCGTAGAATGTTTTGTTTAGTTATATGCAGACATACACACACTCGTATTTGCCTCCTCCACTCACAGATTCAAGTATATGAACACATATGAATATATATATATATATATGTTTGCTGCATTGTGTAATGATGGCTGTTTTTGGTTTGAATCATTTACGAGTTGAACGCTGTTACTCCTCTGCGGCTGAAATAATAATAATAATAATAATAATAACAGTAACAATAACAATACCAATACTAATACTGGTTGTAGAGGCAGTTTTGTTATATGTGGCACGTTGTATGATGTTATATAAAAATATTTCTCTATGAATTGAAAGAGCCGCATTGCGATCTCTCAACACGAACTAACAATTCATAATATTGTTTAGCCGATTGTTTATTTATTTTATTAAAAGGAACACAGCTTGTTTCATTAAAAATATATACGTATATTTTTATCTGTTTAAAATGTATGTCAAACGTTATATTATTATTTCATTTATTATTGTAATTGTCAATTATCAAACCTTATTGATTTTGAATTATTTGTTGGAATAATATAGTGAAACACGCTCCTTGGCGGCTTATTCTTGGTGTTTGGTTAAGTGAGTTCTTTTCTAAACCAGAAGTCAATAAAGTACCTTGAAATTTATAACCGTCTCTTTTTCGTATGTAGTTGTGCAACACCCAGCAAATATTTGTAATGTTAAGTGCTAAATCAGAAATCACATTCACAGGTCAGTGAAAAATCTGCCGATAGATAAAATTCATTTTTTTTTTTGTATTTTAAGTTGGATCCACCGTACGGAGGCATAATTCTTTCAGATTGAGGAAAACCTTCATCATCTACGATAATTTACGCTAATAGTGTACTTTCTGATATAGGGTTGTTTTCTGGAATATTTAAGCTACTCTTCATTAATTACTTAAAAAATGATGAATCTTTTCAAAACTGAGGAATCTTTATCTTTTCAAAACCCACCTATATTTACATAAATGAATTTATAATTTGCATAATTTGATTCAGTGGTCATTCTTACACATATAAAAAAAATGTATCTTGATATTTTCTTACTTCCAAAAAGAATAATGCAGACATTTCTTTTTCCGATACTGTTCCAATATTGGACCCAGTATTTCCTTTTCTGTTCGTTTTTATTTTTTAAAAACTGGGTAATAATCACAGCTACTTCCTGGGCACCCATTCTGCTGAAATGATTTATAACAGATGCGATACTGACAAATTTGAGTTGCCCGTTTGGTCTTTCGCGTCTGGTCTCCTGCTAACTTGGTCGCTGGCAGCTGGTTGCCTAGTGAGTAACGGCCCTAAGTTTCCATATCTAGTGGATCCTAATTTATTGGAATCCTGTAAGCAGCTGCCTACTTTGTTCTTGTAAGGATTCTGCCTGTAGCTTGTTGCATTCACGGATCATAAAACCAGCAGCAGAACAGAATGCATCTGTAAATTAGGAAGTAACAACCGAAAGACAATGACAGGTTAAAGTTAAAAAATAATTTATTTGACCTGGGTTTGATCTATCCTCCTTTGGCACGAATATATTATATACCACTCGATATATATATGTCGGAGAATAAAGTACAGTGGAGTATCTTCCGACAAAACGATGAGAATATTCTTTAGAATATCTGTATTTTTAGTAGTTTTAAGAAATGTACTATTACTTGTAATGTTTTGTAAAATAAGGTTTAAATTGTTTTATTGCGGTAGCCTTAGGCCTAGGTAGGCACATGGTTGTCAACGTAGTCGGGATCCCAGGACGATAGGGGTATCATAAAATTAATAAGGAAAAGGAAATATGCAGTAGGCATATTATTTGAGAATATTGAGAAAAGGTAGTCTTGCTTTGGAACCCAGATCGAACAGACGTCCTGGTGATCGCGAATTCGTTATTTCCCTGAGCCTCGGTCTATCGCAAGTTGTTTTAATATTATTTGAATTCTAAATTAAATTAATCTTATATTATAATTCGCGTCCTGCTGAGTTATTGATAAGTGATAATTATCATTTGTAATTATTTCATTGTACGAGTTATCTACTCATTTTTATTAATTGAACTTTATTATAATCTTATATATTCTCCACTTGCAATAATAAAAATGAGTGAAACACAAAACGTTGAATCCCTGACAAATCTCCTCGCCTCTCCGACATATATATATATATATATATATATATATATATATAATATTACTTTGCTATTAGGTTTGATCCTTAATTCTACGGTACAAAAAGATTTATTAACCCAAACCTTTTGGATTTCTATGTAATTTATTGTTTTTCTATTCTGACAGCTTTTCACATTCTTACTTCTTTCTTGAAGTTATTCACAAACTTCTTAATTGTCTAATCCCTCTTTAAAATTTATTATTACTTTTAGAAAATTTATCAGAATATATTTCTATTATACCGTGCCATGAGTAATCTTTAACTGGATTATTTCTTCATTAATTTTCTTCAGGGACTTTATTATTTTTATTTAACTACATCTAATAGATATTCACAAGAATTTATTTTATGAGCAAAAGAAATTTGTTAATCTTATAAATAAATTTAGGTTACAAAAGCTTTACTAAACGATTATTTGTATAATTGAGTAGTTAAAAAAAATGGCTAAAAATAATCTTAGATGAATTATATTTGCATTTCGATTCAGAATAAACAAGTACAAAACCATTGTCTTCATGTTCAAATTAATTTAATTTCTACTTTTTATTTAAACTTACTAATCCGCCTTGGAAACATATGTAATGATGATGGTTAGTTAATAATCGAAATGCGCAGTTTTAGATTTATGTATTTTTTAAAACGATTTTTGCGGGCTATACATTTGCATTTTAATATACTTAAAATGAGATGATTAAAAATATTTATATGAAATTAAAGACTTTATATTAAAGAACATACAAAAAATCAGGAAGGCTTATTGAAATATGTTATTGTAGAAACTGTTGAAAGAAAAGTAGGTTTAAATTGAAATCTAAATGTTTAATTAAAATTATCTTTAATTAAACTGGGGAACAAAAACTAATTTTTTTTTGGTCACTGGAAGAAAAATATGTGATTCTGACAGTATTTTTTCTCCAGAATTCAAAATGATATCGGATTTTCTCCATCACGTAAGGTTTCTGAAGGACAGGATTTATAATTTCAAAATTCTAATACTTTCGGCATTCTTGACTATAAAATATTAAAATTTGACACACCTAGAAAATAAGAAATGACGATTTTCTGCTATATTTCGCCTGTGGAGGATCCCTCTTGATAGTCAAACAATAATCGGCCAGCATATTAGTATTCCATTTGTCTTGTTACTTGTTTTCCATAGCTGTAAACTTTTGATAAAAGTGTTCCCCGTGCCTATCGCTTACTGCGCCAAGATTTTCTGGGGAGTGAACGAAATGTACTTTTAAGGACATATTACAACCCAAATTTTTATAACATGTTATAAGATCGTTGACAATATCACGGTAATTTTCCGCCTTTCGATTTCCCAAAAAACTCTGAGTAACATTTTTGAATGCTTGCCAAGCTGCTTTCTCCAGTGGATTAAATAGTTCCTCAAACTTTTCATCATGCATGAGTGATCGTACTTGTGGACCCACAAATATTCTTTCTTTAATTTTTGCATCCCTAATTTAAGGTACAAATTAAAGTACATAAAACTAGTAGTATTGACCATGGGCTTAACGAAATTCTTCTTTAATCCTAGTTTGATATGCAACGAAGATACTCATTTTTAGGATTACACAATGGGTCATGATTCACATTTTTCTGTTCAGTATTGAGTGATTCACGTTTAGGTCATTCTTTTCTAATGAAATGGTGTTTTCTGTCCCTATATCCCATTCATAAACAAACACCAGTATTTTGTTTAACCAAGCTGCAGACTAAGAATAAGTGCAATTACCTTCAAATCGCCAAAATATTCCATTCATTCACTGTATATTGAAGCTTTTCCAATATAAATTTTAAGTTTCCATATGTTTCTTTCATACTAGCAGAGTGAGCCGCAAGTACTCATTGGAATTTATTGCCATTATGCAGAAGCCAAGCTTTTAAACTAACTTTAGAGGAATCAATGAACAAGCACCGTTCTGTTAGGTTATGCACATTACAAAGTGTCTCCATAAGAGAAGAAATGTCATTACAAAATAATAAGCCATTTGTTTCAGAAATATAGTCTTTAAATTCAGAATGACAATTACGATAAGTACATATCTTCGTATTCTTTTAAAGAAGATTACATCCTTTTTGCCAGGAAGCAAGCATTTAGAACGTTTTTTTGGGTAACTTTAAATCTCGTATGAGATCCTAAAGATTTTCTTGAGTCAGTAAATGAGGCTCACATGAACTGCTTTGTTCAAAAGTTGTATCACAACAATCTGTTTCTTTTTCCTCCTTACTTCCATCAGATTCTGAACTCTCTTCATCTAATGTCACATATTTTGGAGGCTTTGGTATGGGAAATTCTTCATAGTGTGGAACTGGTGTCATTGCAGATTGCAAGTTAGGGTACACCCCTGTATGTTTTGATTTTTTCGAATCCCTTTAATGTTTGTTAAGGAGAAATAACAGTCAGAAGAGTGATCTTTGGGTTCCCTCAAAATTATGGTGATAGCAAATGGTAGTGAGAAACCTAGAGAATGATAAACAACAGATATGTCGGGCTCAGGCTCTTGTTTGGTCTCTGACTTTACACCCAAAATACTTTTTTACTAATGGAGTAAGGTTTTGCCTTTGGGACTTGAGCGTCACTTCATAACAAAAATTGTTAGGATGATTTAAATAAACTCTAGGAGTTTCGTAGATAACCACTAATTAAAAGAAATGAAGTTGTAAATATGTAATACACAGTAATTCAGAAGTACAAAGCACTCACAATGACGTGTTTGCTGATTCACTACTATCTCACAATTGACATCTTGCTGATGATTGTGTGCTACACTAGATCACGTTTGTACATGTCTATACACGTCTGAATCTGCACAACAGTAGCAACGCTACTCTTTGAGTTAGCTCATTTGGTTCCATCATATATGCAATGCTCTAGGAGCTTTTAGTTGACAATGGACAAATTAACGAAAAAATGATTAGACATATTTAAAAAAAATAAAATAACAAAAAAACGTGGATGATGGAGAAATTCCGAATAGATATTTGAAAACAGGATAAAAAACTGCATTAAGTACACCTATTTATATTCGTGAACAAAAATCATGTTGACTAATGTTATCTACCATTAATAAGGTCTATTTAAACCTGAAGATTTAAAGTTTAAATTGAAATGTTCTGCAATGAATTAAAGAATAAAAGAAAGCTATGGTAATAGAATAAAAAATAAGCTGTAAGAAATATATGACGTCATAAAGAATTAGATAATTTTTAACTGTTGTTATAAAAAGTAAAACCTGTAAAAAATACAAAGGTAGAATACAAAAAAAATATATATAAATAAAGATTTTGAATTTTATAAATATGTTGATATTGTATAGAATAAAAATAAATAAAAAATGCAAGAAACCAGGCAAAGAAAATTTGCACCATATCCGCATACCTTTGCTCGTCCATCATCCATATGAACCATGTCTCCTACCCGTGTATTGTATCCATAAAAAGTATTTACTTTTCTTTTAGACAATGAGTCTATGTACTATTATACTTTTCGAGCTGCTTAAATTTTAAAATGTTTACTTATTAAGGATTTAAAAATTAATGCTTAATGCATCTTTCTACTTTATTCACTATACTTGAATATTAGTAATTGTTTTAATTTTACTTACCCTTCTTTCACATTATTTTTGGTAACTTCTGTACATATAATCTTACTTTTCGTTTTCATTTTAATTATTCATATACTACAGCACATACAATTTTGTTGAAGTGGTTTCAAAATTTGATTCATTGCTTGTACATTTCCCTTTTGGTATCGTTATCTCTTCAACAAATTTAATGTATTCTTTACTTTTTACCTTTTAACTAGCACTTATTTCATTTATATATATATAGAGTGATAATTTTCTGGAGATATATGTTGAACAGTCTTGGGGAGAGACATCCCTAGTTTATTCCTATTTCAGCCTTGGTCTCTTCTGTTTTCTCTTTCTAAACATCATTTCTTTTCGTTCTCATTCAAATGGAAATATTTTAATCAGTATTCGCTCTTTTTTAAGTCCATTCCTTTTTTTTTATTCAAAATACTCATCAACTTGTCTCATTTTATTCTGTAAATATCCTTCTTTAAATACACTTTCTGCGTTTTTGAGGTAACTTTTTTTTAATAATATATAGTTACCCAATTGAATCTCCTCGTTTGCTTTCTTCTTCGAAACCCGTATCACAGTAGTCCTTAAAAAACTTTTATTCTTCTTCTTTTCTTTAATTTTACTTTGTATGTAACTATAATTTTTCTTCTATTCTACTTTATCCTTTAATCTGCGTAGTCTTACGTAGAAATTTCCATTTTCTAAAGTATATTAAATAGCGTGTCATATTACATTTATTGTACAATCTTCCTTAAAATTTCGACTTTCCATCTTTTTCATATTAATATCAGAACCTATTACTTTTAAATGTTTATCCATTTTAAATATAACTTATTTATTTTCTAAATACTTCATTTCATCCACTCAAAATTAATATTTTATAATTTATTAAACATCTGAATCACTTTGTACCTGCGGTTTTCTAATAAATCAGCTTTATTTTCCATTTACAAATATTATACACATTAATCTGAAATTTATAACCATTGCACTGTGTTTACAGATATAGGAAAAACCGTACTAACGCAAACATATATATGTAAAGAATTATTAGTTGCTTTTTTCACAATATATCTTCAATTCTACTAAAATTTATGATTTAATTTCTAAATTTCAGTAAATCCGTAGGGTAGATTTCATATATCTATTCATTCGCGTACAGTTGACAAATATACAATCATGATAACTGACAACAAAATAGGGAAAATTTAAAGCCAAAAAAAAACAAAAATCCCTTCGTTACGATGTTCCGCCGAAGTGTGAGCACAGCATTATAGTGTTCGGGAGCGTACTCATAACATATGCATATAAATAATTGAGAACAGTGCATGGTACGTTAGATATCCCGTACTGTTGATAGTGGATAAGGGTGGATGAGGCAATTCTAGTGGTGATAGCAGTAAAGGGGGAAAGGAGGGTTTTGAATGTGCAAAACTGATGACGGGAGGAGTGTAGTACAAGCGTCGGATGGCGTGAAATCATTAATCAAGCGTCGTGACGTCATAATATGGCGGGCACCTGGTGTCTGCTGTGTTCGATGCATTTGTCACTATCGTGCTGAGTACTGTCTTTTGCGGTCTTTAGCTGGGGTGGGACAACCCTTTGGCGTTGATTATTATTCTGCTAGATTTCAGTTGATATTAGTTTCTGTCTTATCTGATTCGATAGTAACGTGTGTTCTGTCGTATCGGAAATATGTTAGGATTATAAAAATTTTAAATATGAAATGCTATAATAGTTAGATTAAATTACAAAAATTGTTTTATTCATTATTTATAACAATTCATATTAAAAGTTTGTTGTTTTGTTAGAATAATTTAAGTTCAAAAACCTTCCAATTGGTTATTATTAAATAATGTTTTCTACTTCTAAAGAAAAAAAGGAGTAATACCATTGCGATCAAAAAATTAAAAAATTAGAATAAAAAAAATCCTTTAAATTTTTTCCTTCAAAATATGATCTAAACTTCTTGTATTCTTATACTGTATTTGTTACCACTTTTCTACATTTCTTTGATTTAGCCTGTGGATTTTTTTTATGAGTTTCTGGTTAGTTTTTCAGACAATAAATATTAATTTATTAAATAAAAAAAATAATTAAATATGTTGCATAATTTATTAATATATCCGTGATATAAAATATATTTATTAAATTGTAAAATTAACTTCGTGTAAGATTTTTTTTTAATGTCCAGAAAAACGTAAAAACCAGTTAAGATAATGTATTTTGAAAGTAGAACAGTGGAGCATGTCTATTGTTTAAATATTTGAAAGCCGCCTTTCTCACTGATCGATAGTAAAACACGTCACTAACAGAGCACTGTCTCTCAATCAGAAATTCTCTTTTATAAATATTTACTAACAAACTATATTAAAAAAAAAAATAAGTTAAACGTGTATACATAAAAACAAAAAAATAGAAAAAAATTTCTTTTGTAAATATAGAACTCACTATCGTTGTTCAAGTATTTTATTAAATTTTTTCGTGATGTACTTAATTATTTTAGAATGTAACTTAATAATTAACATCTGTGAGCCAATGTACAGTCAAAAAAAGATATTTGATCTATTTTCAACTGTTTTTTTTTTTTTTTTATTGAATTTGATACAAAACTGAGACAAAATGAAATTATTTGAATTAGTTGTGCACTGTCAGACCTGTTTTTCTATTAAAACGGAATAAACTGAGAACGCCAAAATTTCTATGATAAAACAAACGAATATATTGTTTTACGTTTATCATGGTTATAATAGTGGGTTGGTTACCCGAACTAGACGAAAAATAACTTTTTGGCAATTATTCATTTTTTTACAAAACAAAAACGTATGAGCTTCCTATTTGATGGCTTTTATATATATATATATATATATATATATATATATATATATATATACATACGTTTATAGGGCATTTTATGAAAATCCGACAAAAGTTTGAAATAATGTTACTTTAAAATTTTATTCTCTTATTTAGAAAGGAGAATGGAATTTTCTCCTATAAGCGGACTTATGAAAATTTTTTTTTTTAATAATTTCCTAGTTGAAAAAATATAAATTATTAAACAATTTCACATTATAAATTGAAGAGATAAGTTACAATTTTTTTTTAAAAATAACTTCTTAGATTTAAATAATCCAAATTGGGATTTTATTTTTAATCTTGCTTAAATAGCTATTTTTTATAACTTATTCAAAAGAAACGTTTAAAGATTTCAATAAAAATGAATGAATAAAAATAAAAGTTAATAAGTACTACACGCAAAAGTTTTTTTGTTTACTTTGACCGAGGATTTCCTTTAAAATAATAAATTATTTTTAAATATAAAAAGTTTTGTTATCAATAGCTATAGCTGCCTTGGTTGATGTAATCTCTTAAGGCAATCTTTTTAACAACTTGAGGGAAATTCATTTGATTCGGTATTTACCTTGTAATAAAAAGATGATAAAACATGTAATTTAGTACTGGACAAAAAAATAGGTCCTATTGCTTTCCTAACGCTAGTATTTAACCATCTCGGTATCACAGGAAGCGGTAGCGAATATTGCTTACTTATTTAGGATGTCCTTTGCAATACGTTCTTAGAATTGGAAGATTGCCTACGGTTTTTGTTATTCAACCATTATAATTAAAATATATTTCTTAAGTAAACTGCGAAAAAAAACCAGTAGTCAAAAGCATTTAACATCTGCATTAACTTATGTTTTATATAGTATTTTTGTAAAAATAAATGATATAAAATTCTGTATTTTGTTTCTTAATGATGATTTTTCCGTTTATGTACATTGTTTTGTACCTGCAATCCGCTCTTATTTTATAATAAATAAATAGATATATTATCACATAATATTTTTAAGGTGACGTCAGTAAGGATTGGCGTTCTTTCTTTCCACTTTTTTTCAACGTTTCTTAATATTTATGTTAATGATATTTCATATGATTTTGAATGGATGCAACGTTTTTACCACCGTTTAAAAAGCTGTATCGTTTTGTGTTTTTATTAACGCAACTAATCGATTAAATTTCGACTTTATAATCAAAGTGGTATTTCACTGCCGTCTAAGAACTTTAATCTTGTAAAATAAAAACATGTCACTGACGTCTACAAAGTGAAGGTATAAATATCACCTATTATTCGATGAAGATTATTCTCATCTGCAACAAACAGTATATTCGTCAAAGATAATAGATAACATGAAACATTTTTATTACTAATTTATTAGCTTAACTAAATTTTATAAAAAATATCTTTTGTTTTTTATATTCTCTCTCTCTCGAATCAGATTGCCAAATCAGATCATTTTTTTTCTTGATGATATTACTATATAAGCTTAAAGCTTGTGCGTGGGGAATGGATATGTAGCGTATGAAAAATGCCGTGCCTGGCCGGGATTCGAACCCAGAACCTTCGGATGAAAAGCCGAGACGCTACCACTCGCACCACGGAGGCCGGGATTTGGTTACAGTATTAAAAAAATTGATGATATATTATTTATAATATGTACGATCTAGTACGTTCTATGTATACATATACATTTACATTAGGAAGATGAATCTTAAATACATATTTTACATCCCACAAATTTTGGTAAGTTTTTCAAGGTGCAATAAATTTCAATAAGTATTTCATTTTCAAAAAAAATCTAATGTGGACACCACACAACTACGCCTATTAAATTACATTTACACATTTTTTTAAATTGAAAAGTACATAAAATTTCATTTCATTAATAGCTTCTGATATTTTTAAATATTTATAATTATTATATTATTATTACTATACCGTTATTTATTATATATATATATATTTATAATCAGAGGTTAATAATTATTAATAAATAAATATAATTAAATTTTAAAAAAAGTTCAAAAAAAGTAGATAAAGGCGGATTTGAACCGATGTGCCTTCCCCTTGTAAGATCCAAATATTTCAGTAATTAAAATTTTATTATAACTCTGGAACCAATGAAAATAAGTACCGCTTATGATATATCGTTAAAAACCTCTCAATGAGGGATTACAAGCGCAGTTAAGAAAAACTCCAAAATCCAAATATTGTTTTAGATTTTAGATTTTTTTGACATTTTTGGTCCAGTTGATTGCAATTAAAAGAGGAGATGCACAACTAGATATTACAACAGTCCAAAATTCAAAATTTCAACATTCTACGGTTAATCGTTTTTGAGTTATTCGAGATACATACGTCACCCCGAAACTAGTCAAAATGGATATTTCCGTTGAGATCTGAAAAACGAAATTTTTCGTGATTACAATACTTCCTTGTGCTTCGTACAATGAAGTAAAAATGAATAGTAAAAATTCATTTAAATGAATAATGATAACAACAATGTATTAGATAAATCAGCAACCAGATCTTTTCTAATAATCAAGCTGCTACATGGTGTACTTTATTTTTTTCTTTGTTCTATCATCATGCAAATAAACTGAACTTATGAGGGTTAGTTATGAAGGCTCATAATCATATTGAAAATGACTTATTACAACCAACATACATTTTACTTAGCCTCCGAGTCCATTGTTGGGTATTGTGCTTCAGAGGATGAGATGAAAGGCGGTTTCCTAGCGTTTGAAATGCCATGTCTGATCGGGATTCAAACTCGGAACCTCCGGATTAAAGACCGAGACGCTACCACTCGTGCAATGAAGGCCGGTACCAATATTAGACACTTTATGCTTCAAAAGTTTATACAATGATTGTCTGACGGTACTAAATTCTAGAAAGATGAAGTCTACGCACGCATTGTGCGTACTCTTTATTCATTTGCTACTTTTTTTCAAACAAGTTAGAATACATTTGAAGATGTTATTCTGTTTACATAAGGATAGAACAAAGAATAAATAAGGTTTAACGAAATATTACTACTATGCAAGGACTCTAAATATTTTCTACTGAAGGACAGTAGAAGTGGCTCCTGTAAGTACATATTTTTATTGTTAGTGATACGAGATATTATTGCAGCTGTAAAATTGGTTGTTTTTTATTATCTTGCGTGTTATTTTTAATGTACTAAGAAATCTCTTTTATTAATCGACCAACTTATTCGGTGTTATAATAAATTTTTTTCTTAATATTTAAGGTACTGAACTAAATAAATTTAACCCTTTTTTTATTTTCCATGAAAAAAATGTTTATATTTATTTAAACATATTTCTTGGGCTTTATATTTAAATAACTGAAAAAAATTACATCCATTAATTTTTTCACTTTTTTTAGCATGAGACACATTAATAATAAAGACTTTGTAACAACACTTTTTAACGAAGAGAAATTTCAACAAATTAATTTCAGAGTTAAAAAAAAAAGTTTAGCAGTTAAATTATTTCAAGACAAAAGGTATTTTGCTCTTAATGGTTTCTCAAGGAATGAGCGTAAATGATGGTGGACAACATGCCCAGTGTTACTTCATTACCCGCAAATCCTTTTTTCTTT
This sequence comes from Lycorma delicatula, assembly GCF_047948215.1. Classification (NCBI taxonomy): domain Eukaryota; kingdom Metazoa; phylum Arthropoda; class Insecta; order Hemiptera; family Fulgoridae; genus Lycorma; species Lycorma delicatula. The sequence goes on along the minus strand of NC_134463.1, from coordinate 15,175,058 downwards.
TCAATTACTTTTTCACACGTTACTAGTAGAGCAGTTGGAGACATTACTGGGAAGAAGATGGTAATGAATTTAAATGAAGTCAGAAAGTTGCTGAACAAAGAGAGAAACAAGAACAAAGCTGGAGTTTGTTAAAAGGAAGCCTAGTATTTTGTTTTTCCTTCTTTTTAACCATTTTGCTTAAACATACCTTATAATCTAAGTTTCAGTTCATAACCGTTTTATATCCTTTTTTTAATAAAAAAGCGTCGTAAGATTTTTTTAAGATTGAATTCAAAAACTAAATTAAATTTTTTATTATTTTCTAAATTTCTTCTGTAAAAGTTTTTTGTATTTAGCTTTTTTTTTATTAGTAATATTACTTTTCTAATTACAGATTGTTAATCAATGAGAAAGCGTTTTATCTCTTTTCAACTATAATTATACATTGTTCTTTCCATTAGCAGGTCCCTATTATAAAGGATTACTACTACTTTATATTCTTTTCAACTCCTTCTAATTTCCTTTGCCCTTTAATAATTCTAATTTCTCGTTTAAGATTATCCATTATTAATTTTCTTAGATGTCCCGTTTTATTTTTCCTTACATCTAAGAAAAAATAACCTTACATCTCTTCCTGTAGAGTATTTATTGATTCTTAATTTTTCTCCTGCTAACCGTTAACCCTTTAAAAATTAGTATAAAATTAAGTTTTTTAAATTTCACTAATTATACGCAATCTACTTAAAGTAATCTTAATAAAAAATAATTTAATACAGATCTATAAATAAAAATTTCTGTATTTAGAAAATAAAGGAGAAAAATAACTTTTTAACTAAAAGAATATTATGTAATTTTAAGAAAATATAATATTTCGTCAAATAATAACCAACTATGTTTAATTAAGTTGCAATATTATTTATCTCAATCATAGAACATTTTCCTATGTAATATTATTTTTTTAAGCAACGTTCTCTCTTATTCTAGCTGGGTAAGGCAATAGAAATTGCAATGGTTCTTTTAAGCTACTTGGCAATTAAAATTTTTATATATAAAATATTATTAAAAATCATTCTGAACTTACGGTATAAAACATAGGAAACGGCCGCTTCGTATAATTTTTGAAATAATTCAATCAAAATATTTAAAACATTTCATCAGTGCTCCGTTTTATGTCATGAACGAAATGTAGTCCAATAAACTTAAATCAAAACGAAGACTAAAAGAAAAATTATCTTAATATATGAAAAAATACTTCCGAAATAGAAAAAATCACGAAAATCCATTAGCAGTCATTTCTAAAAAAAAAATCCATGAAAATCACAAATTAATATCTAACGAAATGCAGATATTTATTTAGAAACTAACCACTTATCATTCATATAAGTAAACATAGACTTCTTCAGATTTAAATAACTGAATACGTGTACTTGTGCAGCAAGCTAACGGGTGTTATTTAAAAAAACGTCATACGAGAGTAAGTCAATTATTATCAGCAATATAGTTATAAATTTTATCGCAATACAAATAGGAAACTTACTTGTACATCATTTTTCAACATAGTCCCCTTGCATTTCAACGCACTTGGTTCATCGTTGCACAAACTTCCTGATGCCTTCATAAAAGAAGGTTTTCGGTTGAGCTGCGAGCCAGGAATGCACCGCTTCTTTCTCTGTTTCGTCCGAGGTAAATCGACGGCCCCTTAATGCCTCTTTGAGTGGACCAAACAAGTGATAGTCAGAAGGGGCAAGATCAGGACTATACGGAGGATGAGCCAATATTTCAAAATTGAGTTTCTGGACCGTTTCAGCAGTGTGGGAAGCAGTATGTGTAAACAAAAAAATTGTAAATATTATAGAAAAATCAATTTCTTGTAAATACTTATTATTAAAGAAAATATTATTTATTATTATTATTATTATAAAATTATTGTTTTTCTGGTATATAAAAAAAAAATCTGTTGTGAACACCACATGACCTCCTTGTACGCCTATTAAATGACATATTCACATATTTTTTTTTTAAATGAAAAGTACATAAAATTTTATTTCATTAATAACTTGTAATATTTTTTCTTCTTTTCTTTTATTATTAAATTATAATTTATTATGTAATTGTTGTTACAATCAGAGGTTAATAATTATTAATATATCAGTATATTTAAATTAAAGTAAAGTTAGAAAAAAAACGAGATTAAGTGTGATTCGAACCGAAGTGCCTTCCCTTGTAAGATCCAAATATTTCATTAATTAAAATTTTATTTGGCTATAACTCTGGAATCAATGAAAATAAGTACCATTTAAGATGTATTGTTGAAAAACTCACAATGAGGGCTGTTACTGCAGTTAAGAAAAAGTAAAAATCCAATTTTTTTTTTAAATTTGAACTTTTTTTGACACCTTTGGTCCAATTGATTGCAATCAAAAGGAGAAGTGCACAACTAGATGTTACAACAGTACTAAATCCAAAATTTCAGCATCCTACGGCTAATCGTTTTTGAGTTATATAGATACATACCTAAGTACAGAAGTCACGCTGAAACTAATCAAAATGGATTCAGGGATGGTCAAAATGGATATTTCCGTTAAAATCTGAAAACCAAAATTTTTCGCGATCAAAAGAAAAGAGGTATTTTCTAAGATTTTAAACAATTTTATTCCGTAAACCTTTTAATTTTAATGTTACAATTTTAATTTTTCGTGATCACAATACTTCCTTTACTTCGTACTAGGAAGTAAAAAGAAAAGAGGTATTTTCTAAGATATTAAATAATTTTAATTACGTAATATTTTTTTGTGTATTTTTTGTTGTAAAATAATTAAATTATAATATTACAAAAAAAATAAAAAAAATATTTAAAAAACAGTAGATGCGTATAACTGATAGTTCAGAATAAAAATGTATAAATATTAAATTTCATTTCAACAAAATTTTAAATATGTATTCCTTATTCAATAACAGACAAAAAACCACAAACTACTACTAAACTTAAGATACATAATACCAATGATCATTACAGGTAATAAGTTATTGTGCTACTGAAAATTTTGTATTGTGTGTAATAAAGAAATTTTTCAGCGAACAAAAACGGATTAATTTACCCTTTTCTGACAATAATTTTTGCATCCAACAGTTAGTGACACTAAATAAAATATACATTGTAAAAAATGTCTCTGTATATTATAAAATAAATAAATTCGTGAAATTATTTTTTTGATGAATATATGAGATCTATTATCTAAAATGACACTAATAGTCTACCATTCTCTAAAAAAAAGAAAATTGATTTTTTTATAATTCAATCAAAAATAATACGCAAGGTTGGTTTATTGGTTTTCAATGTAATGGAGCATTAGTTGATTGTGTGATCAGGGGAGTTAATGTACTGTTCTCAATTGAAATGCTGATAAAGCTTTGTTCGTTCAGTAGCACCATGTTTTATGCTGAATTGCTATTTCTCGTCGCCCTTGTTTTATGAGCGTGTTATATTTCTACATCTCTTTCACTCATACTTTCTCTTTCTCTCTTTTTTTTTTATTTCTCTCATCGTCATCCAGATAGTATTGCTCAAAGCCAACCAAGATTTGGGGGAATATCAGTGAATGAAACGAAAGTATCTCAGTAACTTTCCTTTTCATCAGTCTTTATTATTTCCATTCTTGGCGTTCTTCCTGGGTTTGTTTTTAATAAAATTTTGATATATAAGTATAAAATAAATATAAATTAGACGAATAAAAATATAATATTAATAATACAGAGAATAAATACAGACAGACTACAGTTGATATTAAAAAAATATATATATGACTACGATGAAAATAAATTCATTTTTTTAATATAAGCATTATGAATGGAAAACCAAATTTTTTTATTATATTCTGAATGATGCAAAAAACTTTACTGAATTAACCGATTACATAAAATTGTTTGTAATAATCAGTCACAGTTAGACTTGTAAAGTATTATAAAGAAATAATTTTCACAAAATAAAACCTTCGAGATATTCCTAAAGTGGAACATATAAGGGCTTAAACGGCGATAATAATTTTTAAAAAACAAAAATAGTTCATTCTAGTTAACCGAGTGTAAATGTTGCCTAGGTATGGAGTGAAGGTATTTGATGAAAGATAATAACGAATTTATTAGGAAGTATACGGATATGTTTATAGTTGAAAGTGAAGGGGATTTTCAAAAAAAAGTTTTCGACTTTTTTCGAAATAAATGTAGAATGTTCAAATCAAATTATTTATTTCTTAGAAATATTTCTTAGAAAACTTTACAGTATAAATAAATCAACTAATGATCTGAGTGCATACACTAATTGAAGTTAGATATTGGAAGAGTTTTTTGTGAAAACTTCGGTGTTAGAAGAAAGTGCGGAGATCACGTTTCCGCGAATCGGTTAATTTGATAGTTGAGGGTTTAGGCTTTTCCATTAATTTAATTTTTTTTTTTTTTTTTTGGTTGGAAGTTATGGTAGGTAGTTGTGGTTGGAAGCATTTGAATCGGTGGAATCCTGACAGAGGCCAAACTGATGAATATGTTGTTATCAAGTTTAAAGGGTCTAATAGACGACCTCCGGTAAAGCCAATCCATGGCTAGGAACGGAGGAGTGGTGTGGCAACTGGGATCATCACAAGGAGTCTTCTCCTACGGGGGGTCAGGAATAAAAATAAATATAACAGATATTAAAATCTACTCACATTTAGATTCGTATGACCAACTAACAATTATGAAAAATTAATATTTATTCGTAAAATTTTAAGTAATGTTCATTGAAAATAACCGATACTTACTTTAATAGTTTCTTTTTATGCAAAGTCTATCCGAAAATATTAACGTGTGCTTTAGTATGAGTCTAAATATTTTATAATTAGTAATAATAACGATTATTATATAATAACGAGTAGGGGGAAAAAATAAAAAATAAATAATGATTAAAATAAATTGTAAATTTAATTATGGATAAAGAAATGATAATAATCACCGATTTTAATGAATTGAAATGAAATTATGAAGTAAATATAATTCAAAAACTAAAAAAAAATCAAATTAACGATTGTAATGTTAAAAGGAAGATATAAAAATTAATTTTTAATTTGTTATGTGTACATTGCAGTCTGTTGAACAAGTGAATAAAAAGCAAACTCCCACAGCTCAATGAAGTGAGGATGATATGTATGACATGTAAATGAGATGTAGTCTTGTACAGAATCAGGCCGACCACTCTTAACCAATCGGGTTGGTCTAGAGCAGTGATTCCCAAACTGTGCGTCGCGGCGCCCCGTAGAGCCGTGACCTCTTCACAGGGACGCCGTGAAAGCTTTATAATTAATTGAACCAAGACATTTGTAATTATTAATTTAATGTTAATAAAGTAAAAAATTAATGAAGATACACGAGTTTTATTTATTTTTATATCTTACTTACGAGTAGTCATACTATTAATTAGAGTAGGGCGCCATGGAAGAATTTTAATTGAAAAAGGGGGCCGCGACTCGGAAAAGTTTGGAAACCAGTAGTCTAGTTGTAAAACTCGTCATCGTATATCAGCTGATTTTGAAATCGAGAGTTCGAAGTTTCAAATTCTAATAAAGGCAGTTACTTTTATACGGATATGAATACTAGATCGTGGATATCGGTGTTCTTTGTTGGTTTTTTTTCCACTTTCTCCCCTGGGCCGGATCCTGCAGTTAAGTGGTGGGTTTCAATTAACCACACATCTCAGGAATGTTCGACCAGAGACTGTACAAGTCTACATTTAATTTACATTCATACATATCACCCTCATTCATCCTCTGAGGTATTACGGTGGTTCCGGAGGCTAAAACAAAAAAAGAGAGAGGCCGAACAATCATGAAACGTGTGGTTAATTGAACCCTAAAATACACCGGTATCCACTGTTTAGTATTCAGATACGTATAAAAGTAAGTAGATTTTATTAGGATTTGAACCTCAGAACGTTTGACTTCTAAAAATCAACCGTTAAACAACTGATTTGCAACGATGATTTAACCATTACGGGCTGGTCTAATTATGAAAAAGTGTAAAAATTTTCTTATGTCTAAACTATGCATATAACAGAATAATTTGGAAAATTCTCGGTCTATCAATAGATAGCGCAAGTATTACCAAATGACTCTGAAATTTGTCAAGAATGATCCTTTAGATGGCGTGTTGCAAAGTTACATACGCTTGCGTTTAGTTTCGTGTTTTTGACGATCGAAGTAAAGCAATCAGATTTTAAAAATGAATAAAATTGAAGATTCGAGCTGTATTAAGTACTTTGTTTTGAAAGTATAATCCCAATGGAAATACAAACAGAGTTAGATTCCACTTTAAAGAATTTATCCCTTCGTTTTCGTCTATTAAAAAAAATGAGGTGCTGAATTTAAACGTGGTCGTACATTCTCAGTTTGTCTCCAAAATTCCATAACCTCGGCTTCATCATGTGCTGTATTTGCTGTATCTGATCTCCAGATATTACTTCTTCCCGTAACGAAATGATTCACTGGACGAAAATTCACTTGGATTGATGTGGCAAAGCTGAGACAACTATTTATTTTAGAGTTGGATGAAACGCATTATGCAGAGAATATTAAAAAGTTCGATTGTTTTTTGGCTAAATCTATCTAATTGCAAGATGAGTACTTGAAAATTAAAATCTAAAAAAAAATCTTTTGTTTGACAAGCCTAATACTTTCGATGGTCCTCATGTAGATATTCCACCTTATAAATCGAAATTAATAATTAATGATTTATTGGAAAATAAACTGCTATAATTATTAATAACTACCTCTATCGTATGTCCCAAGGTGAGACCCCTAACAGAAATAATTCCTGGGTTTATCCTCTCGCCTATTGCTTGATTAATCGTAATCAAACAATACTTCCATGTTCTCCTAGCTATGAAAATCATTTTATTATCATCTCTACAGTTTGTCGCTAGTTAGCTAAATAGCCACATTAACAAAGATATCGTAAATCATATGCCCAATCAACTTCGCTACCACCACTTTGTCATATTAATAGGCAATTAGGTTTGATAATCACTTTAATTGCATTTTTTTTAAATTTTACATATAATTTATGTAAACTTTTTCATAATTTTATGCTGTTTTTCAATACTATTGTATACAGTTTATATTTATAAATTAAATTTTATTCTTGCAAATATTTAACCTTTTATGAAGAATATAATTTACAAAAAAGTTGTAAAGACTATAAAAAGAAAAACGTTGGGAACATTATAAGGTTATTTGTTTAACTTCCGGATCTTTCCAGTAGATTTTTAATTCATACGATCAACCGAAGTTTTTTTTTTATAATTTAATATTGAAAAAATTAATAATTTGTTCAAATTTAGCGAAATTCTAACAATAGAAATATCTATAGATTTTAATTAAGAGCACTGAAGATATTTTTTAATGCTATAATAATTTACAAAAAATAGAATTTACTGATTAAACTACATATAATTATTTTACCCAAGTCGTAAACAGATAAGTCGTAACACAATATTAAGTTACAACCTAAACCGAAAAATATCTGTATCTGAGCAAATTTAATTTAATTTCATTTTACAATTCATAAAACCTTTAGAATCAGAATATTGTAGTTATAAACTTATAATACAGCGTAATTAATTAAATTTACGATTCTTCCATCATATATGAAACATAATCTAAGCCATAAATCGTATCATAATGATTATTCTAGCTCATAAACTAAACAGTAAATAGACACTGTAGGCTACGTGTTCTACGTTTGAATTAGGTAGACAAATCTAAAATTTAATAACAGGTATAGGAGAAACAATTTTAGATTTTACGAAGGATTAAGAAGATTAATGGTTTATTTTTGTTAACCTTTTCCTTCTTTTTTTTTTTTTACTTTTATTTTACATATTTAAATATTTTGACTAAAAAAAAAAAATATTACAAAATGTTTAGAATTAAATAACATATATCTGGTTGATTCAGAGCTCGTAAGGTGTTGCAACCATTGTTCGCGTAATGAGTTTACATATAGTTTATTATAACCGGGTAATTATGTGTTATTATTTGGAACCTAACAATCATTAGATGACCAAAAATAATATGGAAGAAGTATATTGCATGTTTGTATATATTTACATGAATAAGTCCAGAACATAATGTAAAAGTATGAATCATAAAATATTTATACCTATCCAAAATTAATTTTAAAAAACTTAGAAAAAATTAGTAAAATAAAAAAAAGTAATTTTTAGTTTATGAATAATCATTAAAGAATTAATTTGAGAATGTAATCCGAATGTTTTATCAATGAAAGTATTTTCATAGAATTGCTTCTCTGATACGCTTTGTAATCTCTATTAATTTGCATTTCTCGGCTACAGTGCTTAAACTTCAGGAGAATGGACCAGCTGAAATGCAGATTACATTATTTGCATTAAAAAAATGTAAAAAATTTCTACTTGGATTGGAAAATACTGTACAAATATTTTCGATGAGATCAACACTAAATCATTAGTTTCACTTTTAATTAGTCCTGTCTGTACTTTGATTATTCCAGTATACTTCTTTCTGGACAGTTAAACTGTTCTCATAAAGGAGTGTTCTCATACGAAAAACTAAGTAATCTTTTCGGTTCAAATGTATGATTTTTATTTATCTATTTTTCTATTCATTAACTAGTAGGTTTGACTGTTTTAGTGATATTCCCCATTTTTTCTTTTCCTACTAATTCTTTTACCTCCACATATTTATTACGTCAATCCTGTATTATATATCTGAATCATTATCTCCCTCCCTTAGAATTTACTGAATAAACTACGTATAATTATTTTTTCCAAGTTCTCTATAATTTTTAATTTCTACGTATCTTTATACGGTCTGTTTCAAAATGAATATCGGGGTTTTAAAGTTATATAATATTTATTACGTTTAACTTATATTAACAAATTATATGAAATAAAAGAGGTACTTAAACAGTCTTTTGTTCAAGTGTTCAATGTCAGTACCATTAATTTAGTTACACAGCACACATCCGGCCAATAGGATAATTCATCCCATACATTAATCAGCAAGTCTGGAGTAATCGTTTCGACAGTCGCTTCAATCCTGTGTCTCAAGTCGGGTAGATCAGTTAGTAACGGTGACACATACAATTGATCCTTTATAAATCCCCAACGAAATAATTACACGGGGTCAGATAGGGCAAACGTGGAGGCCACGGCAAATAAGCCCTGTCCTCTGGTTCCAGGTGACTGATACAGCGGTTGGGGAGAATTTTATTCAACCAATAACGTACAGCGTTAGGCCAATGAGAAAGCGCACCATCTTGTTGCCAAATAAAGTTCTGTGGTTCATATTCCAGATGAGGAAAGAGCCATAGTTTTATCACATCAAGATAATTCATTCCAGACAACTTAATTCCGCAAAAAAGAACGGCCTTTAAACTAGCCGTCGGGATACCCCAAAAAAATCCAGTTTTTGGGAATCACGTTCACACTGCAATATTTCGTGAGGATATTCTGATTTATAGATACGCATATAATGAGTGTTTACTTTTCCATTAACATGGAATGTTGATTCGTCACTGAATACCACACGATAAAAAAAGTCTTCATCGTCAAAGTGCATTATTTCATTTGCGAAGCTAGCAAGTAAACTATAATCTGTAGACTTTAGAGCTTGTAACAGCGGGGAACGATATGGATGCAGTTGTAAAAAAATAAAACCATCCACGTAGACTGGAATTGCTAATTCACGGCTAGACTTCCTAATGGGTTTCCTAGGACTACGCACAAAAGACTCTCTTACACTTTCAACATTGTCTTTGGACACGCATGGTCATCATGTATGCTTCTCTTTACAAATAAAGTCAGCGGTTTCAAATTGTTTATACCACTACAAATGTTATTATTGTTACTCGGTGATCACAAAAGAAACGTACGTTGAACGATAATTACAGATTCATACTTTGCATACTGTAAAACACAGAACGCTTCTTTTTTTTGTCGCCATCTTTGCTGACAGCGCTTTCAAGCGGAAGATACAAGAATCAGTTTATGAGCTTGATTACACCTACAACGTTTTAAATTGCTCTTATATTTCATGTAAAATTAATCAATAGACGTTGAATTTGGGAAATATTACGTAGCTTTTAAACCCCAACTCATCGGGTTTGTCTAGTAGTGAATGCGTCTTCCCAAATCAGCCGATTTAGAAGGCGAGAGTTCCAGCGTTCAAGTCCTAATAAAGTCAGTTATTTTTATACAGATTAGAATACTAGATCGTGAATACCGGTGTTATTTGGTGGTTGGGTTTCAATTAACCACAAATCTCAGGAATGGTCGAACTGAGACTGTACAAGAGTATAGTTCATTTACACTCATACATATCATCTTCATTCATTCTCTGAAGTAATACCTGAACGGTAATTCCCGGAGGCTAAACAGATAAAAGAAAGTTTTTAAACCCCGACATTCTTTTTGAAACACACGGTACCCGTGTTACTAAATTAATTAAACCTCAATGTTTTCACTAAACAACCCAATAACTTAGACGCCTCTCCAAAATGTGTCGTATCATCTTTATAAATTCTGCCATAAATTTATCTCACTTCATATTCATTTCAATAATCCCTTGTTTCAAATTTATTCTATACACCTAAAAACCTAGATTCACTCTCTTTTATTCATATGTATAAACTATCACATTTAGATTTGTGTGGCCGTTGGTAAAAATTCTAGAGTAAGTTTTACAGGAAAAATCAAAGGATTCTAAGCAAATATTAAGTAAAAGAAAAACATATTTACGTATAGAAAACAGAAAATTGATAACGATGTAAAAATGAAAATATTTCAGAAACATAAACATTATTTTGTTTGTTAATTATATCAATAATTAATAATGAATTTGTTTTTTTTTTTATTTCAGGTATGAAGTTTTTCATCAATTATAACTTTACTTCATTGTTTGTGAGTACATAAATTAATTAAAAGGTTTACTCATTACTTAATATAAAGAAAACAAATTGCAGTTTTCTTACCGCAGTTTGCGGTAAGGACATCCTTATTATTCTTGTTGTGAATAACAGTTAGTGCGCTAAAAGAGTAGGAATATATTATAAGCACTCTCTCTTCGCCGAAATGTTCTGTGTAGCGAAGAGATTACTGTTTAGCAATGAGCTCTGCCATATAAACACTTTTCTTATCTGGCAGTTTCCACGAATGAGCTTCTACATTTATATATATATAGAGGATCAAACACCAAGTCCTATTTTAGAACCATTAGACAAAATTTTCATGTTCCTCATAGTCACTGCGGATCCGACAAATTTCTGTCGAAAGCTGTCCGATGATTAATCCTGTTTCTCTTTTATTTTCCATTTGAGGGATCTAATCTTGCGATTATAGGTGGCAAAAGCCGTTGTCGTATTTTTCTGGTAGAAATTGCTAATGTATCCTGCGAAATAATTTCGTGTTTTGTTGCTAATTTACAATACCGTATTACGGCTGGTCTGGTATAGTAGAATGTTATTATGTAATAACTAATATAAGTAATTAAATTGTTAAGAATGTTATACAGACTGCATGAAAATTAAACGAATTGTTTTATTTTACATTAATAGTAAGACCTGCTGATGACAGTTTTGAATGATGGAGAGCTCTGGCGATTTTAATTAAAATTAATTCATTTTTCCTATTCAATTAATCTCATTGAGATCATTTATTTATCCATCTGTTTATTAGTATAATCTATAAAATTTATTTTATTATAAAACTTCATCTACCTTTAATTAATTTATTACAAAAAAATAACCTTTAAACGAATAATTATAATTACATTTTTTTCGTATTCTGTTACTTGTAAAATATGTTACATGTTACATCATCATTAGAAAATATTTTGGTAAAATGTGCTGGTTTGATTCATGCATTAAACTTTATAAACAATTACGGTTTTTTACCTACTTTGGTGGTCACACGGTAGGATTATTGAGTGTAAATGAATTTTCTTTACGTTTTGAGGTATGAGGCGTACGAAAATACCATTTATTTAAATTCGGATTTCCATATATATAAGGAAATCCGAATAATATATATATATATATATATATATATATATATATATATATATATATATATATATATATAATAATATATAGTATATATAGGTCTACTTATATAATTTTTTGCCTCGAAAATTAGAATCAGTAGATACTCTTTCAAAAGGAAACAAAATAGAATATCGAAACTTCAGTCTTCTGCAGAACTGCGCAAGAAGTTTTTTTTGTTAACTTCGTATTTCTTTAAACATGATGATTAATTTTATAAATTTTTTACTGGAAATGACAAGTAAGTTAGAGTATATGCCGTTGAATAAACAACGAATTCTTTACCTGCATTAGATATTTTAAATTTATAAATAACGAATGAAGTAAAATCAGCATAATTTTAAGAATTTAGGAAGTACTATGAAACAAATTTATGAAATAAATAAAATTAGAGTAAATAGACAATCTATAAAATAAAAAATCTGAATTAATACGTACTCGGATTCATGTATTTAAAAAAAAAAATTGGATGATATCTTCATATAAGCTTGAAACTTGTGTGTGGGATATGGAGATGGAATTCTGTAATGCATGAAAAATGGCATGCCTGAACCGGGTTCAAACCCGGGACTTCAAGATGAGAGGACGAGACACTACCTCCCCCCCACGAAGTGGTATAATTCCACACCAAGATCAAAATACACTTATAAGAAATTTAAAAAAAATATATAATGCGTTAAAAACCCAATGCTAGAACTCCTCTTAAATACTGATAAATATCAAACTTATATTTCATTCATACACTGTTCTTTTCTATTCATTAACCAATAAAAAACATTTCTTGCATTTTAGAGTACAATTATTATTCATAAAGCATCAAAATTATCTTTTTCTTAGAATTGATTATATTTTTGGCTTTGTTATGTTTCCCAATTATGATCGCTCCTCGTCGCGCTTTGAATTTTTTTACAATTTACAATAATTATGTTTTATAAGCGGATGTAATTTGAACTTATACTTGGTAAAATAAAATAAATAAATAGTATGTACTGGATAATAATGAATTATTAACAAGAGTCCTTATTTTATACAAAAAATCTTTAATATTGCAACACAATTGATTTAAATATTCTTTAAGTATTTAATTTCAGAATAAAAAAAGCAGTAAAATATAATTTATTTTTTAAAATATTGATAACGTTAAGTGCTTTTAATAAAATAAATACTTCGTTATATTTTATTAAGTTTTGGTTGTCTGAATACCTGTAGTATTGTCTTAAAATTTTACACATCAATTTGTAGATGGTTTGATTTCCAATTTAAAAAAAAAACATAGAAATTATTTTATTATAATTATTATTGTGCTCTTTCTCTAAACAAATTGCAGTTTATTTTCATCGGTAGCATATAATTATATATTACACATTCTTGTTTAGTAAACATGGATGGGGATTTATTAGTGAAGATAATTAACTGTGTTATAATTTTAAATGATAATTGAAATAGTAATATTTATAATAAACAGACAGTGGATGTTTACTTTCCGGAATGAATGAACAAAACTACTTATCTTTTGAAACTGAAAACGAGATTAAACTTTTTTTAAAGAAAAAAATCGTTGTTATCGCTTTCTAATCTTAGCTAAACTCAAGGTGTTATCGAACTTAAGATACGTAATCAAGGTCCAGGACCTACCATAAAAGTAGTTAGGCAGAGAACAAGTTCGTCGGGAGTTTGGGATGTTGAAGGAACGGGTATGCTGACTATAGAAGAGTAGCAGAGCGTGTTTGGAAAGCAGGAGGTAAGAGGGAGTGTAGATAACGGCGTAATTGTGAAACCTACTACCACCACCGCACTCCTCGTCCCATTCAATTCAACTCCTCTTTGCTCTCTCTTACCCGTGTGCTGCGAGAGTTTCTCTTTTACTCTTGCTCAAACCCCTACTGCTTGCTTGCTTGCTTACTTGCCTGTACCGTACAGCATTTCCTTTTAGGGCTCAAACAATGCCACTATACGTTGCTGATAAACATACCTACTCACTATCAGTAACTGAGAGAATCAGGCGTCCAACCTCCTTTATATATATATATATATATATATATATATATATATATATTACAAATTATTAAATGTATTAAATAGGTACTTAAACTGTTGCTATTTACAGTATTAATATAAAAAAATTTACTTAAATATGTATAAATTTTTCCTGATTGAAGTTATTACATGTAGGATCACTGCATAAAAAATTGTTTATAAACTATTAGAAATAGTACATTAATTTCGTAGTAATTCGTACCGGAATATGTGTATATAGATATATTAATCGTCTTAATTATTTCAGGTTACAATTTTTTTTGCATTCAATTATTCCCTAAGAACAAAATCAAACGAAAGTGAATAATACAAAAAATTCATGAAGTGTGCACTCTTTGGTGGTGCTGTATGGAGTTCCGTATGGATGGAAGCGTTGTCGAGGGCCAGGAACGTGAGACGTTTGGTTATGCAACAACATAGGCTAAATATACGTATTATCGCTGGGTATCGTACGATCAGCGCCGAAGCGGCCGGTTATAGCTGGAGTATCGCCCACAGACTTACAAGCGAAAATGAGAGCTTCAATAGTGGCCGGACGGGACAGAAAGGAAGCAATTGACGGTCTCTATATGGCTTGGCGTAGCCATGACTTGGGGCCAGCCATGGCTTGGGTTTATAGATGGCGGGATTCAGACAAATGAAGGTGGACCTATGGATTCGTAAGCGACGTCAGGAACTGGGTGGAGCGAAAGCATGTTAACACAGGCTACGAATTCCCCCAGTTCCTTTCTGGACATGGATGTTTTCTAGACTATCTCTACAGGATGGGCAGATGTCATACAAGTTGCTGTCATGATTGCGCCGGACTGGATATAGCAGAACATGTAGTGTTTTTTTGCTCCAGATGGTGCGACTTAAGAGTAGTGCTCGAGGATCAGAATGTGGAGGGGGCCAACAATATAATCGAGGTGATGCTCATCAATAGCGACAAATGGGAATGTATCTCGACTACGATCACATCTATGATAGGAGAGAAGACCAATGAAGAGAGGGATGTCAGGCTGAGCAGATGCGGATCGATGGAGACATGGAGTTCGTTGACGGGGGATCAAGGGGGACCAGCTTCTGGGAGTGGGCGGCGGGGGCTCCTCGGAGCCGTTGCTCGTCGATCGCCCCCTGGGAACGCCTTCCGGTCATCCGGATTTGGATAGTAGAGTGCCTGGGTGATCATACAGGGGCTGTACATACCATATGATATAGATCCGGCCCCTACATGTTACAAGGGTAGGTTTTTTAGCGGGTGGGAACCCCACACTGCCATAAGTGCGGCTGGCAGAGCTTTTTTCTCTCCCTATGGAAACAAAAAAAAAAAAAAAAATATATAATCCTTAATAATAAACATACGTAAAATTATTTATAGTCCGAATTTTAAAAAAATCTAAAATTAAAAACATCTAAAGTATTAATGTTATTTGTGATTTATTCGAAATATGTTCTCCTTATTCAAATATCAAATGAAAGAATTAAAATTGGAATGAAATAAAAAACTTTATGAACAAAAATTATCTTAATTTAGATAATTGAAGTTTTTTAAAAGACTTTAGTTTTTTATAAACTTTGTTTGTATGTCGTTTTTCTTGTACGTTTGGGAGTTATCTATTTCTGTTTGATAACTTTTTTAATGTAGGCAAAATTTCTTATATTGGTAATTCAGTAAATGTAAAAAGTCTTTAGTACATTTTTGTATTATTGAACTTAATTTTTAGTTTCCCCGTTATTTTTATCATTGAGTGTCGGTGAGAAATAATACAAAACTGTGTCCTCTTAATCAGTATGTCACATTCACACGTATCAAAATTTATTAAAATAATTAACTGAACTAACGTTAGTTAACACTGATTGAAGTCAGTGTTAACTGATTTTATCAGGTTATATATATCAAATCAAATATTAAACTACGCAGTCTACATGAAACAACGTACTTGTAAATCAACTAATGAAGAAACTAACAAAAAACTTTTGAAAATGTCCTGGAAGAATGTTCGGAATTTAAAAACTGAGTCTTACTTTTAACATTTTTCAAATCATGTTTTTTCATTAAGTGAATATGTTTATATTTTTAATTAAATATAAATTTTTTTTTTTTTTTTTTTAATCGACGTTTCGATTAAAAGTACGGTATTACTATCAGTCACACGGGAGGATTTGGTGATGAAATTGAATTTCCTTTGTGTTTTGAGGAATCAGTATATCGAAAATACCATTCCCTTAGAATGTAATTTCCTTATATGTGTATCTATACACAGTATATATATATATATATATATATATATATATATATAAGTATATATATATGTGTGTGTGTGTGTATACAGACCTATGTATATATCTGGCACGAAAATCTTCAAACTACTGAAATTTAAATATGTTGTAGTAGCGTATCTGAAGTTGTGAATGTATTCACAACTTCAGTTTGTATTCACAAATTTGTCTTTCAATTTCTATTCACAATCTTCAGTTTGATGAAGATGGTTGAGTCGTTCTTGAGTTAGGTTCAATTTAGGTCGACAACAAATAACATAACCTCAATTTGAGGTTGGGTTGAATTTGTATTTGTATATTTTTCATGTACGCTTATATAGTGATGAGTAGAAATTTGATATTTCTGGGTAGGATATACTTACTGGTTAATCGAAAGTATGCGTTGTGTCGTCGCGTACATATGCGTTGGTCGTCGCGTTGTATTCTGAAAATTAGGGCGTTTCTGACACCAAAATAGTGAGGGCATCTGAAACGAAATGTCGGTCTTCTTGCGAGGAACTGCGCAAGAGTTTTTTTATTTTGTCTTTTGCTAACATTAAGCATGAGTAAAATGAGTAATTCTCTCAATAGTAATGGGAACATACGTTTAAAAAATTTGGAGGTTATTATTGTTTTAGAAACGTACTAATACTTACTTTACTCTAAAATTATCTTATTATAGAATAATCTACGTTTTTGATATTAAATTATGTCGTTAGAAAATAACTAATACCTTCTAAGTAGATCTACTAAACTATGAATCCACCCTTGAAAACTCATCCTTGAAATTTCGTCAATTTTAGTATTTAAATATCATCGCGTGTTCACTTTTCGATAAGGATATTGAGAAGAAACTAACAAACTAAAAATTTCTTATAAATATAATTTATTACTTTAAAAGCAGAGAAAATAAAATAAATATATGTATATTCATAATCTATATGTACGTCATAATGTATATATGACGTCCAAAATTGTAATTCAAATAAAATGTACAAGATTTGTTTAAACTCAGTTTAATTACAAAAACCAGAAGAGAGTCTAGTTTAAAAAAAACGTTCTAATGATCATTAGAACCTAATATTCCATTAAAAATAAGATAATACGGAGTATTCTAAAAACAACACTAGAGTAGGCTAAAATTCTAATCGATAATACAACCATTGAAATTCTGATATATACAAATTTCAATAAAAGAAATTGTAAGCAAATCTGTACAGTGTAGTATTTTGGTTGTAATTGAATGCGTTTCACAGTTCTCGTGTAGGCTTAAAGCTTCTTTCATAGAATTTATACTCTTTCTTAATATGTGATTGTAGATTGCTTAATTTCTTTGTAAACTTTAGGAATATTCATGTTTCTGTATTAAAAAGTTAACTGTACACCAGGATAACTTTGTCGTTATAAACATTTTTACTTGTAATTTTAATTGTCATTCGAAATCTTATAAACTTAAATCTTTGAACTACTTCAATAATGGCTATTGCTTTAAATAATCCGCAATTATATGCCGCATGCTTAATTAGGATTTAAGGATTGTTTTATAAAAAAAAAAAAAATTAATTATCGAGTTATAATTGTGATTTTTTTTAATTTGCACTATACTAGTTTATGTTTTAACCGATTTTGTTGGTTTGCAATGTGTGTATACCTAGTAAAGAATTGGTTTAAGTGGAGGCAAATACATTTAGCAAAACCAGAATATGGACTTTTTTAATTGGTTATAAACGCTTACAAACACCTATTTTGTTTTTAATTTGTAGAGATTATTGATAATTTGATTTAGTCCTGAGGTATTTTTTTTTTAGTTAATTTTCAATATTTAAAATAAATGAAATGTTAATGACCTTCTCGTTAAAAATACTTTTAAAAAACATCCAATATAATAAAAAAAAATGTGTTGTTTGTCATCAGCCATTCAATGGTAACTTATATTACATGATTTAGGAATGATATTAATTAGGATCCTAAACTTCCTGAAAAGTATATGATCAAAGCAACGATTTATCTCACTTCTGTAACAAAAAAATAAAACTGTTTATACTCCAATAGCGTTATAATGCTGTTATTCTAACTTCTGGAGGTGGCATTCACAAATCGATTTTTTGAAATTTCTACTTATTTTTAGATGTTTTTGATTTTATTTGAAGAAAGGAAGTATAACGCACTAACGTAACGAATTTCTTCCAATTAAGAAGAAAGAAGGAGAAAATAATAATGAAAAAAGAATCCAGAAGGAACTAAAAAGGATTCTTTTCTCAGATTAACAGACCATTTAATAATCCTTTGTAATACTGATAATAGCTCCTCCAAAAGCTGTAGTTCGACCAGAAGGGTTACCGGACCGGAATAAGAATTTATGCGAAAATGTAAAAGCGTGGACGATGAAAATTATTATGCTTCAACAATTTTGGATAAGGATGGTACTAGATCTGCAGGCCAAGGGATATAAATACTACCAGGAACCAGCGGAGAGGGTCAGTAGTTCTGCGAGGCCTATTCGACGTGGTTGTGGTAACGGCGATATCAATAAGCGCGTGGTAACAACGAATGAAGAGTACGTCACTGGTATTCCAGCGTGGACAAGGGATGAATGTGGGAAGTTGTTCGATGAGTTTTTGGTAAACAGTAATGAAAGCGACAGCATTCTACTCACCCGTACAGTATTGGATAGTTTTTTTAGAAATTGCAAAAGTAAAAATATTTGCAGAAAGTCGAATTGTATGAACTTTAAACTTTTCTAATATTATCTTGTTAATGCAATATCAGGTTCTGGCGGTCATTGTAGTGTTTTTAGTAAATTAGTGTATTCTAGTTTTTATAATTTAACTGTCTTTAAACAAATTTTGTTCTTAATTTAATTACTATTTTGTATGATATATACTTGTCATTATTATTATTATTTATTTTATTTTCTATATTTTAACAGCAATAAATTGTATTTATAAGAGATTTTTAATGTTTTATTGTCTCAATATCCTAGTCTAGCTGCGAAAACGGAGAAGAATGTATATAGATGCTCGCTTACGACTCAAGAACCGCTGGACATGTACGAATGATGATTCTCCAATTAATGATTCTTACTGAAATTTTCTGGGAGTATTTAACTAAATAAAAGTATAAAACTAATAAATTTAGTAAATTTGTTTAGATTTTTGCAATAATTAGTGAGTAACTAAGTGAGAGAAAATCTTAATTTACATCTCAATTTTGTAGTAAGTTTTTCAGGCACTAAATAAATAGTGCTCGATTAGAAATGCCCAACTACACTTTTCGCTAGTGAATTTTAGCATAAAGTCTACATTTTATTTAGCATTTAATTTATTTAAATTGGTTCATTGTACTTGAGCTAATGAATAATAATAAATTTATTCTTTCGTTATATTTGATAGATGACGTAATTTTATGTACAAGTATAAATTAACTTATGTACAATTTAATTTTATATAAAAGTATCAAAAAAAAAAAAAAGTTTAAATTGTGGGTATAATTTAGGTTATTTCTATTAGTAGTTGCTAAAGTGTTAAATATGGATTTATTTGTATGTTATTTATTTGTCTCTTAATAAATTCTAATCACTGAATTTGATTCAGGTTGTAATTAAATAAAATTTACATGTTTTTTTTACATTCAATATATACATTGTTTTTTTTAAATTTGCTTGTATTACACTTTTTTGGTCAACACTTTTGGGTGATACTATCCTATCCGGTTATTAAACCGAATTAAAATAAAGATCCAATGTATCTGTTTGTTTGTAGTTAAGAAAACAATAATAAATTATTTAAAAAAAATAATTTATCTGACAGTACTACAATTGTAATTTGATAAAACATTTTTATAAATTTAGATTAAAACTTTTTCCACTCTATTGAAGGTTATTTCATGTAATTAATTAATATAAAGTATATTGGAATTTGGTTTATTGGAGTTTTAATTGATTTAAAATAATAGAAACTTAATAAATATCAAGTAACATTGGGTGAATTACATACAGTTCATATATCAGTGTGATACCTTTTCTTTCTAGTAGAATTACACTTGAATTAATTAATATTATAAAATATTTATTCATATTATATTCAATTTCATTAATATTGAACAATTTCAGTTTCATGTATCATTTATTAATGACCTAATTCGAAATAAGTATTGGATGCTTGGGATTCAGCACTGAATGTATTGAAGGGTTAATTTGTGGGGAGGAGTTGATTTGCATACCGAAAACGTAAAACTAATTTATTAATAATGTTAAATTATTCAATTTTATTTTATTTATTTATCAGTTACAAGAAAATAACTTTTAGCTATTTCTTTAATGATGTTAAAAATGATGAAAAATGGAATGATAAATAATTCCAGGTTCTAATTGAGGAATAAACGAAAGACAAACTGAAAAAATAGTAAATTTTTATTGTTGTATTGTTTGAAACCAGGAGTACATAGGTGTACAGGAGGTCCCGGGTTCGAATCCCGGTCAGGCATGGCATTTTTATACGCTACAAATCATTCATCTCATCCTCTGAAGAATGCCTAACGGTGGATCCGTGGTTAAAAAAAAAAAAAAAAGAAAAAAAAAAGGTGTACATAGGTATACATATAATATAAAATGTATATGGTGAAATACGTTAGTCGATACCAATATTATGGTGGACCTTATTTATATATTTTCTCTTGTATTTAATGTGTTTAATGAATTTCTTAATAAATTTTTCATTCGAGTATTTTATGATGTAAGACACTATTAACTATTATTTAATCAACTATCTGAATGAAAAATAACTAGCTAAATAAAATATAAGCTAATAGGTAACCGACTTGGAATTTTTCTCAATTTTGACCTTAGTAGTTGGTAAATGACTTTTATAATGACTTGTATAATTTTTAACGACCAGAAGTAATCATTTACATAAAAAATAATTTCCTTTGAAAAATTAAAACGTTTTAGTAATCTCCATTGCCCATTAAATGGAACCAACAGTTATTAAAATGAATATATTTAATATTATTCAATATGATTCAAATTTAGGAAAACAAATATGGATTTATATGGAAGAAACCCACACTATAAATGATTAGTTAAGTCGTTTTGATATTAGTAAAAGGGATGAATTTAATAATACCTATAACAAAATAAAGGGCACTGAAGTATTAAATTGGTTCAATATTAAAATAGTCTAAATTGAACATAGTTGTTGCAATGTGCATTAGAAAATTGTTCATAATTTTTGAATTAATTAATTTTTTTTAGTGTTACCGATCCAGGTTTAAATAATTTATGCAATATTCTAGTAATTATCATAGTAATTTTATTATAAACTATTTTTATCTTAACAGTGATGAGTTTTTATGTATAAGTTAATAAATTATGAATAATTTATTTTAAAATCTTTTTAACCCAGTATAAAACATTCAAATTCCATTACTTTAATACAAAGAAATAAAAATCTAATAAAAAAAAAAATAATTTCAAACAGAATAGTATTTTATGTTTTCTATGAATAACGTAAGTAATTACTATTTTAATTTATAAATATTATTTGAAGGTAAAAATACTCTTATTACCATAATTTTTCCTTTATTTTTGCATGTAAGTTAATTTCGTTTACTGTTTTTAATCTTCTTCAGCCGGGGAAAAAAAAATATCAATGTGTGGTCAGTAACTAATAAAATTAGTCAAAAACAAATCCTCAAAAATATTTTCATGAGGTTACGACGAAAATACTTATACATAAAACTAGTTATTTGTATAAACTCTCTCTCTCTCTCTCTCTCTCTCTCTTTTTTTTCCTGTTTAGCCTCCGGTAACTACCGTTTAGATAATTCTTCAGAGGATGAATGAGGATGATATGTATGAGTGTAAATGAAGTGTAGTCTTGTACATTCTCAGTTCGACCATTTCTGTGATGTGTTGTTAATTGAAATCCAACCACCAAAGAACACCGGTATCCACGATCTAGTATTCAAGTCCGTGTAAAAATAACTGGCTTTACTAGGACTTGAACGCTGGAACTCTCGGCTTCCAAATCAGCTGATTTGGGAAGACGCGCTCACCACTAGATCGACTCGGTGGGTTTATTTACATAAACTAAAACCTTTAATCATTGATTATATGCGTTTATATATTTACTGAATTTAGCTAAAAGAAGAGACAATAGGAACATCTTAAGGCATCTTGGAATAGTCGCTTTATTATTGGAGGGACAGGTAGATGGGAAAAATTGTGCAGACAGGCAACGTTTGGAATATGTAAAACAAGTTGTTAGGGATGTAAGATGTAGGGGTATACCGAGATGAAACAACTGTTACTAGATAGGAAATCTTGGAGAACTGCATCAAACCAGTCAAATGACTGAAGTCAAAAAAATTTTAATGTTGTATTTTTGCTTAAAAATGTAAATATTAAATAATCGTATTTATTCTTAAAAAACTTCAGAATTCAGTTATATTCAGAACGTTCTTAACGAATATACGAGCATAGTATTTCAACTATGAAAAGGTAGGATTTTTATTACTGTTACTATTTAATATAAATTATCAAACAAATTTCCGATGGTTTATATTTTCTTTAAAATTAAATAATTTAATATAAAATAAACATCTGTGTTTGTTATTCTGTCTGCAAATTTAAAAATAGTATTAATTAAAAAATATTGAATATTTGTCTTCTTAATATTAGGAGAGTTAACTGAGAAAGAAATTTCTCAGTTTAAAAAAAAAAAATAAATAAATAAAAACAGGAGAGGAAACTACCCTCCAGTCTACATACATAACGTTGTAATTCCTCATACAGATATTAAGGAAAATGGCCCAACCGCCTTGGTTCATCGAGAATTCTGAAATACTTGAATACCTGGGGATCCCGTATGTAATGGTTGAGATTGACCGTTTCATTTCTAAGTTGGGCTAAGTAGTCATGTAATCCATTTGCTTTGAACTTACTAGGCCACGGTGATAATGACATTAGACGATTGAAAAGGGTTCATTTGTTGGAAATTAGAGATGGTCGTTGAAGATACACTATTTTCATGTGGTTTTTTTCGGTACTAATTTTGTTTACCACTGGTTTACTGTTTATTTATTACTTTTTAACGATGTTTTCATTGGTTCGTTTATGTATCTGGGTTTATCTACTGTTTGATAAAAAAACATCGTGTGCGTACTGAATGTGTTGAACGCACAGTTGGTCCGTAGATTGGACAAGTTGTAGAACCCAATGATGATATTGCTTTTGACATAATGACTTTTATTTAATCTTAATTGTTACTATGTTTATTAACATCGAAGTTTCTGTTAATATAATATTTTTCTGTTTATTTTCGTGGGGGTATCATTGGATGGTCCTCTCTCTTTTGGTATTTTAAAATACTACTTAAATATGATTTCATTCAAAGAAATCGATTGTAAAATAATTATTATATCTATTCATCTTTTTATAATGTACAAACCGCCAGGTTGATGTGGTGGTAAAAATCGTCATCACAGATCAGCTAAGAAGTCGAGTTTTCGGATTCGAATCCTAATAAAAGTTTTTATTTTGATTTGAATGCTAGATCGTGGATACCGTTGTTGTTTGGTGGTTGAGTTTCAATTAACCACGCGTCTCGGGTTTGGTTTTCTATGGAGTAATACACATACTCTCACAGGTCACGAACAAGGGACGCGGCGGCTTACGGCCCCGAATCCAAAAAGCTGCATGGGATATCTGGAGACTTCAGGATATTCATTCGAGAATTATTATACTGCTTTCTCATATAATTTTTTTTCCTATTTCTTATAATAACTTGGCTATTTTATTTATTAATTTTGATTTTGATGAATACTTTTCTCTTAATGTTTTCCTAACATTTTCTTCAATCCTTCTATTAATTTTAAATTAGTTTCTTTCTGACTATAGAATACTTATTTACCAATTTTAAATTTCTTAATTATGTATTTATCTGAAAAACTTTCTTTTTTTTAATTAATGTACATTTCCATTAAGTTTTTCTAACCTAAGGTAAATAAGGAAGTGCGACAAGAAAATATACATTTATATTATTTTATAAAAAAACTATTCAATAAAAAATCCAGATTATAGTTGATGTTAAAAAAACATTATGATAATTTGAGCAAAATTAAAATTTCCACCAACGTTTAACAAAATAAATTATCAATTATTTTATAACATTTTTTTTTTTTTTTTTTTAAGCTGATCTCTTAATCAGCTAATTAAGAGATCATCATATCAAGTTATGAAAAGTAAATGATGTCTAGCCTACATATACCTTTTCCTTAGTTATGTTTTAAGCAAAATGTTCAAAAATAAAATATGTTTTTGCAGATTATGAGTATTGTGAATCGGTAATAAAATTTACTAAGACCATTGTTATAAATTACTTATTACAAAGCAGATTATTAATCTTCGAACAATTTGGGTTCAGAAAAGGTATGGGATCGAGAAAAGCTATCTTAATATTGTGGATTACCATTAAAACGTGATTAATGAAGGATAAAAACATATATTTAACTTTTATAAACATAGAAAAAGCTTTTGAATAAGTTTTGGGCAAGAGCTTTTGAGATTTATACGGTGTGAAATATAGGAAGAGAAGTGTGATACGTAGTTTATACGTTGGTGAAACGGCAGTGATAGTGTGTGGAGAACATCAAGAAGATGCCAACCTTTGATAAGCTATATGGCAGGGGCTGCATGGTATCACCCTATTTGTTCAATGGTTACATATAGAAAGGGCTGAGTGAGCTAAGAGTGAAGCTGAGGGAAGTGGAAAAAGTACAAGTACAAAGAGAAAGATTAGATATGGCAGGATTTGCTGATGATATAATTGTGTGGGCAGAGAATGAAGAGTATCTAATGACAAAATTGGAAGAGATGGTATTTTTACACGGTTCAGGGTATAATACGTGCATCAGTGAAATACTTATAAAATAAAATACTTGCATCAGTAAAATACTTGTAGCAGGACAGAATCTAACGAAAGCACAGTGAATGCTTGAAGGAGAATGTTTAGAGATTGTTGACTGCCTTATTTATTTTAAAATATGTAAAGCAGTCCACATTTTTATGATGTGCCTCTTTTGAGGGCATCATAAAAGGAAATAGTGAGCCGTATCAATCACTCTGAGATTGGATTTCACATAAAGTGTAAAATATTCGTTTCAAACAAACATAATGATCTTTCTTAGAGTCGAGAAGGAAAGGAGAGTTAAAGCTTTTGAGATATGATGCTACTGCACAGTGAATACACTACGCAGGGAAACTGCAAACTATACTACTGCACAGGGAAACTGCAAACCAATCCTACAATGGTCAAGAAAAGAAGAAGAAGATACTGACAGAAAGAGATACATACTACAGTAACTTAATTTATTAAAACTAATTTTTTTATTGAGTTTATACCTTACTTGAAAAAATAAGATAAAATTAAATTAACAGCATTCGTTTCCAATCTGCATCAATCTAACTTTTTTTTTTCTGTTTTTTCTCCATTAATCTTACTTATCATGTCAATATGGCTAATTAATAATATTTTTATGTGAATGATATAATATAATAAATAATTTCATATAATATTCTGTATAACAAAAATATATTGAATATTTTCATTTTTATAGGACGAAAAAGTTAAGTTTTATATTAAATTTTTTTGAATTTTAACTTTTTTTTAAAGGTACATTGGTTCTAAAATACTAATCTTTAAATTAAAAGACGCCACCTTATCCGGTCTAGTGATAACTCATACTCGCAAATTAGTTGTTTTTTACCTGATTTTTGAAGTCGAAAGTTCTGTGGTTCAAATCGTAGTAAAAGTTAGTTGTTTTTATACGGATTTGAATACTAGATAATTGATACTGATGTACTTTGGTGGTTGGGGTTCAATTAACCACACGTCTCAGGAATTACCCCTCATCATTGTCATACAAATCATCCTCATCTCATTGGGCAGTAGGGAGGTTGCTCATTGTTCACTTGTTGAACGGTCTGCAATGTACACATTAGGAAACTAAAATAATAAATTAGAATAATAATCAATGCTATTTTTAATCCGTGTTATCGTTTTTAAAATCGAAAAATAACAAATAAAACATAATTAAGTTGAATATTTTATTTAAATTTATTCAAACAATAATTCTTTTATAGATTCTTATGTGACGGGAAGAGATTTCTTTTTCGGTTTTATCCCAAAATAAGTAATCGATTGAAACACTGTCAGGGTCTGCTTTTGTTAATTTCCTGTGAAGTCAGAACCCATTTTTCGTGTTGAAAATCAGATAAAGGAGAAAACATTATTTTACTCGAAAGTACAATCCTGGTAGGGAGTTAGAAAAAAAGCGAAACGTTCTCTCTTGAAAAAAAAAAAAGGAAAAGAAATATATCCCGGAAATTGGAAACGTAGATGTACGTAAAGTGTATTTAAAAAACGATGAAAAATTATACAACTTCTTTCGCTTGGATTGTTTAAATTTTTCTTATTTTATTTAAAACTATAAAATTAATTTTAAATCTTACTGAGTTTGACTTATGTATAAGATTATGTATTTAATTTTTACGGATTTAAATTTATGGCTAATGATTAAATGGTACTATTCACAGATCTTTCTTATAAGTACAAAAAGCTCTTTATAATTAAAATATTTTCTCATTTAAACTTGTTTTAGTAAAATGTAAAATATTATTTTTAATCCTCTTTCAAAAGGTGAGGAGGGTCAAACTCGACTTTTTTAACGTTTTACTATTATTTTTAATTTTATATTCGAACCTTGCCTTTCAAATCTTCACTCTTTCTTGGATTCGTTTCGATGGTTCATATTTTTCTATTTTTCAAAGAATCCCCTCATGGTTTTGTTGTAAGTTTTTTACAATAATCTAACTAGAAAATATTGCAATATCTATATAACAATGTTTTGAAAATATTTTTAATTTATTTTTCTATCATTATTACTCAGTAGTATTGTTTATGTCTGTGCGTATAAGAACACGATGTCATTCTGTTTTTTAAGTATTTTCAAGCAAAAATTAAAGAATCATTATTTTTCATCACATTTTTTATTATTATATACTTTTACATCGGGTTTGAATAAAAAAGATTATTCTTAATCTGTTATTTAACTTATAAAAAAAAAAATAAAATAAAATAAATGTATTGTAAGAGTTTTTCTTTCGCTAAGAGTTTTTCTAGCGCTATACCAGAGCTAAGCTTTAAAAGGGAAAGCATCGTAATTGATTCAATTTGGTCATTTGCGCTTTTCACCGGATCTTGACGTTTTGACACCTAAGGAACCAAAAAAACCGGATGGAAATCTTCCGGATGTTCGTATATACATGTATATGTTCGGTATTGCATTCTAAATCACGTTATATCTCCAGAACTACTGGACCGATTTTTTTAAAAAACTTGGTCAGATTACTTCTATACCCCATGTATTGATGCCATTAATTTTTTTCAAATTAAAAGGTCAAGGGGGTGAGAATATATATCATGACACCTGTACAATAAGGTCATCATTTCGATATTTTGCTTAATTAATTTTATTTTTCTTTTTAATTTTTATTTTTCTTAAGACATATTTGTTAACAATTAAAAAATAATAATATTTGAAAACATAAATTTTACAAAACGCACCCCCATCGCCAAAAATGATCTAAATATACTAGCGACTAAGTGAGTATACTGCCTCAATAGTACCTCCTCTCATCACAAGGAGCGCTAGTGTAGCGATGACTTACAGCTGTATTGTCGTCGACTATTTTGTGACGTCACAGGTAGAGTTAAATAAATGAATAATATTTAAAGTACAAAAAAATATTTAAAGTGGCCGCTAGTACCGCCACTCCCGCGCGTTTTAAATACACGGTATGCGTGCGCGCTTCAGTTAGAGGCATTGAATTAAATTTAAAAAAAAAAATATTATGTTAAATTTTTCAAACATGGCACCGTTGTTATATAACTTCCGACGACAGAGTGTCTGAGGCTTCGGACATGGCATCGTCTTCTCTTTCTGACGCTAATGACGTTCGCCGGCTTACATCAGGTGATGAAAGCTTCACTGGTGCTGTGAGCATCGTTGCAATTGAGTCTAAACTTGCAACCGATGCACTTTCGGCGGCTGACGAACTTGATTCAATGTCTAAGGCTGTGCTTGGGCCAGCTGATAAAGATGCTCTCGCCACAGTTGTTCTCTGAGCTTTTGGGGCCTCTGTAGGTACAGTTTTAATATCGTCTGTGTACGGTGCTTTTTCGATAGTTACTTGCACCTCCATTTTGGTTGACGCAGATTTTTCCTGTACTCTTGTCACAGTATCCTTAGCTATATGACTCGTCGTCAGGGTGATCTTTAGATCTTTGTCGGATAAATCAAGATTTTTCTTCATTACGTCTATTGCTGGAGTTATAATCGAAGATTTTGCCGGTTTTTTAAACTGCGCTGGTACGGGTCTTCTATCGGCGACGTCAGTCCGGGAATGAGCCTTCTCATGTTTACTTTGTTGTATCTGATGAG
Source organism: Lycorma delicatula (assembly GCF_047948215.1). Lineage (NCBI taxonomy): Eukaryota > Metazoa > Arthropoda > Insecta > Hemiptera > Fulgoridae > Lycorma > Lycorma delicatula. The sequence goes on along the minus strand of NC_134463.1, from coordinate 15,146,198 downwards.
TCGACTCGATCTTGGAATCGATGATTCTTTCTATCATTGTCGCGAGACTTGGTGCCATCGTATTAAGCAACTGCTCCACGTTGATTTTAGGTGTGGGGGGAGCAGCAGCTGCTTCTGCGTATGTAGTCGATGGTCTAGGTGTACGTAGGTTTACAATCTTCTTCGCTTCAGGGTAGCTGACTTTTTGAAGCGTTTTAACCTCCTGAATGGCTGTTTCTGATTTGTATACTGGGCAGTTCCTAGATCGACAGTTATAGTGCCCTTTACAATTAATGCAGACTGGAGGGTCTTTACATGGATCACCCTCATGTATATTCATTCCGCATATACAAATTTCCTGCGCTTCACATCTAGCTGCAGTGTGTCCGAAACGTTGACACCTAAAACATCTCATCGGCTGCGGAATAAATGCCCGTACATCAAGCCGATGGATGCCAGCTCGTACCTTTTCAGGAAGATTTGGCCTATTGAATGTCAAAACATGAGAGGCCAAAGGAAGAATCTCACCATTTCGTCTCATAGAAAGTCTGCGACAACGTGTCACTCCCTGACTAGACATTTCCTGCACTATTTCTTCTTCAGTACAGTTAAGAAGATCACGGCAAACAACAACTCCTCTAGATGAATTAAGTGTACTATGCGGTTGGACAGTAACCGCAAATTCACCGATCTTCTTCAACGCCTGGACTTTCTGGCTTTGCATGTCGTTGATAGTTTCGACATGTAATCCATTAAACGTCTTACGGATTTCCTTGACAGGACCACCAGCACAATTTGTAATCTCTCTAGCAATTAAGAATGGACTTACCCTTTGGAAGTTACCATTCTCTTTCGTAATGAGCAAAAATCTTGGTTTGGGAACATTATTTCCAAACAAAGCTTTTCTTAAATATTTACTGATTTTATCAGCATCTTTTCTTAACTTATCACTCTCCTTACTTTTTTTCCTCTTCGCTTGTGGCGAATCGGCGGTTTCTAAACGAGGGTGTTTACGTGCACCCTCTGCCACGTTAGTTTGTTCAGGAAAATTCATGAACATTGATCCCTTCTGTAGCAAGGCTAGCCGCCGGGGTACACCCCCACTCCAGGGCTACTAACCTTGGAGGTACGATCCGGTACTCCGGTGGAACCGGCATATGTCCTGGCAGAGAGCGGATGCGCAGTCTCTGCACTGACTCCAGGCTCCTACTCACCGAAGCTTTCAGAGCTCCCATGCACCGACATACATGGGCACCATTGCTACATGCTTGCCATCGCAGGGGGCATGTGGACAACGGAGGGGTCTCCGTTACACCTGCAATAACATAGACCCTGGCCGCCACATCGCCAGCTCTAAGAGTGGTATAAATCCATTTCCAAAATCGTTTGTTATTCCATTTCCTGCAGGTAGCCAAAAAAATCCAGTCCGTTTAGTGACCTGAAGTTGGAACCAGGTCAAACTCAACAAAGCATAACCAAGAAAGTGAATAGAAAGCATAATCAAGAAAGTGAATAAATTATATTAATTTATTGCAAAAAACATTTTTTATGTCTATTTTATAGTATCACATTTTCGAAAAAATTTTAACTTTTTACAAATTTTAACATTTGCGATTTGCAAAACCTCCAAATTTATTTTCGGATTCAGCGTTATATAATATATAGGAATCAATTATCAAAAGTTAAAAAACATTCCACAACCCAAATTTTGTAGGCTTGTGTATTTCTTTTTATTATTTATTTTTTAAATATCATCTTTTATTTGGGAGGAATCAATTGTTCAGTATTTAATAATGAAATATGTGGATAAAGCCTTTTAGAAAATGAAGACAAATTATATAATACATTATATTAATTACTCGTAATGAGTAATTAAATCGATGCATTGATTTTTTGCATATTTCTATATACCCAGTCTTTTCTATGACTGTAGAACATTTAACATATGAAAATAATCAAGGTTTTTTTCTTATAATATTGAAGTTCATCGTACAGAAAACCCGTTTAGCGAGTAGTATAAAGGTGATAGTTGTGAGACTGAAAATCATATGTATTTTCGTGTGTTTGGAATGTTAATATGACACAGTACACTCAATTCACTGAAATCAGTTACAGGAGACCACTTTACTCCTTATTTTTTATATCAAGTCTTGATAAGAATAGCTGCTGGTTGTTTTTCTTAAGAATAGCCATGCCCACTTTCAGTAGTGATTAGAATTTTATATTTTGCTTGTTATAACCGATTGGTTATGGCACCTAACATACGTACACGTGGTTTGTACACACGCATCTCTAAAAGAACACAAAAAAGTTTTATGTTTTTAAATCTTTAATTTATTTTCTTTAATCTTATTTTATTTATATAAGATATAGTTAGGTAAAACTAATTTTCGGTTTTATTGTCAGAGAGAGAGAGAGAGGGAGAGAGAGAGAGAGAGGAAGATTAAATTTTTAACTATGAAAGTGTAGTGAAACTGTATCAAAATCTTTATCCATATTTTTTATATAACTTTAAAAAAAAAATAATAAAAACATTTTGAAAGTTAACCTAAATAGAAATAAAAATATGTTGAATTTGTTTAGCGGATTAATAAAACGAAAAACAAGGAATAGTTTTACTCAAACAAAATATAACCCGATTTCTATTTGAAACACGAAAATTAGGAAGTGTAAATCAAAGTATACACCGCTTTAGATGTTAAAGCAAGTCTAATAAGGGGTAAATACTTGTAGATATAGTGTTTAATGTAATAAAGCGACTGAGCTGATCTGAACATCTCTTCCTATATTCATCCATCTATGATACAGCCTATATACATAGAGACTATCTGTTCAAAGCGTTTTAAACGGCCTTTATGAAATTTCCAACCTCTGTTCATTCTGAACTGCTTTCATGCTTGCTTACTACTTGCTTACATGTTTGCTTGTTCGCTTCAAAGATCAGTTCAATATACTAGTACACTACTGTAATTAATATGAAGCATTTTAACATAAATAATAAATTATAACACCAACCGAGTAAAGTAAAACTTTTATCCATTTATGTTAAAAAAAGGTTATGTTAAAAAGAATAATCTACAATACTGCAAGACTGAATACCATGAAGTTTCTTTTTTAGTTTGAAATAAAAAACCGTTTAGATTACTGCTTTATTATATTATAAACAAGTTTTCGATAAAAACAATCAACAAAAAAGTAATTACAGAAAAAAAAACACAGAGTACTTTTAACTAAAAATAAATAACGCTTAATTCGCCAATCTCCATGAGATACTGGTAGCGTTTGAGCCCTTCAGACGAAAGATTCCAGCTTCAAGTCCCCCTTGTGTATGAGATTTTTGTAAGGTACAAAACGTTAATTTCAGATTCGAACATATAAAGCTAATTCATAAGAAAAAGTAGAAAGAAATTAATGAAATAAGTGTTTAAAAAGAAAATCATTAATTTGAAACAAAAATTGTAAAAAAACAAATTGATGTTATCGTAAAACGCGGTTAATTCAAAATATTAAACTAAAAATATAATAATAATAATAAGCAGATATGAAATGAAAATAAAAAAAATTAATTTTATTTAAAAAAAAGTGAGTGTCTATTTTGCATTTACATTTTATTTTTTACTTTGCACATTTCCTTTTTCTCAATTCCTAGAAACTTTTGTTAGTTGTACATTCTTTTTTTATTTCATTTTAACATTTAACAATGTATTCTCAAGTTGAATTTAAGTATTTCCGTTTTCTAGAAGGCGTAATAAATTGGATTTTAATTAATTAAGAATCGATAACTTTTCTTATGGTATTTGAATAAATTGCAGTGTGTCTTGCCAAATTTATATTTTGTATTAATCAAGAAGTTTTTTGTTTAGGACTAAGTACGAAGGATAAATAAATGAGAGATAAAGTACAATTAATTATTGTCCTGATAAACCTTTTATAAATATCTTATTTTTAGTAAAAAACAAAACAATTAAGCTGGAGTACGGTTCCTAAAATTAAAAAAAAATATATATATAAAACAAAATTGCAAATCTTTACCATTTATAACTTATCTAAGCGTTAGTTATCATTTTACTGATTATATGTATATTTCTTTAATAATTAATCATACAACTTTTTTTTTTTTATAAAAAACAAAAAAAATTAAATTAATTAAACCCATTAATTAATTTTTTTTTTTGTCTTCAGTCATTTGACTGGTTTGATGCAGCTCTCCAAGATTCCCTATCTAGTGCTAGTTGTTTCATTTCAGTATACCCTCTACATCCTACATCCCCAACAATTTGTTTTACATATTCTAAACGTGGCCTGCCTACACAATTTTTCCCTTCTACCTGTCCTTCCAATATTAAAGCGACTATTCCAGGATGCCTTAGTATGTGGCCTATAAGTCTGTCTCTTCTTTTATCTATATTTTTCCAAATGCTTCTTTCTTCATCTATTTGCCGCAATATCTCTTCATTTGTCACTTTATCCACCCATCTGATTTTTAACATTCTCCTATAGCACCGTATTTCAAAAGCTTCTAATCTTTTCTTTTCAGATACTCCGATTGTCCAAGTTTCACTTCCATATAAAGCGACACTCCAAACATACACTTTCAAAAATCTTTTCCTGACATTTAAATTAATTTTTGATGTAAACAAATTATATTTCCTACTGAAGGCTCGTTTACCTTGTGCTATTCGGCATTTTATATCGCTCCTGCTTCGTCCATCTTTAGTAATTCTACTTCCCAAATAACAAAATTCTTCTACCTCCATAATCATTTCTCCTCCTATTTTCACATTCAGCGGTCCATCTTTGTTTTTTCTACTACATTTCATTACTTTTGTTTTGTTCTTGTTTATTTTCATGCGATAGTTCTTGCGTAGGACTTCATCTATGCCGTTCATTGTTTCTTCTAAATCCTTTTTACTCTCGGCTAGAATTACTATATCATCAGCAAATCGTAGCATCTTTATCTTTTCACCTTGTACTGTTACTCCGAATCTAAATTGTTCTTTAACATCATTAACTGCTAGTTCCATGTAAAGATTAAAAAGTAACGGAGATAGGGAACATCCTTGTCGGACTCCCTTTCTTATTACGGCTTCTTTCTTATGTTCTTCAATTATTACTATATTCTTCACATTTATCTGCCCTTGCTTTCTTTGGTATCATTACTATAACACTTTTTTTGAAGTCTGACGGAAATTCCCTTTTTTCATTAATCTTACACACCAGTTTGTATAATCTAGCAGTCGCTTCCTCACCTGCACTGCGCAGTAATTCTACAGGTATTCCGTCTATTCCAGGAGCCTTTCTGCCATTTAAATCTTTTAATGCACTCTTAAATTCAGTATTGTTTCTCCCATTTCATCCTCCTCAACTTCCTCATCTTCCTCTATAACACCATTTTCTAATTCATTTCCTCCGTATAACTCTTCAATATATTCCACCCATCTATCGACTTTACCTTTCGTATTATACATCGGTGTACCATCTTTGTTTAACACATTATTAGATTTTAATTTATGTACCCCAAAATTTTCCTTAACTTTCCTGTATGCTCCGTCTATTTTACCAATGTTCATTTCTCTTTCCACCTCTGAACACTTTTCTTTAATCCACTCTTCTTTTGGTAGTTTGCACTTCCTGTTTATAGCATTTCCTAATTGCCGATAGTTTCTTTTACTTTCTTCATCACTATCATTCTTATATTTTCTACGTTCATCCATCAGCTTCAATATATCGTCTGAAACCCAAGGTTTTCTACCAGTTCTCTTTATTCCGCCTAATTTTGCTTCTGCTGATTTAAGAATTTCCTTTTTAATATTCTCCCATTCTTCTTCTACATTTTCTACCTTATCTTTTTTACTCAGACCTCTTGCGATGTCCTCCTCAAAAATCTTCTTTACCTCCTCTTCCTCAAGCTTCTCTAAATTCCACCGATTCATCTGACACCTTTTCTTCAGGTTTTTAAACCCCAATCTACATTTCATTATCACCAAATTATGGTCGCTATCAATGTCTGCTCCAGGGTAAGTTTTGCAGTCAACGAGTTGATTTATAAATCTTTGCCTAACCATGATATAATCTATCTGATACCTTGCAGTATCGCCTGGCTTTTTCCTGGCTGTATATTCTTCTATTATGATTTTTAAATTGGGTGTTGCCAATTACTAAATTATACTTCGTGCAAAACTCTATAAGTCGGTCCCCTCTTTCAATCCTTTTACCCAGCCCGTATTCACCCACTATATTTCCTTCCTTGCTTTTTCCAATGCTTGCATTCCAATCTCCAACTATTATTATATTTTCATCTCCTTTTACGTGTTTAATTGCTTCATCAATCTCTTCGTATACACACTCTACCTCATCATCATCATGGGCGCTTGTAGGCATATACACGTTAAATTAATTTAAAATAAACCACATATTTCTTATTTTATAACTGTCGATGAATTACACCGGTTGTGATAGATATTCCATATATGTGAACGCGTTGGTTGTCATAGCAATATTTTTAAACTAACGGTAAATTTGAGCTTTGATGTTCATATATACGCCATTTTGAAGTACGGGAAGGTCTGAAATTTGCTAATAATGATTGACGAATATCAAACTCGTCAGAAAAGTTTAAAAATAAATCTTTAAAAGAAATTTTGTTTTTAATTTTTTTTTTATATTGTACTGGAGGAGGATGACACCCCTCACCACTTTGTGGGAGGTAGGATTTTTTTTTATTAAAGCACTCACAATATTAACATTTTTTTCATGTTGAATGTACGTGTGATACACACACACACACACACACACACTTAACATTTTAGAACACAATAACTAATGGTGTAAAGTAGAGGTTTCAAAATGAACAATTTTATTTTTGTTAGTTCGTTAACATTTTAGAACACAATAACTAATGGTGTAAAGTATAGGTTTCAAAATGAACAATTTTATTTTTGTTAGCTCGTTGTTATTAGTTTTAAACTGCTTTATATTCTGTTCGTCGTTAACTGATAACTTGATAATAATTTTCTCTTATATTTTCTCACCTTTTTTTTCTCTAATTATTATTTTTTAAATTATTCGTATAAAATATTATTTTTTTAATATTCCTATAAAATATTGCACTTATATGTACTCATTAAAATTTGAACTCACTTGCTACAAAACAAATAATTCTTTGCTGGATAAACTTTATTATTATTAATACTATATAATTTTTATTTATTAATTGTTATGAATTTTCTACAGTTTACAGCCAATATTGTTGCACATTCCATTGAAACGAAAAAGGTAATGATATAAAAAGATTTAAATCGTGAGCTTATTAAGTTTCCGTCAGTATATATCGGTACGTAATAATGCGGTATGTAACACAACAGACAATAAAACAATTTTAAAAATTTATAAAGAAATGTAATAATTCTTATTACATAAATCAGAATAATTCTAAATAAATAAACTATAGCGTGAATAACATATTATTTCAAGAAATATAATGAGTAAAAAGTATAATGTAAATCAATATTGAAAAATAACTTCACTGTTCTGTTGCACAGTACATCACAAATTTTTCAGTCGGTAGGGTTTTTACAATTATTAATTTAATATTAATTTTTTAAAACAATCATTTTGTTAATTTTCTATTTTAAGTACCTATTTATTAATTTTTTACTTACAAAAAAAATTTTATTTTTAAAATTTTGGTGAAGGACATACAAAGAAATATATATGATAAATTGTTATTGTAACAAAATTAAAAATAGAAAACATCCAAAAGAAATTTAGAAAATTACATTTTTTTGTTGTAGAACAAAAATTTAAAATCGATCGAAATTTACTAGTTATAGGATCCAATGATGACTCATTGGATCCTATAACTAGTCCAAATTATGGGCCACATGTATCCAATATATTTTGTTCACACGCGATGTTTTTTGTCAAATATAAGTGAAACAGAGGTAGTTAAATGAACGAATGGAAACATCGTTAAACAGTAACAGCGTTAAAACAATTGTAAAAAAAAAAAAATAGTAAAATAAATTAACAAGAAATAGTCCCGAAAAGAAAACATGGAACTAGCAAATCTTCAACGACTATAACTAAGGTCCAATAAATGAACCCTTTTCAATCGTCTAATATCATCAACGTTGTTTAACAGATTCAAACTACGGAAATTTACATGTCTATTTAGCTTAACCTTGTATTTAGAACTGAGATTACCAATCTTATCCCGAACATACTCCCGTATGTTCGGGATTATATGTTCAGTTATTTTTGTACGTCAGAATTTCTAATGAGCTCAGGCAGTTGAATCACTTTTCTTAATATTTTGTTCTATGACCTTTGGATCACTTCTAACATTGCCGCCACGAATCGTTCCAGAGAGCTGAATCTTACACGCTAATAGCGGTTTCAATAAAGCTTTATATAAAGAGAGAGAACTGAGAAACCCTACTCAATAGCCAATACATACCGTTGAATTCTGGTCAATTTATTTCTTCTTCTCCAGTACATGACCTCTTCACATCATACATTATTCGAAGTGTGTAATATCTCACACTAGCTGTATGACGAATTTCAACGATATAGATGTAGACTGTAGGTCAGTCTCTCCTCTTAATTGTAAAGGTATAGTGGGTAGATTTTGCTGCACAAATTTTGCATTGGTGCACCCACGTACTGATTGCATCCAGTACCGATTGATGCTTTGACTTAGAAGCTTGGAGACGATTTGCTAAATTATTTATTAACAACGAAAACATTAAATGTATATAATCTACTACTACTACTTGAATGTACCACACTAAGAATTTTCGTATATGACCTCTCTACGTCATACGTCAATCGAGTTTTAAGCCAAGTATCTTACACTAGCTGTACAAGGAATTTCAATGTCATCCTAGTAGATTATATGGAAGTCTCCTCTCTTAGTCGTAAAGGTAACGTGGGTAGATTTCGCCGGATTGACTTTAATCTTCCATTTGTGAAACCACGTTCTGATTGCATCCAGTTCCGATTGATGCTTTGTCTCTGAAGCCTGTAGAAAATTTGCTAAATTATTTATTAACAACGACAACATTATACGTATTATCTAATAATAATACTTGAATATACCATACTAAAACTCTTTGGTGAGCTTAAGAACAAAGCTAATCCGTAATCCACTAGTACGTTCGTTTAAATTAGTTCTAAAATTAAATGGAATGGATCTAAGTTCCCGTTAAAAATAAATAAATTTAATTTTTTGTGTTTAAAGATATTGTATTATCATCGTTTAACATATATGAGTATTTATCAATATTTTATTCGTAAATATTTCTTAGAGCTTCACTGAAAAAGTCTTTCATAATGGTTTTTATTTTACGTTGAGTCGCTACGATTATTGTGGTAAAAAAACATAAAACATTCTTTTACGTAATAAATTGCATCTAATTATAAAAATTGAAGGTTGACAGGTTCTCAATGTATGTATTTCAAGTTGACTAAAGCTTTATGAGATTATTTAAACTTATTTTTTTGAAGGTACTAAATAAAGCGTAACGCTGATCATCTTAAAAAATAGTAGAATTAGATCCTGTTTGATAGGGAGAATAGAAACTTGAAAACATTCCAATCGAATATTTCAATTCTAGTGAATCGACTTGGAAATAATCACATTATTTCTGAGCCCATTATTACAAATAATATTTCAATTTTAATTGCTTATTTAAATAATTAATTGTGGTGATAAATAATTTTAAATTTCATTATAACGAACAGTTCTTTTTAACAAATAATTTGTATAATGTTGTTATAGCGTGATTAAATTCATTAAATGCTTTATTATTCAGTGAATTTATTAAAATGAATAAAATCATTTACATTAATATTAAATCTTGTTATAGAAATTTTCCCTCTGAATATTTCTTTTACGAATATTCCAACTTAGAACCACGTGTGGACTAATTAATCTCGACTACATGGAATGTTAGTATTTAAGAATTCAATAAGAGGTGACCCTAAGAAGATTAGGCCACATAATCTTCTCAAAGTCTTTTTATTGAAAGAGATTAGACCTAATCTTGATTGAAAAACCAATCAAACAATTTGATTTTTTCCAATTGTTTCAATGAATATTCAGTATGACTCATTGTTATTTTATTTTATTTTTTTACTTTTTTCTGTTTAGCCTCCAACCAACGTAAGGTATTATTACTTCAGAGGATGAATGAGGATGATATGTATGAATGTAATTGAAGTGTAGTCGTGTACAGTCTTACGTCGACCGTTCCTGAGATGTGTGGTTAATTGAAATCCAACCACCAAAGAACACCGGTATCCACGATCTAGTATTCAAATCCGTATAAAAATAACTGCCTTTAGTTGGATTTGAAGCTTAGAAATCTCGACATCGAAATCAGTTGATTTGCAATGACTAGTTAACCAATAGACCTGCCCGGTGGGCTACCATGGTGGTTGGGGTTCAAATAATCATACGTCTCAGAAACGGTCGGGCTGAGTCTGTACAAGATTTCACCTTATTTACATGTTATTCATATCACTCTCATCTTATTGCTCCGTGCGAGAAGGACGGTGCTTATTTTTCACTAGTTGAACAGATGTCCAACGTACACATTGGGAAACAAACAAACGTTGTAATTAAAATTTGATTGTTATAATTATAAATTAAAAAAATATTCTTTTGTTTCTCACTTCAAAACAGTTCTATTAAACTTTTTTTTTTTTTTAATATTTATTCTAAGATAAAATACTCTAAGAATTTCTAATTTTTATGATTCCAAATTAGTACGTGGGTAAACCAAAAAGAAAAAAAATGTATGAAATTACATTTCATGCAATTACAGAGGTGGTTTAAGATACATGTTAATTACATTAATATTGGATATGATATGTTTTTTATGTGTTTACAAATAAAAAAGGGGGAAAAATCAATAAAATATTAATCTACTTGTAAGTTAAATGGAAATACGTTGTATCTTAATATATTCTTTCAACTTAGCCAGAATTTATTTTATTTACTTTATTAATTCGACCATAGACGATTCCTTTGATGAGCTACGTTAGTTCTCTGAAATGGAAGCCAAACAAAATTGTTTCCCTTATTTCTTCCTCTTTCAATAAAAGATAACATTTCCTCATTTTCAAGCTGAATAAGTTTGTTTTTGTTTATATATTTTTATTTTTTGAGAAAATTGAAAACAAAATCCAACTTTACGCAGTTCAATAATATATATCCAGTAAATATATATATATAAATTTACTGGATTTAAACGTTTAAATCATTCACTTTATGTAAATAATTTTATGTTTTTTAACATTGCTGTTTATTTTATTAATTTTCTACAAAATTAGGCGCTGATAAGATAACAGTATCTTAAATATTAAAACAATTTAATATTTCTTTTTTTCATTTTTATAGCTACAAAATGTATTTAGTGTAGTTATTTTTCTCAGGAAGGGAAGATGTTGTTCCTTTCAAAAGCTGGAAATAGCTCTTAAATTTCATTTCCAGATGAAAAGTTTCTTTTCTTCTAAATCGTTTTCATCTACTAAATACGTTGTAACGTATTAACATATAACATATAAGCCGATCTAGATGATCTAGGTACTTGATTATTGCTGTTTTCAAATTTGGGTAAATTTGATTAAATAAAAATGCCTTGATTTCATACTGATTTGAGAAACAAATAGACATTTATCAATCGAACTTCGATTGTATAACGTATAAGATGTTATTTTATCCTGCCGTTTTGGACTATATTAGGCATAAGAATCAAGTTTCTTATGCCTAATATAGTCCAATTATTATGAATAAGAAACAAGTTTCTTATGCATAATAATTCTTCACAAAATTTAACCATTCCCTATTACGCTTTTCCCGCTTTCCTTTTCCCATTTTGATTTTTATCATATGCACTTTCACTTTTCCTGTTTTTCCTCTTTTACTTTCCTCCCCTTTCCCTTTCCCACCCCTTTCCCTTTCATTCCACCATTTCTCTCCCGTGTTTCCCTTTTCCCCCTTTCTTTTTTCCATTTTCTACTTCTTCCCATTTACCGTTTTCGATTTATCCCTTTTCCGATTTTCCCTATTTCCTTTTTCAGGTTTTTCTCTTTCTCTCTTTTTCCCCGCGCGTAAATCGGTCCAGTAGTTTATTGTCTATAGCTGATACAGAAATCGGAAACATTGAAATGAAATCGTAAAATATTTAGTAAAGCGTGTGTTGCTTTTACGTCCAACAAATAGCGCTGTTTTTCACAAAAAGCATGTTCTTACTTGTCATAGGTGTGATATTTTAGGTATATAAATAGTAGGTATATAAAAACACGCGCGTATTCGAATGCAGTTTTGCTTCACAATTTCAAAGCAATCCGTGAAGAACGGTTAGATATTTAAGATTTTGAACAAACGAACATTTACAGTTTTATTTAGATAGAGAGTTTATTTGCGTTTTTTCTTTGTATAAGAGTTAATCCATTTTTGTTTCTTTTCATTAATATGGTTTTTATTCAGTTTTTATATTTAATGGTTATTATTTAAGAATTCCGTTATAACTACTGACAACGATTGTTTAATAATCGAAATGCGCGGTTAATTCTTTTCTTATTTGCAATTTTTATAACCAGTAATTTAGTCAACTTTTGATTAATTTTTTGTTCAATTTTAGTTAAAACACTTTCTCCGCTGTTGACGGATTCTAAAGTTTCTTTTTTACATTGATATGAATCATTCGGTTCTTTATAAAAAAGTTTTTAACTTTTATTTTCCATCATTATTTATTACACAAAATATTTTATCTACTGTAAAAGATTTGTGACTTTTTTCAAATATTTAATGCGTAATATAAAAAATATTTCCTTTTTATTCACAGTTAAAAGAGGAATGAACCAGCAAGCTGGAGTACGAGCATGCTAATAAATTCCGTAATTACTGTTTTGTGTTAAAAAATTTAAAACAGTAGAAGCACATTGCTCTAATCAACAAACATATTTAATGAACGATGTCGCTCTATTTTTGTGTAAAACTGAAATAAATGTACTGTATCAGCTTGATGTATATGAATCCGATCGGCTACAGTTTCCTCTATACATAATTTAATTAGTCTATGTTACAATAATTAGACTTCTATAATTCATTGGAATATATTATAGACGTATTTGTTATGTGTACTTATTACAATTCGTTGTATACTCGTATTTTTCTCCATCTCATTTTTCAATTGTAATTTCTGCCATATAATTTGGTCTGATACATTTCTTGATTCCTTATTACAGCTGACTGCTTTAATCTTTTAATGTCTATATATCTTTTAACATCTATATATACGAGTATATAGTTATTATTACTATACATGTTTAAGTGTAAATTTATAGTTTCTACCCACTAGATTTCTTCCTACAATCAGATTAACCAATCCTGAAAATTGTATTTCAAGGCCCACAAACTTCGTTCTTTTTACATCAGATTCTGTCACAAAATTCTCTCTTTTTCAATTTATTATTAAACTTTTTTATTTCTTGTCTTGCCAGTTTACGTATATTTTCAATATCATATATCTGCAGCCTCTGTTCTTTTTCTTTTCTGGCTTTCACGCTTTCCATAACTATCTGCCCTGAATTATTAACAATGTAATATGTACATTGTATATTCACATATAATATAATGTAGTATATAATGCGGATTCGATTTATTTCTACTATCTACATCAAAATATGTTACAGTAAGTTTACTTTAAGCAAAAATATATTTATGTATTCCACATCTTCAGAATTTGTCGAAATTTTAGAATCTATATTCAAAAGGATTATTTCAGCAATAATATCTTCACTGCACTAAGTTTGGTGTAGTATATATTTTAGTATGTTGGTGTATATATATATATATATATATATATATATATATATATATATGGTCCCACCGGTTCCACCGAGTACAAATGAATATGGTTATACAATATAATAAAAATTTTGAATTCATTTTTTTTATTTTAATTTTCATTTTTTTTGTTATAATAACAATTTTAAAAAGAAGAAGAATTCATGTGATTGTTTTAGTCATTAATTTGCTTGATTTGAAACAGATTTCTTTGGATCATATTGAAATATTACAAGGAATGGTACCTGTTGATTCTGAGATGTGTTTATACATTCTTATCATATGAATATAATTTATATATATATAAAACCAAATAATCATTTACCAATAATGATTTATTATTTTAAAAACTATTTTTTCATTGTATTTTAACTGTCAAATTTCATGTTTTTCTTATATCTGTTTATTTCATGTTTAACCTATGTATGAATAATCTGGTATTAAACTAAATAGTTCGATGATACAGTGATGAAGATGAGTAAATTATTCCTTTAAGTGCAATAAACATATTCTATTCACTGATATTTTAATTAACTTTCTGTAAAAAAATGGCCTCGGAAGCAATACTAAACGCATGCAGCCCTCCAGAAGCTGCATGCCTCCTTAATTTAATCTTTGCAAAAGCATCCTCTCCAATAATTTGGCGAAACAGTGCAATAGGAATAACGGTCTATAAGCTGACGGAGCATCCCAGACGACCTACCTGCTCTATATTTCATCCCCTCTATCGAACGCAAAGTTAACCGATTTTGACGAAACTTGGTGGGGTGATCTAAACCTGTTTGGAATAGAGCCGCATTGATTTTCAAGCGAATCTGTATATAGAATCCGGAGTTAGAATCAAAAAAGCAGGATCTTCAGTACGTTTTCTGCTTTTATTCGTTCCAAATCAATGAAAACAATATTATTTTCAAAAATCATTTTAACAGTGCTACAATCTTTCTTTCTTAACAAAAACCGGAAATCCGCTCTTCTAATTCACTCATTGCGACAAAGATCTTTTCCATGTTTTGATCTTTCTTCATCAATATGATTTATTTAAACAGATGTAGGTCAAACCTTACTTAATCCATATTATTTTAATGATAATTAGATCCGAAAATCCGATATAACTCATTCCAGATAACGATTCCTAACGACCCCGAATATCCATAATTTGATTTGGGTTCGTCTGTTGACCGATAGGAAGACTACTTCTTCCCCGATAGATGGGAAATTACCCAAATCGTTAAATTTCATATCATATTAAGTTTGATCTTCTTAATTACTTTCCTAAAATACTATACACTTCTTTATTTAAAATTTAAACTCTCCAGTAAAGAAAATCTATACATTTTGTAATTTGGTTATCTCATTCTTACTTTTCTCCTTAATATTAGTATCATTTTCGAGGGTTCTTAGTTTTGTTCATTAAATATTATTTATAGTTTTTATTTTTAAAGCATTTAATAATATTGAATAAGTTTGTCATAATTGTGATAACAAAATCGAATTTTCTTTTACTTTTCATTTGTTGATTTTTGTCAACATCAGTCTATAATAAGTAAAATTTACATATATTAAATAAGTAAAATTTATATAAAAAATGTTAAAAATCAATTTTAAGTTTATATCATTAATTCAAATTAAAATACATCACGGGGTCACCTTGTGGGTTAGAGGCCATGGTACCCACTGAGCCCTGCGCAATGTCTCGGCGCAGGACCAGCCTCAGTGGTAAGAGTATATATAAAAAAAAATTAAAATATAAGTTTATATGTAATAAATTTTAGTATCTGAATGATGGGTTTTGTTCACTGTTATTTTTTCTCGGATTAACAAGGTTTTATTAATTTATTTCTATGTCTTCTTTCCAAATTTATGAACAAAATAAAATTAATTATAGCAAAGGAGGTTATTCGTTTTAAATGTAAATTATAAGGCAGAATAATTTGTTTTTTTGATTTTGCTTTATTCTATTAAAAACAAAAGATAAAAAAACCAGTAAATAGTTTCTTATAGTACAATAAAATTATTTTTTTAAATTTAAGTGTACAAATTTTAGAGGTAAAGGTAGGCTTTATTAATTGGATTACCAACTTCATGCATGTATGTATGATTGTGTTTTTGTGTCTATATATATATATATATATATATATCTGTGTGTGTATGTGTTTGTGGGGGTGTGTATTTTACACTATATAGAATTCACTAAAAGCGCTTATGTGCATATCTAGCTTACAGAGTGGAATTCGCGTGTGTTTGTGTACGTGCATGCAAATGCATTTGTGTCACATCACTTGATATTTTATGGGGGCATTATTGATTTATGCCCTGTTATCGCTATCGCATATCCCACTGGAATCGGAAGGTATGCCAGATAAATACCTCCTTCACTTCAGGGAATGCATCTAGATGCTCCCATGAGATGACATACCTTTTTCAAACTCTCTCTTTTAAACCTCATGGGACTGTATATAAGTATATACAGTCCCTATTGTACACTGTGTTTTTTGTTTATCAAAGCAAACTATAACAAACATTTTTATTTTATTTTCCGGTTATTTTGTTTTTATTAATTTGTTGTCAGTTAGTTGGAAGATGTATACAAAACTTAAATTTGATAAGACAAAATTTATGAAATATAAGCATTTAAAAAAAGTTTGTTTAATATTTAATACAGTTGTTATGTTTCAATTTTACTTTCAAGTAGAAAAAAAATGTTCGAATATTTGAAAGAGTTTTTCAGTTATAATATATTATTAACCGTAGTGTATGGATATAATCTGGGATATAGGTTAGTTTTCTTATCCTACAGATATAAATTTCATAGTAATGAATTTTTATTTTACCGTTGGTAGAAATGGGCTGATAAGATTGCTATTCAATTGCTGTTTCGTTCATTTTTACAAACTTTTCAAAAAAAAATTATGGTATTATTTTCGATCGCACGTTGTGAATAGGTAGTAAAATTGAATTTTATTTATGTTTTGAGGCATGGGGAATACAAAAATACCATTCACTTAAAATATAATTACCATATATATATATATATATATATAGAAGCTTATGTATAAAAATATAGTTCAAAAATTTCGAATTTCTCGATCAATTTCATTGAAATTTAGATATTATAGTTTAGTGCATCTGAAGTTGTGCTTGTAAAAATTCGATAAAGATTAGTTGTGTCTTTCTTGAGTTAGGCTGAATTTAGATCGACAATAGCTAACAAAACCTCAATCTGAGGTGTTTTTATTCGGTCGCATAGTAAGATTGGCGGGCAAAAATATTTTCTTCACGTTTTAAGATATGAGGATTACAAAAATACAATTTATGTATAAACATTTGCGTCTCAAAAACTACAAAATTTATTTCTTTGTAATTTAAATATGTTGTAGTTTATTCGATGTTGTGTGTGAGAAGATTGGTGCGTGAGTGATTCTTTAATTTCGTTCAATTAAAGCTGAAAAAAATTTGAGGATATATTGATTGTATAGTGGTGTATATTTTATACGCGGTTATGAAATGATTCGCAGTGGTGAATGAGTTACAACTTGTCGTTTGTGTATACAGTGTACTCGTTAATCCAACGTGTATAGTACTCTGTATACGTGTACGTGTAGTACTCTGAAAATCAATGAATTTCTTAATGCGAAATTATGACGGAGTAGAAAAGGAAAAGTTGGTATTTTTGCACAGAATTGCGCAAGAGTTCTTTTTTTACCGTACTCATTGCATTTTATATGGTGAAATCCATTTTTATGCAACAATTCAGTAATAATACAATATTAGACTTTTGGATGTTCTTACAAATATTTCTAAGATAAAAAATAATAATTTTTATAAGAAATCCATTATTTTTCAGCGAGTAAACTAATTATATTTGTTAATTACATATTTCATTTGATAACTTAATACAACAAAATAATATTTTGACTTCCATTGCTTGAATTTTTTTTAACGACGTTTACAAACAAGAAACGTGAAGAACGGACTTCGTAATTAGTTTAACACATATTTTTGTAATTTATAACAGTTTTATTGTAAATTCTATCAAAATGATAAAATTTTATTATTTAATCTGATTTTAGGTTTTGTAGGATTCTAACTGCTCGATTAATTATCAAAGGACCGTAAATCAATCTCCATTATCGTAAACGTATTTATAACAAAAATTCGTAATTTACAAAAAATATCTTATGAATTGTATTTCCATTAATTTATTAAATTCTATTAAATTATCAAACAAAAATAAATAAAAAAATTCCAGGCTTTTATTGTTTTTAAAGTTAAACAAACGGAATATACTTATCAAAACATATATTATGAAAACCCGTTCCAATACCTTTGTTATTTTATATTACCCAATAGATCAGTGAATTATATTATTTCTACCTTGTAAAACCAGTAATATTTAGAAATTTACAATTAAAAGTTATAATAAATATGATCATAACACACAGTTAATCGACTAAACTATTATCTCAACAAAAAAAAAAATTAATTGGTAATACAAAACAAATAACGGAAGGGATTTGAATGAATTATTCATTGCATTCATTAGTTTCTATATACAAAAAATAAATTTAATTTAATTTGATGAAACTGAAAAAAAATTGAGTACTTAGAAAGGGAGAGATAGCTGCCGAAATCTTGACTGGCTGGATTCTGATATTTCTGTACAGCGATAATTTACGTATAAATTTTTTCTTTTGTTGAATTCATATATTTCTTAAAGTATTTTTAAATACTTTTTATTGCATGCTATTAAAATTATAAAATGTAAATAATGAATAAATTACTCATAATATTACTCGTTCAACTGTAATTTTCTATTTTTCAGAATGATCTATTTCAATTAACAGAAAAATGATTGAAAAAGTACGTGATAATAAATAATCTTCTTTGTTATAATACATAGTTTTATAAATTAACTTCAGTTAATAATGAACTATTTCTTCTTGGTACACTGACCATGAAATTATCAAAAAAATATTTACTTTTATAATCTTAAATCAATAAACCGATTTAAATTGCCATTATAACTTCAATTTTTTTTGTTGAAAATTATTCGGTTATTTACATAAGTTACTCTATAAATTTCTTTTAACTAAATAAGCCCATTATTTAATTTTGTTTTTTTTGTTTTGGTTTTTTATTTAGGAAACGGATTCACTGATTTTATTCGTTCTAATCAGTGTGTTTACAGCTCATTTGTCCTTATATTTAATGATTGTCTTTTATTTGACTTGTGATTTATCGTCTTTGTGCAAAATCACGTCTTTCTTTCTTTTTTCATGTTATTTATTTTAATTTTATTTTTTCTGTTTAATCTACTTAATTGTTTTAAGGATGAAAGTAATCTATTTACTTTAAAATGTATTTTTCTTTTTAGTATACAGGTTTTTTGCTCTATACAATATTGTAATATATAATTGTACTTCATACAGAAATAGAGTAGTTTCATCTATTTGAATATTATTTTTTTAATCTTTTATATAACGTTTTTTTTTTAAATTGCTTTATTTTTAAAGAAGTGCTAATGAACTAATGAATTTTGCGGTTCACTAAAAAATTATAAAATTAAGAATTATTAGATTGTCTCCTTTGTTTAAATTTTTAAATATTCAGAATATTTCGATATTTTCTGTGCTATTTTTAAAAAGCTGAAATTAAATTCCACATCTAATTTATTAATATCTCTTTGTTTTTAAAGTTAAAATATTTTAAAATTATAATGTAAATATTTAAAAAATATTTTTTCTGAATGTTTGTTAGTAGAGAATTTTAAAAGCTATGAGTTGTTAAAATACAACATAAGAGGTTTTAAAACAAGTTTATTATTTAATGTTGTAAAGATGAACAAGTTTAACGGGCTAGACCTTCTAATATAATTAATTTAATGATAGAATTAAACCTTAATTAAGACAAATATTAAAATTTATAGAGTAGATATCTGAGATTAAAAGATTTAGAGATTTATTAATGTAATAAAATTACGACAGAGGAGTTAATCGAAAGGAGTAGTGTAAAAAAATCAATAAAATTTGTGATGACATGTATAAAATCTTACTACGTTTTTACCAAGTTATAGGACATTAGGATGTCTGCCCTTCATATATACAATATAAATTTATAAACATGCTTTCGTGTAGCACGTCTATGATAGAACTAATTTTAATAAAGTGTATGAGATAAATTATTTACCGTTCTAGAGGTTTTCTTAGCATCCAAGCATTGCGCTATGATTTTAGAAGATTATTGACGAGAAAACAGTAAAAAATTACCGTTTTTGTTCATTTACTTTAAAACCTGCCAATGCTTCTATTTGATCGATAATATAATTTTATTTCATAATAAATATTATTTTAAAATTTGATTAACATGAAGAATGAGGTCATCATTTTAAATAAAAGTTTTACATCGTACAAAGTTAATTGTTTTAAAGACTTTTTTTAATTTATTTAGTAGACGTTTTATATAAAAATAAACTTGGTTTGCCCTACTTTAAGATTAAAGTTTGTCTATAAAAATAAGAACTATAACAATAAATTAATTATGTTGAAAATTATTATTTTTTCTTTAATAGAGTAAATTTTTAAAATTTACGCTAAGTTTTTTTTTATATACACTACTCTGTTTACTTCCTTTTGTACATGTTAATAATGATATTTCTAATTTTTCCAGAATAATAATAATTTGACAAATTATTATTAATCAAAATCGGTACAGAAACAAGAAAATTCGTAATACATTAGAAAAGATTATCCTTGTAAATAAAAACAGACAGCAACAAAAAGAGAAGGTATTAATAAAAAAAAAATTACAGAGTTTTTATCCTCCTTAAAAATAATAATTATATTATAGAAAGTGCTAAAATTCAAATCTTAAAAAATTAAGATATTATTTTTAATAAATCGTTTGAAATACATAAAAATGATTACTTCCATAACACATCGTACTACAAAATATAGGAAATAAAAAAAGATGTTAAATTATACAGGGTGTCCCATATAAAATGCAACCACTCATCAATCACTCATCCATGAAATTTCAAAAGTCAAGCTTACTCCCCTACTCGTTACTGAAATGGACTCGTCCAACATCTGAACATTGCGGCGACGCAGTAGAACACTACCGATGGTAACAACAATGCAATCATAACGTTCAGTGTATTGCCAGAGGCAAGATGGTGTTTTCGCTAGATGAACGTGTTTTCATTGTCGAGTCGTACTTCAGTACGAAATCAGTGGTTGCAGAGTAAGATTTGTTTCGCCATAAGTACCCAGATAAACCAGCTCCTAACAAAACATCAGTATTAAGGTTAGTTGCAAAATTTAGAGAGATCTGTTCTGTTAATAACAAGGAACACAAAAGATTTGTGTCAGTGTTGAATACAGATACAGTCGCTGAAATCAAAGACCGATTACTCGCCTCGCCAAATAAATCGATCAGACTAATTAATTTCTGCTGAAATTAATTTGTCTAAATCAACTGTTCATCGGACGACCAAACGATTACAATTACGACCTTATTGCATTCAAACGGTTCATCGATTTCTTGAGACCGACAAAGAAAAATGGCTACAATATTGTCAACGGTTCCGTCGATTTCTGCATGAGGGAATTAATGTTATGGATTCGTTATTTTTCACAGATGAAGCACGGTTTCATTTGGATGGCTACGTAAACAGCCAAAACAGTAGAATTTGGAGTGCTGAAAATCCTCACGTTTATCACGAAAAACAATTACATCCGCAGAAGTTGGGCGTGTGGTGCGCGGAAGAAAATAATCGGTCTTATTTTTTTCGAGTAGACCATTAATGCAGAACGATATCAGGATATTTTATTTCAGTTCATTGCCCTCTTGGAAGAGGAAGACATACGCTGCTGGCTACAACATGACGGTGTGACATCGCACTACGCAGGTTCAACTTCTGATTTCGTCGAGGAATTCTTTAGTAATCGTCTTATCGGTTGAGGCTTGTGGCCACCAAGATCTCCAGATATGACTGCGGCGGATTTTTTTCTACGGGGTTACCTCAAAGAAAAAGCCTACAGCAACAAACCACGAACACTTGAACATTGAAAGTCAATATTGAACAAGCTGTATTAAATATCCAGCCACAAACTTTGAAAAAAGTTGCAAGAAACGCTGTAAAAACAATTGAATCTTGTATTCAAGAAGATGGCGGCCACTTCCAACATTTACTCTAAATGTAAGGTAATGGATGGTAATAATAAAAATTACATTTACATTAACACATGCCTTTTTATTATTTCAATACCTACCAATATAAGGTTGGGTTGCGTTTTATATCGGACACTCTGTATTAAAACATTTATTGAAAAATATATAAATTAGTTGTTTAAATTATAGAAGTACTTAAAATAAAAAATAAAATTATTCTTACATTGAATACTCTTCTGAAGAAATTGTTGCGGGAATTTCATAAAAGCAACCAATTTTTTCTTTCTTAATCTAAATAATTACAATCTTTTTAAAGTTAAAGTGAACAAATAATTTAATCTTTCAATAAAAATAAAAATAAGCAATAGTACAATTAATATTTGATAAAACAATGCAACTTATCAATTAATTATTAATTGATAAGTTATTGATAAGTTACACATTCATTCTCAAATAATATACATTTTTTTGTGTTTTTTTTTAATAATAATACATTATGCAACAAGACTATAATGAATGTCATTAATGCATGAGTGCAAAGTAACTCACCACACGAGCTTTGGCGAGTGTCGTAAACTTCGCGAGAGCGCATTAATAAAGTATTTTTACCGTATTTTTTCTACGGATATTAGAGTGAGATTATTGTTTTAAATCAATGATAGAATACACTGTTTTCGGTATATATATTTTTTTTAATTTTTCAAAAATACATTTCTGTTTAATATCGATCGGTATTAAAGACATTTCTTCCTCAGAATCCGCCATAATTAACAAAAGGGTAAATAGTGTAATATACATTACCGATTGGTGTACTTTTACCAATTGTCTATTGTGTGTTTAAAGTGTACATACCAATTATCTAATCGGGTACTTTCAAAATATCCTCTGCTTGCCAAATTGGATTAATATCAAAGTAATAATACGATGGACAGAGACAGACTGACCGATTCTAGTGCGGATTCGGCTTATATAGTGTAGACAGAGCCAAGTGTGTTAATGGTACGGAGCCGAGTGAATTGTCAGGAGCTGTGTCTCAGCATTCCGTATAGCTGATACATAAGCGCTTCTGATTGGTGAGTGGTTGAAAAGAATAGGTTTTTGATTGATCTAACACCTGTTTTGTAATTCAAAATTGTTTCATAATGATCCTCGTTATGATACAGATTCTAGATGCGTAATTCAAATGTTATAATACAGCCATAGAAAAAGGGAATTTTATTAAAATCAGTATATTAAATCAAGAATTTTGTTATGATTCCAGATTTTCTATCTTCAAAAAAATTTAGTTAAAAATAATTTTGTTGGTAATAGAGCTTCCGTTACTCTATACTTCGCAGAATCTTATTATTTTTTGTTTTAATTTCGGAATATTTAGATTCTAAACCGTATGTATTACTGGGGTCTTTGATGATCCTGAGTTAGAAAAATTCAAGGATTATAATGGAATAACTTAACGTTTTTCAGAGCTCCATACTGTTAAACCAAGTTGGCTTCACTATGCACCGGATAAAAAAACGTTCATAGTAATGATTAATGCAATAATAATGATTTAAGAAACACATACACATTTCAATAATGCATTTTTTTCTGCTCCCTTGGCGCGGCTCTGCATCCAAGTAATATTTGACCCAGGGTAGTATCCTTGAGACTCTAATTGGATCTCTCAACCTACTGAGTGTATGTCCGGCATGGCAAATCGGTCCACCTTCTCAGGCTTTTGTATCTCTTCGTACCTGCCTCAAACCGTTGAGACAGGGGCAGGCCCAACGATGCTGTTCCCGGACCGCCACCCCACCGCCGGGACTCGGTCTTTCCTTTTTTTTAAATTATGTGCTTAGAATTATTTACAGGTATAGTAAAAAATTCCTGATTTTTAGAAAAATATAAGTTTTTCAAATATTTTAAAATCTATATTTCACTTATAATTACTGAATTAATCTATAACGTTTGGTTATTCATTTACTGCAAAATTCTACTTTCAAATAATTTTTGACCCCATCGGACACGGAGTATTATCGTACCCATATATTTTTTTGGAAATTAATTTTTTTAACCTTGTTGAATAACATTGTACCTGATTGGGACAACCTATTGAAAAAAATAATTTCCTCAATTAAAAACTTACAAGCCGTGAAAATTAAGGAAACTGAATGGGTCCCGTATTTTAAAATTTCAAAAATTTATGATTGAAAATACAGTTGCATTTAGTATTAATATAGATAACATAGGGACCTTTTTAAAAACGGGGATTACTTTTGACCGGACTAAAGAAACAAATTTTAGAATTGTACTTTAAAAATATTGTATAATTACGTCATTAATATTTGAAAAAATGACGGCTTATTGAAATAAAAAATGTGAAGGGGTAATTTAGGATAGTTATGCAACCCTTTATCGGCTTTTATAATTTATATAGGGGAAGTCTCACGCTTCTATTAGGAAAAATTGAGGTTTTAAACAATTTCATCACTGAAACTTTATTTTAGAATAAAAGGCATGTGAATATCAACATTTTTGAAATCAAAGTAATATTACATAAATTTGAAATAACCTATTTGAAATTTTTTTTTGTCTTCAGTCATTTGACTGGTTTGATGCAGCTCTCCAAGATTCCCTATCTAGTGCTAGACGTTTCATTTCAGTATACCCTCTACATCCTACATCCCTAACAATTTGTTTTACATATTCCAAACGCGGCTTGCCTACACAATTTTTTCCTTCTACCTGTCCTTCCAATATTAAAGCGACTATTCCAGGATGCCTTAGTATGTGGCCTATAAGTCTGTCTCTTCTTTTAACTATATTTTTCCAAATGCTTCTTTCTTCATTTATTTGCCGCAATACCTCTTCATTTGTCACTTTATCCACCCATCTGATTTTTAACATTCTCCTATAGCACCGCATTTCAAAAGCTTCTAATCTTTTCTTCTCAGATACTCCGATCGTCCAAGTTTCACTTCCATATAAAGCGACACTCCAAACATACACTTTCAAAAATCTTTTCCTGACATTTAAATTAATTTTTGATGTAAACAAATTATATTTCCTACTGAAGGCTCGTTTCGCTTGTGCTATTCGGGATTTTATATCGCTCCTGCTTCGTCCATATTTAGTAATTCTACTTCCCAAATAACAAAATTCTTCTACCTCCATAATCTTTTCTCCTCCTATTTTCACATTCAGCGGTCCATCTTTGTTATTTCTACTACATTTCATTACTTTTGTTTTGTTCTTGTTTATTTTCATGCGATAGTTCTTGCGTAGGACTTCATCTATGCCGTTCATTGTTTCTTCTAAATCCTTTTTACTCTCGGCTAGAATTACTATATCATCAGCAAATTGTAGCAAATTTATCTTTTCACTTTGTACTGTTACTCCGAATCTAAATTGATCTTTAACATCATTAAATGCTAGTTCCATGTTAAGATTAAAAAGTAACGGAGATAGGGAACATCCTTGTCTGACTCCCTTTCTTATTACGGCTTCTTTCTTATGTTCTTTAATTATTACTGTTGCTGTTTGGTTCCTGTACATGTTAGCAATTGTTCTATCTCTGTAATTGAACCCTAACTTTATTAAAATGCTGAACATTTTATTCCAGTCTACGTTATCGAATGCCTTTTCTAGGTCTATAAACGCAAAGTATGTCGGTTTGTTTTTCTTTAATCTTCCTTCTACTATTAATCTGAGGCCTAAAATTGCTTCCCTTGTCCCTATACTTTTCCTGAAACCAAATTGGTCTTCACCTAACACTTCTTCCACTCCTCCTCTCTCAATTCTTCTGTATAGAATTCTAGTTAAGATTTTTGATCCATGACTAGTTAAACTAATTGTTCTGTATATTTGAAAATACATTTTCAAAATGTATTTGAAAATAAATTTTTTATTTCGTTGTGCGAAGTAAAGGAATTATTGTGATCGTGAAAAATTTCGGTTTTCAGATTTCAACGGATATCCATTTTAACCATACCTGAATCCATTTTCATTGGTTTCGGCGTGACGTCTCTACGTACATATACATTTCTCATAACTCAAAAACGATTAGCCATAGGATGTTAAAATTTTGGATTTAGGACTGTTGTAATATCTAGTTGGGCACCTCCACTTTTGATTGCAATCGACTGAACCGTGTCCAATACAGCCCAAAATTCCAAAAAATTGGATTTTTGACTGTTACTTAACTGCAGTAATAAGCCCTCACTGAGAGATTTTCAACGATATATCATAAGTTGTACTTATTTTTTTTGGTTCCAGAGTTATAGCCAAATGGAATTTTAATTAATTAAATTTGGATCTTATAAGGGGAAGGCACATCGGTTTGAATCAACTTCATTTCTTTTTTTTTGTAATTTAGACGTATTAATTTACTATTAATTATTAACCTCTTGTAAAAAAATTACGATAAATAATAATTCAATAACAAAAAAAAAAAAATATCAGACGTTATTAACAAAATAATTTTTTTTTACTTTTCATTTAAAAAAAATGTTTATATGTAATTTAATAATCTTACAAGGAAGTCATGTGGTGTACACATCAGATATTTTTACTGTAACTTTGTGAAGGGTGAATTTTTTTTTTTCGGTACAGCTCTTGTTCGATTTTTATAACAAGACGTTTCAGATACTATATGGTGGATCCATGTAGCTACATACTATTCTTCTGGAAAGAAACAATTCGATAAGCAGTTCGAACTGTTCGGTACACAGTAAAAGTTCTAAGCTGGATATGATAACCAGTTTTCAATTAAAATATTCAAAAAAGGTCTCCTGGTTACGAAATTTGGGTCCCAATAGTAAGAATTTAATCGATTTTTAACGTTTAAAATTTTTTAAATAGTAAACAATTAATAAAACTCAGAGTTTTACTAATTTACTAATAATTATATTTATATTAAAAAAATACCAAAGTGGATTTGATAAGTAAATTAAATATACATTTCGGTACGCGCAACACAGGAAGTTTCTAGTCTGATTATTGTAATAATAATAATACTAACAATATTGAAGTAGTTAGTACTATATTCACGCTACAGTTATACCGACCATACTTCTCAAGTAGTTTAGTAGATCATGCGGAACTCAAGAGGCGAATCAGAGTCACGCGACTTTTGTGAGACGTCAGAAAGTTGCATAGCATGGCGTTAAATTTGACGTGCATATAGAATACCTTCTCTTTTGTACTACTAAATAGGGGGACAAGTCTGTTTGTGTTACATGATATTTCAATAAAATAATTATTATACATGTTTTTTTTGTAGCTTGTTTCACTATTCCTGGGCTGAATTCACCGTGAAGCATAGCACAGCCTAGGCGATTGTCCACTCTAACGGATTGTTTTCCAGTGCCTGCCTCTTAACCCCTAGGGCAAGGTATCCAGGCTGACTATGTTGTTCCTGAACCCTCCCTAGGGGCCGGGACTCGGTCTTTTAACAGCTGCCTCCTCTAACCGGGTTCTCCGTGGGGGCCTAAGCCGGGTCTTGGCCTTAACAGCTCCAGGGTAACGGAGTCCTCGTGTCTCATGGTCATCGCCCGGCAAGCCCGGACGAACGACGAATCACAGGAGGATGTCACCCCCTAGCTCCCACGCTTACATTTAACATGTGTTATTATGTATGTTAAATGAACAGAAACACACAGATATAGAAATGTACGCCTTAGATGAGCAGAAATATACACACATATACGAATATACGTGCGGGCGTACATAATTCCTGTTTAGTATTATTCTAGTGTCATTATATCACTAATAATTAATTATTATTAATTTTATTAGAAATTAATAACAATTATTTTTAAAAATCGAAACACGTATATCGTGACGTATGTGTTTGTTTCAAAAAGAATCACCCGATTTCAAACAGATATAGTTCGTAGTAAAAATTAGTTACAATTACTCGTACAAAACTCATTTCATACTATTCAAAAATGTTTAAAATATCACTTAAAAAATTATAAATGTTCTACATCCCCTTCATTTGCTTCATGGATAACTTGAATAACATGAATTCTTTGCGTAAGCAACGCGTTGTGACAGTTTTGTTACAAAAGTTAATACATATTTGATCGTGATTTTCACCGATATAGGGCCGTGGGCTGGTGGAGGATTGGGAAGCTAATCTACTGGCTCACGCAATTCCTTACCGGCCATGGGGTATTCCGCGTCTACCTGTGTAGTAGGAGGAGGGCGGATGACTCATACTGGCCTTACTGTGGTGACCCGGACACCCCGGAATTGTGGTGTTCTGATACCCGCAGTGGGATGAATACCACCTAACTTGCTCGGCGATTACCGGACCGCTCAGCGTGGAAACCATCATCACACCATGTTGCGGAGCTCCAAGAATTTTGATACTATCACAGGATTCGTGACGAAGGTTCTTCAGAAGCAAAATTGAGGGGATGAATGACAGCCCTCTGCGGAGCTGCCGTTCACTCGTGCTTGCACAAGTGGCGGTAGCGATAAGGAACGGGGACTTTCGACCCCCCCCCCCCCCCCGAGTGAAAAAGACCGAGTCCCACGCCCCACTCGGGTTGTCTCCGTTAGAGGCGTTGGCTTAAAGATCGAGTGGGGACCCAGGGACGACGTAGCCGGGCCTGCTGGATCCTGCTCTGGTGGTTTCAGGTGGGCGCAAAGTAAGATTCGACCGACGGGCCGTGACGGGGAGGCCTGTTAGAGTATAGGACACTTCCCTGGCATGTCTTATAATTAACTCCAAGATCCGGCCCAGGGAAGAAGCTGATAAATAAATCATCTGGTGATGATAGAACATAAATATTTTGTTTTACGTATCCCCACAAGATAAAGTCACAATATTTGAGGGTCCGGGGCTAAGAGGGTTTTGCCTAATCTTGGACTTCCGTATTCCCATATCAAACTTGGTTGATATGGTTATGGTTATGGTTATCAATACTTGGTTGTTCTAGAGTGGTGAAGCACTTGCTGAATAAAAGATTCTTCATAGTTTGCATTTAGTTATGAGAAAAGCCAATTCTGTAGTATCTAAAGATAGGAATATCCTGTTATTAAATTCCTGTCAAAAAAAGAAAGGGCATACGTTTTTATAAATGAAAGTGAAAAAAACTTTCATGAATCTCGCTGCTACTGTACAATGTCCTGCGGATTCTCAAGTCCGCATATGCAAACATTGTGACATAAAACTTTACCTATTAAATGAAATGTTGCTTTAACACTAAAAACTAACTATGGTAAGAACCTATCGTGGTTCTTACCCCAGTGGAATTTATTAAATTTCATCTTAATTTTTAAGTCCTTTGTAAAAATACAGTGTTTGAATTTGCTTTATACAAAACGCCGAAAGCTGTATTGAAAGATCCATATGTAATATGCCTGTAACCATTCGAGTTCATATATCAATATGGTTAAAAAAGATCCAGTAATGTAGATCAAGAGAATTTTACTCGTAAATATTGTTGATTTCTTAATAAGCTTAAAAAACCCTTTAGTGAAAATATTGTAAAGATTAAACACCAACCTAATTCTTTTAAATAGTAAATCCCTAAATTCTATTCTCAATTCAAAAATATAATTTTAAGTGTATATAATTCTCATGGTTATCAATATAGTAAACCTTTTGTATATTTATGGATTCACGTATATATTTATCTATTTATAAAGTTTAAAACGTACTTCCGTTTAACTTCGAGAAATCAGGAAATTAAAAAACTTATTTTAAATCGGTTACCTCTACTCGTTAAACTATCTTACTGTAGTGTAGATAACAATCAAGCTAAAAAAAAGCTGTCTTAAGTTTATATAATTTGATTTAAAAAAAAAAAAAAATAGTTGAGTAGTTATCTGTTTAAAAGATAAATTATCTTAAAAAAATATCTTGAATAGAAGAAAATAGTCTAACCCTTAATAGAAATAAGAAATAAATGGATAATTATGAATCTCAGGAATTTAAATTTTAAAAGATGAATACATGATCATTAATTAAATGGAAAAAAGTTAACAGAGAACTTAGCTTTTAAGTAAAAAAGTAAGTGTTCTTGTATAGTTTTAACATACTTTAAAGCGGTTAGCTTATCGGATAAATATTTATTACTGTTTAATTTTTGTTAAAATATAGAAAATTTAGTTATCTCGGAGGGTGGAGTGGGATTGCTGGACCAATGATTGGATACTTGTTACGTATGCTATGATGTCCTGTCACAGTCTTCTTCCTTTTCTTTGTACTAGAAAAAAACCAACACCAATTCAGACACACCCAGTTGTACTCGAACCCGTTTATGTGCTTACGCTTTCTGATCTTTCACGAGCATTATTATTATTAGATTGGAACATTGTTACGGCAGGACTCAAATATGGGCGGAGTTATTTTATTATTGAACTTTTAT
The DNA here is from genome assembly GCF_047948215.1 of Lycorma delicatula. Classification (NCBI taxonomy): domain Eukaryota; kingdom Metazoa; phylum Arthropoda; class Insecta; order Hemiptera; family Fulgoridae; genus Lycorma; species Lycorma delicatula. Next base: position 15,115,832 of record NC_134463.1, on the reverse strand, counting down.
TATTTCGTTAAATTATTGTTGAACGTAATAAGATTTCACGAAAAGATGTTGTAAGGTAAACTATAAATAAGTTATTAGTATAATGAAAAGACTGTTTATAATTTTTTTCAATAAAGTTTTAATTAGAATAGAAAAAATCAAAACGCTCTTTTATTCTTGTGCAATTTATATTTCTAAACCATATCACGAGTTAAGTAGCGTTATATTGTCGCGTGTTATCGAGCAGGATATTGAGAGACTAACAAACTAAAAATGACTTATAAATACAATTTATTACTTTAAAAACATAGAAAATAAAATGAATAATAATAATGACAGTAGGAATAACAACAGATTAGTAATAACGATAAATATATGACATACAAAATACTAATTCAAATAAGGACAAGATTTGTTTAAAGATAGTTAAATTATAAAAACCAGAATATAGTCTTATTTACTAAAAACATTATGATGACCGCTAATATTACCTAATATTGCGTTATCCACAAGATAAGATTAGACAAGTTTAAAATTCATAAAATTCGATTGTCTAGAAATTTTATTACCTTTGCTGTTTACAAAAGAAGTACCCTACTTTTTATGACCCCCTCAAAGTCCACTATATTCCTCAACGTGGTGAGCGACTGAACTGTGGAGGTCACAGCCCACAGGCCAATTACAGGGGTATCTGGAAGGACCCGGCTACCCACCCCGTTATTCTTGCCAAGAAAATTCTATGGAAGTTACTTCTACGATTTCAAATATGGTATGAAATGGTAGGACCCCCAGGCCACGAAGTACCGAACAAGCAACTGGAGAAAGGTTATACAATAATTTTCCACCAGTACCCATTTATGATGTGGGTGGGAGAAACCTCCTATGAACCTAATCGCTGATGCTGCCCATGGAAAATGTGGAGGGATGAGCCAAAAGAAAATCAAAAGGATTCTAACATGGAATGTACGAACTAAATATGGTGAGATCATAAATGACCTGACCTAATATCAATCTACTTTTCTTTTTTTTCCTCTACTCCTGTAGGTCGGTCCGGACTGTTGGGTATAACTCCACCCAGAGGAGGGTCTGGTTACTCTAATGAGCCTTCCTACCAACCGGCTGTATATCCGGCATGGTAGGTCGGCTCGCCGGTCAGCTCTTTTGAGGAGTCTTTATTGTGCCCTTTCTTGACCCCGTGTCCGGACATATCTGCTCAAAACACAGCACCGGGTCTTTTCTCTTTTACTGTGCCTACCATCCCCTGGAGTCCTCAAAGGATCATAGGCACTGGCACACCTGAGCATGCCAACCCTCACCACTGGGGCTGTCCTTCGATTTCCTATACTAATAGCCCCGGCGCCGCTCCTCTTGATTTTTACTCCTGACTACCTCCGTGGCATATGCCTTGCCTTTCCTCTAATGTTCCTCGCTTAGTAACATGTAGTTCACAAGGGTATCTGGTGTGCACTGTGCGATACCCGCCCTATTCCGTTGTATGTCCCACTTTCGGCATTTGAAGACTGTATGTTTAACCAAGTCCTCGTCTTCGCAAAACATACATGACGGTGACGCGCGTCTGCCTATTCTATGCAGGTAATCTTGAAAATTACTATGCCCCATTAATATCTGCACTATGTGGAAGTTTACTTCACCAAACTTTCTACCGTTCAAAGCGTCTCGGTCATGTATACTTTGCTTGGTCCATTGTGCCACTCCTCTTACGTGCCACCTGTTCTTCCATTCGGTCACCTATCAATATCAATATCAATCTACTTGGTGTGAGTGAACTACACTGGACAGACAACGGCCATTTTATCTCTGATGACTACATTATCTACTGTTCTGATCATGACAGCATCAAAAGAAATGGTATGGCCTTCACCACGGTAAGATTACAGCTTGTGTTGTGGAAAGTTATACAGAAGTTAACGACCGGATTATGACCATTCAAATCCGGGGAAAGCCCGATAGATTCAGCTACTGAACAATTGTATGCATCATCCACAGCTGCCGATGAAGATGAAATTGATAGTTTTTTTGCGAAAGTACATGAAACACTGGAACAGGAACATACATTATTAAACATTATCGGGGATTTTAATGCCAAAGTTGGAACCCGACAGGATCATGGCATCTGTGGCAGGTTTGGGTTAAGCGAGCGAAATAAAGTTGGCGACAGATTAGTCCAGTTCTGCCAAGAACAAAAATTGACTATTAGTAACACCCTATATGATCAGTTGATACAGCGTTTATACACCTGGACATATATAGTAACCAGATTGATTTCATTTCATTGATCATTCATTGAAGATTTCATTTCATTGATCTGTGCTTTACAAATTTTTCGTTAATTTTTTTATTTTTAACTCTATCTGTGCTTTGATCGACTAAGGAATGTGATTACAATTATTTTTCCAGGTATTACCGTTGTTTATGATCTAAAACCGAAGTCGTTGATATTGATAACTTCATTTCAACAGCACGAACAAAATAATCAGTTACCATGTTAAAATTCACCAATAGGCAAGATACAACATCCAGGGCAGTTGTGAACTCAGAAAGGGGATAACGTATCATAATATCCTTATTATCATTTTATAATCTCAAGTTAAATAAAAATTAGCTTATACATTTTTTAAATACATGATTACATATCATAGATTAAATTTGTGAAATTTCATTAACCTTTCTTTTCTTTTTTCTTTCTCCTGTTTAGCCTCCGGTAACTACCGTTTAGATAATACTTCAGTGGATGAATGAGGATGATATGTATGAGTGTAAATGAAGTGTAGTCTTGTACATTCTCAGTTCGACCGTACCTGAGATGTGTGGTTAATTGAAACCCAACCACCAAAGAACACCGGTATCCACGTCTAGTATTCAAGTCCGTGTAAAAATAGCTGACTTTACCAGGACTTGAACGCTGGAACTCTCGACTTCCAAATCAGCTGATTTGGGAAGACGCGTTCACCACTAGACCAACCCGGTGGGTTGAAATTTCATTAACCTAAACTTTACTAAAACCAGAAAAATAAATCTATGTAAAAACAAAAATAAACGACATATAATCCAAATACATTGAACCAATTCACAATAATTTAAATCCCCACCTTATAATTTACCCATTTTTTTTGTATACATATGGTTCTGGTTAAATTTATTTATTTTATACTAATAATAACAGTACCTGAGATAATATTAAAAGAATTGCATTTTAGTATAACCGGTGACAACGAGGATGAAAATGAATAAATTCCACCGACATATCAAATTTTTAAGAGAAGATAAATCACATAACAATTAAGGAGAGAGGGGATATTTTTAAGTCGAGGAAGGACGTAAAAAGCATAGAAAAGGAAGACCGAATAGAAAGGGTGGTTATAAAATGGTTATTTATACTGAGAGGCGATCAATCATAGTGCATTGATCGTTTCATGCTGTAACATATACGCACACATACAAACACACAAATATAATCACCAACGATCCAGACCACCTACCGACCACATTCACCAAAATGGTTTTCGTTTATAACACACAGTATTATGAAAATGATGTTAAAAGTATTATAGCGTGATATTATGCGATTTTATTTTTAAAAAAAATACCTGTGATATTAGCTTATATGTTAGATAAATGAAATAAAATTGTGTTTATTTTCATATCCATTGTTATAGTTTCATTAACGAAATTTGACTAAAATACATTTAAGTAATATTTATAACTTTAATTACTTTAATTTAAGTAATATTAATTTAAGTAATACTAATACAAGAATTCAAGCTTTCGAAATTGTCAAAATTATGTTTCCCATATGAAATTTATGAAAGGTTTCCCATTTTTCAAGTTATAAAGAGCGATTCACGAATAAGAATGTAACAAATTTTCAGAATATTTTTTATTGGTGTAAATATAGAAGGTAAGTTCATATAAAAATAGGTTCAGAAACGCTTTGTTAGCAAGGGTTGGCTGGCGAAAGATTTGATCCTAATTTTTCGTTGCTAAATCAAGAAGAAATTCACATTTTTTCTGATACATAAATTCCTTCAAACACACTAACATATCGGCTTAAAATATGATTAAAAATAATGTATTTCATCATAACATGAAACAAGCGACATGTTAACCATTAAAAATAAATCATTTGTTTTGTCTACATAAAGAGATCTGTCCTCCTCTCCCTGGTAGACCAGACAGGAGCCCGTAGTTGTAATCAAATCAGAGGTTTGAACTATAAAGTTCAGTTCACTAAGAGAACTAGGATTTAATTCTGTTTTACAAACAAAATTTCTTGTGATATGCTATTTATCGAATTTACCTTGAATAATATGAGACATTTACTCACAATAGCTCAATTAAAATGAAGAACTAGACTCGTATTTTCGCTCGGTTAGCTAGTTCAGAGGGTAACAAAGTACGACAGTCAAGATGTCCGAAAGAAGCGAAGACGAAGGCTGTCATAATTCACTGATGTAAATATTTACCGAGGCGTTTAGATCGGTGACATCCCAACGAGACCTGGTTTATTACTGTAAAATGTAAAAAGTTAGAGGGTCAAAAGACGGCCTCCGTTAAAGCCCATCAAGGCTATGAATGGGTGCGGTGGTATGGCGACCGGAATCGTCACAACGCGGGTGTCTTCCCCTACGGTGGTTTGGGATGTCCACATACAGAAATTAGCCGCTTTCAATCTCCATAGCGGAGTGATAGCGTCTTAGCCTTTCATCCGGAGGTCCTGGGTTGGAAACTCGGTCAGACATGGTATTTTTCATACGCTATAAATTTCCATTTTCATACAGCAAAATGATCACATCAGTCGATGCCCGTCATCTCAAAAAATATTAATAAAAAAATAAATAAAATACTAATAAAAGAATAGAAAGACGCTTTCAAAATTCGGTAGACAGAACTGTATGAAAATGTTTTTTTTTTTTTTTTTTAAACCAAGCTTATTTAAAAACGAGAAAACAGTAATAAAAACAAACTAATTATAAAGTTTAAAAAAACACTCAACGGTGAAATTCCAAATTGAAATAAACAATCAAATTGAAATATTCATTAGTTTAAATACGATTGAAAAAAAAATCACTCAATTTCTTTGTTAAAAGATATTCACCATTTTCTATAAACAAAATCATTAAATTAACATTTATGATTTAGTTAAAAATTTTCAGTTGCCAAATATTTTCAGAAATTATTGCAGTTACTTCTTTAAAATCATGAAGCCATTTAAGTCTTGTAATTATTTAAGGACAATCCATTTTTTTTTCAAGAAATATTAAACCTACTTAAGATAAATAATTGATAAATAATACGTACTTTCCACCACAGCAAAAAAAAAAATCCTAATTTTTTCCGTGGGATTGTGGATAGTTATATGTATGCTGCTTTTTTCTGTTTAGTCTAATTACAAATTACACAAATAAAATTTGTAATTTTATGCTGCTTACACCGATAGGTGGTGAGACAGAGACTGCTGCTACGACATCCTGAGGCGACTGAGTTATGCTCAACGGCCGATCTGGTTCCCTTGGGGGTATTAAAAAAGAAAAAAAAAGGATGTATGCTGCTTGGAATTGTCGTTTAATTCAATTAACGTCTATATTATTGTGTTTTAACCCCCTTATTTTTTGATCGCTTTAATTAAATTTTAGGTTCTAAGATTGTTGTGGAACCCGTAAGGTCCATCGTGATGAGAATCACGGGACCTGCTGAACAAGGGATATCTTGTCGGATCTAGAGGACATCTCGTACCTCATTGGATATTATATTTCCCAATTCGTGCTCAGTGAATTTGATGATTGAAGCATCTATAAAGCCAGCTTTCTGATGAATAAAGAAAATAAATATTATACTAAAAAAATGGGTTTGATCTAATTCGAATAACTGAAATAAAGATTGGACAAACCGGAAGATTATTGTACAATTTTTGATTTAAGAGATTTCAATACAGGGATAATTAAAATTTGATTTGACAATTCAGTTATTTTACGTTTTTAAATTTATGAAAATTATAATTTAGAAAAAAGTTAATTAATAATTATGTAAAACTAATCATTTTCGGATTCTTGATTTTAATAGTTATAGCATAAATTTTTGGCGTGGTTACAAAAGATTGTTTATCGTTCAGTTATGTTTTTAAGTACCCATACCTGCATTAATAACAAAAGCATGTTATTATTAGAAAATCGTGTCACATTTTGAGGTTTCCGTCATGATTTTCAGAAGTTTAAATATATGCAAATGTTGTTATCCACTTATAGCGGCTACACCATTTTAAAATTACATTCTTTGCGCAGTTACAGAATCAATTACTTGTTTAAATAGAGAAAAAATATTATACCAAATCTTATATTAGTTACCTGTAATTCGTATACGTTGTTGTATTAATTTTATTATTATATTTTCTTGATTATTTCCTGTATTAACTAACATAGTACCAAAAATATGTTCAATAATACATTTAAAAATACAATTTTTAATAATATTATTTCTTTTTTAACAATTATATTTTTTTTGTTGCCGTAGCTTCCCATTTAAAACACCATTGATCTCCAAGAAATTTATTACATTATTATTTTCTCAATGACATTGCGTAGAAACACGTAATTGAGAATCAGTTTATTATAATATTTCTTTTAGCGGATTGTTAATCAATTAAACAAAAATTTTCCATAAATAAATAATTAATGATCGCCTATATTAGTAAAAAAGTTGTGCTCTGACATTGGGACAGAAAGTTCTCCGAAAACTGATTTAAAAGACTGTTTTATACGTAGTTTTTCTTATGAAATCAGTAGAAGTAAATATATATATATATACACTAGCATCCCCGTTGTAGCTTCGCCCGCGCTATATAGTTACTTGCGTTTCCCGTCGCGGTCAGACCGATCATTATTAGCGCGATGCGAACGCGATTGATACACGCATCGCACTCCCTTCCCTTCTAGGGAGACGGCTCTGCTTCTCGGACCCCGCTATACCCCATTAAATTCTTGCTGTTGATAATAACAAAGATAATTAAAAATTAAAAACTGTTCAATTTATAATATTTACCGGAAACATTGAGTGATCTAAGGAATGCCTGTTTTAACTCGGTAAGTCTCTATCTTAAAATATTAGTTATAATTGGTTATTCAATTTCTTATGAGTAAAAATGTATTTTGCGCGGTTCTTAGCGTTACTCAACAAATACCACTAGGAAGTGACCGTACTTTGTTTCTTATTTTTAAAGAATTCTTCTTTTAACTACTTTTATTATTTTTTAGTCAAGTAACTGAAGGAAGGTGCAGCCAATCGCATCGCACATACAGTGTGGCTGGTTGAATCGCTGCGCCCCTACACGTCGCAGCCCTTAAAAAATGAAATTCAAAAAACCCGAAAATGGTTTTTAGATATTTATCTGAAAAATATTTGGAAGCTTAATTCTAGTAGAATTTCTCGTTTGGTATATTCGGAAAAAGGGAAAAATTTGTAATCATTTTTCAAAATGTTTTTACTTTTTCTTTACCTTTTTCAAGATCGAATTTCCAAAAATCTAGAAACTGGTTTTTAGAAATTTACGTGAAGATTACATACACGAAAAATTCACGTTGTTATCAGAAATTTAAAAAAATAGTAAATTTCATTGTTATTCCATTTCAACTCGGAGTTTCAAAAACTCCTTTCTACTTTTAAATCACCTTCACCAAAAGAAGAATATGTATACAGATTTTCATTAATTTGAGCACTTTTGACATTTTTCTAGATTTTTTTTTAAGTTTGACCTTGAAAGGGGTAAGAAAGGTAAAAAAATTTCGAACAATCATTGCAAATTTTCCGCATTTCTTACTATATTAAATGAAATATTCAGTAGATGCGGGCTTGAAAATACACTTCAGATAAATATCTGAAGGCCATATTAAATTTTTTTGTAATATCGATTTTTTTAATGGTTGTACTCAACCCCGTTGACTCAACCAACACAGCCATTGTCATTGTTACTGTATGTGCGACGCGACTGGATGCATCTTCTTTTTTTTTGTTTCGCCTCCGTAAACACCATAAGGTATTACATCAGAGGATGAATGAGGATGATGTATATGAATGTAACTGAAGTCTAATCTTGTACAGTCTCAGGTGACCATTATATATTATATATGTAGTTAACTAGCGTACCCCGTCGCGACTTCGCCCACAATATAGATGTAGCTTCACTCGTAATACTTTTTCAATATAACAAATTTAAGATAAACAAAAAATTTATTACAATCCCAAATCTAGGATCCCCATCGCGGATTCGCCGTGCTTTATTGTTACTTGCGCTTCCCGTCACGATCAGAGGGTCATCATGGCCCGCTTCGCTCTCCCTTCCCGTTTTCTCTCTTTCCCTTTCCTTCTACCGTTTATCTTTCCCTTACTTCCCTTTCCACTCCCTCTTCACCATTTCCTTCTCCACCTTCCTCATTCCTCTTTTCTTTTTTTCTCTTTTCCCTTTCCATTTTCCGTTTTTTCGTTTCTCCGTTTTTTCCTTCTTCCCTTTTTACCCTCTTCCCTTTTTCGATTTTTCCCTTTCTCCCTTATTCACCGGTTTTCGATTCCAGTTGATTTTCGATGAATTTCGGTATAAGTTCATTTTGCCGCTAAGCAGAAAACATGATAAAATTTTTTCTTATTCCTAGTTTAAAAACAAAGAAATTTTTCCATAATTTTACAACAGAGAAATACAGCTGTAAAATTTAACGGCATTCTTCTCGATCACTCATACACTCTTATATCGCTCTGCGCGCGCACAAGATGTATTAATATTACTTATTTGACAGATGTAATGAATTACTTCATTTCCATGCTTTACCTGCACTTTTAATCTCAACCGATTTTTTTGCATCTGACATCTTCAATTATTTGCTTTACATATTCTAATTTTTTAATTTAATTATTTATTTATTTAAAATTTAATTTTAATTAAATTTATATAATTCCCTTCCTCTTCCGCAATTTCCCTTTCCCCCTTCCTCTTCCTTTTTTCTCTTTTTCCTTTCCATCTGTTTTTCCCCGTTTTCCACTTTTTTCTTTTTCTCATTTTCCCCTTCTTCCCTTTTTCGATTTTTACCTATTTTCCTTTTCCAATTTTTCCATTTCTTCCTTCTTCCCCGCGCGTAAATCGGTCCAGTAGTTTTTTAGTCTATAGCGAACACACATATCGGAAACATTGCAATGAAATCGTAAAATATTTAGTATAGCGTATGTTGCTTTTACGTCCAACAGATAGCGTTGTTAACATGAAATTTAGTTTTTTATCGATTTGAACCCCTTAAAATCAATATTTCGCAAAATACTTTCTTAGTGCACGCCTACTTAAAGATATGAAAGTACCCTGAAAACTTTAAGCCTCTACCTATAATAGTTTTGGTCGTACGTTGTGTATAAGTTAGTGAATCAGTCAGGACAATCTCTTTTATATAAGAGATTGAAACCCAACCACCAAAGAACATCTGTATCCAGGTTCTATTACATAACAAAAAAATTAAAAAAAATTGACTGCAACGGGAAACGCAAGTAATTATACAGCGCGGGCGAAGCCGCGAAAGAGATACATGGAGAGTATACATTCTTTGATCCTCTAGTAAACATAAGAAACTATCATGCAAACTATAAGGAAGGAAAGAAAATTGATTAATCGATATATTGACATTGCTGTATGGTATCAAGAAATCGTGCCGGTCCATAGATTTATTTTCTTTTTTTTATATTTCAGTCGTTTTATTCTATTTTTTAAAGATTTTTCTACAATTATTGTCTCATCTGTAACCTCTTTTCCTTTAATTTTGTGTATTTGAAGTTAAATTTATACATTAAAAAAAAAATCAGTGTTCTGCTTTTTAAGTATAGTTCACTTGAAAATTATCAAGTATTTTGTTTTCATTCTCTTGAATCTGCTTATATAGTAATTTTCAGATTATGTAATAACATTCATGATTTTTAATATAACTTTTGTAGAAATACTCTGATTTAAATTAATTACGAAGTTAGGTTTGTCTTTACTTCAAAAATATATTAATAAAATGTTATTAAATCGATTGATACTTCATAAAACATTGAAAAAAGTTTGGTTTTAAATCTGAGAAACAAACCGAAAATTTCACAATTTTTTTGGCCCACTAAATTTTATATCATTGTTTATGCTAACTACATCTATTTAAACCTTACGTTAAAACGATAGATAAAAATATGAAAATCAATTCGAATCTATTTTAACGTGATATTCACGATGTTCTTACGCGTTAATAATAACAACGCATTAGTTTATAATATTAATACATTTTCTTTGGTCAAAAGATATTGCAGTTATCTAGGAGCTCTACCATGAAATATTAATGCGAAGAAAGGTTCGTAACCGTTTGCATTTTTTACAAAGCTGGTAATGGCGCGCTGCAAGGGGGATAAGCAATAAGACTAAAGGGGAACTATGGATAAGGGGTGTAGAACTTTGGGTTTTGTCGGAGGGATTCGACATCCATTCGATCAGCATTGGGTCCCCAAGTTGCACCGTCCTACTTATTAGACTAGGGTGTGTCACACAGTCTTCTTTTTATCTATCTTTATCTTTATTTTTGTTCTTCCTTCTTTTTTTCTTTATCATACGTCTTTCTCTTTCTTTAGTTTTGTTTTTCCCTTGTGAATTGGAATCGATGCAACCGAGAAATAATATAAGTCTGATTCACAGTGGGTAATCCGAAAATAAAATGCTACAAATATTTTTGTTTAAAGAAACCGTTTTCCTATCTCTTTAAATTTTAAAATTTGATTGTCCAAATAATAATAAGTTATTTTATATATATATATATATATATATATATATATATATATATATATGTATGATAAGTTCCTCTAAACATCTTTAAATGTAAACATAAGTAAATAAAAAAATATATAATTAAAATACCTGAGACGAAATACATTAAAAAAAAAACAAAAAAACATTATTTATGCTGTGAAATAACTTGTTATTAAGAATGCATTTTGTTAATTACCAAAACTTAATTATCTCATTAGCAATAAAAACACAAAGTATTGAGAGGATTTGATATTTAAACTGAATATTGGTTCTTTAAATTTTAAATACTACATAAAACAAATTAACATTAAACATAATAAAACAAGTGTTAAAATAATTTAACTTATAAAATGAAAAATTTTTATAAACATGAGTGTTACCTCGGCTAATATTAATAAGATTTAAAATTTAATCTATTTTAAGGTCATTGATCTATTATCAATTTGACGGCCTTGATAATTACCAGTGTTGATTTACATTACCCTTATAACAGTGTTATACTACGTGGTGTTTATTGTTTGTTGTTTCTGTTCCTGTTATAGTTTAAAGAATGGATTAGGAGCCGAGTAGAAAGCAACCTTTGTTGATAAAGTTGCATGCCCTGCATGAGTCTTGCGTGTCTAGAACTTGCTTTTCTTTGTTGCGTTACGTTTTCCTTATTTTTTTTTTTTTTTAGGATGTCCAAAAATAATTCTTAAAAGGTAGACAGAAAAAGAAGAGAGGGTATTGTTTACTGTCCCGTTATACTCCATGTTACAATGAGATGTACCATCTTCTAAACTAAAGGAAAGAAAGAATACAATTTTTAATTATCTTATAATTATAACCGTTAAATAAATGATGAATTTTTTTTCAGTTAACACTAGTATATTCCGTATTATATAATAATTATAATAAAAAAATCTGATATGGACAACTCATGACTTCCTTGTACGCCAATTAAATTACATATACACTTTTTTTTTTTAAATGAATAGTACATAAAATTTTATTTCACTAATAACTTCTGATTTTTTTCTTTAGTGTTATTATTGAATTACCATTTATTGTAAGAAGTTTTTTATAATAAGAGGTTAATAATTATTAATAAATCAATATATTTAAATTTAAAATAAAAATAAAAGGAAATGAAGTCGGCTTCAAACCGATGTGTAAGATCCAAATATTTCATTAATTAAAATTTTATTTTGCTATAACTCAGGAACCAATGAAAATAAGTAACACTTATGATACATCGTTGAAAAGCTTTCAATGAGACATTCTTTTCTTATTAATGCAGTTAAAAAAAAGTCCAAAATCCAGATTTTTTGACTTCGGGCTTTTTTGGAAATTTTTTGTGAAGTCAATTGCAATCAAAAGGGGAGGTGCACAACTAGGATTTTGATTTAAGGACATTCAACTAGGACTTTGATTTAAATAAAAAATGTAAACATTCTACAGCTAATCGTTTTTGAGTTATGCGAAATACGTACGTACGTATATACAGATGTCACTCCGAAACTAGTCAAAATGGATTCAGGGATGGTCAAATGGATATTTCCGTTGAAATATGAAAATCGAAATTTTTCGTGATTAAAATAGTTCCTTGTACAATGTACAATACTTCCTTGTACTTACAAGGAAGTAAAAATATATAATAATTATTTTTTTTTATAATTAATTTGAAACCTTATATTAACATTAAAACAACCATTAAAGTTTAAGCTTAGTTAAGTATTTAGCCTAGTAAAGAAGAATGAACGTTCTGTCAGTTTTTAATCCAGGGAAAATCCAGTTATTTTGATACTATATTACATTTATTCTTGATCATTTTTAGTTGGCAAGTGCGGATCTTGCCAACTAAGTTTTTGAATCTTCGCAATGTGTAGAAAAGAAATTCTCACATATAAAAAACTTATTTCAATTCTGATACACAATTTCTTATGAAATTATATATATAATATTATGTATTATATTTTTATATATAATTTCGGTTTTTTACTATGAATCTTTAGAATAATTCTATATACGAGTATAATTGTTGTTTATCAGTATATTATTTTCAAAACTATGAGGTAACGATCATTGCGGGGTCAAAAGTGGGTGGAGACATCTGGTTTGACGGGAATGGCAACCGAAGTGAGTTCTGCTGGAATGACGAGCGAAGCGATCCTGGGGTAAATCCTGTGTCCAGGAAGGTCTAGGGGAGCACTGGGTTGGCTCCGGAGTTTGCATGGGCCTACCTGGGCGGTGGGGTTCCAGCTGGAAGAGTCCCGCGGCAAGACGGCTGGGGAAGCGAAGAAATCTTTGAACGGGTAGTAATTTATATATATTTAAAAATAATATTCAAATGTAAGTTTTTTATTGGTTATTTTTTTAATTAGTTTTCTTCGTCATGATAAGCATGTAAATAAAACCAACATTACGAAATTAGTACAAAAAAAAAAAAGTTGAATTGTTTGTAAATTTTGACACCAAATTAAATAATTCTTTCACAGTTCTGCACAAGAATACCAACATTTTATGTTTTATAAATATTTCGTATAATATTTTGCGCATGAAATGTACAAAACATACGTAAATTAAATGAGAAACTAAAAGAAGTGTATATATATATTATTTTAATATTAAAATACATTTTATGTCAGTAAGATATTAATAAAACATTATAATTGTAATTTGATGAAATAATTAAAAATAACGAGTTGACCCTACAGGCATAAGATTTAAGCATTAAGTTTACTCACTTACCACTGTGATTCGCTGCTTAAGCGCGAATAGTAGTATAAATAGAGAAATACAAAGTCAGCATTGCCTAGCGTAACTTCTTAACAACTTAAAAACTGAAAACTTAATCTCAGATTAAGTTTAGGTGTTTTTGTTGTCGAACTGAAATTGAGCGTAACGCAAGAACAATTAAACCATTCTTCATCATTTACAAGCACAAATTCAGATAAATTACTACAGTTTATCTAGATTTCAATGAAATTAATTTAGTAATTACGGACATTTTTGAGACGCACATTTTTTTCATAATCCTATAAATATGCATATATATATATATATATATATATATATATATGTTTTATAAGGAAACTACATTTTAACTGACTGGTTTACAGTCAAAGTACATTTTAACTGGTATTTTCGTATTCCTCATACTTCAAAACGTAGAGAAAATTCATTTTCATACTTTCAATCCCACCGTGCGAACAAAGTAATACCGTAGTTTTCTCCACAATAGTTGGTTAAAAAACTACCTAAAATTTACTGACCCATAAAGTTTGGATCCGACTTCCATAAAATGAAATTTAAAAAGAGAATTGTAAACTAAATTTTTTTCGATTTTTTTTAACTCTAATTTTTAAGAAATGGTTTTATTTAAATTGTAGAAGATATACAAACATTGCGTCACATGAAGAAGGAAAAAGAGAGAAAATTTTCCTTTTGATTAAAATAAGTAAGGAAATTCAAACAATTGTCATAAAGAAACTTCTTATAAGGTTGAAGTAAGGTTACGTAAAATTTAAAAAAAATTATTTTTACTGTAATCTTTATAAATAACCTTTTTCAATTACCATTAAATATTTTGAACATCAGTATAATATCAGATTAATACTCAGTAGTGATGATGAACAACACTTAAAATTTACAGTATTTTCAGTTAATCTTCGTAGATAATGTAAGTGTATAAAAAATCTGTCATTATGTTGTTTTGATAATGTTTCTTACCGGATCTCCAGAGGACTTCCTTTAGAATGAAAAAAAAAAATAAAAAAATGGAATGATTGTAATCCACCTCTTTGATGAAGTGTAAAGCTTGGAAATTCGTAAAATGATATATATGAGATGAATTGAGAACGACTTTCTTTTTATGAAGTCGTTAAAAATCTCTATAAAACTAATAATGGTGTTGTAGAGTAGTAAATAATATTCCATGTATTTTATCTGCTAAAGGGAATTTTTTAGAAACGTATTGTAAAAACACTTTTTTAAATTAATATAGTACTTTACATTAATGACTTTATTATTTTTATGGTACTTTTTTAGGGGATGCTCAATAAGAATAAATTTATACTTCCATAAATTATAATAAAGAAAATGTGTAATGACATTAATCTGAAATTACTTGTGAAAATTGTATAAATATAGTGGTTACGTAATTATTAAATCCGTATACCATATCATATCATGTATGTGTTATCTGTTTATAAATTGAAAGGTAACATAAGAGGGTGCGAGTTATCAATTAAGGATCTTATAGGAGAAAAATAATCAATAATTTTAGGAGCTAATGACCAAAGTAGTCGAAAATTTAAAAAAAAAAACAAATAATATATATATATATATATGCATATATATAATCACATCTAAACGAGAAGTTCAACAGTTAGTGGTGCAAATCCATTCTGTTGTTTGAAATTTACCTGAAACTTAAACAAGTTGAAATAAATCCCCAACTGGAAAGGTTCATTTAGAATTTATATGAAAACATTAATGTTGGACTATTATATTCTTTGTAAAAGGTACTGTTAGTTTTACTTAAAATAATAGAGGATATATAAATTGTGATACGATTTGCTGTAAAATCGTTAAATTTATATCCTGATAACCGTAGAGGAAGATACCCAATCGTAACGATCCCGGTCGCCATACCAGCTCCTCCGTTTATACGCTGATGGACTTTACCTGAGGTCGTCTTTTAGACCCTCTAAACTTGATAACACATCACAGTCATCAGTTTGGCTTAATTCAGAATGCCACCGATGCAAATGCGGCTGAGGGTCCGCATTACCACCATTGTATTTACACAGCTTCTATCGCCTTCGTATGGCCTTTTCCAACTACGACCATTTATCATAACCTTTAAACCTCACCTATCAAATTAACCGATTCGGGGAAGCACGATACCCGCGTGTTCCTCTAAAACCAACGAAAGTATGATACAAAAACTGTTCCTATATCTAACTTCAATTAGACTACGCACTGGGACCATTAATTGAATTTCAAATACCAGAAATACTATCTTCATACCGACAAAACAAGTGCTTATTGCAACAACTTTTTCTTACAATCCAATTTATTCAATATCCTCTTAATTTACTTAAAATAAAGAAACAAATTCACAAATTTAATAAACCTCTTATGAAACCATATCCTATCTATCTCTGCTCTGGTTCGCTTTCGGGAGCGAGATCAATTCCTACACCCTCCCACATGGTAGATCCTCCTCCTTTTTCCTCCTTTTTCCTGTTTAGCCTCCGGTAACTACCGTTCAGGTATTACTTCAGGGGATGAGTGAGGATGATATGCATGAATGTAAATGAAGTGTAGTCTTGTACATTCTCAGTTCGACCATTTCCGAGATGTGTGGTTAATTGAAACTCAACCACCAAAGAAACCGATATCCACGATCTATTATTCAAATCCGTGTAAAAATAACTGGCTTTACTAGGACTTGAACGCTGGAAATCTCGACTTCCAAATCAGCTGATTTGGACATCGCAGATCCTACAAAGGGTTCTTTACACATCCATTTCATCCTAACAGCGAATATGTAAGCTAACCGGGGCTCAGTGCCAAAACGCCTATCTTGGGGAAGTAAACACCCAGGTGACTTCTAGCCACCCGGCTTACTTTTCTATCTATAACAGCATCGAACCTGTACAGCCATCTTTCGCAGGGCTAATAATCTAAGGAAGCCAACAAATACGCTCCAGTTAACTTGAAGATAAGACCAGAATTGATCCTCGCAATCTCTCTAGCCGCTTTGGTTCGTTGAATTTCGTAATCTGGACTAGACATATAAAACATGACCCACATCATCAGTGGCCTACATTGCGGACACAAGCCTGAATTAACCAAATAAAATCTGGCCAGCCTATCTTAATCATAGTGTAAAACACTATGTCTAGAAAAACATTGTGTAATATGCCGATCGGGAAAAATCCACTTAAATATCTTCTGCATACATTTTATTTCAAGAAACTTCCATTCGTGTAACGGCCATCGGACGATTCAGTCCACCTGACCTGCCATAAATGGAAATCTTGGTCATCTATTTCTTTTATGCGCCAAGAGGTAAGTTGGCCTACCTTCTAAGCATCATAATTGGCTCTCAGTCGCAAGGATATCAATGTGCTTAATACGAGAAATAATAAGGACCTCTCGAAAGACAGTCTTATAGGCACCAATCACAGTTAACAATAGGAGACGCTGGGCTCAGTACGTAGTATGCAAAAACTTAATTTAATTTAAATAGATAATTTTTTATTTATTTAAAAAAATATTGTTTAAAAGAAGTCGTTTGAAATATTAGTTTCTTACAGTAAAGTCTATATATTTCTCTAGAGATGTATAAAATTACCTTATTTATAATTTTAATATTATTTTATACTTAAATATCATTTACATTAACTTTTATTCAAAACATTCTGTCGTTCCTTCAACATATTAACTGAATTATATAATAAATATGGGGTGGTATATTTGACATGAAGCAAGCAACCTGAGACAGCACGTGTGCATAATGATCCACAACCCCTTGTGAATACTAATTACCTCCCATTAGATGAGGGTTCGTCACCCCTCAATGACCTAGAAAATGTCACATTTAGAATCACTTATTCCTTAACTTACTTATTAAAGTTCACCTCATAAAAATTAAATACTCGTCAGCATATAAAGATATAACTTTCATAGAGGCTACTATATTATACATTATGGTTAAAGCTTAAAATATTACATTTTAAACCTTTAAAATATATTCTCTTTCATTAATATTGATAAAATTTATTAAATGTAAATAAACAATTATAACTATTATTAAAATACTAAAAATACTAGAAAAACTAAAATACTCATGGATAATTAAAAAATAATATTTTTTAAAATTATTTTGTTTTTTAAAAGTTAAACTATTTTATGAAAATATATACCTTAAAATTGATATTAGTAACACTAAATTTCATAGCTTGATTGTACAGTTCATAAAGTTTTGCTAGGATTAACACTGTATCTAACTGAGCTTAATTTTACGATGGATGTAGTAAAATTAAGCCTAAGGCATACTAATCAACAGTAAACCCTACGTTATACCACACGTATTAAACAGTTTTGAAACTTAGTTTCCATTTTAACACTTGACTACTACACGTTATTGTAAATAAAAAATTTAATGTATTCTTAAAAATTGTTTTTCATATTATCTTTTGAAAATATAATTATATATCTTTTATTCATATTTACCTGCTGTATTACCTTCTATTTAACAACATTGAATAATAAATAAATATGATTCAACAAATATAACACAACCAATGAAATCAAGACAGGAAACTACGATTGGTTTAAGATGTAATAACAAATAATAATATCGACATATGAGAGATATCGATGCATATTATGTAATTGGATGTATAAATTAATAGCTAAAGTATTTAAAAAAAATTATCATCCTATTAGTTAGAAAAACTGAGATAATGTAATTATAAAAGGTTAGATGAGGAAGAATGATCGATGGTAAGAGGTAAAATCGATGGTGAAATATCTGTTCATGATTATGTCAGTCGACTTATGTATATTTATATTTCAAATTCCATAAAGCAAATTACCAAAATTTAATTTGTCAAATGCATATGTCAAATAACGAAAATCCTATATTTTTATGCTTATAAAATAACTGGAACTGTTCTCAAGAAAGTAAAAGGCTAAAAATAAGGATATTTGTTAAAGTCTGTACATAAATTAGTACCAGATTGAGTAACCTAGATCTTGACAAATAAACGTGTTAATGATATGTCATTATTTTTAATTCTTTCCTCAATATTTTTGGTTGAGAATTCCCAAGTATCTCAATTTTGGAGACGGCAGATGTACTCCACAATTGAAAGAATTTTCTCTATTAACTTATACAGTATTAATTTACTAAAGAATTAGAATTTGACGTCACAGAAACCATTCGATTTTTATGGAAAATTAGAACTAAAAGCTCCGTTTTAAGTGGGTTCCGCTTTTTTCACTTTATATGAAGTTCATAGAAATTTTAACTGGACTAGAATTATGTCAAAAAGGTTTATTAGTGGACTGTTTTTCTTACATAGTATAAATGTGATACAACTTAATTTACTATCATTTATTTTATTTTCCGCACATTTAACCATTTTTGATATTTTTTAAATATTTTGCTGCTTTTTCAATTTAGTAGTTGGATTTTATTAAAAGCTAGAATATAAGTGTCTTCTATGAATTTTGATGGTATTTTAATTTTTTTGAAATAAGAATTAAGTAAAAAACATATACATACATAAAATATAAAATATTGACCCGAGAATACTTCCATGAGGTACATCAGTTTTTCGACATAATGATCAGTATGGGTATTTTAAGTTTGAGTTGAAAGCATGTTCCCATTAAATATGAATTTAATCGAAGATTTGTAAGAAAGCATATTGTAACAAGACCGGTATAACGGATCTTAGTTACGGATTCCTACTAATTAAGAAGAAAGTAGTAGAAAATATAATAATGGGAGGATTCAAGAAAGGGACTAAAAGGAACCCTTTTAGTAAAGGTAACAGATCAGTTTAACAATCGTCTTTTATAATCCTGCCCTCTGACTCTCAATATAGTAATGCTTGTACTGTGAGAAGAGTTACCGGACCAAGGTAAGGAATGCATGGGAACGAAAGGACTCGGTCAAGCGTTCTCACGCTTCGATTTGAATTCGGTCCGGCAAAAGGCTAGGATTATAAATACTCCGAGGAAGATCAGTTAAAAATTAGTTCTGCCAGGAGAGTCTGCGAGATGAAAGTCTGCAGATGTGAATCTGCGATTTGAGTTCTGCGGATCAGTCTGCGAGACGTCAGTCAGCGATTTTGCAAAGAGGTTAGTGAAGAAGAGCTGGACAGGACTAGTGATTAAAAGTGTTAAGGCTAGGTCATGGTATATCTTTTGTCAATGGGACTGAATTCTGGTTTTCTTTATTTATCTATCTGTGAATAAATCCTGATGATAACTTTAAATTCTGTTTTGTATGTAATCTGTTTATTACTATTGACATTTATGATTATTTGTTTGTTATTGACGTTTAATTTTATTATTGTTTATTGTTTACTGTTGCCATTATTGTCATTATTCTAATTATTATTGGGGATGTGTTTTTTATTGTTTGTTATTATTATTTTTCTGGTTGTTATTACTATACTTTTTTATTATTCGTTTTATTATTAACATTGCCATTAATATTATTCATGATTTGTCTTGTTTCACTTATCTTTTTAAACCAATAAATTGTAATTATATAAAAATTTTTATTTGTCAATATATCAATACCCTGATCGAGCCGCGAACACGCGACAATATCATAAGTTTTTTTCAGTTCATATTTTATACTTGACTGCCGTACATTGTAGAAAACTAGACACATATTTATAAAATTAGCAGAACATTGTTGTTTTTATTCTAGAATAATGTAGTTATTATTCTTCTCTACGTGGTTATAAGGCTGAGTGTTCGTCCATGAAATAAAACATATAATTCTTAAAGAAATAGCTTTAATTTTTGAATAACTCAAGAAATTTAGGCTCCACCAAGAAGAAGCTGATGGATTTTACGTTATACGAGCATTATTCAGAACAATGATAATCAATTAAAATGTTTGCATTCCAAAAGAAATAGCAAATATTTAAAATAATAATAAAAATGAGAAGTTTTGATTTGAAAATGAATTAGCTTGATATCACTTGATCAATAAATAATATCTTGGATACCTAGATCATTATACTTATTAATATTTTTCTCTATTAATGTCTGTAGTTCTCGTAGGCTAAAATGTATACTGTCGGATTTGACCGGCACGTAATTTTGATAGGGAAATTCAGAACATTTTTTCATGTACCTCATTTCACGTTATCAAGAAGTTTACAACGTAATACCCGAAAGATATATTTCATTAATTAATTAACATTCTCTTCATTGATTTTATAACATTGGTTATCATTTCAACATCATATTGATGTAAAATATTTTTCAGTATAGTGGTTTGCTTTATTTTTAAATATACATTTAAAAATATCTAATTTTGACATCACATGACTTCCTTGTACGCTTATTAAATTACATATAGATATTTTTAAAAGTACATAAAATTTATTATATTTGATATATCCTTGAAAAGCTCTCAGTGACGGCTTATTACTACAGTTAAGAAAAAGTCTAAAATCCAAATTATTTGGATTTTGGGTTTTTTGGACTCTTTTGGTCCAGTCGATTAAAATCAAGAGGGGAGGTGCACCACTAGATGTTAAAATAGTCTTAAATCCAAAATTTCAACATCCTACCGCTAATCGTTTTTGTGTTATACGATTACGTACATAGAGACGTCACGCCGAAACTAGTCAAAATAGATTCAGGGATGGTGAAAATGGATATTTCTGTTGAAATCTGAAACCGAAATTTTTCGCGATCACAATACTTCGTTCCTTCGTACAAGGAAGTAAAAATGAAGAGACGTATTTAACTCAAATAGACACGTATTTATGGGTAGACATTATAGTCTTGATCAAACGGATCGATTCAGTCTAATTATGTTAACTTAATTGAAGTTCCTCAGGTGTTACTGATGTAAAATCTTTAAAGTAATTTTGAGAAGGGTTTTAAATGCAAAATGATATTGTAGACGTTTGAATTACGTTTAATTTTTGTGGTTATTATAGATTAAATTGGATTGTTTAGACGTAATGACATATAACTCGATGTCATTCTGGTATTTTCTAGATAATATTTTGTAGGTAACCAAAGAGAATTACGTAGTAAACTTATAATAACAATACATATTTTTGTATTAAAAAATATCTTAGCTCTCTTCAATACCAGATTCCTTTTTCTAGATTCATTTTTTATATCAAAGTGCAGATTTCTGGCTTTACGTGTCTTGTAGACACTTAATTTTCAAAAGGGTAGCGTTTTTTATACTCTTTGGTTCTACTATTCATTTTATAAAAAAAAAGAAAAAAGCAATAATAATAATAATAATAAAACAAATAATACACTTAAAAAATAAATAAAACCAATTTTAAAGAGTTATTGCTTTTTCCTTTTTATTTACACTTTTAACACAGTTTCGAATTGAACACATCCATCAGCAAGAATATATTAATCTGTACTTTAATGATGACTTCTACACATTTATTTACGTAATAATTTTACATTTATTTTACTTAATAATTTGTTTATTAATTAATATTCGATTATGGAACCAAAAGTAAATAGAATTACAATAAGCACTCATGAGGGCCCTCCAACTTAACCCCTCGATGAAACATACGCACATAAGACAAATGTTCATGAATGCACTTGCATTAATACAGCACGTGAAGGCGTTTCAGTCACCAGACATTCTCACAGTTGTCTAGGAGATTTACTGTATCAAATTTAAAATGACTACCAAGCCGTTGTCTGTAAGTTGAACCGAACCGTTTGATTTCCTCGCGAACATCAGACAATTTCAGATAGGCATGAATTTCTTCCTTCCCGGCGCCTCTGTAATGATTCTCGCCAATTACATTAAAAATTTAAGAAAGCATTATAAAAGTGT
The DNA here is from genome assembly GCF_047948215.1 of Lycorma delicatula. Classification (NCBI taxonomy): domain Eukaryota; kingdom Metazoa; phylum Arthropoda; class Insecta; order Hemiptera; family Fulgoridae; genus Lycorma; species Lycorma delicatula. Next base: position 15,093,462 of record NC_134463.1, on the reverse strand, counting down.
TACATTTAATTCCAGTGAGATTATACTTTTGAGTCAACTTTTTAATGAGTTTATTTCATTTACTTTTATTAGTATTCTTTTATTTCATTTGTTTTTTACAATAGTAGTTGGTCGGTTATAATTATAATTTATTTTTATTAATTTTCTCTGGAGTAAATAGAATTATTACTTTCTTATTTTCTATTCTTTAATTTTTTAAATTATTTATCTATTTTAGGCACTATAAGCTAATCATAGAATAACAATTTCTAATGAAAAATGAGTTTTGCAGCGTCTATGAAAAATTCCATTCCTGATCGAGATTCGAACCCGGAACTTTTAGGATAAAACTTCTGTTCTTCATTCTATGAAAGAACGTTACATAGTTTTTGTTTAAACGTTTTTATTTTATGTATATATTTTTTTAATTCTGCAGAATATTTTTAACATTAATAATTCTATATTTTAAAAAAATTTGCATTAAAACATAATCGTTAATATTGTAAGAGAAAAACTGAGTTATAAAATTATTCCGTAAAGTAGCCGGAAATAATTTGATACATTGAATTTAGTATTATTATTTTTTATATATTTAATCAAGTGTACAAAGTATATACGAGTATATAAAAAAATTACTTTTCTATCTTCTTTCTTTAAATTGTTAATGAAGCGTAAACGAACTAAACATATCTATTAAAATAATATACAGCCTGTATGTATAATTCATTGCATCATGTGTAGAAAGTATATGCGGTGAAAAATGTATTATTTGAATAAAAAAGAAAAAAAAACAACTACAAAGAATTAGTTACAAGCAATTAACATTGAACAAAGAGTTTAGTACAAAACAAAAATAAAGTTAGAGATGAATTTAGTACGAATATGCGTCTACACTAATTTAAAAATATTCATGAATTTCACGGAAATGGATGCATGGTTGGGTAAAATTTGCTGTAAAACATTACATAATATTTATGGTTTTTTTATTGTCGCATGTTATTATTATTATTATTATTAGTATTAGTAATGCTATAATAATAGAAATAATAATGGAAGTAGTAACAATAATATAACTGATTTGAAAATACACGCGGTGACTTCAAACTTGTTTAACCGGATATCGTATAATACATGCATATATACATATATCACCAAAAAACCTACATTGCCGTTTCTGTTGTTGTTATTATTGTTCGGGTTAGCTTTTTCAGCAATATTTTTATTAGTGTGTGTATAGGAAAGAGAGAAAATAAATACTAATAATAGGGATAAAAAAGACCATCGATAAAGTTTAGGGATGACTGCACGTTTAAAATCAGAAAGAGAGGGAGAATTTTTGATTCAGTGGGATATTTTGTATTTGTACGAGTATAAATAAAATATATGTTAAAAAAACCTATTCGTCCAACGTGTAATTATTACCCGGTACAAGATTCAGTTTCCTCGTTGAGTTGGTCACATTTGATTACATCCGTGTAAACATTATTAATTTTTTTTTTTCATTTTACTCAAACTCCCTTTCACTGTTTCCCTAACTAGCGCGTATACCCTTTCACTACCATCACACCGTATACAACCCAGAATAATTTCCGTTAATTTTAAATAAACATTTCAATCAGTCGATTCTATGTGTAGTAGAGAAATCAACGGATATGTCTATTGCAAATGTTTAACTAAAAATAAATGAATGGAATTCTATTCAGTTAATCGCATATTTGTATATAAATTTTATAACGTTAGGTTTGTAAATGGTTTTGTCTATTCTTCTCAATACAAAATAAAATTTTAATTAAATTAAAATTTCAGTAATATTTAAATAAAAATTTCACTCTATAACGCATAAGATGTTATTTATATTACCGTTTTCGGCTGTATTATACATAAAAAAACTTATTTAATGGGATTCTTTGAAAACATCCCTCTGGAATGGAAAGTTTCTCAGAAGAATGATCCTTTCTTTTCTTTCTTTTTTCCTGTTTAGCCTCCGGTAACTACCGTTCAGATAATTCTTCAGAGGATGATATGTATGAGTGTAAATGAAGTGTAGTCTTGTACATTCTCAGTTCGACCGTTCCTGAGATGTGTGGTTAATTGAAACCCAACCACCAAAGAACACCGGTATCCACGATCTAATATTCAAATCCGTGTAAAAATAACTGGTTTTACTAGGACTTGAACGCTGTAACTCTCGACTTCCAAATCATCTGATTTGGGAAGACGCGTTAACCACTAGACCAACCCGGTGGGTTCAGGAGAATGATCCTAAAGCCAGGTAAACGCTCACAGGAAGTTTCCTCTTACCGGCCGATTAATCTACTGCCGATTTTAACTAAAGATCTTCGAGAGGCATTTTCTTAGAAGGCTATGGCCTATTTTGGAGTGTGAGGATGTATTATTAGCTCAGCATCAGTTTGGTTTAAGAAGTGGCCACTCAACTATAGCGTAAAACGATAAAATGTATAATATTATTATTGGGTGTCTTGAGAGAAAGAGGTATTGCTTTGCAGTGCGGCGTTTTTAGACATACAACAGGCTTTTGACAAGTTTTAATTACCAGGCATGCTCTTCAAATTAAAATATTACCTTCCTTAACCTTATTATTTGATTCTGCGAAGTTACTTAAATGATTGCTTCTCGCAAGTATGTTATAATCAATATCTATCCAGCACCTTTGAAAATGGAGGAGAAAACTCTGCCGGGCACCGTATGCCCGTACATACGGTCTGATTAAAACTCCTCCGTCTCACAATCACGATGACGGACCCACCATATCTGGTATTAAACAGCATCGTGAGTGTATAACGGGTCTCGTTAGTGTCGTCTAGGTACCTGCCGCAGGAGTATTGTGACCATTATCATAGGCAGCTACCCATGCAAGCACACCTACTAGCACCGCAGGCTATCCTACGCCGATATCTCTTCTTCTGACTTCATCTTCATGATCGAAGTCACCATTTTCGTTTCGGACGACTAGACTGTGGAGTATCTTGATGAAAATTTTGTCGGCAGTTGTCTCTCCCAATGCTTCTGCACACCTTTCTCTTTGCCAGGCCCATCAGCTAAAGTTGAAAATCATGTGTTCCGGTTTAGTACACTGCAAGGAATAAATGCACTCATCGGACAAGCGCCTTCCTCGAGCGTATAGGTAGAAGTTTAACGATCCATGACCCGTTAAAAACTGGGTTATATCAAAATTCAACTTCCCCCTCTCTATTATCCCAGGAACCCACATGTCGTATCAGCTGTGCTCGTATCGGTCATCCACAGTTCTCATGTCATATGGCCACATCCATTCTCTTTTCGTCAAAGCACGACACTTGTCTATAAATACTGTGCTTAAAGATGTCCTCCGACCAGCTTCTGCATAAAAAAGGGTGATAAAAAATCACACTAATCCTGTGATTTTTTTCAACACATACATCCTCTTCAACCCGCAAAAGGGTAGAGTCGTTCCCTACTCTCCTGTTTCTCTGATTCGCAACATCCATCGCATAACCGTAGCTAACTTGTATCTGTCCAGCTCATGCGCTTGGGTAGATCAGCCTTCATCTGCTTTATCTCTTATTTCGTATTTTTGTCTATTCGATGTCGTAGATAACTCGCTACTTCCGCCAACCTGAAAACCAGAGTCCTCAGGTTGCCGGTTTATGACTCATCACCTGGCTTGGTACACATCTCCGCTTAGGTCACTGTTCCGTGATCTTTGGCTTTACCAATGGAACTATGGGAGATTATATTACGTCAAACTTAAAAAAACAGGTTTTTTACCATAATTTATTGTTTCACCCCAGATTTCTCCAAAATTACTGTAAATACGGCCTGTTACTTATTTTATTAGATTTTCAGGTCATAAAACTTTTTTTTGTCTTCAGTCATTTGACTGATTTGATGCAGATCTCCAAGATTCCCAACATAGTGCTAGTCGTTTCATTTCGATATACGCACTACATCCTACATCCCTAACAATTTGTTTTACATATTACAAACGTTGCCTACTACACAATTGTTTCCTTCTACCTGTCCCTCCAATATTAAAGCGACTATTCCAGGATGCCTTAATATGAGGCCTAAAGTCTGTCTCTTCTTTTAGCTATATTTTTCCAAATACTTCTTTCTTCATCTACTTGCTGCAACACCTATTCATTTGTCATTTTATCCACCCATTTGATTTTAACATTCAAAAAACATAAGAAATCACTAATTCTGCCCCTTAATTAACGTTCTAAAAATTTTAGCACAACTCATTTCACCATGGCAACTGAAATCCGACGAAATTTTTCACTAGCCGTAACTCGAAAACGGATCATTTTATGACATATGTTTATATGAATTTTTACGAGTAGAATAAGTTATGAAAATTCTGGGAGAACTTTGTGTGTGTGTGTATATATATATCCATCCAATAATAAATTAATCAATCTTGGGTGACTTACAGTTTGAAATAACCTAGGTCTTTTTATATCAGAAACTATTTTTAATTGGAATAATTTTATTCTAGTTAAATTTATTTTTAATTTACCTAACCGTTTAAATTTTAGCATAAGAAGACCGTATATCAAACAAAATCCTCAATGACTCAGTTTCTTTCTTTCTAATACCCAATATCCTATAATTTACTGCATTAAAGTGGTAAACTTTAAATAAACATTAGTTAAAACTTTTTTCCGATTCCTAAATCTACATTTTATAATAGAAATTTATTTTGTTCATCAAGACTCTATCTTTGGTTTAACATGCATGAATCATCTACTTTATATCATCTATTTATATTTTTTTCTAAAATTTATTGCCTAAACATTAATATTCTGAAATATGGTAGAAAATAAATTCCATTTCTTAATATTAAATACATCATAATTTAACGTTAATAAAAGAAATTTTATAATTTTTTTTTCTGGTTTATCGTTTTCTAATGCTCAACATTTATTTATTAAGCCTAACAAAGAGGTTGTTGTAAAACGACTGTTTAAGTAAAATAATAATTTAAAAAATTTATTTAACAGACACAAAATAAAATTTGTAAAGTGCGTATCAGAAAACGATCTTTGTTAATAGAAGGAATTTTTAATCACGAAATGGTGAAATTAAAAATCAAATACTGAAAGAAATTATCCAAATAAGTATTTTAGCATGTTAAATATAATTAAACGTTTTCTTAATTTTGTTTCACTAAAAACATTTTACTGTGAAAAAGTCATAGAAATTATTGTATTAGGAGAAGTTGTATATCCAATGACAAAGTAAATCATTATTTTAAATTAACTTTAAAAAAAGCTATCTTGTATGTTTCAAACCGCTAAAAATCATTTCATTATTTATTTTAAGCAATAGAAATGCAGACCAACATGATTTCAACAACATCTGTGTTGCAATTAATGTCTAGTAAAAAAATAACACTCTTTTTTTTGAATTCTAAATAAAAAAAAACCTGACACACTAGACATGATTTCAACCGCATCTCTGATAAATATATGTTGAGTAATATAAAAAAATATGTTTTGTGTTTCAAACGTTGTTGTATTTTTTGATTTTATAATACTATTAATATTATACCGTTTTATTTTTTTAATAATTCATAAAAACTATTTTCTGTTAAATCTGATCAAACAAAAAATTAAAATTTTTATAGATAATAATCTATGATTAAAATTTTTATTTTTATATACAACCAGTATATTCTTAATATCTTTCAATTTCTTGTTATTATGTTTTTATATTTACGTAATTTTTGATAGTACGTAATATGAAATATAACTCTAGTAAGAAGTTATATTGATGTAGAGATTAAATGAAAAATAATAAATGATTGTTGCACTGAATATTTTCTGCTAGTAAATAGAAATTTCTATCATCAAACAAAATTGAAATTTCACAAGATTTTTTTAATCTTTTTAATAAAATGGATGCAAAATTAAGAAATAAAATCTTGATTTTACGTGTTTTAATTGGGGACAGAAAAGAGACACTATTAAAAATTTAAACAAAATTCTATAGTAGAATAAAAAGTTCAAGGAAATTAATAGAAGAAAACTAAATTCCTCACTGGGCATTAGTAACGATGTTTATCACTTGTCTGATACTGAACTAGTTCAAATGTCATTAAGATATCCCAAGTCCAGTACGTGTTGGCGGTTCAGTTCCCGAACTTATTCTCTGTTGTCTAGGAGATTAACTGCTAGAAAGTTCACCTGACTCTATAATCGCTGTCTGTAACTTAAACTAAACCGTTTCATTCGTCACGAACATACGGCAATCCAAGATAGCCGTGAATATCCTCGTTCCGAGCAATCCACGGTGCATCAACAATGAATCTCGCCGACTTATTCTAAAACCGTTGTATAATTTCAACGTTGCTTTTGCATGCAAGTATTACTTTACAAAAGTTTGCAACATTACTTTAAAAATGTAAGGTATTTTATTTTCCAAAACATTCAACATGACGATATTTTTACTTTGTTAAGTAAAATAAAAAAAAAAATAAAAATTATAATAATTTTATTTATTTATTTATATGTTTCCATATAATTTTACAATATAGGATTCTGCTAAGACTTGAGGCAATCAAGTCTTATAAGCAGATTCCCAATTAATATAAATTAAACACAAATCATTTATACGTAGAACACAAAAAAATACAAAGAAAAATATACTTATGTCCTTAGTAACTAGTTAAAATTCTATAAAATAATTAAAGTGGCTTCAGTAAATAATACAAAATTAAATACAAATAATTAAATATGAGATTAATTTACAAAATTATATTAAATAAATTTCAGTAAAAAAAAAAATAAATAATAAATATTTTAAGATTAAATTAATTTTGTAAAAAAAGGTCACGTAAAGATAAAATTACATGCATACTTCTAAATTTTGACTGTTCTTGTGTATTATATACTGCCATATTACAATATAAAATACAAAAATAAATAATACATAGATCACAAATTTTACAAAAAAAAAAAAAAAAAAAACATATACATAGAAAAAAATTATTAAATAATGTTAAATATTGAAATAAATAATAAAATATCATGTATAGTACATACATAATATAGTACTTACATAACATGAATGTATAGTATAAAAATATTTTATAGTAAAGGAAAAATAAATATTAAGAAGTTATTAATAATATAATAAATGTTTATAAAATAATTGGAAAAATGATTGCCTAAAACCAATATTAAATAAAATATTTTTTTATTTTCTATTTTTATTAAGTTGTTTTAATTTATTCTAAAAAACTAATGACATCTAATGTAATTTTAAGCGTTTAATATTTATTCTTAAACTGTTTTGTTGTTTTTGAATTTAAAAAAGAGAAATAAATTAGTGCTTCGGCAGTTAAAAATATTTATAAATTTAAAAACCATAACAAACGTGAAAGTTTTAATAAAATGATTTTATTTTTAATCATGGCTCGTTGATATTGATATAATTTAATTATGTAATAATTTCCATTTACCAACTATTTTTATTATTATATACGAGCGCTTTCGGATATTAATCCATCATCAGGACCATTTACGTGTCAAGCATTATAATTAAATCCTTCACAAAAATTATAAATGCAACAATTGATCGTCAAAAGATCGACATTGTTCGTCATGTCAGTATGAAGCTCTCAATTGTTATGTTTATTAATATGAATCGGTGTAACCAGCCTACTAATCAAAATTATTGTGTAATATTTGTTTAAATAATACATCAATATCAAAATTTGTTTATTCATTTATCAAATTTTTATTATTTAAGTATATATTTTCCAGTAATATTAATATTTTATATCGGGCTGACAAACCGATCTTTTTCGATGAGAATTAATGAACACATTAATTGTATAAATAAGGAAATAAAGAACGATCCAATTTTGCTAGACATATTTTAGAAAATAATCATAATTAGAACCCAGATAATTTTATTAATATTACAATAATCTTCATAAAACAAATATTATTAAAACATATTGTATATACTTAAATAATAATATGACACATAAATGTTCTTGATGATGGATTAATATCCGAAAGCGCTCGAACCTAATAATAAAAATAGGTGTTTAATGGAAATTATTATATAATTAATTTAATAAATGATCTTGCTTACTGTTTTAGTATAAAATTAACCCATGGTTATAACAATAAAATTCAATTACTATATGATTTTTGTTATTTTTTCAATTACAGGTTACTTGTGTCAAAATACATATTTTGCAACAACAAGTAACCGTTACTAATTACGACATAAATACTCGGCTTTTGTTTGGGTAAAATGAACCATTTCATTTTCATACCGCTTACATAATGCCACAGTACCAACTGGGATTTGATTCTGTGTTTATGTATTAATATCTTTAAGTGATTTAAAGATGCATTAATTTTTCAATTGATTTAAATTCAAAGAAACGATTATTAATAAATTTTTGGTTTTGTCATTAATCATAAGGATAAACAAATTAAAAATTAAATTTGCTAAAACACCTGTATTGAAGAAGAAATATTTCGGTAGGCTTATCTCAAAATGGAGATTTACTGTCAAACATTACTTTGGAATCAAGAGCACAAATAACGCAGGTTGACATTTTAATGTCTTTTACTCTGCTACACAAGTCCTTAATGTTCTTAAAGTAGACATCCAAAATTTTCTTAATTTTATAGTGGATTCATATTGTCTAGATAAAAGTTAAAATTTATATTATCACAAGTAACAACAAATAGATTAAATCTCTGTTATTACGATGTAAGATGTATCAAATAAGACATTATAATTTTTGAGAACATCATTAAACTTTTTGATTTTAGAAATTCTAGATTTTCTTCTCACCTACACATGTATTATAATTAGTTATGTATAGAATTTATGTTCTTGTAGACTGAGAAAATGTAATTAAGTAAAAGTGAAGGATTATTTTTGTTTAATAATTACAAACTACAAATATCCTATTTATCCAATAAATTGAACACAGCTTTTTTTGTTTAAAAGTCAAAACCAATTTATTGCTGTAATACAATATAATTTATTTTATAATTAAAATTTTTACCAAAATTTTAATTTTGGCAAAAAATCTGTTATTTTTTTACTTTATCTTTTTCATTGTTTTTTTCGGCGCAGTGTTTAATTTACAATAGGTTCCAATTTACCAGAAGTTAGTAAATATGAATACAAAAAAATGACATGCGGAGAGTAGTTTCCATTGTTATCCCTCAAATAATATTATTTATTGTATAAATATATTATGTATGTATCTTATACAGTATATATAACTATATAATAAACATTAATAAGTATATACAAACATGAGTTCAAGAAATATTGAACATAAAAATTAAAAAAAAAAATTAGTCTAATTACACAAAGAATAACTAATCAAGCACAGAAACCGTGAAATATTGAAACAAATCAAAGAGCCAAAAAAAAATAAGTGGTGAAACGAAATGAACTATTTTGACATTGTATAAACCCTAGCCTAGGGTCGGTGATACACTTCAAATCTCGGAGAACTTACTTACAGATCTTACTTGAAGATCTTACAGATCAATCGCTTTAGGTACTATACGTCCTTCCTGTTATCCAGGAGGTTAACTGCAAACCAGTTTACATGTCGGTTCAGTCTCGGTTTTCATCTTATACCGAATCTTCTCTCGAACGGTTGACAATCCCAGGTAATCGTTATTTCAGCGTTTTTTTTCAAACTACGGCGCTTCTGTTATCTCTCAATAATTTGTTCTGGAATTGTTGTACGGCTTCGATGTCACACTCATTTGTTGTGTCCCACAGTTGGATTCTGTAGGTCCAAATCCATTTCAAGACTACTGAGTACAGCAGCTTATTAGGTAATGATAATTGCGATCCCTTGGCTAAAAAAAACAGTACAGCTCTCTGAACTTAATGGTAAGCTGCGTTTTTTCCCTGATATGAATCCTCAACGTCAGAAGGTGATCCTAGGTATCGCACGTTGTTAGCATGAGGATAAATACGTCATTTATTTGAACTCGCGGGCAGTCAACGCTCTTCATTGCAAAAGTAACGCGTAGATTTTACCGGATTAACCATCATCTTCCATTTAGATAGCCATTCGTTAATTAGATCCAGTAAAAATTGGACTCTAGTAGAAGTTACGATAGGGTCAGAAACCACAACCAGGATCGCTGTGTGATCTGTTAACGATGCAACTGTGATGTTCTCTGGAGTCGGGAGATCCGCTGTGAAGACCGAATATAGAATCGGCTCTACAACTGAGCCCTGAAGAACACCCGTCCAAGTATCAAAGAATTCAGACAAGTCTTGGTTTTAAATCACTTGGGAAAAATGTCTTTCCAGGAAGATGTGTAGGATCAAGTAATATAGTTGACGGAGGCTCCTTTTCAATTTACAGAATAGGCTAGGAAGCCTAGCTAGGCTAGGAAACCTTATCAAAGGTCTGCTGAAGATAAAAAAAAGCCGAACAACAGGCATTTCTCTTCTAGGCATTTGCTGATAACGTTGACAATCCTGTGTGTTTGTTTGATTGTTAACTGACCAAGTCTGAAGCCGAACTGATGATCGGGAATAACTGGCTCTTCTTCCGAAATTGGCCTTAGCCTCTTAATCTTTCAGATACCTTGGATAGAATAAGTAAGAGGCTAATCGGCCCGTATAAAACTACATTGGTCGGCTTCCCGGTTTCGTGACTGTTACCATCCGCGACACCTTCCATTCATTTGAGAAGCTTGTAGTTCAAAGAATGCCATTAAAGAGAAGACGGATGGGAATGTCACTCTTGGCATTCGCATCGGTGGCATCCTGGCCGTGGCGGACTGGAATATGTCAAAAGTCGAGGTATCGAAGATGACCTCTGGTAAAGCCCATAAGGCTAGGAATGGAGAGGGTGACGGAGGGTGTCACCCTACCGGGTCAGGATATGTTATATACTGAATGGAAACATAAAAAGCAATTTATTCGTTCTTAAGTCGTACCAGGGAGCTTTCTTTGAATTCCCTCCCTTCAGATTATTCGCAGAATCTCTGCTGATGAAGATGGTTTCACAGAAAGACTCATAGGAAATGTGCTACTCAAGAATTCAATTATTTTTTCCTCGCCTGTTCCTCGTACATCAGAAGGCTGATAGACCTTCTTAAGGTGCCTTACGAATACATCAGCTTTCTCACTGCCACTTCAAGCTCACAACCTATCCAAAGTTTATAAAAGTTTGAACGATAGTGGTGATAGTCTATTGAAGTCCGTGACCTTTCGTAATGAGTAATCGCCCTTGTTTTATGGATGAATAATAAATAATGTGAAATTTTTAAATAAAATAAAGTTAAAAAAATTAAACTATTATAAAAAATAAACTAAATAATAAAAAAAATGTTTTTCAATTTTAAATTATTGAAATTTGAAAAAAGTTAAGAAAATATTTTACCAGTTTAAATTTGTTGGTGAGATTAACAAATTTTGACTGACTTGAAAAAATATTTCTTGTTTTTATCTGAGTGAAATAAAAAAAGAATAAAAATAAATTTTAGTAATTTTTATTAATGAAATAGTTTAATTATATTAAGAGAAGAAATTTATTTGAAACATTTTTATTTATTTTTATTTTTTATGAAATGCTGATGTAACAAAATCAAGTGATTGAAAACAGAGCAGTAAGAAAGTGTAATTAAAGGAAATTGCTGAATAACTATTAGGCCGTTTAAAATGTGTTAGGCCAAAATTAAAATCTTATTAATTAAATCCTAATCTGAAGAATAGATAGATTACCTAGAATTATCAAACTTTACTTTTTATTATCTTTCTCTATTGTTCTAAGTTGTTACAAAAAATCTATTAAATCTATTAAATTGGTTGATCGAAAAAAATTATAAAAATTATAATTAAAAAAAAAAAAAATTAATCTTATTGCATTATTTTTCTTACTCTTTAATTAAATTTACACAAGCTAAATTTTTTTTTTCTAACGTAACAAATACTTTAAATAATTTTATTTACCGTAATTACAGAACAGTCTGATTCAAAACATTCACGTTTTATTTGAAGGTTTACTTAACCAAGTGGTAAAGAGAATTACATTAGATGGTACTTGTTCCAATGTACAAACCTAGTTTTCTTCTTTCCTTGTTTGTTTGTTTCTCTCTCTTTTTTTTGTTTTAAACTGAAGAAATACCCAAACAATTCAACTCTTTTCAAATATTTATTTTTCAATTCATTTAAACATTTTATAGTGTTGCAGATCTTTTTTCAATTTTCTTAAAATATTCATTATATTTAAATTAATGAAAAAAACATATAAAGAAAAAGGAGTTTCAGTAAGAAACATATTTTTTTTTATTTCTAAAAATACATATTTTTTAACCTTTTTCAGAAAAAAAAATTAATTTACTATTAAATTGATTTACCAAGTATATTCTATACAGCTCCATAAATTTGCATTAAAAACCTGATTGCTAAAATTGTAATTAAAAAATGATAATTTTATAAATAAGAAGTAATTTTGACGATTCCATTTGCCAGTATAAACTGGAAAATGCTTGTATTCCAGAAGAATAAAACTAACATCAGTTCTGGAAACTGCCAGATGTGGCCAGTGTCTACACGACAGAACTCACTGCAATTCAGCAAGCTCTTCGCTACACTGAACACTATTGCGAAGAGAGAGTGCTAATATGTTCCGATTCATTAAGTGCACTCGTTGCAATTCGGAACAAGAACATTAAGGATGTCCTAATTGCAAACATCCTGTCCATTTTATACGTACTAAAACAACGAGGACAGCGATGCGTCTTTGTATGGACTCCGGGGCATGCTGGTATTACAGGTAATGAAATCGCAGACGAAGCTGCCAGAAAGGCAACAGTCTGCGATGATTTGGATGCATTTCCTGTAAGAGTGGCAGATGTTAAAAACCGTCTAACAAACATAGTAAAAAACAAGTGGAATGCTGAATGGAGGAGTTTAAATACAAAATTACACTCGGTAAAAACTTCTCCTTATAAATGGAAAAGCGACTTTAAGTTGACTCGCCGTGAACAAGTAGCGGTGACCAGACTTAGAATCGGTCACACGCGATTAACAAATTTATATTTGTTAACCGGCGAAGTGAGACCAATGTGCGGTGTTTGTAATGAAACACAGACATTCAAGCATCTGATAGAAGAGTGTACCATATATGAGGACCTCAGAAAGAGGTTCCGTCTTAAAAATAATATTAGTGCTGATCTGGATAATGGAAATGAAGAAAATATAGTTGCATTTTTACACGCGAGTGGACTTCTTAAAAGTCTATAAAATGAAAGTTTAAAGCTGTGATAAAAGATTCTCTAAGCGGTAGTTTTATATATATATATATATAAAGAAAGAAATGGTATTGATAAGTTGAAATTTTAATTTCATGGTCTTTTGAGAACCTTATCTCAAATTTTAATATCGGGGCCCTTTACATCCCGTAAGTGTTTGTGATTGTCCTGTTTTTTATATCTTAATGTATATTGTGAAATTTATGTTTTTTAAATAAAATGTAAGGGCCCTGTACACCCTTACATATGACGATCCTGATGGAGATAATAATTTCTTTTAAAGAATGTGGAGGGCAATGACCTTTGCAGTCGATGCCCATAAAAATTCAGAAAAAAAAAACATCAGTTTTAGAGTCAGTCAGAGAGGAATAAAATTACCAACGATTTTTAAGTTAATATACTACTAATAAATAAAAACTGTGTGATCTACATTTATACAGTTTAACAGTTGTCATATCCTTCTTTGACCATAATATCTCTTTCGTTGAACAAAAAAGATGAAATGAGGATAGTTACAAATTAATAAAAACAAAAGAAATCACATCTAAATTAATCGTTTTTTAAAGTTAATTTTCAGGTCCTTTAAATGATGTTTCAGTTGTGACAAAATTTTGTAATTATACAGATTGTTACATATTAAGGTTAGAAAAATTCTTATGTATGAAAATATTGAATAGTAATGTAGTGTACATAATAGTATAGTAGTGTTCAATCAGTGTTGTGCCTATTTAACATAAACTTTTGTGAGTTCGTAAATTTCCTATTGTTAAGAAAAATCTTGATTTTTTTGTTACATTTTCAATTGGTTATATTTATGTACCTTTATCAGAATTATTTTGTGTAAAATAAATACTTACCAAAACGAAACGGAAATAAATTTTAAAATGTTAACAATATTATATAAATTTTACAGATAGTTTCAAGATCTCTAAATACTTGAGTAATATGAAATTTATGAAAATTAAAGTTTGATTAAAATAATAAATATATGTTTTATTAAAATATCGATGTTTGTGTTTTAGTCAATACATTCTTTTCGATTTGTTATTATTTATATTTATAATTAATAAAATATCAATTATTTATATTAATATTAATATATTAGATAAATAAATATTCTTTTTATCTAATGGTAATGGGAATATATATTATTCGATTTTATTCTTAAAAATGTTAGTTTTCGAACTAGCATAATTAAAAAAAATTTTCCGGACAACTGAAGATGTTGATATTTTCGGAAAACGTTTATTAGAATTATTTTTATTGATTTAAATGCAATTAATTTGTTATTTTTAATAACTAATATTCCCATTAATTTTTAAATGATTTTTATCAAACAAAATTATGATTGGCCAAGAAATATAAAAAATACTTTTACTTAAGTTCTTGGAAAAGTTTTTACATAACAAACAGTTTAAAAAAAATAAATTATGCCGATCTTCATGGCAGAGTGGTAGCTTCTAAGCTTTTCATCCGTGTATATCGGGTTCGAATCCCGGTCAAGCATGGTATTCTTTATATTCCCAAATTTCTATCGGAATAATTATTATAGCAATTGAAATCGATGAAACTAAAAAAAAGGTATTTCTTACACTTTGTTTTGGTCATTATTTTTTATCCTTTTTTTGTATAAAATTAAAATTATAATTATAATTCATGTTTTTTTTTATGCCCATTACATTAGTTATAAAGTTGATTGGCATGTATACTGTGTCTTGTTTGGAAGTCGAGAGTGGGCGATGAAGGTGAGCAAGAGGAACTGGATTGTGGCTATTGATATGTGAATATGGATAAGAATAGAGAAAGTATGATGAATTGATAAAGTTATAAATGAAAAAGTAACAAATAGGATTAAAGAAGAAAGAGCAGTTATGCAGGTTGTAAAAAAAAAAAAAAAATAATGGTATCCGATTAGGATATATGGTTAGATGAAGTGAAATCTTGACAACTTATTGGAAGGATCAGAAGAAGGAGACACGAAATTTAGAAGACGAAAGATTAAGTAAATAGATAAGGTGAAAATTGGAAATTACAATGGGATGAAAGGTGGAAGGTTTGGTACAGAAATAAGTGGAGAAAGGACCTGCTACTAGGCAGAACACTGGATGATGATAATGAAAGTTAAATTTGATAAATGGCAAAAAAAAAGAAATATTAAAGCCATAAAAATTAAAATGAATTCGAGGTTTATTTACTTGAAAAATAAAGTTAAATTATTCATATTTTGAATTTTTAATAAGAATTATATTTATACGTTAAAAAAACCTCTTGAAACGTTATACTATTATAATTCACAGTTTTATTTTTTGAATAAAAGGATAAATGCCATTTTAAAGATTATTTATAATTCACCCGCCGTTTTACTAAATGTATTTTATTTAAAATATTGTTTATATAGTCCTCTATGAAGGGAAATAAATTTACATTATACAGAGTTATAACTCTCTTAAATTCGTATATGAATTTAATGGGGGAATTGTACGGCGGTTATAACTTGTTGATCGCACGGACCAGTTTTGATTCCTGTTATAATTAAACTTGTTCTATACTATATATCTCGATACATTCACTCCTTAAATATATTACTCGACGAATTATCTTGTCGGTGTATTTATAGATGAATTGTATGACTGTTTGGTACGATACAATAATACTGTTTGGTTGAAATAGACAAGAGTTGATAGCAGGAGAGTTATAATTTTAGGTCAGAGAGAGAGTAATTCAGTCAGGGGAAAATCGACTATAAGAGTCAAAAGATAGAGCGAGAGAGATTGAGGAGAGGTACTGTGAGATTCACAGCCTTTTGCACATAAATCTTCCAGTTAACGGAGAATTATACATTCGATCCAAACCCAGATCTGACTAACAAATCAGCACTGTTAGTATTATATTCTGTTTGTGTGTTGGTGTTTGCCGCCGCCACACACCACCACCGTCACAACCATACTTATCCTCATTCTGTTGTTACTACTGCTATTACTACTACAGTTGACTGTTATTGGCTTATTGTGACTCTCTCTCTAGCCCTTTAATTCCATCTTTTTCAAGCTCCTAAATCAACAACAAAAAGGAATACAAACATCACAACTTCTAGTTCTGTTGTAACGTTTAATAATATGACATAAGTTATTTGATTTTCTTCTTTATTAATTTCACTAATAAATATATCTAACTTATTTAATATCTTGATATTAAAATAATAATATTATTATAAATAATATTTAGAAGGCACAATAAGTTATTTTATTTTTATTTTTATTCTAATTTTTAAAATTAAACGTTTTATATTTACCCAGAATTGTAACGAATAGCAGCAACGATATGATTGTCAAACGAAGAATGAGTGTTTACATGATTCTTGTCAAACCTTTATGATGTATTCTATTAATTAGCGTTTCTTTATATATGTTCGAAATAAACTACTGTTGATGATTTTTAATTGAAAAATGATGAGTATCATATAAGAAAAGCATTCGATTACTGACTGTAAGTTACTTTAGTTCAAACTCTATCGTTATATTATAAGCAGGAATGCAATTAAAATTATCAGGAACAATTAATTTTTATTTAATTTACTAAAGTATATCCTCCAAAGTGTGATTAGGGATGAAATTGGTCTGGTTAAATTAAAAGTAAAGGTAATTCAACATTTTTTTAAACTGTGATAAGTAATAAAGGATTGGTGAATTAATTACAAAATATAAAATTATTGATACAAGTTTTCTTGTAAGTCTAATAACAGGCTACCACAATTACGTACAGCTGAATGATTGCGATGTTGTTAATGCGCCCAACTGGTATTCACAGCTATAAGTTGTTATATAAGGTTGGTTTTGAAGGGTTAAGACTGGGTAAGGTAAAAGAGTGTAAGTTTTAATTTAAACAAAAATGGAAATGTTGATAGAATTTGCTGTACTAATATATTCTGTTTATAAATGTACTAAAAATTATGTAATGGTATAGGAATACAATTTTAAAACAATTTTCGCTCGTACGGTCAGTACGACTAGTGTAGCCGCGAGGCTTAACGCAATAGGTAGCCAGTCAACGAGACCGAGTTACATTTTTATATAAAATAAAATTTATTATTTATATATTTTAATTATATTTCAATATTTTTTTTTTTTTTTTAATTTTATGTTAGTTAAAACCGTGAAGGCTTATGAATCAATTATTTGTTGATAATTCATACTGCAGAAGAGGAAAGTAACTCGTTTCAATCTCTATAACACCTCGTACTGCTAGGGTTTATGCAGACGATAGACTAATAATAGCAATAATTATTATAATAATAATAATGAAGAAAAATAGTTTTATATGATGAACGGACGGAAAATACGTAATTTAGAAGCATTATATATTTCCTTTTGAATCGAGTGGTAGCATCTTGGCCTTTCATCCGGAGGCCCTGGATTCGAATCCCGGTCAGGCATGGAATTTTTCATACGCTACAAATTTCTCATAGGGCAAATTGACCAAAACAGTCGGTGCCAATCATCTAAAAACAAAATAAATAAAAAATTAAATTTAGCAATTAATAAGTCAACGAATTCAAATAACTGATAAAATAACATTAATATTAAACCCAATTTAATTAATAAAAAAAAATAATAAAATAAAACTGTAATAAATTAAAAGATAAAGTTATTACATTAATAAATAAATATTTTAAAATAAGTAAATTGATGGTTAAATAAAAAAAAAAATATATTTGATTGCATCGGTAAATATCGTTTATCATCGGTAAGATTCGTTGTGGACGACGTAATCGACTAGTAGTGTTGACTACCTAGTAGTGTTGTCCTACGCGTTGGACAGTGGTCGAGAGGAGTTACGTGCGCAAGTTCAAATAGGTATGTTTAACTTGTATAGTAAAAATTAGGCTGGTGCTAATTGCACAATCGTACTATTTAGTGATTTAGTTATGTTGTGTCTTGTTAATTTATCTCTTTGTTATTATGTTAGTTATCTTGTAACTGAAACTTACATTTTTTTAATTAAATAACATACATTATATATTTAACTATGCGGGTTTCTAATTTTTAACTTAAAAATTAACCGTATTAACATATAACATAGTGGTATGTCAAGGCAAACAATGTATTTTTTTTTTAACTTTACACTCATTTTTGTTACGAGTATTTGCTCGTATATTATATAACAGAAGGAATATAGAAATGTATTAATATCATTCGAATTCCCGGAATTTCTTTATTTCTTGATATTTTTTGATATCGAATACCAAAAATACTAAAAATTTGATTGTAAAATTAGTTATGTATGTATGTACATTTTTTAGGTTTTATAAGCTTTGCGTCTATTGTTGTTTCCAAGACACATTTGTTTATACATTATTTTTGAATTGTTTGTTTATATTCCACAAATTCGCTGAGTATGGAACTTACAACCTTCCGAACATAAGGTTCGTACTCGAACACTACTAGTTTACATTAAAGCAAACAACATTTAGCACATGTATTCTTGTCACCTATAACAGCACTTTTCAACAACGGTTTTACACCGCACTGTTACACAGAAACTAACAGACCATCACATTTACTTTAAAAAGAAACATAAAATAGTAGAATGTTAACGAAATACAAACTTTTACTTACCATTTTGCAATTAGGACATCCGAAAGCAGTACATGCTTCTTTTCGATTTTAGGTTTCTTTTAGAAATTATGCACACACTTAACTCGTACATTTAAGATATTCTACTCACTTAACTAACTGAAGCTACTTTAATTACCTCCAATAACGGAACATTATTGTGTAATTAAATTAATTTTTGTGCCCAGAATATTTTGTTAACAATAGTCAACATCAGATCGCTATTATAGCCGTACTTGATGGCACAGGTAACACTTTTACAAATTTGTTTATCTACAAAATTTTTAATCATTTAATTTGATGATTTAAACGATATTCCATCGTATTTTAATATAAGTCAACGAGAAATAACAAAAAACAGGATGCGGAGCACATAAGAGAAAAGACCATAACTAAATAGTTAGGATTAAAATAAGAATGTAATAAATATCTCATGCTTATTTTAACCCGTAATTGTGAAATTTACTACAGGTGCTAACGCATTATGGAGAATGATTCTATTTATTTAATTTTTTTTAAAAGTCGGTCGAGAAAATGGGAGAAAAAATAGTGATACATGAGATTTTTATAAAGTTGGGAATAAAGTAATTTTATTGTAGGAGAGGGTTTAATATCCCGTAAAATATAACAGATAAAATTTCAATCTATTATTTTAAATTTGTTGTTTTACTTACATGTTTACATTAATATATATACCGAGTAACTAAATATGCTACATCTACAGTAGATTTGACATTTGCGAGGTGGAAAACACTGTTATGAATTGACAGTATCTAGTGAATGAAACTGTTAATTTAAAAAATTGTAATCTCTGTTAGAAAGATCTATTAGCGAGTAAGGAAATTTATGATTTTGCATCAAAATTAGACCATTTATAGTAATAATAATAATGTTTATAATCATTATTAAAAATTAAAAGAAATTGTTTCATTATAATATGATTTAAAAGTGTTCTAAATTTGGATTAATTTATTATTTCATTCGACATGTTTTACTTTGGTGTTGCAGTGAATCATTTTGATAGATAACTGGAAAAAATTGTTGCAATTAGAAAAAACGATACTTACGTAGGTTAAAGTTTTTTTTTTCATTTACGAATGAAGCTGAGTTTAATTATTTTTTAAATATTTCTTATTAGGGTTATAAAAAAATAGGGTATTTACGTATTAACGCCACCCCAGCTTTATTTAAAAACAAAGTACTCAATCGGATTTCGGTGGAAAATAAACAGTCTCTTTATTAATTTTAATAAATGGTTATTAATATTTATTTATTTTATAAATCTAATTTAACCAAACTTAACCTACGCTCGCTTCGCTCGCTAACCTTGACTAATTAACACCGTAATTTTTTGAGTATTTATTTAATAAATTCAGTAATTATTGCAATTATTTATTATTTAAATAACCAAAACACACCTGTTAATTAGTCAAGGTTAGCGAGCGTAGGTTAAGTTTGGTTAAATTATATTTATAAAATAAATAAATATAACTATTTATTAAAATTAATAAAGATACTGTTTTGAATTAATGTTAAACAGATATCGGCCCATTTTCCACCGAAATCCGATTGACTACTTTGTTTTTAAATAAAGCTGTAGCTGCGGTGGCGTTAATACGTAAGAACCAAAAATAATAATACACTAACCAATCTCTTCAGAATTTTTTTAAACAAGTTTCTTTAATATATTTGTTTGATAAAATGTACAAAATTTATAAAGCACTTTATTTGGAGCAAAATGACACCTCATTTGTAAAAATTCGTTGACAAATAATCGAGTAATTGCAGACAATTAACCCGGCAATACGCTTGCGCGATCATAATGCAAGCTGATAATTTTTTGCCTTTTTTATTTCCTCCACAAAATTAATAAAACTTATTAATAATAATAGTAAATTAATAACCCACCTGGCTGGTCTAGTGGTAAACTTTTCATCTTAAATCAGCTGATTTCGAAGTCGAAGTTCTCTGGTTAAAATCCTATTTTTGGGATTTGAATACTACATCGTGGATACCGGTGTTCTTTGGTGGTTGGGTTTCTATTAACCACAAGTCTAAGGAGTAGTCGACCTGAGACTGTAAAAGACTACACTTTATCATCAATATCACGCTCGTTCATCCTCAGAAGTAATATCTTATTGAGATTTCGGAGGCTAAACAGAAAAAGAAAACTTTAAAAGTGATATCGTAAGCATTTAATTAAATCTTTAATACTAGGGTATTAGTTTCCTATATTTTTTTCTAATTTAACCTTCAAAAGATTATGTTACGGAAAATATAATTTTATAAAAATATTATTTTTTCTGAAATAGTGGAATGCTGATTAATTTGATAAAACGTTTACAAAAACATTTTTGAGTTTTTAAGTGGAGAATAAATTAGTGCACCTTGTTATTTTAAATTGCATTTTGAAATAAAAAAAGGAGTTCGTTTTAGAAAAAAATTGTTGTAACTTGTTAAAATTGTTAATAACTATAAAAATGTGTTTCTGTGATTCATGATTAAAACTTTGTATATTCTGTTTTTATTATATTTTTAACGTATTACACGGAAAAATTGCTACAGTTCCAAATGTTTTTCTATTTGAATTCACTTTTTTAGTTACTTTTTTTTTACACAAATAAATACATGTAATCTTAATATATATATATATATGTGTATACATATATAAATAATCTGGACTTAATTATTCTACATGTAATGTATTGCCTCATTTTATAGAGCAAATGACATTTTTGTTAAAATATTTTTAACTTTTAACATTTTGTGAGAAGTTAAAAAATAAAGACCCGGCGCATACGATTTATTATATTCGCTCGTTTTAAATATATGTTTAAGCAAAATAATAAAAACATAATCATTTTCTTTTATTTGCTGTAAAAAGACAAAGACTTCGTAGAATGAGTGTAATCATAGAGTTCACGATATTTCGTGCAGCAAAAATTGCATG
This sequence comes from Lycorma delicatula, assembly GCF_047948215.1. Classification (NCBI taxonomy): domain Eukaryota; kingdom Metazoa; phylum Arthropoda; class Insecta; order Hemiptera; family Fulgoridae; genus Lycorma; species Lycorma delicatula. The sequence goes on along the minus strand of NC_134463.1, from coordinate 15,071,647 downwards.
CATATCATACTCTCGTGTAAAAATCCTAATTGTTAGTTGAAATGTAACAAAAGTAATAATAATAATAGAAGAAAATAAAAAAAATTTAAAGAAAATCATATTATCATGAAAATTATCTTCTATCTTTTTAAAACATATTAGTAACCAAAGAAAAAAAAAATATAATGAAAGAATAAGAATGAATTAACTTTTCCATTATATTTCTCTTTATCATTTCTTTTTATTGATCAATATTCATGTCATCTGTTATTTTATTGAATAATTTTTTAAAACATATGTCATGTTTGAACACCTGCAATCTTCACATCCCTTTGATTGATCGTAATAAATTGTAATCTTTTTATTATTTTTTAATTATATATCGTAGTTTGAGTCTTAGATATGTTTTAAATTGTACTACTCATTTTTTATTGATGAAAGATAAACAAGAAATTCTACCTCAAAATAAAATTACAAAAATTTTCTTGTTTCTCCACCTTCTTTTTGTATTTTTTTTAATGATATTCTAGTATTAAAAGAAAAAAAGAAAGTAGGTAATCTTTTGGAATTTTCCCGAAAACATTTTCTGTATTTTTTTCCTGTTTAGCCTCCGAGAATCTCCCTCAGGTACTATTTCAAAGGATGAAATGTATGAGTGTAAGTGAATTGTAGTCTTGAACAGTATCAGGTCGATTTCCTAGATGTTTGGTTAATTAAAACTCGACCACCAAAGAACACCGGTATCCGCGATCTAGTATTAAAATCTGTATAAAAGTAATTGCTTTTGCTAGGATTAGATCTTTGAAATTCTCGATTCGAAATCAACTGATTTACGAAGACGCGTTCATCACTAGACCAACTCGGTGGGTTTAATATCAATATAACGTAACTTCTTTTTTTTTTAACGTCCAGGACCACCGTTAGATATTGTTTCAGAGGATGAGATGAATGGCAGTAGCGTGTGAAAAGGCCATGTCTGACCGGGATTCAAACCCGGTACCTCCGGATAAGTGTCACTCGCGTTACGGAGGCCGTCAACCAAACGTAATCTACGCTCTAACCTCGTCTAATTAACTTTATATATTAAAGTTAAAATACAACAATGATGCAATCTTTAATGATAATTTTGTTGGATTCTTATTTATGTGAATTTCTATGTCCCCAAGATAAGTATCAGGAAGATTGTCTCAATTTGATACTTCAACATGTTAGTGAGTTGCATTCTGTAGTATAATTATCGTATCTTTAGTAAAACAAGTTGTATTTTTAGAAGTTATTCTAATTATGATTTATAATAAATGTTATTTAAAAATATATTATAGGAACTTTTAATTATACTTTTTTCCAAAATAATTTTATTTAATCATTAAAACACATGTATTTTTAATGAACTATGATATTTCACAATATTACAAGTACATATCGTATAAAAAAAAAACAACAGAAGGTTTTTGGAGAGGATATTCCGATGGAGTGCCACAATGTATTGTAATGGTTAAAAATATTAAGTATTCGTTTTGTTTACATTTCCTGAAACCTAATGTCTACTTTCTCAAATATTTTAAGATAAAGAAATCTAGATCACAACTCTGTGTTTCTTTGTTTGTTTGTTTGCGTGTGTGCGCGTGCGTTTTTATTTCCATTTTTTAAATTTTATTATCTCTGAAAAGAGTGAATGCATAATAATTAAATCTGGTTTAATGGCTTGAAAATGGAAATTGAGTTTTTCAATGAAAATGTGAACAGAATTTTTTTAAGTCGATTGAAAATATTCTAATAAAACTTGAAATGTCAATTTATTTTAAATATCATAATCATATTAGATCCTTTTTTATGTGTTAAGTAAAAATTAATCAACCTCTTCTTTTACAAACAAAAAAAAATATTTTTTGAGTATTTCAATGATCCAAGAATCACTTTTTAAAAAAATTAATAATTAATAGCAATGGAAAAAAATTAAAGCTCATAAAATAAATGTTTCCCAACTATAAAAGACCTTTCTCGTTTTAATTTTTGAATGGAGATTCAGGTTTAAGTTATTTAAGAGCGAAACATTTTTGATCCCCTAATGAAGAATACTAATGAATGCCCAAATACTTCAAACGTAAAAATTTTGAGTACTAAATTATTTGAATTTTCCAACTGTTTAGGTACTCCTAGTTCATAAATAAAAAGAAAAAAAACACTTAGAGATAATTCTGTATGTATGGATGCATTTCTGTATTTGTATTGACAACTGTTATTCTACATCTGTAATTGGTGAAGGTATTATCATGAAATTGGTATAGTGAAAACTGTACAACTTATTTAGGGTTCTATCAATTTATTTTTGTAAAAAATGCTACCATATTTAAGGATACCTAATTGATTAAATTATTTTAATTTAGAATAACTTTTTATTATACATTTTTATATGAATTTACTTTCATGTCTCAATTCTTTGAAATTTTAATGAAAATTTTTATGGTACCGAGGACCCGTGAAGTTTGACTGGTTTTAATAAAGGTGGACATTTCGTAACCATGTGAAGCTTTTTCATAATATATAACATGTTTTATTTTACCGATATCTTTTCAGTTGTACGTATTTACCAATAGTAAATTTGCCGATTATGAATGATAAAATTAAAAAGTCCGAGGAATACACTATCAGAGGCAGGAATCCGTGTGAATATATTTTTAATTAAATTTGGTCAAATAGATATACTTTTATCTTGTTATTTTATTATATTATTTACTCTTTCATCTTGAAAATCTCTGCTCTATCACATTTTTCCTACTTAAAGGATTTTAGAGAAGTGAGGGTAGGATAAACAAATTCTCGGGTTGGGGCGATGACTTCTCTTCTATATATTATGAAGAAAACGCCTCTGATTTAAAGCATGTTTAGGCCATCAAAATAGTTTTATTTGTAACATACATAAATGTACTAGCCGGACAGGACTCACTTCGTTCGCCCGACCGTCTGTCTGCGCTCCTTGGACCCACGATGCGTTTGTTAGCTTAGTAGTTGTGAGAATGTATCTGTAAAATATTTTATATTAGAGGTAAATAGATATATAGATATTCTTTAAAGAAACAAAAATTAACCGTTTTACTTCATTATATATTTGTTGCCATAGTGACAGAAATATAATGAAGTAAAAGGATTAATTTTTGTTTCTTTAATGAATATGTTTAATATTAATCCCAAACAGGGATACGACCGTTATCTGTAACTTAAAATCTTCCTTGGATAACACAGTATATCTTAATAATATAAAAGCAATCAGTTGTTTGGTTCTTGCTTGATGCTACTACAAACAAACGGACAGATCTGCAAACATTCACGTTATTATAAAGATAATAATTGAAAATACCATTGTTTTGACTCGAATAACTTGTAATATGCGATAACTGAAGGTTTGGCATAGACATAGATTTGACTTAACATCCAAATACGATGGATAAGATATTAAATTTTTGAACAGATATTAATTTTTAAAATAGCATCAATTAATAACATAGAAGTCAGTATAACTGACTTCCCTTTACTGTTCTACATTCGGTAGAAGCATTTGTTGTAGTAAACCTAAGTGATCCCAAAAATATTATATCGCTGGAAAGGATAGTTATATAAGAAAACGTTTAGAAACAATGCTTTTAAAAGTACTGCGTGCGAATGCATAATATTTGACTTTCAATGTACGTCAGTATTTATCGTATCAGAATATGTTAATTCATGTTTAAAATAATAAAAATTATAAAAATATGAAGCGTCTTGTAATTTTTTTTCGAACTGTAAAATGTGCAAGATTTTCGCTAAATAACCGATTATTTACTCATTTTAACCCCTATAAAACTCTCCAAAAATAAATTCCGCTAGTAGTTTCAATTTTTTGTAACAATAATACTTAAGTATCTCTATTAACGTTTATGTGTAGGTGATCGGATGTTACCAAGTATCAAATACGCAGAGTCAAGCAATTTCTTGTTAATTTTTCTTCAACTAATTTAAAATATATTTTGAAATTTAATAAATAGAACCTTTTGCCGTTATTAACGTTTTGTGTTCTAGGTGTACTTTATCAGCCATGTATTTCGTACTTTCTATATTTTTTTATGATAAAAAAGAAATTATGCAATTTTTGACAACCATTTTTGTCCTTTTTAACTTCCTTGTACGACGTAAAGGAAGTATTGTGATCGCATAAAATTACGGTATTCAGATTTCTTCGAAAATATCCATTTTAACCATCCCTGAATCCATTTTGAGTAGTTTCGGCACGACATCTGTACGTACGTACGTACGTATGTATGTATCTCGCGTAACTCAAAAACGATTTGCTTACATGTTGAAATTTTTTATTTTTACTGTTGTAACATCTAGTTATGCACCTCTTCTTTTGATTGCAATCGGCTGGACTAAAAATGTTCAAAAAAGCCCAGAATCCAAAAGTTTAGATTTTGGACTTTTTATTAACTGCAGTAATAAGCTCTCATTGAGAGCTTTTCAACGGTACATCATATGTGGTACTTATTTTCATTGGTTCCAGAGTTGTAGCCAAATGGAATTTTAATTAATGAAATATTTGGATCTTAGAAGGGGACGGCACATCGGTTCGAATCAGACTTCATCTCCTTTTTTGTAACTTTTTTCTAATTTAAATTTATTGATTTATTAACCTCTGATTGTAAAAAAAAAAATTACGATAAATAATTATTCAATAATAAAAAAAAAAAAAATATCAGAAGTTATTAATGAAATAAAATTTTATGTACTTTTCATTAAAAAAAAAAATTATATGTAATTTAATAGGCGTACAAGGAAGTCATGTACTGACCACATCAAATTTTTAATTTTAATAAAAATTCAAACAAAATGTTTTAGGTTGCTAGTGTTCGGTAAGTCTGTTTTTACATCAACAAAGAAAGAAATTAGAAAATTTTCATTAAAGTTTTTGTTTTTTTATAAAATTAATCTTTATATTAATAAAAGTTTTTTCGCTATGAATTATTTTATATTTTCCTTTACCAATCCATGAAAAAGTATATTTTATTTGTCTTAAATTTTCAATCAATTTGCATTTAATTTATATTGTTGTAAGAAAACGCATCGTGTTGGTCTAATGATAAAAACATCGATCGTCGCAAATCAGTTATTTAACAGCTGATTTTGAAAATTGAAGGTTCTGAGGTTCAAATCGTAGTTAAAGTAATTACTTTCAAACGGATTTGAATACTAAATAGTGAGTACCGGTAGGTAGGTAGGTAGATAGTGAGTACAGATGGTAGGGGTTCAATTAACCACACTTCTCAATAATGATCGGCTACAGTCTGTATAAGACCATACCTCATTTACATGCTATACATTCATCCTCATCTGATTGGGCTGTGTGGTTGTTTAATGATCACAAATTGAACATATTTCAGCATACATATTAGGAATAGAAAATAAAATGGACAATCATATTTTTTTTTCGGTTAATGTGGAAAAATAATTAGACAAAACTTTACACTTTTTATTAAAATTAAATTTTTTAAATGAGTTCAGTGAGATGAGCTGATCCCAGCTTTGAGTTATTTTGTAGGTTCCTCACCTTAAGATTCAGTGGTGAAATTATTACTATAAATTAATATAATTTATTTAGAATATATAATAAATGAATTCATATATACGACATGTTTATTTATTGTTGAGGAAAAGTTAATATTAAATTAAAATTAGATTTATACTCCCTTGGACTGATTCAAGAAAAACTGTAATAATTTTATTTTTATCGCAAGTGTATGTAATGGTAAGCATAATATAAATTTTAGCTACAGGTTCAACTCGAAGGTTATACAGTATTTTGTGGATTACGTAAGCGTTACGAAAAAGTTTAAACATATTTTCTGTTACGAAATTGAGAAATATATGTTGAATATGTATCATTTATTTTAATAATAGTTTTTCCATTACCTCTTTTTCATGAATATTTAATTTTTAAACGATTAAACCTTTTGAATAATGTAAAAATAACCGAAAGGTAATATTTTACTAGAAACATATAGAATCTTTATTAAATTATAATGTTTTTTTATTTAGAAAAAACCTATTATTAGAGGCCGGTGCAATTTATTTCGCATCGACCTTAGTATAGAGGTAGTTTTTAATATTTCACTTTTCCTTTACGGTTCTGATCACTGCCAGAGGATGGCCGCACCATTGGTCGATGGCTTTTGTCGCGCTGACAGCACTCACCAGCTCTCTCTCATAATTGCTATCGATTCTTCCAACTCTGATGAAAGACAGCTACCCCTACCTCAACTATCTACTCTTCTGTAAACCCTTCACCAACATCTATCCATCTATCGTTCCCGTTGGGGTTTAGGAGGGGACATCAAGCCTTTTAAATCTTCCCCCTTGCATTTCAATATAACCTCTCTTCCCAAACATTGCTTTATTTTTCTCTACTTTCCACATCAGGCTATCTTTCTTTGAAACATATTCCATCTTTATTCATTGTAAATTCTACGTTTGAGTTTCAAATCTGTGTTATCATTTGAATATTGTCATAAGAAAATTATAAATGGGGGAAAATATATGAGCTATTACCTGAATTTTAATTAAAATTAGATTATTAATACTTTTTATATGAGTATTTTAATTATAGTAGAAGTTCAATATTAATGGAGGCTTGATCATCCAATTCTTTTCATTAAACTGACTGACTGATTTTATAAAAAAATATTTTTATATATATTTTTACGATTTATATTTTTTGAGTAAATTTTTAATTAAATGTTAACGTTCAGAAATTTGGTGATTTTTTTACTCAATATATTGTCCAAGTAGTTTATTTTCTTATATAATTTTTTCCTTGTAATAATATTTTTATAAGCATTTTTTTTTTTTTTTTTTACATAATTCAGGAATACTAAACGTTTTTATGCAACATATTGTTACACCTCTATCAGCTCTTGATTTTTAAATATTTTTGTAAATAAGAATCCGTTTTCTTTAACAAAAAAGTTTTCCCTTTCTTAAAAAATACATTCCTGTAGATAAATACAAACCTGAACAGTATTCAGCCTTGATATGTTTTGAGGATACACTGAACATTTTTAAACGGTTTCTTGCACAGCAGGTAACTGGATTCCATGGCCGAACTTGTATCGCTGATAATCTCATTCGAAGATGTACTGGTAGCGAGTAAGGCGGATGCGGAAACAGCGCTTATCTGTAAATGGCAGGAAAAGTGCGATCAGTAAACGAAAGGCAAATGGATCTAAAGATTAATTTCTAAAATTCAGAAATGACTGTACTGAAATCATGGAGAAATCCCAGCTCGATACCGGTCACTGGTGCCTCAAGGCATATCTGTGCGCTCGGATGCTGGAACTCTCTCCATGGAATATAATTATTGTGGGGAGGATACAACAGAACACACGGTGGTCATGTGCGAACGGTTTCTGCAGGATAAGTAAACGTGCCGAAGGGAGTTTGGAGTAATTGTCCCAGAGAACATCATAGGGACTACGCTACAGACCGAACGATCGTGGCACGTGTTGTCTAGAATGATGGTTAAGTTCATCTCAGAAACGGAAGTGGAAGAAGTCCAGGGGTGAATGATTACCTATGAGTCTTTCTTGGGGTACGTTCATATTAAACAGGTCCAACGCCAAGGTTATGGTAAAAATAATCTAGGTATGATTTTTTTTAATATAAATACCGCAAGATCCTGATGGGCTTGAAATGTAGTGCTACCAATGGGGGGTGCGGAGGGCACAAGACGTGCTGTGATAATACCAAAAGGTGGGTCCGGCATATCATGTTGTAAAAGGGAGGGGTTAATAGTGAATAGGCTCGCAAGGGTGAGATCCCCATTACCATGGTGTTCGAGATCACATGGTGCCTATTAAAGTTTTCTCCTCCAACGATAAAATAAAATAAAAAGTAACTTGGTACCGCGCCAACGAGAATCATTACTATATTTTTAAATTTCCATTTCTTTTATTCATCCACAAAATAAATTTTTCCACATTCTAGGCAGGAATTAGCGTTTCTCTCTCAATATCTTTCTTAATCATAACTTTTTCTCTCATGATATCAGTATTTTTTTATTTTTTTTTATGAGATTTCGTATGAAATTTGTAGCGTTTGAAAAATGCCATGCCTAAGCGGGATTCAAACCTAGAATATCCGCAAGTAAACCCAAGACGCTACCACTCCGCCACGTAGATCGGCACATCGGTATTGTGTCTGTTCTTCTTTCCATTTTTCCCGATGTATATTTTTTTCAATCAAATTTCTTTATATGTAATTCCAGTATAGCGCATGTCCATTCACGTTGCTTTTTTACTTCTAATTACCTTCTTAGCTTATCCTAATTAAAAACTAGATATCCTTTACTCAATCGCTTAATCATATTTTTTGCAGGATTTATCTACATCTCGTTTCAAACCTTCTTACATACTTTTCTTTTTGAAGATGCTTGTTTTTCTCCTGCAATAACACTATATTCCAAACAAACTCCGTTATGTGCCTCTTTTTCAAAATCATGGGTATAATTATTTTTGGTTTAAACTATTCTTTGCTATTTTTCCTACGATTTTGAATCCTGCTTCTTATCTTCACTGTTCAAATTGTAATCCATATTTTTATATTATTTTAAAACTAAAGTGCTCTTACATAGTAGAATTATTACCTTTCTGAAGTACAGTTGCATTCTCGTCATTTATTGTTTTTTTAATCCGTATTTTTCTTGTGTGTACTTGGCTTGCAAAATTTTCATTCAACTTTTAAATCGACTTCTAATACTTTCTACATTAAAGAATGCTTTCTTTTTTTTGGTGATTACCCACAGCCGTCTATATATTCATCTTTTATTTTCTCTCCTTCAACTAAAAAACATTTTTTTGAATGATTCTCGTTTATAATATTTTTGAATATGATTGTGATAACACTGATGGTACTTAATTCCACGACCAATATTTAACTACTATATATCCTCAATGACAACATGCCCTATTGTTTTCCTTAATAAAAGTAAGGATTAATATAAATTATTATTTGTTTTTATTATAAAATTATATTTATTATAATTGAAGAATTAAATCAAAATTTTAAGATTAGTTGACTTACAAATATTTATAATTAACGTTTTTTTTTTTTTTACTTAATATTAAAAAAATAATCCAGCAGAATATTGTGTCATAGTTGTATTGTGTTATATATAATTATGTTATGTATATTGCAATTAGCATTTCATCTATTATTTCAGTGTCATAAAATTCTAATGACATGACATGACACTGAAATAATAGATGAAATGCTAATTGCAATATACATAACATAATTATATATAACACAATACAACTATGACACAATATTCTGCTGGATTATTTTTTTTATTTATTTTTTTTTTTAATATATGTCATAAAATTCTAAATAATTTTGTTATTTGGGAAGTAAAATTACTAAAGATGGACGAAGCAGGAGCGATATAAAATGCCGAATAGCACAAGCTAAACGAGCCGTCAGTAAGAAATATAATTTGTTTACATCAAAAATGAATTTAAATGTCAGGAAAAGATTTTTGAAAGTGTATGTTTGGAGTGTCGCTTTATATGGAAGTGAAACTTGGACAATCGGAGTATCTGAGAAGAAAAGATTAGAAGCTTTTGAAATGCGGTGCTATAGGAGAATGTTAAAAATCAGACGGGTGGATAAAGTGACAAATGAAGAGGTATTGCGGCAAATAGATGAAGAAAGTAGCATTTGGAAAAATATAGTTAAAAGAAGAGACAGACTTATAGGCCACATACTAAGGCATCCTGAAATAGTCGCTTTAATATTGGAAGGACAGGTAGAAGGGAAAAATTGTGTAGGCAGGCCACGTTTGGAGTATGTAAAACAAATTGTTGGGGATGTAGGATGTAGAGGGTATACTGAAATGAAACGACTAGCACTAGATAGGGAATCTTGGAGAGCTGCATCAAACCAGTCAAATGACTGAAGACAAAAAAAAAAAAATTCTAATAATTTTTTATTAATACTTAATACTAGCTAAATAAAACGGCATTCCTCCAGTTTTATATTGTGTCCATTACCAGCAGAGGAAAAATTCTGATAAATTTAAGTGAAAATTCTGAAAAATATTTCCTCAAAAATATTAAACATTTTTAAATACGTAAATGTATATATATTCGTTAGTAAATTAACAAATAAATATTTAACACGTTGACGAAGTACTAGTTTTAAATTACAACAAAAAATTCTAAAAAATTGTTTTAATTTTTTCTCTTTTAATTTATTTTATTAATAACTACTTTCAGATAAAGGTTCCGAACTGGTGTTTGAAGTTTTTTAAGATTTATTATTTTTACAAAAAGTTAATTGGAATGAAATACAAAGAGCAAATTTCTCTAGTCGTAAGCGATTTCGTTTACAACAAAATCCACATGGAGAATTTAATTGACAGATTTACTATATTTCTATCTAAAACATCCATAAAAATGTGCGCACGCGCACACATAAACACATAAACAGGTTTCCTGTTTTATTTAATAAATAATAGATTTGAAATTGTTTCAAGTGCTTCATTTAGTATATTTCTTTTTTATTTGTTTCTCTCTATTCTTACACTTATTAATTTGTAACCATTATTAATTTAATGTGATTGAAGATTAGCAATCACATCTGATTGTAGAATTTTTATTTTCTTAATGTTTCTTGATTGTTTCTATTTACTACGAGATAACTCTCTTCAGTACTTATAATTAAACCATTCTTTTTCTACATAATAACTGATGCAATATTTTTTTATTTTTTTTTAGAAAATATGGTTTCGATATAATTAGTAAATTATTAAGATAAAAATAACTGTACTTTAAGATAAATAATTATATAGATTTTTATGAAATTTATTTATGTCTAATGAAAAGATAAATATAGAACAGAAATTAATATATGTATTAAATAAGTTTAAATTGATAATCTATCTTAGTTTGTCTAATTTCAAAATGTTTAATCAAAAAAGCTGATTTTACTAAATAAAAAATTAATTTTTAAATTACTGTAAAGGAATTTATCAGGTTATAGTGTAGACTGATACTAACTCTTTTTGCAATATATAATTTTTGTAAAATAATTATTTATTATTTTCAATAATTTTATAATGGATTTTATGATACATTTTTTGTAACAACGAAGAATTTATATAACATATTGAAGTTTAATAAAAAAAATAAATTAAAATTAACAAAAGTAAAATATTATTTCAATAATAAACTAATAAAACATCTTTAACTCACCGGGTTGGTCAATGATGGACTCGGCGTAAGTCGGGTGATTTTGAAGTCAAGAGTTCTATGGTTCAAATTCTAATGAAGGTTTTATACGGGTTGAAATACTAGCTTATGGATACCGGTATTCTTTGATGGTTGGGCTTCAGTTAAATAAACGTCTCAGGAATGGTCGGCCTGGGTTTGTTCAAGACCACACATTTACCGGTACGGTTACATTACACTAAAAAAAGTCCTTAATTAATGTAATTGTTGATGCGACTATAAATAAAAAAATAATCTATATGTGGTTTGTATAAATATTTTATAGTTCGAAAAAAATCATATGTGACATATATATACATATGAAATATGGATTTTATCTTAATTTTGAGCATCTGAATATATAAGTGCATCTGTAGAGTAAAAGAAATAATTTTATTATCAGAGGGTTAATTTACATTTAACAAAAAACGGCCTGTACAATCAATTAATTTCTATAAAGTTTTATAAGTAATTGTTTAAATTTAATTTCCTTATGAGTAACATTACTTTAGCAGCTCGTTTTTTATTATTGCCATTACAAAGGTTTTTATTCTCCTTTCTCTACTTTACTGCAGGGAGGCCCATCAAACATCGGAAACGCTGTCCTTATCAATTCAGTCTCAAATCGATAAGTTGAATTATTAAAGTGGTAATTTTTGTAAGGGTATAGTATACATTTGAAGAACAGGGTATAAGCTGAAAGTCTTAAGCTTTCTTAGGAGGGGCTAGAATATCTTTCTTCATCATTCTCTTCTTCTTCTTTTAGCTATGTCACCCCTTCATGGGCGTCCCCCGTAATAAAATAATATTGCCAGCTTCATAAAACAAACTGCCACCCTCGATCCAACTGACTGCCGCCTTCTAGACGATATCTAGAGGCTGTCCTCTTTACAGTCTGCTCCTCTCTCCCGTCCCATTTTCTTTCTGTATTTTTTTTTTATTCTTCGCCTATCCTTCTCACAATCTATTTCTCTTCTTTTATACAAATACCCATAAAAAAACCTTATTTAAATATTTTTCCTATTTACCTTAACAGCTTCCTTCTATTTCGTTTTGATAATCTATAAATAGATCACATATAATAAAGAACCTAATAGAATCAAATGCTTTAAAAATATTTTTAAATAAAATTTTACGGGTTTCATAAATCGTTATTAATATTTTTAATTGTTGTATTTTTTTTTTATTTATAATATTTTTTGTTAAATATCATTTAAATAATTTTCTTAAAATACATTTCCATCGTTAATTTTCTTTTGTTTCTTAAATAAAGAAAAACAATGTTTCTAAAAAATGAAAATTCTTAAATTTATAGGATGTTAACTAATAAAGACAAAACAACTTCTAGATGTATTTTATTATGAATAAACATTTTAAGCTCTCCTGTTTTTATTATTATTATTATTAGAAAATTGTGTAGTTTCATGTATAAGAAGGGTAAAATTTTCATTATACTCGTAATAAAATTAATTAAATATTTTATATGTAAAATATGAAAAGTGTTTTATTAAAAAAAATTTAGTTCTAAAAATTGATAAATAACAGTTAGTATTGCATGACTTTCCCGGATAAAACTTTTTAATAATACATAATTAAAAGAACCAAAAAACAGAAAATAAGGAAAAATTTCTTTAAAATATTCATATAGAGATTAAAATAAACAAATGCGCTTGAATAAAGTTTTTTCTAAATCTAACCACCCTTCAAGAAAGTCTAAAATAGGAAGAAAGTATTAAAAAAAACGTTCCTATATTTTAGGTCAATGGTTTATTGTTTTAAAATATTTGGCATTTCTTGATAGCTCTATATATGAAGTATATAAATTTTCAAAAAAATGTTTGAAAAATATTTAAATTGAAGGGAGAAAGAGTAAAAGAACCAATATATATATATATATATATATATATATGTCAATTTTAAGAGGTGATGATTGATTTCTTGAAAAAGTATTGTTTGGATTACAATACAACACACACACACATAAATATATTATTTGCATATATATATATATATATATATATATATATATATGCAAATAATTGAACCAAATTTGAAGAAAATCGGTCTGATCAATCCTGGGATATAAAGACAAAAGTAGTGTGACATACATTACGTCTAGTGTGAACAATGAAAATAAAAGCTTGTGTTGAAGAAGGTGGCGACTGCACTACTACCGAACCTGAATACATTTACACCCATCTAACACTACAAGAATAATAATCGTTGTACTTTTATTTATGCACGTTTAATTTATTACCGGTTTCATATTTTATTAGTTGTAATTCATTATTACGTAATTAGTTTTAATAATTCAATAAATAAAGATTGAAAAAAACGTTTTATTTTAGATTAAAAATCTTAACCAAGGCTTGAATGTATGTTGTATTTGTAATTACACTAAATTAGATGCACAAATTTATTGTATAATATTTAGACATTTATTTATTAAAATTTTTTTATTATTTAGAATTTTCAAATTGGTTTTTGGTAGGATTGTTTTCATTGTTGATGGTACTGTTGTTATTATTATTATTAGCACTTACTTGAAATTTTAAACTTATGTCCTGTTCCCGTGTAAGTTCACCATCTTCTCGCTCACCAGTGAACAGTAACTTGCACTACCACTGTCTAGATGTATGACAAATTTAGTTGTAATTTTAGTCGATATCGGTTTATCTTCTTATACTCAGTTTCAGCTTTTGTTTTATGTTCGCAATATCGTTTCCAATCACCTTATTCATTTCATTAATTTTTTCCTCAGCTAATTTTTTTTTATGTCTGACATTAAAAATGTTGTATTATTAATAACACCATATCTTTTCAGAGCCGGCCATACCAACCGATCGGATTTAAATCGTAATGATAAGGTGAAAAACGCAGAACCTGATCTCTGTGTTGTTTTTTTTTTTTTAATAGTTCATCAAAATAGTACATTTTTTCGAATTTCTACGTGATTTAATTGTATCGTATATTTGTGATTTTAACGTTGCCTTGTTAAACTAAATATTGTTCTTTTCTAACCAGTTAAGCATCCCACTTTTCTTATTACTACCTGACTCCTGACTACGTGAAATCTACTGTAAAATTACTCACACATTCCATCTTCTTACTACCTTTAGGTACTTATTAATAGTGAAGAATGGAATTTCTCATCCAGAAATAGTATAAAATAGAACATAGATCTGGTTGTTTCTTTTTATTCACTTTCACTTATCGTGGTCATCGCCTCTCTAGTAAAATTTCAACAACGTAATTATAACATTCAGTGTTAGAAACATACATTAGCAATGACTTTAACATTTAATTTCTGTTCCTTTATTTTGAAACCATTCACGATAGTAATTATTCAGGAAACAAATCTATTTTTCGAAAGAAAAAATTTGCTTTTTATAACCGATTTCTAACTTCGTTATTAGCTCGTTAAAACAAAACTATATAATAAAATATAGGAAACCAAGCTTTCTGTTTTTAGTTTCTGTTTTTACTTCTTTTTTTTTTTATCTTTCTGTTTTTACTTGTTACAACCGGATTCTCATTACAAATTAACTCATTATAAGCGAATTCTTCTGCATACGTTTTTCTCTTTAACTATTTTGTCTATTTTAGTAAAAAAAACAAAAAAACATAAAAGTAAGTCTTTCATGAATATTATATATTCATAAAATATTAACGGAAAAATAGTGTTGATCTGATTTTTTTTCAACATTCTTATAAGTTCAATTTCATATTGTTTTTTAAAGAATTTCTGTTAACTTTTAAAACCCTTTTGTTATCCTAATTATATTCTTCCATTCGCCTTTTAATTTCCTAAAAAAAATCTTTCAGTCTGTGTTCTTCAAAGTCACGAATTTTTTGCTTCAATATTACCTGCACAAAACACAGTAGATTTTATATATATATATATATATATATATATATATATATATATATATATATGTGTGTGTAATATTACCTTTAATAAAATTATTGCTATAGTCATATTTGTGCGCACATAACGCAAAAAACTACGGGACGGACTTTAATAAAATTTTGCAGACTTTTATTTTACAGGTTTGGTTATTATCTTCAATTAGAATTATCAGGATAGGGATGAGATATTTATACATATTAATCTAATAGGGGCTGAGATATTAAAATATTCATTAAAAAAAAATTAATTCTTTTACTTTTTTGTATTTCTGTTACTACGCGGAATGAAAAAGATTTCTTGAATTCAGATTTATATTGTAATCATGTAACCTAATTTATAAATATTTAATATTTTATTAGTTTATTATTATTATTATTATTATTATTATTATTATTATTATTATTGTAATTACACTTAAATTAGAAAATCTAGCGATTTTTTATTGGTTTCGAGTGTTTATCTTGGCTATCGATATTGAATTGACAAAAGGTATAAAAAAACAACCTTTAAGAAAGAAAAGTAACAGCATTCTTTTATTCAAATTCTGATAAAATAATCAGAATATATTGGTCCTCTGAAACAGCTGAAGTGGGTGATTCTCGGTTAGCTGTTGAACGAAAGCGCCACGCCTAGACTCAATCTGTAGCTTCGTCTACAGTAAGAGTGCATCATACCTTCGAGATTAAGAATGGGGGAAACGTTGGAGGAAATATAGCTTTTTAGGCTTTAACTATCATTTATCCGTGTTTTTTTCATAACCATGAGGATAGCGAACATAGCGGGGAATCCAGGGGGCAGAGCCCTCTGACCGGCTACTGTATATATAAAAAAATACTTTAGATGTGTATGAAATACACTTCTAAAATAAAATTTATTCCTATAATCCTAATTACAAGCAGGATTAAATTAAAACTTTTGTTGTGCAGCGTTGTAAATGTAATATATATATAAATTACCTGTGATTTATGCTAAGAGATTTACATGATTAATAATAAAATGTTATATTGAGTAATTATGAATATTAGGCTGCTACACGAATGTTGCAATCTAAATTAAATTTAGACACTCCAATAGAAATAGCGTTATTGTTATGGTACTATTCGCAGTAACATTAATAGTGGTTTAATAAACGTTTTGTATTATGACGTGAGTTGTGAACTATTACCACAGCTACTTAATATGGCTTCTATTCTCCTTCACGCCATAATATAACCATTTATCATTATCATTAACACGCTAAAATTATGGTTAAAGTGAAATAATTATAAATAGCTAGTTGTGGCGGTGGTTACGTCTGATTAATGATTTAGTGTTATTTACGTTTACATTTTCATTAAATTATCTTGTTATACCAATCTCTTATTTACGAGTAATATATTTGATTGTTGGCAGTTTATTAATTGTTATATTTAATCGATGTAAAATTATCCATTTAACTAAGTTTTACTTGAAATCTTTGATAATTTTGAATGCTGATTATTTTTATGAACACTTGAGTTACGTATGAGTGTACACAATGGTAAGTTATTTGTTACGAAATCCTATTTCTTCCTTCCTGAAGAACTACAAGCTTACTGTTCCAAGTAATCTAAGTTAAGAATGAAGATTGAGAAGTTTCCTGATGCTCTATTCCCAAATAAGAATAAATTCTCGATTAGGCATGGCATACGCTACAAAATTTCCATTTCATATTCCAATTCACATGCTTCTAAGTTTTTCGGTTAATTAATTAAAAAAAAAAAAAAAAAAAAAAAAAAAAAATTTCTTGAGTATTAAAAACGTAAAGAAATATAATTAAATATTTATTAAAAATTGATTTGTAAATACATTATTGCAATTTCTGATATGAAAGACTAACTAAAATAAATACTGAATTAGAATGAAGATGTGTTTGTTCCATTATAAATAAAGATAATTAGAGATATTTTCTGTAGTCGTGCAATGCTTTGAAACTGTTTTCAAGAGTAATTTATTAGAAACAAGACTTTGAAAAAAACGTACGTAATAAATCGGAAAAAGATAGTTGTGAACTTACTTTATCAGTACAGATATCGATAGAGTACACAGTAAATTGATTTAAGGTACAACTTAAGATTTTAAGAAATAAATTTTTTTGTTAACGGGGTCCATATATTGTGTATACGATAATATTATTATATGTTATTCTACCAAAAAGAATAGCAAGTACAAAAAAAATAGTTCAGGAGACAAATATTAACGTGTATTAAAATACAAAAATTGAAGATGAAAATGGAAGATATATATTGTGATTAACACATACACGCGCGCGTTTCTTAAAATAACAATAATAAACGTGTTATACAAATTTACTCCTGAAGGTGATTAAAACTGTCATTCACTTCTAAAAAAATAAAAATTCTCAAAAGCCGTTTACAAAAATTTATTTAAAATATACATAACAGGCCATTTCGATAGTATCGGAATCGTCAACAATATATATCAAAAAACGATTTTATAAAAAAACCTGCATATTTATTATCTAATAGACAAGTTTTGAAATTAATTTAAATAGTTTTTAATACAAACTTCAATTAATGTTTTTCTTTTTCTCATAAAAACATCATTGTGTTCAGTTTCTTTAACGAAAGGGAATTTCATAAATTTAAGAATTAAAGATATAAAATTAGACTACTGTGGTGCCTTTTTGTATCCATAAATTAAACAGTGTGTGGCTGACCAATATCTGAAAAATATTTCTAGATTTTTAAAATTTAACGGTTGATTTTGTTTCTAGAGCTAGTCCGTTAATGGTGGCGCAACTAATTTTCATGCCAATTTTGGTCCAACGGCAGCGACGTTTCTAATCGTACTATATCCTTTTAGCATAATATTTGCTTTGTTATTTAACAGCGAATGGGCCTTCATAATATTTATTATGGTGTTGGTATATAATGACAATAAATATGGGAAAGTGGGGAAAATGAAGAAATATATTTGTATTAAAGATACAAATATATTTCTTTAGATGGACCACTGAATGTGAAAATAGGAGGAGAAAAGATTATGGAGGTAGAAGAATTTTGTTATTTGGGAAGTAGAATTACTAAAGATGGACGAAGCAGGAGCGATATAAAATGCCGAATAGCACAAGCGAAACGAGCCTTCAGTAAGAAATATAATTTGTTTACATCAAAAATTAATTTAAATGTCAGGAAAAGATTTTTGAAAGTGTATGTTTGGAGTGTCGCTTTATATGGAAGTGAAACTTGGACGATCGGAGTATCTGAGAAGAAAAGATTAGAAGCTTTTGAAATGCGGTGCTATAGGAGAATGTTAAAAATCAGATGGGTGGATAAAGTGACAAATGAAGAGGTACTGCGGCAAATAGATGAAGAAAGAAGCGTTTGGAAAAATATAGTTAAAAGAAGAGACAGACTTATAGGCCACATACTAAGGCATCCTGGAATAGTCGCTTTAATATTGGAAGGACAGGTAGAAGGGAAAAATTGTGTAGGCAGTCCACGTTTGGAATATGTAAAACAAATTGTTAGGGATGTAGGATGTAGAGGGTATACTGAAATGAAACGACTAGCACTAGATAGGGAATCTTGGAGAGCTGCATCAAACCAGTCAAATGACTGAATACAAAAAAAAATTAAAGATAGAAAGGGAAGAATTTGAAAAATTAAAAAAAATATTTCACTCGATTTCTTAAGTTAACAAAAATTTTTATAGAAATAATAAATAAATAATTTTATTACAATAAAAGAGAAAAAAGATGTCGTATAATTCAAACCAGGATTCTGTGGCATAGAAATGATTAAAGTGGTTTGTCAAATGCTTGATAATACTTTTTATTGTGTTTTTTTTCTCCTAAACTCTATTTGCAGGGAGCATTCATGTGATGAAATTGAACGCCTACATCACATGAAAACTTAACTTTACAACATTTTTTATTGATAAGTATACCTATGCTAACAAAAGAAAATAAATATGTTTTAAAATAAAATAAAAATCATATCAGCTGTTTCAGTATGTAACCTTTCTCACATGTTACAAACAGAATACTATACCTATTTCAAAAAACATATTTGAGAATTTCTTTCAAAAATTGAATCATTTTTTACAAAAATGCATGCCGAAATAGCCATTTTAGTTTTTTAAATAATTCTGTGGAAAATAAAATAACATATTTGTTTATTTTCTTTGGTTATGATGGATTATCAATTATGCCAAATTTTTTTTTCCTTAATTTCTTTGAGCTAAATATCAATTTCAAATTCAGAATTGAAGAATACACAAATATTAAAAATAATAATTTATTTTTTTCAAAATAATTGTAATCTTCTACCTGGGGAAAATATTTTGAACCGACCGTATGTGGCATTTTTTTAATGACCTTACATAAACTTTTACTTTCACAAGACAAAAATATTAATCATTCATTACTTAATGAAAGAAAACTCGTTACACTTGTAAAGTTACATGGAGACAAAATTAAAAAAAAGCATACCCATTAAAATTACGTTTTTTCTCTGATAATCGGTTAACATTTATTGATAAAATAATAGGTGTATAAAGTAAAGAATTATTTTTAAAAAAAAATATACTAACAATTTACATTGGAACTAATAATCCATAATTTTGATTTTATGCTTCTTGAATTTCTGCCATACAGTTTAGTATTTCTTTCCTTGTAACATTTTTATGTAAAAATGCAAATTATATTTCATGCTATATGTAACAAATTGTGTTTTTTTCCGCAGTACTTGTTTTTGACACATTTCACATTAAATGTAACGGATGCAGTAAGTGTCGACAGACAGGCAAGCAGACTGATAGTATTTCCTGAATACTGTAACCAGCTCGCTTGCTGGTTGAATGAAACATTTTATATATGTGTTCGTTATATATTGTATTTATGTGTGTGTGTGTGTTTGTTTATGAATATATATATACATTTATTGTGAAATAGGATGAGAGAGAGAAAGATTGATATAAAGAGAGAGAACGTATAGTAGGGCAACATATGACGTATCTCAGACTTAGGACTACATTATGCAAAGCCTTCTTATGACTGCTTTCTTGTTGAAACTTCCCCTTCAACTCAAACTAGCTGTTTCCGTCTATCCCTACACAGTTTTCCTTTCTTTATACTATTCTATCATTTCGAATTCTCTTATTCCATCTCATCCTCGGTCTTCTTTTATACCTCCCAATATATTTATTAATTCCCTTTTTCTTTCTTACTTCTATAAGTATTTTCAAATACTCATATGTTCTATAGATTCAAAGAAACATCCTCAGAATATTTGAATTCTGTTTTCATTTAAAAAAGATATTGGGTAACTCTTAACAATTCAGTTTTCTTTTTTTTACATGCCGATAATATTTTTTTAATATAAAAATATTTCAATGTTGATAGTTTGAAGATTACATTTTTTCCTATATTTTCATAATATTTTCGCGTGTTCGGGGTTCGACCAGGATATTGAGAGTCTAACAAACTAAAAATTTCTTAAAAATATAATTTATTACTTTACAAACTTAGAAATAAAATGAATAATCAAAAAAATAATGGTAGTCCAATAAATACGGTCCAGTTTACCAAAAATGATATAATGACCACTAGAACCTAATATTTCATTAACAGCAAGGTAGCTTTAGAGAATACTAAAGTTCACGCAATTCAATTACTCCAAATATTTTTATTTTATTGCTTACAAAAGAACTGCCCTACACTTTATGAATGAATATAATACTGTTATTTTCACTACTGTTACCAATAACTCACAGAACAACTCTTTGTATTCACCCACTATCCAAACTGGAATACTCGTGACGTACACTTCACTTATTAACACACGCTTACTGATATCGCCATTACCATAAGCGCGTCGAACTCGGGCTTGCAAAAATACCCTTGTTATCGCTTGTTATCAAGAATCTGCCGAACAAGGCCTCGCAGAATCACTGACTCTGAAACGGAACGCAAGGATGTCGGAGGGTGCAATACCCTCCTACTTTTCGCAGTATACGGACTTTCGTCCTTTGCTGCTGGGTGATTCTAATGGACTGGCGTTTATTAATAATGGTTGGCGTTTATTCGTTTTGTGAAGTTTGGATTGCGTTCCGATCCAATGGAGGGTTTGTCGGTAGGGGCCCGATGGAACGATATGCTAATAAGCTTATGACGCACTCCATTTCAGCCTAGAGTGGGCTGAAATCCTTTATTTATGTCTTCTCTTTTAGGAGAGTACGTCGGAGGCGATTTTTGGGCTTACACTTTGTCATTTACTTAATTCACTTCAATTTAACTTGGTTTGAATTAAGGAAATGTGATGATTGGATGGATTGCTCTGGGGCGTTGCGTCCCAGAGCTATCTCAGTCATTAGAAAATAGATTGGGATTTACTAGTCTGAGCGCGATATACCTCTATTAAGGGTTGGATGTCTGCACGCCGTAAGGGCAGGCAGGAGAGATATACATAACGCAGGTTGTTTTTCAAGCGCCCGTGCACCGGGGTGGTGACAATTTTGAATAAGACGCTCCCCTATTATATATAAATTTGGACTTGATGGAGCTGCTGGTCTAGCCCTACAAAATATAATGGTCCGCGGAGGGTTTGGGGGGTCTGGTGGTGTGTGGCCAAACACTCTTTCTTCTAGCTGTAACTCTCTCTGTTTGTCCGGTAGCAGTATTTATATCCCCTGGCCTGCATAACCAGTACCCGCCTCATCACTGTAATTGTTGTAGCGTGATAATTTAATCGTCCGCACCCTTAAGTTTTTCTATATATTCCTAATCCGGTTCGGTAACTCTTCTGTTCGAACAACAGCTTTTGGAGGTTCCATTGTTTGTGTTTCAAAGAACAAAAATTTAAACGGACCTGTTATTCTGAGAAAAGAATCCCTTTATTTCCTTCTGGATTTTCTTTTCATTAATATTTCTTCTTTCTTTCTACTTAATTGGAAGAAAGCCGTTTTCCTGGTCCGGTTATACTGAACCTGTTACAATATGTATTGTTATATTGATAAATAACTTTAAGAAAACTAAAATTGTTTCTCAAAAAATTAATTTTTTTTTTTTAATAAATAAAATATTTTGTATTAAAATAAATTTTCAATTAAATTCTTTATATTTACAACTTGATTAAATTACAAAAATACTCTTTACAAAGGGATTAACATCGGTGCTAAAAATTAGCAAGATCTAATATTGTCTTTAAGGGATTTCAAATTATCAGAGTACCTTAACTTTTGCAGCAACGCAGGAACAGATAAATAAGTAATTAGGCGGTAAATATGATTCAAAATTAAGTTAATGGTTCTATGCAGAATCCATAAAAGGATTGATGGTTGACTTAATTTATAATTCCCTGAATAGTGTATGCATCACATTTTGTAATACTGTTTACTATTGTAACACAAAGCAAGTTATATTTTTAGATAAAACGAAATTCTATCAGATTACATTTAAATGATGTAAACCGTTTTTTTCGCTCACCTTTGGTGTACGTTAAAATTTTGTTGAATATCTTCTTTCGAACATCGCCTTCTCTTGTTGTCCTGTTTTGGAGCGTTGTCCAAGTTTTTTGTTTTCATTTTTTAGTTTTTCCTTAATTTCTTTCTTTCTTTAATAGTTTTTGATGTTATATTTAATTTTGTTAGACCTTTTTAAGCTAGTTTGAACTATTTTTTCATTGTTTTTTTTTAACTAAAAAATTCAAAGATGTAGGTTTTTGTATAATTGTTGTTATTCATTCTGGAGAGATGACTAAAAGTTAATTCTTTTTTATTACATTATACCTGGGAGTGATATCTAACAACGTGTAATACCTACGTCTGCATCTGGATTGCCTTCTGATGTGGAGAAATTATTTCAGGGAGAAAAGGAACTTATCGTAAGTTCATATGCTGATTAATATATGTACAGGGTAGCAATTATAATTACCTAACAAGAAATTGCTGTACTCTGCGATCCTGAAACCGATTTAAACCTACGGAATCCACTTACGGATCATGGCAGTTGAGAGTAACATCGAAGTCGTACAGCGATTTTCGAACAAACTATTGATAAATATAACAGAAGCACTGTGGTTTACGAAAAACATGAAATACACGATTATCTGGACTTTCCAACCATTCGAGGAGAAATACGGTGATTCGATAAAAAATTCAAATGATACTGAACAAACATGTAAACTGGCTTGCGTGGTTAACCTCCTGGAAACAGAGAGGACGTGAGGTACCTAAAACGAGTCCGAATATTAGCTTTTTAAGTTAACCGAAATTTGAGGTAAATCAGCTTTGTGCATCGTCAAAATTTGTTGTTTCGTTTCACTAGTTACTTTTGATGATACTTTGTTTTGTTTCACTGTTTCTTTGTTTGATTTATTATTCTTTGGATGATTGACAAGACTATTTATTTTTCCTTTTTATTGTCCTTTGATTCATCTTTGTACGTATTTATTTATGGTTTTTTCCCACACCTCGAAGCCGGAAACGCATCAAACATAAACTCAGCCCTATCGAGGCATCCGGGACTCGATCATTTATTATAATGCCATGCCTCTAATGAGGGGTCCAAAGGAGTCCCCCCTCCGGGACTCCGGTCTTAATGCCTCCGCCTGTAATGAGGAACCTCCGAAGGGATCCCCCACCTGGACTACGGTCTTACCTTCTCCCCCCCCCCACAAAGGTGCTGAAAGAGAGCAAATATAAACTTATTTATGTTTAGTATATATTTATGTATATTGTGACTTATGTAAACATATGTATACATAAATCGTCCTTTAAGGGTTTTCAATAGAAACTACTCTCCTTTTGGTATTCAAATTTTCTTATCGTACTGGTAAATTAGAAACGATTGTAAATTATACACTGCGGCAAAAAAAAAGATTATTCCTGGTAGATTACTTATAAAAGTACAGATACATTATATAAGCAAAGACTGTTTACACTTTTCCATCTAATTACTTTCTATTATAATATAAATTACTTATATTAAGAGATAAACAAATAAAATAAATGAGGGACGAGATTCGCCATTTTGAATTTACTACCTTTTATCTGAAATCGCTGACCTTTCTACACGATTTCACAGGATTTAGATTATTTTTTACCGATCCTTACAAGCCAACACCCAATACAACTGCCTTACCTCCTTATTTTGTTTATAATAAAAAAAAATGTATTATTGCAGTGTGTGAAAAAATGTTTACCTTCTTAGAGATTTAAACCCAGGACCTTTAATTTTAATACTTGAATTAAAAGTGTTAGATTAGGACTATTCAAATTAATTTGAAAAAAACTTCATTTTACATGCTTTCCTGATATGACGTATAGTCACGGGCATAGCTTCTGATTACTGAACACGAACGCAAGTAAAATTAGTCTACAAAAATAACGTTGATTAGTCTATTAAGATTACTTTGACTGTCTTTTGTTTGTTTCTTTTACTAAACGTTTTACGTTTTGGTTTAAAAGTATATTGTTGAGAACATGCTATCAGTTTTTAAGATAAAAAGCCAAGATTTAAGTTTTCGGAGATTTTTTTTATAACCGGGTGTCCAAAAAGTACTCCGGAGTTTCAAGAACAAATACAGTTTTTATATTTCAGCGCTCTGAAGTGTTTTATGAGTAACCTTAAACTGAAAAATAATTGAATTTTTTGCTGAATTCGTCCGCAACTGTCTGGAAGTGAATATTTGGTGCGGTATCATGCATAATCGAACTTCCGGGCCATTTTTTTTCTTTAGCAGACTATTAAGTGCACACTGTACATGTATATGCTAAAAACTTTGTATTTCCTCAGATTGGAAGTATGAAAGGCCTAATTTTCTTACAGTATGGATCCCCTCCATAACATGCATAAGTTGTGTGAACTGCGCTCAACAAATTTTTCCGAGAAGGCTGAATTAGGCAGAGAAACTCCTATTGCTTGGCCACCGTGAAGTCTTAATTTGATGCCGATGGATATCTTTTTTTGGGGGACTCAAAAAGTTATTTTAAAAAAGATGCCTTTAGGGATATTTTTATGATTCTAAGAAACAGTCCAATCACTAAATTTACCTGTGCCGAACGATAACAGCAGAAAAGGAAGAAATTCCTGCACACATGCTCCTCAGAATGTGGAATGAAGTGGATTATGGATTGATGGCTACAGGGTTGCAAACTGTACGCATATTGTGTTAAGGGAAAGAAGGAATATTGCTCACAATATACAGGGAAACGAAAACACAAAAGACAAAGCTACGCAGGACGCACAAAAAGAAGGGAAAAGGAAAGTGATAGAAATAGAAAAGATGAAAGAATGGTGGGGGGTTCACCGAGGAAATGCCCAGAAACGTCCTACTCCAGTTCAATTGTTCGCTACATTCCCTCTGACACAACGGAATGTTAAATTCATGAATCGGGTGAAGTTTGTGTGGCTTCCATGCTTCACTATGACCTGTAAGGGAAGACACCCGCCTTGTGACGATCCTGTCTCCACACTACTCTTCCGTTTCTAACCCTAATAATCTTGGCCGAAGGTGGTCTTTTAGCCCTCTAAATTTAATCACACAACACAGTCATCAGTTTGGCCTCTGTCAGAATGCCACCGATGCAAATGCTTCGGCAGACATTTCCATCAGTGTATTTACAAAAACTACTATCGCCGTCCTATGGCCTCTTCCAACCACGACCACTTACCATAACTTACAACAGTCAACTATCAAATTAAACGATTCGTGGAGGCGCAGTTCCTTTAACACCGAAGGTTTCACACAAAAACTCTTCCTATATCTGACTTCAGTTGCTCTATGCAATAATTTCTTGATCGGGTCGTTAAACATAAAAATACTATCCCCATACCAACAAAACAAGTGTTGATCGCAACAACGACATTTTTTCCTATAATTCAACATACTAAAGTCGTCTTGATTTACTTAAAAATCAAGAAATCAATTCACAAATTTAATAAGCCTCAAACGAAACATACACTGTTCTCTCTTTGCTCTGGTCCGCTTTCGGGAGCGAGTTGAATGCCGACACCCTCCCACACCACAGGTCCATTATAGAGTTCTTTACATAGCCATCTCATCCTAAGCACACGAGTTGTAATCGACGCAAGTCCCGAAGGGAGAAGCATAGTTTCCGAAGATGAGCAGCACATCTCTTATTAAACCCCACGCCAAGACAATGCGCAAAATGTTTGCACTTCGAACACACAAAACCGACTAGTCACCCGTTCTAAAAGCTCTTGTTTGTGGTATTTAGTGATCTTGGCCTGATGATAATTTTCCAAAGTGACCAGCAGCAGAAAATACTTGGGCGTCGATAATTCAAGCTGTCACTTTCCCGCTAACGACGAGGTCCGGCTTAAGTTTGCCCACTGAAGTTATCATGTACATTTTCTCTTTCGACCTTAAATATATACGAGACAGAGACATCCTCTGTCGCTAAAACTTTGAAAACACAGCTAAACTTTCAGTTGGAACAACCACGAACTCCGAGAAACGCAGCCTGCCCAACGGTACTTAACGAAGGCTAAGCAGCCTTGAAGCCAGGCTTAAAAGAGCATATACCAAGTGAAAATCCATTTACTAATTCACCTGTGCCGAATAATAACAGTAACCATAGAAGGGATTCCTGGAGATATACTCGCCAGATTGTGGAAAGAGATGAATTATCAGTCTTATGGCTGCGGGCTTGTAAATTGTGCTCATATTGAATTACATTAAGAGATAACTTTAAACTTGTATTTTATACTTTGTGTTTTCTTTTGTAATAAAAGACTTACATTAGTAATTCTAAATGTAAAAATGTAATTTTAATTTAAAACCGCGGAAATCTTTTTCGGACACTCGATGTTATAAATCTTTTAAGAAATATATGTCATGTTATTACAAAGGATATTTTTTAAATTATAAAAATAAGGAAATGTATAAAATTTCCTCAACTTTCCTTTATTCTTTTCGTATAAAGAAAAGAAAACTATATTATTGCTGTTATTGTGCTTTTATCGATTTTTTTTCAATACTTTTATCATTTTTAATAACAACCGAGGTACATTTAGTTGTATTTCTTTTTGTGTGCCAAGTTATCCAAATAGAATGGTTGTGAAAACTCTTTCAGTAGACATTTGAAATGCTGCTCCATTAATGGTAACACGACACTATGCCTATTTCATGTAGTTGCTCATTTTTTCTTTGAAAACATACTTAAGTGAAATTGTTACTAAAGTTATTTTATGAAATTGATAATTTTATTACTTATTTAATTTAATTCTATAACAAATTATTTGCTTTAAAATTAAAAACTAATCTATTTTTCATAAAAGCATATCCTAAAATAATTTTTCTGCAGAATTTATATTTAAATCTTAAAACGTTTTCATTTGTTTTTGATTATTATTGTAGTCTGTGTATTTTTGTACTTATTTTAACATCTATTTTGTTTTAATTTACTGAGATTATTTTGAAGTTACATATTATAATGTTTAAATGATCTTTACTTAAATGCCTGTTTCATTTATATCATTATCATCATCTAGTATTGGGCTTGGCAGCTTACGACCACCCTATTCTCTATCCATCCCTATTCCAAGCCATCTCCTTCTTCTCCTTGTACAATACAGTCTTCATTTCAGCTATTAACTTTATCATCCTTCTTCCTCGCTTTCTTTTTGCTTCTACTGACCATCCCAATTCACTTCTCATGATTCCACAAGGACGTGTCCTCACCGTTTTCCTTTTTATATTTTTCGCGTAAGTGGTTTTTCTTCTTTAATTCTATTCATTCCTTCCTCGTTCCTCACTTTATCCGTATTTTCCTTTTCTCCATCATTTTCCATATCCTTGTCACCTATGCTTTACTTCCATACAATAAACTTCATACATCGCATATGACTAACCCCTTCCGTAACTGTAAGTCCAGACTTTCATCAAATAGTAATCTCCTTCTCTTCTTGATGTTTTCCTTTCATATTCCTCCCCATCTTTTTGTTTCCATTTTTCTTTCCCAGTCTTATGCCACATTGTTTCCAAATATCTGCAACCTTTTACTTTTTCCTATTTATTCTTTAATTGTCCTTACCACTATAATATAATAAGTATAAGTAAAATGACCTTAATTGTTCGGTCATTTAGGAAGGTGCTGCCATAGAAGCTTAGGTGGAATTTTGGGGTGAGAAGAAATTTTTTTTGTAGTAAGTTTACTTCTGTTACTTTAATTTTCATTTGAAAACTCCTCATAACTTCCGTCAGGGTTGTTTGAAGTACCTGTATTTTAATAATGATTATAATTTTCTTAACTGTAAAATAATTATGACAATAACAGTGTCTTGGTTTAGCGGTAAAACTTTGCCTTTGCCAACGGAAAGATTTGAGTCAACTAGAACATAGTTATGCCCTCCCTATTAAATTTTATTCTAAGAGAATAAGGGAAAATATTTTTTAAAGATTAAAAAATATTTATTGATTATTTTTTTTTAATTTGAGTTCTCGTTTGTGATTTTGAGATTTATGTCAATCTTAAAGCTATTAGAATTAAGGACTAAATTTCTTTTAATAATTTACAACACCCAATAACATAATTTTTTAAATGGAAAATAAATATTAAAGTGTGGAAATTTCTTTTTGTAATCGTTAGTAATTTTTCCATACAATTAAAAATATATTTTTTTTTAATTGCCTCCTTCTGAGGTTCAATCTTGCCTATTTTAATGACCGTTATCGGATAATTTTTTTTCGTAAAAATTCATGGTTCTTTATATTACGCAAATTATTTTTATCTACAGGATCAGTGCACCAAGTACTAACCGCGCTCGACGTTGCTTAACTTCGGTGATCAGACGAGAACCGGTGTATTCAACGTGGTTTGGCCGTTGGCGAAGGATCAATGCACTACAAAATTTTAGAATGAAATGCAACTTGAAGCCTGTGATGCATAAAGTAGTGATTGTAAGCTGCACTAGATAGTGTAGCTACTTAGCCCAAAAATCGTTTTATTTTTACAAAATGTTTGTTTTTTTTTCAGTATCCTATAAATACTAGTTGAAGGTCAAGTAACCGGGCAGTAGGTTACTAGTGTACATGCATCATCCTGAGAGTACGTTTAACGATGGAGGACATTGATTTACTTATCTTACTGCATCGACCTCATAAGGATAAATCTTAGCTATTCGCTGTTAATTGATGTTATTTAGTATGTAATAAGAATAGACTTAAAATTAATTTAACCATGTTAAAAGAAACCCTAACAAATTTTCTACCGTATCTGAAGTTCACGTTTTGTGCTATCAAACTTATGGCGTGACACAATTAATTGCGAGGACGATGTTTCACGCGGCTGTATCTTTACAGTGAAAAATAGAGCCCATTCTAGATAGACAGGCAGTAGGAGGGCTGAAAACAGCAGAGAAAGAGAAAGGGTTTGCACGTGGGTTGATGCACGTATCATAAATAAGATAGGTTGTCACATTAATCAGTTTGGAGGGGGATAACGTGTCTCAAAGTGATTAGGGGTGAACATTTATTCTTTCTCTCTTATAGTCTTCGCATTATTCTTTTTCTTGTTCTGCTTCTTCTTATACTATTTTTCTTTTTTGTCTTCCTCTACTATTTTCAAAGTTTCCAAGCTTTATTTTACCATTCTTATCCTTAAATATATATTATTCAATAACTTTACTTCTTTAGTTTTCATGTTTTTTTTTATATTTGTTTGATTAAATCAAAATTCAATGTAATCGTTTATTACAACTATTAATACTGTACTTTCTGTTATCGATTAAAACCTCTTCCTATATTAATGAATGATTAATCGTAGTTACTCTTTCCCCAAATTTGCATTTACTTTTAATAGTTTATTTTTTAATTTTTAATTTAAAAAAAAGTTACTATTATTATTCGTGTTGAATCGATTTAAAGTCAATTAAAAAATGTGCTATTTTTTACCACAAGTTAAATATTGAGAAATTAATTTTACGTGTTAAACAATTTGCTGCTTTTAACAATTTTTTTTTCTAATCAGTTTTCTTATTTTATACTTTATCATTTTGTTTATTAATTTTTTTAAACTTTACTTTCATAGAAATTATCAAAACGAAATAGTTTCTCCAATAATACTTTTTAATTTTTTCTAGCAGATTTTTCATTCTTAATGTATTAGTTTTATAATAATTTTTTTTTTTTTCAATTAGCATTTAGAATAATGAACTGCATCATCATACCGTTAATAACGTTCCTTATAAACATAATATTTACAAAAATGACGCAAATATAATTTTTAAATATTTTACTCTTATTATTTTATTCATAGTGTAAATTGTAAGATGTTTTTTGACTTTTTTCTTGTTTAAAGTCATTCTCTTTCCCACAATATTTACTGAGAATTCCATGTGTAATACAGTTAAATAGGTTATGTAATTTAGGAAGATTATTTTCTTTTTTTTTTTTTAGGTGATTTTTTTCTAGAGAGAAGATTTTGATATTTCACCGTAACAAAAGAGAAAATGTTTTACTAGTTTTTTTTTGTAAATAATTTCTCTTGAATTAATTTGCTTCATATTTATTACGAATTAGTTTGACTTCACAAACATTGAATATAACAGAGCGGAGTAGATTTAAAATGTCATTTAATGTATAGCTTTTGATTACATTAAAATGCATCAGATATTCAGGAGAATTGTAACTAAATTATGATTCATTCTCTGCGGATTTATATTTAATTTAAATTCTATTTATATGGTAAACATTGACCTTCAGCGTTTGTATTTTCAGAATGAATGATAGTTTGATCCTATAGAGTGCTTCTGAGGTTATGTTTTTCGTATACGTTATCCTTAAAATGTTTTAATTCTTAATAGCATTTTCAAACTTTAACGAAAAAAAAAAATTATAATTATTTATTAATTTGTAATGAAGTTTCAAGTTTTATGGGATTTTTTTTAATAATACATCTTTAGTTATTGTATCAAATTTGCAGTATCCTAAACTATTTGTAATCTTAATTTTACAACAAAATCTATTTTATATAATTACACGAATTATATAAAAATTGTAATAAATATATATATATATATATATTTTTTTTCTTTCCCGTCTAGTGCTATAGCAGAGCTTATAGCTCTATAAGCGAAAGTATTGTTGTAATCGGTCCAATTTGGACATGCGATTTTGAACGAATTTTAACATTTTGACACCTAAGGAACTCAAAAAATAAACAAAAAAAAACGATGGAAATTTTCAGGATGTTAATGTACGTGTGTGTGTGTGTGTGTGTGTGTGTCTGTTTTCGGCGTTGGTCTCTAAATCACCTTATATCTCCACAACTACTGGAAGGATCTTGACCAAACTTGGTCAGATTACTTCTGTATATAAGCCATTGATGGCAATAGATTTTCAACTTAAAAAGGTTCTGGAGGGGGGGTGTAGAGCAGGGTCACCCTCAGTATCTCGAGATTTCGCCTAATAAAGGTCATATTTTTTTATGGATATGTGTTAACGATTAAAAATTAAGATATTTGGAAAATAAAATCGCACACCAACAAAAAAAAAATCCTGTTGCAGTCGTCTGCTACGTTGTGACGTCAAAGATGAGCGGTAGAATTAAGTAAAGGAATAATATTTAAAGTGTAAAAAAAAAGAATCACTCATTGGTTGGCCCTAAAACTCGATCGCCCGGTTGACTCGAAACCTGGTGCGTTAAGCCTTGTGGCTATACAAGTCTGCCGACCGTATAACCGAAATCTGTTTATGTAAGTCGTGAAATTACATTTGTTTAGTTAGTGCCGACCACTACCACTAGTACTGCCTCACCCGTGCGAAAGCGCGGACGCTTTAGTTAGAATCATTAAATTAAATAAACGAAAAAAAATTATATTTAAATAAAATTTAAATATTTTTAATTAAGTTGTGTGTCTAAGCCGTGCATCAGAAACAACCAACAGTTGTAGGACTTTCCCGGAACGCGGCTATAGCTGAGTGACGGGAAAGTCCTACAACTGCTACACACACACACACACACACACACACAAACAAATTCTTCTGAATATTCATGTAAATTCATGGTACATGCAATTTGCGTTATGTATATACGAGTCACACACTTGTAAACGTAAAAGATTATTAATCAAATATAAATTTTATACACTTTTAAATTATTTATACGGTTGGTTTTAAAACGTTAAAACCTATAATTAAGAGATTAAGTACCATAATTTGTTTAATTTATGAAATCAGTTAATTTTTTTTATTCAGGCTAATTGCTTTAGTAAACATAAATAACACGCAAAATTAAAATCTATCAAAAAAAATTCGGTATTTATATTTTTGGTCGTTTATTTTATGTTTTAATTATTAAAATATTACTTTAAATAATTTTAGGTGCCCAAAATTGATTACCTCTTATGTAATTTTTTTTTTTTTTGAATGTTGAAAATTGATATAATGAAAGTTAATTTAGAAATTGATAACAATCGGGATTTTCCGCTAGTGATCGGTACATTCCGGTGCTAAGCTAAAGGGGATGGACGCACACCCACAGACAGACACGTATACAAATGCTCTATCAGTAAGGTAGGATAATTAAGCAATAATTATAACTTATTAATAATTAATATAGTTTAATATCTGTTACTTTCAAAAGAAAATATTCTACAAGGTTAAACGCTGGGCAGGCTGATTATTATTAATTTTTTATGGATTTTAATATTAATTATTTACATAAATTTTGTTTGTATATTTACATCTATGACTTCATTGAATTCATGTTATTGAATATCAATATTTTTCAATATTATTAAAAAGATATTTTTACCATTTATTTAAAAAGTCTTTACACTTTTTTTTTAATATTTAAATTTTATTCTATTTTTGTTAATATTTATTAATTTATTTTTTATATGTACAAGGTGTGATCAACAAATATAGTGAATAATTCTTTATTAAGAAAAGTAATAAGGTTACATAGAATTCGATTTAATCTCCTTCAAAGTACTGTCCTTGGCTAGCAATGCACTTATTTCAACGTTGACTCCATGACTGGAGGCATTTCTGGAAGGCGTCTTTCAGAAGGGCTTTCAGCTGCGCGGTCGTGGCCCTCTCAATGTCAGCAATGGTGTCAAAACGTTTTCCTTTAAGCACAGTTTTAATTTTTGGGAAGAGCCAAAAGTCGCATGGTGCTAAATCCGGTGAGTATGGCGGATGTGGACAGACAGGAACACTTTTTTCGGCTAAAAGCTCGCGTATGAGAGGCGAGGTGTGACACGGCGCGTTGTCGTGGTGAAGGAGGAAGCCATCGGTCCATTTTTCTGGTCGCTTTCTTCGTAGGTCGTTTCGCAAACGTTGCAGTACACCCTTATAAAATTGAGTTTACAGTTATTCCCCTTGGAACGAACTCTGATCGCACTATGCCCTCACTATCGAAAAAAACGAGCATGACCTTCATGTTGGATTTTGACTGACGTGCCTTTTTAGGGCGAGGAGATGAACTGGTATTTCCATTGGGAACTCTGCATTTTGGCCTCAGGACCCAACTTTCATCTCCAGTTACAATTTTGGCCATGAAGTCCGGATCTGCATGAAGACGACCCTTCAACTCCGTGCAAATTGACACACGATTTTCCTTCTGTTCATCGCTCAAAAGTCTGGGAACAAATTTTGCACTCGCTCGTCTCATTTGCAATTCATTAGTTAAAATGCTTTGAACGGATCCGAACGAGATGTTAAGGTCTTCCGATAGCTCTCGAATAGTCATTCGCCTGTTTGAATTAACCATTGTTTCCACTTTTCGCACATTTTCAACTGTTTTTGAGGTTACTGGACGTCCCGCACGCTGCTCGTCTTCAACAGACTCATTTCCGTTTTTAAATCGGTCATACCACTTGTACACAGTCTTCAAAGTTACCGCATTATCGCCGTACGCCGATTCTAACATTTCGTGAGCTTCTTTGGCACTCTTTTGAAACTTAAAACAAAACTTAATGTTAATGCGTTGTTCAAAAGCCATGTTGCGCGACAGACACGATAAACACAACCTCACTCTAGCGGCTCTGGCAGTTGACTGGCAAGCTCGAACGTGTTACAACTTGTCCCTACCTGTCTCAGTTGATCACGCTATTGGACAAATTACAGCATATGGATGTAGCGTCGGCAGTTACCGCTATAAAAATTCATTCACCGTATTTTTTGATCACACCTCGTATTTCCCTTTTATATTAAATTTTCTCTTTATTGTTTTGTATTTATTTTATTTATTAATAGAAAAAGTTAATTTTTATTAGTATACAATTTTATTTTATTTTAACCTAAAAAATAATAATTTATTATATCTTTTTATTTATTGTAAACAAAAGTACTTGGAAAAACAAGCTTGACTTCAAAACTTTTGTATTTCCAAAATAAATATGTTACTCAATTTACGTTACTACTTTCGTACATATAAATTATTATTATTATTATTATTATTATTACCAATAAATACTTATTGTTAGATTGATAAGAAAACGTTTTAGCTGATTAATTAAAAATATATATCACTTACAGCTGCGGTAAAGTAATGACAGAATACTGCAACTATATGGGTAAAATTGTATTTCAGGATCTTCTAGTTAAATGCAGTCCGTTGCATTGCTAAATTAATTTTAGATAATGTAAAGAAGTTCTAACTGAATATTGTATGTATTGTTATATATGTATAATAAAACCATGAAAAATTATCTAATTTTATATTTTAATTATTACATAAAATTGTATTAATTTTTATTAATATTTATCAAAGTAAAAAAATTATTTAATATATTAAAATAGTTTATTTTTTAGTTAATTTTTACTTTTTTATTGGGTTTGGGAAATATAAAAACAAAGATTTCTGGTAATATCTGCTATATACTCAGTCTGTGCAGGGTAGCAGTTATGGAACGGAAATAGAAGCCTTCGACTAATATTCCCGTTGACTGATCGATCTAATCCCTGTTCCCTATGGACGTTACTTTATAGCGACTCTACGAACAGCCGGTTTAATCTTGATCGAAAGTGAGATTAAACAGAGTATTGTCGTTATTGTACGTGATTAATTTACTATTAATCGTATCTAACATTTACTATAAAATTTATGGTTTAATCTAAAAACACAAATATATATCTATCGTATTTAACGTAAATTTATATCCATGAATAAATTAATAAATTAATTTTTTTTTTTTAATTAAAATTTGATTAATTTTTTTCAATATTTTAAAGATTTTATACATATTACCATAACCACTTGCATTTAAATTTAAAGTGGCTTTTTTTTAAACCACGCAAGGCCAACCCGTAACCGCCTAGAAGACGTTGCCTCGGTTGACCTTATGGGAAGCGGCATGTATAGCCACCACCCTTCAGCATTGTCCATCTGTTGGACCTTCCCATTGGGGTTCCTCATAGTTCATTGAAGCAACACGACCTCCGCTTCCGGATGTCGTGATACCTCTCCCCAGGAGGGGGAGAGGCATCACGGCATCCCTTACCCATCACTAATCCTAGTCGTGGTCCGAGTATGCCCCCATGCGTACCCCCTCCAGATCCTCGTGCGCCCACTCAAACCTCTAGAATCCTTAATGCTTCATCAGATCGTCCCGAGCCAGTCACTCTTGCGTGTGATCGGGCCAAGCCGTCCTAAGCAAAATGGCTGCACGGTTCCACGCTTCTGCAAATTTAATGGTTAGTCTTGTCAATTCTTACTCAAGCCAGTATTAAGGTCATGCCATTAAATGATCTTTAACAGCTAATCTGTACTGGGAATTCAGATCCAGTTAAAAATTACAGTATAAAAATTGGTATGGGCCAAAAAAATTATAAATACAGTTATCGTTTACGGCTGACTGGTGAAAAAAAATACGACTTACCCAACGTAATATTTAGTTACCAATAACATTTTATTTAGTTATTATTAATTTCCCCAGTGATGTTTTATTTGTATGGTTTAATTGAAAATTAAAAACATTCTTAATGTATGAAGTTAAAAAAACATTAAGGCATTTACTGAATACGGAATGTTAAACGTAAAATTTTATTGACAGTTAAAAGGTGATGAAGATTCATACAACTATCAGGATTTAAGCCAACCACTTTTAAATCGGTAAACAGTGTGCATGTAAATCACGATTTTCAAGATTATTATGCCAATTAAAAATAAAAATATTAAGAGAGGATGATAAATATAAAGAGAGGGAAAATTTGAAAACTAAAGATGTGTACACAAATTAAGATCAGAAGAATTATATCTAACTATAGAGCGATTAAATGATTGGCAACAAATAAACACATTGTTGATCAATTCCGACTTAGAGAGAATATTGTCCGGCAATATTACAGGAATGAACTAAAAGATAAGAATTTTTTGCAATTTATTAATGATCGGGTGTGTATGCCTCAGTGTACATGTTGTTCTTATAAGGGCCTATTTTTAATTTTCTCTGTAGTTAACAGTATGTAGATAAAATTAAAGAGAAATTCCAGAATAAATAAATAAAATTAAACAGAAATTAAACTAAAAAATCCAAAAAATAATACGATTCTGAATTTTCAATTGTCATTAAATAATCAGATGTTTCACCAAATGTATTACATATTCACATATGTAATAATGCCTATTAAATTAGGTATACACATCTTTAAAATTTTATTTCACTAATCACTTCTGATTTTTTTTCATATTTGTTTTCTATTATTATTATTGAAATATTATTTATTGCAAAAATATATTTACCATCGCGAGATAATAATTATAAAATAAATATATTTAAAATAAAAAAAAAAAGTAAATTAAAAAAAATTAAAAGAAAGAAGATGAATTCTGATTTGAACTGATGTGCCTTCCCTTGTACGATCCAAATATTTTATTAATTAAAATTTTGTTTCGCTATAACTCTGGAACCAACGAAAATAAGTACCATTTATGATATATCGTTCAAAAGCTCTTAATGAGGGCTTATTTTTGCAGTTAAGAAAAATTCAAAAATCCAAATTTTTTAGGATTTTGGGCTTTTTTGGACACTTTTGGTTCAGTCGATTACAATTGAAAAGGAGAGATGCACAACTCTATGTTACAACAGCCGTAAATAAAAATATTTCAACATCCTACGGCTAATCGTTTTTGAGTTATGCGAGATACATACATACGTACGTACGTACGTACAGATGTCATGTCGAAAATAGTCAAAATGGATTCAGGGATTTTCAAAATGGGTACTTCCGTTGAAATCTGAAAACCGAAATTTTTCGCGATCAAAGTACTTTTTTTACTTCGTAAAAAGAAGTAAAATTTTCTGTGTAAAATGTTACAGCAAAAATAATTAATTTTTTTACCGCGTAACTTTCTACTTTCCTGGCATCATAGATCTAGTGCTAATCTGCAAGAAGAAAGTACGTTGATCAGCCAAAATATGGAGTATGGAAATTTTGCATTTCCCAACGTTTCATAACCCGGAGACTCCAAAAAGCAAAAACTTCATCACCTTAAACGTACACACATAAATTCTTTCGAATATACATGAAAATTCTACATATGTTACATGTAACTCGCATTATACGTGTATAATGCGTATTATACGTATATAGCTGTAAACATAAATTATTTGTTATGAAATGTATATGTTATATACTTTTAAATTAGGAACAAAGGTAATATTTGTTCGTGTAATGGCGTGTTTGAAGCTAAATAATTTTTAAATGGAAAAACCTTTTTTGATGAACACTGGCAAAGAGACTCGTAAGTACGGGGCAATTTGCTGGTTAAAGATTAGGGCCAGTATCTCGAGTGATTGGGGTAGATAGTTTCTTTGGAATTTATTAAATATAAAAAAAATGTTACAATCTTAAAATTTCACAAAATTTTACAAACATAACACCATATCACATTAAGCTCAAATACATGCCTACGTGCACGAAACAAAAAAAACAACAAATTTCTCCCCAGATTCTCTTCCTTTCCCGAGAATCGAAAAAACCCTTTTATTTTTGGTTTATTTTTTAACTTTTTTTTTTTTTTATGTCCTTCTAAATATAGTAATAGAGGAAATCGTCCAAAAACATACTGTGGAGCAACATTTGGGAAGAAGCCGATCAAATGTTAAAAATATCGATTTAAAAAAAAAATATTATAAATTTTTTTATGGATCATAATTTTTCCAGTATATAGAATAATACCAACAGGTAAAAATACTTTTTTCTCATCTTTTTCAAAATATTACTGTGTTTTCAATCACATAATCGTCACCTTTCAGA
Organism: Lycorma delicatula; assembly: GCF_047948215.1. Classification (NCBI taxonomy): domain Eukaryota; kingdom Metazoa; phylum Arthropoda; class Insecta; order Hemiptera; family Fulgoridae; genus Lycorma; species Lycorma delicatula. The sequence continues at coordinate 15,033,254 of NC_134463.1, read as the reverse complement.
ATTTACTTTTTTAATCAATTTCTTAAAGTTATTATTTTTTTTTGATTTTCTATTTTTTTTTATGATACTCTTAATACGTAACAAAGTGTGTATGCTTTCCGTAGTATATTTATATGTTTATATTTTAGAATAGTATTCGATAAACTTATTTATTTAACAGGATTTTAAAATTAATTTCATAATGTTTTAATAAATATTAAATTTGCCAAATATTACTTTTATTTCATAAGAAGTGTCAACGTAATCCTAATTTTAATTTTATTATAAAATAAGTGGCAAATTATTTGGTTATTCCTTCTGTAATCATTTCTATCACCTATCTTACCTTTATTTCTTTATATTCGCTTATTTCTTAGTGTCGTTTTATTTTAACTCACTATTTTATAAATGGATAAAATACTTACTTTGAAATCATAACGTCTTTATTAATTACGTAAGAAGAAAATACCAGTTTTATAAATGTAACTTTTTACTGGAAAAGGTAAACTATCCCAAAAAAATAATTAAGTTAATTTTCTTTATTTGGTTAAATTTTTCGTTTCGTTTTCCTTCATTTTTAGTAATAAAAATCCTGGAAAGTATATTCATTATTTAACGAATTTGCCTAAACAGTAAACTGATAGCTGTAAGAGATTATATCAATTTACTCTTGAGAAGATACACCTACTCTCAAGAATAAGATGTCGGATTCAAGAATAGTCCATTCATTGAATCCACTTTTTTATGATTTAATCCTCTGATACGATTTTAATAAATAGTCTATTTCTACTGAATAATCTTGTCTACAGGAAAAATGAATAATTCTCAATAAGTAGTAGAATTTCATGAACCAAAAACTTTGATGTTACTCCTTTTAGTAATATTAGAAATAATAATGAGTTTTGTTATTGTGTTTAACGCTACGTATATTCTTTTCCTTCATCTTATAAATTTAAGAATTAGCTGTGAAGTAAACAGTATTACTCTCAGAGAAAGTAACTCTACCGCATAAGAAAAACCCATTGAATTAAAAAATGTTTTTAGTGAAAATTTGTTTAAATGTTTTCACTCAGTAAGATATCTAATTCACAGTAGGAAATAAAAAATAATTATTGTTATTGTTATTTCAATGTATTTATAGGCTCGTAAATAATAATAACACTATTATTGTTATAATGAGCATTATTATTATTAATATGTCACATCTAAATTACTCCAACATATACCCCTCTCTCTCAATCTGTCTCCCTCCATATTCACACACCCACACTCGTGCGCGCACGCTCTCGTCCGCACAAGCGTTGATAACCCACTGTTTATGAAAAAAGTGACTTTAAGAAACAACAAAAATTGTTAAGTTTCCATTCGATAAAATCGCTTCTGAATAAAATAAGTTTATCTTGGAACTTTTTTTAAAACTGTTACGTGTTTCATACAAGAATTCATACAAGCAGTAGAACTAACAAAAATGAAGATTATGTGCGGCCAAATCGAATTAAACAAAGATATTGAAGTACTGAATTAAGACGTACATTTTTAATGAAACGTACTTATAACTTCCATAAAATAGAAACTGATAAAATAAATATTTTTTTTTTACACTACCGTAACGTTATTAATAATACAAAACATAGGTATCGCTCGTTATTAAAAAAATTACATTATTCGCCTACCTACACAAATCTAGTACAATAAAATTCTCTGTTAATTATCATGTATATTGAGAACTTACTGGATTTAGAAAAAAGTTAATTGGATTAATTTAAATAAAGTTAACCGGATTTTTTGTAAATGAAATATCAAAATAAGTATAATTGTTTTATATAAATACACTTTTCATGAGATAAATTGGTCTATTATTTTACCAGACTCACGTGGTTAGCGATTCATAACATTTCCAAACAAAAAATTTCGCAATGAATTGCATAACTTCCCTAGCTACACCGATTAAATTGTGCGATTAATTTTTAAATTAATTTTTTTTTGTTTTTTTCATTTTTGGGGCTCCCATACTCAAAGGTAAGGAAGCATTCAGGTAAAATTAATTTTTAAGAAAATAATCCCTAAGTGTTGATAATAAATTTAACAAAATTACTTTTTAAAATTGTTTAAAAACACAACGATACATTTATAATTCTAAATAAAGAAAGTTGTAATTTTCTCCGAAGAGGGGAAAAATACTTTGTAAATTTTCTTTTCAAGAAATACTAAAGATCAAAATACTAAGATCATTGTATATTAAATGGCAATGGGTAACTTATAAGATGGATTTAAACTAAAATTAAACTTTTTTTGAATTAAAAAAATATTTTTTGTTATCAGAAATTATTGTAGTAGGATGGGTAAAAAAATTTTATAGTGGTTTAATGGCTTATTGATGTAGAATATATAGGCTCAAAAACCATCCATTAAAACTTTCTTTGAAGCAACAGAAAGCTAAAAAATGAAGTATATATAACATTTTTTCTGGTGAGAGAGGGTGAATATTAAATAAATATTTTTAGTAATTTCTGATCTTTCAACTTTAGTAAGAAAAACTTTCTGCTAAAGTGCTTTAGTAAAAATTTTTAATTTTATTTCTTCTAAAAAACCAACATCCTTTTTTCCAATGTTTACAAATATTTAATACATTCTTCCCCCCTCCAAAAAAAAAAATAATAGTACATGTTTACCAAGTTTGAAGAAAATCAGTCGAAAAGGTGTAGTAGTTATAAGACCAAGTAGGGGCCAACATATATACGTACGTACGCACAAATATCCGTCTGGCAAAAGGAGATTTTTAGACTTGGGAGCATTGTAATAACAATTTTTTTCGCAACTTATTTAGAATATATTTAAATCAATTTTTTTATTAAAAATGTCTCCTTAAGGAACATTTATATTTAAAAAATTTTTTAGGCACCATTTTGTTGATTTTTTTTTTTTACCAATTTGTATGCTTTTCCTTTATAGGTACAGTAGCATATATCGCTGTAGCCAGGAAAATAAAAATATTATCGTTTTTTTAATATGAAATAATGGAGTTATATCTATAAATTAACGCAGAAAAATTACAAAAGTAAACGAATAATTTAATTCGGTTCAGCAGTTCAAGAATTGATCATTCTAATTTATAAAAATTATTAAGAAGGCTAATATGATTTGTTTTATACTGATTGCACAACCAATTGACTTAACTATAAATTTTTCTAACACAAAGCCTTGTTAAATAACGTAATAATTATTTATCTATTATCAACGAAGTTAAATTTTTATATATTTAAGTATCATGCTCTGTTGTTAGTTTAAATTACGGAAATAAATTACTTTCTTTATTATTTTTTTATTTTTTTATTTTAGAGAACTTATTCACAGTAAGTTCCTTGAAGATAAGCTTTTACAGTCAAGAGACTTGTCACGTCATGCTACAGCTAGCGTGCTGTTGGTGGTTTGTGAGTGTCTGTGGGTTCAAAAGTACTATTGCTTTTTCGTACTAGTGGTAGGAAACTATATACACACACACACACACACACACACACACACACACACACACATATATACAGAGTAGCTATAGCACGGATAGTTGTAGCCCCCGGGCGGTCTTATCACCTTTGCAACTGATAAAACGACATAATACTCATCACCCGGGGACTTTTCTCTCTCATGCGCTCATTCTTTCTCTTGTTTTACTTCCTTCCATTTACACTATGTTTGTACTTACACTATCGTACTAGCACTGCTTGAATTTATCACTGGTTTTCTGAGATATGAAGGAAAATTGTCCTATTTTTTGGAAGTTAATTTTAAATATTCCGAGTTTTATCATTAGCAACAATATGTATCATTCGTAAGTATCCTTATCTCAAAATTTTGTCTATTTTTTTATTAATGGCGTAGTTAAAAATCCTCTAAACTTTGAAAATTAAACATTTATTTTAGATATTTTTCTTTAACTTCAATATTGTCTTCAAACCTTTCAATCTGTATTTAACTTATATCTCCATGTCATACATTGATGGAATTTCATACAGCGATGTCGGGTGACAATACATAATTCTAGTGTTAATTTGATATATTTCTGTATTTTATATATAGAACTTATATATGATTTTTCGGAAATACAAGGGGAACATCTTGAATAAAGGAGCTGATTCAATGGGATCAATATATCCGATATATTTTGACTGTTGATTCAGTATGAGTAGATCACGTGACTGTTGAAGCGGATTTTAATGTAACTAGTATAAATTTACCTTCTGAAATTTATGCACGCTAATCATCTGATTTATTTATAATTATGTATGATATCCTTTATAATAATTGAAACTTCATTATTATAATACTACTCCAGATAGTATTAAGTAATTACTATAATTACTTATCTACAGGTTATAATATAGAATTAAACTGGATAAAAAATATTTGCTAAGGAATTAAAACAACTAAAATTAAAAACTTGCTTGTCAGTTTAAATACTTAGACGATAAGAAAAAAAAAGTGTTAACACTTTACGAAGAGATTTTATAACTTGAGAGAATTTAATTTGTTTAAATATGACTTAACAACTCAGTTATCTCTCTCTCTCTCTCTCTCTGTCTATAAATATATATATATATAAATTTGATAATTTCATTTAATTATAACAAAAGAGTAGAAAGTAAAACAAAATTAAAAACATGCTTTTCTTAAAAAAAGAAAACAAAAAACTCTCATATACGATGATTTTATAATTAGGGCGCGTCCCATGCTTTTATTTTTAGTCATGCATAAATAGAAAATTTACAGAAGTAATTTTCTTGAAAACAAATTATTACTTTTTAGTACGAATTTTTTTTTTTATTTGTTTACTTTTTGAAAAAGTTTATTTTTAAAAATAAAATGAATGTTTTATTCATTTACTATGTGATATGGGAAAGTTTTACTCAGATTATGTCATGCAAATTTATTGTATTTAGGTAGTACATTTGTTCATTTATTTATGTTTCCTCACATACGCTGTGTAGATTTTCATGAATTAGATGTCAAATTGTTCAAAGTCTTTCATATTGTCCAAAAATATTATATAATGTTTTTATTATTTTCAACAGTAGATTTGAAATTTTTAATAAATGACATTATTCTATAATCAAAAAACAATTAATATTGTGGAAAATTAAATTTACATTTGAGGAAGAGATCAAATGCGAGATGTTTTATTAGGAGTGTTATGCTTTATAGTGCAGAAACGTGGATTTTAAGAAAGGAAAACAAACGACAAATCGAGGCGTTTGAGATGTCGGTGTGAATTAAAATGGTAAACGTCTGTCAACTAGATACAGTAACAAATGAGGAGGTGTTGAGATGAGTAGAAGAAAAAAGGAATATGTTAAATACTAATTTAAGCAGGAAAAGGAACTGGCTGTAGCACTGTATGAGAAATATCCTTCTCAACACAGATACCGTTGAAGAACTGGTAAATGGAAAGAGAGGAAGGAAAAAAAGAAGATTTCAGTTGATTGATGAGGGTGTGAAAATAGGAAAATATACGGAAACAAAAATACTTGCGCTGGACTGGAACAAGTGGAGAGCAGCCGTGGAAACACCTTTCTCATTGGCAGGACCCAATGAATGAATGAATTGTAATCGTAAAATATTTTTTATATCATTATAAGAATAGGAATTTGGTCTTTTTTTATTGCTTTCTTTATATATAAGTTAAATATCATCATCGTATCAGTATTAGTGATAACTGATATATTAACATTGCGCTGACAAAAAAAGCAGATGTGAATCGCAAGAGTAAATTGTATTCTTTTCTCCACATGAAAAGATGCAGATTTATCAATCCCTGGAACATAAAAATACGACATGCGAGCCAATGAGCTCTAAAATAACTACTAGTAACAGAAAAATTAAAGTATTCTGTAGGTCACAGAACAAGATATTGAGGAATGTGATCCGACCGCCTTGGTTCGTTGGAATTCTGAATTACATGAGTACCCTTGTATAATAGACTCGTAAATCTCCTTCCTTTGAACCTGCTGGCAAAAGGTGATGACATTAGAAGATGGAAAAGGGTTGATGTGCTGGGCTTTAGTGATGGTAGTTGAAGATAGTCATGTAGTTTTTTGTTTCACTCTTTTTTACCTTAAGAACTTATTTTTTTCAGTTAATATTTTTTGTTTCCATTGTTACTACATATTTATTGTTGTTGTTTTAGTGTTATACCTAATTGTCGTATTCTTGCTTTGAATTTACCTGTTATATATTCGCTTATTTTATCAGCCTTTTATTTGGTGTTTAATTTTTTATTCGTACGTTTATCTACCTGTGTTCATATATGCATGAAGGTGTTCTATTGGATAAAAAAACATCGCGTGCAAACGGAATGTGTTGGATGCATGTGGTTCATGTATTGGACAAGTTCTAGAACCCAGTGATTATAGTGCTTATTAGATGGATGGTTATTGGATCTCGATTGTTACTATAAGTATATTTATTAATATCGATGTTTACTGTTATTATAATCATTTACTGTTTGTATTCGTGGGTGGTCATCATTGTATGGCTTTCTCTCAAATGATATTTTAACGTATTATTTAATTGTGGTTTTGTCAGAGAAATCGATTGCAAATTTTGGTTCTACAACAAAAAAAAAAAAAAAAACGCCAAAGCTAGAGTGTTAGATTTTATTTTGAAGAAGAATTTCATTTAATGGTACCAAAATAATTTTCTTCCTAATAGGATCCTAGAGGATGACATATTAAACAAATAAAATCGCACGATTTAAAAATACTTTCATTCATTCTCTTTTCCTTGTAGCATTGCAATTTTTCGGCGAAACAGTGAGTACTCAATCTAATATTTAAAGTTTTTCCAAGGGTATTTCAAAAAATATTAATAAAACTTGAGTTATAAACAAAATAGTAATTTGAAAAACCTATTATAAAAGAATCATATTCCCAGAATCCAATCAGTCATAGTTGTACCCCTCACATTTTCCTTAAACTCCTGCTGTTTGAACTACACCAATTTTTTTTTTGCTTGATTTGTCTTATTTTTAAGTTTTAGTTCACTTAAGTTAAAATTTAAATAAAAGGAAAGTAATTTTACTGTTCATATTTTTTTTTAAATTTATTTTATAATTATTTATTTAAATTCAGGTAATGCAGTGGTTTTTTGTGCGATAATTTTTTTTTAATTTATTTGATTACATCTGGTATAGTTATAAAACTGGTGTTAATATAATTATATATTAGATGATAACATCATCTAACGCTTTTCTGTATAACAAAACTACTGTATATTTGTCTATATCGGTTAAACAACATGATACTAATTTGTAAGACAATCGAATGAAGCCGTAATATGAACCGATACTGCACTAATATAAGAGAGGTTATAATTTTGATGATGCTTATCCCATTTCAGTATAATGTTTAGTTGTATAACAATACAATAGGGGCGCGGTTTCAACTGTCCAAATTAGAGGTGCAGCCAAACATCGCGTGTCTTAGTACTATTTTACCACTCGATGTTTCACACCGACAACTAACCACTTTAAACTTACCCCTATACATTCATTGGAAACACAAAGGAAAATACAACTGAATTATTTTATTGCTACTTTAACTTTTCTGTTCTTTAAATCTATTTTATATCTTTTTCTTCTGTTATTTCCTTAGTTTATTTTCATTTTAGTCGAGTAAAAAAAAACTACAAAGAAATAAACTTTATAATAACTGTAATTATATGAAAATAACACCATTCATAAAATGTTCTGTTTTTAGTTTTACTTTTTTTTTTACAACAATTTTAATAAGTACGTACTCATAAAATCGTGTTTTTATTTATAATTAACTACAATAATTATACAATTTCTATTTCTATTACTTGTATTAATTTTATAACAAAAGTCTACTTTTAAATAATTTTTTACACCATATAATTTTACCCAAAGTATATTTACATATTTTTATTTTTAGTGTTATGCTCCTGAATTATTAAACGAATATTATTGGAGGATTTAATTTTTTTTTATTTTATAATTTTCGTTGTTTAATCTCTTAATAAAATTTATTTAATACACACACACACACACACACACACACACACACACACACACACAAAATTAGACAACAAAGTTGTAATTTAGTTACGTTGGAAAGTCGCTGTGCAGTATGCTTTAGAAACCCACCGGGTTGGTTTAGTAGTGATCTCGTCATCGCAAACCAGCTGATTTCGAATTCAAGAGTTCTAAGGTTCAAATCGTAGTAAAGGCAGTTCCTTTTATGCAGGTAACAAACTTCATACCGGTGTTCCTTGGTGGTTGGGTTTCAATTAACCACACGTCTCAGGAATGGTTAATGAAGACTAAACTTAATTCATACATATAATCCTCATTCAACCTCTAAAGTAATACCTTACGGTGTTGCGGAGGCAAACAGAAAAAGAATGTACGCTTTAGAATTAGGTGGTGCATTCTGTTCTTCCGGCCGTAGATTGGTTGTCCTGTGGTATTTGTTGGGAATTGCTCAGTTATAAACGAAGACGGCGTTATTGAGTTGTAATTGAACGCGCTTCGTTTCGTTTATCGGAATCAATGTTACGAGAAACGTACTTTTCTCGTTGTAAACGTATTTCGTGAAGGTGACAAGTATACTGATTTAGTGAAGCACAAGTTCTTTGAAAATTTTTCAGATAATCCTGTTTCTTACCGCATTGCAGTTCGAACTCTCATCGAAAAATGTCGGGCCATATGCTCTGTTAAAGACGCTGATGAAAGTAGAAAACCACCTAAACTAAACGAACAGAAGTTTCTCAATATTTCGAGTGGTATGGCCGGAAGTCCGTCAAAGGCAATACCTAAGTTAGCACCGCGGCAAGCTATTGGACTTGCTACCGCACATAAGGCTGTAAGAATAGTACTGAAACTTTTCCTCTACAAAGTAATGTGTGTTCAAGAACTGAAACCTATAGATGATGCCAAAAGACTGCATTATTGTCAATGGTTTAAACGTTTTATTGATTAAAATTCCGTAGGTATCCTCGACATTTAATTTTTTACAGATGAAGCACGGTTTCATCTGGGAGGGTATAATAATTCATAAAATACACGACTGTGGTCAACTAACCTTAATGAATTACACCAACAATCTTTACTCGAAGAAAAAATTGGAGTCTAGGTCGATGAGAGTAAAACGAACATTATGGGTCCAATATTTTTTGAAAATACAGTTAATAGTGATTGTTATTATGTTTTTTTGACAAACTTCATTAGTCAGCTAAGAAAAGTGGAAATCAATCACTGTTTTTTTCCAACAAGATAGCGCCACAGCGCATACAGCTAACTAGTCAATGACCTTTTTACGGAATGTCTGTGGTAAGTGAATCATTTCGAGGGTTTGTGGACTCCACGATCGCCCAATCTGACTCCTCCAGTTTACTTTCTATGTGAAGCAAAACAAGAAGTGTATCACAATCCCAAAATTGAGAAGTACCACGCAAGATTGTCGAAATAAAACCTACAATAACGGCATGCGTACAAGACATTTCAGTACATCAGGTGATTAGTGTTTAAGAAGAAATTGAACGTGTGCAGTGTGCACTGATATTGAGGAGGTAATTTTCTATATGTTTTTTAAACTATTCTACTTATTATTATATCCGTTTCTATCTATGAAATAATGGAATAATATTACAAAGTAATAATTAAGAAAATTTTGTCATTACACTTTCTTAATTCCTGTCCTAAGCAACTTTCCAAACGCACTTTACTTTCCTGTCATTGGTTATTTATTTTTGTAGTAGAAAAGTAATGATGCATGAAAACATTTTTAACGTTTATATTTAGGGATGGGAGTAATTTACGATAAAGTTTTATTTTAAATTATCGTTATATGTTTAAATAAACCGAAAGAAGTTTGAAAAATTAAAAAAAAAATCGATATTTTTTATCAATTCCTACCACCATAACTAACTTTTAAGAAATTTTTTTTAGATTTTTCTAAATTTTCTATGTTAAATAGAAGAAACTAAAAATAATTCCACTGAAAACTGTGCAATACATAAAAATATAAATATGATTTCTTCTTTTTTTGTGTGGTAGTGAACTATGATGAAATTTTATGGTAATATTCAAAATTTAAATTAACCACAAAATGTTTTTTAAAGAAAATTCAATAAATCGGTATTTTTATACTTTGATCGGCCACCCTACCTGTAATAGTGACCCTAATATTTTTTTTATCATTTGCACTACTACTTACTACTCCTAAGAAGACAAAAAAATTCTTCTAAAAAATAAAAATTAACAAAAGAAGGTTTTTCGGTTTTTTCGAAAGGGAATTTTGGGGACTTTTTTTTAAATGGTAAAATAAGCATGCACGTATACGCTAAGCTTAATATAAAGTATTAGCTTATTTCTGAATAAATTTTTAAAAATTGACCTAAAAAGAATGTCTTCTACTCCGCTTTCTGAACCTCCAACCTTTGGAGACAACCTTTGCCTCCAAAATTTTACCAACAAATTGCCCCATATAGATTATTCTCTGTAAAAAATTTCTTCAAATCAATTTATCCAAAAAGTTATTAAGTTTACAACATGCCAACATACGTGCGTACGTACGAACGTTATCCCTCACGTTTTTTTTGTTTTTTTGATTTTTGGGGTCCTTGGGTCATGAAATGTCAAAAAATACAAAAACTTTATACCCTATTTTTTGACTGATTACCATACTTCCCTTTTTGAAAAATAACACTAAGAGGAATGATGCAAGAAAAGTTATACATAATGGATAAAAGGAAAAAATTAAATTTTTTTAAAAATTTTGCTAACTTTTTCAGCAGTTTATCATAAGTGCTTCTTTCATTTGATATCAATATTAGATTAAGGAATTTTAATCATACTCTTTGTTTTTTTAAGAATTAAGCGATGAGATATATAAAGGATTTATTTTCGAACAGATCTGTCAGGTTGATGTTTATTTATATAAATACTAATCGTGAAATTCAAATTCTATATATACATTGAAGTATATTTAATAATTAACAATTTCATGAGGACTAAATTTGTAAAACAGTTTTTTTAAATAATTGATTTTTGGAAGGTGTAACTATAATTTTCACGTTCAACCAGACGATGTGCCAAAAATTTCAATAAAAATAGGACTTCGCTACATTTGATCAATTACTGCATTACTATCGTTAATACATTAGTATTTGCATTATGATTTTTTTTTAAATATAATTCGTAGTAACTTAATAAAATTACGACATATTTGAGTTTAATCCCTTTTATATAAGTTGGTACTGATTTTTTAAAATTATATTTCTGGTTCCAAAATTTCTACGAACTCTCCATCTATTTGGTGCAATAAATATTTCTTTATAATTTCTTTTATTTCTAAAATACTTTGCGTAATTAAGATTAATGTAAAAATGAAAGAAAAGTTAGGTAAGAGAATTGTAAACTGTTATGGAATATGATTTAGCCAACTACTCAATGTGTTTACACACGAAAAAATTATGGTATGAAAGTTTCTCACTTTTAATTTTCCATGTACCGCTGGTGTAGTTATATAATTATTTTAGATAAATGACTTTTTATCGCATTACATACTTTTAAGTTCAAGAAAAACAATTTTTAATTAGTTGTTTTTAGAATCTAGTAATAATTCCATCGACAGAAACCTAATGTTTGTACTTCAAACATAACATGAAAAAAATTAAAATTAATTAAAAATCTTACGTAATAAAAGATGAAAAAAATTATTCTCATATTTTTCTTAAAAATTTGACAATAAATAATTTTATAAAAATTCACATCACATATTTATACTAAATTTGTAGTTTTTGATAATAATATTTAATATGTATTATAATATTTTACTAAAAAAAGTAATTTCCACGATTACACTAAGTTTATATAAATTGCTATTCATAGTACGAAAATTTATTCAAAATTTAGTAGTGGTAATTAGTTGTAGAAATTCAGGGATTAAGGGTTTGAGGGTAACATTAACAGGGGTTGAATGTCGGCATAGTTAAGGGAGAATTTGAATTATTTCTTAGAGCATTATGGGTAAAATGAATCACCGTAATACGTGTATTTGTGTTCGTAACTCCGGGTGCATACGTAGAGATAAGACACAATTCTCTAGGCCAGGTGTCAAGAGGGGTAGTTCTTTTTTGTTCAACCTCTGCTTTATTGAGTAGCACGTGATGACAATACACAAATGGGGTAAGATAAGGATATGTAAGCTGGTCATTAAGGTCTCTCGGCCGGAAATGAAGGCCTTGAAACTGCTAAAAGTTATACCCTAACTTTATAAAATGTATAAATTTAAATATAACCGTAATTTTAGTGTTTTATATAGTACTGTTATTTATCACAACATTAAGTTTTCTTTTATTAATTTTATTTTTATAATATATTATGGAAGACATAGCTTAATATAAATATGAGTAATTTTAGGAAAATATCAGACTAAGATATTCTCTACAGAATTGATATAAAATCGCACATTTTTTAACTATGACATGGTTGTAATTTAAAAATCAAAAATGCTTATTAATATATTAAAATTAAATGTTTATTATTATTTTAAAATCATGAATATCCGGGACATGAATATTCGTGCGAATATATGCGTGTGCAAAAATTTATTTATTTTATGTAATTTTTTAATTTTTTATTCTTAAAGAATAAAATGGCTTAAACAGGAATTAAAATCTCCACAATTTTCTTTATAAAATATTTCTCTACGGAAACTGTGAAACGTTTTGCGTGTCACAACGGTATGTTCCAGACGAAACACTCATCTCACAAGCGATGTTAATAAAATATTAAACCTAAAAGTAATGAAAATAAAATAATACCCTTGTTTTAACAATAAAAATGATATAAGCAAAATTAAAAATTCCCTAGCAAAACATAATACATTATCTAGCGTGTTGGATCTGATATAAACAAATCATACGTTCATTATTCGAACTAGCAGTCACGTAATGAGTTCATTTATCAAAAAAATTTAATTTTAAACTGTAAGTTGTTAGGGAACAGCTATATTAATAAAATTTCTAGTAGAACTACAGTAAATTGTATTTTGTTTTTACAACTGAGATAAAAGTTACTTTGTTTAATAAAGATTTGTCAGTTGCAGTATCTATTGATTTATTCATTATATACTCGTATAAGAGGCTGCTATATGAACCAGTTATTTTGATTTCGTGTCATATAACCTTTCAAAGTGTAGTATAAAAACAATAAAAGGATAAGAATTTGGGATTTAATGTTAAATTCCTACAAAATATTTTATAAATGTGTTCGCTAATTTACGTATTTTCGAAGTTAATTAATTCTTTCATTACCCTTGTTAAAAAATTAATTTTACAATATCATTTAATTTTTAATGATATTTAAAAAAATTTTTGGTATTCTATTTTTCGGAACTTTTTATTTTACAGAGTGAGTTTAAAAAATGGTGGAATCCATGAGATAGTATTTCTTATGCGCGGGTAAAATTTTCGTTATTCTATCTACGAGATGGTAACAGTGTATTCAAGGTTAGTTCTTGACTATTTCAACTCGCATCTGAAAAAACTTTGTCATTGTATCATTTAAGAATCCACTCTTTATAATCTATCAATTATATTATTTTCCGAGGATGAACATTTTTTATTGTCGATATTTATAATGCTTATAATTTTCAAACCAATAAAAAATGAAGTTCCTTTAAAATTTACTCAAAATACATATTCCATAAAATTAGCAACATCAAGTTTGATTCGTAGATTTCATGAAATCGGTTGGGAAGAAAATCAAAAAGACCGAATCACATTTGAGGTAGACATCCTAGTATTCTTAATTCTCAATGGCACAAGCTATCAGTGCTAAAAATGGTAAAATTGCATATATAGCGCATTGATTTAATATGATTTAAAATAAAATTCATAAAAAACTTGATCCTTCACTAATGAACATGGAAATCCTAGATTAAGTTTATTATATCTTTAAAGGATTCTTTCATCTGAATGACTACTTGAACAGTCAGAGTAATTAATATGGAAAGATAAAAATTATTAAATTTTTTAAAAGAAATAGTTATTTTCCCATAGAATTAAAACTACACATAATTCACTAAAACACAGTAGCACAATTTCAATCAAATCCGTTATTTGTCTTTGCCAATTTAAATAAACCGCTACAGTTAGCATAAGCTAATTAGAATGTAAAAAAAAAATAGCTCCAGTCACTAAGAATGCATAAAAAAATGTGATTTGGACACCACATGACTTCCTTGTACACGTGTTAATTACATATAGTTTTTTTTTAAATAAAAAGTACATAAAATTTTATTTCATTAAAAATTTCTGTTATTTTATCATTTTTTTTTTTTTTGTTATTGAATTATTATTCATCGTAATTTTTTTTTACAATGAGAGGTTAATCATTATTAATAAATCAATATACTTAAATTAAAAAAAAAAGTTAAAAAATGGAGATGAAGTCTGATTCGAAACAATGTGCCTTCCTCTAAGATCCAAATATATCATTAATTAAAATTTGATTTCGTTTTAGCTGTGGAACCAATGAAAATAAGATATTATTAAATAATTAATATTATCACATAAAAATTCGTTGAAAAGCTCTCAATGACGGTTATTACTGTAGTTAAGAAAAAGTCTAAAATCCAAAAGTTATTGAATTTTGGGCTTTTTCGGAGAATTTTGGTTTAGTCTATTGTAGTCAAAAGAGGAGGTGCACAACTAGATGTTACAGCAGTCCTAAATACAAAATTTCAACATCCTACGGCTAATCGTAAGAGTTTTTGTTATGCGAAATACATTCGCACATACGAATGTACGTACTAGTACGTACGTCTCATCACGTACTAGTTTCGTCACGCCGAAATTAGTCAAAGTAAAATCAGGGGTGCTCAATATGGATATTTCGATTGAAATCTGAAAATCGCGATCACAGTATTTCCTTTACTGCGTACAAGGAAGTGAAAAAGAGAGGAAACGCTTTGAAGTGAATTTACAAAAGGTTTTAGTATGTTGCTGTTGGTTTGTAGTAGTTTATTTCTGTTAGATGTTGCTAAAAAACAATAAATTTTAAATTAATGTGATCTTTGACCGCATGTCAATATTCATGTACACATTTTTTTTTTTTTATTAAAACGTTCATTTTTCCTTTTTTATTCTGGTGTTATGTGGGTCGAATTTGGGGGAATATTTCAGGCAGTCAATCTGGAGAAGTGTATCATGGAAATATGTAGTGTGCTGAAAAATACGATTGCAACCCGAGACCTCTTTGACAAAATACATTTCCACCTTTTGTCAAGTTATTCATATAATCCAAATGAGTAAATTAATTTAACCTGCATAAGACAATTATCTTTATATTCCTCAAAATTTTGAAACTCTTTACATTAAAAAGTTTACAAATTTTGTAAAATTCATTTTAATGCCTTGGATAAAAAAAAATACTTTTTTGATTTCTTTATTTTTTCAAGAAAAAAATTTTCTTTTATTAGAGGTTGTACGAATATGTTACATGGTTCAAACATGATCTACTTGAAAATTGATCTATTTTATAAACCAGATTCGTTGTTTCTTTTATTAACAGTATTGCAGTTTCAAATAAATTAGAAAAGTTTCGTAAAAAATTTAATTTAAAAAAATAAGCTTAAAAACATGATATCAATGTTTTATAAATTTCCACTGATACAGTAGTAGCCTATCTATACAGCAGCTCTATTTTATTATAGGCTACGTAATTTTAAATCAGAGTTAATCTTTCATTTAACAAAATACCAAGAATTTGCCACTGGCATCTTCTGCTACAAATATTACGTAAACTTTAGTGTTGTAGTTAGCTTGGATTTTGAATCTATTCTAACTAAAATAATTCTCTCGCTCCTTGTTTATAATAACATAGCCTCTAACCTATTTTCTTCTTATTGTTCCTATTTCTGCGTTTAAATTGTGTGATTTTGCGTTAATCCCCTTTAATTCACAAATCAAAATTCCTGTTAATCACTCTACCTTATAAATCTCTTCCTTATACTATTTCTGTACCTATTTATATACGTTTTAAAATTTCCTATATTATTATTCTTACTTAAAATTTTTATATTTCAATCTACGATTAGTAGAATTCCATGATTTTGTATATCGTTGTATGAATTTTCTTTTAATAGACCTCCCGGAGTACCGTTTGTGAGATAGCTTTTCCCAATAAGACAAAAAAAAAAAAACTTATACATCTAGATGATAGAAAAGAAATCCTTAAAAGTTTCTTCCTAATCTTTTTTTCTTTGTCTACAACCGCGTAGAACTCACAACCAAGGAAAATCCTAAGTTATTATTGTTATTTTATATTTTCTGAGATTTTTTTTTAGGTTCCTTTAAGAATTAACGAAAAGACCTTTTTTTCATACATTGACTTTTTTATACATAAATTGTTTGAATTCTCGAGAAACATTTACCGGTTAGGTCATATCTACAATTGTAACCTCGGATGGATGACACCTGAAACCGCTGTCCCATACATGTTAACGAGATTAAGGGAATGGCTAAACATGGAGAAGCTGATTGCAGACATCCTAAAAAGGAAAGAAAAGGATTACTGAGAATGGGGGGTAGACTAAAGCCCGGGTGGAAGACGTGCGGGGAAGGACAGACCCCTGCTAAACTGACGTTCGTCCGTGCTTGCACGGGTGGACGGCAGTGAGCAGGCACGGGGACTCCCGACTCCCCGGGTCAAAAAAATATTCCTGATTTCATGTGCTTAAAACAGAAATTTGTTAAAATTAGTGATGCAAAAATTAAAGAAGTAATATTTGTGGGTCCACAAATGCGATTACTAATGCCTGATGAAAAATTTGAAGAACTATTGAATTCACTGGAGAAAGCAGCTTGTCAAGCATTCAAAAATGTTACTCATAGTTTTTTGGGAAATAAAAAGGCAGAAAATTACCGTTATATTGTCAACAATCTTATAACATCTTATAAAAATTTGGGTTGTAATATGTTTCTAAAAGTGCACTTCCTGCACTCGCACCTAGATTTCTTCCCGGAAAATCTTGGCGCAATAAGCGATGGGCACGGGGAACACTTTCATCAGGAGATTTCAGTTATGGAAAAGAAGTATCAAGGCAAATGGAATCCTAATATGCTGGCCGATTATATAGAGAAGTAGTATAAGGTTTAATAAGAAGTATTATAATTTGTTTAATAGAAATAACAAATAATAATAAAGTTTTCAGAATATTTTTTTTTTTTTACAATCAAACTGTCTTAACTTTATAGATAACTTTTCGTACTTTCTTACGGACTTTGTGTGGATTATTGGTTATATTTTATTCATTGTACTTTTAATTGTATTGTTCTTTTTTTTGAGGTTTTTTAGGGGCATCGACTACTTTAGTCATTAGCCCCATCCCACTTCAAAAAAAAATAAAAATAAAAAAAGGGTTCAATATTTCACATTTTCATGTGTCAAAAAAATGATCAAAATTTTACTTTTTCTTATAATTTCTGATCCAATAAAATTACTTTTTAGGCTTTCCTTTCGGCCATCCTTTTTACACCGTTTTTCCATTCTGCCTCAACGGCCTCAACTTCCGACGACAGAGTGTCTGAGGCTTCGGACATGGCATCGTCTTCGCTTTCTGACGCCAATGACGTTCGCCGGCTTACATCAGGTGATGAAAGCTTCAATGGTGCTGTGAGCATCGTTGCAATTGAATCTAAACTTGCAACCGATGCACTTTCGACGGCTGATGAACTTGATTCAATGTCTAAGGCTGTGCTTGGGCCGGCTGATACAGATGCTCTCGCCACAGTTGTTCTTTGAGCTTTTGGGGCCTCTGTACGTACAGTTTTATTATCGTCTGGGTCTGGTGCTTTTTCGATAGTTACTTGCACCTCCATTTTGGTTGACGCAGATTTTTCCTGTACTCTTGTCACAGTATCCTTAGCTATATGACTCGTCATCGGGGTGATCTTTTGATCTTTGTCGGATAAATCAAGATTTTTCTTCATTACGTCTATTGATGGAGATATAATCGAAGATTTTGCCGGTTTTTTAAACTGCGCTGGTACGGGTCTTCTGTCAGCAACGTCAGTCCGGGAATGAGCCTTCTCATGTTTACTTTGTTGTGTCGACTCGATCTTGGAATCAATGATTCTTTCTATCATTGTCGCGAGACTTGGTGCCATCGTATTAAGCAACTGCTCCACGTTGATTTTAGGTGTGGGGGGAGCAGCAGCTGCTTCTGCGTATGTAGTCGATGGTCTAGGTGTACGTAGGTTTACAATCTTCTTCGCTTCAGGGTAGCTGACTTTTTGAAGCGTTTTAACCTCCTGAATGGCTGTTTCTGATTTGTATACTGGGCAGTTCCTAGATCGACAGTTATGGTGCCCTTTACAATTAATGCAGATTGGAGGTTCTTTATATGGATCACCCTCATGTATCTTCATTCCGCATATACAAATTTCCTGCGCTTCACATCTAGCTGCAGTGTGTCCGAAACGTTGACACCTAAAACATCTCATCGGCTGCGGAATAAATGCCCGTACATCAAGCCGATGGATGCCAGCTCGTACCTTTTCAGGAAGATTTGGCCTATTGAATGTCAAAACATGACAGGCCGAAGGAAGAATCTCACCATTTCTTCTCATAGTAAGTCTGCGACAATGTGTCACTCCTTGACTAGACATTTCCTGCACTATTTCTTCTTCAGTACAGTTAAGAAGAAGTACACGGCAAACAACAACTCCTCTGGATGAATTAAGTGTACTATGCGGTTGGACAGTAACCGCAAATTCACCGATCTTCTTCAACGCCTGGACTTTCTGGCTTTGCATGTCGTTGATAGTTTCGACATGTAATCCATTAAACGTCTTACGGATTTCCTTTACAGGACCACCAGTACAATTTGTAATCTCTCTAGCAATTAAGAATGGACTTACCTTTTGGAAGTTACCATTCTCTTTCGTAATGACCAAAAATCTTGGTTTGGGAACATTATTTCCAAACAAAGCTTTTCTTAAATCTTTACTGATTTTATCAGCATCTTTTCTTAACTTATCACTCTCCTTACTTTTTTTCCTCTTGGCTTGTGGCGAATCGGCGGTTTCTAAACGAGGGTGTTTACGTGCACCCTCTGCCACGTTAGTTTGTTCAGGAATATTCATGAATATGCTTGCTACCTTCTGTAGCAAGGCTAGCCGCCGGGGTACACCTCCACTCCAGGGCTACTAACCTTGGAGGTTCGATCCGGTACTCCGGTGGAACCGGCATATGTTCTGGCAGAGAGCGGATGCGCAGTCTCTGCACTGACTCCAGGCTCCTACTCACCGAAGCTTTCAGAGCTCCCATGCACCGACATACATGGGCACCATTGCTACATGCTTGCCATCGCAGGGGGCATGTGGACAACGGAAGGGTCTCCGTTACACCTGCAATAACATTGACCCTGGCCGCCACACCGCCAGCTCTAAGAGTCGTATGAATCCATTTCCAAAATCGTTTGTTATTCCATTTCCTGCAGGTAGCCAAAAATCCAGTCCGTTTAGTGACCTGAAGTTGGAACCAGGTCAACCTTAACAAAGCATATCCGAGAAACAACACTCGGAACCCCGTTAGCCAGCTATATGTAATGTACTTGAGTACAGCTGTTGCCGCCCTGGACGTGGAACGTAGGTGTTGTGTTCCGGACGTGGGGAATATCTACCTCAGGGCATGTATTGTTCTTTGTTCAGACTTTTATTGTATTATCTTAAGAGGTATCACTAGATAGCTTTCTTTCACGTTATTGTTACTATATACGATTTACTTTAGTAGTTTCGTTATTTGGGAAACTGATTGTAAATAAAACAGAATAACAAAAAACCAAATAGAAACATCACAATATAATATAAAAAATTGCAAATTATAAGTACTTTACACCATTCTCTTTTTACAATTATATAATATTCATTATCCAGAGAAAAAAAAATTGAATTGGCTGTTATGTTTTCGTATAATTTTTATTTGTTAATTAAACTAACCTCAATCGACAATCGTTTGACATTTTTGAAATATTCGATTTTTAATGTTTTCAAATTTTGTTAAATAAAGTAGATTTAAAATCGATTCTTTTCATTAATTGTAAATTATATAATTGGCTAGATAAAATGGTTAGCCGTTATATAATTCACAAATTAAAATATATTATTAAATTATATCTTAGGTTTGATGTTTTAAGGGATTTAACTATGCAATCTAGCTAAGTAAATAAACTACAATTTAAATTGTTTTATAATATAATGAAAAGTGCAGTAAATTTTTGAAATTTAGTAATTCAGGATCTAAGAAAAAAAATTAATTACAAAAATTACACAAATTTGAACCCTTTCTGGTTTACATACTATTTAAATATTTATGTTAAATTTAGAATTAGAATTTAAATTAATGTAAATTACTAGGGAGTATTTTACTTTTTAATAAAATCTAAAGGCAAACACTATTCTTTTGTACATTTTTTTATTTTGGTTGTAATTTTTAAACGTTCATTAAGTTGCATGAAATGTAAATGAAATGGAATAATAATGTGATAAAAAATTCTGCAATGTTATTTTATTTCTTTTTTTTTAACAAAAGAGTAAAACAATCGTTATTCAATGCAAGTATTTTAAAATATTTTCTCATGGTGTAGTTTTATTATTTTACTAAACATTGAAAAACCTGCGTGTTTGGAATTGTTGATTATTGTACTGTTATAATTTGCTGTAGCTTATATTATCAGTTGTTTTTATATAAACAATTTTAACTATCGAATTTTATTTTAAAATTCCTGAAATTAATTTTAAAGTCTTTAGTCTATTGAATATAATGTTAATTTTAACATTAAATATTTATATGTATTAAATATAAGTAAAAAAAAATCTGATGTGGACAACACATGAATTCCTTGTACGCCTATTAAATTATATTTACACATTTTTATAAAATGAAAAGTACATAAGATTTTATTTCAATAAAATTTTGAATTCATTTAAAACTTCTGATATTTTTATTTTTTATTTATTATTTTTTTTGTTACTGAATCGTAAAAAAAATGCACAATGAGAGATTAATAATAATTAATAAATCAATTATTTAAATTAAAAAGTTAAAAAATGATATGAAGTTGAATTCGAACCGATCTGCCTTCCCCTAATATCCAAATATTTAATTAATTAAAATTTTATTTGGCTATAACTGTGGAACCAATGAAAATAAGTACCATTTATGATATATCGTTGAAAGGCTCTCAGTGAAGGCTTATTACTGCAGTTAATAAAAAGTCCAAAATCCAGTAGTTTTTGAATTTTTCACTTTTTTGGACACTTTTCGTTCAGTCGATTGCAATTAAAACGGGAGGTGCACAACTAGATGTTACAACAATACTAAATCCAAAATTTCAGCATCCTTCGACTAATCGTTTTTGAGTTATGCGAGATACGTAAATACATAACGTACGTAGACGTCACACCGAAACTACACAAAATGGATTCAGGGATGATCAAAATGGATATTTTCGTTAAAATATGGTTAACCGAATTTTTTCATGATAAAAAAATATCAGAGAAAATTTATATAAAAAAAACTATAGTACAATATTGTTAAAAGAAAATCTTTTCCAACAATGCAGAATAGAAAACAGGAATGAACAGACAAAAATGTTATTATTACTTTGTATGCACGTGGTGCCTTTGGGTATATATAAAAATCAATGTTTGTTTGTCTGTCTGTTCCAACTTAACTCGAGATCTACCGGACAGATTTGTCTAAAATTTTGCACACCTACACTTTGAAGCCCTGCTGTGAACATAGCTTAATTTTTTTGGACCTCTGACACAACGGTTGCGAGTTATTGGCGTTAAAGTTACTTTTTTTCATTTTAACACCATTGGATTCATTTATTCGCATCTTTAAAAGTTAAATTTCATGTGATTTTAGTACAGACTTTCTTCTTTATGTATATATAGAAGATTACCCGTGCGGACAAGATACATATTACAAAATTTTACATTTTATAAATTCAGAAGATCTCACAAGCAAAGAAGTACCTAAGCAAAAAGAAAGAACCTGAAAATCTCACAGGCAAAAGTATCAGCTAATCTCTAACACTTTTTCATAAGCTATCAGAAAAATGACTGTGAAAAAGTGCATTGGTGAATAAAGTGTAAATATAAAAATAAATAAAAAAAGTGTTTAACAAACTTGAATATGATTGTATAACTAAGACAATAAGATTTTATTAAATGTTTTTGAGTTGTACGCACGCCCGCGAAGGATTCTGAGATAGTTGGGACCCGCTAGGTGACGCTGGAATAGAGATATTTTGAAAAACTATATTTATGGTCCGATTTATCTCATATTTGTCGAAAACGACAAAATTTTGGTCGACATACAATTAATTTATATTTAACCATATAGCGCGGGCGAAGCCGCGACTGGGATGGTAGTATATATATATATATTTTGAAAAACCGTACGTATGAAAATAAGATATCTGCTCATTTATTTATTTATTTATAAGTTTCTATTAGTTACAATAATTTTCCAAACTAAATTTCAATCTATCTATTATTACAAATTGAAGTGCTAAACATTTGGTCTAAATTACAATAGTTAACTATGCTATTATAAGCTCTGTTATAACTATATGCATACATAATTACAGTGCAATATCTATATGTACCCTATTAGATGCTAATTACAAGTGAAAATTATTAGGCAATGTTTTTCTCGTAATAGATATCAGATAGTCTTTTAAACTAATTAATTTCTCAAATGGGATTTTAACTAAATATTTATAATTACATTAAATAAGAATATTATTTTAAAAATTTCCCTGAAAAGTTTTTTCCATTTTCATTTTAGATTATCCTCACTTTGCAAAATAATTAATAATTGTTATGATACTTCAGAGGTTTTTTTAATCTTCAAAGATAAAGAGTAATATTATTAGTATCTTCACTACTAGAGCAATCAACCGGTTTGATTTTCTAGTGTAGACATAACTTCTTTAAAATAAGTTTTCAATTAAATTTTTAAATAATTAAATTAATAGTTTTTAATTGATGTGCTGTAGTTAAAATAACAAGTTGACTACAACGTAAATTTGTTATAAAAGGTGTAATTACATTTTATGCCGATTACGATGATACTCAGCTACTGCATAGTTGTAATTTATTTATATTTAAAATTAACTTATTAAAGTAAAAACTAAATTTATATATATATCAGTTAGTATAATAATTCTACTTAGCGGTTTATAAAAATTTTAATTTTTTTGTTAATTTTCTGGAATATATATTTTTTTTTCAGAAAATTATAACAAATGACGACTTCTACAAATATCCAAATGTGACTGATGTAATTAAAACAACAAGAATATCGGTTTTTATTATATTTTTTAAACTACGATAAATTAATGTAATTAATTTATCGTATTATTACTCTCAATTAAATTTATTTTTGTAAAAATAAATTAATCAAAACAATATTTATTCTTTTTAAACCACTTAGAAATTATAAATACGGAAAATATGGAGATCCTATGATGTAAAATCCATCCCCTTTCTAATCGTGTATTGTTTTCATAAAACAATTTTTAGAAATTATATATCTACAATATTTTAAAGAATATTTTTAAAAATAAGAAACTTGAATTTAGCATTTTTCAAGGTAGTTTCTTCCTCGTCAAATTTTGATTAAATTGATTTACCTATAATTCCTTCAAATAGATAAATAATCACACTACTATAATTTTAAAGTCTTTTGTTTGTTAACTTAAAATATATTGTGAAATGTTTAGACTATTTTTTTTTTACATCATATAAATTTAAAATTATATCTGTAGTTTTTGTTTGGAGGAATATACGACGTATAAAACTAGCTATAGTATGTCATAATTTATTATTTAATAGAGTAAAACTAATACTAAATGAAGCAAAAGCTTTAAAGCGATTTGGGGAAACTCATTTTTATTTATTGTTAATAAAAGAGCAGGCGTTAGTAATATGCTTTAAAATAACTTATAGTTCCATAGGGATTTTAAATTACAATAATGAAATCACATAAGTTACTTTTGTTGCTTTAAATTTATTTTAATGCAGTTTAAAAACTATAATTAGAATTTAGGAAATGAAGCTATTTTAAAACCAGTCTTTATGTTAAAATTATCACTTAAATTTATAGTTCATTCCACTTATTAATATCACTATTAGTTACCTAAGTTTATATTCAACATTTACTATATCCAGAAATACCGGGTAGACGGACAGATTATTTTATTTACTTAACCATATTTTACGGGAAAAAAATATGGATATAGAAAACTGATAATTTATTGTTTGTACAAAGTTTATCACCAGATATTTTCTCAATATTTTAATTTGCTTGAAGCAAGGTTTTATAGTTTTATTCATTGATAAAAATCGCTTAAATATATTGATAAATATTTATATTTATAGCTAGGTGTTCTTTATTTATTATATTTTATTGTTTTAGGGTGCGCGTTCCTGACATACTTCAGTAGAGACAGCGCATCTCTAGCACAACAGGCGCTGCATGAAAAACGCACATTGCCAGGGGTAAGTGAAAAATAATATTTTCATATCTCCTTTATATAAAGATGTTCATTATTATATTATTATTATTATTTATTAATATTATGTTTAATACAAATACTTTCTTAATTTAAAAAGATATCTTAGAATTTTATTGTAATTTTTTAAGTTTATCTAAATTAGAACTAATATATATATATGGGTTAATTACTAAATAATTACAGTTTATCTGGAGATTTAGATTTAACCGGGTGTGAATTCTAATTATTTCATCACCACCTTTAACCAAGTAAATACCGCAATTATCGTGTTAGCGCTTATCCTCACGTAATCTTTAAATTGGTGACTATAGCCAATCAATTTAATTTAATGTAAACATTACTTATAACAATGTATATAAAATTAAAATTGTTACATAATGTTATGACCAAATTTAACACACAATGTATATTATATTATTAATTGGTCTAATATACGTTTAAAATTATTCAATTTTATTCTTGCTTATTAAATTAATAATTTTTATTACTTTTTACCTGCGAGTATTTTCGGTATTTGATAAATTTAGAAACAAAACAAAGTATTTATTGGCAGCAGGATTTAATAAATGGCTTTTTTAAGTAAAGTTCCCTATAACAACGTAATTTTTCCGACCTCAGGTTTTATAGAATATTTAATGTAAAATATTATTTATCCATCATCATTGTTTTGTATTTTTTATATTTTTTTGTCGCCTGATTAAAAAATAAAAAAAAAATAATAATAAACTAGGTTAAGAAAAGTCATTATGCATCTGTGTTTCTGTTAGATTCTGAATTTATATCTTAGTAGTTTAAGCAGCATTCATAAAATTTTTTGGGGTTGGTTGGATATTATTCAAACTTATACTAAAAAAAAAAATATTTATCTGATCGGTAAGGTTTCAGAAATAGTAATATATTTCTAAGGGATTATATTTTATAAATATATATACATAAGCGTCCTTATTCCTTTACCATAAAATAATACCATTAGATATACCACTGGAAACAGAAACATTGAAAAAGATTTCAAAATATATTTATGTAATAAAACTGAAACCGATACCGAAGTAGGATGACAATTAGATGTGAACAGATGAGTCAAAATGAGTTCTGGCGAGGTATAGAGTTAAGATAGGCTGAGGTAAGACAAGAAAGGACCAAGAACCCACCGGGTTGGTCAAGTGGTGAACGCGTCTTCCCAAATCAGCTGATTTGGAAGTCGAGAGTTCCAACGTTCAAATCGTAGTAAAATCTGTTATTTTTACACGAATTTGAATACTAGATCGTGGATACCGGTGTTCTTTGGTGGTTGGATTTCAATTAACCACACATCTCAGAAATAGTCGAACTGAGACTGTACAAGACTGCACTTCACTTGGACTCATTCTAATATCTGAAATATTATCTGAAAGGTAATTTCCGGAGGCTAAACAGGAAAAAGAAAAAAAAGACAAGAAAAGGGGACGTCGAGGCCGATATCGAGAACGAAAAGATAAGAGAGACGAGACAAGATAACATTAGTTTTCAGTGAGGTTATGCGAGGTATATCGTATACGATAAAGCAAGAAAAAATCAACTGATGTAAGGTAAAATAAAATGAGATGAGAGCGAGACATTGACGAATATGTCGCCGAGTAGAAGTCGGTGACGTGGAGAAAGAGACAAAATCAGTAACCCATAGTGTGTCAGCGACTGAAATAGTAGACTCTCCAAACTTAGATCAAATAAAAGGAGGCGACAGATTAAATAAGATGATATGTGGTGAGTTGTAATTAGATGAAGGTAGGGGAGGGTAGACGATACAAGAAGAGGTGAAACAAAGGCGGGTGTGATGAAAATATGAAGATAAAAACAGTAAACTACAGATAGAAAGATCAAAACAAACAGACGTGATTAAAAAGAAAATCGAGAGAAAATCTAATATCCAGGCCTGCGCTGCAAACAAAATCAAATATACGAAAATCATTGCAGCGGTTTATAACTTGTATATAAAAGATTACATTTGCACTAACACGAACCAAATTTTGTGGTCAAAATAATAGAAAGTATATAGAAATAGTAGGTGTATTTTAAATACATAATACTTGTAATTTAATAATTTTATTTAAGAATACTAAAAATTTAGCAGTTTAAAGGTAAAAATTATTACAACGGTTCTATTGTACAAAAAAATTTTAATAACATAAGATTTTATAGTAAGTACATCCACGTGGCTATTCTATCACTAAAACGTGTTATAAAGTTGCAGAAAATGTTTCAACCGGTAAAATTTAGGGTTGAGACGAGATGAAGTTTACAGAAAGTAACCGACATAGTTTTGGGCTGTACAGTGGTCTTATTATTGTATGAATGCCGTTCGGTATAAATCTCTAAGTCCTAAAAGAACGAAAGGGGGTGGCAGACTGGCAAGATAACGTCTAACGGCTTGATTCATCGTCTTTCTCCTATTCCTAATTCTTTACTAAAGTAGTGAACTTCTCTCTACTCCTTCAGTTCTTTTACTTCTTCGACCAGTTACCCCTCCTCGCCATTTTCTTTTTTTATATTCTTTTATTTTTTTTCCCAACATTTCTTAAATCTACAGAAACTTAACACCGTTATCTTTAACTCAACTCGGTATTTCAATGTTTCCCTGATAAAATATTATTTCTTAACTTTTTAAATACCAAATTAAATGACCGTTCTTATAATCGGTTGATGTTTACTCGCTAAGAAAGAATTATTTTGTATGAAGAAATATGAGCGGGAAAAAATTATCCAGATTACATAATGTAGTGGTTCTTGGGCAGGAGATCTCAATTATCTTTGTCTAATTAGCTATTTTTATGCTCGGCAATCTTAAAACCAGTTTGGACATCCAAATATGGGGCACGGCAAGCAAGAAATTTCTTAAAATCATACAGCGGTTTCAGAACAAATTAACCAAGTATATAATTTAGGTACCGTGGTTTGTTAAATCCAGTAAATTCCACGAATATTTGGGTACATCAAGGAAGAAAGACAACGTTTCAGTTTGAATTATGGAGCTGAACTAAATGACCATGTAACCGCTTGGC
The DNA here is from genome assembly GCF_047948215.1 of Lycorma delicatula. NCBI lineage: Eukaryota > Metazoa > Arthropoda > Insecta > Hemiptera > Fulgoridae > Lycorma > Lycorma delicatula. The sequence continues at coordinate 15,005,626 of NC_134463.1, read as the reverse complement.
CGTAAACCTCCTAGACAGCCGTGAGGAAGTTAGAAGACTTACGCGGCTACACGTTCTGGATCAAAGTATCTTTACAGTGTAATTTCACCTACTGAGTTAAGCATTAATCAATCCTTCACTTCCTTCCTCATTGTTTCTGTTTTCACGTTTTTTAAAAATTTTTTTCTTTACCTACTAATTGTTCCATTACTCTGTTATTTTTTATGATTCTTATTATTGTTTTTTCTTCCTACTGTACTACTGATAGTACAGTTCTTCAAAAACTAGCGTGTTCTACGTTCTACCCTCAGAGGTTGTATGTAGTGGTAGAAGTGGTTGTGTGTAGTGGTTGTATGTAGTGGTGGAGTTTCAATGGCGATTCCTTTTTAATGTGAATATGTATGATAAAATTTACTAAAGGTTCTTACAAAAATGTAACCGGTCATAACTAAAAATAAAAAAAAAAAAATTCATTAGCTTTATTGCTTTTGCTTTATAACGAAATGTTATTGTGAAGTTAATACCATTTTTCGGAACACAAAAAATATCGTACTAAAAATTATTTATAAGGTATTTTTAAAAAGTTTTTTTCATTATTTAAAGAATATACAACAATATGAAATGTAGCAACGTGTTGATTTATGTTTATTTTATAGATGATTAGTATAACTATACAAAAATACTGTGTTGGAAAAAATATATTCTGGGTGGAATTAAACGAAAAAATATTTTCGTAAGTTTTTAAGCGTTTTTTTATATATTCTATGTGAACAATAATTTTTAATAAAACTGAATTTTTAAATATTAAAATTCCTCTAATGATCAAGAGTTATTGCACGTAAAAAAATAATAGTAGTATACTGGTACATATGTCAACAGAAAGATTAAAGATTTTGGTAATGTTAAATTGAATTAATTACTCATAACCCAGATTTAGTAAGTTTACAATAACATACTGGTTTCAGCGGGCGACTATTCATGCGATATCTGATGGAGATGAATGACGAAAACACTGATGAGGGATGTATCATGCAGTACAAGTCTAACTTGCTTTGTATATCTCTACCACAACATTTGTTATTTTCATACAAATGTTTTGTACTCGAAAAAAGTTATTTACATTTCGAGTCATTTATTAAAAGTTTTTTTTTTGGATTATAAAGGAATATTAAGTACAGTTTATTAACTACTATAATTATAAAGACAATGAATTTCAAAATAAATCGTGTGTACCACTCCCTTGCTAAACCAAATTTATAGCTTGATACTAATATTCTTTATTTTCATTGATTAAATAATTAAAAATATCTAAAAAAATTTAAAAATACGAAAACTTACTGGTTTAATAGCTTTTTTAATAAATATTTTTTTTTAATAAACGATAAATAATTTCTGCCACTTTTCAATAGATTTTTTATCATCCACCTGGAAAGAATATTGGTTACCGTAGTTTTTCAGACGCTTCCAAAATTAAGTTTTTTTTTTTTTAACTTACTTCAATTCTTTCTTAAATGTTTTGTTAAAAACCCACTTTCCTATTAGTGGTATATTTGTAACCCCACTTTTCCTGTAAATTTATCTACGTTTATTATTATTTTTTAATACTTTCATTTACAGTCGCATCAAAAATTGAAGTCATTAGTGACTTAACGCAGTTACTAACTGTTAACGTGACTTAACAGTTACGTCTTAGTGACGTAACAGTACCGGTAAATGAGTAGACTTGAACAAACTCAGGCCGACCATTCCTAAGACGTGCGATTAATTGAAACCCAACCACAAAAAAACACAAGTATCCACAATCACAAAATAACACCGGTATCCAGGTTCTAGTATACAAATCCGAATAAAAGCACAGACATTTATTAGGATTTGAACCTTAGTGCTTTGACTTCGAAATCGGTTAATTTATTATAACAGGTTTACCACTAAACCAACCCGGTGGGTTGTTATTGCTTTTTTTTATTCCCGTATTGCTGACAAAGCCACACATATTGGGTAGGTACGCCGCCCTTTTTTTTTTTTAAATGAGGGTATACTGATCTGGTTAAAAATTTTACCGGTTACCAATTACCGGTTAACAATTTTGTTTTAAATTGGTCACATAATGATCTAATAATCATGCTCAGGATCTTACTGGAATTCAAAATTTCGAAGAATATAATTTTTCATCGTTACTTGTATCAATTACCAGATCTATGTTACCTGTGAAAAAATCTAACCCGAAGTATAAAATCTTCAATACATGGCTTTATTGTCGATTCTGGCAATGATACTAATTGCAACAAAGCGTGAGCGAATGAGACATTAATTACTTCGTACTTAGTGGTGGTTACGTTGTTGTAATAAATTATTATTAAAATAGAATTGGTAGTATTTGGTAGAGATAACCCAGTTATATAATGAATAATACTAATAATAATTATGGCGAATAAACTTCTATTCGTCTATCTTATCAGACCCTTCCCATAAAATTTATTCTTTCCTTTATCAAGAATAATTTGAAAATAGATTCTTTTTACCTGTTATTTTTTTTTTTGAAAAATTAAATTAACTAACCTAATTCTACAAAGGTATATATTGCTTTTAATAATAAATTTAATATTTTTTAAATATTTATTCGTAATATTATCGATACGTTTTCAGTTAACTTTTAATTTTCCAGCTGTATCCTATTCGTCCGGATGTACCTAGTTCGAATCCCGGTTAGGCATGGCATTTTCGCACACGCTACAAGTCATTGATCTCATCTTCTGAAGTAATACCTAACGGTGGTTCCGGAGGTTAAACAAAAAAAAATAAAAAAAAGCTGTATCTCTATTGCTGCTGCAGGAGCATAGATATAAAGGAAAGGTACAGCAATTGGCCAAAATTTGGGTATCGATTTTTTCAAATGTTCTCGCTTCAAAACGACTAGTTCAAAATCACAAAAAATTTATAAAATATCTTGAGGATTTGCGTACGCAAGTTTGTTAGCTTTGCGATTATTGATATCTCTGTGCTAGCTCAACATAAATCCTTTAAAATACCTGAAAAAGTTTCTATATATGTGGTTTTAATGGCATTAAATTAAAAAAAAAAATTATAAAAGGGGTGGCATAGTTTTCGCAATTTCGAATTTTGACTTCTTGAGTAGTGGTCGTAAAAAATTCAGCTTTAGCACTGTGAAACTAAGTTATTTAAAATTTTGACGTTTTAAGTCACGTGAGAAATATTCAGCATTAATTCTAAACAGTTTTTGTCTTTAATCACCTCAACTTGTTGATCAAAAACGTTGATATGCATAATATTTTGGCTATATTTATTCTAGTTTTGAACTTATTTTTGACCTTATTGGAGAAAAAAGGTAGCGGTAATTTACAGCACCAATACGTTTTTGTTGTAAATTATACTGTTTTTGTCTGTTAAAATAACACTACATAAAATTCCAACAATTGAAGTAAATACTCAGCTTAAATAAAACAAGTGGCTGAGTGGTACCCGTACTAAAAATATAATGTTTTCCATTTTTACTTTTCAAGATTTAAAATCTAAGTTTATTTAAAAAAATTTGTTGAATTACTTTATAACTTATGACTCTTTATGGGTTTCCGATTTGTGGTTGTACTGTATTAAAAAGGAAATATGAGGTAGCTGTTGAGTAACGGGCTCAAGTGTGGCCCAATTTATTTTTAATTACTTTTAAGTAGTTATACCGTAAATAAAATGTTAATTTTGATGATGAAAACATCGTTTGATAAAAAGTTCCAACTGGATACAACATTTTTAACTAAGAACTTTTTTTATTAAATTTTTATTGCTCTATTACACCTTTAATAATACACATATTTTAAGGTAAAAAGGGCCATTTGATCAAGGGGATCGACTCGGACCAAAATATTTTTGCAGAAAATTTTAATCTTTTGAATTCATTTTTCTTGCAAACCGAATCTGCTCCTTTTATCCGATACAAATAAGTATCGTAAACCAATATAAACATAATTTTCACTATTATTAAGAACGATAATAATTTTAATCGGTAATAATTATTAATAATATTTATAATTTCTTTTTTCCTTATATATTTAATAAAATTATTAATTTCATTATATTAAATATTCTTTGACATTTGCACTCGTAAAACCCGAATAATTTTTTTTTTTTTTTTTTTTTTTTTTTATTGTGCAACAGAACAGTTACAAAACCTTTGTATGCCACACAATATCACATAAAGAACATCCAAAAACAAAAAGACAACATTACTAATACATTCCAAGTAAAACAAGTTATAAGCAATAATCCTTAAAAAAAACAACAATAATTTTAAAATCATGAAAGTGAGCATCACACCAAGGACAATGATCCATCGCCACGTAACCCTCTCAAATTTTTAACGAAGGCTGCCTCATCTTCCCAAAAGCTTAGCTTATCCTGGAACTCCACTGCAACACTGGTACACCGCTCAATCGGAGACACGGTGGAACCAACCGGCGTCACAAACTGCCTAAAAGACCTCACTGACCTGGCCTGGTTCCGCAAGACAACATGATAACGCGTCGGAAGTCTGTTGTGCAGAGCTTTATAAAAGAAAACCAAGTCAAAGTACGTTCTTCTATCAGATAACCTGGAAAGGCCTAATTGCCTCAACATATCCTCTCTATTAGCACCAACAAAACAATCTCCAAACTTAAAACGCATCCAGTTCAAGAACCTATCCTGAACACCCTCAACCAGATCAGAGGCAAAACGTCGTGTACTATTCCACACCACGGTCGAGTACTCCAAGCGACTCCTCACCAAAGACTTGTACAGCAGGTTACAAGTGGAAATATTGCTAAACCGTCCACAAATCCAATTAATTATGTCAAATAATAATAGTTAGTGTTAATTATGAACTAATAATAGTTATAATAATATAATAATAATTATTTTTTATTTATATATTTTCATAAAATTGTACAGTATAGGGTCTCGCTAAGACATAAGTCTTATCAGCAGGAAGACAGTGTTAATATAATTGGAATACAATTTTTTTATACAGTAAAACACAAAAAAATACAATGAAAAATTTACTTATATCTTCAGTATATAGTTAAAGTTTTATCAAATAATTAAGATTGTTATTAAATATTCAATAAAAACAATAATTACAATTTTTTTTATATTAGTTAAATTTTACTAGACAATTTAAATTTTATCATATTTTCATTCTAGAAATTTGTTGAACAAAATTTACTACGCCGGGAAACTTTTGCAACCTTTGCTTTTAATTACAGTATGTTTAAATACAATTTGTAATTATTTCTAAAAAAAATCAGCATACCACCTCGTTAGTTACTCATCTAAATTTATTTACTCCTTTTAAAAGGAAATCATTTTTAAAGCCTTTGCGATCGCCGACATAATGTGTACTTTTAGCAATCCGTAATAATTTGTAATTTAATTTTAAGACGTAGGCTTTTAATTGAATTATTCTATCTGATAATGTTTCATACTTTATCGATTTTAACTGATTTTAATTTCCAATATTTAATTACCTGTAGATATTGATAATTTTGAAATTCGAAGGTAATATCAACTGTTAGTTACGAATCAACCCTACAATTTCCTATTATTCGTATACGCTTCAATAATTAATTTTCATTTACTATTTACCTTTTATTTTACTATTTAACCGATAATTAACTTCATCTAATACGAATGTAATTTAAATTAACTCTAATTCGTAACCTATAAATTTATCAACCAACTTCTCTCGATATTTGATTTTCCTGTAGCATCTAAAAAAAAGAAATATGTCGAAAACGTTAAACTTTTAAATCGGTGTATTTCTAGTTTTATGTCGTCTTTTTAATTTTACCTTTTGCAAAAGGATATTTACAGAATTTTAGAAAATTAATATTTTTTATATATTAACAATTAATTAAATATTTATATTTCATTAGATATGAAAATGAAATATAATCGGTGGCTTTGACGGATGCTTACACATTTAGGAGTTTAAAAAAACAATTTTAATTCTATAAGATTTTTTAAATTTAATTTTCAAAAATAATTCAAGTTTTTTTAAATGATTAATTTTATCTATTTCTGAAAATTAAGTAATAAATCAGATCGGAAAAATCTTTTGTGGATATCACATGACTTCCATGTACATTTAAATACATATACACATTTTGTGGACTTCATTTAAACTTATTTCGTTTGAAAGTGAGATACGATCCTCCAACTTTTTAATAAAGTGGACAGTCATATAATTGCTAAAATATTAGTATTTATTAACATCCAATATTTATACAATTATTAATTCAACAATCTTACCTGAAATATTGGGTTAGAGTAAAAGCCCCTTTATTACACTTTAAATAAATGTAAGCCTTATATATATCTAATATTATGTTGTTTTTGTTTTTAATTATTTTGATGTAACCATCAACAAAATGAAAACAAAAACGAAACAGGGAAGGTTACTAAATTTTACAGCGATATTTATTATCCAGTATACTGAAACACATGCATAAAAAAATAATCAGACTTTTCACCAAATCTCATGTGGACACCATATAACTTCCTTGTACGCCTATTAAATTTTTCATATACACATTTTAAAAATTACATAAAATTTTATTTCACTAACAACTTCTGATTTTTATTCATATATTTTTTTTATTGTTATTATTGAATTATTATTTATTGAATTTTTTGTTACAATCTGTGGTTAATAATTACTAATAAATCAATATATTTAAATTAGAAAAAAAATTTAAAAAGAAAAGGAACGAAGTCGGATAGAACCGATGTTCCTTCCCCTTGTAAGATGAAATATTTCATTAATTCATATTTTAGAACCAATATATAATACTAGATACCAATAATTCTAGAGAATAATTCTAGTACCAATGAAAATAATTACCACTTATGATATATAGTTAAAAGCTCTCAATGATGATTTATTACTGCATTTAAGAAAAAGTCCAAAACCCAAAGTGTTTGGGTTTTGGGTTTTTTTTTAACATTTTTGGTCAACATTTTTAACATCATGTTACACCAGTCATAAATCCAAAATTTCAACATTCTATGGCAAATCATTTTTGAGTTATGCAAGATACATACGTACGTAATTACAGATGTCACGCCGAAACTAATCAAAACAGATTCAGAGATGGTCAGAATGGATATTTCCGTTGAAATCTGAAAACCAAAATTTTTCGCGATTACAATACTTTCATTACTTCATGCAAGAAAGTAAAAAGGAAAAGAATTTGTTTGAATAAACAAATTAAAATATAGTTTAGTTTTATTATCTTCACTAAATGTGAAGTTACCACTAAGTAATGAAATAAACATCAACCAACGTTTTCAGGTTAATCATCTTTTTTTTACTATTTTTTAAAAGTCATTTTTCTACATTAATTAAACGATTATCTAAATTTGTCATTATGTTTATCAAGACTGATGTACAGAGTGATGTTAAAATATGGAAACAGCTTCATATTTCAAAACTGAGGAATATTAAAAGGTAGGAACGAATTCAGATCTATATGGTTACATAATTTCTACTTTTTGGTTTGTTTGAAAATTTTAGCAGTAATCTGAGATCCATCATACTAAATCAAATTATTATTTTTTAAACAGGATTGCGAAAATTCAATAAATAATTTTTATGTAACATATACTAGAAATAAAGAGGTATTGCGGCAAATAGATGAAGAAAGAAGCATTTGGAAAAATATAGTTAAAAGAAGAGACAGACTTATAGGCCACATACTAAGGCATCCTGGAATAGTCGCTTTAATATTGGAAGGACAGGTAGAAGGGAAAAATTGTGTACGCAGGCCACGTTTGGAATATGTAAAACAAATTGTTAGGGATGTAGGATGTAGAGGGTATACTGAAATGAAACGACTAGCACTAGATAGGGAATCTTGGAGAGCTGCATCAAACCAGTCAAATGACTGAAGACAAAAAAATAATATACTAGAAAAATGATGGCGAATACCGTTTATTGATAAATATCTTCGTTTTGAAATACGAGTAATAATCAATTAAATTTGCAAAAATCGTTTTAGGAAAAACATGCTAAAATACTATAGCAAATTTTTTATTTCGCATCGTTTTCATAATTACATACAACAACAAACTTTTAACAATTAATGTTAGTAGAAAATTCTATATAGTTTTATTTTCATTGATAACATAATAGTTTTATTTTCCTTACAGCCATCATTTACCAAATTTTCGACGATTTGAAGGAGACGGCGGGCTGGTTTTCCACCCAGCAGAATACCTTAGAAGCCTTTTTAAAATAAATTTTCTACTGTTCATTAGAAGAAAAAAAGGAAATATTTAAATGATCTAGATTACTTGATGTACAAAAATCCGATCCTGTTTACAATATATTCTTTTGTCATACGGTTTTTTTTTTATAAAATAACCAATATATTTTTATAAAAAAATGTTTCAGAATTATGTTTCAAAACTAGTTTCAGGCTTGTTTAATATTGTTTTGTCTTTTTCTTAGGTGCTTACATCACTGAATTCTTTGTTAATATCGCAATGTCATCATGCTACATTCTCAACTGTTTGTTATTTCTTATAATATTAGTCTTCTTTAAAAAATTTTTCCTTTACCCCTTTCTTCTAAAGTCAGATTGAATATTCTTGTATAATAGAACTTAATGAGAACCACTAATCTTATATTTTCATGATATTTTGTTAAAAAACTTTCTTTGGTTCGTTTTAAAAAGTCTTCGTTTCCTACTCACGTTAAAAATGTTATTAAAAAACTAAATTCTTTTTTTTCCAATTTTTCATGTTTTTCTACTGTCATAAAACGATGCATTCGTAAAAAAATTTAATTATTTCTTCTTACATTTTTCGGTTTGATACTACTAGTATCAATTCTTAAAAGTCTCTGATTCTACAAAATTGTTTTTTTTTTTTATAATAGCTTACCTAGCTTATTAAATTTGTTTTTAATGAATTATCCTGTATATGTTAATAATTGAATAGAGAATTCTACAATTTTTATTATAATCTTTAATTTCTTCAAAGCCAATGGATTTACATCATTTATTTTTAACCAATTTTAAAAAAAGTGATTACGTATTCGAACGGTATATTTTTTTTGTTTGTACATAACGTTTTTCCTATTAATTCGATTGAAAGAAATCTTACTACAATCAAGAAAGCTTCTTTCGCGGTTGTACAATGATGTTGAAAAACGTTTTTCGATACAAAATATCAGTCTGAAAAACTACAAAAAAAATTTTTCGCCATAAGGCGGGTAGGTAGAGACAGCGAGAATCCTGATATTCTATACGTATGCATCAGGTTAGATGATGTTATATGGTCTTTTGTAGATGGTAATGCGAGTTTCTGCATAAGATATGTATCGCCGTTAATAAAATCTGTAAAAATCGAGATATCTCGTTTTAAACCTTTCAGATCCAATATATATTTTATATATAATAAAATGTAATTATATATAATACATGTATGATATATATATATATATGTTTTTCTATCGACTTGCAACTTTAAATTATTTCTTTTCCTACTTTATATATTCTTCCAAAAACTTAAAATCTTAAAAGATGATCTTTAATTTTATCAAATTAAAATATGTACTTTATTTTTTTTTTTTGATTTTAAAGTAAACTATTCAACGGTTTGATCAGTTTGTTTATCTTATAAAGTGTTTTTTTCTCATGAAAGTACAGTAATTTTTCAATTCCGTTTAAATTATGCCTTTTATTATGTTTAATGATTAGATAAATGTAAAATTATGCTATTTATATATCAATTTTTAATTAAGACAAGATTTGAAACAACGAATCAAATAAATATAATTTTACAAGTAGAAAAATGATGACAAAAACGTCGTAAATATGTTATAAATATAAAGAAAAATAATTTATTAAACATTTAAAATATTTTTTCTAAGATATAAAACAATTTTCTTAAGGAATTTATTTTTAAGAGCAGTTTAAAACCTCTCTAATTTAAAATGCAATTTGTTTTTGAAGTAACTCTGCCGCCGCTACAGCCTGCCTTACTGTTGCCTACCACTACAACTATATTGCTACTCCTGTTATGCACGTTGTCGCATATACCTCGTCGCCGAGGCACAATGCCCGATGAATATTCAACATGTATTATGAACACACTTTTCCTCTTTCCTTAAAGTAACTACCGCTTCACTCAAGCAGTCCTCTCTACCACCTCTCAATATGAACTTCACTGGAGTCAGCTTTTTTCCTTTTTTTTTTTCAAGTCGTAAAATTTTTTCATCTCAGTTTCAGCTTAGAGTTATAAACAATATTCTGGTTTCTTTACAATAACGAAACGTAAAGATTAAATGCACTGTCAGTACGTGATATTTGCAAAGAGGTTTTTTTATTAACAAGTAATAATTGAAGAAGAGCACAAAAAAATCTATAAAAAAAAAATAGATCACTAATTTGAATTCAGATAAATATGATCTGTAATGAAAATGAAAATTGAAAATTCTAATTTTATTAAAAAATTCTTATTTCTGATATTATTGCATATGTATATAAATTATATATATATATATATATAATATATTTATAATATATATATATATATATATATATATATATATATATATATATATATTAAATGTTTATATGAATTCTAATTTTATTAAAAAAATCGTATTTGTGATATTATTGCATATATGAATATATATATGTGTGTATGTGTGTCTGTGTCTGTGTGTGCGTGGGCGCACACGCGTTTATTCAGTTTTTGAATCTTTAATCGGTTTTTGGATAGGTTGGATTAAATGTAACTCCACGATAAATGTATAATATTTAATAATATAATATAATCTATGGTCATGTTACATAATTTTGCTACAGGTTTTTAGGGCCTTTATTGTAAATTAAAAGTAAAATTTAACGTACAGAGCGATTCAAGAGGAAATGAAAATAATTTGGGAACTGTTTCTAGTGATAAAATAACGAAAACAATACATACGAGTACAAATATACTTCCGAAAACGCTTTGTTATCGAGTTACGGTTACGAAAAAATTTTGCATGAATTCAGTTCCTCCGGTGAATATGTTCATAATTAGAATTTTAAGGTATTATTAAATTCTAAATTTATTTTATAAAAACTTTGATGTAGACACCACATGATTTCCTTGTACTCCTATTACATATATTACATATACACATTTTTTTCTGAACTTCATTTAAAAATTTTTTATCTGAAATGAGATACGATCCTCCAATTCTTTAATAAAGAATATTTTAATTTTTTTTTATATTATTATTATTGAATTATTATTTAAGGTAAAAAATTTTTTACTATCAGAGGTTAAAAATTATTAATCAATATATTTAAAAAAAAAAAAAGTTAAAAAAAGGGAGATGAAGTTGGATTTGAAACGATGTGCCTCCTTGTAAGATCAAAATACTTAATTAAAATTTTATTTACTCTGGAACCAGTAAAAGTCTCCTTTTTTAACTTTTTTTTAATTTATATATATATTGATTATAAATTATTAACCTGCGATTGTAAAAAAAAAAAAATTTGATAAATATTAATTCAATAATAATATTAAAAAAATCAGAAATAATTAATGTATTAAAATTTTAGTTAACTTTTAGAAATATGTATATATAATTTAATTTTTATTATTACATATGTATGTATGAAATATATTTGGTGAAATATCTGATTAGTTAATATTAATTTAAAATTATAATTTAGAATCGTATTATTATTGATTTTCTAGTTTAATTTGATCTACATTAAAGTAAACTACAAATTGAGTTAATAATAGACCGCCACAAAAACAATAAGTACACCGAGGCATACACGCCCTTTAAAAAAAAATGTTTACAAAAAAATTCTTATCTTTTAGTTCATTACTCCTCTAATATTGTCGGACAATATTCTCCCTAAGTCGGAGATGATAATTTCGTTTATTTGTTTTTTTGTTGCGAATCATTTAATCTCTCTTTGGTTTGATATAATTCTTCTGATCTTAATTTGTGTACACGTCCTCTATCTAGTTTTCAAATTTTTTCTCATTATGTTTATCGACTTCTCATAATTTTTCTATTCTTTTTTTGTTCTTAACATATTAATCTTCTTGTCATTTTTTTGATATATATTTCTTCATGTTATCTTTCTTTTTCCTGTATGATTGTTTCTTTTTCATTTTTGATTGTTCACCAAATAATCCAATAATAAAAACTAAATATTTTACACAGTAAGGTCAAAATTGACATCTGTAACCAGCATGCAGGAGTTCACTAAACGGAATAGTTTAATTATAATTATAAGTATAAAAAACAGTAACTAAATATCATAATTTAGTAAAAAAAACTTTTAATTATTACAATTTTAACTTCTTAGGTAATAGCAAGGATGGTAGGTGATTAAGGCGATTACATATTATGTCTGTAAGTTCTAGATCTGAGAATCTGCTATCTAAGGATGTTATGCATCGTCAACATGCTTCATTTCGTTTCGCCTCTTACTTTTGTTGGTTTGTATTTATTTCACAGTTTCTTTGCTTGATAATTTATTTTGGCGTTTACTTTGCTTTTTATGTTCTGGAGTTGATCAATCAAAGTTCTTCTAACTTATCGTTGTATGTTCTTCTTTCTGTTTATTATATATTTACGTGTACTGTATAAAATATATATACGTATAAATTATTTGAGGAATTTCAATGCAAATCCCTATCTGGATGCAGAGAGGGAATTTTTTTTTTGATATTCCAAATTTACTTATGGTTACAGTACATTAGAACCAAACGTAAATTAAACATAGAGGGGAAAAATTTTTTTTGATTATTAAAATAGAAAAGAATTGTATCTTGTCTTCTATTATGTCCCAGCTAAACTTTAGAGGCTTATTTCTCTGATACAAATAATGAAAAAAACGTAATATAAAAATAAGTTAAAGATTTTTTTCCTTTCTTGGTTTCAAACATATGTGGTATTGAATTTACTCAAACAAAACTTAAAATGTAAACTTTATATTTTACAGATAATTTTAAATAAAACAAAAAACTCAACATTTCAATATTGAGTATTGCTATGAAATATCGTAAAATGATTTCTCAAACAAATTATTACTTTCTTTTTTTTTTTATGAAATAAACTACAATTGTTGAAAAATATAGAAGTTTAGCTAAAAATCTTATAAAATATTTAGCAGAAAATAATGAATTAATATAAAAAAGGAAAATTTTCCTAACTTTTACAGATAGCCCGTGGTACGCCTTACGATAAACTGTTGTTTATTTAGATATGAAATTAAGAGTTTAGTTTAATGTACTTATTGGTTTTTTCTCAGTTTACTTACTTGAAAAACTTTACGTATGGTTTTACATTTTTTTTAACGTAATAATTTTTCATCTTTTGTAAATCGAACTCTTTTCTCTCATCAGACCACGCCAAACTGTTTATTAATTTCATTAGTTCTTGATAACCGCTGAAATTATTGATTTTATCACAAAATGTGTTTCGGTCTGGAATATTTTATTGGGCATATTTATTTCTTGCATATCTTTACGAATATAATCAATTTATTTTTTGATAAATGTGGGAATACGTTTTGCGAGTCTTACGATATCATTCATAGGAGAAATGAGAAATAGATCTTGCGTCTTAGGATTATACCGGAAAGTTTTTTCCAGTGTGTATAACACTTAAAAAAACTTCCAATGTAAAACATACTGATAAACTTCCTTGTCGGTTTAGAGTTTGTTGTTTTTATCGGTTTTACTTGGGCCTAGGGTTTTCCTTTCATTACGTTTAAGTACTTGGATTTTGCGTTTGTTAGAGATCCTAGGCATTCTGATGAATACAGGCAGTTAGGTTTGATGACCGTTTTCCAATCTGATAACATTTTGTCTAATCTTGGCACTGAGGAAGTGCATTTTTTATTGTTTATGTTTCGGCTGGATTGGTATGCGAGCTCCAGTTTGCGTGCTTATTCATTCATTGCCTCTTTCAATACTTTATTTTTATTATTAATATTTTTTTTGTGTTGGCTTTTCATCATTCGAAGGTCCCGGGTTCGAATCCCGGTCAGCCATGGCATTTTAATACATTTCAAAATTGTAAACTTTTTTTATAAATGCTTTCAAAATTGTAAACGTTTTTTTTTGTAAATGCTTTCAAAATGTCCATTACGATTTTCTAATGATTGAAATAAGTATCGTATTTGTGTTTAAATATTCTCGTTTTTTTTTTATTTTTTTTTAATGATAAATATGTACATTTCTTAATATTTATGAAAGGGTTTTGATATTATCATTTTAATTTGTCTTTGTTTTCATTTAATATTTGTTTATTAACATTCACTTAAGACACTTCACCTTGATTAGTAAGTTTGCTTGTAAATTCAATTTTTTGTTTTTTTATTATTGTTTTTGAATAAGTTATTACGATTTTAGCTCGGCGAATATTTTTTATGAAATAAATAATACACCAAAATTTTCTAAATTGTGATTATACGTATTTAAAAACTGAGATTTATTCATTTATTTTACGGTTTTTATTCTTTATTATTATTTTTTTAAATAATTTTCGGTTATTTATAGCTAATAACATTATTTACTTAATAATTAAAGAGGATGATCATTAAAGTAAAATGCGGTCTTGATATAATCTTCTATTCCTTCTACAAGTTTTTCATAAAAAAGTCTTAAGAAATTGTCTATTTTATAAAGCTGACATCATCTGATTGTAAATTCTCAAAAAATAACCATAAATAAATCTCTGATTAATTATTTATTATTACATTAAAATAAATAAACATGTAAGAATACTATAAGATTATTTACAAAATGCTTCTAACGTTAAAGAACAACAAAAAACTATATATACCTGTAAATAGAAAGATATATAAATACTGTAATAAAACGATATATACGGTATATAAATAGGGAATTTTTTATTTATTATAATTATTACAACATACAAGGAGTAATAGTTATATATTTTTATTTTATACATACATGTATATATGTATAATTTTTTTTTTTAATTTTTAGTCTATCTTTTTTTATTAGTCCGTCAAATTTGCACTTTTAATGTACATTTTATTACATACAGCAGAATTTCATAGAAACTGTAGAATATTATTAATAATCACAAGTTATCGTAAATTAAGACTTAAATGGAGAGCTGAAAAAAAAAATTGTTTAAATATTAATTAATGACTTGTTTTGTTAATCATAAATTATATGGCTTTTATTGAAATTAAAAATTATATTCCGGAAAACTTTAATAGAAAATTTCTGTAGGGTGTAGTAAGTATTTTTGTTATAAATTTCTTTGTATCTAGAACATTTTATTCGTCCATTTGTAGTGGTAGAACTATCTAGAGTATATAAAACCTTTAAATAAAATTCTTTGTTATTTTTATAGGAAGTAACCGTGTTCTGGTGAATTGAACATTTTGTATAAATATATTTCGAGTGATAAAATTAAACATATATTATTATCAGCATTGGCGGGTCGGGAAAATTATACTGAAATTTTACAGTGAGGTTTATTATTTCATTCTAATATTTTGAACAAAAACAACTGCAAAAAAGTAGAACAAACATTTTTTTAAATAAAAAATATAGTAATTGTGTAACACTTAGTGGTGAGATTTTTAATTTTCAAATGCCATATTTAAATATAAACATTAAATTATTTTCTTCACTGTACGTATACGCTATGTAGATTTTATATTATTATTGTTTTTTTATTACTGCTTAAATAGTAAAAAATAAATATCATAAATAAACAACTAATGTAGGAAATAATATGCATATTTGATTATAATTTAGTTTCTGTGTAATGTAAATATTCATATAGATCATAGACATATTAAAACCCTCTTGCAATTTAAAACTATTGACACCTTATGAAATAGAAGTATAAAGGGTTTACGTAAGAGAGAAAACGTTCAACACTTGTGTGTTTCATCCTATCGTAAGAGCGGGTAACCTATACCAAGATTTAGACACACGGGGTAGACGTGAGTCGAACTTTTAACTCTCTCAGCACGGCCTCATAAAAAGCTTTTTCTCTTTTTCAATATCATCTCCCCTTCAAGTCAAGTAAGTTGCAAGCCTCAGGTAAATATTGAATTCTTAAGAAACAAATTTTCAGTAAGACAAACCTTCAACTCATCCAAGTTCTCTGTCTTCTGAAAAATATTGCCTTTCTTCTATCACTTTTTTCTAGTAAACATTTTCAAGAAGAAATATTCTTTTGAATATCTGCGTCGCGTATGTTTGTTCTATTTCCTATGCCAATATTTTTCTGATTTTTAAACTTTTTTTTAGTATCAATGACGTGATAGATTTTATTGATAATAAAATAAATGTAAGTTGTTAATTTGATTAAAATGGGGAATAAATTAGTTTTCTAAATAGGATAAGAGATTATTTGTTTAAAAACCAAAAAAAAAAATAAATGGTCAAAATTGGTAAAAAAAATATTTTTCATTATTTTCTACAATTTTTGATGAACAAATTTGGATAATGAACTGAAATTGGGAAGTTGAAACTTATTGAGTAAGGAATTAAAAAAATTCAATTTTTTTTTAGAGTAGGAGCATTAGATTCAAAACATGAATGTAGGGGTAACATTTTCCTGTCGATCAGACCAAGTGGAAAAGGTCCGTCCTTAAGCATGTCTCAATCAACATACTAAAGTCGACAGCCTCACTACCACTCCGACATTTTTTTCTAAACAAAATAAAATTTAAGAACTATGTTTTTTGTTCATTATTATGGCTGTAGGTCGTTAAATATTGATTTTAAAGAAAAAATTATGGTTGTCAAAATTGTAGAGCGAAAAATTTACATAAAACCGTTTACGGAAACATTCCGATCGGATCAAAAATATACAAGCTAGCGCCATAAACAGTAGTGCTGTATGTGCTGCTTATACGTAGTAATGAGGTAGCGGGCAGCACTATTTCAACACGCGCACGCGGTAAACAAATACCTATAACTTAAGAAAAAACATTAATAAACCATAAAACTTTGCGTTATTATTCGTAGGAACTATGATAGATAATGAAAAAAATCAAAATGAATTCGTTAAATGATATATATCTTTCTTTTAGGTGGTTTAGCCTTCGGAATAACCTTAAGGTATTACTTCAGAGGATGAATGTGGATGATATGTATAAATGTAAATGAAGCGTAGTTGGTACAGTCTCAGGTCGACCATTCCTGAGATGTGTAATTAATTGAAACCCAACCAGCAAATATTCGATAAATGATACCTAAAGTACATTAGTTAAATTTAATTTTCTACGTTTAGGAATGTATAACATATTATATAGTATAATGTTGTCAGGTCAAAGAATTTGCAAATTTGTTTATCAAAGACCTGCAAATAAAAACGAAATTCAAAAATCCCTTTCAGCATGTCGGAAGACGGGGGTAGATTTCAGTGGTGATAAAAAATATTTCCACCTGAAAGTTAAGAAAAACTTCAATTTTATTCAATACGACAATGATTGCATGTGAAATAAGTTTCACATGTTTAGCATATGACAAGCCCCAGCTTCTTACAATTCAAAGAACATTGTGGCCATCGCTTGCCGTAAGTGTTGATTATGTCAAAAATTGTTTCGAACAAAAGTTTTAGGTAATGTTTAGAGGACTAAGGAACAACTCCTGGCGAATGGTTGTTGATATCAAAATATATTACTAAGAGACGTTTTAGGTCATTATCTAAAGAATAGTATGAACTTTAAACGAATTCTATATTTGACGTAATAAGAAAGTTATAACGATATTTTGTTTTTTTTACTTTTTCACCCCCATGGTCCTATTTTTTCCAGTAACGAACTCGATCGAGATTTTGGATCGTTATATTTTATGTATAAATTTGAAAATGATTAGCGGAAAATTACGGTAGTTATCGTCTCTACAAGAAAGTGAAATATGTATATAAATGTATATTTATACTTTTGAATTAACGGTGGTGTTGGGATTTCGGTGATATGAAACTCGAAGATATGTCGAAATTTTCCGGAAGTTGAATCATGGTATCGATTACAATAGGTAACTTTCTTATGAAATCTACCTAAAAATCGGCAAAAAACATGCGATATATATATATATATATATTCTTAAGATGATTATTTATGAATGTAATAACATTCATAGTAAATTATATTGTTATTAGTAATTTTAAAATTATTATATTTCAAACAGAATATTTTGGGACTTTCGGTAAGTACAAAAAACCAATCGTAACTTACTAAAGTTGTATGAGATTAAATATTTAACAACCGTAATTGTTAGGGAAAAATAGTTACTTTTAGATGGCAGTATCATTTTTACATAAATTTTAATTTTTGACTGACTTTTGTAAGCGTAATATTTGTAAAATGTATTGGTGTGCACCAAACAGTGAATGTAGCAATATAAATAAATGTTTCTAAAAGTTAAAAAAAAGCAACAAATTTTTATATTACACTTGGTAAAGGTATCCAGAAATTCGTACTTTATTGATTGTTAACTTTAACAATTATTTAAAGTTAACAATCTTAATTATTTTCAAGAAATTCTCAAAAAATCTAATCATTATGAGATAAAATCGTTTTTTTTTTGTTTTTGATGTAAGTAATAGATCATTCTCACGTTTATTTATGATCTTTTCAAATTGTTACTACGTTCTACAAGTTTTTCTTGAAAAATTTATCGATAACGTCAATATTTTACTAGTTAGAACCAAAAAAACGGGACAACGACACGTTCACGTCGATTAGAGTGAGCCATTTTACTAGATCCAAAATAATTGTCCAAATAATTATTTTGGTAAATTTATTTTTCATAATGATCTCGACGTTTAGTATGTTAATTGAGGAATATTTCAGGACCTTTCTCACCTGGTCTGATTGACAGGAAAATTGTGCCCCTATATTCATGTTTTAAATGTGATGCTCCTACTCTAGTTGTTAAATTGAAGAAAATTATTAAATTTAAACCCTCCAATAAAACTAAAATTTTTTAATTAAATTTCATTAATTAAATAGAGTCATAAATTACTTCTAATTAGATATTAAAATTAAAGTATTTAAATTTCAACATCATTAGTTGATTTGTGGTTTTTTTTTATCGTGAATAAGGAATTACTGAAAACAAAAATTTAATATTGTAGAATCCATATTGTGGGTTAATATCATAAAGAATGGGAGAACTGGTATTTCCAGGGTGAGTTTTTGTGCAATTTCATTTACCTCATACCTTTGTTACAACGTACGTACCAACACATCCTTCCACTAGAATCCTGACAGTTTCAATTGAATACCATCCTAACTCCCAAATTCCTTTTTGTATCATCAACCTTTCCTTCTTGTCTAATTTAACGTTATTTGATTTTATATTAGTGGTTAATTATATTCAATTAATTTTCTTTTTATGATGAATTTTTTTAATTACATTTATTTCACGAGTAGTGTAAATTCTTTGATAATATAAACCTAAAACATAAATTTATATACATAAATAAGCAAGTATTGTGATCGCGAAATAGTTCGGTTTTTCAGATTTCAACGAAAATATCCATTTTGACGATCCCTGAATCCATTTTGACTAGTTTTGCCGTGATGTCTGTACGTACGTATGAATGTATTCCGCATAACTCAAAAACAATTAGCCGTAGAATGTTGAAATTTTTGACTCAAGACTGGTGCAACAACTAGTTGTGCACCTTTCCCTTTGATTCCAATCGACTGGACCAAAATTATCCAAAAAAGCCTAAAATCCAAAAAAAAATCGGTCCTAATTGAGAGCTTTTCAACGATATATCATAAGTTGTACTTCTTTTCATTGATTCCAGATTTATTGCCAAATAAAATTGTAATTAACGAAATTATGGATCTTACAAGGGAAAGGCATATCGATTCGAATGCGACTTCATTTTCTTTCTTTTTTTAATTTAAATATACTAATTTATTTTGAATTATTAACATCTGATTGTAAAAAAAAAAATAAATAAATAATAATTCAATAATAACAATAAAAAAATGTATATGAAAAAAATCAGAAGTTATTAGTGCAATAAAATTTTATCTACTTTTAAAAATGAGTATATGTAATTTAATAGGCGTACAAGGATGTCATATGGTGTGCACATCACATTTGACGAAATACCTGATTATTTTTTTTTTGCATTTGTTTCAGTCTACTTGATGGTAAATATCGCTATAAAATTTAATTATCTTTTCTTCTTCTTTTTTGTTTTCAGTTTGTTAATGGTTACATCATAATAATTTAAAAAACATAGTATTAGATATATATAAGACTTAAATTTATTTATAGAGTAATAAAGCGACTTTTACTCTAACCTAATATTTCAGGTAAGATTGTTGAATTAATAATTGTATAAATATTTGATGTTGATAAAAATTAATGTTTTACAATTGTGTTATTGTGACTTTTATTAAAGAATTGGAGAATCTTATCGCACTTTCAAATGGAATAAGTTAAAATGAAGTGCAGCAAAAATGTAGATATGTAATTTAATAGGCGTACAAGGAAATCACGCGGTATCCACATCAGATTTTTTTTTACCTAATTGTAATTGCGTGATTTATGCGAGGAAACAATTTTACATGAGTATGTAATTAAACTAAAATGTGGTAATCAGTGAGAAAATTATATTTATTGAACTGAATATTTAAAAAACAAATATGTAAAATTTCAGGTGTATTAATTAACCCATTCGTTATAAGTTCGTAGTGTTTGAAGAAATGACATCTTTTTTCTAAAATATTTTACCTTGTAAATAAAATATACACTTAAATAGCCGAATATGCTGATTCTATATTTTTTTAATATAATAATAGAAAAAAGTTGTTTAATTTTTAACTGTTTTACTTCATAAAATTATCGTAAAAAAATAAATATTAATCTGTTAAAATTAATGCTATAAATTATTAATCAGTTTGCCATGAGGAAATTTTCTTCGAATTCACTTGGTACGTGGTTCTAGGATCTCATAACGCTGGTTATATTAATAAAAATCTGGCAATACTTGCATGCTTATGAAAGGCGACATATATGTATGTACTTTTAGAAAAGTTATAAGATATAGCGTCTTGAAATGAATGAAAATAAAGAAGAAATAAATTGAATTTTATCACAAAAAGAGAAGAAAAATAATCAGGCTGCTAAAAAATTTGTGTATGAATATGATGCAGTATCAACAGTTGTGTTACAAAGCTGGTTTGAGAGTTTTCAATATGGAAATTTTTACGTCAACGATTGACCTCTCTCTGATCTGCCAATGATTGAAAAATTCGATGATATTATGGAAAAAATCGAGTAAGATTGGCATATTAGTAGTTGTGATTTCAGTAACGAACTAAACATCACAAAAAGAAAACAAATTTAAACCTTGATAAAAAAAAACTTATCTTTGAATGCTACATAATTTAACAATGAAATATTGAATTTCCATTTGCAATTCAAATCTTTTTTCTATACCAGAAAGAAATCGTACCATTTTTTTATCGTCGTTATGGGGAACGGAAAATGAATCTATGAGACGATAATATATGGAAAATATCGTGGTGAAAGTAAAATAAAGGTAATCAAACAGTGGCAGTGCCAGGAGAGACCTCAAGAAAAACGATACTGTGCGTTTGGTAGAATCGGAAAGGAATCGTTCACAATGAGCTATTGCTACTCGATTGAACGATTGTTTGTAATTTCTATTATCAACAACTTGAAATATTACGGTAATAGACGCTGAATGCATCCACCGTATTAATCATGAATTTGTTCTGTCAGATTACCATTTTTTTCAATCTTTACAGAACTATTTCAACGGTGTAAAGTTGACTTCAGAAGAGGTCTGTGAAAATCATTTATCGCAGTTTTCCCCCCGGAGTAAACACAGTAGTACAATGATGGGATTGCAATTTTACCTAAAAAATAGAAAAAGGTGGTCGATTAAAATACGTATTTGGTTTAATAAGTTTCATTTGAAATAAAAAAAATCTTGTTTTACTTTTACGTTAAAATATGAAAAAGATTTAATTCAATAATTTAATTCTATAATAATAAAACCTGTAGAATCTAATTCTAGAAGAAAAATGGCGTTTAAATTTAACAGTTTTTTTCAGTTACGTGACACATGTAATATACGTGTTGTACTTTTACAAATTTGTTCCGACTTAGTTCTATTTGGTTCTAATTTTTTATTTAATAAAAATTAATTTGTAAGATGGAATTCCAATTTGAAAGTTCAGATAAAGGAAAAAAATTGTAATACTTTAAATATTAGGATTATATATAATTTAAAACAAAAATTAATCTTAAATTAAATACGATTAATAAATAATGTTACTGTGGTAATTAATATAAAATCTGTTGGTTGAATAAATTTTTTTTGTAGAAAATTAAAACAGTTAAGTCTCTTACTGACGACTTAAATTAGACACAATCACTATAGTAATGTTTGTGATAAAGACTAATAGAAAAATAGGAATTTAAATGCACAATTTGCTCTGTGACAATTCATTCTTTAATATAAACATACCTATAAAACAGTTTTCAGAACTTACATAACACTGAGACTTTCAACCTTTATTTTTATCATAAGAGCTATTAAAACTTTTAAAATATTACACAAATAAATTAAAAAGATATTAAAAATAAAATAAAACTTTAAAAATATTACACAAACATAAAAGCAGTACGTAGACTATTTCATATAATTTGTGTAAAATATTTTTAAACTTTTAATAACTCTTGACGATGAAATAAATAAGCTTCATTTATCTTCTATTTAAAAAAATATATATACGTATTTAAGTAAACTGCAGCAATGAAAAAACACAGGAGAATGTTTTATTAAATAAATTTATATATATTTTTTTTCTTTTATACCTTTTTATAATTAAAGTTTCAATCATTCTGCATTATTAGTTCAATGATATTTTGATTTGTTATTACTGCTTTGTAAAACAAACCAATGTTTATTAACATAGATTAATTAGTATCTCTAATGAAAGTAATTTAGAATGATTTTGATAAAATTGTTATCAGTTACATTCGTTGTTTAAAATGTTAATTACAGTTAAATATTATTTTAAATGTATTGAGTTAGATGTTATGTAATTGTTATAGATTACGTAATTTGTTATAATTAATTTATAAAATTCATTGCCTAGTTTAATAATCAGTTTATAGAATAAATTGTGTTGGAATTATTCGATTTCTGAATTTTTTTTATTTTTCATGAAACGTATAATGATCAAATTTTTACAGTTTTTATTAATATTTACACATTTTTTTTGTATTCAGTTTATACATATATATAATTACATTTTATTTAGTTTTAAGTATAAATTTTGGTTCTGTACAAAATATTTACTAATCAGTTATGTTTATAATAGTTCTATATTTTCCAGGTAATATAATTATTTCTAGGTAACATATAAATATTTATTATATTGGATGTCATAAAATAACGAAATTTACAATGATATATTTTATTAATATGTGTTGGTTAGCGGTGTTTTTAACCGGAAAAAAAACCGATTTTAATAAAAACATAATCCTCGTGGGTTTCACTGGAATGTATTCGGGCGGACGGTGTATTGCCTGCGTGACTAAAAACTCTCTTGGGACTAAACCCCTGCATTTTCCGCGAACGTGCCCTCGTTCCCTTCTTGGGCACGCTGCTGATACTATCCCTTTAATGTAAAATACACAAACACACACATTCATGTTTAGATACACTAACACCGTTACATTATATATATATATATATATATATATATGTATATACAAACGTGCTCTGTCGGAAAGGTATGTTACCTGCTGAATGAAAAAATATTTTCTTTTTCGTGTACTTTTACTTCCGTTTGGGTAGGAAACATGCTTTCCTATTACTTTATAACATAATTGGGGTTCTAAAATTAGATATTTTTTTGTTTTAACATCTTAAAATAAATTAATATTTATTGTCACGTATTATAATATTTATTAGATAAAGCCAATGTATTTTCTTTTTAAATGTCTTGTAGAAATTTCCTTGATTCTGTAAATTACTCTCAATTACAATTTTTATTACCTTTATATACTGTGAAATAAATGCATAAAAATAAGCAACTAAAGTAATCCTGAAATTTACAGATTACAGATTTGTGGGAATAACTACAATAAGCATGAATATTAGTGAAATAAAATAGCTGTAAAATGAGTGATGCTCTTTCACAACACTGAAGTTAAGTTAGAGGAAATACCTCATATGTTTTTTTTTTAATATCAAACTAAAATATTTTTTTGGTATTAAGTGTATGATGATGTTTAAAAATTATGATGTAATACAAGTTACGTGATTTTTATATTTATTATTTTTGATAAATCGAAATTTGGATGTTAATTTATTAATTATATAAAAACGTTTTAATGATGCTTTAAAACTATTTGTGATTAATCGCTACAATTATTCTAAAATAAAAAATAAGAAAATAAAACTATTTAAAATTGAAATTAGAGGTGATAAAGATTAAACAAATTCATGGAAAATGGGTAAGTCAATTTTAGTAACCTGCTTGTTAAGGGAGTACTGAAAGCAAAATGCTTACACATTAGCGTACAACCAACTCGGTGAGAAAATTAACCGGATTAGTTTGCAAATTAAGATGTGTTGATAAAACCTTCCGAGCCGTTTTTGTCTGCTAATTTATTATTCCAGTAACAAATGTGGATACGTTTCTTTTTTTTTTTTTTTTTAAAAAATCTATGTTACAACTGTAAATCTTATTTCTCCTATTCTGAAAATTTTGTTATTTTTCCTCCATAAAGAAAATATCTGTCTTTAATAATCTTGAAAGAAAAAATAATCTATCAGTCTAGAAGGATCATTTTTGAAAGTTATCGAGATAGTCTATTTTGTAACAAAGTAATTGATCAGCCGATTGAGATACAATTGAGCTATTGCTCAGTTGTTCCCAGTTCGATTCCTGTTATTTATGGAATTGTAGAAAAAATTTAAAAATAAAGTTATATCATCAAAAGGTTTTATCTGCGTTTGGTTAACTATCTGAAAAGCGATGCCAAACTTTCTTAAAAGCGTAATCTAAAAATTACTAGAATAAATTAGAAAAATCCATTCTAAGAATCAAAGGAATTTAAAAAAATAATAATTAATTTTCTTTAATAGTACAAAAAACACACTTAAAATCCATTTACAAAATAATAAAAATTCAAAAAGCTACGTGCGTATTTCAATTATTACTCGGGTTCAAATCCCGAACAGGCATGGAATTTTTGCACACTAAAAAAATTTTCATTCATCTCATCCTCTGAAGTAATATCTAAAATGTGGTCCCGGAGGTTAAAGAAAAAAAAAGTAATAATTAGTAGATACAAAGGAGAAAAAATAAATGCAACTATAAATATAAAAAAGAGTTGAAATAAATGGACACAAATATTTGACAATCAAGAAATATAAGATAATAAATACTAGAAATTGTTACTAGGCAAAAATGTTACATAGTGTCTGTTTCATTACACAAGATTTTGTTAAATGTTTTTGCAAATTGTAACTAAATTCATGAATTTAGCGTACTAACAACAAAAACTTTTCTGTTTCTTGAGTTTTGATTTTTAACATTGTTCTAACCTCAGTGTTTTTCTTTTTTATCCCCAAAACACAAATATAAGTTTAGATTAATCGTTTGTATGAAGAAGTATAAATCGTTTGAACGAGTGAATCGTTCGGGAAGTATAAATCGTTCGAATTGAATGAATCATTCATAGGCACTCGCGAAGCCGCCAGGCGCACCACCATTGGTCTGTTCTGCGCCAATAGAAACTTAAATAAAAAGGTGAGCACATACATCAAACAAACAAACCTGTGTACCTTTTTTAAGGAGAGTGAATTAAATGAAATTACTATATTTGCAAACCGATACAAAATTATTATTTCTTTAAGTGTTAATAAATCAACAGAAAAATCGTACAATATAATTTTAGGTATTCCAAGTTAAAAGTGACTTGTTAACATAAAAACAGTTTGGATTACATAAACATAAAATGAATTTTGAAGACTTTTGTCTAACTTTCCACATTCCACTTCGACTGTCTAAAACAATATTAAATAATTATTTAGTTAATTTTGTAAACAAGCTAGAATTGTTTTTTTCGTAAATACTAACTATCGTTATATTTATTGTCAACATTTTTGTAGTATATCATTTTACCTAATTTAAGTACGGTATTTTTTTTTTTTTTTGTAAGCTACACTAATTATGATTGTAAAGAACAATTTAGTTTCGGAGTAACAGTACAAGGTGAAAAGATAAAGATGCTACGATTTGCTGATGATGTAGTAATTCTAGCCGAGAGTAAAAAGGATTTAGAAGAAACAATGAACGGCATAGATGAAGTCCTACGCAAAAACTATCGCATGAAAATAAACAAGAACAAAACAAAAGTAATGAAATGTAGTAGAAATAACAAAGATGGACCACTGAATGTGAAAATAGGAGGAGAAAAGATTATGGAGGTAGAAGAATTTTGTTATTTGGGAAGTAAAATTACTAAAGATGGACGAAGCAGGAGCGATATAAAATGCCGAATAGCACAAGCTAAACGAGCCTTCAGTAAGAAATATAATTTGTTTACATCAAAAATGAATTTAAATGTCAGGAAAAGATTTTTGAAAGTGTATGTTTGGAGTGTCGCTTTATATGGAAGTGAAACTTGGACGATCGGAGTATCTGAGAAGAAAAGATTAGAAGCTTTTGAAATGCGGTGCTATAGGAGAATGTTAAAAATCAGACGGGTGGATAAAGTGACAAATGAAGAGGTATTGCGGCAAATAGATGAAGAAAGTAGCATTTGGAAAAATATAGTTAAAAGAAGAGACAGACTTATAGGCCACATACTAAGGCATCCTGGAATAGTCGCTTTAATATTGGAAGGACAGGTAGAAGGGAAAAATTGTGTAGGCAGGCCACGTTTGGAGTATGTAAAACAAATTGTTGGGGATGTAGGATGTAGAGGGTATACTGAAATAAAACGCCTAGCACTAGATAGGGAATCTTGGAGAGCTGCATCAAACCAGTCAAATGACTGAAGACAAAAAAAAAAAACAAAAAAAAAACACTAATTATTTTACTGAAGACGATTGTTAAATTATCAAATTCATGATGATTTAGATTTTTGTAGTTAGTGTTGAAGAATTTTTTTTAATTCAATTTAAAAACTATTTAACATAGCATTCTTTTTTGTATTGCAGTTTTTTGAAATACTAAGGTACATATCCGATAATAATGTCAAGATAACTGAAAACTTTTTTTGTTATTTCTTTCATAACACATAGTTTAAATAAAAATTAATATGAACAATACATAAAAAAAAAATAATAATTTAGTCAATTTAGTTTTTTCTTTGTACTTAAGTTATCAATTGTATTCTTTTTTTTTAATTAAAAATAAATTGAATAAATTAAGAAATTTTAAAGTGTAAAAAAAGAAAATACTTTTTAAAAAACCAATACAGTGTTTTATAAAAATGCAGTAGAATACATAACTCTTCAGAAAAATGTATTTAATTTTTTAATTTTGTTTATGATCATAAATAAAACCCTATAAATTAAATCCCCAGTATATTAATTAAACACAGAGTACAAATCACAATATTTTATTTAATTGTTCAGTAAATAATAAATGCGCGGTAAACTCGAATAAAGCTCAGTAAAATACTAAATGTTCGGTAATTTTACTAAACACCGGTAAAAATGTTAAACGCTGAATAGTATTATTTCATTTAATTCAATAATATTTGTATTTAGTTTGATTATCACTTTTATGATTAATCAATTGTATATAATTTGTATATTTAATGTTTAGAAGAGGTTAGCATGCGTAAGGTTAGTTTTGTTGATATCGTATGAATTTTTTTCCTTTTTTATTAAAAGAAAAAACAAAAAAAAAAAAATTTTTTACTAGGACCATTCAATTTAATACTATGCACTGTTTACAAAACAATTTGAATATTTTATTTGAAAACTTAAAAAAAAAAAAAATTAAATGATGTGAAAAGTGTAAATAAGATACTTACTTCAGCATTTAATGTTCCACTGACCGATAAGGTTTTAAAATATTGAACATTTGAATGCTATGCTTATTAAAATCGGTAGGTTAGCATCGCGTAAAACTTCTGTTAATTTAAATGTTACAAATAATTGTACATAATTTCAAACGCATTATTAAATTTATATACTATCCTTATATATATATAAATAATATACAGGTAAAATAATTTATTTACCTAAAGAAAGGGAAAACGTAATTTATGTTATGGGATAGAATACGGAAGAAGGAAGGAATAAGGAATAGATTTTAGAGTGATGGTGGGCAAGAGGTAAACGGGGTGCAGTTGAGAAATTAAAGATGTAAGAGGGTTGCTTCAAGTTGAATGTAGTCGAATAGGAGGTGAAGGGGTGAATTCATTAAAATTTCCGGGAACCGTTGGAGAAATTATGGGAATCAATAGTGAAATTGGATTAAAGGGTAATTTCTTATGAAACTCGTTTGATAGAGTCGACGAATAATTGTCATTCTAATGAGGGGCCACAAATTAAGAGAACGAAGGTTCAAGAGAACGGAGGTGAATTTAGAAAATTATGATGACGGGATGAGGTTACATTAAAGAAAATTTTAATTACGAGTTTGATGTATGTTTTTGCTGCATTAACAGTTAAAATTTTTCCAATACTACGTTCGGTAGTTGTAATTCATTAATTCCGCCATTTTTCAAGAAATATAATTACGGATTTTGTCGATTAAATTTAATGCCTTTTAGTTTAGAATTGCTACTGCCGATTGTTATTACGGTACACTATTAAACAAGTAATTAATTCAATATATCTTTTATAGAACTGTCTGTGTGTGTGTGTGTGTGTGTGTGTGTGCGCGCGCGCACCCGTATTTGCGCATTTGAGTATATTTGATTAATACCTTCTTACACAATACTACACTAGGTTATTACAATTTATATTAATTAAAATCGAATTATAATCCGATGTAAAACTTTCGTTTAGATGACATTTTTTATTCTAGAATCCCGTAACTACAAATCTTAAGATATAATCTTAATATTTAGTAGCTCAAATGAAAATACAGTACACATTATTTTGAGATAATTATCTAATGCATTCCAAAGAATAAAAGTCTTTAATCGTCAACCATCCTCATCAATAAATAACTAGCGGACCACCAGTCTTCTTTATATTTCATTTTCTCAGATTTACAAATTGATTTTCAACCATTTATTTTTTATCCTTTTGTAAGAATATTATTCTTAAAAAAAATTGTTACACATATTTGACCAATCATAATAAAAATTAATATTTTTATACATTTACAATAACGAATGTTCTTTAATAAAAGACCTATACCTTTTTTTAAAGAGATAAAAACATATATAAAAATTAAAAAACACTACTACCAACAAAAATAAAAATAAAATAAAAAATAGAACTACAATTGCGATAATAAATCCAACTAAATAATTATAAAATAAACTGATAAAATTTACTATCGTAATTGATTCATTCAGTATCGTAGCAGATCTTAAAACATAACTACTTTTGATACATATAAATCGATTCTGAAAATACTATCGATTATCGATTATCGATTTGGGATCGATTTTTTTTTATTATAATGACACAGCTACTTTACAATCTGTTCAGCAAGATAATTGAAAAATAAGTAAATAAGATCTATTTGAACTAACATTAAGTATAGACCATAGACCCAGCGGCTTGTGACTTAATAATGAAATAGAACACTCCGTACGACCAAATCATAAAGTTACCTAATTGAAACGATAAGACAACCAAGAATATTGTTCCTCAGTAATCTTGAAAGTCACTGATCGTGTTATCTAATAAATTGACCACCAAATAATTCGGGTGCCGATCCAAACCATTTGGTATCGTGTATATTTGATTTTTTGTGTCCTTTTAGTTAGAGGTAAACATACATATTTATATAGTCTATAACACTCCTGGTAACGTAAAGATTCCAATGCGAAGTCATATATCTAAATCGGTTCAGTCGTTGAGATGCTTTGGTGGAAAAACATAAATACATACACTCTAAATACATTACCTTCCTTTTTGAGCTGTTGGATAAAAATAATAGAAATCAAAATTAGTAAAAAAATATATGCGTCCATTAATTAAATAATAAACGTACTATTTTTTGGATTATATTTTACACAACGTGCTTTTGTTTACATTAAAAAAAAACCTTATCGTAACTCTAAAATCACTTGACCGATTTTATTTTAAATTAAATTAAAATGATCTTTCTAAACGTTAAATAACTGTACTGAATTTTATAGTGCTGATTACAGAATTTTATCCTTATTCAGCAGAGACAAATAATATATTTTTTTAATAAATTTCTATTTCACATTTTGAAAATCTTTATTTACTTATTTTCTATATTTATTATATTCATATTTAATTTTACTTCACACAGTTATTTTATGTATTAATATTACGTACTTAAATAAGTAAATTATATATATATATTTTTATATATAATTTCAAAATCACAGAACTATAAGAGAGTATGGAATGGAAATGAATGTTGAAATAATAATAATGAAATTTAAACAATTCCATCGGAGGCAGTGTTTAGATGAATGTCGTGAGATTCATTAATTGCTCAATAAAACAGAATTGAATAGGTAAAACAGTATATATATATATTTATTTATTTATTTATCTTCAATAGTAATATAATACTAGAAAAGAGAAAAAAATAATAAAAATAATAATGGCTAAGGAAGCATTTAACAGCTACTACGTAGTAAAATGTAGTTACAGTTGAAGGAGCGTTTTGTGAAGTATTAATCTTCCTAGTGAGTGTACTTTAGTATCGATATGAAATATGGTCACTAAGAAAAAGAGACAAAGAAAAACTATAGGCATTTGAAACTTGAGTAAAAAAATACAAAGCGAAAAATGAAGAATTAATGAGGTGAGTTAACGAGAGTAGGGTCATAATGAGAAATATTCGAAACAGGAATTATAAATAACATATCGTGGGGAGAGAAAGATCAGTAGAAGAGCAGCAGAGACCAATAAATAATGAAGGTTATGGACGATCTAAAAGGAAATGAATATATTAAGACCTTAAGATATTAACGTTACCATAACTGGTAATAGAGGAGAATGGAAACGGAGATGATACCAAGGACCTGCCTTAAAGCAAATAACCATATGAGTATTATTAATATCAATATGGATAGTAACAACAATTTTTTAGTTTAAATAATTAAATTTTATGTATTTTTTTTTTTTTTTTTTTTTTAATGTTTCTCGGGTGTTTACTTTAATTACAAATTTGAGGAAAATTCTTTTTGTTATCAGTTTCAAGTACTTAACCCTGATATGATCTGTATAATGAATAATTATTATCCAGTTCAAATGAATAATAAATAATTATTTTTTATAAAATGGATGTTTTAATCACAAAAATTAAAAATATTATCAGTTCATAAACAAACTGGTTTCCTTTATTGATTTCACGCCATATTTTTTTAACCTTAGAGTATGATAATTCTAGTATTGTTTGTTATTTAAAAAAAACAAAAAAAAAACACTTTAATTGAACTATATATATTTAATATTTATTTTTATAGTCTTTTTCATAAATGGGGTTTGGAATAATGTTTAAGAGGTGAAATGAGTGTGAGGAATATTTAAATACTCTCTTTTGAAAAGCACTAACGTAGCTTTAACAATACATTCAGAGGACAACAAGAAAACAATGGATAAATTGTAAGCAATTGTTTTTTTTTTTACCAACTTCTTAAGATTTGTTAATCTACTTACAGGTCTACGTGTGTCTGATTGTTCTCAATAGAAAATCTCAGTTTATGTGAGACTGTTCTTATTGCGATGAAGGAAAATTAGTAAGAACTATTTTTTTTTTGTAATAATAGTTTTTTTAAATATCAGTAAATTTTGTTAAAGAATTAGTGTGTGTGTGTGTGTGTGTGTTTGTAAAACACATACAACACCACACTCACGCAGTCAGACATACAGGTGACTCACTAAGATTGTAAGAATCTTTCAGCTCATGTCCTACTGGTAAAATAAAGAAGAAAGTTTTTATAAACATACATTCGGAAACTCTTCGTTAGCCAGTGTTGACTAGTGAAAAACTTGGTCCTGATTTACTACGCATTTGATAAATTTAGGCCAGAAAATAATTCTTAGGACACAATTAATAGGTAAAGTTAGCGGGTTTTGTTTGAAATCTGACCTGAAAAACTGAAAAAAAAGATACCAGAACTGTATTTTTAGCAGTTTTCTTTTGGGGTAAAAGATAATTGAGTTGAAAAACATTATTAAATATATATATATATATATATATGTTAGTATAGTAGTTAAATATCATCGCAAAATCAGCTTATTTTCGAAGTCTGAGATTTCTAAGGTTCGAGTCTTTTATACAGATTTTATACGGAAGGATTTTGAAGGCTTGGCTGGGACCAGTTTACTTTGACGGTTGAGTTTCAATTAACGATAAGTCTCAGGAATGGTTGACCTAAGTATTTTTTAGACTACATGTTTACCGATACATTTACACTAACATTGCACTACATTTGCAGCTATGTCGGGCCTGGCAAGCCGATATAGTAATTGCATTTGTCTTTATACGCACACCCAGACCCGATAGTAGCTGGAAAATTGGTTGGAGAAATATAATAATATATTTACTTTTTTTTTTTTTTTTTGTCTTCAGTCATTTGACTGGTTTGATGCAGCTCTCCAAGATTCCCTATCTAGTGCTAGTCGTTTCATTTCAGTATACCCTCTACATCCTACATCCCTAACAATTTGTTTTACATATTCCAAACGTGGCCTGCCTACACAATTTTTCCCTTCTACCTGTCCTTCCAAAATTAAAGCGACTATTCCAGGATGCCTTAGTATGTGGCCTATAAGTCTGTCTGTTCTTTTAACTATATTTTTCCAAATGCTTCTTTCTTCATCTATTTGCCGCAATACCTCCTCATTTGTCACTTTATCCACCCATCTGATTTTTAACATTCTCCTATAGCACCAAATTTCAAAAGCTTCTAACCTTTTCTTCTCAGATACTCCGATCGTCCAAGTTTCACTTCCATATAAAGCGACACTCCAAACATACACTTTCAAAAATCTTTTCCTGACATTTAAATTAATTTTTGATGTAAACAACTTATATTTCTTACTGAAGGCTCGTTTAGCTTGTGCTATTCGGCATTTTATATCGCTCCTGCTTCGTCCATCTTTAGTAATTCTACTTCCCAAATAACAAAATTCTTCTACCTCCATAATCTTTTCTCCTCCTATTTTCACATTCAGCGGTCCATCTTTGTTATTTCTACTACATTTCATTACTTTTGTTTTGTTCTTGTTTATTTTCATGCGATAGTTCTTGCGTAGGACTTCATCTATGCCGTTCATTGTTTCTTCTAAATCCTTTTTATTCTCGGCTAGAATTACTATATCATCAGCAAATCGTAGCATCTTTATCTTTTCACCTTGTACTGTTACTCCGAATCTAAATTGTTCTTTAACATCATTAACTGCTAGTTCCATGTAAAGATTAAAAAGTAACGGAGATAGAGAACATCCTTGTCGGACTCCCTTTCTTATTATGGCTTCTTTCTTATGTTCTTCAATTGCTACTGTTGCTGTTTGGTTCCTGTACATGTTAGCAATTGTTCTTCTATCTCTGTATTTGAACCCTAATTTTTTTAAAATGCTGAACATTTTATTCCAGTCTACGTTATCGAATGCCTTTTCTAGGTCTATAAACGCCAAGTATGTTGGTTTGTTTTTCTTTAATCTTCCTTCTACTATTAATCTGAGGCCTAAAATTGCTTCCCTTGTCCCTATACTTTTCCTGAAACCAATTTGGTCTTCTCCTAACACTTCCTCCACTCTCCTCTCAATTCTTCTGTATAGAATTCTAGTTAAGATTTTTGATGCATGACTAGTTAAACTAATTGTTCTGTATTCTTCACATTTATCTGCCCCTGATTTCTTTGGTATCATTACTATAACACTTTTTTTGAAGTCTGACGGAAATTCCCCTTTTTCATAAATATTACACACCAGTTTGTATAATCTATCAATCGCCTCCTCCCCTGCACTGCGCAGTAATTCTACAGGTATTCCGTCTATTCCAGGAGCCTTTCTGCCATTTAAATCTTTTAATGCTCTCTTAAATTCAGATCTCAGTATTGTTTCTCCCATTTCATCCTCCTCAACTACATAATCATAAAATATGCACGGAATATATTTAGTAATATTATATTATGAAATAATATTTATTTATTCGATAAATGAAAACGCTCTTCTTTTATCAGTCTTTTAGGTTTTAAATTTTTATTAAAAAATTGGTCATTATTAAGCATTAATAAGCATTTATTGTAAAAATTAAAAATAAAAATGTCAGTATTTTTACTTTAAAATATGTTTGAAATAAGAATCTATGTAGTTCTCTGCTATGTGTATAATAAATATTTTTTTAAAAAGTAATTAAAATATAAATAACTTTAATATTGTATCTTCTCTTTTACAAATCTGTAAGAAAAAATTGCACATTTAGCTATCGTAAAAACAAACATGACTTTTTTTAACAAACTAGTCAAGTGAGCGTTTTTCAGTTATTTTAAAATAATTATTCATTTTTAAAATAAAAAAAAAAAACACAAGTAAATTAATTTTCGTTGAATAAATATAAGAAAATCTTCTATGATAGATACAGTAAGTCTATTTTACGATATTAATATAAACTCAATCATAGAATAGTTTTTGAAATTTAGTAATTTTTAATTCTTTAGAAAGATTTCCTAAAAGAAAGATTTACAAAATATAACTTAAATCATAATGATTACGAGTTCAGATTGTAATTTTTGTATATTTTGAATGATACATTGTAATAATGAGCCCTTTTTTATTTTATTCTATTACGTAATATTTATGCATTTTATAAATATCCTTTTTTATTTCTCTGATTTACCTTAATTACGATGGCGGTTCGGAAAGTAACCTCCGTTTGGCTACCATTAAAACACGGAATAAATAAAAATATTTTATTATATTCAACTTTAAACTACAGCTTTTAACTATTTTTAAACATAGTCGCTATATAAATGTATTTATTTGCCATAGCGTTTCAATAATTTACACATAATATCTTCATACAATTCAGCCGCCTGGGTACCTATCCAACCTTTCACAGCATTTCAAAGTCCTTCTTCTTCGTGATCTAAGTGCTGCGATGCAAGCCATTTGACGAAAATTTACTGCAAAACGTTAAGGGAACTTAGCCAAGCCATCCAGAACAAACGACGCGGTATGCTGTGATCCGTTCTTACAGGGCTCGAAGAACTCAGAAACTTCTGAATCGATTCCAACGGGAAATTCTTTATCATCCTCCTTTCAGCTCGGACTTGGCCCCGAGTGATATTCATCTCTTTACTAACGTGAAGAAATGGCTTGCGTCGGAGCATTTTGATGACAAAGACGAAATTTAAAATGCCACGAAAGGTTGGGTAGGAATCCAGACGGCTTAAATTGATGAAGTAGGTATTTGTAAATTTGAGAAACGCTATCATAAATACTTGAATTTAAATGGCGAATATCTTTCAAAATAGTTAAAAGCTGTAGTTTTAAGTTGTATATAATAAAATATTTTTATCTATGCAGGTTTTTTTATTTATAGTTAAACGGCGGTTACTTTCCGAACGGCCCTCGTAAAAATTCATTATCATAATCTCTTAAAACTACAGTGTATAGAATACTGTGTGAATTGCAACCATAGGTTATTTAATTAATTCAGCTAACTTCCCCTTCTTACAAATAAATAACTATGCTAAACGGTAATTTAAATAAAATTTAAGATAAGATTATGTTTAAAAATTATTTTACTTAAAATCTAAATTTAAGTGGCCATTTAAAATTTTAAAACAATTATCAGTAGTAGTAGATGCTACAGAAAAAATAAAGTATAAAAACAAAGGAATTACAGTATAGTCCATTATGCAACGAGCGTATAATGTTAGTTAGCATTAATGCACTAAATTACGACACGAGGATTTGCGAGTCTCGTGTACTTTCAAAGACAAACATTAATGAGAGTTGCATACAGTATTTTTTACAGGGGTTATTGATTTGAATAAATGAGTGATATTGTTTACAGATTATCGTTTTTAATTTTTGAAAAAAATACATTAAACAGAAGATTTTGTAGCAATAGGATATTTTTCATTATTTCTAACATTTTTTTTTAATATCAATTGGTGTTAAAAGGCATTTCTTCCTCAGAATGCGACATAATTAAAAAAAGAATAAACTGTGTAATAAGAAATTTAGTTACCTATTAGTCTACTTTCAAATAAACCTCTGCTTGGTAACCACTAAATCGGATTAAAGACATAGTAAAAAACACAGCTGATACATTAAAAAATACCCGCTTCTGATCGGTCAGTGGTTGAAAAAAGTAGGCTTTTGATTTGCTAAAACATATATCACGATGAAAATCTATTTTATAATGACCCTTACTATGAAACATGTTCTAGCCGCGTAATTCAAGCGTAAGAGCCATAGAAAAAAAAATTTACAACTACATTGTACTAGAGAAACTCTCTCATTTTTAGTCCAGATTTGAAAATTAGACTAAAAAATAAAAGTTAAATATAAGAACAAATAACTGTTACCGTATTAGACAATCCTAATATAAAGTGTCAATTTTAATAAAAAATATCTAAAAAATGTAAGTCTTCCATATAAATTTCCCACCGTCTCGTAATTCACATATTTTTTATAAGTTGATTAGATTAAACTTATTTTAAGAAAGATGAGACAAAGACATATCCCCGCATGAATAGACATTTTAAATATTTTAAATCTAAATGGATAAAAATTTAATATTCTTATTATTGAAAACGCCTAAGGATTTTCAATAAATTAAAAATTTAAACAGGCTATTAGATGTTTCGTTCCCTGTTGGTCATGTACGTAGTTTCTTTTTGTGTATTCATAAAATAAATTTCTAAGCATTCAGTTCCTTTTTGAACACAAAAAAAGGAAAAATAAATTTTTTGAATTATTTTTTTTATATTACTTATTATATTATTATTATTATATTACGTAGAAGGGAAAAATTGTCAGGCAGGCCACGTTTGGAATATGTAAAACAAATTGTTAGGGATGTAGGATGTAGAGGGTATACTGAAATGAAACGACTAGCACTAGATAGGGAATGTTGGAGAGCTGCATCAAACCAGTCAAATGACTGAAGACAAAAAAAAAAAAAAAAATATTACTTACTATAAACTAATTTTATGACAGCTTCATTTTCTATATTTATGAGTCAGATATTTCTTCATTCTACCATGTTTCAACCTTCAGCCTTGTTTTTAGTTTGCTCTGTTTAACCTAAATTAGAATTATCAAATAATAAATGTACACTCTTTCGATGGATTTAGTTTTATCTTCACGTTTCCAAAAATAAAAGCCATTTTCCCAGACGTAGACGTAACGTTAAAGTTGTGAATTTAAAAAAAAAATATTTATTTTGTTACTGTATGGAGCAAAATATGCAGTTCTTACTATGATTAATCCAACCTTGTTTTATTTTTAACTGAGTTTTTTTACTTTTTTAATGACTGAAATTACATCTATTGAAATAAATTAATGTTTTTGGAAAAAAAAAAATAATTTTTTCCAACGTTAATTCTATAAACTAACGTTGGAGATTTTGTGGGTAGGGGATTTGTTATTTCTCTTTTAAAATATAGTTTTGCATTTTTTTTTACTATACAAAGCTTTACTATAAATCGCAAAAAAAACTAGTTTTTGGATATTTTATACCTACATTATTAGTGATTACTGAGTACATGCATTATAGTCAAATATCACAAATTCTTTTTTGAATTTTATCAAGATTTCAACTCCCATTCTTTCCGTAAATGACCAGTTGCTACTATTTCGGAAAGTTTCGGTCTTTTTTTTTATAAACTTCCGTTCTGTGCTCTTGTCTAAAATATATCATTTCTTAGATTTCCCTTAAAAAGTCAAAACTATAAAATACGAAAATGGGCTGTCAAATAATTGCTTAGCATCCATAAATATAAATCATTTAAATCTATATTTAGAAAATTAAAAACTTTACCTTATCTCTGTATTTATATACATAAATATGTAATATTTTCTATAAATGAAAAGTTACTTATTCTTAAAAAAATAACCGTATTCATTTATACCAAACCAGGTAAAACAAAACTGTTTTCATGTGATTCAACACAATAATTCGGCTTATGGAAAGGATTTAATTATGCTTTCTTCGCATAAATAAATTACGAAACTATTTCAAAAAATCTTTCCATTAACTTTTTTAAAATATAATTAAAAAATTTTCTTTTACAAATACAAATTATTCTGTTGATGAAACTTTCAGAAATATTAATAAAAAAAAAGCCCTGAATTTTATACGTCCCGTTTAACATACAGACAAATAGGTGCTCAAATAATTTTCATTAACCCCTTCTGAATTGTGAATTATGTTGTAGTTATATATATTTTTTTTTATTTCCTTCATATAGTTACAGTAACATTATTTCATGTTGTTATATTTTAAATAGTTATCATGGATGCTGATCACAACTCTTTTAGTATTATAATTAATTGTTTTTTCAAGACTTAAAATTTGTATATATGTATAGATTTTTTTCATAGCAGTTTCTTTGACTAGCTACCAATATTTTAATAAGATTACAGAGATTCAAGTTTTCTTTGATGAGAATAAGATATTTGAATTTTATTTCTTTTAAATTTTATATTATATACTTGATTCAGAATTCGATAAGAAATCTATTATTTTTTTTTTAACTTTATGTGTGTTAGAGTGCAGTATATTAAGTTCTAGAAATTAACATACTCCAAGTGATAGAATTTTAACTTTTAAAAGTATTAAATTTCAAATGTTATTTTATAAAGCGTTGTGAAGAGATTTATCAGTCATATTCATCTATTGAAACTATCATAAAATGTAGTATAATATATATTTTTATATTGATTCCATAAAATTACAAAAGTAACCTAAAATAGTTTACGTTGCCAAAATCAATAACGTTTGATTTCACTAGACACGAAAAAAATTATCAACTATTCTGTGTCACGTACTGTATAGTTATAGTTTAGTTGTAATAAAGTTTAACAACGTCTGAGAACTCACATTAAGCTTTCCAGAAAGCTTTTTATATGTTACGTTCTTTCACCCACTTCTTTCTGTATGTGTCTATGTATTTATAAAGCTGTAAAAGCTTACTTTTATAAGTAATTTCGTACGGAGAGTAAGAACTTTCTTTAATCGATAATTCTTCTTTTCAATTTAAAATAAAAATAATAATAATATTCTTATAAACCTAAATTTTTAATTTATTTTTTTTCCTAATGTATACGGTATAATCTGTTCAACTAGTGAACAATAAGCAACCCCCCTCCCCCTCAAGGTCCAATGAGATGAAAATGATATGGATGAGTCTTGTACAGACTCAGGCCGACTATTCCTGTAACCTGTAGTTAATTGAACCCGAACCATAATAATACACCAGTATCCAATATTTAGTATTCAAATACGTATAAAAGCAACTAGTTTTTACTACGATTCGGAAATCAGCTGCTTAACAACTGATTTGCAACGACGAGTTAACCAGTAGACCAGCCAAGAAAAAGATAATCTACAGCTATGATGACAGGAAAGTAAAAAATTAATCGAAATCAATTCATTTGACGAAAATTGAAACTTGAGTATAAATAAGAAAAGAACATGCGGTTTGATTTAACTACCTATGTTTTGAAGATGTTAATTTTTATTTTAACTATTTTACGTTTCATAGAAGGAAGTATGCTTTTTTAATGCATCGGCATATTGTACTGTTGATGAATTCTTGAATTAGTTCACAGGTTTCAACATTACACAACTTCATAAAAATAATTTTCTTAAATTGTATTATTTTTGTTACTTTCATATGAACATATATTTTTCTTATCTAAAATTGTAGCGTTTGCATTAATTTTGATGTAATAATAAAGAAAAAACTTTGCATATTTAAAAAGAATTGTTTAGACAATTTATTGTTGAGTATACCCAGCCAAGTTTTCTCATATAAGAGTTTACTTTCTTTTTCTTAATTACCCCGAATAAGTTGTATCTCATTTTCTTGAGCTACAATTCAAAGCTTTAGTCTTACTGAAATAGTCACCAATTTATTATATCCATTTTTCGTGGTTATATCAGTAGATTATTAAGAAACTTTCAAAATACTTTGTGTCTCCTTGTAAAATAATTTACTTCCTTACTTTATATTAACTTTAATAATATTTCTTTATTACTAGAGATCGCAGAAATAAAATATTTTTCTTTTTAATGTATTTGCATTCCGAAACATTCCAGCATACTTTATTTTAAAGTTTTGAATTAGTGTAATGTCGATTGTAATCATTGGTAAAAGTAATCGTAATTTATACATAATTATGAGCATTGAGAAAACCATTCATATCTTAAATCGACATCGTAATAACATTGCTACTTTAAAGCAAACTAATATACATACTTGCCATCATCAATTACTAATAATAATTCAGTAATTAAAATCTTTGGACAGACAAATACATTAAGAAACAAGCTTATAGTAAATTTAAATTTCTGTTATAGAAAACAATTTTTTAAACATTTCGATTTTTAAAAAATTTAATTTTTGAGAAATCTGGGGTTTTTTATCTGTGATCATTTTGTTTTCGTTAAGGCTGGGTAAGGAATACGTAACAATTTCATTTGCTTCTTTGCTGTTTGCTTATTTTTATCTACTCTTTAAAATTCTACTTTAAAGCAAACCAATATACATATTTGCAATCATCAATTACTAACAATTCATTAATTGACATTTTTAGACAGACAAATCCATTATGACGTAAAATTAGAAATAAATATAAATCACTGTTATAGAAAACCACTTTTTTCATTTCTCGATTTAAAAAAATAATAATTTTCTGAGATATCACTGGTTTTTCATCTCTCATCTTCATTTTTCATTCATTATGGCTTCCTAAGGAATATGTAACAATTTCATTTCCTTTTCTTTTGCTGTTTCCTTGTCTTCCAGTACTCATTCATCTTTTCACTATGCGTGTTTTTTCTTTCTTCTTACCACTTTTTTCTAGTTCACTTATCCTTCCTACCTTGAAATTCTTTTCTTTTTCGCATATTCCGTCGAAACACATCTTGTTTTCTGTTATTTCATCCTATTTTATGTTGGTTTCTTTCTAAATCTTTTCTATTTCTTGGTTCCAGCTTGTTGTTAGTCCAGCTTTCTATGTAAGTGCCCAAAGAAAATCAATCTTCTTTTTACTTGCTTTTCTTTAACACAATGTTTTTTTTCGTGTTTTTCCTCAAATTTTGCATCCTTAATTTAACATACTTCCTGACATTGCCCATTGATGAAATTTTTCAGAATTACTAAGGTCGGTTGACAATAAAATATTCCACCATTATTTTTGCAAACATCACCCCGTACCCCCCCGTACGGGGTGATGTATATCCCGTACGGGGTAAATTTGTAAAATATATAAGCGACAGGGATAAGTTTTGTTAATTTACAATTGTATTTTAATAATAAAAACCTTCACCATTTCTTTACTTTGTATAGTAAATGTTTGATTAAAAATTTGTTTAATATTTTATAAATATATTAAAAATTTCAATATATGATGTAAACTTTTGAAATCCAAATTAACCTACTAATTAAACTCATGTAATGTATGATAATAATTTTATAAAACTATGACTAAATATAACGCAAGTTTTTAAACATTTAAAAAATTTTTGTAATATTATTCGCGTTGTTTCTAAAAGTCTTTGGTTTGAAAGATTTTTTCTCTTTTAATATTTTTTTTTTAAGCCCGGATAATACTAAAATTATAATACTATTGGCTAAATTATAATACTAAATTTAGTAGAAATAACGAAGATTGACTACT
This sequence comes from Lycorma delicatula, assembly GCF_047948215.1. Lineage (NCBI taxonomy): Eukaryota > Metazoa > Arthropoda > Insecta > Hemiptera > Fulgoridae > Lycorma > Lycorma delicatula. Next base: position 14,963,565 of record NC_134463.1, on the reverse strand, counting down.
GAATGTAAAAATAGGAAGAGAAAAGATTATGGAGGTAGAAAAATTCTGTTATTTGGGAAGTAGAATTACTAAAGATGGACGAAGCAGGAGCGATATAAAAGCAGAGTAGCAAAGGCGAAATGAGCCTTCAGTCAGAAATATAATTTTTTTACATCAAAAATTAATTTAAACGTCAGGAAAAGATTTTTGAAAGAATATGTTTGGAGCGTAGCTTTATGTGGAGGTGAAACTTGGACGATCGAAGTACCTGAGAAGAAAAGACTAGAAGCTTTTGAAATGTGGTGCTACAGGAGAATGCTAAAAATCAGGTGGCTGGATAAAGTGACAAATGAAGATGGTGTTGCAGCAAACAGATGAAAAAAGAAGCATTTGGAAAAGTATAGTTAAAAGAAGAGACAGACTTATAACCCACGTATTAAGACATCCTGAAATATTTGCTTTAATATTGAAGGGATAGGTAGAAGGAAAAAATTGTGTAGGCAGGCAACGTTTGGAATATGTAAAACAAATTGTTAGGGGTGTACTATGTGGGGGTATACTAAAATGAAACGACTAGCAGTAGATAGGGAACCTTGGAGAGCTGCATCAAACCAGTCTGAAAACAAAAAAAAAACTATTGGCAGTTATAATAAAACACAAAAAATGAAGCCAGGAACCAAGGTCGGTAGTTTATAGTATTTTAAAACCATATTAGTTGTTATGGTAAAACTTGGTAGACAATTACAATAATTCATTAATATTGTGTTATTAACTAACTTAATAAAATGCTTAACTACACGATAATAAGCTTAATAAATGCAACAAAATGCTCTGGTGGCACGCTCTGCACTTAGGTTTTCGTAACTGTATATTCATGAGAGTCACACCACATCAGTTACTATAGATACTGATTTTGGATAAAAAACTTCACTATTACTCATCGTCCATCTTTTAATATAGTTGTATTGTATTTCTAATTTTACTTAAACATTTCATTTCCTTTTAATAAAGGAATAAATGTTACCGGTTTAAATCGGCTTTGCCACCTTATCTTAATAAAATATAATTTTCAAATGTATTTTTATATCTATATTTATTTTAACTAAAACTTTTCAGCATATACTGAAAAAACTTAAATAAAAAAAAAAAATGTTTAAAAAGTGTACTTTTAAGAGTGGGGTTAAGTTATGCCCTTGAAATCCTAATACTGATTTGAATACTAGATCTTAGATACCGGTGTTCTTTGGTGGTTGAGTTTCAATTAATTACACATCTTAGAAATAGTCGACCTGAGACTGTGCAAGACTACACTTTACTTACACTAATACATATTATCCTCATTCATCCTCTGAAGCAATACCTGACGGTGAATCTCGGAGGCTGAACAGGAAAAAGGAAGTTACGTCCTTGACATAATTTAAAAATTTAACTTGTTTATTTTATTCAAAAAATTCTCAGTTAAAATATATATTAATCAAATTATGTTTTGTGTGTTTGTTCGCGCGTGTGTGGGTGTAATTTTGAATATTTCAGAATTTTTATTCCCGGCACCTAAAATTCGGTTAAAAATATGCATAATTTTTTTTTTTATATTAAGTCGTAAAATTTAAAAACATTTAAGTTCTACTTTTTTAATATCGAACATGCTCACTGCAAACTATATTATACCGTTCAAACACTCTACGATTCAATATTATTTAAACATATTTCTCTACAAATTTATAAACGCTTTATTCTTATTATCCATTTATTAAAAATTATTTAACATACTTTTTTATAGAGATGTTTATCTTCTCTTTTCTGGCTTACATTAAAAAATTAAAAAAGAAAATCTTTGATAAAGACAAATCTGTTTACTATTTGTTTTTAAGGACTGTCACCGTATTTATATTTAAATACTATTCCTTTTCAGAATAATTACTCTATTTCAGTTTTTAGTATAATAATAATTATTATTATATAAGACAGCGATTATTGGTTCCCCAAAATTATATTATAATTTATATTATACAGAAGATCAAAAACTTTGTCGTAACAGGCGGTATCGCGGCCGAATCGGAGAAATCTGGGCTGTATATGCTAAGAGCAGAACATTTTTTTATATTACTATTATTATTAGTAGAAATTGTTCATGTATAATTAACTTCAAAGAACGTTTTATGAATAAAGAAAGAGGAATAGAAAATTTCTAAAAATTAGACCAGTTTGTTTACAGTAAGCGAAAATTATACGATGGCTTACGTAATGTGTAGAAAATAATTGTTTTAAAATATTGTAATCTATTTTTCTATCCTGTAATCATGTTTTTAAACGAATTTATTTCTTTAGGTAAGCTTGTGATGTAATAATTAATTGCTTTATTGATTAAATCGTTTGGAATTGATAAGATGTCAGGAAACCATTAGCAATTGACTAATTGTTCCCTTTTGTTTAAATGAGCCATCTATCATTTGCCATCTTATTCTCCTCCCACTTAATGTTACTTTTTATGATATCTCATTTTGAAACTGCGATCTGTTTCTAGAAATAAAGTAGGTGTAATAACGTGGGTGTGGTATAAATTCGTATATTTTGTTAGTAGGAAACTATCTTAAAACTATTTCCTGGTATGAGAGAGTCGCAATTTATGAAAGATTAAAATTAATTAATTAACAGTGAAAAATAGTTAAAAATTAACGATTATTTATTAAAAATATGAAAATTTTATTAAATGAATATTAATTATTTTTTTGTTATGCATTATTTTATTGCATAACATGATGTAAATGTAAATTTATGTGATCTTTTTAACGTAAATAAAATTAATAATTGATTACTTGGGGTTGGTGCATTTTAAACATATTGATATATTTTTTTATTTTTTCTATACAAAATAAAAAACTAAAGATAATAATTAAACTACGGTTAGAAATCTAAATATTGAACATAATAGATTCTAAATGATAAAGAATAATAACTTAATGCATTGAAAAATAAACAATATTTATTTATTATGTTTCAAAATTAAACTGCTGAACTCATTATAAATACTAATGGAAAAAATAAGTAACAAGATCAACGACGACGAGGTTTGTAGTTCATTTTACGTACACCAGTTAATTCTTCTTAAATCTTTTTACGATTGTTGAGGTAAAGAATTGACAAAAATAAAAACGACCTAGTTCAAAGCACGCTCCTGTTATCGACATAAAAGTTTTTTAGTAATGGAATCAATAAGTACAATCGTCCGACGATATTGAAAAAGTTATTTCAAGTTATTGAAAAACTTTAATAATTTAAAAGATGTACTCCTTAACATCTTGACAGTAAATAAACATAAATATACTGGATAATGTTCCTAATAATAATTTTCTTTTATAGTTAACTAATAATATTGGAATTAAATAGGGATAGTTCTAATAATAGAAAATGTAAATCATCTTTCTTATCTAATAAATTATAGTTTGTAATATAATATTTCAAATAAACTTCTATGTCTATTGTAAATTTAAGAAAAGCTTTATTCAAAAAGATTATATGTTTTATTTAAATCTATTTTTCAGAAATAATAGAACGATAACTGAAAGTTTTTTTTTCTTATTTATTCGTAAAAAATAATTTATTCTAATAAAAAAAAAATCCAATGATTCTATCATCATGTGAAGAAAAATGAAAGCTATCTGATTTTTTTTTTTTTTAATTTGTTTTGAAGTCTTTATGATAGCAATTTTTCAAAATTTTCAAACCACCAATCCGATTTTTCAAAAAAAAGAAAAAATTGAAATAATAAATCGTCTCTCCCCTCTTTTCTTCTCCACACACGTACAAATGTAAACAAGAATAATTTATAAACAAGAATTTTGGAGTTAGGGTATCTCAAAGTTGAAAAATATAAAAATTAATAGAAAACCTCCCCACCTTAAATCCTAAGACAGCTGAGAAAATATTATTATAGTTCTTTGTATACTTATTTTTTATAACTTAAATTAATTGATCCTGCAAAGAAAATTTTTTAGAATGGATCATTATTGATTTTAAATTATTATGCCTTCCTCTATTGATCTTTTGTCGATTTAATATTACATTTTTAAGGGCATGATTTTAGAATTTCGTGAATATCCATTGAAAATGAATTACAGTTTATATTTATGTCATCAGAACCTGATGAAATTTTTTTTTTTGTGACTATATTATACCTGTAAACTATGTTTTATTATTATAGTAATTAATATTTTTATAAAAATATTATTACATTCATAATACAGTAGTAACATAATGAATTCTGTTTTATGAAATCTCACAAACGGATAAATCTTGTTGAAAAATGAACGGTCCAACACATCATATAACTTTTTTTTCAACTTTTTTAACTTATGAATATAAACTACTCCATAAACGTCAAAGTTGCACGGACAAAAGTAAATTTATTTTCTAAGAAGAAATCCATACAGAAGTTTATATTAAATTGTAACTAAGAAAAAAAATTCTATACAAAATAAATTCACTATTCACTATTGTTAAAACCTAAAAAATTAACAAAACACATCTTTAATATAACAGTAAGATTACGTTTAAAAGTAACTAGTGCAGCTGTTTCATTTTTATCTATTTTTTTTTTTTTTTAGTATTATTCTAATACGTTATGTATACAATAAAATATTTGTATAAGTGGAAGAAGCAATATTTTCATATTCCATTTTTAACATCCAGTCGCTTCAAGTATTGATATATTCATTTATAATATAAACAAGTTGAAATTAACACAAAACTTAATTTCCTAAACGATAAAATAGAACAATACAGTCCGCGTATCGCAGATACACGCGACGTATGAGTAGAAAGATTTTTCACCTCCTCCCCGGGGCGGATACACGTAAAGCATAAACACAGCCTGGTGGAGTGTCCAATACTCTAACGAGCCTACCCGCCTACCGGCTGTCCGGCGTGACAGGCAGGCCCGATCTTAATTTCCTTGCCCTGCCTCTAACCCGCCAGTGCAAAGCCCCAGATCCGACAAAGTCGTGCCCAGCGACCCCACTCTGGGAGCCGTGACTCGGTCCCCGCTCCCCTGCCTCAAACAGAGGCAACCAGAAGGCTACCCTCGCCGGGACTCGGTCTTTCAAACGCCTGCCTCTAACAACCATGACCCACAGGTTGCGCCTGCCGAGACTCGATCTTATCAGCTCTGGGGCACCAGAGTAGAAAGATTAAAAAAGTCGGACATCACGTCTATAAAATGAGATTAAAATCCATTAATTTTTACAAATAAAGAAGCATAAATGAAAACTAGAATTTTAGTTGCGCATGTGTTTCCTAATAATGTTATTAACAAATATCCTGCGATTATATTAGGTAAAGAAATTGGTCGAGTGATATTTGTTGTTTCGGTTATGATTATTATTTATTAATATCACCAATAGTTCTAATAATAATATTATAATAATTATATTTACTTTATAGAATACTTTAGAAAATATTCTCAAAGAACCAAGAATAAGTAATTTCTTTGAGAAATTGTTCTCAAAGAACTATAGAATATTCTATTGTGATAAATCAAGATTTATTGCATTCCGGTTGGTTAGTTCATTTCCTTGATGTGACTACAAATGAGGAAATACGATTGGTTGAAACGTTCCGATTGGCTAATAGCTACCATGCTTTGATAGACATAATTATACTGTTTTCCATAATTATACTGTTAATTAAAAGTTTTCATACTAATAATTAAGTACATGCGGCATTGAGTGGCTGGAAATAACTGCAATCTGATCTTCCAGAATGGTGCTATATTGGATTGCTGTGTAATGTTTGGTGTAGTGGGCAGTGGAAGTTAAATGTAAAAGTAGAAATTGTAATTTCAATTGAAATAATAATTAAAATAAAAATAAAAATAAATAGGTAAAATTAAAATTGCACATAAAAAATAATAAAAATGTCAAAAAAGGAAAATAAAAGTTAAACTGAAATTAAAAAAAAAACGAAAACAAAATAAAAATAAAAATTTAAAAATCATAATTTAAATATATAATAAATAAATTTTGTTCCTTAGAATCTCAACTCTCAGACCAATATACGAGGTCTGTAAGTAAAGTAACGAGACTGATTCAGAAAACCTTTTAATTTATAATCCAGTTGGACTCTATCACCTTCGAAATAGTTTCCTTGGGAAGCCACGCAACGCTTCAAACGGTTTTCCCACTTTTCATAGCAATGTTGGAACTCAGAAACTGAAATATCTTCCAGATGGTAAGTTACATATTTTTTTATATTTTCTACTGTTCCAAAATGGTGTCCTTCATGTGTTTTTCTAAAGTCGGGATCAGGAAAAAGTCGCAGGGACTCAAGTCAGATATATGAGGTGGTTGAGGAAATTTAGGAATGTTTTTCTTTGCTAAAAACCCATTAACTGAGAGTGCAGTGTCAATGACAAGGTGCATTGTCATAATGCAGCATTCAGTTGTCTTTGATGGCTGGTCTCGCGCGGGCAACTCTTTTCTGCAATCAGACTGTGGTATGGTACAAATTCGATTGTTCTGCAGTCATTATGACAGTTAATCACCGGTCGTACCGTATCAAGTCTCCGATTCGTTCAACACTATTGTCACTTTTTGATGTTAACGGTCTTCCAGAGTGTAGTTTGTCACAACTGATTCCCGGTCATTTGAAAATGCTTTAAACCATTAAAAAAACCTTGTGGTCGTGACAGAGCGTCATCTCCATTTGCCCTTCTCAATTTTTAAAAAGTTTCTGTACCATTCTCACCGAATTTAACACAAAACCTGATTGCACAACGTTGCTCATAATTAGAATCACTCATTTTTTTAACGCACAACAAAAAATTGTTTCACGAAAAGTTAGTTTACGTCTCACGTGACAACAGTAAACTAAAAATATTAATATCTGATATAAATCAGCTATTCATATAATCATGTATTTACTAGTAACTTTACAGTCAAAAACACGCCAAAAACACTAGTTTCATTACTTTATTTAGAGACCTCATATTTCTCAGGTCATCAGTAGTTTTTTGATATGAAATCTTAGTATAAAGAATCGGCTTATAAATTCGTTATCTAAACAGAAATTTTTTCGTTTTATTCAGAAACTATAGTTTATTAATTTTTTGTACCTATAAATTTCTAATAATTTATGAATTTATATATTGTTAATCTCCTATTTAATAAAATTAAAAAAAAAGAAATTACATAAGAAAAATATAGATAAGCTGGAGGAATTTCATTGGTTTTAATTGGAAAGGGTTTTTTTAAATTTTATTTAGAATCAGACCTAATTATTTACAGTTACAAAGTATATCCTTTTAAAATATTCTGTTACAAAATTACATATTAGTTTATAAATAAGTTAAAAATAATTATAATCAATATATCGAACATTCCAATTTTCTAATGATATGTTTATAAATTGATTATTCACCTGACTTTTAATAAAATTGTTTTTTTTTTTATAAAATTCGTAAATTTTCATTGTATATTTTTGAACTGCATTAGTACATAACTTGAAAAGTAAGTAGTAGATTGCAACATTCTTCATTTAACCGAATAAACTATTCACTTTATCCGAGCCAAATTCACTAAAATGTAGATAATATTCAGCTCTACAAATGATACAATAAATCCAATTACTACAAGTTGTGGCTTTACAATAACCAGCAAACTTTCGGAGAAAACAACATAGACTAGTTCTGTGTTTGTACCAGAGAGGGTTTACTTATGTTTCAACAATAAGGTTATTTGACAGATAATGGAAAAGCAAGAAATAAATATATCGGTACTTCTTTTTACTGGAAAGTTTTTAATGTAAATCGACTTCACTAAATTGATAGCTGTAAAAACTACAATTTATTATATCTCAGTAAAGGGTAGTTAAAAAATTATGAAATATGACGCAGTGGTGGGTATTATTAGTTGATGTACTAGACTTTTAAACTTTTAGCTATACAAAATTACGGTTCAGGAAATATTGGTTCAGTTGCTGTACCTCAAATAGAATTTGATTTAATGAAAAGTTTCTAGTTATTATTTTATTTGGTTATAACAAAATTATATTGTGAAAGAATTATTTTTTAGATTAATTCCGTAACACAAATTTTTTACTTAAAATGTTTAGAGCGTTTTATTAGTTAAAATTATTAACTTGGAAATCATACCATTCGTTTACCCAAATGAGGCTATTCGGGATGGGAATATACAGTGGTTTTTAAAGTCCATAACATTTTCATTTGATTAAGGATTTTAGTAAATAAAAATATAAGTATTAATTCTGTAACAGTAAAAATTTAACATCTCATTACTCTGTGGTTAGGTAAAAATAAAAAAAAAAAAAAAAACAAAAATAGTAATAACTTTAATTGAATGTAATTGAAAAATAGGTCTCATCGTACATGAAGAAAGATTAACATAAATAAATGTTAGGAAATGTCATAAAAACTGTATTAAAGAAAAGTAAAATTTTATTTTAGCGTTTATTATACAACAGAATTAGTTGTTAATAAAGCTCAAAATTTACAAAAAAGATATATACATATATATTGTATTAGGTAACTAAAAAGAAAGGTAATAAACTACGGAACACGTAACGTACGAGCAATAAGGGCGACATAATGAGGTGAAAGTGTTGTAGAAGGCATAGTCGTTGTAAAAGGATGGGCACGATCGGGGTAGTCGGGGGAAAACGGTATAGGCATTGCGTCGCGACGTTGGTTTATTGCGTCGGCGCCTCGTCTTAAAGCTCAACTCTAGCCGTACAAAACAAGTTCTGACGGCACTTCTCATTCGTGCTATAAAAATAGGCTATGTGTTCCCCAAACCCTTCTTACGTCGTTTCACAAACTCATTCCAACTTACAGCTTCACTTCCTTGCTAGATCTGCTAACTCGACCGTCTTACGATAGAAACATAATACTGTTCGCTGTATAATATTGCTTATGTATTTATTTTTATCCTACAAAGAAGATTGACGGAAGTTCTCTCTTTAAAAAAAATTATCCTCGACATGTTCACCTACTTTAAGAGAGAAAATTGTTTTATTATACGATCTTCAATTAATATAATTAATAATGCTTCCAAATATTTTTTTTTAATTTTAAATAATATTATCTTTGCAAGTACGGTTACAAATCATTTTAAAAAACAAAAAGTTTTTGTTGAAAATATTATCACGCCAGTCTGAAACATTACTTTAAAAATTAAAGTACAGTAACAACTCGAACCGGTTCAAATAAACATACACTACACTTACTTCACATTTTGACCTTTGACTTGTAAAAACTATAATTATGGCAATTTCAAACTTCTCCGCAATATTGTGATGTCTGCTTATCTACTTCAAGATTTTAAGTCAGTTGGTTATTCTATATTCTGATTGGTTATTACTAGTTTTGACTAGTCAATAATAGTTCAAAAAATGTAAGATTTTTTGGATAGTCAAGAATTATGATTTATAACTGTAATATCAACAAACGTTACATTAACAATTGAATCAAAAGATTTAAAATTTTAAAAAACGTCTTTAATAAACGAGTAATTATATAGTTTTGTAACAAACCGTTTACCACTGATAAACAAAAGCCATTTTTGTTGGATTAGTTGTAATGCTTTAGGATCAATAACTTATAGAATTTTAAATTTATTATACATAAATAATTGCTTATCTCCGTGGCGGTATGGTAGCATTTCGGGCTTTCATCTGGCGCTCCCGGGTTCGAATCCCAGTCAGGCATGTAAATTTTCATACGCGGAAAATTTTCATATTCTTAGGTACATGCATCTTTGTTGTAATCTTCTGTTGTGAATTAATTCATCAATAAAAAAATAATTTATATAAATCTTTTTTTGATGGTGATTTTGTAGATGATTATTTATGAACTTCTTTCTATTTTTTTTTCTCTTCCATACCTAGGAGGGTGGAGCAGTTAATTCATTGCACACCTTCAGAAGTTGCCTTTTTCTCTAACCTACCGAGACCCCGCGGGACCCGGCTATGCCGTTCCAGGGGGGGGGGAACTTCTTTCTATTTATGCTAATTTAGATAAACTTCTATCTTAAATTAGTTTATATAAGTAGCGTGAAACAGGGTGGTCAATCAAGTGCAAGTTTAAATGATTAAGACCGTAATTAAACTATATTTTTACTTTCAACTTGAAGGTTTTAAAGTAATTTATGTATTGCATAATTTATTAGCTTTACAATTTAATTATTATTGTTATTATAATTATCCCACACTTTCACAGCCTTTTGCCGGTTACATTTCCTAAACTAGGAGTAATTTATACCAACGAGATTAGGCTTGCTATTTTTGAATGCCTTCCGGGCAACATGGCAGGTGTCAATTATCACGCTCCTTTGCAGTAGCGTATGGGTCTTTCATTGGATCTTCAGTTTTTCAAGACTGTTGTGCAAAGTAGTTGGTATTATCCCCTCCGCAGATATAATTATTGGGATTGTATAAACTTTTTTTTGATTCCACATTTCTTTAATTTCAAAAGCAAGATCTGTATATTTCTGCAGCTTCTCATTTGTTTAATGAGTGATGTTGTCACTTGATGGGATAGCTACGTCTATTAGATAAGTTACTTTCTTCATTTTGTCATCTGGCTTATTAGAGTTGATGGGTTTTGCTGTTACAATTCCTTGGTTCCAGAAATTTTTTGCGATGTTGTTCGCCAAAAAGGAGTCTGGCTCATAAGTATATTAGGGCTTATTTTGAAACTCTTACTTGTATCTAATGAAGAGTTCTACGTGTACAATTTTCCCACATCGTTGTGTTTCCTGGTGTAATCCATCGGAGCTAGAATCGGACAGTCAGTGATTATATGGTCTATTGTTTTATTGTGTTTCATACGCAGCCTGCATTTCTTGTTGATATTTTCTTTAAGAATAAATTTCTTAAAATTTCTTGTTGGACTATTAGATCCTGTGTGCTACATATAAACTCCTCCGTCTCGGAATGTAACTTTCCTCGCACAAGTTAATTATTTGAACCTGCTTTGTCGACTCCTTCCTGGTGTAGACGGTACCTATATCTCCCATGAAGCTCTTTTCTTCCCCAATCTAGAATTTTATCTGCATTGCTCTCTTTCTTTGTTCTACGTTGTTAATCGTGTTGGCTAAGTTTAATGGCGTATATTTTTGGTCTGCCGCTACGATGGCTTGATAGAAGGGTGTTGCTTGCCATGGAAGTAATCTCTTAAGTTTTTGTTCTGGCCGTATTTTTAATATCAAGTACTCCTCTTCCACCTTCTTTTCTCGGGAGAGTGAATCTTTTGACGAGTGGATGTGGTGGGAATTATTATTATTATTATTACACAAAAGGATGTAGAAGTATACATTTTTTAATGTTTTATTTAAGTATTGTTATACATTTATCGGTTAATTTCTTTTTTTAGTGATTTGTTTACATTTTTTCTATTTTTTATATTGTTTTTAATAGTTTATTTATTTTAACTGATTCAATTTTATCTATATTTAGTGGTCGTTTTACAAACCAAACCTCATATAATTACAGGGTTTTTTATTTCGTTTTCAGTAGTTGTAGAACGTTTTTCTCATTTAAAATTTGAGTCAAGTTCAAGTTAATAAGAGTAATTTTGTCAACGTTTATGTGTGAACCTTGGTTTTGAATGGTAAAACTCTTCTTATGTAGTCAATTCCAATAACTGTATCAAAAACAATATGTAAATCTTTCATGTAATTACCATCTACATTATTTAGAAATAATTTATATAACAAGTAATTGCATTATTTAACAATACATGAGTTTATATTTACATTTAGTAGAGGACATTATATTTTACGTTATTCAAACTTCATTTTGAGTCGACATATAATAATAATTTATTTTCATAATGATTTTTATCTATCTTTTATTGGTTTTTGTTATTATTATTATTATTTCCGTTATTTTTGTATTATTTGGTTTAATTAACAAAAGGTCAAATTAAATCAAATTGTTTAGTTTATTCATTAATTGCGATGATAAACTGTTGTGCCATTTGTTTTATTCGCAAACTTTATACCATTGTTTTGAACGTATTTGTTCATTTCCTACGGAACAAAATAGCCAATTTATTAGGTATATTTAAAAATTTAACAGTTCAGTTGAGGGAGAAGTATAATCATTTTATATTTATTGTTGTTATCAATACCCTGTTTCGTGGGGGTGTGCGTACTCGAATGTGTGTAAACACGTAAATGTTTGCGTACGTTGAACGTATATGTAATTAATCATTATTATCATCATTGATTGTAAACCTATTTGAACGATAAGCTATTTTATTTACAGTTTATATTACGACACATACAGATTAATGCCATGTTGTTGTAAACCAATTTCTTCTTTTTTTATTTATTTAAACCGAAATCAAAGCGTACCTGTTATTTTGTAATTTATTACAAAATCACATTAAAAGTAAAAAGCTAATACTGCAAATATAAATGTTATTTGTGTTGTTTCATTGTTGATTTTTGTTTTTATTTCCTGCTATATTATCAAGTTTTACTCTTTTTATTGATTTTAATGTAATCCTGTCGTTACTACGTAACTATCAAACATTTTTCTAACAATTTTTTATTATCGTTCTTATCAGACCGGTAAATAAATTTTAATTGTTGCATTCGACAAAACTAATATATCTATTCGATTTTTAAAAAAAATAATAATTCAAAAAAATAATTAAAATAAAAAAATAAAATTTTAAAAATAAAAAAATAAAATTTTAAAAATAAAAAAATGAGTATTATTTTTTGAGTATTTTCATAAGATTCGTTCGGGAACGGAGAAAAATAACACAATCAAAATTAATTGAAGATAAAAAAACAGTAAAACCTAAATTAATTGTTTTTTTGTTTTAAATCATGAACCAGATTCCTACAATGTTAAGGATGAAATTAAAATATTACAAAAATTACTGGGAAAACTAAATTACAAACATCCTTTAAGAAAAAAAAAAGAAGTATTTATGATCAACACAGAAACAACAAACAAGCCCTCCTATGGTTGTAACAAATTTAAAAAAAATTTGAATTAATTTAAAAAGTGTAGGTGAGTAATTGAACATAAATAAACTTTTATAATAACGAAAAACAGCCTTAGGTAATACCTCAAATGAAAATAAAATCTAATTAGCTGAAAAATTTTAGTGAAAAAAAATTATTAATACAACATTGTGATATAACAGTTTCTTTATTTTACCACAAAGTTTGTATGCATTAGAATACAGTCTTATAAAATTTTATAAATAGGACTTAAAATATATATTTAATATATTATATTTATATAATATAAATATTATTTATTATATAAATATATAAATAGCATTTAATTTTATAAATAATAAATTTTTCATACCTAACCGAAACGTAATTCGATTGATTAACAAGGAACCATTATATATACATATCTATTACTCTAAATAAAAATACTTAATTAGATTTAAAACTTACGCGTATGACATTTCGTCCCTTTCATAAAATCGAAAGGGCGGAAGCAAAAATCCTCTGAAGTAATTCTTAACGGTGGTCCCGGAAGCTTAAAAAAACATAAAAACAAAACAATTAATGTAGGTAGAATATCAAAATGTAAATTAAAGAAACTATTCGAGCGGTCTTTTGAACATATTCCAGCATAATTATTCATATTTAATACCATTTTACGATTGATTGATTATTCTTTTTTTTTTTATTTAATAAGAATTGAATCTAAAACGACAACTAAAAAAACAATTTTTTACTTTTACAGAACTTATTTCTCTTAATCTAATTAAAAAACCAACAACAAATTAAATTAATTAACCACGAGTAATAATTATTGAACCATAATATTTATTTAGCCTACGTGGCTGATCTAGGGGTTAACTCGTCGTTGTAAATCAGTTGTTTAACAGCTGATTTTTAAAACGAAGGTTCTGAGATTCAAATCCTAGTAAACGTGTATTAGTTTTATACAGATTTGAATAGTAGACGGTGGATACCGGTGTAGTTTGGTTGTTGGGGTTTAATTAACCACATCTATCGGGAATGGTCGGCCTCAGTTCAATACTACACCTCATCATACATATCATCGTCATCTCATTGACCTCGGTAAGGTTGCCTATCGTTTACTAATAGAACAGATTGCAACGTACACATTAGCAAAAGAAAATTATTTATTTTTTCTTGTTGTATGACCATTTTCGATCATTTATTTTCAGAATCTCTTGCCATGTGAATTCCTGGGGATATTCATTTGGATTTTTAATGCAGTCGTTTCCCTTTTCATTGTGTATTCTATTATCGTTAACGAACTTCGTGGATCTTCCGCTTTTGAGGATGATTTCTGACCTCATAGTAGAATATCCTTTCCCTTCTCGATCCTCTGTTCTCACACTAAGCCGATATCATTTAACCAGGAAGCCCTTTATCTCGGAAGTCACTTGGCTGGCTGGATTGGCTTCAATATCAAAGACACTAGACGTCGGCCTTATCGTTAGTTCTCAATATTATTTATGTTTTATTAAGTATTCCAATTTTTTAGGAAATTCGTCGTAAATAGCAGTTTTATTTCTTTTTAAGGTTCTGTTTTGTTCAGATCCATAAAAGATCCATAAACACTTTTTTTTCTTATGTAAAATAGAATAACAAACATTCTTTGATAAGAGATATTTGTAAAAATAAAAATCATATATATAATTGATTTTTTTTCTTTTGTTTAATGAACTATTGAAGTTTTTCAGACTAAATTGTAGGAACATTCTATAAAAAATAAACTATATATTTGTGCACTTGTTGAAAAAAAAATCTAGCTAAAACAAAGGTATACATATTTAGTTTTTTGTTCAATTCATTACTTTTCAAGTTACGCATATAAAACATAAAATCGGTAGATAGAACTAATAATAAAACATAATAATCGGTAGATATAACATAAACTTTCTTAAACTTCTGTTTAAAAGCATGTTTAAATATCTTTTACTCGATAAATTATTACATTGCATTACAACAAATTATATATGTATATTATTTATCGATATTGCTAAATTCGAGTTGAAATTGTTTGATGAACAAGAAGGAAGTAGAATATTGTTAAAAGAGGAAGCCGAAAACTGGGTCGAAGGAAATGATGGGGTATACACCAAGTGAATAACCGACTGGCCACTAGCCTGTACAAAACTCACCGTCAGATAAGAGAGAGAGAGAGAGAGAGTGAGAGAGATCGAGTCGTAGAGAGGGAGAGAGTTCGTCCTTAATCCGCGTACGTGGCCAAATTCAAGCTCCTAGTCTTCAAAATTAGACCCATTAGTGAGACCACGAAGCTTTTACAGGTTCCGTTTAATTTATTATATTTCTCTTCTATTTAACTTGCCTTCTCGATAATGGTCTGTAATTACGCATTGTTTTCAACACCTTTATACAAAAGGTTTCCGTATGGTCATTACCTTTTACGTTATAGTCATTCAGTATACCGTATTTTTAAATCATTTATTTCATTAAAATAAAACTTTCATTTTGTAATCCATTTTACATTCCGCTTTTTTAAAAACAGATTAACAGTAATTTATTTTCTAAATGTAACTATAAATTCCAGAGTATAAACAGCTTATTTTCTCTTATCCGCTGTCTAATTAAATAGAATTATAACTATTTTTTTTACGGAATTATGTAGGTACGCAATTGAACTGGTATTCATATTTTGGTTTATCTTATTATAAATGAAAATTGGACTACACTTAAAAAAAATTGCGAAAAAAAATGCTTTTTATTTTTCAGAGTAAACGTCTTTGGTGATCTCATAGCAATTTTCTTTTCTGAAAAATTTAATGAAAGATTTTTTTTGAAATTTAAAATTGCATTTTTTTAATAATTAAAAGATATTTTTAGAAAAATAAGATATTTTTCTTTTTTATCACCATTATAACGTAGTATTGGATTGTTATGACACAAAAAAATAGAGCATTTTAATCTGCAAATTATTTTCATGTGAATTCAAGAAAAGTAATTTCAAAAATTGAGATAAAGAAATAATATATATACTTACATTTTAACAGAAGTTAAATAACAATATTATTTTTATTTTATCTTTTAATATTTAAATCGAAGCAGGTTTTTCGCGTTTTGTGTTTCATGCTAAAATCTTTTTTATACTGCTATAGTATTTTTATTGTTCACCATTTTAAAATAATAGAAATAAAACGGATAATTAAAAAACGGTAATTTTTAGTGAATTTTAATTTTGGTGTAATTACTTTAGAAATTTCGATTTCTTAAAGTCAATTCAAAATTATGAGTTACAAGCTTAAGCTGTTGATAGATGTTTGGTTTAAATGTAATTTTCAACCGACTTTAAAAAAGGAGGGTTATGTATTCGACTCGTATATTTTTTAAACGTTTTTCGCTCATAATATTTTTTTTTATTAATCCGATTAAAATAAATCGTGTTGTAATCGGCGCAACTGCTTTTTGCGGCGGTAAAAAGACAGAAATCGGTCTTAAAGTTTACAAAAAATGTTTTCGGCGTCCGGTGGGTAGGTAGGGACAGTGGAAATCCTGATATTTTATATGTGTGCGTCACGTTAGATAATGTTATATGGCATTCCGTAAGGGCCATAAAATATTATCATTAGGTAAAGTGAATTTCTTCACAAGTTATGTAGCACCGTTAATAAAATAGAAATATCTCGTCTTAAACATTTCAGACACAATATATAATAATACTCAACATCGGTAGGGGCAGTGGGAATCTTATAATTCAATCTTATAATTCGGTGTGTGTGCATCACATTCATGGTCTTGATGTTGGTTCCACTTTTTTAAAAATAAGTATTAAAAAGGAAATATAAAATAAAAATTATTGATTTTTTTAGTATTTTCTGGTCATTCTTTAAAAAAATTTTTAATTATAAAAAATATTTAAAAATTTTACAGGATTGTATGCATTACATTTTAACCAATGCATGTTTATGTCCTAAGTTTTTAAAATTAGAGATTAATAATAAATTTGAAATACGTCCATAATTTTATAAACGGATAAATCAAAACCTATTCACTATGAAATATAAAACCGAATCTAACATTAAATAAGTTTCTTTCTGTTTATAACAATACAATTTTCAACAACATAACAGATAAATTAACTTTACAAGCTGCCTAATAATTATAATACCCTTGTATTCTGTGAAAGTTTTATATTAAATGCAACTGAAAAAAGAAGTCTATATTTTGGTGTTAAGTGCTAGACTACGGTTTTAAGTTCAATATTTTATATATTGTAATGAAAATAAATGTTATATTTTAAAGTCATGAAGTACTTGAAAATAAAGTCAGAATTATAAAAATTTTAATTCTCTTTAACTATATAATAAGATAAAAAATATATATTACAGCGTTTCAACCTTTCATCCGGAAGATTTCGGATTCGAATCTTGGTCAGGTGTAACATATTTTCATTCGATACATTTCTATCGTATAAGACATACATTCAACGTATAAGACATTCAACGTATATGTTTCAAGCTTATATGATATATGGCGAATTAATCATCACCACCCACTAACAAAGCCGGCCTCCGTGGTGCAAGTGTTAGTGTCTCGGCTTTCATCCGGAGGTCCCGAATTCGAATACCGGTCAGGCACGGCATTTTCACACACGCTACTAATCATTCATCTCATCCTCTGAAGCAATACCTAACAGTGGTCCTGGAGGTTAAACAAATGAAAAAAAAAATTAATAGTTTTATGTGGTCTTGAATCACCCAGAACCGTGTAGTCTTCAAATAAATATTCCGGTACCGTTTTATGTATATTAAAAATACAGATTTAGCTGATTAGTACTTTATTTCTAGATTAAAATTGGCATGCATAAGCAACAAGACAATATAAAGACAGTATATGTAAGATGGATTCCCCAAAGAGATTTATAAACAGTTACTTTTACTAAATTACACAAAAATACTTATCATGGTTGTCAAAATAACCAAATCATCATAGAAGAAATTCATTCATTCGTAATGTTCTCTCATTAATGCAGCTCCTGTCAGGCTGCTGTTCTCCACCTTCTTGTATTCTTTGCTAACCTCTTTGTTTCAGCATATTTTCTCTTTTCTATAATCCCATCTGTCATTTGAAATCTCTTCCTTATCCTCCATTCATCAAACCTTTTATCTCATCCACTAATAAACATCTTTTTTTCATACAATGTCCTAGCCAGTTCCTTTACCTATATTCAATCACATTTAGTATTTTATAGAAGAAAAGAGATAAATAATAAGGAAAACGATGAATAATGAATAATAAATAAGCTAACCATATAAGGATAAATTTAAGATTAAAAAACTTGAAGGAAAGAAGTGAAGACCTCTCCAAAAATGAATCCTATTCACAGTTACTTTAAAGATCAAAATATCTTTACCTAGAACTTGAACAAAAAATGTTCAATACTGTTTAAAATTAGAGATAAAAATTTGATGTCATTTACTAGATAAATAACATCAGCATTTTTTCTCTTATATCTAGAATTATTTCTCATATGATAATATGAGAAATAATTCAGAATAAATAATAAATAATAATGGTATATTAATAATTATTTTGGTATATTAATAGAAAATAATGGTGTATTATCTTAATAATTATTAAGATATATTTTCATAGATAATATACTTTTCAGGTATTGTTTTGTCTTAACCATTATAGTGAATATTTTCAAAATGTCCGTTAATTCTTTTACATAAATTTTAATAATATTTTTGATCCATAAAGGATTATTGTATTAAGAACCTGAAATTGTAACAGTGTGATATCTTACCCATCAGTATTTCCAAAACTAGAGCCAATAATGTGAACCGTTTTTTATTCTGTTAATTTGTATGATGTCTTGAAAATTTTCAAATATATAATTCAGGTTCTTATTTTGAAACCTAACATAGTTGCATCCTATTTTCATCTCATGAGTATACCTGTGGCTTGTTACACCAATGAAACGCTATATCAAGATGGGTTATTAATTGGTATTCAACTGGGGATAGTATCAAAGAATCGTTAAACAGTAATGTATAATAATTGTTTATATAATAATTAGACGTCAAAGTATCAACTTTCCACGCCAGCGATTAATTATATACACCATTCTGACATACACTAATGTAAATTAAAAAAAAATAAGGCTTTTCTCTCCAATTATTCTGTGAAAGTTGGTTTTAATTATTAATAATACATAAAGAAGTATAATGTTCATTGAAATCACAGAACCGTTTCTTTTAAAAATTATGTTTATTAATTCTTGTTTATAAATATATAAATATGTTGTATAATATACATTTTCACGATAAACCTAAAAAATAAATAAAAATACACAAAAAGGTTCTAACTTGCTCCGCTCAAATTTTTTCATCTTAAATTGAGCGTAACTCAAAAACGACAAAACCAATCATTATGAAATTTTTTCACGCTGAACTTCAGATACACTTCTACAGCATATCTAAATTTCCATGAATTTCATCAAGTAGTTTTTATAGATTTCTGAGCAAAAAAAAATATACGTAGACCTACGAATAAATAAATATACAAGCATGTAAATATATAAGGAAACCAGAATTTTGTAAATTGTATTTTTGTAATCCGCATACCACAAAACATAAAGAAATTTCATTTTCATACCCCTATTCCTACCAAACGATCCAAAGTATTACCGTACTTTTCTAAAAGTCGGTAAAAATAATAAAACTGAACCGTGCAGTAGTAATCGATTATATGGTTATAAAATTTTAATAGTGTTGTAAATTATTTGTAATATATTGTGTGTAGTGTTTCTTTAATATTTATGTACTTGAATAAATTAAAAGAAAAAGATTAAAAAACAATGTATAACAAAGAAGAAAATAAATATCGTAGTCATTGATTAACATATTGAGTCAGGTCATGGGAACGGAAAAAATAAAAAAGTTAAAAAATAAAGGGTTTTTACAGGATAAAAGGGAATAGAAAGAGGGAGTGTCAATGAATAAAAGAGATGGATAGATCGGGCCCGTGAATGAATAAGAAAAACAGAATTGCTAGTTGCTTACAGCTGGACGTGTAATCAAGAAGCATTCATTTCTGTACTACCAACACGCGATCTTGTTCCTTCCTCCTAATGACTGTTATTTATGACTCCACCGTAAATGGACAGAACGATTTCTCACTGGTTTTATAACGATTCTGAGTATATAAATCCCTCCTCTGAATAACTCCCACCACTAACTTATATTTCTGCTGAGTTTTAACTGCGGTCAACCGTGACGCATTTTCCAAACCCTTACCGCTAACAATGAAATTATAATTTTGCTCATTCTTTTCCTTTTTTTTGTTTTTACAAGAAAAAACATTAAGATAAACACTTGTGTTTTTAAACAGTTTTATAAAGAAATATACAATAGGACAGCTTTATAAACAGAGGTAGGATGATGGAAAAAACAATTCCCAATCAATTTTTTAAAAGTTCTGTATACATACTTAACCAAAAACAAAATCAGTTAATTATATTAAGACAGAAGAAGACCATACATGACATTTGGTAGCGTAGAAATGAATACAGGCTTTTAAAATATGTTAATAGGTTTTTCAAACATAATATTCTTTTTTCCTAAAATTGGGATTTAGGCTGTCTGGTCATAAGACAAAATAGTTTTATTAATATAAATTCAAATTTTTTACTTAGAATTACAAACATAATTATTTAATTTATTACAAATGATTAGTTATATTTTATTGTATATTTTTATTGCAATTTTGAACTATTTTTCAAAATTATTGATTGGAAAATTATTTTATTGATTGAAGACTATTTTTCTTTAATTTTAATTATATTTTATAAATATTTTCATTATTTTATCTAGTACAGTTCCGCTAAACTGTTATTAAACTAGAGAATCAAAAAGAGATACTTAAGATTCGTTAAATAATAGTAGTAAGAGTAATGAATGGCTTCTCGATTTGAAATTTAATCATTTATAAACAGGTACACAGAAACTTGTGAAAATTAATTAAAATTAAGAAAAGTTTAAGAAATTAATGAGTACGAAATCAGTAATTTAAAAAATTAAAACCTAGTGTTTCGTAATTAATGGTTTTTAATTTATATGGTTTTATCACTATTTTTTATATTTCTTTTAAATTCATTATTATTTTTACTAATTTGTTTATAACTATTAATGAAAATTATATTACATTCGAAATGCGCAAGTACATTTTTTAACGGTTCTTAAGCTTTTATATAGAGTATCCTCAAAGAATGTAACAAATTTCAGAACATCTTCTACTGGTGAAAATAAATAAGAAAGTTCATATCTAAAGAAAAAGGTTCGGAAACGTTTCATTAGCGAGTGTTGGATAGCGAAAAATTTCGCCGTGATTTCTGTGCCTTCGGTAAAATTAAACCAAATTAAATTCATGGGATCCAAATTAGGGGTACATTTAGTGGCTTTATATGAATTATATTTTGTTGTGCGTAGAAGTAAAATTTAGAAACGGTTTCTCATGGCGAAACCTAACTAAATATTATGTTAAGATATCACATGGTAGAATACCATCCAATGATAATTCCCCCCCCCCTCCGAAGAAAAGAGTTAGTTGATTATAATAATAGTAAACGTCCATATAAATAAACACTTTTAGTAACAACTAAGTTCCAGTAATCACTCAATATGTAATAAGAACTATCATCATTATGTTCTAGAGCTCTCTCAACCTATGGACCACATATATCCAACATATTCAGTTCGCAAGCAATGTTTTTTTTTACCAAACGGAAGATTTTCTTGCACATATATGAGTACAGGTAGATATATGAAAGATTAAACACAGATATAAATAAAAGGCTGACAAAATAAGTGGCCGTAAGTAAATGTAAAGGAAGAATACAAGAAACAGTGATAGCATTAACATAAAAACTGTAAATAGGTAGCCAAAATCGGAAAAAAATGGTAACAGAATCACCTAAAAGCAAAAAATTTACAAAGTACTGAAAAAAAAATGAAAATAGAGCATCTTCAACGACAATCACTAAGGTCCAGTACGTGAACCCATTTTGCTTGTCTAATGTGATCACCGTTGTCTAACAGGTTCAAACAAGGGGATTTACGTGACTGAGTAGCCTAACCATGTATTTAGAACTGATACGGTCAATCTCATCCCGAACATACGGGATCCTCAGGTATTCATGTATTTCAGAATTTCTGATGAACCAAGGCAGTTGGTCACTTTTCTCAATATATTATTCTGTGACCTTTGGATCACTTTAATATTACTATCGGTACTCGTTATCCAGAGCTGAATCCCACGCACGTATTATCATCTGTTTTTAGAAGGTCTTATATAAAATATGACTAAAAAAAGCTTATGTGGACAACACATGACTTCCTTGTACGTCTAATAAATTACATATACATTTGTTTTGCTGCACTTCATTTAAACTTATTTCGTTTGAAAGTGAGATACGATCATCCATTTCTTTGACAAAGTGGACAGTAAAACAATTACTAAAAATATTAGATTTTATTAACATCAAATATTTATACAATTATTAATTCAACAATCTTACCTGAAATATTAGGTTAGAGTAAAAGTCCCTTTATTACTCGTATTACTAATCAGTATTATTCGTAACTTCGTGAGTTGCTGATTAACAAAAATTTTGTATTTCTGTCGTATGTGTCGTATGAATAAAAGTTAATAATAATTAAACTGTTTCGTTTAGTCTTCTATTACTTCTCTATACTGGTTAAAAATGTTAATTTCGATCTTATGGTGTAATATATTCAGTTTTTATTATGGATTATTTGGTGAATAATCAAAAATAAAAAAAGAAACAATCATACAGGAAAAAAAATATAACATGAAAAAATATATCTCAAAAAAAAAAACGACAAAAAGATGAATAAGAAGGGGAAGAAAATGTTAAGATCAAGAAAAGAATAAAAATATTAAGAGTAAATGATAAATATATAAAAGAAAGAAATTATTGCAAACAAAAAAAAAAAAAAATAACAGGAAGAAAATGTTGCAAACAAAGAAATAATAAACATATTAAGAGAATATACTAAGTATAAAGAAGAAGAAATTTTAAAACCAAAGAACGAATAAAAAGATTAATAGTAGATGATAAATGTAAAAACGAAGAAAACGTTAAGACCAAACAATGTATAATAAGGTTAAGAGAGGATGGTGAATATAAAGAGAGAGAAAATTTGAAAACTAGAGAACGTGTACACAAATTAAGATCAGAAGAATTATAACAAACCAAAGAGTGAATAAATGATTGGTAACAAAAAACAAACGAAATGATGATCAACTCCGACTTCAGGAGAATATTGTACGAAAATATCAGAGGAGAAATGAACTTAAATTATTGATTACAAAAGTTTCCGGCATTCATTCTGTTATTGGATTCTAATTAACAATAAACACATCCTCGCCTGGCATCATGGGTGTAACTAGGTAGATATATACTCATCGCGTAAGCAAGGAAAATTGCCACCTACAAGCTAATTAAGCTGCATTGGGTATCTGAAGATATCAAAATATCACATGATTCAACCAATCATTCATTTCGACACTGCGTTTGAAAAGTAGTTATACATACTTGTCATTTACAACATTCGTAAAATCAATTCCTTAATAGTAATTGGAAATGGTATACATGAACATCATACGTAACTCAAGAAGAAATTGTTTCTTCTTGTTTTCGAAGACTCTCACAGGTTGTTTATGCAAATGATCATGGGGAAATCACAAATAGTAATTTGTATAGTATTTAGTTTTCAATAAAAATTTATTTTTGTATAACCCCTGAAGTTAATATAGGAGGGCTAAGTAAAAAAAAAACAACGTCCGGAAAACAAGCCCTCATCAGTGATTCAATCTTCGAAAAATTCCCTTGCAATAACTTTATGGTCTTTCTGCCTGAATGTGCAATCTCGCTGTCTCGTTGAATTCAGTCATTATTATTGTCGTCCTCGTTTATTTCTCCTCTGAAATGGTGATTGATTTCACAGGAACAAGCTGAATTTAAAGTATTTACGAAGAACTGGGTTACTGATCTTTTCGTGGATAGTACAATCCTCTTCCAATCTTCTGGTCATGAAAAGATATTTCATGTGCATATGGGTTGTTGTTAAACCATATACGTGAGTTCTGTGCGCATAGCCTGATAAATGAATCCATGATAGTGTGGAAATCGTGCTCCAAAATATCGTTATGACCCTAGATGCTTATCCTGGAAGTCACAGGGTCATTCGTTTGGGAGTTGGGAATGTAAAATGGCTCCATCGGTATCTGTAACTGCTTCTTTGTAGGAATATCATAGTATCTCTGAGAGACAGCCCCATCCGGAAGGGGATGGGAGGCCTCGGTCTCCCCCTTACGATGGGGAGTCCCCGTCGTTAGGTGGGACTCCCTTCGGATCCGTTCGGGGGTTCCCCATTAGAGGCAAGGCAGAAAGGCCGAGTCTCGGTGGGGGGGATCTTTTGGGGTCCCCTCATTAGAGGCATGGCGCCTCTAAGACCGAGTCCAAGTTACATGGCAGGAACTTTATTTCAGACGAGGTAGTTAGAGGCTATGGCACCTCTGGGAGCCGTTTAGTTGCGGATCCGGCCCGGAAGGCGGAGAAAAAAATCGTTAAAATTGACCGCTAAAATCCTTTGAAACCATCACAGTATTGAATTCGCTTTCCACAGTCTATGTCAAATAACTTTTGAAACGCTTTCATTTTACATTGGATGAGACTGAAATTATTATGAACTGCCTTGTATGCAGCATCGACACCGATGTTTATCTGTCAGGCCAACTTCGCAAAGACTTGTTGGGATTACTTTTGCGTAGCAAGTGATATGCCTTCCAGTTTTTTCACCGAGTACTGATTCTCTACCACTTAGCTCATTGTTTTTACCGATTACGTCACCCTAAATTTCTCGATTAGTGCTCTTGACTATATCGATTAGAACAATCGATTAATGATCTAACAGAAAACTATACTTTCACGGTCTTTGTGAACTCATCATGTTCACGAAAGAGGTATTTAACGAGAAATATTTACTGAAGAACGAAGAAAAGCTTTAGAATTAGAAATGTTCTAAACTTATCCCACCTTCTGAGCGCACACTGGAAGATACTCTTAATCGTTCAAAAGCGATAAACTCAAAATGAACAATAAAGAACCAGATACTTTGTCTGAAGGTCATCTGCCCGATTGACTCGTGGAATTAAACTGTACATAACGCAGGATTGCCATTTTTTAAAAAGAAAAACAATATTGGACGCGGCGGAATACAATAACTAAACATATAATCGTGTTTATATACAGTTAATTTTTGAAGGTAGTGCATAAGAAAAATTCTGTTAAGTATAAAAAAAGGCTGTTTGATTAAAAAAAAATCTATCGTAACTATAATATATTTAATTTATATAAATTATCGGAATAAATATGTTGATGAAACATTTTTCTGCATATTTAAAGTGCTCAAGGAAAAATTAACCAATAAATAATGGACTGTTTCCTATCATTGACGTTTTATAAATTATTGTATTTATAATAAACACCTAATATTAATGGTTTATTAGCTATGATAAATATGATGAAAATGGTAATCATTTACTCCTATAAAAATAATCGACCTCTGCCAAATCAGATAAAACAACCATTTTCTTTTAGTGAAAATTAGACAGCAATAAAGTAAATAAGTAATCAGAAAGTCAACAAAAAATTTGGCAAACGAAAATTATCGCTTTGATACTGATATCGTTTTTAATAAATTAGCGATACATTTAAAAAAAAAGTTTAATGCTTATCTATTTAAATTAAAAAGAATTCTTGTACAATAAAGACGTTATTCTGTAGAAAAGTTTTTATGTATTAGAATTTATAAAATAAAACGTCACTATTAATACATAAAATAATTAATTATATTGATAATGACTTAAGCTATTTTTTTATTTTCTTGTAGCACTGCTGTGATTAAAATTTTACCACATAAGTTTTCCTGGAATTTCCGTCCAGGGAAATGGTGTAGAAAGCTTACCCTTTTCTGACATGATCTGTATAATGAACAATTTATTTATTTAATACTTAACTGAATAAAAATTGCGAAAGATTATTTATTTATCTTTAACTAGCTCCTCGTCGCAGCTTCGCCCGCGCTATATAATTACTTGCGTTCCTCATTGCGGTCAATCTTTTTATTTTATGTTTTTTAGTCAGGTACCCGGAGGCAGGTGTAGCCAGTCGCGTCACACATACAGTAACGGTGGCAGTGGTTGTGTTGTTTGAACCACAGCGCCGTATCCTGAATATCTCATTTACTATAGTCAGTCGGGATTGGAACATTTATTTAGTCATTATTAAAAAAAAATTTACCTTTCTTCATCCCCTTTTAAGATTGAATTTCAAAAATCTGGAAAT
Organism: Lycorma delicatula; assembly: GCF_047948215.1. NCBI lineage: Eukaryota > Metazoa > Arthropoda > Insecta > Hemiptera > Fulgoridae > Lycorma > Lycorma delicatula. Next base: position 14,937,186 of record NC_134463.1, on the reverse strand, counting down.
TGGTTTATTGACATAAATCACTCATCAAAAATCAGGTTGATTTCTTCATTTGTTACCGAGAAATAAAAAAAAAATTACAGGGTTTGAAAAAAATTTAAAAATACATTTTAACCCTTGAAATTCAGAATTTTAGATATTCATAAGAAATATTCACCCTAGAAATTGTTTTTTATATATTCATAATCATTCAGTCTAAATCCAGTTCACACAGTGATAGATATTCACAGTTCCCAATTCATTACTAATTCAGTTCATTAAAGTTTGTGCTACTACCGGAAAATCTCCACTACTACATATAATATATATGTACTTTTTTCAACATTTTTCGAAATGAAATATATCTAAAAATGTCTCTAATTTATGTCACGAAACATGGGTAAAATTTGATTGGGATTGATCGGGTTGTTTTTTTATTTATCCCGAACAAACAAACTCCTCTTCCTCATTATAAAATAATATAGAAGATATGATTATTTCATTGTTGTTTAATACAATTTTATGATATAAAAGATTTACTAATTTGTTAGTTGTTATAGGTTTAGTCTGTTCTTAATTTTTTAGGGAATTAATTTATAAAGTAATGATTATTGATATTAAATATTATAGTTTTTAAATGCACGATTTTAAATTTTTTCACAATACAGAAATGAAATAAAAAAAGCTTTTGTTTATGACAAGTTTTATAATCCCTATATATCGTGTGAGTGACTTTATATGAGTCTGACAAAAAAATAAAAAAGTAAGCCTGCTTTATACGAGTATATTTATATATATGAGATATCATATAAACTACTGACTACTGCACATTACAATAGTAAATTTATTTACTGGAATTTATAGGTATTTTGACCCAAATAAAGACGGACTCTTTCCTAATCATTCTATCTTTCTCACAGTTTTTCTCCTTTCTCCCACTTATTGTATCTTATTTTATGCCTTATTTGATAGAAGAACAAGCTTTTAAGACCAGTAAAAATATAAACCTTTCACGAGTTTTATCCACTTTTTCGTAGGATAAATTTTTTCTCATACATTAATGTAATATATTTAATTTACTAAGTTATATCAACTTAAGGATATTGTGTTGAATAGGTAACATTTTTTTTTCAATTCAAAAGACAAAACTTACAATTTCCATTAATAAAATATAAGTTTAACGTAATGAATTTTTACATAATCTATGAATATCAAAATCATTTATGGCATATATAAATGCTTGTTTTATGGCATAAATTAATATCTATCTGATATCTGATTTTATAAATATACATATACTATAAATCAACATGTTCTGATATATTTATAATAGATAAGATAAATAGATGAAAATCTGTATAATCGTTTTTCTTACGGGGTAAGTGCAAACTAAGAAAGGTTTATTGAAATTCAAACTTTAAAGGTTTAAAAATAGTGTAACAATGAATTATATTTTTTTTTTTAATTTTTCGATAAAGAATAAACATATCAGTTTGAGTTTTGGTATATGTAATCTTCATGAGATTATCTAAAAAACAATTTCTAGATTTTTCGACCGAGAAAGTGAAAATAATTATGAAAATGATTGAACATTTTTTACCATTTCAGACTATACTAAACAAGAAATTCACTCGATTTGGACTTTCAAATACTCTTCAGATAAATAAATAAAAACTATTTTTGGATTTTGTTGAACTTCAATTTTTAAAGGGGGCGATGATGTACAGTACAGCGGCTCATCCAATATGTATCACGGGTCAGGCTGCAACTGCCTCCGGTTACTGTACTAAAAAACTTATAAGAAAATAAATTAAAAAAAGAGAACAACTAACTACGGCTATTTCCTAGTGGCGTTTGTGGGGTAACGCTAAGAACGGGAAAAAATAAATTCCACTTACAGTCCATTTACAGTCATTTATGGTTTGTAAATGAAGTAACTCCCGCGATATATTTTTGTCAAATTGATAAAAATGTTTCATACTGACAGACAAATTTATAGTTCAAATTTACAGTTTAAATTTATAGAGGGACAGATTTACAGTCTTATTAATGTAATTATAAAGATATATGATTGAATTTTAAACTATTTGAAATCGTTCTACAACTCTTATTTCATTTACAGTTTATAAAATATCTTACAGATATTATCTTATAATAAAAAAGTTATATTGTTTCTGAATACATCTGGTGTCTGTAAAACGTGTTACTACTATAAGAACAATATTAAAAAATCAGTAATTAAGTATCAAGTAGAAATTAAGTATTAAAATCAAAACTGTGATAATTTCAAACTATTTTACAGACAAAACGACAATACGAAGTTTTTTTTTTTATTACGTATTCTGTGTATTTCCTGATAGAAATTTCTTTTGTCAAAAAAAAAAAAAAGTCGCAAGTAAAGAGTATTTCACCTTTAAGAAAGTTACTATAATTATTAAAATTCCTGAAATTTCATGTAGTTATGAAAAAACATAATTTCCTACTTGTGTCGATAGCAAATTAATTTCAAACCTGTAATTTCATTTTATATGTGGTCTCTTTTGGAACGTTTATATCTTATTTACCTGGAAAAAAGCAATTACTGATTAATTGAAATTTATTAAAAATCGCTTACTCTTCCACAGTTCTCAGTAATAGATTCAGCTAATTTCTATGGTACAGGGTTCCAATCTTACTTAAGTTTTTAATCTGCAGTTGATTATATTCATTTTAAAATATACCTTAGTTGCTTAAAAATGTCATAACTGCTTTCATTAAAGATCATATTCATAAATTTCTACCACCAGTTTGGAGTTTGGATTCCTATTGCGTGCTTCTTATAAACTTGGTGGTTGGGGGAACTCGTAAGAAATTGTGGGTATCAGAGAAACCTACGATAAAATAAAATAGATGAATGTCGCTTGCCTACGGAAGTTGATTTATTTTTAAATATGAGAAATAGTTCAACCTGATTAAAAATCAACTGGCATTCAAGATTGGAATTTAAGCGATTGTACTGCATACATATCTATATGTAACTTTAATTATTCATAAACAAATAAAAATAAAAAACAAAGTCTCGCTATAAAACGACTAAGAAAAACGTATTTTAAATTGATTTTCATGCATTTAAAAGTTTTCTTTTATCTAAGTAATTGTCATATAAAACAATTTATTGCCTGTAACTAAGAAATTCTACAAATATTTTTTGATTAAAAAAAAATTAATTAAAATAATAAATTTTTAAGGTTTTATTACTTTAATTTTTCTAGTTTCGCTCTTTCTATTTATCCAACGTATATATTATGTTATTCTAGTTTTATTCAATAATGTAAAACAGTATTTTATTTAACTTGCATCCATTTATTTTGTTCTGATTTTTAATTCAATTTACTGAAGTAAAATGTATGTCAGTAATTCTGATCTTATTTATAAACAAACACAGATGGGAAATCCCAACTTTTAAAATAAACAGGAAGTATTATATTATTTATATGTGTTAAATTCCTTATGTTAAGAACTTTATATAAAGCTAGGAAGAGTAATATAAATAAAGCAAAAGAATTTTAAAATTAATTTAAAACTTTTACTAGATTTAAATACATTTTTTAGTTTTTGTTGTTGTTTTAGTGTTTGGACTATCTATATAAGAATTTATATTAATTAACCTTTTGTTTTCAACTTGGAAAAGGTTATTTTTAATTTTTTTTCATTTATATATTTTTATATTTAGTTAGGTCGGAAGATGATTCTATATCCAAAAATAAGAAAAAAAAAATCATATAAGTATAGGTCAGAAAACCGTTCGTTAGCGAATTTCGGCTCGCAAAATATTTAGCCTTACTTTCTGCTCCCTCTGTGGAATTAAAACGTACTAAACTTTTGAGCTATAAACTGAGGAGAAAATTTTGGTGCTTCCTTATGGGTTTTGATCTAAGAAATTGAATAAAGTGGTTGAATAGACGATATTTACATCAATTTTCTCAGAATTAAATTTTCTACAAAGGTAATTAGAAATTTTTTCTTTATTTTTAAATTGAAAAAAAAGTTATTTTTATTCCAAACCTAACAAAGGGAATTTTCTGACAAAACGTTTTCGTGTTTTATTTATTCTTTTTTAAAACTAACTGAAGAGGTCTGGAATCACTTGTATTCATTTTTTAGATAAAAAAAAAACAAAAGGAATCACCAAATTTATCGCTCGATGTTTACTCCTAGAATTTTAGTATGATTTATTTTCACAGGGAGAGGAGAAAGTAAAATTAAATGTTTTTCGAGCTGAAACTCAATAACGAGCTGTTTTCTGACCTATACTTACAGGAACGTTTTTCTTATTTTTTGCTGTAGAACCATCTCCTGTGAGATTACAGTGCATTTCGGAATCACTCTATATATAAATGTAAACTCGGGTTATAGGATTTTTTGCAAATCTGTAGTTCGTAATCAAATGAAAGATTTAACATATTGCAATATATAATTTTAAATTATAATAAAAATTTCATAACAGTTCATATTTTTACTTCAGGTAAATACCCGTAGTTCTGTATCACATTTTTTAAAGTGTAAATTCATTTATAGAAAAAATAAAAAGAATGTCATGTTGGAAAAGGTAGGTTTTTTATTAATAAATACTAAAAATTATTGTAATCTCATTACAATCAAATAAAAACTGAGTTACTCGAAAAAGCCTAAAAGAAAGAAAAAACTGTTGAAATAGTGTAAAATAGTGCAGTTAAAAATCTACTGTTCTGGTTTTTAAATATCATTTGATATCAGCATTAGTTTTCTTACAATATAAGTTATTCAAATTTCTTTTCCCTCCTGTAAATAATCTGTCCAATGAATAATATTGGTATTATCGCATGTTCACGGTTTGACAAGAATTTTGAGATATAGCAAAATTAAAAATTCTTAGAAATATAATTTATTCACTCTTAAATAACTGATAATGTACAAAATAAGTCAATTATTAATAGAAATTTCTGGTTTTGTTATAAACATACAATCGCTAATAAAAATTTAAAGCGATCCTAATATAATAACTATTAAGATAAAAATCACAGAATCAATAATTCTCTTTACTTAAGAATTATGTGCTTCATGTTTTTAAAGAAAACTAGCCTGTACATCATCAGTGGAAAAATGCCACTTTGTTACCAGTTCACAACGAACTCTTGGAACAGCTTTTAATACTTAACCGGAGGTAAAACACAATCCCAAAACCGAATATTCGTGACGCATTCTTCACTTGTTTGTTGGCGCACACTCATTACGAATGTTCCTCCACATTGTCTTCGTATTTATGACAAACCGTACTCCTATTTATCGCAACGATACTCAGTTGATAATCGCTGATTCTAGGCATTATTTATACCTCTAGGATTAGAGCCTGACCAGTAGTAACAGCAACTGACCCACCCTTTTGTTTGTTCAAAGGCAATTATTTCTGTTGTCCATATCTTCTACGCTTATCTATAAATTCATTCTAAAAAAAATTTCCTTCTTGTTTCTTTGGGATTTTTGTTTTTCAATCTATTTGTCGATTTCCTTTATTTATTTTCTCTATTCTTGTTATTTTAGAAGCTTTTCCTACTTTATATAGTAACTTAATTCTTGTATTGTACATTCTGCCAATTTTTTTTTGAATGATTCAATTAATTTTTTATTGTTCAAACCCACTTAAGCCGGGAAAATACAAATGAGTTTGAATATATATTTTTATATAAGTCAATCATTATGAAATTTATTAAATCTTCATAAAAGTAAACAAATTTACACCTATTTTATAACAGAATATTATAAGGTAATATCTTTTTTGTGCACTAAGTAATATATGAGTTAAAATAAACTCGTATTTTTGAAGCTGATAATTATGAACTGAATAAAAGTTCTGGTTAAGAAGATAAACAGCATAATCTTAAAACTTCCTCAACGTTATAAACTTCTCAGCCATTAGTATCCTAAAAATAAAGAAGTTTGATGTAAAAAAAAATGTTTGAAAGTATAATCCCAACGAACAATGTTACAGCCAACAAACCGGTTTCTGTAGTATGTATATTTCCGAAGTTAGGAATTTTAAGTACAATTCTTTTCGTGCTACTGATATATATTTTTTTAATTGCTTCTATTAACAGAGCAAACAGTAACACATATTAGTCAGTTATACTGACTATGCTATTGGCATAACAGTAAATGGCAATGTTGTTTAAAATACATATATAAAGTAACATTTTACAATAGGGCTATGTTTTAAAATATCAGCTTCAGTGTTATCTTTTAACAGTGGATTTTTTCTGTTCTATTTGTTTTGGATTTATACATAAATATATTTAAATCTTATTATCTCTTTATTTTTAAGTTCTGAATACAGTTACATGTAAATGATCTTACCTGTAAGGTTTTATTTAATTTTTTTTTTTTTTGAAACGTTAGATCCTTTTACTAGTATTTACATATATTTACTTTTTCGGTGAAATATAATAAAGTAAATAATAATTTAATTTTTACACGTTATACCATTTATTATACCTAAATTATTTTACAATTAAATTATATTTTAGGAATAGCATTATAATAGAAATTTTTCGTTTCTTACGAAAGAAAATTTTATAATTAAAAGAAAAAATAATAATAATAAACTTTCCGATTTTTAATTAATTTCTCATTCTCTTTTATACGGGCGGTATGAGAAATACAACAGTTATATAAGAGTAGGGGTTGCGAGGATGCTAGAGTTGCCATTAACCCCTCATTAGGGGTAGTATGGCTGCTGTAATGAGACTTCCTCCATAGTCACACAGTTACTGACGTCTTTCTACAACCAACAACTAGTCGGCAAAGTCACAGTTTCGCTACATTGTATTCATGTTTTGTCTATCTCACAGTCGCATTTCTAAATTTTAATTTCACTGCACTTTAGTCGGTCTTAATTTGGTATTATTTACATATGAAGTTAGCATGGAATTAATAATTATGTGCGTCATAATATACGTTTAACAGATAACTTTATACATTAGTGTTATAGTAATTCAAAATGATATTCACTATTTACATTTTCTTCATGTAATTTAATATTACATTAATTACCATTTTATTAATCCATTAAAGAAATTACGTAGATAATAATTATTTAATCAAACAACAACATAGTTTGCGTAATAATGAAGATGTAACATAATTACGATTTTATTCAGTTGTTAAAACCAAATTGCTTCTTGTAATAGGTTTAACTATTAAAAAAAAAACTGGCAAAGATGTCTCTCAATTTCTTGCCATTTATAAAACCTATACCTTAATATTCAATATCGGTATTAAAATAAATAGTGTAAAATCATACAAAAAAATCCCTTTCGGCACGCCGGAAATTGGGGAGGTAGATTTCACCGGTGCTACGTAGAGGATAAAAAGATTTCCACCTTAAAATTAAGAAAAGCTTCAAATTTACTCAATACGATAATGCGAGTGAAAAAAGTTTCACATGTTTAGCATACAAGCCCCATCTTATTACAATTCCAGCAACATTTTCCTCATCCCTTGCCGTAAGGGTTGGTCATATCAAAAATTGTTTCAGACAAAGGTTTTAGGTCATGTTTAGTAACGATCCATTTAAATCGTTTCAATATTTGCCTATTAAGGGAGGTAAGATTTTTGTCTTCGAAACCCTATTTTTTCCACCCCCTGGGCCAAAGGTTGGTGATACCAAAAAATTTTACTTAGAGATAAGTTTTGGGCCCTTATGCAAAGAATAGTAGGAAATTTAAACGAATTCGATATTTTACTTAATAAGAAAGTTGTTTAGTTTTCGAAAAATCCCCCCTCACTTCTTCAACACCAATAGTCCGATTTTAGCTGTTAACAAACTCGACCAAGATTTTGAATTGTTGTGTTTTATGTATAAATTTGAAAGAGATTGGCGCAAAATTACGACAGTTATCTTGTCCATAATAAAGAGAAATATAGATATACCAGTATGTATAAATGTATATATAACCTTTTGAGCTGACGGTGGCTTTGTGATCTGAGGGATGTGAAACGCGAAGATATGTCGAATTTCTCCGGAAGTCGAATCACGGTACCCATTGCAAGAGGTAGCTTTTTTTTATTATTAAATTACCTAAAACACTTTGAATGAACCTTATGTAAATGTTTTTTTTTTGTTTTTTTTTAAGTAGTGAAAAATATATCTTATCTATAAAATCTATTTGTTAAGTACAATAACTAGTGGTAGTAAACAATTTAAAATAAATGATAAATCATTCCTGAAAATTCCATAGCCCGTATGAAAGAATAACAAACATCAGATACCAGGCTTATAAGACAAATTTAAGAGAGAAGGTGAATTTAAGAGGTCCCCGTTGCCATCATTACCTTGTCAAACATATTTGGTATTACATATACCACCATGCCATACCTGTTCGAAATGTAGATAATATTAGTTACACGCGTCATATTTTCGTTCTTTTAATTAAAGGAACTAGCTGAATAGAAAATATTTTTACTCCCACAGAAAGAAACTTTTAGTGCTACTTTTTGTACCTCAGATATTTTGAACGAGTCACAAGCATAAGGAATATTGAGATCAATAATTGATAATTGTTAATAATTAATAACTTTTTTAGTATAATTTAATATCTACAATCTTTATCATTGGAACAATAAGTAGATGTGAATATTTACAATTGACTTGAGGGGGAGAAAGCCCCCCCTCAAAAAAGTAATTAGTGCTTCTGTGTTTCATTTTTTCTGACTGGCACTACGTAACAGCTACTGATGGATGATAATGAATTTTTATTCATAGCGTGTAAAAAAAAATGCCATGCCTGACTGAGAATCGATCTCAGAACCTTCGTATGAAAGGCAAAACGCTCCGCCATGGAAATTAGGAGCAATAGATTATTGTACCACTTACTCTTGAGCAACAATACGTTTTTATAAACATTGTTTCGAATCGGCAAAGGGAAAAATATTTATTTAAAAACAATCACTTTTGAATATTTTTAATTAAATTAGAACAAAAAATTAAAACTATCATAAAAATTTTAATCTTTCTCATTATTACATAAGATGAAAATTATTTAAAAATACAATTTTTTTTTTTACGCAAAATAATATTAAATTTTAGAAAACAGTACTTTTTACATGTGCGTTGTATTTATTTATTTATTTTCAAAAAAATTGTAGAATACAAAAACTCTATTAGAGGTATAAAGTTTAAATAAATTTATTTGAGGGTAGGTTTAAAGGTACTTGAAATATATAATATTTCAGGCAACAAACTCAATATAGAGTATTTACATTTATAGTGGTATTTTAAATTTATTTTCAAAACGTTAATAAATATAAACAAAAAAAAAAAAAAAATACAAATTTTGTGGGATAAAATTGCAATAATTTGTTTTTTTATAATCTATAATAACATAGTTTTTTTTGAAATTCTAGCACAAAGATATTTTCATGAATTTTTACATGGAAATTACATTATATTAATAAAAAAATGTATTTCTTTTTATCTTAAAAGTTTCTTGCATATATCCTTTATTCACATTCTGCATATGTATGTGTGCGTGCGCGCATGTGTTTGTATTTTTTTTATTCCTCATAAACCGCTAATACATAAAATATAATCTAATAAAATATTTATCAAACAATTCAAATGTATAAATTCTAAAGCTATAATTATGGTTTTGGGAAGTACAATTTGATGCATTATCAATATTTTATGTATATGTGTTAATGAGATGAATTTTAAAATAGCCACCCCGGTTTTCATTATTACTTTAAATACTTTTTTGTTTTTATTTATAGCCGCATCAATAATTAAAGTTATTAGCGACTTATCACTATAATGTAACTGTACCGGTAAACGTGTAGTTTTGAACAAACACAGGCCGACCATTATTGAGACCTGGGGTTAATTGAAACCCAATCACCAAAACCCACCTGTATCCATGATCTAGTATTCACTTTCAAATAAAAGGAACTACCTTTATTAGGATTTGAACCTGAAAACTTTCGAGTTCGTAATCAGCTGATTTATGACGACAGGTTTACCGCTAGACCAACCCGGTGGGTTGATTTTCATTATTGATGAACATATATTTCAGTTCTAGGCTTAACAAAATGACTTTTGTCGTTAAAATTTTATTTTATTACAAATTTGTTGTAAATTTTTCACCCTGTTTTTACACTTTAATTTTTTTCATTGCTTGTCATCTATCTGTAGACCTGACTCTCCAGTTTCTTAGTAATATCACATTTCTCCTTTGTTTTACAGAATATCCTCGTCTTTAGAAGTTTTGCACTTCTAAATATTATTGAGTTACTCAACTATTACCATTCTACGTAAATGATCAAACTTTCACAGCATTTTTTTTTTTTTCAGTTTCATTGATTACGTTGTCTGGTGATGGACTAAATGTATTCGTTTCATCTACGACCATTAGATGTAAATTACCACAAACTAATTTTCAAAAATCTACATGTATTTTTATTAATTTTTTTGCCAGTTCCATCCCGTATCACAACGCCAAAGTAGTTTACTTCACCATTATCTCTTGGACCTAATTTGAATGCTTAATTTAGCCTGGAAATTATCTTTTTTATTTGAGAAAACTTATTTCACCTCTCTTACTTGCTTTATTCCTCTTGTTTAATTCTAACATAATTATCTTTATTCTACGAATGCCTCTGTTTATTTACCTATATGCGAATCTCATTCACCACCACAGCGATAAGTATTTTGCCATATATAAATTAATATCCATAACTTTATTTTAGTTTCTGTAAAATATAAAGATAATTTGCATAAAAATTGTAAAAAAAAATAATTATGTATATTTATGTACGTTGTTATATATAATTATTGTATATACTGCAGACCCTCCCAATACAAAAAATTCACAGTTGGGTATTTCATAGACGACAGCAATTTTTGCGGAAGATGGTGATTGGTGATTCTGACCTTGCCTCGGGAAAACTGCAAGCTGCGTTCAACCTTATCAATGAATGGCTACGTTGGTGGACGGTGAAAGTCAATCCTGTCAAAATGAGTCGCGCGCCGGCCTCCGTGGCACGAGTGGTAGCGTCTCGTCATTTCATCCGATTGTCCCGGGTTGGAATCCCGGTCAGGCATGGCATTTTCACACCCGCTACAAATCATTCATCTCATATTCTGAATCAATACCTAACGGTGGTTCCGGAGTTAAAAAAAAATTAAGTGACATTTACCATGAGAAGGAATAATTTCCCTCCAGGTTCAACTGGAAAACACTCTGATCCCTGGGATATACCTAGGATTATATTTAGATCTTCAATTGACCTGGAAGGTCTGAGAGAAGAGGTAACAACTGAATGCTAAACTTTTACAAATGTAATGGCTCCTTTTCGGACTCATTTGTTCTTGACAAATAAAATTGATGCTGTATAAGGTTTTCTTGAAGCCAGTATGAAGATATGGTGCATAAACCATATCTTTTTAAGATATGGTATGATGTATGGGGAACTACTTGTAATAGTAAAGATGAAATTATCCAATGGTTTCAAAACAAGGTTTTCAGAATGGTATCAATTGCTCCCCGGTTCGCTAGAAACGATGAAGTGCACTGTTATCTTGGGATGTCATGTGATCGTGAGGAGATACGAAAACCAATAGGGACTACATATAAAAACTGGACTAGGACGTGAATCATCTGGCGCTGAATTTACTTGACAATGGTGAGAAAATAAGACGATTAAGAAGGCTACATGTACTGAAACCTCGCTGATCTTTGAGGATATAGATGTTCACTGAAGTGCGTGTACCGTGATTATACTACGGTTATGTTAAATATATTTTATACTTTTAGAATCCATACTATAATTATCGGTTTTTATTTGACTTTACTTGGATGATTTTAATGTTTTGTGACTATTATTATTTTTTTATTTTTTATTTTTTTTTGAATTTTTATGGGCATCGACTGCTAAGGTCATTAGCCCTCGTCACATTCTTTAAAATAAATTATTATCGCAATCAGGATCGTCATATGTAAGGGTGTAAAGGGCCCTTACATTTTATTTAAAAACACAAACTTCACAATAAACATTAAGACATAAAAGACAAGGACTATCACAAACACTTACGGGGTGTAAACGGCCCCAATATTAAAATTTGAGATAAAGTTCTCAAAAGACCATGAAATTAAAATTTCAACTTATCAATACCATTTCTTTCTTTATATATATATATATATATATATATATATATATATATATATATATATATATAAGACTACCGCTTAGAGATTCTTTTATCACAGCTTTAAACTTTCATTTTATAGACTTTTAAGAAGTCCACTGGCGTGCAACAAAGCAACTATATTTTCTTCATTTCCATTATCCAGATCAGCACTAATATTATTTGTAAGACGGAACCTCTTTCTGAGGTCCTCATATATGGTACACTCTTCTATTAGATGCTTGATTGTCAGTGTTTTATTAAAAACACCGCACATTGGTCTCACTTCGCCGGTTAACATATATAAATTTGTTAATCGCGTGTGACCGATTCTAAGTCTGGTCACCGCTACTTGTTCACGGCGAGTCAACTTAAAGTCGCTTTTCCATTTATAAGTAGAAGTTTTTACCGAGTTTAATTTTGTATTTAAACTCCTCCATTCAGCATTCCACTTGCTTTTTACTATGTTTGTTAGACGGTTTTTAACATCTGCCACTCTTACAGGAAATATATCTAAATCATCGCAGACTGTTGCCTTTTTGGCAGCTTCGTCTGCGATTTCATTACCTGTAATACCAGCATGCCCCGGAGTCCATACAAATACACATCGCTGTCCTCGTTGTTTTAGAACGTATAAAATGGACAAGATGTTTGCATTTAGGACATCCTTAATGTTCTTGTTCCGAATTGCGACAAGTGCACTTAAAGAATCGCAACATATTAACAGTCTTTCTTCGCAAAAGTGTTCAGTGTAGCGAAGAGCTTGCTGAATTGCAGTGAGTTCTGCCGTGTAGACACTGGCCACATCTGGCAGTTTCCAAAAGTAGGCTTCTCCATTTGCATATATTGAGCATCCAACACCATGTTCGGTTTTAGAACCATCAGTATAAATTTTGATATGTTCTTCGTAACTACTGACGGTTGCCAAAAATTCCTGTTGGATGATCAGGAATTTTTGGCAAAAAAAATTTGACTATTATTATTATTATTATATTATCTTATATTATCTTATTATATTATCTATTATTATATTATTATTATTATATTATTATTATCTCGTTTATCTGACTTTGTTATTGTTTGTTATCTGTTACCTTTATTATATATTATCTTTGTGTTTGTTAATTAATTGCTTCATTTGTATTATGAGTGGTGATGCATATTATTAATATTGTATTTGAGGTTGTCTATGTTTGGATAGTCTCCTGACAGGTTACTCTTAGCCATAAAATTTTACTTATGGTCGCAATCCTTTTGGCAACTGATTGTAATAAAAAAAAAATTACTCAAAATAAAAATATATATTCTGAGCTAATACCTGATATCATATAAAATTACTATTAATATACTGCTGTATTATATATATTTTGTAATTTGACTATTAAACTGTTTATTCGTATATGAATATAATGTAATAGTAACTTTAAAGATATATTACAGGTTTCAAATATGATAGATGAAATTGTAATTAAACATCGTTTTTATTGTATTGAATATAATATTAAACTTTAATATTTAACGGGTGAACGGTTTTGGAACAAATAAAATACGTAACTTACATCAGCATTTAGGAAAAACATTGTTTGTTTTTTCCTTTTCTGGGCTTTTGTTATTCCTGTTAATCTGTAATCTGTAAAGATTTGCTGTTTCATCAATAAATAATAAACAACAGAAATATGATCATCAGCGAAGTCATCAAAATTAAATCAGAAAAACATTATAAGTAAATATTTATTGGTTTCTTCTGTAAAACATTTAATTAACTGGAAATAATATTTTTTCGTTAACTTAAAAACTGAGATGTTTTTATTATTACTGTAGCAAAATTTCTCAGCTTTACTTTTTTCTAAGTTTATTTTTTTTATCTTATTAAGTAGGGAAATTCGGAAAATGTTCTACAAATTCTGGAACTTAATTCATTTTTTGCAATAAAATCTACTGTTCAATTAAATTCCGTTTAAGTATAAAATAATTTATTTTTGCAGCAGCTAGACAAATTTCCGTCAAGAATTTTTAAAAAATGTTCCAATAGAGTTAATTAAAATATTATTCAATTAATTTTTTCCCTCAAAATTATTCGAAGAAAAACGTACGCGATGAGTAAATAATAAGTAAAAACTTATTTTTTCAACAGAGTATGGAGTTTCCATTTGGAAATTTAAGAATATTATTTTAAAACTTATTCTTTTAATTTCATTAGTTTCTTTATTTTCGGTAAAAAATATAATTAGTAAGTAAATAATAAAAAATGAAAACATTTTTATGGAAGTGAAACTAATATTGAAACTTATAGTGTTTGCTGGGAGTTATCGTTTTGAAAAATTATGTAGACTGTAATTTTTATTATTTTTTGTATGTTTATTTTATTTTTTCTCCCGCAGTATTTATTTCTAATTTACCGGAATCATAAGTAAATTTGAATACAAAAAAAAGAAATGACAGGCAGACAGGGGTTTCCATTGAAATCCCTCAAAGAACTCTATATGTAAACATATTTTATACAGTATACTTAAATATATACTAAAGAAACATACACAAAGATGAGAAGAAAGATCGAGAAATTAATGATCGAGTTTTACTTTCTAAAATATATATATATATATATATATATATATATATATATATAAACGTTACAAATTTATTTTGAAATGAACATAGAAAACTTTATTTTGTTATACACCCAATTACTTATCCTTATAAGTGTAATTATGAAACACTTATAAAAAATGATAAAATTCCCTATGTACGTTCGTGATGCAGTGAAGGATATCAAACGTTTCATTCCTAAAATTCTTATCAATATTTGTACGAAAAAGCACTGCCAGAAATTTTATAGCCGCCAGTAATTTTTATATTTAACTCGTAAATGAAATTACATATATTCGGTGATGGAATCGTTTAATTATGGTAATTCCGGGACAATGGGTTTTTAAAAACAATAATTTCAGATCCTCGAATATTTGCTCTATTATTAAATTTTTACATTCCGGAGAATAAATCTAAAATAAATATATTAAAGGGAAATGTATGGTGTTCATATCAAAAGTAGGGTACCGGATTTTTTTTGAAAATCTTTTTCTTATATGGTCCAACTAATTCATCTAAACCAAAAGAAAGTATTACGTACGTGCATAAGTATACGTGCCTCATGTTTTTGGCCTTATATTTCAGAATTAATCAAACGAATTTTATTCAAATTTAGCTAAAATATTTCTACATAGGACGTATTGAAAATATAAACTTTTTTTTTTAAAATTCGTTAAGGGGATTAGAGGGGATATCATAGAAAAAACCAATTTCGATTTTCTCCAGAGGAGTTTTAGAGAAAACATTAAAATAAATTTGTTCTCTACGTCAAGAAAGAAATACAACGTTTCAGTTTAAAATGTGAACTTGGGCTTAATGACCGCGTTAACCACTTGCCCGTAAACATCCTATACAACGGTAAGGATGTTAGAAGACTTAAGCGGCTACACGTTCTGGACCTTAGTAGCTCAATAGTGTAATTACACCCGCTCAGTGTTGTGTATTAATCAATCCTTCATTCCCTTCCTCACTGTTTTTGTTTTCACAATAAATTAACAATTTTTTTGTTTACTTTTTGTTTTCTAAATGTTTCATTAGTTTATTATTATTATGACACTTGTTATTTTTGTTGTTTTCTACTCTACTATTGATAGAAAAGTTCTTTAAAACTACCCTCAAGTAATTTATACCCTCAATAGTTCTATATAGTATAGTACATAATTTTTGAGGTAATTCCAATGGGGGATTCTTTTTTAATATGTATGTATGATATAGTTTGCTTAAGATTCCTAAAAAAATGTAGCCGGTTGTAAATAAAAATAAAAATTAATCAATTTCAACCTTTTAAAACTGTAATATATATTTTTTTGATTTTTTGCTCTCAAAATCCCCAACCTAAAATGCAGAAAAGCTTTTTGGAAAAATTTATTTTTCCTATTTTAGTCTTTATTGAAAAGGCTTTTAGATTTAAAGAAAATTTATTTACGGGAATTTGTTAAGCTAACGATACGATTACTTTTAGAAGAATTTTTCTTAATATTTATTCGCCCCCTCTAAAAAATATATATATTCTATTTCTTTTTTTTTTGGCTCTAATTATCATTATTAATAGCCGGAAAAGTGATGCAGAGCCATGTTATTTAAAATTATGGTATATTCCTTATGGGTTCTTTCCGCGATTTTTCTTCTGACGTTAAACAAGCTGTAAAGAATGATATAGGCTGATAATGTTTTTCATTTGACATTTACGTAAAAAGCGCCCGTATATTTATATATCAGATGCGTGTTTATTTCTTTACTTTAATGTAACTTCAGTTATAAAAAAAATGGCTCTTACGGTAATAGTACAGCCATAAAATGATCATATGTAGTCATTTTATTTTTATTTACTTTTAAAGGTCAAACTGGATAAAGTCAAGGACGTAATACGTGTATAAATTTATTAAAGCTGCAGTTTATAGATTAACAACTGAAATTACTACTTTTAAATATTTAATTCATGCACTATTTACTTACTTTTTAAATATGAATATTTAAATTATTCTGCAATATTGTACCTTATGAATATTTAAATTTAAATTAAAATAATTCTATCGTTTAATATTTTAGTAGTTTAAACGAAATATTTCACTATTCGTAAATGCAATTTAAATTCTTCACTACTAAATACGTCAGCTGCTGTGACAAGCTTATCATATACTATGAAATTACTAAGTCTATATTTAAAAAGTTTACTCTCCTTTCATAAATTATGCACTAAACCGATCGATAATAGATGTTTGTATCATTAGAAAATTAAAAATCTTTACTACAAATTAAATGATTACCATTTGCTGATCTCCTTACTTAAAACAACCTAAATTACAATGACTAATTAAGAGGTTTGCATATTAAAATACTTTGAGTTTTATCCGATTGTAAATTTTTTACTAATTTCATTTTTTTAGAAAAAAAAAATTAAAAGTTGAAAAGAGCATTTAATTTTCTTACGGTATAAAATTTCCTCAATTTTTCTTTATCAATTGATGTAGTACTTAATGGGGGAAAGATTTTGCTTTATTGAATAACCATAAAAATCTTTGTACTTGTTGGTATTTTAAGAAATTCAAAAATGAAAAAAATAGTAAAACTTTGTTTCAAAAATTTGAATGTATACACGTATTTGGTATTTATTTATTTGGCTTTTTGACTCTGTAAATTTGTAATTTAAATTTAAAGAATTTCGTGTAATAATATCATATTATTGAAGAAAAAAATTTTACTTTTCTAACATCATAGTTTTAGACCTATCCTGCACGAAGGAAATTGTGGTAATCAATCACAAAATGGGGTAGGATTTTTTTTTGCATTTATCGACATTTTATGCCCTAGGAATCCCGAAAAACAAAAAAATAATTTCCATATATACGTGTGTAGGTGTATTGGTGTGTTTAAACCAGTAATATTTGATTGGATTACTGATTTTGATAAATTTTTTATTGAGATTCGTTATATGGGCAATCTGTGGATAAAATTTTACAGTTAATATCTCGAGGGAGTCGAGTAGGTTTCTGAAGGGTTAATTTTCTCAAAATTTTGCAAACGTAACATCACTTATAATAAGCTCAAAAAATGAATGCATGCTTGTTTACTATTTCAAAAAAAAATTTCCGTCAGAATTCCTTCCTTCTCGAAAATGGAAAATGCTGTCTTTTTATTTATTACACATTTTTAAGCGATTTTTTTTTTATTGCCTTTCTTGGCACAGTAATATTGCAAGCAAACCAAAAAAATAAATAAACTACTTTGGGGGCAATACTGGGAATGAGAGGTCCGATCAAACTTTTAAATTTCGATTTTTGAATTATTCAAAACTTTTTTGGTTTACTTAAAATTTTAGTAATTAAATAATTAACTTTTAGTAAGAGAATTGCAATAAAATTTCATCATATTTTACCTCCACCATCAAAAATATAAATCTTAGGTAACATTTTATTGGTTGTAAATTTTTTACTGGAAATTTTTTCAGTTACTTCCACCTAGAATAATAAACGTACAGAAAGTAGAGAAATCAAAAATAAACCTGAAAGGTGATTTTGGAGGTGAGATAACAAAAAAAAAAAAATGAAAAAGTATCAATTTTTTTAATTTTTTTGGTTTTTTTAACATATAATCTTAAACAATAAAACAAATAAAAACATTATTTTTTAATTCTTAAACAAACTTCATCATATATTAGCCGATTCAAAAAAAAAAAATCATAAAAAACATTTTAATAATTATAATTATTTTTCAATTACATAACAATTAATAACCGATGCCAGGAAAGTATTACAACTTTTTTATCAGCTTTTTATTGGGGTGTTATTCCATTAAATACTAAATAAATGGATTATTTGAAACACATGGGGAGTTTTTGGGTAATGTGGGGAGTTTTTGAAGGTAGCTAATTATAAAAGTAAATAAATTTTTAATTATGTCATCATAGTTTTAGCTGAATGAACAAATTTTACTCTTTTAATAATTCATAAATTATCATTGCAAAAGTTTTTTTTATAAAAAAAAAATTTAATTTTTCATTGTTTCATCTTAAAATTGAAATTATTTATAACTTCTTATAATGTTAAATGAAACTTTGTTATTATGTGAAAAAATTATACCATTATCTCAGCAAAAAAAGAACACTTACTTATATTCAAATTTATTCGATAATAAATTAAATAAAATAAAATAAAAATCCAAAGAGGTGTTATTTTTTAACAATAAAATTTAATTATTGTTAAATAGAAAAAAAAATAATAATAACTCATTATAAATTTTATTCACTTCATAACTGCAGCCCTACTTACTGCAGAGTGTGTACGTAGACAACGTTTTTCGTGAAATATATTATAAGGATTGTCTTAATCCTTAAAATTCAAAGAAATTTACGGTAAATAATATTGTAATAAAATATTTTACTAGTTTATTTATATTTTTTATTTCGTTTCGGTTACCATGGACCACACTAAATATTTTTTTTTTCAATTTCTTCTTCTCTTCCCAGAATTCTTTCATGTTCAGGGAGAACTCTTTTATCCTCTTCTGTGACTATGTGTTTTTGGTCTTTCTTTATTCGATCTCTTTGAATTCTGTGAGCTGTTGGATTGTATTATTTTTTTAGATCTCTCCTTCTTGTGTTGGTTGCAGCTTGATGTCATGCCCGTCAATGTCCTTTTGTATCTCTTTGTACCAATTGATCTGTGTTTTTCTGTTTTCAATAAATTAAAAATCTTCTATTCTATTTTTATTCATTCTTCCATTTTATTTGTATTATTATATTTTATTTATATGAAATCTTTTTTTTTTGAAAAAAAAAATACAACGGAATGCGTTTTCTGTAAAAACACAAAATAATAATAATAAGTCTAGAAAATAAATTGATTCAAAAACGTTCTGAATGCGTTTAGCATTATAAAAGCGATAAGAAACTCCCTTTCGGCACGCCGGAAGGCGGAGGTAGATTTCACCGGTGCAAAGTAGGGGATAAGAAATATTTCCACCTTAAAGTTAAGAAAAAGTTCAAATTTACTCAATACGACAATGATTGCATGTGAAAAAAAGTTTCACATGTTTAGCATACGACAAGCCCCATTTTCTTACAGTTCCAGCAATATTTTGATCATCGGTTGCCGTAAGGGTTGGTCACTGTCAAAAGTTAATTCAGACAAAAGTTTTAGGTAATGTTTAGAGGACTAACGACCACTTTAAACCGATTCGATACTGTGCCTATTAAGGAAGGTATGATTTTTCTTGTTTTCAAAACCCCACTTTTTCCACCCTTTGTTCAACGGTTGGTGATATCAAAGAACTTTACTTAGATACGTTTTAAGCCCTTATGCAAAGAATAGTAGGAACTATAAACGAATTCAATAAATGAAATAAACGAATTTACTTAATATGAAAGTTATAGCGATGTTTTGCTTTTTCGATAAAGCTCCCCCATCGCCAATCCCCATGGTCCGATTTTGGCCGTTGACGACCTCGACCGAGATTTTTGGTCATTGTATTTCATGGATCAATTTGAAAGTGATTGGGGGAAAATTACGTCAGTTATCCTATCCACAAAAAATTGATAAATATATCTAATATATATATGTATATATATAAATGTAAAGATAAACTTTTGAACTGACGGTGGCTTTGGGATATGGGGGATGTGAAACGCGATGATATGTCGAAATTTTCCGGAAGTCGAATCATGGTACCCATTACAATAAGTATCTTTCTTGTTATGAAATCTACCTAACAACACGGCCGTTTTTGTTTTTAGTGCTATGTTTTTCTTTTAATCCCTTTTTTATGTGAATTAAAAAATTTAATTTTCATAAAACAATTTTATAAGATAATAAATTCAAATTAATTTTTATTTTTTTATATATTTGTGGGGTTGGGTTATTAATAATGATTTTGTTATCCGTCATCTTTCGCTGTCACCATTTCTACTGATTCGATTCTTTTTTCATTTTGGATGATGGTGTTCAGATTTCTAAATAATAACTGGCTCCATGAACGTTTTAAAAAGGCGAATATTTTGTTTCCAAATTTTTTATATTCATCAGAAGTGACTGACCTTCTTATAGTTTTGCAATTCGAGAATCGGTGCTCTCTAAAAAAATCGTAATTTTCTTATCAATTAAAATTTTATTTTATCATCTCCAGCAATTAAACGTTTTGTTAATTTTTAAATTTATGTCCGTTTCCAAGTTTATAGATCATCTAAAACCCTATGCATTCCATGTTATCTTTATCTTCTACAAAAATTAATTAGTTATCAATAAAAAGAAAAATTAAACTTGATTTTTCTTAAAATAGATATCTATTTAGTGGCACAATCTCCATTTTCTGTTTTTAAAAAACCATATTGAAAAATTTTTGTTAACAATTGATAACTTTGCTTCGATTTTTTACTGTGATAATAGAAAAAAGAAAATGTATGTTACACTAGTCTTTTGCGATCATATAGATTTTATATTGTATGATATACAATAAAATTTTTATGTAGAGTGTTTCTATAATGGTGGGCTGGCTATACTTTTTCGTATTCTAATTGTTTAACTAAACGAAACATATCCTTAGGAAAAATGGCAATTTCTCCTTCGTTCTCATCCTGTCCCCCATTTTCTTATCTTTAAATAAAAATTTATATCTCAAGTTCGGATAGACAAATCACATTAATATTTGGTAAACATCTTGGTAATAAAGTTTTAAAACTAGAAAAACCTTGGAGCTTAAATATCTTCGCAAATTACAAAATTGCGGCCATGTTTATTTTTCAATCCGTTATATCTCCATAAATATAAGTTTTATCAAAATTTATGTTATTTGTTAAAATATTAAGCCTTTTATTCTGAACAAAATGATATTTTATTTTTTAAATCGGTTAACAAATAGTCGAATTACAGTAGAAAATTGATGTTGTAATTTTGTGTTATAATGGTCAGGTCTATTCTTGTGAGAAAATTATTACTTAATTTGAAAGTAATTTATAATACTAGAATTAACAATAAATAAAAACAATTCATATTTCATCGAATTAAACGTAAAGGTGGAAGACATGAAAACAGATACATAATTACAACATCAATTTTCTGCCATAACTCGACTATTTGTTAATCGATGTAAAAAAAATAAATTGTCATTTTTATCAAAATAAAAGGCTTAATATTTTAGCAATAACATAAATTTTGATAAAACTGATATTTATAGATATATAACGGATTGAAAAATAAACATGGCCGTTATTTTGTAATTTGCGAAGGTATTTAAATTCTGAGTTTTTGCTAATTTTAAAACTCTTACGCTTACCAAATATCAATGTGATTCGTCTATCCGAACTTGAGATATAATTTTTTATATAAAAATAACAAAATGGCGGACAGGGTGAGAACGAAGGAAAAATTGCCATTTTTTCTAAAAAAAATATTTTTTTAATGTTACAAGTAGAATCCGAAAAAGTATAGCTAGCTTACCATTTTAGAAACACTCTGTATAGTGTACACTCTATATAGTACACGTACATCAATATCTTAATCATTCATGGTATCCCACTGATTTAATAATCAAAAGCTTCTTGTAGATCAATGAAAACACCGACCAGCTCCATATCACGACCAATATGTTTGTTCATTGATATTCTTTAGATGACCGATTAGGACAAACTGCTCTTCGAACCTCAAAACATTTTTGTTGTTTTCAGAATCTCTGGATTGAAATTTTGTAGGTAAACTAAGTGAATTCTAAATAGATAATACTTTTCCTTGCCAACGATCGACATATATACATATTTTTATACATATTCAAGTATAAATATGCATGGAAAGTGAATGAATGTATGCGTGCTATAAGTCATAAAAGTAATATGTTGCGTGTAAAATATTGTAAGTAGATTATTTCTAACACCTAGTAAGCTAATTAATAAGAAAGTTCATCTTATAAGATATTATGTTGCATGTAATCATTATTGTTTAATATACTATTATTATTATTATTATTACAACTTTACTGGAACACGCGTACATTCGTATAATCATAGATTTATTAATAATATATTATCCATTTTAATTTAAATTTGTTGTTGAACAAGTACATCTATTTAAGGATATGAATGTTTAAAAATTCTAAGAATAAAATTACACAGAATGTTGTATAAAATCTTTTGTTATCATAGATAAAACATATATCAACTTAAAATATTTTAATTCCTTTTTTTTTGATGCGAAAACTTTAATTGAATGTTCATTCGATTATATCTATTTCTCATTTTGGTTTGTACTCATTGAAATTTAATTAAATAGTACAACTAGGTCACTGTTATTTGGGAGAAGTCATACAACAGGATGAAATAATGTGAGTGTAGAAATGAGAAAATGAGATGGTGGTGGAGTTCAACGAATATTTTACCATTTATTTTGTCAGCTATACAAGTAAAACTACAAGCATCGAATCGGTTAAAACTTAACTAACATATTTCGTTTGTATTTATATATGTGTGTGTGTAAATATACAGAAGTTTATGTATTACAGTTAATATGTAATATTGTAGAAGAGAATTGAAGTCTGGATTTTATTACAATTTATAACGTGGTCACGAACAGACCGTTTAATATAATCAAAGGTTGTAAACAAAAACAGTACGTTTTAGTAGATTAGTGTTGTTAGTTTGTTACGTTTGTCGACGGTTTCTAACATTTGATTTTACCATGCACATGCGTCGGTTCCATACCCTCAGTTTAGTATGACAGATTCTAGTTGTTGACTGGATGCAATTAAGAATGTTGCGGTTGGGTGATTAGTTGTAAGTGCTTTTGTGGTGGGTGGTATTCATTCATTAGAGTAGGTTCTGCTGCTGGCGTGTATATTATCGAGTGATATCCTCGTAGCTAGCTAGCTAGCTAGCGGTACTAGCTGCTAGCTCATTCGAGCTCGTCTAACTCGTTATTGTCATCGTTCGCATTATCGTCATCGTCACTGTTAACATCAGTATCATCGTCATCCTTTTACTATTATGAATAACGCTTTCACAAACTTGTCCGCACAACTAGTACCCCCTATCCTTCTCGTTCCACTCTTTCTCAATTTCCTCTCTGTGTGTATTCCCACTCGTACATTTACTCATTCCCTTCGATGTGTAAAGTCGATTTATGTTTCAAATTATAAATGTCACATTCAACACACTCATACAAACACAAACGCATTTATACTGACATCCTTTGATTGAGTGCTCTTCAAATTTACTGTTTTGCCCTATTTTTTAGTTCATCCAGAGTTCAACATACTAATATGAACGCACAGTTTGTTATCTAGGAAACTTTTTCTAGATTTTAATGATAAATTATCGAATTATTTATTCTTTTACAGATTTTTTTTTAAAATAGTTAAATACTTATGATTTTTTAATGAAATTAAAACTCTGTATCGTTTGCATACACTTTACCTTTAGAATATTTCAATTTCTATTTTTTTTTTTATAACAATAATAAAATTAATTTGTACTCTTTATTTTTAACTTATTTATCTCTTTTTTAGTCTCTCCTTGGTTAAAAGAATCATAAAAAATATACAGAGTGATTCAGGAGGATAGGATAGGAGGATTTACTTGTTTTCTGTTGACATTACTTACATCAATCCTCTTATAATTAAAATCTCTACAATTTACGTTTAAAAAATGTATGATTTATTGCCAATTTAACAACATTATTGAACGTCAAACGTAAAAAAATGTGTTTTTTGACCCTATTTTTGGCATTTTACATAGGATATCGTAGAAACTAAGAGATATACAGTTCTGGGACCTACTTTTTTCAATTTCCCAGCTCAAAAACCGTAAGAAACAATTGAATTTTCCCCTTAATTGACCCTCCCAGAATTTCAAGAAGCCTTAATTTACCCGGAGGAACTGAAACTCAGGCGAAATCTTTCACCCTCTATAACTCTCTAACGAAGCGTTTTCGAACCTATGTTTATATGAACTTTTTTCTTATTTTTAGCCTCTATAATGGGTTGTCAAAGTATTGCCCTATCCTCCTGAATCGCTCTGTATTACTTCACTCTAGTTAATAGTTAAACTATTCCGGTTTACCACTGAACAACTGGCGAATTTTTGGGGTGAGAGAAACAATTTCCTATATTGTTCATATCTCACGCTGTTATAAATTCAACATTTTTCAACCACGGAGTTGGTAATGCGTACTTATTGGTACTGTTTTTATAACTTCAATTATGTTTTAATCTATTTTATAACTAAATTCGACAAGTTTCTGTGAGTATGTTTATAAACCTGAGCTTTATCACCCAATCTGACTTTTGTAGGACATTTAAACGATATTAACACACTATTCCCGTTATATTAGAATAATAGGAAAAATATGTTCTTAAAGACTTCTTAAAACTATATTGTAAGACAGTTAGAAGTTAGTAGTTTATAATTTAGTTGTTTATATTTACTTGATACATTGGTGGGGCTTACATTACCCGACGAGCATTACTCTACGTCACAACTTTTTCTTTCGTTCAGTTTTACGTCGTACTGCACACGTGTATGTTGATTTCTTTAAATTGTTCTTCGTTTCATGAAAAGTATTCAGGTGACTAATCTTAACATTTCGACCATTAATCGGTTTTCAAATATTACTACTTCTGGTAATAAATATCTTTATAAAAAAAAACAAAAAAAACATAGTTTATAAAATTAATGTCTTATTATAAAATAATCTTGAAATCAGGAAACTTGAAACAAATCAGGATTTGATAAAGTAGACAAAACTGTGGCTCTGGTAAAACTTCAGTGAGATGCAGGAGATGAGTATCTGTATTCATGTTCAGATATAGTAATATAGACGTACAGCTAATATTTAAAAAAATAACCTAGATTTAATTACAAAGAAGAAAGTTTTTTTCAGAATATGGTACGGCCTTTGTGAAATCACATCAACTTAAACGATCCACCAGTAAAAATATTACATGAAATCTTCTCACGAAAATAAGAAAAATTTCATTAGTTAAAGTTCAAGTGGAACTCAAAATATTAAACAGAGATTAAGCTGTTGTTGATGCGTAATTTATCAAACAAAAAAAAAATTAATAAATTTTCTTTAAATTCAGGGAACCAGTGTTGCATAATCAGTTACGAGTATGAAGTTTGCTTAATTAATTCAGAAATGGATTTCGATAAAATATTTTATTAATTTTTACTTATTTTTGTTGAGATTAAATTTAATAATCTAATAGATATGTATTTCATAATTTCTGATCGATAAAGATAAAATATGATCATTTGTACTAATTAAAGAAGATTTTTATCGGTATGAGAAAAAACACTAAAGGTACTAAGTCCTAGAGGTAATAATACAACATAACAATTAGTATCTTAATTTCTATGACGGAGAACATAAGTTAACTATTTTTTTACATGATCATAGAACAAGACATCTCGTGGAGATTTTTCTGGTCATGACGTGATTATTCCGTACAATTTCAGCGACTTAAAAAACTCCATCATTATTACTGAAATGACATAATAGTAGTTCACATATTAAATCCCACATGTAATGTGTTCAGAACCTTTAAGAAATTAACGACAAAACTGTATATTTAAAAAACCAATTAAATGTAATTTATATTAACTCCAACAAACATTTCAAATCTCCTTTAATTCAGTACACTAACCTTCTTCAGTATTTTATTCTATCTGTACTGTTTTTGCTAATCTTGTTTTCTGATTATCAACAAACAAAATGAACAGTTATCTCTAGGATAAAAAACATAACATTTTAAATCCTAGCTAGCTTTTCTCAGTTAGTACATCAATATCGACTTATACAGTAAAAAAACATGTGCGAAATGTAATATACAACGTAATACAATATGTAATTCTGATGAGATTATTAGTAAAATACAATCAGTTTTATTTCTCTACTAGAAGGTCGCGGCTCGTTTCGTTCGTCCGACCACCCATCTAGCCAGGAGGCAAAGCCATCTGGATTCCAGGGCCCAGGTCGGCCCATGCAAACCCCGGAGCCCAGCTAAGGGCTCCCCAAGGCCTCCTGAGGCATACCGCAGGGCCGCAGAGCTCACTTCACTCGCCATTCCTGTCTGTCCAGGGGCTCCGTTTTCTGGACCTCCACATTGTTCGTTACTCTTATGGTTGTAAGAATAATAATCACATGGTATGATAAATAACAACCAAAGTTTTTAGGCTTACATAAACCTGAAAAATAAACTAAATTACAAAAGACTAATGAAATAAACGAAAACATTTTATAAACTTAGCGAAAATTGGAGGCTGTGTAGGTGTGAGTAGAACGCGCATTGTAGGTCCAATCTTTTTGAAAATTCAGTTAACTTTATTGTGCTGTTTTAACAAACTTCATTAATCAGTTAACAGAAGTGGATATCAATAACAGTTGATTCCAACAATTTGGTGCCACCGCCCATACAGCTAATTGTTTTTTCGAAAGTCTTTGGAAAACGAATCGTTTCAAGGTTTTGTAGCTGTACGATCGCCCGATCTGACTCTCTCAGATTACATTTATAGGGAGCAGCAAAACAAGCAAAACAGAACACGCACAGTTAAACCAAAAACTGCTATAAGGGCATACATACGAGACATTCCGGTTTATCAGTTGGTTAATGCGTTTGAAAACAAACTGAAATGTGTGCAGTATTGTACTGATGTTGGAGGAGGTCATTCTTAACACCTGTTATTAATTATTCCAATTATTGTAATATTAGTTTTTATAAAATAATAAAATAAATATATAAGTAATAATTAAGAAAGTTTCGTCATAATTCCAGAGCACAGCACTTTCCGTATACTCTGTATTAATCATAGGCAATATTTTAATAAAATTCTGGAGAACTCTTGAGTTATTTTTTATTATTGTTTTTTTTAAATTTTATTTTATAATATAATACATTCATTTTACGTCGAATAAGACTTTAAAAAAAGATTCAAATGAATAATTATAAATCGTGTTTTAACGTGACTTAAAATGTAGAATTAGGTTTACGGGCAAAATAATTTACAAAAAAATCTCGTCTTTAACTTAAAGATCATTCTTTTTTTCTCTTGATGACTTTATAAGTGCTCTTCAAAAGGATATTAGAAAGACAAACTTTCTGGATAATTTCCCATTCGTCTTATAATATCTGGTTTTATATCCCCGATAATAGAACATGTTTACATAATGGCAATTTAATTTGATTCACCTTTAAAAGGAAATATATATTATTTTAATAGCTTGATGAACTTTTGTGTGGTTTATACATTTAATGCACGTATAATTTTTTTTTTGTTAAATTTTCTGATATTTTTAAAAAAATATAAAAATATATATTTTGTATATAAATTTCAGTTTTTTAATGTTTAAATATGTTTTATTCTTGTTTATTAATTTCTTCTTCTGATGTAGTCATCTAAACATAAAATAATGACACAAAAATCGACTGAATGAATTCTAAAAATTCAAAAATATTTTCCGCACAATGTGGCAGAGCACTAAATTTCCATCTTGAAAAATTTTCCCAATTTAAAGAACGATTAGTTAGGCTTGAAATTTTTAACACCCAAAAATATTTAAATATAATATTTTTTCTGAACTAATATTAACAGTTATTTTATATAACTGTTTTATATTAAACAGTATTTTAGTACACATCATAATATCAAACTAAATCCTTCCCATCTTAACCGAAAAACCTTTGATTAAATGAGAATATTAAAAATTAGAGAGGATTAAAATGTTGCCGGAATTCTTCTTTAACTATTTTTTTATTAATATTCTCAAATATCCCTCGTGTGATTGCGGTCTTAATTTTCACTGACCTGTTATGCCAAGTAAGTACAAATACTATTATGATTCTTTATTAAAGAACGATTTGACAGTGTTTCATGTGTTGAGGTTGACTGATTTCTGGATGTTTCTTTGTACGGTTATGTTGAGTACCATTGACTGATTTTTGGATGTACGGTTATGTTGAGTAGCAACTGTATAGATGTATAATGTGTAAGGTGTGAGCCCTGTGATTGAATAATGTGGAGGATTTTAAAGACTTTTTTCTTTCCAAAGCCTCTTTATTTCTATTGCTAGAACGGTGTATTTGGTTTGAAGGTTTTTTCGTCATTGGAGATGGCAATGTTGATTTTTTATTTTTTTATTGGAAGATATCTTGTCTATCGTCGGAGATTGTTTTTTTTTCTGTATGAATGTCGACATCCTAGTGCAGTTGGTATTTAATAATTATGAGTATGGATGATGGTGTATTGTAGTAAAGATCTGTGTCTTCGATGAGTTTGTATGTTGAGGCTAGTGCTTGGTTTACTACTATTTCTTTTTCTGTTTAACCTCCGGAACCATAGAAAGGTATTACTTCAGAGGATGAATGAGGATGGTATGTATGAATGTAAATGAAGTCTTATACAGTCTTGGGTCAAACGTTCCTGAGATATGTGATTAATTGAAACCCAGCCACCAAAGAAGACCGGTATCCACGATCTAGTATTCAAATCTGTATAAAAGTAACTACTTGGATTTGAACCTTAGAACTCTCGACTTTGAACCACCAAAGAACAAGGATATCCAAGATCTAGTATTTAAAACTGTGTAAAAGTAATCAGCTGATTTGCAATGACGAGTTCACTACTAGACCAACCCGGTGGTCTTGGTGTATTACTCTATCTGCTGCGTTATGTCTGGCTGTGTATTAGGTTCCGGTTAGATTTGTACATCCAACTTTTATGTATCTCTATTATTATTACGTTACTTTTCCAGTTTTCTAATTAACTTTTATTAAATATCCTTACCTGTCTTTTTATATGATCAGTTTAACATTTACAATATTTTGAATTGAATTTATTTTCTAGAAAAAAATTGTATCAACCAAATTATTTCTGGTTTTAAGCTATGATATTTATTAGTCTTGTTGTACATATTCGACCACTATTTTTAAACTTAATATTGAGTTTATAATAATGTTAAAAAAAAAATAATAATAATAAAACATTATTGTCTGATTTTTCTTCTGAAGTTTCTATTATTCTTTAAAATGTTATTTAATTAATTTATTTTTTAATACTTTTTATTTAAAGTCGCATCACAATTAAAGTCATTAGCGACTTATAAGTGTTATATAACTGTACCGGTACCGAACAAACTTAGTTAGACTACTCCTGAGATGTGTGATTAACTGAAACCTATCCACCAACGAACAGAATTTGGGGTTACCGCTAATGACATGGTATGTAACACAAGACCGATTCCTGGCTACCTGGGTGGGGCCTAGCGCCCTACCGAGGTAGTTTAAGGCGAAGGTATCCCTTGGAGCTGAGTGTATGCGTAATTTAGGATCCAGCTCCGGGGGGCGGGGAGATTACAGACGAAAACAAAACCACCAAAGAACAACGGTTCCCACGATCTACTATTCAAATTCCAATAAAAGTAATACCTTTATTAGGATTTGAAACAGAAATTCGACTTCGAAATCCGATGATTTACGACAACGAGTTTAACACTATACCACCCGGTGGGTTAATTAAATTTCGTTTTAATAAAGATAAAGTGAAATAAAGATTTAACAAAAATTCTAAAACTTTTAACCTAATTTTATTAAAGGCCAATTTGTAGCAATAAAATTATTCTAAAAAAATCCAATCTTAAATAATTCAAAATCTTAATTTAAAAGTAATCTTTTAGTGCTGTTTTTAACCAAATCATGAAATCTTTGGGCGAAAGTTTTACAAGTCATCTGCCATTTTTAAAGCTATATCAGTCAAGAATGATTATTTTTTAAATACCAGTAAAAAAAAAAAATACTGTTACGTTTTATTTTTTAATAGCTGAATAAGAAAATATCCTCAGTAATTTAATATAACCTTTATTATGCCATTATTGAGATGATAAAATTATGTTTACATTATTACAGTTGTAATCAAATCTATCGTCTCAAAATAGCCAATATTATTTCTCACAAAAATTACTTGCTAACGGTTTGTCTTTGAACAATTAATTTACTGAATGGGTCATTCTTTGATATATAATAAAAAACGTAACAATTTTTCGATATTTATATGCTGTTTCACAAAGAATCAGAAGAAAATCTCTGAACGCGTTGTACAAAGAAAACGAAAGGAAAAACTTTATACAAATATGATTTCGAAAAATTTTATAGCTTGTAAAAACTTCTCCCTGATTTTTGCACCAAGACACAAAAAACTGAAATGCTTGGAACAGGAATTAAAGGGTAAATTTCATGATTTATAAATAGTTTTTGATATAAAAATTGAACAAAATAGATTGCAGAACTGTATCTCAAGAAATATTTGGGAAAATGATTGTAAAACACCAAGAATTGGTCCAAAACACAATTTTTACGTTTGACGTACAATTAATTCATTAGATTTCTTGTAAAGAAATAAAAAATTTGTCACAATGTTTGTGGGAAATTTAATTGTGAGAAAATCTACGCGAGTACTGTAATCTGAACATGAAGAAGAGTTTAATAAATTTGATTTTTTATTAAAAACAAAATGGACCAATACGTGGCTGAAAAATATTATATAATTGTAATAAATTATATTCTTCGTTACTATTTAACAAAAGTAAACAATGAGTCAATGTTATATTATTATTTTCAAAATAAAGATATAATTAAAATAAATAATTATACTTTTTTGAAGCTTGAGCCTGGGATATGGAAATGAGATTTTTAGCGTATAAAAAATGCCATGCCTGACCCGGATTCAAACACGGGATTCCTCCGGATGAAATGCCGAGACAGTACCACTCTACCATGGAGATTGGCGGATTGTGCGTTATAACAAAAATCGTACATAATAACCATATTACTGTGATTATATACTTCTTTATCCTAAAATTTACTTACCATAATAATTAATTTAATTAATGATTAATATAATCATACCATAATTAATTTCGTTTTAATAATTTAAAAAATTTGCATTACAGAAATGAAAAATTGCTTTCTTATTACAAAAATCACGTTTATGAATACGGGATTTGTAGTAAATGTTATGATATATTACTTCTCTAATAATACAATATTACTCTTCAATTACAAGAATTTTTTTTGTAAAATTATTTTTCTACAAATCTTTTTATTTACTATAAAGTTTTTCCTATTTATTTCTATAACTTAAAACGCTTTTCGTTTTTTTTTTTAAATTCGTGGCGGAAATATATATTATTTGAGAAAATTGCTGATATCCGGAAAGCGGTTGGTAAAATAATTTTGCAAATTTGATAAAAATAATAAAGAAAAACTAGCTATGAAATAATCAATAATAAGTTTTTAAAAAACGATAGTTTTATGCTTTTCATAAAATCAAATTAAAAGTCATAAAATAAAACAAATTCTTATTTTATTTAAATTTATCTCAAGTAATGTTATTTAATTTTGCAGTGGAAAAAGCAAGTGATTGGACATTAAAATCTGTCTTTCAAATTTTGTCATTATTATTTAAGCTTAAAATTTATCAGGAAGGATACAGCACAAGAAGAAAAAAACACAGGTGTATTAATTGTCCATATATTTCCACTGTTTTATCATTATTTGTTAACGTAATGTGGTAAAATTATTATACTTAATTTTTTGTTTGTTTAAATATAAAAAATAACATTTTAGAAGTTTACTTACAATTTTTTATGCAACTATGCGGTAAAGCGGCCTCTCTTCTACATCTCCCACAGTGCGCTGAATGTAACGAGCAGAGGAAACAGATTCTGTCCAGCAGGAGGATCAAGTATACGTGGGGAAGGCCGGGAGCGACAGCTTGTATGCATGCGGAGGTGGCAAGGGTCCTCGGGTCGCTGTTATCGATGAGGTATGTGAGGCTCCTGATCTGGTTTTCAGGTGATCCGTGTGATGAACAACGCGTCCCGCGTTAATGCTATCGTGGCGGGTACTGGGGCTTGTTTTTCACGGTGGGAATATTTTTAGTGAGTCCCCGTCTTTGACAGGACCTCACACAACCAATAGTGTGGGCTGTTGGGCATCTGGGCACAGATTTTTCCTGCTCCTGCACAAAAAAAGAAAGAAAAAAAAACAGCTATGCAAGCCATCCTCCGTGGTGCGAGTGGTAGCGTCTCAGCATTTCATCCGGGCGAATCGCGGTCAGGCATGCATGTTCACACACGCTACAAATCATTCATCATCCTCTGACGCAGTACCTTACGGTAGACCGGGAGATTAAAAAAAAACATGCGTGTTAAGAACAATTTATTTTTATTTTAATTCGTAACAGTACTTGTTACGTTGAACTTTTTTTTTTTACGTTTGACTTTTCTTGTGTATAGGTGTGTGTTACAATAAAAAAAAGAGAAAAATTAATGTTACCACCATATTCATAAATATACCACGTTTTATTTATTAGCCTACATATACTGTTTTTCCTTTAAAGTAACCTGTTTTGATAAAATCTTATGCTTTAATTATAGTATGTAGAAGTACGAAGACTAACCACTATTCCGTGTTTAAGTAAAATAAAAATCTATCTTTATTCCTGTTTATTGCGAAAATAATCTAGTTTCAGAAGATATATATACTCGTATATGGTATATGTACATACTGCCGGTGTTGTACGTTTGACTATCATCCTTCTTAACAAAATTTAAAAAATAAAATAATGAAAATAAAATTGTTGCGTATAATTATAACGAAATAGAAAAAATATTATTTAGATGCGTTAATAGTCGAATTAATATTTCCGAATTTAAAACTTAGCAACATATATACGAGTATATTAAAAAAAATTGGTTGCAGGCCCCATCAAAGTGTAAGATTATTCTCTTAATTTGATAATATTTCATGAATTTTATATTTAACTCGATCTTATCCGATAAAATGCCACAAATGTAAGTGAAAAAGAAAAAAGAAAAAACAAATTCAGTAAACAGTTTTCCAACAGTATTACAAAATGATATTTTGTAATAGTTTTGTAGGATTTTCCTCTGATGATCTCGTGTAGCTGTTTTCTTGATAATCTATATTAAAAACAAAAAACAAAAAAAAATTGTTTTCCAAAAGTTTCTAAAAGGAAATAAAAAAGTTTCGAAAGAGGAGAAGTGTAAAATTGTTGACAGAAGAAACCAAAAAGGTAATAAAAAAGAAGAATATTGCTTACAGGAATTTAATATGTAATCCCAGGGCAAGTATTTGTATAATAAATGTTGCAAAGAAAGTTGTTAGGAAGAATTATCGAGATTCCTGGGAAAAATTTATTCCAGAAGTTGAGAATGATGTTCATGGTTACAGAAATTTTTTTTTAAAGAACTTAAAATCCTATGTAACGAACACCGTGATTGTCAAATTAAATATCGTTGAAATGAGAAATGGATTTGCGAAGAAATGATATGGGATTTGCGAAGAAGAAGTGCCTGATACAAGGAGCTTGGACGATATTATAATTATAGAAGTGACCGAAATGGTGAAGGATTTAAAGATTAGGAAAGAGGACTTATGCAAGGCTGCTGTATCTCTCGACAATTTTCAGTATATATTTGGACGATGTCATCCATAAGTGGCGACAAAATGTTGACTGGGGAGCGATTTTAATATGTCAGTGGAACAATAAAGAAAAATCTTCAAAATAAGACTGTAAGATACAAAAAAAAATTAAATTTTGTAAATATATGACGGTACTGTTAGTATTTTTTGGTAGCGAAATGTTGGTAGTTCAGAAAGAGCGACTACGTGCAGCGGAAATGAGGTTTCTGAGAGCAATGAAGGCTTGCAGGTTGCAAGATAGATTACCAAATGAGGACGTAAGAAGGAAGTTTAATATTTTTAATGCTGAAGAAAAGATTATCAGGTGGTCTAAAAAGTATTGAGCCTCTGGAGGCCAAAATTGAGAATACATTTATTTTTATTGGAAAATAACATTGTGAGACCGCATATGCGCCACTATTTTTTCAATGAACTTATGCAATTTTCCGGCTATACCATAATTCGTCGGTATGAACGTCTGTAGTTTTTGGTCAAAAACATTTACACGTGGTTTTGACAGGTTCCTTTTTAAAATACTTAACACCATTCAGGGCGTTTTGCAGAGACCGAAACAAATGATAGTCTGACGGTTCCAGGGCCGGGCAGATGTCAACTTCTGGTGCGTCATTAAATTTGTATGTGGTTTGGCGATGTCAGCGTGGAATACGACACCCCTTCTGGTGACTATTTCAGGCCGTTTCTTTTGAATTGCTTGGTGCAATCGCAATAATTGTCGACAGTACAGGTTTGTGTGTATCGTTCTGCCTGGCAGGAGCAGAACGTGATATACGATACCGTTTCAATCCCACCAAACGGACAGCCTAACCTTCGTGGGCGTCAGTGTGGGCTTTTTAATACACAAACTTCTCCTCCCTTCGATCACGACCTTCTTCGCACATTGTTAACGTAGGTTATCCGGTTATCATCACTCGTGATCACCGCTTCAGAAATGGCACGATTTCGTTACGTTTTGGTAGAGATTCCCAGGTAGAAATTCGATCGAGTAAATTTTTCTGGGTCTCATCATGTGGCATCCCATTGTCGAGCTTCTTTTTATAGCCAGCTTTCTTGTTTAACAAGGTTTAAAATGTTTAACATTTCGGATGGATTTTAAGGTCATTGGCGATGTTGTAACTGCTTACATGTCGGTCTTCCTCGACTTTTGTCAGAATACGTTGACGCTATATCATGCGCAAAAGGCTCAGTACTTTCTATACCACCTAGCATTAATATATAAAAAACTGGTACCATCATTTATAACGTATGGACGACGAACGTTTTTCACTAGGCAAGAAAATAGAAACCCGAAGAACTTTGAGATTATTGGTCGACCGATAAGGAGATGGTTCCCGGAACAGGCATTGTTGCTTAATTCATGAAGACGAAAAGAAAAAGACACTAATATACTATCTTTTATATATAGAGAAATGAATGTTTGTTTGTTTGTAAGCTTGTTTCTTTGTACCGTATGCGTTTCTATACCATTCACCCGATTGCGATGAAACATTGGTGAGTTGTACGCAAGCTCGCGAAGGTTTCTATTAGTTTGGACCCGCTTGGTGGCGCTGGGGGTCGAGATATTTGGAAAAATTGCATTTATGGTCCGATTTGGCTTATATTCAGAATATTTATTAGTTACGCGAAAATAAATATTTTTGCGAAAAAGAGAATAGGGAAATAGGGATAAAGGGGAAAAGGAGAAAAGGGAATAAGAGAAGAAGAGGAAAGGAAAAAAGGAAAGTTGTGAAAAAGGGAAAGGTTAAATTTTGTGAAGTTCCGTATTGTTCAATTTTTAATGTTTTATCAAACTTTCATTAGAGTTCATTTAATTTCTATATACACTCTAATCTAGCAATGGTGAAGCATTCCCGGGTCAGTTAGTTCTATTATTTAGTCTATATTATTCCAGTAATCACTTATTATTTTTTTTATTGGTTTTTAATAATATATTGGCTTATCCACATCTGTAATAGGTTTATTTTTTAATATTTTCTTGTAAATTATATTTTTTTTTTACGTATGATTATCAATAATAAAATTTCATTTGTCCATTTAATTTGTTTTATTTTTTATTTTTTTCATGTGGAAGATTTCTTTCATAATCAGATAAATAGTTTATTGATACTTTCTATTGTAATAAAATGATTTTTTTTTTTTTTAATAAAATATTAACAAAACATTAATATTAATAAATACAAATAAAGAATCATGTAAATAATATAATTAATATGTAATTTTAAAAAATACTGCAGGAAATTATTTGTAATTTTGCCTTCGTTTGTCATTTTCATTTCTAGGGTTTAATTTTTATTTTATTCATTTCTTTTGAAGTAACCAAGATTTGGGCACAAATTTTGAGTTCTTCTTAAGAAGCAAGCTTAACATTTCTTTTTCAGTAACGCGATTTACGTCAGGTAGACGTGCTATAAATATATGATTTTACAGGGTTTTTTAAACTGGAGAGAGATATTATTCGGTTAAGCCTTTTAGGAATTAATCCGTAAAAAGCCATACAGAAGGATAATTATACTGTTTTTATATTTTACTCGCATGTTAGATACGTATAAATCAAACTGAAAACTTATTTTTTTATAATGTGTGCTTTCATCCTAGATATATGTTAGGAAAATGCAGATATATTCATGAAAACCAGTTTGTAAATACATAGAGATACAAAATAATTATAACTCGCATTCTGTAATTACATTATATAATTGAAAAAAAATTATTGTATATTATTTCAATATTACAAATTTGAAATTCAAATTTGCAATATAGCATGTGTTTTATTTTAAATTTATCTTTAATTTTATTTTGTTACAAAAATGAAAGGTTTTATGCAGTAAAATAGAACACATTGTGAACTTAACATTTCGAAGTTGAAGTTTGAAAGTGAGCAGAACACAGTACAGAGTGGTGTGGTGATAGTGGAGCTAACACTGTATCGTACTTTTATTACTACTATTCCAGCCATGTTTCTGGTGCTGCTTTAATCAAGTTAGAGTTTTGCCGGTGTATCTGTCATTGTTATTTATAGAGGGCCTTCGAACATCTGGCGGATTGTTTGAGTAGTAGAAATAGCTTTGATAATAGGGCAGATGCTATCCATACTTTACTCAACAGTGTTACGGATTCGGCTGTTTTCAACCGTGCACGTGCTAGCGCATTCTTCTTCCTTGTTCTATAACTACAAACATCCATAAAACAAATCACTATGATTTAAAGTTCAAAGAACATTCATTTATAAAAGAGAGAAACTAGAAAAAATAAATAAAAAAACTTTTTGAAAAATAGCATTATATCTTCTTTATTTCTAAATTGAAAAATGTGTTTTATGCAAAATGTATTTTTTCTGTCAAAAAGTTTTGTGTGATTGGTTGATGCTTGTTAATATCAGATCAATATTAGATTTACAAGTTTGCTATTGTTATTAAACACTTATTTAGAAATAAATAAGTATAATTAATATTTAATACTCCAGAAAATTATATTTAAAAAATAATAAATAAAACGTGTATCATATAATAAAACGTGTATCAAATAATAAAACGTGTAATAAAATAATAAAACGTGTATCATATTAACCGGGAGAACATTCTTTTAATCCAAAATGCTTCTTTTTTTACATACGATGAAAATTATATATTTTACGATTATCGAAAAATATTCCAAAGGAAAACCCACACGAAGCATTAAAAAAGTGAATTTTCACATTTTTCTTGCCAAGAATTTATCATTCCGGCATCTGTGGCGCGAGTAGAAGCGTCTCGGTCTTTCATCCGGAGGTCCCGGGTTCGAATCCTGGTCAGGCATGGCATTTTCACACTCTCCATGTCATCCTCTGAAGTTATACCAACATTTATCTTGGACTTCGACAATGTGTGACGGGTTTTGTGTCGGGAATACTTCGAATGAAATATCGGGAAGCGAGGGAATATCCCCGTTAGAGGCGAAGCACAAAGGACCGAGTCCCGGTTGGGGAAGCCGGGAACGGCATAGCCGGACCTAACGTTTCCCTCATCTGGCGGCTAGATGCGAAGGAACCTCTCGGAACCGTGTTCATGCTTATTTGGGGTCTGGTTCCGGGAAGCAGGGTTAATTAAAGAAAAGTATTTATCATCAGTAGAATGGTAAGAAATTAAAATTAAGTGTAAATATAAAACTTATCGATTTTGATGATCTCAGTAGCGGAGTAGTACCATCTCGGCCTTTCATCTGGCGGTCCCGGGTTCAATTTCAATATTTACATTAAAAACTTCAAAAAAAACTTTAGTGGTGAATTAATTCAACATGCAAAAAATTACATAATTTATTTTCATTTTTTGCCCCAGTGATTAATTTTCAAATTATTTTCAATTTACCGGAACTATAAATTAATTTGAATACAAAAAAGATGACATTCAGAAAGGAGTTTCCATTCAAATCCCTCAAAGAACTGGGTATACATACTGGATATATACGTATCTTATACAGTATACATAAGTAATATATTGTAAACGTAAATATGTACATCGTAAAAAGATGAGTCCAAGGAATATTGAGAAAGTTCAGAACATAAAAAGCAAAGAATAGACAAGACATAAATAAAAAACAGTTAAATACATACAAAACACTAAAATCTTTAAATTATTATTTAAAAAAATAATAATAATGGTAAACTAAAAATTAATACCACTAATTCACTACCTTTTTCTTTTTCCTGTTTAGCCTCCGGTAACTACCGTTTAGATAATACTTCAGAGGATGAATGATGATGATATGTATGAGTGTAAATGAAGTGTAGTCTTGTACATTCTCAGTTCGACCAATCCTGAGATGCGTGGTTAATTGAAACCCAACCACCAAAGAACACCGGTATCCACGATCTAGCATTCAAATCCATGTAAAAATAACTGGCTTTACTAGGACTTGAACGCTGGAACTCTCGGCTTCCAAATCAGCTGATTTGGGAAGACGGTTTCACCACTAGACCAACCCGGTTGGTTAAGTAATTCACTACCTGGACCAGCGATCTTGACTTATTCTACCTCCCTCCGAAAAGGTGAACTTTACCTAAAAATGAAATATTCAAAAAAGTTTAAAAATTAAGATATTTTCATACAATATTTATATAAGAAAATTTGTAATCATATTTATGACAGGAAAACTATCGACGTGTCCATTTTATTTTATTTGTTTGATCGGTCATATGACTAGCTTTATGCAGCTCTCCATTTCTTTATATTCTTTACTATGCTTTTATACTCAATAAATACGATATATGATTCGTATGACTTTTATACCTTATATTAAATTATCTGTTTTATCATATATTTAAAATTTTATTTTATTTTACTATTTTAACAACATTTCTTTCTGAAAACAAATCGTAAAACATGAATACATTTGCATTATCCTTCACAACTTTATTATTCTTTCAGAATTCTGCCAAACAATTCTCTCTTCTTTAGTTAATCATAAAACTTCATCATTTTGTATTATCAACTAAAAACTTTTCAGGATTCTCTTAAAAGACGACACTCAAAACCTAAGAGTGTCTTTTCCCCCCTTTTTAAAATGTTTCATCGCCAGAAGTTCCGTAAAATTATTATTATTTATAGCTTCTAAATTTTTATTAGTAGAATTATTTTTTACATAAACGACTCCTGACTTTTGATATCAATTTTTTTTTATGCCTTTTTTACTTCATACGTCCTTTTTAACTTAATAAAATACCTTCTACATTGAGTTCTCCTTAATATTTAATTCCTTATTATCCTCCTTTGTATTTTATTATCTTTGTTTTATTAATTTTTTTACTTTTAAATAAAGTTTTGGTTCAAATCATCAAATCATATTATTCATTATTTCTACCTCATAATTAGTTTCACCCCAACTAACGATATTACAATTGAGTAGTAATATATTTTTATTTCCTTTGGAATGTTTTTTTTTTACTAAAACCTTTTTTTTTATCACTTACAACTATTAATTACAGAGAGTAGTTTCCTTGACTTGGTCAATTTTATACTGTAGTTATTCCTTCCTCATTTTATAGCTACCAAATTTCAATCGTAATTTTTTGTATATCTTAACTATTCTATCAAATAATTTTTCTAGTTCTAAATATTTTATTGAAGTAGCTTTGTTTTTATGTTTTATTTTATTTTGCGTATTTCAAAATGAAATTAATCTGAAAGGAGATTCTTCATTTTTTTCTGAAATCGAATCGCCCTACATCTACAATACCTTTTATTCGATTCCTCAACTAATTATTATGAAATAATTTTCGGTCACTAATTGTTTTATATAGTTTGTTATTATAGAAGATTTTGAAGTTATATTGTAGACATTCTCATGTTTATCCGTTCTTATAAAATTTAATATGAAAATTGTAGTACATTTTTACCGACATCTTGGCATCCTTCTCGTAAATATTTCGTTCTAATCTATTTTTTTATTAAAATAAAGTAAATGACAGCTTTATAATTAATTAATTAATTCATTTAATTACATACTTCTTATATTAAATATTTTTAACTAATGTTTTAAGTAAGTTTTTCAATATTTAAAAATTATTAGAAGAATACTTAAAACATTGTGATTCATTCATGTAGATATCTGTAATTTTAAACTTATAATTTCCCGGCTATAACAATACCTGCTGCTATATCCGCTACAGCTATAAAGGTAAAGTATATATTTAAAAAAAAAAAAAAATATCTAAAATTTGGTCTGTTATTAAGTTTAGTATCTTAAGGAGACATTTAAAAAAAACAATTGATTTAAATAAGTTTTAAATATGCGAAAAAACTTTTTATTCCATTGCTGCAAATAAAAAAAGTCTATTTTTGTCAGATAGACATTTGTTCGTATGCATGTACGCCTGTATTAATTTTACACCTGAATTTGGTCTTATAAGTACGGCATGGCATTTACACATAAGCTACAAATCACTTAGTTCATTCTCTGAAGCGGTACCTAACGATGGAACCGGTGGTTAAACAAGTCTGAACCTCGTTAACCGATTTTCTTCAAACTTACTAGTCAGGTATTATCTTCTAGAGGAAAAAATCTATTCAATTTTTCAAAAATTGGAAAAAGAGGTGAGGTTGTTTTTTCAGAAATAAAATTTCAAATTTTTATTGGAAAACTTAAGCAAGACTTTTCTTACAAAAGTTGAAATATTTTTTTATCAAGAACACACATTAGTAAAACATTTTATTAAATATTCACCTTCTCACCAAAAACGACTTTATACAATTTTCTTTTTTTTTAGCTATTTAGCCTTCAGAAAATGAGTTAATGGGAGTTATTTGTATCTATACTTTTTACATAAATAGGCAGACTTTCAAGCATTATAAACATTTTTCCCATCCCACTCCAGTGGACTGGGGTAACAAAAAATATATTTTTTCATTAAAAAAAGTTTTATAATTCATTTTAAATATCAATAAATTAAAAATTTATTTAAAATAATTTATTTTACGTTTGGAACACACTGCATTTAAAATATAAATCTTTCTTTTTCGATATCCTTACTCTTCGGTATTTCTTGAAAACAAAAAAATTGCTAAACATTTTTACCCTTTTTAAAAAATTACAAATTTATTTAGAATTATGACTGTATCATTAAATTTAAAAGCAATTTTGAGAAGTTATTGTTACAATTTATTGTCAGCACTAAGAGATTATTTTTTTAAATTAATTCTACCCGAATATTTTCCGCTGAGAATA
Organism: Lycorma delicatula; assembly: GCF_047948215.1. NCBI lineage: Eukaryota > Metazoa > Arthropoda > Insecta > Hemiptera > Fulgoridae > Lycorma > Lycorma delicatula. Next base: position 14,895,257 of record NC_134463.1, on the reverse strand, counting down.
GAAGATCCAAAATGAAACAGAAATTTTGTTTCGCAATTTAAAATGTTTAATATTTCAAAACCTATTTTTTCAGTAAATATTATTTCCTAGATTAGAATTCATAATTTTTATTATTATTCTTCAAGAAAAAACATAATTTTTATCATAAAGTTAAAAATAGAACTTAAAATGATTTGCTTGCATAACTTTCCCGATAATGCCGATCAAGTTAAGCAAATGATTGCCGTCATTTTTTATTTTATTTACAAAAGAAAAACATGATTTGAAAAAATAGTAATTTTTTATAATTTGTTTAATATAATATATATTGAAGTAATATATTTTTTTTAGCTCTTCATTAAATCTGAATTTTAAGTATGAAATTTTGCATATTTTAGAGTATTTGCATTTATTTGATACTGAAATACAAATGTCATGATTTCTAAATATCTCTAGAGGGTTATTTAATTTCTTTGAGTCTGTTGTATATTATTTTTATTGTTATTACTATTGTATTCTACTTAGGTTTTGTATACATTCGTTATGATCACGTGAGCGTATCATATATTCAGTTTTCTATTTTGTCTTTCTTGTGAATAATATTGTTTTGTTTAGTATACGTTGCGGTTTTCGTTGAGACGCTACTGTTTCTAGTTTACTTTAGACAGGCGGGAAAGACAGAAAAGCAATTCCACTGTTATTGTTTCACAACTGTTCAGCATACCCTCGACAAACATTTTGTGCATGTCATGTCGGTTTTCCGAGCAAAAACTTCACCCCAAACCATGGGTTCCAGTGAAATTTGCGTAAATGCTCTTGTTTTACCCATTCACCCTCCCCAATTTAACCTTCTCTCAATCCTTCTGCTTTTGCAATAACCCTTTTGTCAAATGCTTTAATCTAAAACAACATCAAAACTGTATAGTATTATTCACAATTAGTATACTAAAAACTGTTTTATACTGATCACTGTTTTAATATGTAATACAATATCGATTATGTTATAAAAACTTTGCTTTTTAACATTTTATTTCATATAAAATACAGCAAGCAGCGTAAAATTTCCTATTTTACATGAATAATTTCTTAACTTTGTTTTATATATATATATATATATATATACTATTAAAAAAGCTTAGTTTTGAAAAAGAGGTGGGTTAACGCACTCTAAGTAGGGGATTGAGGTTACAAACTTACTACTTTGGATTTTTTCTCGGCTGGAGGTTTCTGTACTTCTAAAGAATGTTTAGCCCTCTAGCTTATCGGGAAGTATTTTAAAATATAGCTTGTTTGTAAAGTGTATCGTTTTTCCCCTCTAGATATGTAACTGATGATATTTTGTCATTTTTATCTTTTTTTTTTATATCTTCATATTAAAAAATGAAAATATATATATATATATTTCTTGTAAAGCGGAAAAAATATTTTTATTCTCTGAGATAAGGTGTAAAACAATCGTAAATTATCATTTTTAGTCTCTGCTTATGATAGTATTCAATTATTCCAAAAAAACTCAAATAATTACAAATTTTAGGCGATAATTTAAATAGATATTGTTCGTAAACCAAAATGTGTAATAATGTCATTTAAAGATGTGGTTAGTAGTAGTAGTAGTAGTAGTAGTAGTAGGTAAATATGACCTTGTTTTAGGAATAATTTAAGTAGTATGAAAGTTTACACACACATGTATATATATATTGGAGGAGGGAGAGAAAGAGTGAGAGAGAACCCAAGTTATATTTTAACGGTATTTATGATTTATTGATATTAATTTAAAATTTACATCAATGAACATAAACTTCATAATGTAAACAGTACTCGTACTTAGCACTATTGATTCTAGAATTTTACTCATTAAAAATATTTCGTTCCTTTGTAAAAAAAAAAATTATTTAAAAATACAGCTGCAAAATGAAAGGAGGTTCAGAAGCGTGAGTGAAATTCAGTTGTACGTTACTCTTGGTTGGGGTGAATAGTAATATATATATATATATATATATATATATATATATACACTTTAAAAGAGTTTGAGATGTAATTAGGAGTTTAGACGCTAGAGAGCAGGAAAGCAAGCAATGTGTTTCAACGGGCATGTGAATTTAATTAAGTCTGGTCTATTGTAGCCATTCCTTGATTGGGACTTCTTGTTTTAATTAATTGCAAAATGTTTTGTATAACATTCATCATTCGCTTGAGTTTTACTACCAGTAAAGATACCGATCCTAACGACGTATGAATAAGTTAAATTAAAAAAAAAAAATCCTTGTACATGGTCCTATATATCTTATATATAAACTGTTTAATTCAACGATAATAATAATAAATATATTTATTCATCATTATTAATACACCTGAAAATATATCTTTTCAGGATACGTATTGTTAAAATTATTAAGAAAGCGTATTAGCCAACAATAAATCTCATTTAGTTTAAAACAGATTTTATTTAGGGGAGGATATATGTATATATTTTTTTTGTAAATATAAATTTTTTATTTGTTAATAACAAGAAATTTATGCTATTAAATTTTCGTTATCAGTAACAGTTATTTCAGTCAAGAATTGTTACATAAAAAAAAAAAAAAAAATATTTTTTTGTTAGTTTTTACGTGTTAAATTATAAAATGTGTATGATAACAAATATCAGTTATTACATCGTGGATGAACAGATATTTTTAAGTTAATATGAATTCTTTTAATTTTTATTAATTTTCAAGATAAGACAAGACTATTATCCATTGTTAATTATAATGACACAGCAACTTTACAGTCTGTTCAGCAAGATAATTGAACAATAAATAAATAAGATCTCCTATATTTGAATTAACATTAAGTAGTTACAGATCCAGGGGCTGGTGAATTAATAATGAAATAGAAGAGAACTCTGTACTTTCTTTTTCCTGTTTATCCTCCGGGAATTACCGTTCAGATATTACTTCAGAGGACGAATGAGGATGATATGTATGACTGTAAATCAAGTATAGTCTTGTGCATCCTAAGTCAAACCCAACCACCAAAGAACACCGGTATCCACGATCTAGTATTAAAATCCGTACAAAAAAACTGACTTACTAGGGCATGAAAGCTGGAACTCTCGACTTCCAAATCAGCCGATTTGGGAAGAATCGTTCACCACTAGACCAACCCGGTGGGTCAGAGCACTCCCTACAGCCAGACCATGAAGTCACCTAGTTGAAACGATAAGGCAAACCAAGAAAATTGTTCTTTAGCAATCTTGAAAATCAGTGATCTTGTTTGACCTACAAATAATTCGGGTGCCGATTCAAACGATTTTGATAACGTAGGCTGACCAGAGAGTTTTACTGCCGAACGATTCGAAAATTAAGATCATTATATATGGAGGCTATTACTTATGTACCAGGGTGTGTTTAGCATTTTTCGCAATGTTTATTCTTGTAACGTTCAAGTATGTCAATACTGGAATTACATGTTGTACTCCAAAATTGAAGCCCGTAAGTCCAAACAGGTTTCAAAACTGATTTATAAATAAATAATTTACTTCCTACTGAAAACCGAAATCTGTGTCCTATCAGCCAGTGCATGTTTTCAAACTTGAGATCCAACTGTTTTCGCTTTGATATGTCTCACCCAAGTAAGTAGTCGGTCAAAGTGAAAACCCAAATATTTACATTCCTGAAATCGCGAAATCGGAACATTGGAAACAGAAATAGGAGGATAGTCCTTACCAAGGGTGAACGTGACGTGCTTTGATCTGTTTCGTTTATTTTTATTTTCCAACATGTAACCCACGATTCGAGGAGAATGATTTAATCTTGAATAAAATAAGAGCAATAGCCAGATTTTCGTGGACAGCAAGAATTTCAGTATTATCAGCAAACGTTGCAACTATGGTATCTACCGTAATTGGCAAGTCAGCCGTAAACAAAACATACAAGATGGGACCGAAAACGTTTCCTTGTTGTACTTCTGATTGTATAAGGAACAAATCCGTCAAAACCTCTCCATGTTTAACCTGAAAACACCTGTATTCTAAGTAAGAATTAGCACTACGTAGAAAACATGGGGTAAAACCTTTTTCAGTATATGGAGCAACCCTGCATGCCAAACCTTGTCAAAAGCCTGATTGATTTCGAGGAAAACCGCTGAATAGTGCTATTTCTCGTCTACAGCATTATTTATAACGTTAATCCTGATCACTTTCGTGATCTAACATAGTTAGATCACGAAAATAATGAACTTTATTACACTTATGTTACCTTAACAACTACGTTACACGCTGAGATAAAAACAGATACTAAACCATCACTTCATCAACTGCTACTTAAAATAGAATATAAGCTGCTATTCAGTTTTAAAAAAATTTCTATTGTATAATTAACATAAACTTATATTTAATTATTACCAAAACCATTCTTAATGATAGGATTAACTGTTACAAGAAAAATAGTTTGTTGTTAAACAATAATTACTACATATATTTTGTATCTTTTTCGTGCACGGCGTTGTATTTTTTACAAGACGTTGGTTAGCTAAAGATGGGTTTAAAAAGTATTCAATAAAGGGTAATTTTTTTTCGCTTTTTTGTGGAAAAATACTACAACAATGAAATTAAATTCTACAGTTTAACAAAACACACATTTTGGAATAATAGTACCCACATTTTTTTTTTATCATAGTTACGGGACGGATTATTAAGCTTCAAAATTATCGGAAAAGACGTAAGCGCAACTAGCATAGATTTCAATATTTTATTTCAAGTGATAACCATTTTGTGCGTGCGCGTGTGTATAGTTTCACCCTATATAGAACAAACATAAACAATACACAGCACAGAAGAGTGGAAAAAAAATTATTACATCGACATCGATACAAACTGAAATATAGGATCCGTAAAAAAAGATTTAAAAATATAAAATTATATTAAATTTGTTGAATATAATAAATATTCATATTTCATGGTAAATATTCATAATGTTTCATGGATATCATAACTTAACAGGTTTGTAGGCAAACACTAACAAATAACGTAAAACCTCTAATGAATGTAGATCATTCTGTGAAAAACAGTTGTATACCAGTCACCACCCATTGAATAAACAATAATTTATTCAACAATAATGAATTATTCTTGTTTTGGATGTTTATTTTTTATTTATTTAATAAGAAACAAAACTCTGTAACAAATAAAAAAAAAGGGATCAGTTGTAGAACCGAATATCACGTTTTTGGTGAGCTGAATGTAGTGATATTCATCAGTTTACTTGGCTCTGTAAAGAATGAACCCACTTCACTCCTCACTTTCTTTATCATTTCAGTCGTGGTGTTCTTGTTATTATTGAGCATGATTACGTCGTTGTAGGGAGTTGTTTGTGACCCTTCTTAGACAGATCATCTACAATATTTACTTAAGTTACATAGAAGGCATTAACTTTTTGAAAGTTCACATTTAGAAAAAAAATTAATTAAGAAATAAATTTGATTTTAGATGTACCTATTAACGGGTTATATAAATAAAGGTATATTTTATCTATCGTGAATTAAAGGGCCGTTATTATTATTTTTTTTTTAAGAAGCAATATTTATGTAGGTTTTCTCATTGTAATATTGCTTCCCTCGACTTTTTTATTTTTATTTATTTTTTCAAAATACATTTGAAAATGTATTGTATTATTTAGTTTTAGTCTTTTTGTGTTCAACTGGGAAGGAAAGGGTTGAGAACATCAGGCAATTTGATGTAACTGTTGTGATCCATCTTTCGTTTAATTAAACTTAAGAAAGACGCACCATCTTTCATCCGAATCCCTTAATTGTCTGTACCCGTCTGAAACCACAGCAAAGCAGATATCAATCCTTCTCTTGTTTTTAAATTAATGAATTACACTCACACAATATCTGTAACAGCTGCTCTTGCTTTCGCTTTATTCTATTTTACTTCAGTTAGACTAAAACGCATTATCACGTTATTTCTTACGAATTTTAATGAAAACTGTTTTTACTTTTATCATTATTATTTTTAATTGATGGATAACGTGAAAAATAATTTGAAGTAAATGTTAAAATTTAAAAAAAGTCCCATAAACATTTCTCTCATAAGTTGTGATCTGGTAGAAAAATTTTACAATTTTTAAATCATTTATGATAAAAAAATAAATAAATAGAATTTTCAGATAGAAAGTTAACGTAATGTGTTTTTTCTCGACGGATGGGATAAAATTAATTTGAAATTTTGTATTTTCTTTCTCAATATTTCTTATCGATTTAATTTAAATAATGCGTTTGAGGTACTTTAACCAGTTTGATTATTGATGTTCATTTTACAGCCAGTTAATGAGATTTTTCTTGTATATTTCGCTCGATGAAAAATGTTTTGGGAAACCACTTCACTCCAAAATATTTCCTAATAAACCTAATTTGACATATGTGTTATTCTTGAAAATGACTTATATTTTCAGTTGTGTGTTTTCCTTAGTTCAAGCTATAATTTTTATTACTAAAGCATCTCATTTCCACAAAAAAAATGTATTTTATTTTTTCATATAAATATATTTCTTACTTTTTATTTTGTTGCAATTTTTTTCTTTTTTCTGGATTTCAAACATAATTTTTATTAAGTTTTTACTTTTTCTTTTTTTCTCGGTTAATTATGATATAATTAGTACTTCACACATTTATTTATTATTGTTAGGATTATTTTTTTTAAATTATCTCAAATTCTGTTTTGTTTTCTCAGTGATTTATTTTTCGTGTTCTTTATTTTTAACACACATAAAATCATTTATTCTACTGTTATCTCTGAATTTATCAACAATTAACCATTTTTTCTTGACTCGCCATGTTTTGTAATTATATGTCATTACAAGAATAATTTATTTGGTATTGCTTGAATAATACCTACAGATAATGTTATAAAAAAAAGAATTCAGTTGTAATATTTCTGATCGAACATCCAAATTTATATTTCAGTTCATTCTGAAAATATACATATTTGTCTTTTATTGCAAGTAAACGGTTTTAAACTTATTTATTATATAAAATTATTTCATTTCATTAGTTTTACTAAAATCATTCTGTATTTTATAGATTAAGTTATTTTAAAATTAATTCTATATTTGCAGGAGTAAGGTTATTAACAAGCTATTCTGCCAATATTTTGTTTTTTTTCTTTAATTTATGGTGCATTTTAACTTAATTACAGAATTACAAAATATAATTTGTAATTTATCAATGCATTTATTTCATTTGTAATATAGTAATGTATGTAGTTTTTAGGCGTTCAAGCTGTATCATATCACTCACATTTTTATTTAATTATTATTATCTCATTTAATATGCATCTTTTACCTTTTTTTTTTCAGGTGAGTACAATCTTATTACTCAAAAATAGTATATATAGTCTTCCTTGGTGAGTTATTATTTAATAATATTTTCTAATTTATTTACCTTTAAGTTGAAATTTATGTTTGCTATTTTAAAACTAATTTTTATGCGTATAACATAAAATATAAAAGAGTTTATTAAAATAAAGTAGAATGTAGACGTTAATGTTGGTTCACCATCAATTTATATAACTTCAGATATTTTAATAATGTATATATACCAGTGTTATCTAAATGTTTAAGATTCATGGCTTCCTTGATCTGGCAAACTTATTTGTGGCTACATATCTTCATATTTACATACACTTCTTTTATCAACGTATGTAATAAATGTAGTCATTTATTTATTTATATTTCTGAATATAGTTAATACTATAAAAAAATTTATGTAATAAATTTTTAATTGTACTGTATTTCATTTTATTAATAACGAATTAGATTAAAGTAATCTGCCAATCAAGATCTTTTATTTACGATGCACGAATGTTGTGAAAAAAAACACGTTGGTGTATATTAGGACAATTTACGCGTACGTAGATTAGATTAACTGCTTGGTGTACAGGCGAGTATTGTTGGCTAAGGGAAATGTTCCTGTAAATGGAGAGTGTTTGTTATATATAAGTCATATAATCGCATGTAGACATCATTTTTAGTTATTCAATGATAAAATCATAATCATATAAGGGAAATTCATGATTACAGTACATACAATTTACAAGGATATAAAAAAAATTTTAATCTAGCATCTTCACTGATCCTAACAATTTTGACGGTGCCCCTCGGTGTCATGGCCCCAAGTTTAAAATTACTGGAGGGCATTATTAATAAATAAAAAAAAATTACTGATAAAAAACTGAGTAGTATTTTAAAAAGAACTTTACTGAACTTTTTTTAGAATAATCCCTTTGATAATTATAGCAAATTTTTTCTATTACCACTTTTCTTAAATATTTTCTCCGTTACAGTAAGAAGGATTTTTACAGCCATATTCTTGTTGACAATAACCTAGCAGTTTTTTACATATATTATAAACAACAGATCAGATATACAATAATTAATCATGCTTTTCTTATGTTGTATTTTGTAATCGTGTGTGGAATTTTAGATTATTCAAATTTTGGTTTAAAAACTCGACTAATATTCCTACTAGTTAATTGTTTTATATTTAATGGATATAGAAGACATCGAAAAAATTTAATTTTTTATGCAGCCAATTTATAATCGTAGATTCTGTGAACAAAACTGCTTACACCATTGCAAGCTAATATATGTTCAGAATTGCTGGTTTAAAAACAATAAACAAGTATTATTTGAATTACAACTCACGCGATATAAAGAATTGATAAAATAAAAAAAACATGATTTTATTGATCTTGAGGTTTACGCTTAACTCAGTACATATTTGAATTTAATAAAAATTGACTTTTTAAAGTATTCAAAACATATTTGAATTTACGAGTAATTGAATCTTAATTTTTGAATCGTTTACACAAACATATTTTCATTTTGAATAAATATTAACATTAAGGTATTTAATGTTGTACTTCATGGCGAACATGTTTTTTTGTCTTAGAATAATAATAATAATAATAATTGAATAATGCATAGGTTAAGACGATGTTGCTGGGCTACAGCACTTCTATCAAAGAGAGAATTAAATGGAATTTCTTGATTTTTTGACTTAACATCCTAGTTAAATGATAATAGATTAAATTCTAAATAGTAAAATATAACAGTACATTGTTACGGACTTCAATTCATTACTGTAATCATGGCTACAGTAATAAAACAATAAAAAAACTAGTCGACTTGTTATATATTGTTCCGTCTAGTACTGTACCATCTACAGAACTCTATATAGTATTTGTATCTTGACAATTGTTTAATTTATTGAATTAAAGCATTTCTGTAATAGTGTGAATAAAATGTCATCTTAGTTGATTTACAACGTTTTGGTTTCATTATACAATGCATCCTTTCTTCCTTCCAACCAGAGTTAACGTATTTTACTATTTCCATGGATTTTTTTTTCACTTAATTCATAATTTAGGGATATAAATGCAATTGTTTAAAGAATTTCAGGTATATAGGTAAATACAATTTTCTATTAGTATTACCTTAAGTTTAGAAAACAATATTTTTTTATAATTTTTAATATTAAGGGCGTATCACGAAGTTCTCCCGGAACTTTCATAACTTATTATACTTGTGAATTTAATTGAAAAAGTTAATATAAACATATATCCTGCAATACTTCGTTTCCGAGTTACGGATAGTGAAAGATTTCGCCCGAATTTCAGCTACCTCGGTGAAATGAGGTAGAATTTTAGGACTTCAATTAACAGGCAGAATTAGTGATTTCTTATGGTTTATGACCAGAAAAATTTGTATAAAATAGGTTTCACAACCGTATCTGCAATAGGTTTTGTTTAATCTTGAGTAAAACCAATAAATTGGGTAAAAAACCCTGCTTTTTTTAAACAATAACTTTGTTAAACGGCTAATAAACATGTAAAAATTTTAAATAAAACTTGTAGAAAATTTAATTTTTAACAAAATGGTAAGATAAATTAAATAAAACAAAGAAAAGTTAAAAAATCGAAATTATTTTAAAGCAGTACACTAGACCAAAGTACATTATTACCAGTATATAATAAATTTTCAAAAATGATCCGTTTTCAACACATTTCTTGGCACGTTTCTGTACTTATTTTTTTGCTGATATAGTTCTTGAGGGCTGTCCTTAAGTTTCCCAGCTACATCCATAATGCGAACAATTAATATCTCATAATAATGTGTTGTTTTTTTTTTTATACAATATTATTAATCCATCCCCTGAGCAAAAATATAAAGGTATTATTAGATCAGGAGATCTTGATTGCCAGGAATATCCGATACATTTCTTAGGGAAGTGATGATTTAAGTGAGTGAAAACGGCACAACAGAAGTAAGGCGCGCCATCGTGTTGGAAGTATACTTTCCGTCTCAGCGCTAGAACAACATGTTGGAGCAGCTGCGGCAATTCAGCTTGAAAAAAAAATGCCAATAGACCTCAGCATTTAAGCAACCAAGTAATATAAATGGCCCAAACAGCTGATTGTGAAGAAGGCAGCACCACACATTGATGCTAAATCGATGTTGAAAATTGTCTTTCACCGTTTCATGAGGATTCACATCTGCCCATGTATGCTCAAGTTGTTGATGCCATCTCGAGTGAAATTTGCCTCATCGGTAAACAAAACGCACTTGTAGAGTTGTTGAGTGTATTCCACCATTTACAAAACTCCACGAAAAGCGGACCATCTCCTGGGTGTTGATGCTGAGCTGTCTGTTTATGATAAGGAATAACCTTGTTTTAAGTGTCCTCCAAACCATCGAATGAGAAAATCCGATCCGCTTAGAAGTCGTGAACTGACGCTTGGACTGTACTGATACTACATCGATAATAATTTAATTAATAACAGCGTCGTGTTTGTCAGATCGTTCGTACCTGGTATGAATACTAAGCAGCGAAACTGTTTCCCGAAGATTGCGAAAAGCGCGCTAATTGTTTTGGGATCTGGAACCCTGCGATTCGAATAAGGTATTTCATATTCTACTGCAGCACTCGCAACATTACAACTTCAAAATAAATACCATTTCAGCATATTTCTTTGTTGTAAATAAGCACGGAATTACTTCAATGGTAAACCGATCGATCACATTCAAACTTCACAAAAAACCTTTGCTAACGAGACCACAGTTCACAGTACCCGATATACATCATATACCCTTCAGAATGATTTAAACACTATTACAGTATTGCGCATTGTTGATCAGCTTTTGCTATTTTATTGGCAAATTTGAAATAATTTTTCATACAATTTACTGTATTTCTGTCATTAATATAAAATTATCATCTACATAACTTTTATTAATTTATTTTCATTTTAAAATTGTTTATAATTCCAGTTTTTATTAAATTTTTTAACAGCAATTTTTAACAGTAAATATGGGTTTAACATATTTTTCACATCGCTAGAAAGAATCTGCATTTTTTTTTTTATATTAAATAATTACTTTTCAGACAAATATATTAATGTAGCCTCTTAATTAAAATTCTAAAAAATTCAGTACGACCTCATTTCACCGGGCTAGCTGAAATGCGAGTGAAATCTTTTACTAGCCGTAACTCGCAAACGAAGCAGTTTATAACATATGTTTATAATACCTTTACAATTATTTTTAACGAGTAAAATAGATTATGAAAGTTCTGAGAAAACTTCGTGATGTACTCTGTATATGTGTATATATATGTTTAAAAAAAAATTATAATAAATATTTTTTCTTTTATTGAAGAGATATGATGTAATAAAATATTTTTTTTTTTGTAATCAATGGTCGAGGGATTTGATTTTAGTTCTATTCTGTGTTTATTTAAACCATAAATTAAAAACTACATTTGCTTTTAATATAAATAATTAAAACATTTTCAGTTTATTTTACCTATACAAAAAAAACTATATTTTTTCTCTGGTCAATGATAAAATAATAATTAAAAACAAATTATAAGCAATTAAAATATCATTTTAAAATCATAAAAAAAGAAATATTTATTATTTTTGAGTACCATATGGTTTAAAAAAAATAAAGATAAATTAATCAATTTAATTTTTGTATAAACATATCCAATCACCCTGATAAACATGGTTTCTATTATTTTTTTTTTTAATAATATTAATGTTAAAAAAAAAGCTAATTGAGTTACCGTGTAATAAAATCCGCTTTTACTTTTATTAGTTACTTTTTATAAAACTAAAAAAGCTCTTTGCAGATTCAAATGTTAGTAGTACTGTTAGGCTAAAATAATATAATATAAAATGTAAGGGTAGCCGGGTTGTTAGATAGAACAGGAGACTGCTGTTACCGGGTTTATAACTGTCACATTGTAATGTCAGACTAATGAAATGGGCTTTAAATGTTATAATACGCCTTCATATAATAATAGCTTACGTACAGAACGGTAGAAGTAGAGTGAGATATTTAAAACTTCAAACATTTCGTCCACCAAAATCATCATCTTCTTGTACGTATGATACGTATCTACGTAAAACAAGCTTCAAAATTTATATGGATAGGCGTTTTCTTCTACGTAACAACATAGTTGATAGCATTGTGACTTAAAGCTTTTTTCTTAGAAGGGGGTTTGGAATGGGGTGGGGGCGGAAATGTAAGTGTAGTGGGAAAACGGGATTGTGTTACGAGGGTTGGTTGTAAAATTACAATAACAGCAGATTATGCTCGCAATAAACCAGAAGATATTACTTCACCTTACCTTTTATACTTATCTCTTCTTTTATTCCCTTATCTTCTTCCTTTTTTATTTTATTTTCTTTTGTGCTGTACTTCTTAGTACTTCTCATTTCCTACGAACTAAAAATCATACTTTTTCCTCCTTTATCTTCTTCAATCTTTTTTTATTTATTGCAGGATTATATAAAATACTAGCATATTTAAACATACTTTTTGTTTGTTCTCTCTAAGTAGACTATATTGTCTCGTGCTTACATTTCATAGGTTTTCCTTAAGGATTACTTTTTATTCATTCTTTTTTTTTTTTAATATAAATTCTCTTTTAAAAAGGATTAAGAAGATATGTTTCTTTCTTTAAATGATAGTTAAAAAACAAAAGTAAAATTCTTGCTAGGTTGAACAAGGTAATCAAGCTAGATTATACGTTGTTTTCTTTAACATACTGCTTGACCTTGATAAAGAAGACCGTTATTCTAAATGTACAAGCTGCTTATACTTATGATATATCCAAGGGTTTTCGTTTATCACCAATCTTGTTAGTGTACACATTTATACATTTGTTTAATTATATACATATTGCTTATACTTTTAAAAATTGAATCGAAATAAATAAAGATAATTTGTAAAAAAAAAACGTATTGTGGATACACTACAGCCACAATATAAAATTTTTGAATATACCTTGTACATTAAAAAAACTGTTCTTTTCTTATGAATGTTCCGTTCCACGTCGAGCCGTCCGGTGCTGTGATGTAGTGGATGCTAGCGCTCAACGGAAAGTTAAGATGGTACTAGCATTCTACGTCAGAATCCGATCCAGAGCGGTCGTATGTAATTTCAGTCCGGATGAACGACTAGTTTATTAGTATAAGTTAAATGTTATTAAGTGTAATTATATGTGTAAAGTTACGTATTAAATGTTCAATTACACGTTATCATTAAGTATCAAGACGACAATTCAATAAAATCATTATTCAACAAGCAACAAGGCGTTGTCTTCATTCATCACCTATGAATTTACAGTCCGACCTCGCTCTAAATTCTACCGTACGTTTCATGGTCCTCACGGGGAGGATCTAACAATGAACATGGACAAATTCTGCCCTTCCTCCACCTAAACTTCATGAAAATTTTGGATTCGTATTTCCTGTTGATCGAAGAGGAAGTAGGTTTTCGTAAAACCACCAGTTTCTCTGCAGAAAAAAAAATCCGTTGACCCTTATCTATTATTGAGTTTAAAACCAATACGAAATTAGTGTTGTGTATTCAGAAAAATAATAAAAAGTCAATTATACTTTTGCCCATAATCCCCGAAAAACCAGATATTGATGAACATGTAGGAAAAACGTGCATAATTTTGGACTACATCATAAAAGGAAGGATAAATATTATTAGGTAAAGATTTAATTTGTGCAGGGTTTCATGAGTAAAAAAAAGGGGCACTATGGTTTTTTTTATAGATTTCTTCACATTGTCGGAGTTAAATAATAAGTTATCCTTCGTTTTAAGAAACCAAGAATCATAAGTAATATACAATAAGGTCATGGTTTCACTTAGGTTGATAGAAATTAATGATATCAAAAGCTAATTCTTTTGCTGGTGAGTTTTTTAAAAGTATTGCAAAAAAATTTCTACTGTAAACCAAATATAAAGAAACGCGGAATATTATTTCCTTGTGGGGTACCGAAGAACACTTCTGCAACGATTAAATGAGATTTTTTATAATTTTACATTGAAAAAACATAAAAAAACTTGTTGATCTGCTTCAGAACTATAAAGTCCTGAATATGACTAAGATATAACTTGTAAAAGGTTGAAAAATATAATCTTGAAATTTTAAATTATGCCGTAGAATGTCTTTTTTTATAATATAGGTAAAGTTTTTAAATAAAAACAATTTATTATATTATTGTATTGCTGTTGTAAACAAAAATGTTTAACTTTAGCTGTATATTTAATGGACTTAAGTAAATCTTTTCTTTTGTGTATTATGATAATTATTAAGATGTACTATTTTTTTTCGTACATCACGCTAATTTTTTTTAATATTGTAAATCAATTTGATATATATATATCGGATTTATAAACTTTGTTCCTAATTATTCCATAAATTTTTTTAATGGTATTTATTGCCAAGAATACCTACATGTTTTAAACATTTCTTCATGTAATCATTACTTTTGAGTCAGATTACATGATTTTATACTATTTTATTGAACTCTCTATCATGAAATAATAACACGGCAATTCACGTAGAATTCGCCTTCTCAAGTAAAATAATAACTCCTACCTCCTGTTGAGTTATTACATTTATCTGACAATTCTATTAAAATCTCGTTAAAATTTTTGCAGCTACTTTTATCTATGATCATTAATTAACCAAGCTTCTTCGTACATCAAACGACGAAAAAGTGATCAAATAATTTTTTTAATATTTAAAAAATTTTCCTCTTTTTTTCATGATTCGTTTTTTTGTTCGGAGTTATTAATTTATATAAGGTAATGTATTATATATATATATATATATATATTGTATTAATAATGTATTTTTATTAATTTGATATTATTGTTTATATATTAATATCAAAATTTTCCAAAAACCACCTTCTGGTAGTAGAAAATACATGCAATATTTTTTCTAATTAACTTCAACTTTGCAATATGATAATATGATACTCTCTGCATACAAATATATTACAATTATCTAACGTGCAATGATATATATATGTTGCGGTAAAACCCCGAATACCGGTAAATCTTAAATTTTACCGGTAAATTTTAACACTTACCAAGTCACTTGGTAATGCGAGTGAATATAGCACGTGGACAACCTTCTAAAGAAGCATATGAAGAGATGCTGCGTAATTGGCAACATCGTTGGGATGTAGCCAACACGGGACGATGGACACATCGTTTGATACCTTTGATCCGACCATGGATAGAAAGGAAGTTCGGGGACATAAATTACTGGATAACGCAATTTTTTACAGGGCATGGGTCGTTCAGGTCCTATTTATGTGCAAGACTAAGGGTAGATAACAACAACTGTCCTTACTGTGGGGCATATGATTCCCCTGAACATGTAGTATTTGAATGTAACCGTTGGACTGAAAGCAGGCAATCCTGTGTAAGACGTATAGGGCCATTATCTATGGAGAATGTGGTGGATAAAATGCTACTTAACGAGGATAACTTTAATGTGATCTCGTCGTTTATAACCGCAGTTATAAAGAAGAAAGATGAGGAAGCTCGTCAAGAAGAAACCGCTCGCTGATGACGGCTTGTCGTAGGTGGAAATTCCACCTACGAAATAAAAGAGCTAACCGGTGAACTGACCTGCCGTGCCGGACATACAGCCGGCGGGCGGGGAGGCGAGCTAGAGTAAAGGACACTCCTCTGGAGCGAGTCAAACTTGATTGTAGATCCGTTCCAGAGGAGTAGGTGGGAATAAAAAAAAAAAAAAAAGAAAAAAAAAAGTCACTTGGTAAAAGTCCGAAATAATTTTGAAAACACATTTAATTCGGACTTATACCAAATCGTTTTGGTCATTGTTGACAATTACCATATTCTGTTGGTAAATAACTTCTAAATAGGAAAGAGCATGAATTTAAAAATGCTCTTCTCAATTTCGGGATTTCACTTAAAAAATTGCATTAAAATTAATCATTTTCAAATGTGAAAATAATCAATTAATAGTTAACTCTTAAATACACTGTCTAGGTCTAACATCCAGATTGTTTTTTAACCCAATTTATTTTCAATTTAAGAAAAAAGTTCTGAATCCCGACTGAACGTTTTTCATTAAATACAGTCATTTTGTTCGTTCAAACCATTCTAAAACTTAAGGAAATATATAAAAAAACTAAAAAATATAACTAAAAATTCTGTTTTTTAAAATATAGCCTTCCAGTTTTCTGTTTATCGTAAAATTCGTCTTTCCTTTTACAAAACACCATGATTAAAAAAACTTGCTGTTAAGAAAATGTGATTGAGTTTTATTTAATATTATTAAGAATAATTTTTACACAAAAAAGTTAATCGATTATTCGTAATGGTAATTGTATTTTACAGGCTTCATCCTTTGAAAAGGATTTACTCTTTCAAAATCATTATTTCATATTTATTCTTCACTTTATACGTTGACTTTATTTCCCGCAGCAAAAATTGAAAATAAATTGGGTTAAAAAACAATCCGGGTGTTAGACCCAGACTGTGTATTTAAGAGTTAACTATTTATTGATTATTCTCACGTTTGAAAATTATTAATTTTATTGCAATTTTTGATCTGAAATCCCGAAATTGAGAAGAGCATTTTTAAATTCATGCTCTTTCCTATTTAAAAGTGATTTCGTTACAGAATTGTCAACTTTTACCAAAAGAATATGGTAAATGTCAATAATGAAAAACTATCTGGTAAAAGTCCGAAATAATTGTGTTTTCAAGATTTTTTCGGAATTTTACCAATGTTATAATTTACCAGTAAAACTTAAAATTTACCGGTATTCGGGATTTTACCGTAACATATGTTTATATGTATATATAGTATCGATAAAATTAAGCCAGACTGAAATTCATGGGACCCAAATTAAGGACTAAATTTAGTGGTTTTATATAAAAGATGACCAGAAAAATTGAAATGAAATAGGTCCCAGAACTGAATTTGTAGTAGTTTTTGAGAAATCTGCGGTAAAATATAAAAGCTTGCAGTCGAAAAATATATTATTTAATTTTTCGCGTTAAAAACTTAGTTAAATAATTAATAAACACATAAAGGTTTTAAATATGACTTGTAGAAATTTTGATTCCGAGTAAAGTGGTATGAATAAAACTAAATAAAAACGTAAAAATTTTGAAAAAAAACAAAAATCGAAATGTAGCAGATTTTCATTAGGTATAAACGAAACAACATTTTCAATATTAAAAAATAAAACAAAAAAAAATATTTAAAAAAAACACATATACAAACAAACAATAAAATCAACTTAAAACAAAATAAGCTGTTAAAAATGTATTCCACAACAATGGATACAGCATTGCACTCGTTGATGAAAGTTTTTAGTGGCTTATCGTGTTTCAACAGGATTTTTTGTATTAGTTATACCGCACTAAAAAGTCTAATAATTAACTCTTCTTTTAGTACACCTTTGTTGATAAACTTACGATTTCAAGTGACCTGACATGTTGTACTCCAGATGTGTTAAGTCTAATGTTGTCTAAATGCTAGAGAAAAGTACGTAGTTGCTCTGTTGTGTTGGAAAATCATCGGACTTTTATTATTATCAGAGAAATATCTGCAAAATTATTCGGTAATAATGTTATTAATTACTAAGCACCTGAAAACATACAGTAAATATTCTGCATATATATATATATATATATATATATGTATTTATAGAAAGAGAGAGAGAGAGTGAGAGAGACAGAATGAAAGTGCGTGAGAGAATAGGGGAAATAATATTATATATCAGAGTTTATCCATCAACCTAATTTTCTTACATATTATTTGATTATGACTAAATTATTTTTATTAACCTTATTTTTATCGTATAATATAATGTAATTGCATTATTTAATAGATAAATTTACGTACATAATTAATAATAGTAAGAAAAGAGTTATTAAATGTTCATAATATAAAAGTTGTTCAATTCAATTCAACTACTTTACGTGAATGAAGCGGTAGTGTTTTGCATACACTAGATAATTTTATTACATTATAATACGTAAATAAAGTAAAATATTGTATGTACCTTTAAAGTAAAACATACAACAATACGATTACATATGTTATTCTCATTGAAATACGAAAATACAGATGTTTCTATTCCCCTAGGTGTAAAAACAGCCAGTCAAATGTAGAACAGTTTAGCATGGTACATGTGTAATCTACAATCCGTCTGGTAAAGTTCTTCTTCCTTTCTTACTGTATTTCTTTCTTGATAAAGTTTCTATTTGAGTAGACCAAACAGCGTAATATCAACATATATCATCCGTTTTGTAAATTTTGTTAGTAATGTAAAATATACAGATGTAATAATATTGACGATGATTCTTGTAACTACCACACATTGCTGAAAACCAACATTTTAAAATTAGTAAATAATTACGCAGAATGTTAATATGATTATATTCTTATATTATAGTAAGTTTGGTTCATGTTGCCTCAGAGTTATAATCGTCTAATTGATACAATAAATACTTTTAATACTTTATTACTTAATAACTTTACTTTATTACTTTACCAAATCCATAACCAAATTTGGTTACTTTATTACTTTTAATACTTTAATACTATTAATACTTTTAATACGATAAATACTTTTATTTTATTTACATTTTATGATTATTCTTTAGATCTTATTCATTGTCATTTAGTTAATTATTCAGTAGCTGCGCATCTCTTGTTTAATTTACTTTAAGCATTTATGTTTTCTTTCTGTATATATATATATATATATATATATATATATACATATATACATATATATATATATATATATATATATATATAAAACTGTGAAAATCCAAATTATTCATTAATCTACTGACAACTGTGCCAAATAACAACAAAATAACCAAACACAGTTAACAGAACCAAAAAAACTAATACAAAAAATCGACTTTCGCGGGATGCCAAATCATCAGTCGGTAAAAAATTCCAAAATTCCACCAAACAAAAAAAAAAAATATAAACTAAAAATTTAGAAAATATATATTTGGGTTGTGTTGTTCAAGTTTTGTGGTTGTTGATTAACCATGTTTTTTTTTGGTATAACTAAAACGTATTTAGATATATTTCATCTCGAAAAAAATATCTAATAGTGCAGATTTGCCGCTGATGCTTAAACTTTACTTAATAGAATTAATAAACGATGAACTGTGAGTATCTATCACTGTGTGAGCTGGCAACCCAATAAAACAACCAACCCAATAAACAATCAACAACCCAAATTCAAGTTTTGTGGTTCTTGATTAACCATGTTTTTTTTGGTATAACTAAAACGTTTTTAGATATATTTCATCTCAAAAAATAAATCTAATAGTGCAGATTTGCCGCTGATGCGTAAACTTTGATTAATAGAATTAATAAACGATGAACTGTGAGCTGGCAACCCAATAAACAATCAACAACTCAATACCAACACTAAAAGTCGCGAAAATCGACTTTTGGTAACAGTTATTTAGGTTTATTTGATTGGTATTTGTTATTTGAGATACATGTCCCCCGGCTCATCTAGCCAGAACCTGGACTTCCAAGGTCGACCTAGAAAAACCCCGGAGTTAATTCAGGGGATCCTCCGAGGTCTCCCGAGGATACAAGGTATACCCTAGGGCCGCAGCGCTCGTTTCGCTCACCATTCCCGTGTTGTAGGTGGATGGCGCCTTGGACACCCTTAGAGCTCGATTCGGTGACTATTCCCGTCTATCCGGAAGGCTCCTCCCCTTAACACCCGCACTGTTCGTTATCCTCATGATTGTGAGAATAATAAAGGTAAATAACAATTTAAATATTCTGGCATTATAGAAACCTGAACAAGAAACTAAACTGTAAAAGACATAATAATAATAATAATAATATTTGTAGCTATGGTAACTAAAGTACACACACTTTTGTCGACGAAAATTTCATAACTTATTTCTTCGCCATGGAGGCAGAAATATAATAATGAAATGAAATAATTAATCTTTGTTTTCTCCTTAATTGATAACTTTAATTTACAACTTCACCCACCTTCGGGGTGAAGAATTCATGAATATTTTTAATATTTTAACTGTAAATAGAACTAGGACTAGTTTTGCCAAAGAAACGTGGGTAAAAATTTGGTTGTGATTGATCGAGTAGTTCTTCTGTTTATCCCAAACAAACAAAAACCTTCTTCTTCTTTATATAATATTACAGATTTTATTTAACATAAGTTTAATTCTATTAATAATATCTTATAATTTATAAGTATCTTATAAAATTATATGATAGAATTATCTTTTTAGATGTAAGATAAATATACCTAATTATCTTATAATTTGGTAAAATTTTATATTGTACTATATATAATACAAAATTATATTATATACTGAATATAATAGAATGAATATTATTCATTTCATTGATTCGAACCATTCAGTTCAAAGGCAGTTCACACAGTGGTAGATACTCGCAGTTCACCGTTCATTAATTCTATTAATTAAAGTTTATACATCAGCGGCTAATATTCGCTATTAGGTATATCTTCATTTTTTTTTTCATGATGAAATATATCTGTTTTTTATTTTAAGTTATGCAAAGAAACATGGGTAAAAATTTGGTTGCGATTGATTGAATAGTTTTTTGTTTATCTCTAACAAACAAAAACCCTCCTCGTCTTTTTATAATAGTATATAAAACTTATCATATATTGATGAAAATTTCTTAAATATCGATGAGGTACAATCACATAGTTGCTTCCAACTCTTGACATCTTTTAATACTTTTATTAAATTAATTATGATATAATTATTAACTTATAAAATCTTTATCCAAGTTACGAAGTTAAAAAAAAAATTACGGTAACAAGTTATTAAAATAAAACCAAAAATGAAAAATTGCTTAAAAACCACATACAATGAAATAGAAATATAATAATAAATGCATATTTCTATTATTAAAGAACAACCAACAGTAAATGTACAGTAAAAGAGAATTAGCAAAGGTAAACATGAAAAAATTAAATAATATAAAATAAAATTAAAAAAATGGGTAATGAAACGATTAAGTTATGGCAATAACTCCTCTGTACGGCAATTCTCCTTAAAAATAGAAAATCAGCTTAAAATATTCTAAGCAACTTAATTCCTCCGCTTGGTGTGGCCGCCCAATCCAGATACAGATCTGTTATCTAGGATAAGAATAGTATGAATTTCAAACAGTCATTAAAACAACTGCGTTAAAGAAAATTTATTTAAGATAACTGCAACTGCACGAATGAATAACAACTAATGTTTTTATAATAGAACTATTTTTACCAATATCATTCTATGATTCTAAAACTCTAAAAGACTTAATATGTTGGACGCCTATCTATATTAACCTAAAAATTTCCTCCATTGTTATTAAAGTATTTCTTTGAAATATATAATTCCGTCTAAGAACTTGTCAAATATTTATTTCAAGCAGTCGTATTTTAAGATCATATTCCAGACAGTCTAATTGTTTTGATATTCTTCAATTTTGTAACCATTGAAATAATTTTATTATAAATTTTTTCTTTTATTTTGTTCCACAAACTCTAAATTTCAGTTTGTTATAAACAAATATGTACTCGTATAAGAGAATTAAAGATCTAGAAAAAAAAAATCAGAAAATGTATTTTATAGAGGTGGGAATAAAATTAAAAAAAAAAATTATTCTAAAATATTCATATATAGATTTACCGTTATAAATATGCTTAAGTAAAGTTTTCTCTAAAACTAAAGTTTTCTCTAAAACTAACACCCATTCAATAAAGACTAAAATAAAAGAAAGAAAATTCACAGAAAACCTTTTTTGCACGTTAGACCTGGGTTCTATAATTTAAGATTATTATAGACGTTTCTTGATAGGTGTGTATAAATGAAGTATAAATTTTCAACAATTTTTTGGAAAAAAATTTAACTGATGGAAGATAGAACATTAGAACAAAAAAAAATATAAATTTCGGTTTTAAGAGATGGAGTTTGATTTTTACACGACTGCCCAAAAAGGAATGTAATGTATGTTTGTAAGTTTGTTTCACCATAGCTCCTCAACGGCTGAACCGATTTATATGTATGACCCTTCAATGGAATCCTTACGTAACCGGGAATGTCACAGGTTATATATATATATATATATATGTTTAAATAAATTTAAAAATTTGAAAAATAGATTATACTATTTACAATTGTTAAATGCACGCTATTTAATAATCCTACATTATTAATTATCGTATATTAAAGAACAATATTTGACATCAAAACTTTTTTTTTGCAGTCGTGTAATATAATTTTTAATATTTATCTATTGTTTGAAAATTATTTTTTCTAAAATGCCACTTAAGAAAACAGAAATTGGTTTTTTCACGATATCCTCCCACTTTCTTAACGAATTTTGAAAAAAAAAATAATATGATCATTGCCCCATATTTAGAAATATTTGAGCCAAATATGAAGAAAAATCGATTGAACCGGTTTGGTTCAATCCTGAGATATAAAGTTAAAAGCAATGCTAAACAAATTCATGTTTTTTTTTTTTTTGTTATGAATTAACAAGCAGGATGCTACATCTTTAAGATTTGCAAAAAAAAAACGGTAACGATGTTTGATATTATCTCGATACTTTTCCTTTAATTTAGCTATTTTAGCTCTATTCGCCGGAAAACTTCATACTTATTTTATGAGTATTTTATCTTTATTTTTTTAAACAATTTTCTTATTGTTTTAACGAGTTTTAAGCGCTTTCTAGTTAAGAGAATTTGACAAATTTTAAGTTCTAAAGTAGTGTTAAATTAACTTTGATAATTTTTTAAAAGGAGTAAAGCTATGATTTAAATAAAATGTTCTAAAAAAATAATGGTTTCTTTTCAGTAAAAGAGATCAATCATATAACTCATGTTTTCTTGCAAATCGTTCATACCATGTATGAAGTGAATTAAAAAGTGTAAGTTAGTTTAATGTAATTTTTTTTTTTAATTATGGTTGACGGGTTTTTCAAACCGAGCATAAAAAAATTGACAGATTGTGGTGGTGACATTGATTGTTTTTTTATATAACAAGCGTCAATTTTTTTTCAGTTGTTCATGATAAATCATAGTAGAACAGTCACGTCTCCACACAGTTTATAAATCACAAAAGTGTAATATCGAAATATAGAATCAGTTACAGTTATATCTTGCACTTCGTGATATTTATGGTATTCATAATCGGTCAAACTAAACAATATAATTCATAGTTTGGTTAAAAAAAATTTAAAGAGAATTTTCTCTACTTAATGCTAAAACACTAATTCATAAAATAAAAATGCAAGGATTTAAGAGAATATTGTTGCTGTAACTGCAAGTGTTCGTGAAAATCAAAATTTATTGGTTTCACACAGTTTACATGAAGAAAGGCTCAATTCTTCAAAAATTACATGGCGAATTTTGCGTCAATATCTTAACCTACACCCGTATAAGATTCAACTTACTCAAGAATTAAAATGACGGGATTATTACTTCTGTTGGTGGTTTGCCGATTGGACTATAAAGCCACTCGGATTGGATAAAAAATTTCATTAAAAAAATTTATCTTTTTAGAAAAGGTACATTTTTTGCTTGATAGCATTGAAAACAAGTAAAATTGCCGTATTTGAGATGTTTAAAATTCAATCATAATTCAACAGCGACCATTATATCGGAAAAAAGTTTGGTGTGGATAGGTGTACATTGCTCAACCCACCGGGTTGGTCTAGTGGTTAACGCGTCTTCCCAAATCAGCTGATTTGGAAGTCGAGAGTTACAGCGTTCAAGTCCTAGTAAAGCCAGTTATTTTTACACGGATTTGAATACTAGATCGTGGATACCGGTGTTCTTTGGTGGTTGGGTTTCAATTAACCACACATCTCAGGAACGGTCGAACTGAGAATGTACACGACTATACTTCATTTACACTCATACATATCATCCTCTGAAGAATTATCTAAGCGGTAGTTACCGGAGGCTAAACAGGGAAAAGAAAAAAAAAAAGGTGTACATTGCTCATTTTCTTTTTCGAAAATGAACAAGGAAATTCTTTTACACTGTTACAGTAAATGATGGTGGTAGGGGGTATACTGAAATGAAACGACTAGCACTAGTTAGGGAATCTTGGAGAGCTGCATCAAACCAGTCAAATGACTGAAGACAAAAAAAAAAAAAACAGTAAATGGTAACGCTATCGAGTTATGATTCGCATTTTTTTATTTTAAAGTGTAGTTTCAACAGAAAGGTGGCACATGTCTCACAGCTGCTGAAACAATTATGCTCTTATTGTGTCAAATGTTTGTCGATTCGATAATTTCACGAAATGGTAATATCTGTTAGCCATCAAATTTGTATAATTTGAATCACTGAGATTTTTTTTTCAGGGGTTATGTTAAGGCACAAACCTATACCAACAAACCGTTAACGATTAATGACTTGAAAGAATATATTCAACACGTTATTAGAGGAATTCAAGTTGATTTTGTGCGAAACAGTCACGCAAAATTTTATTGATAGACTTGATATGTCAAGTAAAGTGGTGGAGGAAATAAGAAAGATACTTTTTCGAACATAATGTAAACTATAAATTTTTATATAAAAAATAAAATTTAGTTTATATTACACATACTTTTTTTTTATTGCAAATTTGACTTTTTTCGCTGAAAGTGAAAAAAACGCTACAGATATAGAAATCAATTTTATTTCGTGGCCATCACATTGAAGAAACTTACGTAAGATGTAAACTGATGGATTTACAAAGGAAAAAATTACATAAAAAAAAAAAAAAAATACGAAGTATTTATTGATCAAATTATTCTTTAATCGTGAGAATGGTAACGAAGAAGACGTTCACATTTTTTTTTTTTTTTTTTATTTAAAATTAAGAAAAAAATTATGACTGGGAATAATCGGAATGAAAATAAAAATATCCTAAAATCGAAAAGTGGTAAAAATAAATTACCAAAAATGGTAAATGTAGAATCACGAAAGTTAAAATTATGCAGGCCGTGAACAGGTACAAAACTGTTCATTAAGTAACAAAAAATGTCATGAAATACCACAATTTTATTTGAAGTGTATTACCTAAAAAGGTTAAGTAATTTTTGATAAACCGTGTTTTATCACAAAACCGAAGTGAAAAAAGGAATGAAAAGTGTATTAATAGTCTTCCTTACCATCATTCAGGTATTTATTAACACGAAATTGTATATAATTATTTTTTTAAGGGGTAATCGGCTGAAATTTTACCTCTAGGATGTTCTGTTAAACAAAAATTATTAAAAGGAATTTTTTAGGTATATTTTCAGCGTGTAAAAATTCGGCGTGCCTGATCTGATTTTTTGAATCGGAAAATTGTGGATGAAAAATAATGACTTCTCTACCATTGTAGAGGCAGGTGGAGAGTACAATTTTCACTTCATTGTTTAAAACAAATATTTAAACTTTTCAGAACGAGAACATAGATCCTTGTGAAAATATTGTTATATTTTAACAAACTATTCAAATCCATAAAATTATAATATCAGATCAACTATTGATATTTAATAGCACATCGTAGTATAAGGGTAGAAGATATAAAGAAAATATAGAATTTATGGGAATGACTGATATTCCTCTAGGGTTGTTTCGGTAAAGGGTCACAATGTAAGACCTTCCTTTCTATAACTACTGCTAACGAGGGAATTCCATGAATTGAATGCGGGACAATGGAGAGTATTCTGTAGATACATATATATATGTCGGACAGTTAAGTGAGGTTAGGTACGATAGTGTGGGAGGATTAACGTTAATCACGATTAAAACGTAGCGGGCCGAATGGGTGGTATTGAACCCTCAAGACAATAGGGTGATTATACAATTTGTTGCCTTATCAACCTGAATTTTAAGTCACGTATTTTAGAAAGCAAGTTTCTAATTACAAAGTGTATATAAGCTATTTATTTTACGAAAATTGTGTACTTATTCTTCTTATTTATAACTCCAAGTATTTTATTCAATAAAAATAACATGTAGGAATACGCGGAAGTTTTAATTTCTTACTTTTTTTTTTCAGTTGACTAGATACAAAATTCTGTATAATTTATTGTTGTAGGAGACCGGCAATATTTTTTATTATACCACTTCAGTGATATAACAAAAAATTATGCATTTTATAATTTTTTCTATTCTACATTGATCTTTTAACCATGATTTACATATTAACTACATCTTAAATCTTATATTCAAACATTTGCCTTAAAACTAATATACATTTTTTCGCTGTTAAAATTTCCTTTGAATATCATAATGATAAACTAATTTATTTTTTTAAACTTCTCTTTAATAGATTTTAATAAAATATCTTCTTCTCCAATTCTTAAATAATTTCGTAGTTTACTAAATCAACTAATTTAAAAAATTCTTCTTCAACGAAAGTATTCAAAAGTTTCTCTTATTCTTTACATAAGTTTTGCAACAAAAACATCATGAGTAATAAATTATGTTATATTTATCGTAATTGTTTTACAGGTGCGACAAGCAGGATTTTTGATCATGTCTCAATTAAAAAAGTGTTTATTTACTCGAATTTGTTAATTAGAAAAATTTTTAACATAATATTTTTATTTATTTTTTTATCATTTTATTAATATAATTTTATTTTGTTTTTATTTTTTAATAGGACGTATATATTATATAATGGAATAAATACAGCGTAACAATAAAAGTTCTGTTGATATATATATATATATATATATATATATATATATATATCAATTATTATTCTATTTACCCAAACAAATAAGAAAACATAAAATTTATATTTCTCTACTTATTTTTTTTTTTGTAAAAAATAATACTATTGTAAAAATAAATTAGTATTCAATAAATAATTACGATATTTGAACAATATATTTAATATTTGTGTTTACAATAAATAAATAAAAATTTTTAATAAATAAATACAGTGGTATTACGTTTATAAATTTCAAAATGGTACAAAACAGTTGGAGATCAGAAGCCATCTTATTCGTACTGCATGTTGATTTATTTTGTTGAACTCATGCGTTGTCAATAATTCTTGTAGCTTCTTGTAATATTTGCGCGACAAAGCTTTTAAGGACGATATATTGATCTGTTGTGACTATAGTCGTGAAGCAATCCTCGTTTTCAAAAAAAAATCAGGTCCTATTATGTCAAACGATAACACAGAACAGTACATGGCAACCTTGTTGCTTTGTAGTACACGCTGATGTAGTTGTGTAGGATTTTCTTGTGCCCGAGAATGAAAGTTTTGTTTATTAAGAAATCAGTTACGGTGGAATTGGGCTTCATCCGATATCCAAAATTCGTTAATTAAACCATTGTCCTCGTTTGTCTTTACAACCATTCGTTCACAGAATTAATGGCGATTATGTGATGGTTTGTTTTCAATTCCTGTACGATCTGGACGTCAACTTGTACGAATGGTAAAGTAAGTTGTGAAACAGTTTATTTTATCTTGTATTATACAAGGTAAAGACACCGGTTCACGACGAATTGAACGGCGTGGCCTTATTATGACAGCAGTTTAAATAGTGATTATAATCCCTGATGTACGAACGCCGCCTAGAGGTGTTTTAAACTGCTGGACCAGTTTTCTCAAAATTAATTGCCCATGTATTAATTGAAAGAGCTAATGGTTCTAAATTAAACTGGTGGCGAAATTCTCTACATGCACTTCCCACACTTTCATTATTTTTATAAAAATCTGATGTGAACATCACGTGACTTCCTTGTACGCCTGTTAAATTACATATACACATTTTTTTAAAAATTAAAAGTACCAAAATTTTATCTCACTAATTACTTCTGATATTTTCATATATTTTTTTGTTATTGTTATTATTGATGTATTATTTATTTTAAAATTTTATTTACAATCAGAAGTTAATAAGTTAAAAAATCAATACATTTAAATAAAAGGAAATGAAACCGGATTCGAACCGATGCGCTGTCCACTTGTAAGATCCAAATATTTCATTAATTAAAATTTTATTTGGCTTTAACTCTGGAACCAATTAAAATAAGTACCTCTTATGATAAATCGTTGAAAAAGTCTCAACGGGGGCTTATATTGCAGTTAAGAAAAAGTCAGAAATTCATTTTTTTGAGATTTTTGAACACTTTTGGTCCAGTCGATTGCAATCAAAGGGGGAGAAGCACAACTAGATGTTACACCAGTCTTATATCCAAAATTTCAACATTCTAAGACTAATCGTTTTTGAGTTAAGCGAAATACATATGTAGGTACAGATGTCACGTCGAAACTAGTCAAAATGTATTAAAAGGTGATCAAAATGGATATTTCCGTTGAAATCTAAAAACCTAAATTTTTCGCGATTATTGCTTCCTTGTACTTACTTCCTTGTAAAAGGATTTTTACTTCCTTGTCCTAGTACAAGGAAGTAAAAATCTTTGATGTCAAAAGCACATTGCGCACCACTCCTTGACTCTATAAGTAAATGGTAGGAGGACGTGAGCTGACTTAAATAACTTATTTAGTGGTGACACTCACTCAAGGTTACCAACAAAAATTAAAAAAAGTTCCAGTTTTTCTGAATCATCATAAATCATAAATTTTGAGATTTTTGTTAAAAATCTCAAAATTTATTAAACGATAAAGTCTTATTTTTAAAATTAGTTGTTTGAAATCATATTCAAATGAGAAGTTGACCTATTTACAACAAAGTGTATAGTATTTTAATAAAAAAAATAATAATAGTATTATAATAATATAATAGTAATAGTATAATAATATAATATAATAATAATATAAATAAATAAATAATAAAATAATAATATAATAGTATAATAATAGTATTAAATAAAAATAATAATATAAAATCTGCGATTGTAAAGTCACCAACTTGTGTAAGAATTAAAAATCTTGATTTATCTGACAAAGAGAAACAGATCGCTCCGTCGTGTAGTCACAAATCTAAAGAAATTGTGACAAGAAAACCTGAATCTGCGGAAACGGAGGTGCAAGTTATTATAGAAAAAGCACCAGGCGCAGATGAAATAAAACCTGTACCAATAGAGCCTCCAAAAGCACAAAGATCAGCTTCGGTGAGAGCATCTATTTCAGCTGGACCCAGTACTGAAGTAGAGATAGAGTCCGGCTCATCCGCCGCGGAGAAATCATCGCTTATTAGTTTAGATTCCCTAGCAAAGATGCTAACAGCACTGACGAAACTTTCATCGACTGACGTCAGCCGCAGAACGTCACTGGCATCCGAAATAGAGGAAGACGATGCCATGTCTGAGGCCTCAGATACGCTGTCATCAGAGGTTGAGGCCGTCAGAAGAATGGAGAAACGGGGCAAGAAAGGATGGCCGAAAGGAAAGCCTAAAAAGTAATTTTATTGGATCAGAAGTTATAAGAAAAGTAAAATTTTGATCATTTTTTTTGACATATGAAAATGTGAAATATTGAACCCTTTTTTGTTTTTTTGTTTTTTTTTTAAGTTAATGACCAAAGTAGTCGATGCCCCTAAAAAACCTCAAAAAAAAAAAATAATAATAGAGTACAAATGTTTAATTTCCTAGAAGTTTCTAATTATATATCTATAGATTTACGAGTGTATATCTTCAGTTTTATGAATAAACAATATTGTGTACTGTAATTAGTTGTTAAGATTTTAACATAATATGTAATACTACACCACAAATTTATTGAAATTCGATATTACTGATAATTCTTAAAATTAAAGTTCTTATGTAACTGCAATAAAATAACAATTCTGAATATAAAATTGGTTGGATTCACCGTTATTTTATCCACCAATAAATTCTTTTCATATTTAAATGAATGAACTTATTTGATTAAATGGGAAAAGAATTCAATGCAAACTATTAATAATAACTACTGATTAGTGAAAAAATCATTGCAGAATAATATGAGCCAATGAAAGTTCCGTATCTGTTCAGTGTATTGGGAAGAAACGTACCGTTTAATACACGCATATCAAAAGGTTAGTTTTATATATATGAACTGTACTATGTATGTTAATGGTGTTTTGAAAATTATAATATTTTATTAGACGAAATATAATATTGTCTAATGAGATTGCAGGAAGAAAGTTTAATGTAAGCTAATTATGAAAATTTTATATTTCATTGAAGCAAAGAAGTTAAATCTATTTTTTGTTATTAGAAAATTAATTAGATCAAACTTATTACATAGATAAATCTAATAAATAAGATAATTAGATAATAAATAACTCTAATAAATTAGTTAGATTAGACTTATTAGAAAATAAGTTAATGTATTATATTAATTTATAAATTTAAATTTTAATTAAAATTTAATTTCTGTTCTAAAAAATGTTTAATATTTTGGATTGCAATTTGGAAATTTACGTTTAGTAAAATAAACATATATCACTTTGTTTTTATTATGATTTTTTTTTAGCGTGCTACTAACGTATTGCGTTTGATGGATTGCTGTATTGAATATGTCTCAAAAAAATAAATTACACTAAAAGGAAAGCGATTTATGTTAGTTATGGATTTTTCTTCTTTGTTGAGAGATTTTTTCGACAATAACACAATGTAAAATGTTGCATATTTTTTACTTTTGAAAATAAACGGATACATAGGTATATTTATCAAATTTATATTTTCGTAGATTTGTTTAGCTTCTATTGTCTGTATAAACTAACGATACTTCTTGAATATACATGACTGACTGATATTTTTTTTTTCTATTTTCTTAGTTTGTGTGTCTGTGTTTGGATTTTAGCCTTCATGCAATTTTTCTCAAATCACGCAGATTTTCGTTCACTACGTTAGGGGAAGGCCGGATGGGAAATGATTTGGACACATCGTGCTTCCCTGGCATTTGTCACTTTCCTTAGCGTGAGTTTTGTTCTGTCCCTATCTAGCACCATCATTCATGTAATTTTATTTTTCCCGTTCGTTTCTTTCTCCCTTTTGAGACACTTCTATAATTTTTTTCTCTTACACCAAATTAGAAAACGTTTTTTCGTTATTATAAAACTGGTATTGCTTTAAAATTTTCACACTTTAACTTGTATTCGTTAATTTTTTGTTTAATATTATTTTTAATCCATATTTTAAAAAAAATATTATATTTATATTAAATTCATTATATAATTTTTTTCTTTAAATTTAGATACATTTTTTTTACCGACTTTTCAAAGAAAAGTACGGATTGAATTCGGTTGCAAGGAGGCATTGAGGGTTGAAATTGAATTTTCTTTATATTTTGAGATTGAGTAGTACGAAAATACAGTTCACTTAAAATATAATTTTACATATAAATAAAACATATGTACATATGTAATTTTTACCTGTTATATGTATTATACATGAATATATATTTATATAGGCTAAGCATAAAATTTGTGGCTCGAAAATCTCTAAAACTACTACATCAATTTCATTGAAATTTAGATATGCTGTAGTAGTTTTTAGGAAGTTAAAAAAATGAAAACTTGATGAAGATTGGTCGAGTCGTTCTTCAGTTACGCTCAATTTCAGATTGACAACAGATAACAAAATCTCAAATTGAGGTTATAATAAGTTTGTATTGGTGTAATTTTTAAACGCGCTTATGAAGTGAGTCACCCAGGTGAACGAGTTTAAACTTGATGCCTGTATGTACTCTTTAATTTTTCTTTTCATTAGTTAGTCTTGTTTTTAACTATTTCATCCAATTACAGTTATAATAATTTAATTTTCTAGTATAAAGAGTTTATATTTTAAAAATAAAAAAAATATATTCTTTTAGTTTTCTTATTTAATTTATATTTTGTACATTTCTTGCGCAAAAATTATACAAAATCAAATGTATTTCATTTGTTTAATCGGACGTAGCAAGATTCGATTAAATAGTTTAGCCTGAAAATAAGTGCGTTTCTTCTTGTGCGAACAAAAAATCGGTCGTTAAAGTGCTAACTTAATTTAAAATTATCACTTTCTCGTTTATCTAAGTAGAAAACTTTTTAATCGTTAGTACCATTTTTTTTTAATTAAACTTGTTTATCGTAAATAGTGTTGCTGTAATCGGTACAGATTTTAGGTGCAAATGAAAGTATTCAAATATTATTAATGGAATCGTACACGAAAAAGGAGGTAAAGAAAAAAAATAATAAAATGGGAAAAATACTTATTGGAAGAATAATGAGATAAGAATGTCGCACGACATCAGTACATGTTTCAAAATTAACTGAAAGAAGGGATGCAAAATAAGTGACTTCGTATTGGAATTAAAAAATTAAAGACAATCAAATGTAATTGTGATCATCGATCTTGAAATAATCTGAGGAAAAATTACATTTCATGATAAAGAGTTTTGTGAGAGTGGGATGATTTCCAAATTTCAAATTACGAAGACTAAAAAAAAGGATGTGAGGTAAGGTAATGAAAAATAAATTCCATTAATATATCATGGAAATAAAGATCATAAAATATGATACAAATGTTTGGAATGTATGGTATCTTGGTAAAGGAAGATATAATAAGAAAGAAAGGAACAAAATATTTATGGAAAGAGAAGTTTAGAAAAGATGAAAAAATTACTGATTGCAAGAAAGATCCCGGTTGAACTGCAAAGAGATTGGTCAAACCCTTGGTAAGGATTTTTACATCATATGGGTTTCACGTCAAAATAGTAAACGTCAAAATAAAGGATAAAAGTATTTGGATAGAAAAACAACAGAGAAAATGAAACAGACCGACAAAATGAAAAATGTTGTCCCAAAGTATTGGGAAAAATGTTTGGAGAGAAGAATTCAATGAACGTTTAAATCAAAAGTAGAAAATATCTTGATTGAGTGGTATCCTAAGTAGAGATCATCCTCAGCGAATGATTATAGTGGAATGGTGAAAATAATGAGAGCATGAGAAAGAAGGATGCCTACAAACATTCAGAAGAAAAGAAGTTAAAAGGAAATGGAAGAACACACTTAGAAGTTAGAAAAATGGAGGATATTCAGTTGGAACGAATTTTCTTTTCTCTCTACTCTCCTGGGCCGAACATAAAATTAAGTAAAGCTCAGCCCAGGAGAGTGTTCTTAAAACTCTTACGGTTCTCCACGCCAACCGGCATCACGTCTGGCATGACAGGTTGGTCCGCCGGTTGGATATTTTATCGCCTGCCCCATATTTTATCTAATCCCGACCCCCGACAGGGGTTAATTAGGCCCCACTATGTCGTTCCCGGGTTCCACCCCAGGAACCGGGACTCGGTCTATACTCTTAACGCCTGCCTCTATCCGCCGGGGTGGGGGAGCCGAGCCCGACTATGTCGTTCCCGGGCGCTCACCCAGCGGCCGGAAATCATTCTTTTAATTTACACTCACCCTGACACCCCAGGAGTCCCCAGCCGTTCACCGGAACTGGCACAACACAGCATGCCGGCCCTCGAGACTGGGGCTTTCCGACCTTATCGTACTCCAAAAACCGCAATTTCTGCCTTATGTTTTCTTTACCCGAAGCATCTCACGGGCAAACGTGAGGTGTATAATGATTTATAATACTCATTATATAGACGCTATGTGGTGATAAGAGTACATATATCACTTATAAAACCGAGTATTATCGCCATTTCACTAAGCAAGATACAGTGTGTTTGTTTAGTGAAAACGGAACCAGGAAGCAATTTAATTCCTAATTTTTCCTAGTTAGCCTGTCGTTAGGTGGTTTTTATTCTTTGGGAGCACTGTATCGTTTCTGGAGTGCTTGCACAGTTAAAATTAAAATATAAAAATAAATATCATTTTGCTTTCCATTAAAAAAATACCACAATTTTTTATTGCGTGTTTTTTGTTTATTTTAAGGATCTATTAATTCAGTTACAGGATATAAGAAATGATAATAAATTAGTTATAAGTTTATATTATAATACAAAATTAGTTTTAAAATTACAATTGAAAAACAACTTTATTTTTAAAAGATTTGTAGATTGAATTTTAGATAAAATTATCTGTATGATAATTTAATTGAAGGGTGAATCAAATTTTTTAATGACAAAATATTTCTAAAGAATTAGTAGATTTCTTTTCCCGAGCAGCTTTTATCTTCACTTTTTAACCCCTGCTAGACGGCCAAAGAATGAACTTTTAAACTTTGACACACGGTTACAAGACAATTAATTTTCCTTCACCAACAGTAGCAACTGTAAGAGTAGAACAAGTAAGTAATGTTCAGGAGCGGGAGAAAACGGCAACGGGGGAAAGCGTAGACGCTTCAATATTGACATAATTCTTGAAACTTTGAACGAGCTACTTTGTAAAGTTTCAAAGACTGTATAACTGGTGAAATATATTCTCTTTCAAAATTTGTACTCGGAATGCATTAGTTACAATATAATAATGGCTATAGTTTTGTTGACCAAATAGAAAACAGTAATTTTTACAGCTTATTTCTTGTGTTATAATATCACAAAACAAGTATTTTAACTCGATATTATTTAAAGTCAATCATGATAGTATAAACGCGATATAATGTATTAATACAATGATAAAATTTATGTGGTAGTTCATATATAGTAGCATTAATAACATAATAAAATGTTTAAAAACAATAATCCTTTTTTCATTGCCGTTCTAATCGATATGGTTTAATAAGGTTAAATTTATTACCCCTGAAATCAGTGTAAAAGAATACTTCCATAATTTGTAAATTATGTACTTTGTGTTTGAATATTATTCAGTTAAGAAAGTATTATATTATACACATTTTTTTAAGAGTAAACTATTTCGGGTTTCTAATTACTTGCACTACAAATAAAAAATCTGATGAACTATCGGCTGAGCGAAAAGTGCCCAAAAAAGTCCAAAATCCAAACTGTTTTTGAATTTTGGACTTTTTAAACAGTAGCAATAAGCCCTTATTGAGAGCTTTTCAACGATATAAAATAAGTGGTACTTAACTTCATTGATTTCAGATTTATAGCCAAATAAAATTTTAATTAATGAAATATTTGGATTTTACAAGGGGAAGCCACATAGATTCAAATCAGGCTTCATCTTCTTTTTTAATCTAAATATATTGATTTATTAATAATAGAAACAAAAAACTAAATATTACAAAGAAATTTCGAGGCAAGCAGCGTATAAATTAAGCAATTATGAAGTAATTATATATTTCATACTAAGTTTAACACCTAATAGTAGAACAAAAAATAAAAATAAAAAAAATCATATAGTAAAAATAGTAAGAATCACGATGAAACAACGAGAAGAAAAATAAAAGAATTTACAATAAATTTGTAAATAAAAATTGGATGTGGACACCTCATGACTTCGTTGTACACCTATTAAATTACATATACACATTATTTGAAATGAAAAGTACATAAAATTTTAATACGATTCTAAATTATAATTTTCAATTAATATTAATTAATCAGATATTTCACCAAATCTGATCTGAACACCATGTTACTTCCTTATACGCCTATTAAATTACATATACTTGTACACATTTATAAAAATACATAAAATATTTTTTACTATAAACTTCTGATATTTTTTCATTTCTTTTTCTTTTTTGTTGTTATTATTGAATTATTATTTATTACATTTTTTTTTTACAATCGGAGGTTAATAATTATAAGTAAATCGATATATTTAAATTATAAAAAAAAAGTTAAAAAAGTAAATGAAGTCGCATTCAAACCGATGTGCCTTCCCGCTGTAAGATCCAAATATTTCAAAAATTAAAATTTTATCTGTCTATAACTGTGGAACCAATGAAAGTAAGCACCACTTATATTTGAAAAGCTCTCAATGGCTGATTACTGTATTTAAGAAAAAAATCCAAAATCCAGATTTTTTTTTATTTTGGGCTTTTTGGACACTTTTGGTCCAGTCGATTGCAATCAAAAGAGAAGGTATAGAATTAGAGGTTATAATAGTCCAAAATTTCAACGTTCTACACCTAATCGTTTTTGAGATGCAAGATACAAACGTACGTAAATACATAGTACGTAACGATGTCACGCCGAAACTGGTCGAAATGGATTCAGGGATTTTCAAAATAGATATTTCCGTTGAAATCTGAAAACTGAAATTTTTCGCGATAACAATACTTCCTTTACTTCGTACAAGGAAGTAAAAAATGACACAATTAATTTCAAACAGATTAATCTAGATTTTTTTTGGCTAATATGGTTTGGAATTTTTATTTTTAAATATATATATATGTTTTAATTTTCTCTTCTGTTAACAGTATTCCATGCTATAATTTTTTTATATCATGATAATCCACACTTTTCCTGTTTTCCCGATATTTCATGATTTTACTAAGTCCAATAAAGGAAATAAAAGTGGGGAAGAAAAATTTTTATTCAAGAATTAGTGTATATTTTTCTTTCTGTAACGTTTATACTTCAGATAGTTGTACAATCATGATAAATTTTTTAGTGTTTTATTACATGAACCGTTGATATTAGACAATTTTTAAGAAAACTGGATGAGAGGATGCGCTTGTTGCTATCCTGAGGGTTGGTCTATGATTATTATCTCGAGGCAGGTAAATTTTGGTAAAAAATTATCCCGGCATATTCAAGTAATATTATTGTTTTTAATATATTCAACTCTTACACACATTCTTCTCTAACAAAAAAAAAAGGGGTGGAGTAATCATGTGGAATCCATGACTGTTTTCTCGTCTTACATACAGTTTTTCGAATAGTTTGCTGAAATACTTTTAAAAATTCTAAGAAGATAAACAAATTTTAAAAATAATTTGTTCATGACCTTCTTAAATAAAATTTCACCCTACCTTTGAAAACCAGGGTTTAGTGTATTTGCTGGTTTCCATATATTTTTTATTTATTTTTTACATTTTACAATGAAAATATTTGTACAGAGTAAGAGACCAACAGCTCTTCATGAACAAACAGTCTCTTTTGTCTTACGATAGGAGGTCATTTTAAAAATATTTTATGAATACTTATTTAAAAATTCTTTTCAGAATGGATTTTATTTAATTATCATTGTTTACATGAAGAGATTTGTAAATAGAGTAGCGAATTTTAAGTGTTCTGATATTAGTTATAATTATTAAACTTATCATTGTAAAAATGATTGAAATTTATCCTCTAGGCAAACGCAGAATTTAACAAAAATTGTTATCGGTACTAGCTTTTTTTTTCATATGTGATAAAACAGAATCGGTATATAATTAAATGTGATAAAATGATTAGAAAGATTGAAAGTTATTTTGAAGCTGATCACCCAGTTTATATTTTGTAAACTAACTGGTAGTACTACATTCTGTATTAGCTGGGATATTAGAACGAAAGATTTCTGTGATGAATTATTACCAAATTATTTCAAATTAAATAGTTAATAAGTTTTATCAAATTAGGTCATGATATTTTCTCCCTTCTTTTTTCCTTTATTCAATTGAACTTTTTTTTTTACCCTCTGGGTAATCAAATTAAATTTATCCATATTGCTTTGAGGATGAGATGAATGATTTGTAGCGTGTGTGAAAATGTCATGCCTGACCGGGATTCGAACCGGGACCACGGTCAGGCAAGGCATTTTCATACACGCTACAAATCATTCATCTCATCCTCTGAAGCGATACCCAACGGTGATACCGGAGGTTAGAAAAAAAAATTATTGAATGGTATTATTAAATGTTATCATTACGCTGTATAAATCAGTTTAACAAAAACCAAATTACATTTTTAATTAATTGTTTTATCAATAATATTTTTTTGGAAAATCTCAATTACCATTTAAAATAAAATACGTAGAACAAATATATATTTGAAGTAAAGTTATTCAAACAAACCGGTGTGAAGATCATGAAAGAAATCTCATGAATATTTAAAAGCAACTGAAAATGTCTTCTGTTTCTTTGTAGTAGGATTTGTTAGGAAAATAAAAGTTATCCTGAAAACGTCTTTGCAAAGGATTGTCCACTTTATATACTGGTTTAGATGAATGCATAAAATTTTATTGTAGCATTTTTATATCATAGAATACAAAGCACAGCATTACGATTATTTACCATATAAAAGAGTATAGTTCTATCAAAATAAATAAATATGTTATGACTACCCCCCACCACAAAAAAAAAAAATAATGTATATATTTTTTATACATATTTAATATGATAATATAATTATTTTCAACCGACTTCAAAAAGCAAGTAATAGTTGTAGTAGTAGTAGTAAAAGGATAGTTTTCTAATCTACTCATATCCTTAGTTTATTTCTATATATATATATATATATTTATACATTTTTACTTCATTGTACGCAGTAAAGGAAGTACTGTGATGGCGAAAAATATCGGTTTTTAGATTTCAATGGAAATATCTATTTTGACCATCCCTGAATCCATTTTGATTAGTTTTGGCGTGACATCTGTACGTATGTATCTCGCATAACTCAAAAACGATTAGCCATAGAATGTTGAAACTTTGGATTTAGAACTGCTGTAACATCTAGTTATGCACCTCCTCTTTTGACTGCAATCGACTTGACCAAAAGTGTCGAAAAAAGCCAAAATCCAAAAAAAAGAACTATTATGGAATTTTTCTAAACTGCAGTAATCAGCCCAAATAGAGAGCTTTTCAACGATAAGGGGCACTTATTTTCATTGGTTCCAGAGTTATAGCCAGATAAAATTTTATTAAATGAGATATTTGGATCTTATAAGGTGAAGGCACATCGGTTTGAATGCGACTTCATTTCCTTTTTTTTTTTTATTTAAATATATTAATTTATTAATAATTATTTAACTCTTAATCGTAAAAAAAAAATATGACAATAAATAATAATTCTATAATAACAATAAAAATGAAAAAAAATCAGAAGTTATTAGTGAAATAAAATTTTATGTACTTTTAAAAATGCGTATATGTAATTTAATGTGTACAAGGAAGTCATGTGATGTACAGATTAGATTTTTTTTAATTTTTTACTACTCCTAAAACTTCAGAAAATGAATATACTCAGTGAGTTTTCAAGTTCATCAAATGAATTCATCGGACGGTTTTTCAGATAACTAAACTGGAGGATTTAAAAAAAAATATTATGCTGACAGATGATTTGAATAAGAAATAAAATATTAAATTGACTTTTTTATTTTCACACTGGATCATTGATAACACTTTTCTTATTAATTTTTTTATGTTTTGACTGTGTTTAAACTTGCAGGATCGGTTCGGATAACGGAATTTACGTAATATCCGCTGTAAAAGAGTTCATCTAAATAATTATAACAGGATATCCATTATTTTTTATTTTTTCCGATTCAGATCTCCACATTTTGGTTAATGTAAGAACAAGTTTTTTTTTTATCATCGCATCTGAAAATTTGTTATTTTAACTTCCTTTAATAAATTACATATTTGTTTATTGATATATTAAATTTATCAAACAAAGAAACTGTAAAACCAGTTTAAGAAAAACAAAAATCAAAATGAAAATTACTATTTCACAAAAATTTAGTCCAGAAAAAATAAATAACACGATACTAGTTTTATGTAATATGGAATGTGAATAATTAACTACGATACAAATAGCTTGAGAATCACTGTATGACCTGATAACTATAAATTAAAAATATACCTCAGCACTTATAAGCAAAGAGCTCGACGTTTTGCTATTTTATTTTGTGTAATTTTTTCTGTTATAATTATATTGTAATAGTTTTTTAATCAAGAAACATATAAATCATAAATTAAATGAAAAAAAGTAAAGAGGTATAATGTTTTTTTTTTAATATTAAAATGAAATTTTTTTCATATTATAAGAAAATTAACTAAATAAAACCGTTGATGAAATATTTAAAAATAACGACTGACCCTACACACAAGCATAATGTTAAACTCGCTCATCACTGTGACTCATTACATAAGCGCGAATAAAAAATACACAAGTGCAAAGTCAACATAATCTCAAATTGAGGTTATATTGTCTGTTGTTGACATAAAATTGAGCGTAACTGAAGAACGACTCAATGTATCTTCATAAAAATTTCACATGCATAAAGTTACATAGAATACTATTTCGTGTCTAAATTTCATTGAAATTGATTTATTAGTTTTGGATATTTTTTAGCCCAAAAATGTTATACTTGAATAGAATATTCAAAATTATACATCTCAAAACGTAAAGAAAATTCATTTTTACCATTTAATACCATCATACAACCAAAAAAAGTACCTCGAATTGAAGTTACGTTGCTTGTTGTCGATCTCGAATTGAGTTAACTCTGGAACGAATCGACCAATCTTCTTCGTATTATTACATACACTACTTCAGATATATTACTAAACCATAAGTAGATTTCAATGAATATTAATTTAATAGTTTTTTCGAGTCAAATTTATAAGTTATACATTACATACATAGGCCTATATATA
Source organism: Lycorma delicatula (assembly GCF_047948215.1). Classification (NCBI taxonomy): domain Eukaryota; kingdom Metazoa; phylum Arthropoda; class Insecta; order Hemiptera; family Fulgoridae; genus Lycorma; species Lycorma delicatula. Next base: position 14,854,537 of record NC_134463.1, on the reverse strand, counting down.
TATATATATATATGGAAATTATATTTTAAGTGAGTGGTATTATTTTCCTCATACTTCTAAACATAAAAGAAGATTGAATTTCACCCCCACAATCCCACCGTATGACCAAAAATCTACTGTGTAAGTATTTTTATTCGAATAGTCGGTAAAAATATTAGTGAAATTATTATAATTTTGTTGAATATTGGTTTTAATTTTAAAAATCAGCTAGTACAGCTGTAGCTAATTTCAACTCTTCCACACAACAATCAAAGAATTTCTAAACATTATGACTGTTTTAAAAATTAACTATTCTTATGTAATCAATTATGTAATCATTTAGGGCGATTATTAATTATTTTAGTACTCATCTCTATGTTTGCTTTACGGTTTACTCTCTCTCTCTCTTTTACCTGTTTAGCCGCCGGGAATTACCGTTCAGGTATTACTTCACAGGATGATATGTATGAGTGTAAATGAAGTGTAGTGTTGTACAGACTCAGTTCGAACATTCCTGAGATATGTGGTTAATTGAAACCCAACCACCAAAGAACTTCGGTATCCCCGGTCTAGTATTCAAATCCGTATAAAATAATTGCCTTTACTAGGACTTGAACGCTGGCACTCTCGACTTCCAAATCAGCTGATTTGGAAATACGGTTTTACCACTGGACCAACCCGGTGGGTGCTTTATGGTTTACTACGCCAATCATAACACATATTAGTTGATAATGCATTAATATATTTACATTTATATTTAAAAATACCTAGTTTAATTTTTGACTGTAATAATTTACTGTTTAATTTCACTGTAATAAGCACTCAAAACTACGACTAAATATATATATATATATATATATATATATATAATTTTTTTGGCCGGCTAATTTAATTTAATAATCATAATTCTTTGAGCAGCGTACGAATTTTCATTTAGCTTAATTTTTTTCTGTTAATAATTTGCCATATTTTTTTGTGAGTGTCTCTTTTTACTTGTGTCCATTATATTCCTTTTATGGAAGAGAATTTAATGTGGGTCCTTTCATTATTTATTTTTATAGTACATGTAATCCTTTAAATAAATATTTTAATATATTTTATTAAAAATGTTATAATTTGCTGTATAAATTATTTATCGCTATGTCAATTTTTAATTTCTTTTATAATCTGTCTTTGGTTTATTGTGTTACAATATATTATAAATATTACTGACATTTATTACTTTTTTTTACAAATCATAAAAAAAAAATTTTCTTGAAGATTCTACAACAAAGTGTTGTTAGTTCAACGCTAAGAAAATTAACAACAAAAACAGCACTTGTTAACGAATGATTATTAATAATACAAAATAAAACTAGCTAAAAACAAGAAACATGATTTATCAATAAATATATATAGAGGATAGTATAGGTACTGATGCGTACATCGAAGCTATTGTTAAACTGAAATATTTATGTATTTTCCTATTGTGTGCGTTGCAATCTGTTAAACTAGTAAACAATAAACAACCCTCCCCACCACGACCCAATGAGATGAAAATGATATGTATGACATGTAAATGAAGTATTGCCTTGTAAGGACTCAGGCCGACCTTTTCTGTGACGTTTAGTTAAATGAACCCCAGCCACAAAAGTACACCGGTATCCGCTGTCTAGTAAAAAAAGCAACTAGTTTATACTAGGATTTAAACTTCAAAACTGAAATATAAAAGTAAAAAATTTCAATTTTTATCACTTATTCACAGTAATGATAAACATAATTGTACAACAGCAGGTACGGTAAGTTCATAACAACGTTCACTTTATTATCAACAAATCGGTATCAGTTAAAATGCAATACGTTTTGCAGAATCATTTTCAGTATAATAATTAATGAAAAACATACGGATTCCAGTATTTTATACGTGTTAAGAAATGAATCAAAGAGTAAAATATATTGCATTATTTTTCATTCATATTGTAGGGGGACATATGAGTTACAGTCGAAACCATGTTAAATAATGTTACACCGAGATAATATTGTACTGGAAAAGGGAGAATTACGAACTAAAGTCAAAACGTTCATATTTTTTTATATTCTCATGTCAAGATAAAATAAAAATAAATTTAAATTTGGCTAAATAATCTTTAAGATAATACATTATTAGTTGGTGATTCTTCAAGTTAGTTAAATGAAGACAGCCAAACGTATTACGTCTTGGCACGCCATCTTCTAGTGACTTTGTTGCTTAGAAACAATTAGTTTAACTATATACTGAAAAATGTATGTTTTATGTACTGAAAACCTTTTTGTAATTAGATGCAGCATTATAATATATATATATATATATATATATATATATTATTTTTCATCTATACGTTTTAAATAAAAAATGTAAATCTTATCAATTTTATACATTCACTGAAGGATTGAGGTCATGCGGTTTTGCGTTTAAAAAATTATATCTAATAGAATTTTTTTTAAAAATGAGTTCATGTTTTATGAACTTAGATTCTGCATCGTGTAGGTTATATTTTATGTTCATGATAATGATAAAGAAAATGATGATGTTGATGATAGAGGCAATATTTTAAAATCGGGTTTATACTGATACAGCGAACACAGATTATTTCGGGGTGTTTATGAAGTCTACAATGTAGCTAAGGGTTTTTTGTACGAATAAGTCATTAACGGGGAAGAAACAGGGATCGTATCATTTATCACGGTCCTAGACAATTGAGGAGAAAGCGTTGTGTCCACCCTCACTTCAGCCGTTGCTTGATTAAAGATGTCTCCTTCCACAGTCACCCACCGTTTCCTTCAACTCTCCCACTCTTATAAGTTACACCCTCCATTTTCTCATACCATACCGTACTATTCCCGTCCCTTATATGAAAAGCCGGGCTTCCCTCTCGCCTCCATCTACTTCGTGACAAAGCGTTGCCGGTGCCTTATGGGAAGGATAGCTTTCCAGTGTTTGCGAATCTCAACGTTGAGAGTTAATAAAGTCTTTTGAGTTACTGAAGCGATCTGGCGCCATATGGTGTATTTGTGTTCGCCGTATGCAGCATCTGTTGTTACTGCATCGCATAATCGAATGCATTCCACTACAGTCCCTACCGCTCTTCCATACCAAACACTCGTAACGATAAAATTCTACTCCACGTGTTTTGCTACGTTTATATTTTTATAAAAATAATATCTTTATTATGTGTATTTTTAGTTTTAATATGTTTATAGTTAAAGAAATAATAAAAAAGTTATTAAAATATTGAAAAAAATTAGTGTAATTAAAATGTAGCTGTCGTAAGCTAAAAATAAATAAAAAAATACCAAATCTGCAGAAAAAATTGTTTAACGCAAATATTAAAAGATAATTAATTACTTTTTTCAGCTAAATATTCACTGCTTGTTCAAACAGCAACATTTGTTTTCTCTTTTAGTTACTTTATTCCATTTTCATTTTAAGTCACAATTCTGTTTAAAACTTCTTTCTTTTTTAACTTGTTTTTAGTGCTTTAACATTATTTTTCCTGGTTTGAAAGTTTATGGATCATTATCTTTCGAAATTAAAATTATAGTGACGGATTACAGTTTCTAGTTGGCTTCTAGTATAAAATTAAAAAAAAATTAATTATTTAAAAAATAAAAAGACTAATTTTACTGTATAATTTTGTCATCGGAGAAAATATCTTTTCTACTTGTCAATATTTTTTAACAAGCAAATAAAAATAGATATTTTAGAATTTTTAAAAATTAATTTTTATTTAAATAATTTTTTTTAAATTAATTACAATTTTATTATTTGAATAAATCAGATTTTTCTGATTTATTCAAATACCCAGACCAATGAACATAATGTACTGTGATTATGACGTCATCTTTAAACTTTATGTTTCAGTGCAGCGGGACTCAGCGATATATACTTCATCCTAAATTTGAAGCATCTGAATAGCACACCCACACATACACACATAACTCCATGTTGGACTCTTTAAGTATTAAATTCAGCAATTAAACTACAACTGTAAGACTAGCATACCTAATAAATCCATCAGCCTTATCCAATCCCTTCCATTAAGTAGATTAATTATTTGTTCACTGTTAAGACAATGTTACCCAGTTTAGAATTTCTTATATGCGCTAATATCGGGCATTTTCGATAAAATGTAATATGTCTTCTTCCTGCAGCCTGTTGCATAATGTGCGTAGCCACTGTCCGCCTTTGCTACCCAGACTTTTATTTAATCTCCACTGGACAACCCGGGTTCTAAATATTACCGAAATTTCGTTCCTGTTAAATTTACCAGTAAAATAATTCCGATTATTTATTATTTATTTATGAATAAATAATCTTGCATGACGATGTTAAATATTGTAAAATAACGAGCCATTCATTTCTCCTTTAACTCCTTCTTCATGCATTCATTCACACCACTCAACTGTACATTCCAATCGCACGCCCCATCCATACGCTCGCTAAAATCACAACCTTACCTTTCCGTCATTGACTACCATATTCTATACCATCTGATATTGTACTCGATAACTTTAATAGCAAGTTTACACAGCTAACGATTTTCTTTTAATTTTAATATGTTTATAATTCATACTAAAAGTAAAATAAGATAAATTAATCTTATCTGTTTCCATGTATATTACACAATTAGGAGTGGACTACGGCAAACAGAATAACTTTTTAATAAAAAACGTTAACAAAACCTCTAAATCGTCTAACATATAAGAATCACAAACCTGTCCTCCGTATGTTACCACCGCCCTCGTTACCGCTTCAAAAATGTCCCATTTACTTTCCACCGGCATTTCATTGTTAGCTAAAAAACTGCTCCAGATTTTTTCAAACCGAATTTGGCTATTGATACCAGTTTTCTTATGTGCTCTTCAAAAGATAACAAAGAAATGAAAGTAGTGCTCAAGTATTTGTATTTGTTGACCACCTTGATTTGCTCATTTCCCAAAAAACATCTTTCATATCTCGCTAACTGACTCTCTCTCGTGAAAAACCATAATTTTTGTTTTTTCCATGTTAATTATTAATCCCCATTGTTCACAGTATTTTTTTAGATCGTTAATCATTATCTGAAGCGCTGTTGGCGGGAATGCCAGTAGCATCAGATCATCAGCATACAACAATACTTTATTATTAAGACCGATCCAAACGCCCTCCCCGATGCAAACCATAAGATCATTGATAAACAATAAGAATAAACCAGGTGACATTAAACATTCCTGTTTTAAGCCTCTAAATGTACTAAACCCTCAGAACACCATACAAATTCATGCGTATATATTTTTATATAATTCTCCAATAACCCTGCAAAACTTTCGATGCTATCAAAGACGGCCCTAAAATGTGCAAACAGACAGTACACTTTACCACCCCTATTTCTGAGTTTCAAATTCATTAAAGTATACAGATTTTAAATATATTGTCTACAGTAGAATAGCCTTTTCTTAAACCAGCTTGAGACTCATTTATAATATGATTGTCTCCTAGCCACTTTATTAGCCTGTTTAATAAAATACCCGAAAATAGTTTTGCTATTGTGTTAATAAATAAAATACCTCTGTAATTCTTAACATCCGACAGATTTCCTTTTTTTATCGATCGGGAAAATAATTCCTTCTGAAAATTAGTGAGAATTTGACCAGTATCTAAAATATTATTAAAAAAATTATCCAATATTTTATTGAAATCCTTCGGTGCAGCTTTGTAAACTCCAAAGGGAACCCCATCTGTACCCGGAGCTTTATTTTCTTTCGTTTCCTGCAAAAAACCATTTAATTCTATCTCATCTACTGGTGAGTCTAATGTATCGTCCGTCCTAAACGGTGACGCATATGCGACTAAAACAGTCCCCCTTCCCATACATAATAGACAACAAAAATGCTGCACCCATTCACTTTTTGTAATTTCCCCCGTACATTTAAATCCCCTCTTTTTAATTATTTTACCTAGTTCCCAAAAGTCCCGTGAATCCCGAACTCTTAGAAAGTTTTCCCTTTCCCCTTTAAAAAAAATCAGATTTCGAAACTATGATAATTCTTTTTTTCTTCCAAATAAACGAGCCGCATTTGTTCTGTATTAAATAAATTTTATATAAATTTAAACAAACAAACCATTTTTTCCTAGCCTGTGAAATTCCCAGTCAGACCATTTCTGCCTACTAGGTTCTTTAATGTTTCCTCTATTTGACCGATTTCCTCCGGCTACCTGATAAATCATACTTACAATTTTTCTCCATCCTGATTACTTGCCACAGACAAAGCCGCGTCTCGGGTTAGATTTTCCAATGCATGCTTGAACCTCTCTGTCTCCACCGCAGACCACCTCAAACAAAAAAAAATTATGCTTTTTAAATTATCTCTACCATTTTACTCTCACCTCAATGAGCATTTGATGCAAGAAATCTGCAAAAATAACTTGAAAATTGTTAACTCTACTTAACTACTTTGTTGATATGCAACATAAATCTACAACCGAACTTCCCCCCCCCCCCCATGAAAGTCTATCACCCTTCTCATCATTCCCTGTTCTCCCATTCATCACACTCAGATCGAATCTCTCACACAATTCAATCACTTTCCGCCCCCAAGCATTAACCACCTCATCCTTAGAACACCTAATTGCATTTACATTCCATTCACTCTCCATTATCTCACCTGGCAGTACCTGTCGATCTCCTATTCTACTACTAAAATCCCTTAACAGTATAACTGGAATTACGTACACACAGCAATCATTCCATTTTACTGTCATCGCTGCCATCCCCCCCCCCCATATCTTGGATAACACTACAATTTAAATCCCGAAAATTATATTTATAGGCTAGCATAATCCCACCTTTAAATCTTCCATAACCCGAAGATCTAACTGTTGGAACCCATACAAATTTATACTTCTGAAAAAATGTTCAAATTGTTCAGCTTTCTCATCATCCACTCAAACTTTCTCTCACTCCAACAAACAATCATAAGCGAAAAAAAATCATGCATCAATAACTTACTGCTGAGTCCCGCTACATTATATCCTCCTAGAATCTTATGTATTTTATCTCTCTCCTTTTCCTGACAGACAACCTCACACTATTGAACCTCGCCGGTTTGTCCAATGATTTCTTTTAACAATTTCCCCAGTCATAATTGAACATCTCCATCAACTTTGCCACACCATCTTTCTATTCGTACATCAACCGTTCTGTCGCCGTCCAAGTAAATTTTTGATCCTCCGCAATCAGCTGGTTCTTAATGTGAACCAGCTCATGCCAAGTCATGCTCTTATTGCCACCGCTTTAAGTACTTCTCTTCGCATTGCCACAAACGTTTTCCTTTTTTTCCTGGTTTCTCAACAAAAGTTCTGGTGTACTATCGTACTAGTTCCTTTTAACTTCTTGGTGCTTTTTAATATACACTCAATATCACTATCGAAAGGTAAATGCGCAAATGGGAACATTATCCTTTTTTTTACTAAGTGTACGGGCTCGATTAATCACTACCTGCCAATCTGTTTGTAACACATCCCTGCAGAAGTTCGTCACAATCACACGGCAATCTGCATCGGAATTAAATTTCAGCCTTTTGAATATTAAATTATTACGTCATGTCCGGTCTTCGTAATTATCAAGCCGGCTCAAAATTTTGGCGTTTTCTTCCTTCAAAATCCGCACTTATTCTTTCAACGATCTGTTTTCCTTCGCGAAATCTAGACTCGCAGCCGATATACCAAAAATATATTTTTTTGTTGCCAGCTTGGCCAAGTCAAGCTGGGGTTGTAAGGGCTGGCAAGTTGTAAGGGGTTCTGATAAATAATAATTAAATCGAAAATATTAAACGATAAAATATGAAATATATCCAGTAAAATAATTATTAAAAAAAACCGACTTCTAATTTTATTCATCTACTTAGAATAATTCTAAAAACCGAACAAAAAATAGTCTTTTTTTAAAATGTTTATTTACTATTGATTACATTTTTGTAGGAACCTTAAGTAAATTATCGGCGATTCTATGAACAAGTTTTCTCCATCCGTTCCTCTCTTTGACTGTTTCTTTCAGTTATTTCATGGCCATGCCTGTGTCAGCTTTGACGGTATCAAACCAATGGTTCCTTGGGCGGCTAGGTCTCCTTTTGCCGCTGACCACACCAAGCATCATTGAGTTTTCTAATAAATTTGACTGCATGACATGTCCGAAGTACGAAATGAGGTAAAATTATATAGTATGTAATTATTAATACATAATAATTACATACGAGCATTATATTGAACTACTGAAGGTAGAATGTAGATTGTACATAAAAAGTAGTTTTGAAGAAATACTCTATCTGTTGTTAAGTAGAAAGCAAAACCAATAACAAGAATCGTAAAAACAATTGATGAAACACCTAGAAAAAAAAGATAAACCAAAAAGGAAGAAAATTAAAAACGAACGTCATAATAGAAACACCGAGGGAATGAAGGATTGATTAAAGCACAACACTCAGCGGGTGTAATTACACTTTCGAGATACTGAGGTCCAGAACGTGTAGCCGCTTAAGTCTTTTAACATCCTCACCGTTGTCTAGAAGGTTTATGTCCAAGAAGTTAAAGCGGTCAATTAGCCAAAGTTCATATTTCAAACTGAAACGCTGTATTTCTTTCTTGACGTATCTTAGACCAAAATATTCGTGTATTTCACTATTCTTAGCAAACCACGGCGCTTCAGCTATACGTCTCACTAGTTTGTTATGAATACGCTATATATTTTCAAAATTTGTCTTGCTTGCCTTTGCTCCACAGTTGAACTACAAGTACACTAGGGGGAAAAATGTTAAACAAGTTTTTCTTTCTTTTCTTACGGGTATTTTTTCAAGATATCGTTAGTCAGCGATGTAAAATTTAACATTTTATCTTATATTCGGGTGCTTTTTTATCTTAAAAAAATGGAATCCGTTAAATTTGACCATCTCATAGTCTACACAGGTACCCGACTACAACATAACACGTGGAAGTAGTATTAAATTTCACATCGCTTACTAACTAACTTACTATATCATGAAAACATTTCTGTAAAGAATGAAAGTAAAACATTTTTAAATATTTTTTATTAATTTTTCATTATTGTAGATACTTGTGTAGAAGTATTAGACTTTTTTTGTTTTTTTGTTTTTTAATAATTATCTTATTTATGGCTTCTTTATTGTTTGCATAATTTTACCATTCAGTATATTAATCATTTAAATACGATGCTTGTATATTTTTTTTATTTTTTAGAATGTTTTGCTACTTTAATTGAAATTTAAATATTACTAGCCGCGATGAATTCCTTTTTCCTTTTGCTACGCATATTTTCCGTTTATAACTACAGAACGATAATTTTTTCGAAAAAATCGCAAGAGGCAAAAAGTGTTTATTTTTTTATATTTTAATGGAATATCATCATTCAAATTTTAAAATAGCGTAACGTTTTAATTTTGTTCCTGAGTTCCCCCTATTTTCGGTTAAGAAATTTAATGTAGCTTATGTTACTTCCACGCCAAAGACCTGTTCCTACCTAAAGGTTGGTTGTAATTGGTTGGATCTCTAAAACTACAGAATGGAACAAACATACCTATCACTTAAAACATTACAACCAATCCTATTATATATGTAATCGTATAAAAAATAAAGAATAATGTTTAGTATAATCCCAAATTCTTCTTTCAATAACAGACTAAACATGATTTAATGGAAGGAATCGAAGAATAGAAGAAAGTAACATAAAATTACAGTGAATTAATTAAGAAAGAAATTATGTTTTTTTTGCTTATTCAATAGGTGTGAAATTATTATAGATTAATGGGTAGTAACGTTCATAAAAAAGAAAATAAAACTATAAAAATGACGATAAAATAGATAATACGCCCTCTGTGAATCGTATAAATTATCTAAAACTTTTTAAATTATTTACCGTAGAATAATTAAAAAAATATATTAATTTTACAGTAGAATATTAGTAACACGAATATTTCGTGTAAAAAAATATTCGTTTAGTTTCCGTAAATTTTATAATACTACACTGTATTCTTTAAATACCGGTATTACTGCAATTATAAACATACAAATAATACATAGATAATTAAAATTCTTATCAAGTTTTGGTATACTTGCACGCAAAATTAATCCATCATAACCTTTTTATGATACTCGTATTAATTAAGACTGATTTCAGTTTTACAAGAGTTTACTGTGGCCTGAGGCTAAGTCCTGCATTATTCGAAATGATTATCCTTCTTAGCTACTAATTAGTTTATTTCAAAAAGCCTCTACTAAAATCTATAATAATTATTATAACTATCGACGCCCCTTTGTGAGTGTGCTGAAACTCAACTGTTAAATACATCACAGAAGTTTGCCCTAGGACAGCTTATGAAGGGAATCCTGAAGATTTCCTGATGGCGACTCCAGAATCAGTACCATATATTAATTTGTTAAATCTTTGTTTGTAATTTTTGATGGTAATTGGTGTTGTGTTTTGGTGCGATACGCTAAATAAATAAATAAATTATAACTATGTAAGTTAATGAATACAGGAACTCTCTCGCTTATACACCCGCACAGAGGTAATTGTGAAACAATATTGTACTGAATGCACTAATAATTATAACATATTGTTGTGTTATGTTAATTACAATATTGTACTCGTACATATTATGTTAACATTATGTTAATAAGATGATAGATAATACGTTATCAAATCTAGTAGATAATACACCACCTGGATTTGATAGCTCATGATGTATAGTGCACACTAAATACAAGCAGGTAAAATTTTTTGTTTTGCTTTTGTAAAATATTTGTAGTAAATCAAACTTTTAGTATATCGTATTGATTATCTCCCTACGATATCATATTAATTTTCAAAATGTTAATATTATGATATTTATTATTTTTATAAATATAAAGTTCAAAAAAAATATTTTAGCAGTTATTTGTGATGAATAATTTACTTAAAATTATATAACAAATATATCAATTTAAAATATATTTTAGTTTACAATGGATTGCAACATCCTTTGTTAACTGTTACATTATAAAAAATAGCTGACAACAAAGGTATGCACTGGTTGTTAATTCTTACGTAGTGGAAATTAAATGATATATGAAGTTTAAATAAATTGATATTTTTAATCATAGATCAGCTTTCCCACCAGTAATTTTGCCCCCAAAGTAATTTTTTGGGCCATTTTCACTACTACTCTGCTTAGGAAGGCGTAATAAAAAATTCGGTTAAAAGATATGAAATAAATAAAAAGATAGCTTTTTTCGATTTTTGTGGAAGGGGGAAAATTGTCTTTTTTTTAAAATCGTACACGCAACCAAGTATTATGCTTAATATATAGTGGGGTTATGTAGGAGAAGTTTTAGAAAATTTACTCCAAGAAACTATCTACCGCAACCCCAAAATCTTACCAACAAATTGCCTCTTATACACGATTCTGTATGCCAACCTTATCAAAATCCGTTTATCTAATAAAAAATTATTAAGCTTCAAGCTAACACACATACATAGGTAAATAATATGCATACGTACGTACGAACATTAACTCCCGTGTTTTTTTGTTTTTTTGCAGTCCCTGGATCATGAAAAATCGAGAAATTAAAAAAAAAAAATATCCTATTTTTTGACTGATTACCATGATTTCATTCTTTTAGTGTAGCTTGAGCTCTATAATACCTGAAAAATAATAATAACGAATCATTTTTTACAGATAATTAAGTTTACTGTCTCATTAAAATTTGTTTCTTTTTTAAACTTCTTAGTAATCAATATTTAGGAAACTTCCAAATAAAGAATATTTTTTGATAAATCTGTTTCATATGATCTTTTTATTACTATTTCATTACGTAAAGTTTTACCATGTTGTAATTATTCATAGAAATGTGCATGAAATGCTTATAATACCTGCCAAATGTATACACACAAATTCGCACAGATACACCATTTACTAAAAGTGTGTATATTCAGTTGTTTATTATAAGTACGCAAGGATAATGGGATAAAAAGCATTAATTAATTAATTAATTTTAGAAGAAAAATATTACAGAATTTGTTTTTTTAAATATTAAAAATCTTCTTTATTTATTATTTATTTTTTTGAGGCCACTTTGGACAATTGGTCAATCAATTTACAGTGTTCTTCGAAGTGCGCACTACCTTAGCCTTCCGGTTCTGCGAGTGCTTTTTAAGACGTTCTGATGTTTGATTCTGCATTTCGTCTGTAATCTCGCTGTGCGTGTTTTAGGTCATTTCTGAAAAGAAATTTGTGTGCATTGAGAATGTACTTTATTTCTGCCGTTTCGAAAGCGTCCTGGATCTTCAGTCCAATTTCTTCGAGATTCTTCTTAATTCTCTGACGTATTTTCAACAAGTTTTCTTTTCTAAATTCCTAGGAACCAGTTATTTCAGAGTTCGGCCTTCAGGAATTTTTCAGATATGGAAAAAAAGAGAAGTCCTTTTCTTCTTCAACGCGCTGATAATTGGGACGATTTCTCCGTATACGGTTTTGTTTGTGGGAATTCGTCAGACCCCATTCTTTTGGTAATTTTTGTTTAAACAGGTTCTGAAGATGCTGCGTTCTGTTTTAATTAGTTGGTCGATTTTAGCTTCATTTTTAATTTGAAAAAAAAATTTCACAGGCGTACAGTGCCGCTATTAGGACTGTCTTGTAGTGGTTAATTTTCCTTTATTATATTTAGAGAATAATAGAAACTTCAGCAAAATAATTTTTTTTTTTGTCTTCAGTCATTTGACTGGTTTGATGCAGCTCTCCAAGATTCCCTATCTAGTGCTAGTCGTTTCATTTCAGTATACCCTCTACTTCCTACATCCCTAACAATTTTTTTTACACATTCCAAACGTGGCCTGCCTACACAGTTTCCCCTCTACCTGTCCCTCCAACATTAAAGCGACTATTCCAGGATGCCTTAGTATGTGGCCTATAAGTCTGTCTCTTCTTTTAGCTATATTTTTCCAAATGCTTCTTTCATCATCTATTTGCCGCAATACCTCTTCATTTGTCACTTTATCTACCCGTCTGATTTTTAACATTCTCCTATAGTACCGCATTTCAAAAGCTTCTAATCTTTTCTTCTCAGATACTCCGATCGTCCAAGTTTCACTTCCATATAAAGCGACACTCCAAACATATACTTTCAAAAATCTTTTCCTGACATTTAAATTAATTTTTGATGTAAAAAAATTATATTTCTTACTGAAGGCTCGTTTTGCTTGTGCTATTCGGCATTTTATATCGCTCCTGCTTCGTCCATCTTTAGTAATTCTACTTCTCAAATAACAAAATTCTTCTACCTCCATAATCTTTACTCCTCCTATTTTCACATTCAGCGGTCCATCTTTGTTATTTCTACTACATTTCATTACTTTTGTTTTGTTCTTGTTTATTTTCATGCGATATTTCTTGCGTAGGACTTCATCTATGCCGTTCATTGTTTTTTCTAAATCATTTTTACTCTCGGCTATAATTTCATAATAAGTGATAAAAGCTGCATGAAATTTTATCTATTTACGGTGTTTTTTTTAAATTTTGTCACTTTTTATAGAAAAAAATGTGTTTGAAATTTATGTATTATAAACATATTGTATTTTCTTTAACCATAAATAATCTGATCAAGTTCTACTGTAGGTGTAATTTAAAAAAATTATTCTCTCATTATTATATTAATACGTTATTTCTTCTCTTTTTTCTTATTAACTTATTCTTGATTGATTTTCTGCAATAATGTGATATTTTTTTCAATAATAAACATTATAAACTCTTTGATAAATTACGGAGAGAAAAATTTAGGTGTAGAGGTTTCTCATCAATTAGTATCAGCGAAAATAATGTTTATTTGAATAAATAAATAATAATAATATGCTTTTAATAGTTAAATCTTAGAAAAAATCTCAGGCAGACAAAATTAAATAAAAAATATAAAAAAAGTTAAAAAAATGTTTTTTGTAATAAAAAAATTGCTGTTGATTTCTTTACGGTTAGTAAATATTAACTAATATTTAAAATAATTTTCATTAATTTAGATTGTAAATATATAAAATATTATTCAAATCACTTAATAATATTACATTAATAGCTCATTTCAGAAATATGCTCTTTCATTTATTAGAGAACAAAATGTACCAAACCTTTCTCTTAGGAGGATAAAGGAAACCCGTGCGTGTATAAAAGTATATTAATGCATGATATTTTTATATTTTAAATTAGAATATAGAAAATTTAGTTAATATTATTTAAAACAGTGGTTCCCAAACTTTTCCGAGTCGCGGCGCCCTTTTTCAATTAAAATTTTTTCATGGCGTCCTACCCTAAGTAAAAGTATGACTACTCACTCGTATGAGATAAAAATAAATAAAACTCGAGTATCTTTATTATTTTCTTATTTTATTAAAATTAAATTAATAATTACAAACGTCTTGGTTCAGTTAATTATGAAGCTTTTACAATATTTCGCGGCGATCTAGTGAAATGGCCGCAGTTCCCCGAGGCGCCACGGCGCACAGTTTGGGAATCACTGATTTAAAATAAAGAAATTCTATATTTATAAAATAAAATCCTTTTTATTTAATCTGTAAAAAATTGGCTTCAAGATCTTTTAAATTAATCAAAAAAGGTAAAATCCATTACAAAGCCCATCTTATTTTATAGAATAAAGTGTTGTGTTATTTTATACGTAAGTATAGTTATTGTTTGGTTTGATATAAATTGGTATTGTTAATTGTTTTTAGAATTAATGATTATTTTCATAAATATAAACATATGAAAACATTAAAATTTTTAAGAATAAATATTTACATAACAAACGTTAATATTTACGGATGTTAAAAAGATGTCCACCGGGCTAGTCTAGTTAATTTGTCCCAAATTTACCAATTTTTGAACAATGAGCTCATTTTCGAAGTCGAAAATTCTGAGGTTTAAATCGTAGTAAAATTTTGTTGCATTTTTGGAGATCTGAATACTATACAATAGTACTCTGGTGGTTTAACAAACCGCTCCTCTCAGGAACGGTCGGCTTAAATTATTACAAGACTACACCTCATTTACATGTCATACATATCAACTCCACCTCATTTTGCAGTGGCGGTGGCTTTTTAATCACTACTTGTACAAATTGCTCATTACAAATTACAAATTAGGAAAAAACATATGATCTACCGACACTTACTTGTATTTTAAAAGTGTTTTTAATTCTTGAAGGAGTTGTTAAGAGATATATTAAATATTAATATAAATAGCATTTTATTTATATTTCATTTATAAAAATAAAATAAAAAACTTTCAGAAACCACGATAATGTTGGATATTATTTATTCATTACATTCGTAATACTAGACGTGCTTAATTAATTATATGGTTATCTACTCTAAAGCAGATCTGTGACTATTTTCAGTCTACCCTGTTCCCAACAAAATCTTAAAATCCTTCCATTCCCTTTTAGATTATGTATAATTTTTACTCTTTTTAATTTTTTCTGCTGATCCTTCTTCCACTGTTATTCGTAAATATGAATACGTATTACATTATTTGCATTTAAATTCGATGATGATTATAACTAATTAAATTAATTGATCTAAACGTTTAAATTCTTTCATTATATTACCTAGAAAACTAATGATAATATATTTTGATGAATTTATAATTTTTTTTTGTTTCTTTGTTTATTTTTAAACAAAACTTTATCAATTCTTAGTGTAAGCTCTTTCTTTATTGGTAAAAATTTAAAATTGTTTTATAATATTAATGAAATATTATGTCGCAACAGTGAAAAAGTTTTGAAAATTTAAACTGAAAACATTAAAATATTTCAAATTTTAATGTAATTCCTTATTTTTTAGAAAAAATATTTATTTTCTTTATTCCAAAAAAAAAGATCGATGGAGTTTAATCTTAAGTGGTTTTTATTTTAACACTGGAACTCGTAAGGGAAATCTAGAATCAGTAATTTTCTTCAATTTTGATTGGGGTGATAGTTGAAAAGCAATACATAACCAAAGTTTTTTCAGCACGTAACATTTTATATTGTTCTTTTTTTATATTTATGAATGACCGGAAGTAATCTGAATTAAATTTTAGTATAAAGAAGAATTATATGCGATAGTATATATATATTCATATGTGCATGTTTTATGTTACTTTACTTGTGAATTTGTGTGGTTTATGTATGGTATATATGTATGTGTATACACGTTTAACAGGTATATGAGTGTGTGAGAGTTGATGTATAGTGGGAGGGTCGTATGTCTCCAGAGTGGTAATTTATTGGGCTGTACACTAGGTACCATGAAATTAGCATATTATTTTCATGCATCCAGCTGCTATTCTGACCGCATTTCACATAGTCTCTCTATACATAACCATTACTACAAGATAGATAAATGTATTTCTCTGAATACTGCACTGCATAGCGAACATTAAAATCTTAAATTCATTACTGATATATCACACTAATATACTTGTTTATTTTTTACGGTATATCTATTGCTCTTAAGATTTTTTTATCGCACAATAATAAATTGTATAACATAATATATGTAGGATAAATTATGAGAATTTTTTGATGTAATATTGTAGAATACCATTGTTATGGATACTTTTATTTGCCGCATAATGTTGTTGTTGGAAACAAATTGTTTTCAAAGGAAGAAAATAAATACAAAATGATACTATCGTTAACTGACAACTGACGCAGATTTAACAATTTTTATCTACATTAGTATACTTTAATAAATATAAAATCTCAAGGTAATACAATCAGATAATTTTTTTCATTTACTTTTTTATTTAATACTCTAAATTGTCTTTTTATTTTAGCCTTTTTAATTCTCACATAAATCCTGTAAAAAAACATTTTTAGAATATTTCATTTTCTGTTCTATTAATTATTTCTAATTCATAAAAAAACAAAATAAAATATATATATATATATATATATATATAGAGAGAGAGAGAGAGAGAGAGAGAGTGAGAGAAAGAAATGGTATTGATAAGTTGAAATTTTAATTTCATGGTCTTTTGAGAACCTTATCTCAAATTTTAATATCGGGGCCCTTTACACCCCGTAAGTGTTTGTGATTGTCCTTGTCTTTTATGTCTTAATGTTTATTGTGAAGTTTGTGTTTTTTTAAATAAAATGTAAGGGCCCTTTACACCTTACATATGACGATCCTGATGGAGATAATAATTTCTTTTAAAAAATGTTTTAAAAAATGAATTGTCTTTAGAACAATATTATTATAAAAATTACAGTGGTATATATCATATTTTAGAAAGAGAAACAGTTTAACCAGGAAGCTAGTTAGTTCTTCAATATATTTTAAAACTATCTGTTTACTTTTTTAAACCCAAATAGATAAATTACTAGTTAAATTATTAGATAAAATCTATTTTTGGGAAAGTTTTATATTTATTATTCCATTATTATTCTACTAGAGAAAAGAAGTGGTTAATTTAATAAAAAAAATAACGTATCTATAAATTATCAGAAACGAACAAAATTTCAAAGCATAAAAGAGTGATACTTGATATTGTCATATCATGACAATGCGCTTCAGCATAATTATTTGGTAAGCGTGGCTAAGAGCATATATGTATTAATTAATATTTTAAGTTTCAGTACTATATATTATTGTTTAATAATATTATTTTATTTTTAAAATTTTAAAACAGTATTCTTTTTTACACTCACATTTTGCGATAGGTTTAATAAAACTTTTGTAAAAGATCCATAATTTTTCTGTTATATATTCTTCAAACGTGATATTTTATGCTTAACTGTTATAAATATTGCCATTTGCAGTATCATCGCTGCCCACAATTGTCGTTTAATCGATATCGAATATACAATTAATCACTACTGCGGTGACACGTCTCACACTTTGTAATTACATAATCACGGCAGCAGTATGCATTATTATGGATAATGTTTACTGATTTAAAGATTGTTACTGGTTTATATCATGGCATGGCAATTACGTGACTATTCATCCTCTAACTGTCAATCTTATTTTATTTATAATATTCATTTCTTCTAAAACTCTTATATTCTACAACTAAAATATACAATACTAGGTTAATATTATATCTATGAAAAAAATTATTTCAACAGTTAAAATGTCTTCTGTAAATAAATTATTGCTTAGATTATTATTAACCCACCGGGTTAGTCTAGTAGTGAACGCGTCTTCCCAAATCAGCTGATTTGGAAGTCGAGTGTCCCAACGTTCAAGTCCTAGTAATAGTAAAGTCAGTTATTTTTACACGGAATTGAAAACTATATCGTGGATACCGGTTTTCTTTGGTGGTTGGGTTTCAATTAACCTCGCATCACAGGAGTGGTCGAACTGAGACTGTACAAGACTACACTTCATTTTCACTTATACATATCATCCTCTGAATTAATATCTAAAAGATAATTACCGGAAGCTAAACAGGAAAATATCAAAAAAAGAAGATTATTATTATTATTTTCATTTACATTATTTCAAGATTTATTTAAAATTATGTGATTGCATTTTTGGGCTAAATAAAAGAATATATAAAAGAATGTATACAAAATAAAATCTGATGTGGACAGCACATGACATTCTTGTACTCCTATTAAATTACTTATACACATTTTTTGCTGCACTTCATTTAAACTTATTTCATTTACTTTTATTCAAATACCATCCTAAAATTGTTTAATAAAGTGGACTGTTACACTATTGCTAAAATATTAGTTTTTTTTTTTTTAACATCATATATTTATACAATTATTAATTCAACAATCTTACCTGAAATATTAGGTTAGATTAAAAGTCCCTTTATTACTCTTTAAATAAATGTAAGTCTTAATCTATCTACCTAAAGATATGTTTTTTTAATATTATTATGACGTAACCATCAACAAAATGAAAACAAAAACGAAACAGGAGAAGGTTATTAAATTTTATAGCGATATTTATTATCAAGTAGAATTAAACAAATGCGTAAATAAAAATAATACGATTCTAAATTATAATTTTGAATAATTATTGAATAATCAGATGTTTCACCAAATCTAATGTGGTCACCACACGACTTCTTTGTTTTGCTATTAAATTACATACATACACACATTTTTAAAAGTCATAAAATTTTATTTGTGTTATAACCTCAAATTTTTTTTCATAATTTTTTTAATTATTATTATTGAATTAATGTTTATTGTAATTTTTGTTTTTTACAATCAGAGGTTAATAGTTATTAATAAAACAATATATTTATATTAAAAAAAAATGTCGGAAATGAACTCAGATATGAACCGATGTGCCTTGCCCTTGTAGATCTAAATATTTGATTAATTAAGATTTTATTTGGCTATAACTCTGGAACCAATAAAAATAAGTACCACTTATGATATATCGTTGAAAAGTTCTCAATAAGGGCTTATTATGCAGTTAAGAAAAAGTCCAAAATCCAAATACTTTGGATTTTGGGCTTTTTTGGACACTTTTGATACAGTTGATTGCAATCAAAGGAGGAGTTGCACAACAATATTTTACAAAAATCTTAATTCCAAAAATTTCAATATCCAACGGCTAATCGTTTTTGAGTTATTCGTGATGCATTCATACGTACAGACGTCACGCCGAAACTATTCAAAATGGATTCAGGAATGGTCAAAATGAATGCTTTTGTTGAAATCTGGAAACTGAATGCTTTCGCGATCACAATACTTCACATTAAACACTTTAAACACATTAATTTGCTAATTTTTCTATTTAATAATAAAATAACCCACCGGCTTGGTCTAGTGGTAAACTCGTGGTAAATCAACTGATTTCGAAATCGGAGATCTCAGGTTCAAATCAAAATAAAGGTAGTTTCTTTTATTCGGATTTGAATAATAAATTGTGGATCCTGGTTTTTTTTTGGTGGTTGAGTTTCAATAGACCACACTTCTCAGGAATGCTCGGCCTCTTCTTTTTTTTCTGTTTAGCCTCCGGAACCACCGTATAAGGTATTACTTCAGATGATGAATGATATGTATGAGTGTAAATGAAGTGTAGTCTTGTACAGTCTCAGGTCGACGATTCCTGAGATGTGTGGTTAATTGAAACCCAACCAACAAAGAACACCGGTATCCACAATCAAGTATTCAAATCCGTATAAAAGTAACTACTGCCTTTACTTGGATTTGAACCTTAGAACTCCCGACTTTGAAATCAGTTGATCTGCGATGACGAGTTGACAAACTCAAGCCGAGCGACGCTCGGCTTGAGTTTGTTCAAGTCTACACATTTACCAGTACAAAGGTATTAAACAAAAAAAAAAAGGTCTAAACAAAGGTTTTAAAAATGATAATAAAAAATAATAGGAAAATAATATTTCTCGGGTCATGGACATGTTAAAGTAATATTTTACCCTTTTTAATTGTAGTAATTACTGCAAGTAAACTTTACGTTATATTGTTCGTTCAAATTAAACTTCTCTCGCTTTAACACAGATATTTCTTTTCTTTAAATAAGAAAAAAAATAATTTGATCGAATGATAATATAATAGGGGATAATATATTTCATACAAATGTGTGTGTGTGTGTGTGTGTGTGTGTGTGTGTGTGTGTTAATTCTCAAATATAATATTTACGAGTTCCTCAACTGAAGTTGTAATTTTTCTTTTTTTTTTAATTACACCTCTCGTGAAGGACCAGCGAAATGTTTGGAATGGTTTGCCAAATATTTAATAAAGCCTAATGTGTGTAGTCAGGAAGCTAACTCTGCTGTATATTTTAAAATCATATCTGTTTAATTTAAACCCAGATAGATAAGTTACTAATTAAATTATTAAATGGGATTTATTTTGGGAAACTTTTATTATTATTATTATTATTCTACAGAAAAAAATTGTTAATTATATCAAATAAAACATTGATTTATCAATAAATTATCAAAACTTAACAAAATTAATAAGCGTAAAAAATAATACTTGATATCGTATGATGACAATACTCTTCACAATAATTATGTAGTAAGCCTTATGCGTCTTAAGCCAATTGTTTGATATGGTTTTGCCATTTATTTTGATTATTATGTTGATAGTAGTTTGCAAAATTATGTGTTCTATATATTTTTTTTTCGATTTAGTCCACCTATGGAGTGTGTAAACAATTTTAAGTAATATTTTTACTTCTGTAATTTTTCATTTTTCATGAATGGAGCTGTTAACTCTTCTCAGACCTCGCTAAGTTACGGCCGCTTGTTTTATTAGTTCTTGAAACCCAGTCATATTTTTGACTTTGTCTCAAAATTTGTTCCATTCTTGTGTTTCTTCACGGGTGGTATTATTTCTTGCATACCTTTACGGATATCATCGATCCATCTATTGTTATTTTGAATTTTGATTATGAGTACACCATTTGCGAGTCTTATGTCATTCATGCGACAAATGTGGCAAAAGAACTGGATTTTGCGTTCCTTTCAGATTTATTTATTGTTTTAATATTTAATATACATTTATTAATATATTTTATTACACATATATAATCACAATATTCCAATGCACACCTATAAATATCTTCTGTTACATACACATAAGCCGCCCTGGAATTTGTAGGAGGTTTATAAAACCTGTTGATGAACCAGGAAATAGAATTAAAAATAAAAAAAAATATTATGATCATACCCTGAAAATATTATATAGATCAGTTTATATCACAAGTCCATATAACTCCAAAATGAACCAGATAAAAATACTTCTTATATAATTTGTGACAAGCGTAAAATAAATCTTTTTTTCTTATGTAATTCTATTTACTTATTAATAGTCACCTATGCAATTTATAGTATCTATATTTTTATTTTTATTTACCTATTTAAATTGTTTGGTAGGTTATTAAACATTTTTGTAGGATTGTAAAAGTGCCTTTTTTACCACTTCCAGTTCTTTGTTGTTGACTCGACGATTCTCTCTTGACGTTAACCCAATAGTAGTGTCGTAGAAATTGCGATCGGAGTCAGACCTTTTCAGTGAATGGCTAGTCAAATGAAACGTACATTTTAACACTGCAATGTCGAGCCATCTGACTTTTGCGATGAGCAAGGGAGTTTGCCTACGAGTCTCCTATATGGAGTTCACATTCCCAATTTGGACAACTTATGATACGTAGGTCTTCATATGGACCAGCGTCTGACATGGAAAGATCATGTGAGAGTGAAGAGGAAATAATCATTTTTGAATTTTTTTCTAGGAAGGAGGTCCATATTGTCGTTAAGTGAAAAGCTTTTACTGTATAAAGAGTTTTTAAAGTCAATATGGGCCTACGCGATACAAATTTGGGGTACGGTATACAACTTTGGGAAGGCATCCAGTGATGTATCCCTTTCATGTCATTGTTACTCTGTTCAATTTGCTTTCCAGTTTCATTGTTCAGGAAATTGATTTTAAATAAAGCAATATACAAAAGAAAAACTTCGAGACTAAGCAGGTTAAAGCAATAGATTTGCTTCTTATTTTCCTACTAGATAAGTTACGAATTTGATTCAAATTATCGTAGTTGTACAATAAAATTCGTAAATTATAAGTATGTAATTATATGTATTATAGGTATTATTTTATACCATTTTTATGTCACTATTATCGTTTTGCTTAAATATTGTTCTTAAAATCCTTTTACAGTTTAATATAAACAGAATTTTAATATGTGTGCTAACGCATTATTGAAATCAGGTCCCCATGATGTAACGCCAGAACTGGCAATACCATTAAAAAGCCCATAATTTAAAGTAAATAAAGCTGTAGTATTTAACAGTTTATAAAGTTTTACAAAGATTAACAAAAGATATCTCGTTTTTATCGCTGTGATGCTTCATATTTTGTCCATTTTAAGGACATATCGTTAATTAGTTTAATTTTAATTTAATTTGATTATATTTAATTAACCCTAAATTTGGTGCAAGTAACACTTTTTATAGGTTTATTAGAAATTCTTGTCATTCAAAATTGGATATGTATCTAATTGATTTATAAAAGAAATATATATATATTAGATAAAACTACATACATGGATGTTTGTATCATTCCAAATGTTTTCAGAACACAAAGAAATAATTTCATCTGTCTAAGAAAAGACAACATTTCACTAGGTAAATCTATAGATGGTTAATAAATATTAAAAATAATAATGGCCAAGTATTGTACCTGAGGCACTCCGATATTCGTAATTCTAAAGTCACTTTTCATTTTATTAATTTTAACTACTTCAGATCAATCAGTTAAATAACTTTCTAGAGAATTTAAACCTCTCAACCCGTATATTAACTTTGCCAATAAAATTCTATGGTTTACAGTATCAAAAGCCTCAGCCAAGTCAAGGAACTTCGCGTTTACCGGCTTATACTCGTCTAGTTTACTGTAATGCAGTCAGTTACTTGAGCAGGGCTTCATTACAGCCTACTCTTTTACGAAATCCATACTACCGTGTAGATACTGTCTGTTGTTTAGTAAAAAAAGTTTATTTAGTTTATTAAACAATATTTTTTCGAAACTTTTCGTAAAATTAGATTCGAATAATATTGGTCTGTAATTAGATATATATTATCTTCGGCCCCAGGTTTATGAATCTGAATGACTTCTGCAGTTTTGAAATGAGACGGACAACAACAATTTTGAATGCATTTACTGAAAATACCAGCTAGTGAATAACAAACAACTTTTTAATTTTTTTTTAATAATGCTTGAATGTACACTATATGTACAAAACTCATATCGATGACTTTTTCATAGTGTGTGTATAGTTCTGTGCTGATTCGGAGTCTGTAGTTATCATTGGCTTTTCTAGGCCGTCGAATTTTCTTGAGGATCATATTTTCATTTCGATCAAGTAACTGAGTATAAGTACTTGACCGTCGCTGCTGTGAATCGGTAACTAGGCCCCTTACAGTTGACACATTCATAGACTGTATGTTATCAAGTGCAGAGAGGTTTAGTGCGGTAACTGACTGTGACACGGATACTCCAGCACAAAGCCAGGGGTGGATAGGATGTCGAGGGGTTGAGGGACAGCCCCCTGCGGAGCTGCCGTTCGTCTGTGCTAGCACGGATGGGCGGCAGTGATGAGGCACTGGGACTCTGTCATCCCTTCGCGACCCGGTGAGAATTCCTTGCACATGGTGCTCTTACTATCAAGACCGAGTTCGGGCTTCTCGGGTAGGGTCCAGGAACGACACAGTCGGGCTTGGATACCCCGCCATAGGGGTTAGAGGCAGGTAATGAAAAGATCTAATCGGTGGCCTGACCTGTCGAACTAGACTTATGGCGAGCGGACGGGTAAGCTCGTTTGAGTAGACAACGCCTTTGGCTGTGCATTGCTTTGTTGTGAATCCAGTCAGGGAGATACGGTGAAAAAAAAAGAAAAATACTTGGGTATCGCATTTTGTTAGTGGTCCCAGGAATTCTGCTCTATACAAAGATTTGGATCAAATGACGGTCTTGTAGTACCAGATCTTGGTGTGAATGGAGATGCATTTTTATTGCAAATCATTTGGGTATGCCCGAAATGGGTACCAGTTCATTGCATCATTGCCAAATGGGTGCCTTTCGTTCATTGCATCTTTTTTAAGAGACGCCTGATGGTGAAGTAATTGAATATATATTTAATTATAAGTAAAATACTATTACATTTTTATTAGTTAAGTTAATTTTTAACAAGAGTTAATTTCAGTTTATTTTCTTATATTTAAGTAAAGTATGTAATAATTTACCATTAGATTTTTTTTTGTTTATTTATTTTTATTTTTTGCATTAAATTTAATAATGTTGTAAATTAAAGGAAGTTTTTGAATAATTTACCTTATAAATATTCATTTGCATGAAGTCAAAATTTCATAAAAGAAAACAAACACAACCAGATAATTATTTGCCCGTTTGTAAATATGTGTTTGTATACTCGTTTGTTTGTTTGTTTGTTCGTATAGATAATAACCGTAATATTGCTTGTGTAAGTTATTAATTTATGCAACCAGAATTGTGTATACTGTCTGTCACGTTTATTGTATATAGTTGGTTATATGTGTTGATTATTTTGCATAGTTGATTGATATTTTTTTATGAATAGTAATGATTTTTATTCTGTTTTGAATGAACTTTGGTTATTTATTTCTTTCGTCACAATGTTTTTCATTTATAGGTGTACAGTTAAACAAAACTTATATAATTGAATTCTGTTCATTTACCTGATTTCTATTTAGGTGTAACATCGTACTGACCTTATCATTTTTTATGTAACTTGCCAAGCAATTTGCTGTTAGCTTGGATTGAAAATTAGATTCTTCTAGTAAATGAAAGTAATTATTCTTTTAAAAAATTAATTTTAAACTTTAAAAATGGCATTGATTACTCAACCTATTTTAAATTTACTCTTTACCTATTTTATTTGATTTGCTTTAACATTTAAACAAGATTTTCAATATGATTAGAAGATCAAAATCAACAAAAATATTTCTATATATTTCAACCAAATTCACGTGAAATATTTAAAAACCTTTTCATTAGCTTCTTCTATTTTTTTATTTTAAAAATTTAAATCTTTGTAAATATTTATGATTATTTAATAATCGAAATGCCATCTATTTTTTTTTATTTTAAAAGTTTTATAACTACATTTTGAGCATTTTGTATTAGCTAGATTTATATAAATATCCATTTACCATAGTTATGTCTTTGCATTCTTCGTTCTTTATATTCAAAGTTGTATTCCAGTAACAATATATAGCTTCCCATAGCCGTGTATTTGACCCTGTAATCACAGTAACAAAAATAGTGTACTAAATTTGTGATAGGTATTTAAATTCTTTAAGTATTTTGAATTTAGTAGAAATAAATTTTTTTCTGGTTCAACCTAAAGAATCATATTACCTCAAAGGATAGAAAACGAAATTTTGCAAAATTAATATGTTTCCTGGCATCACAGCTCCTTGATTTATGCTGCAAGAAGGAAATTAGGCTAATCAGTCAAAAAAACGGGTAAGGGTTTTTTTAATTTCTTCATGTTTCCTGACCCAAGGGACCCCAAAAAACAGTAAAAAAGAGTTAACAGTAACAGTAAAAATAGGTACAGTAACACGTACGACCGTATCCCCTATTAGGTTGTGCATACGTATACATTTACGTATGTACGTGTGTTGGGATCCAACACACGGATTCAAACACAGTTTGAATCTATTTGATTGGATAAACCAAATTTGATGAAGGTTTGTACAGAGACTACTGGGTACAGAGCAAGATTTTGTAAACTTTTGGGATCAATATCTCTTGCTGATGGGGTAGGTAGTTTGTGGGGTATGTTTTCTCAAAATTTTGCAAACGTAACCAAATTTTTATTAAGCTCAATAAATATGTATGCACTTATCTTACCATTTAAAAAAAGTCTCAAAAATCAAAAAAAGCTAGCTTTTTATTTATTGCATACTTTTTAACAATTTTTTTTTTTGTCTTCCTAGGCGTAATAGTAGTGCAAATGATGAAAAAAAAAATTGGGGAGATAATTTGGGTAGGGGAGCCGATCAAAAGTAAAAAATATCGACTTTTCTTAATTTTTAAAAAAAAACTTTTTCTGGTTTATTTAAACTTATTTCATATGTAACTATTTTTTCATTGTATAAGAATAAATAAACAATGAAAGGAAAGTATTGCAGTTTTTTTATCAGCTTTTTCTTTAATCAGATTTCTAGAAAAATATATAAATTTTTATTGTTCAGTTGATTCTATAATTTATTAGTTAATTTAAATAACTTTTTTGGAATATTATAGTGTTTAAATAAAAGATCTTTAAAGAAAAGTTATATTATAATCATAAATTAAAAAGCATATTAATTTTCTTTTTATTATTATTTTCAAATATTAGTTATATAGGTTTACGATAGAATAGAGCTTTCTTGGATGAAAAAAATTTAAACACAGTAAATTACTTCTTTTAGTATCATCAAATCACATAAATGTAACAGTTAAATTAAATTTGTTTGCTTCCACTTTTTCCCTTTTATAGCCTCTGTATATGTATTATATATACCCGCAATCCATACGGTTGTTCACATTCGCTTAGCATGCGGTACTTTATTATTATTATTTTTTTTTTTTGTACGACAGAAAGTCAATGGAAATAAGTTATCACTTTCAGGCATTCATTGGCCAGCAACCCATTACTGGCAATCCAGACCGTGTTTTATTCCACTTTTGTGTTACTCCAAATGGTCATCGATCTATTCCCACCATGGGAAAGTTTCAGGTGTAAGTTCTACGCCTCCCACCACCTAAACGTTATCCCTATTTTGACTCCCCTCTCTAACGACCACTCTTCTTCACCGTTCTTGCACTCTACTAAATTTACCCAGTCAACCCCTCAGTCAACTAACAAAAACACTGGCGCTAAACAAAATACGTTTTACCTACATTGAGCTAATACTGCATGCATTTCCTGAATCAGCACACAAACAGATTCTGTAGTTAAAATATTTGCTTATGTACGTACTAGTATTATACGTTGGTCGAACAAGAGAATTTTTTTTATGAGAATTATAATGTTGTTTACACCTAATTTAAATTATATGACTATATTAAAACAAAATTAGACCTTTACTCATACAGCTTTAGAATTTCTTCGAACTTTCACTAATCTTAAATTTATTTTAAACTGTTATCCACGAATTAATCCGTTGAAGAGAAATTCACGATGAGAAACTAAAATATCCGTAAATTAACAGTTTGAAACTACTGATCTAAAATGTTAAAGAATTTTAATAAATGTCCTTACAAATCATTGCATTGTAATCAAAGCAGATAGTAAATGTATCTTTATAAAGCAGATTATATTTCAAAATAAGTTTAGAGTAAATAGTCAAAATTGTTACTGTATTTATTACTTTTATAGGAGATATTTTCATACTCTGAATCCTTAAATTTTTTAGAAAACATAACCTGAAAAAAATTCCTCACAAAATTTTCTTTGTTTCGTATACAGAATTTCTATTTGATGACAACATTCCACTGGTTAGTTTCTATATTAAAAGTTTTTTTTTTGTTGAAATATGTTAGATTCAACAAAATGAAAACTGCCCAATTTTATAGAATAAAAATAAAAGAATTATTTGACGATTAGTCATTAATCTAAATAAAGTAGTAAAATCCCTCTTTGTAAAATAAAATAGGAAAAACAGGTAGTAAATATTTATTCATTAAGAAAATTATTGTTTATTTTTAAGGATTCGGTAAATCAAAATTTTCTTTTATAAATATTTTAAAAAATATTATAAAAATTGCACGACAGCGCAATGTTAAAAACCTGAAGAGGCTTGAGAATCATGTAAACCACTTTACAATTAATCTACTCGATAACAGCATAGATGTCCGACGGTTGCCCATGTACTCGACTTGGGTCTGTGTAACAGTTTGGAATCTAACACCGTCAAGTTTAGTGGTATCGTATCTAATTTCTTGTTACTTCTCTTTCTTTTTCTTATTTAGCTGTTATTAATGTTTGTTTTTTGGACTATATGGTGCTGAAATTATTGGTTTGTAATTTATGACTGAGCTTGAAATTTCATATTTGACTTTAAGTTTGCTTATAACTGTTTATTGTGTGTTATTTATTTTGGGGGTTCCTTAAGGACCTTCTTATTACGTGCTTTTGTCAGGAAACTTACTTATGGATCCGCAGGAGAGCCGATTGTAATTATAATTGTTATTGAGCAAAAAAAAAAAAATATATATTTTAACAAAGAATTATAGCAAGTTAAAAACTAGCAAAATGAAATCAATATAACTAATGTTTTTTTTTTTTTTAAACTTAATGAATCTTGTAAAGTGTGCTCTAATAACTTAAAAATAATATAAAATATAAAAATAACAAAAGTAAAGAATAAAAAAAAAAACTAATAACTTGATATTTAATAAAGATTAAATTTTTAAAAATTGTATTAATTGCATTCAAGTTTTTTTCTGTAGTTATATTGCATTATTATAAATAAAAGTCAATTACAATACTCAGCTTAAATTGTAGGCCACTCTGTAGCCAATAATATTTGAGGAATTAGTTATCAGTATTAACATATTAGAAATGAATTTGTGAAACTTATAAAAAAAAAATATTCGAACTTCTTTATATATCAAATTTTATACAGAAAAAAAGTTTAAAAAAATCATTGTGATATATACTGGTTTTCATGATCGATACAATGTAACGGGTATTTCATCTTGTATAATAAAATATTTTATGTTTTATAAAGTTAGTGTAAATGATGGCAAAATTATTAAAATTGGTTTTTAATCCTTTGAAATGTATTAATTTTAACATAAATCATAAATTAGAGAAACCAATAGTTGAAAAAATCTAGAAATTTACATATTTGATTTCGGTGTAAATATATTATCTGATAGTAAGCATCATAATTACGAATATTTTTAAATGACTTATTAATTGTTAAAATCTTCTTTTGTAATTTTTAAAGACTTTATTCTATTCAGATTTAATAATAATACTTTTATAGAGATATGGAAATCTGTTAATAAAGGGACGATTGAATTAATGAAATTATTAATATATCTATAAAATTATTATCATATATGGATTTTGAATATATCAAAGATATATTACATAAAAAAGAAAAAAAAAAAACAGAATATTTCTGATGTATTACTTGGTTCCCATAGGAAGAAAAATGATTGTTTCAAGTATAGTGAGTTTAAGCATAAAAAAAAAAAAACAATTAAATTCTCATTCTTTTTCTCAGCTGTCTACTGGCTAGTTTGTAGTTAGATTGTGTTAGACGATATAATTTTCAAATGTATATTCATAATGCTGGATTGGTTGCTTGCATTTTAATATCCATCGTTCTTATTTTTAAACTTAACCGTCAATTGCTTGTACCGTCATATTCGTTCAAAGTAGATTTTCTTTTTAAATTTCTAACATTTTTCTCGTGACCGATCACTGACTGCCTGGAATCTTTTCCTGATAAAACAACATCTTAGCCAAAAGCATGTTCCTACAAAAGAATTCCAACCAATTAACAGTGAATTATGAATTAAAATTATAGACATTCTCGGAACATGAGTTAGCAATAAAATTTGAAGATATTGAACAAAAAGAAGCTATTCCGAAAATTCATTCCAGTCTACTGTTTGATAATTTCTATAATCTTTTTAAAAATATTTATCTCTTTAAGTCTGACTTTTTACAAAGAAACCATTGATATAGATGTCTGGGAAGAAGTCATCTCGATTTAAAGATAGGTTTTAAATTATCTTTCGTTTATATTACCTTCTAAACAAACATTTTTTCGTAGTACTTTAGAAAATAGCTGTGGGAAACAAAAATGAACAGATTTGGACGATCAGTTGAAATATACTCATAAAATTTCATCATAAATATAACTTTTTTAGATTTTCTTAAGAATTTTTTTATTTAGGATAAATATTTACATCTGAATAGAGAGATAGAAGTCCTTGTAGTAATTTTATCTTCGAAAATCAATAAATCGTAATTTAATTAACTTAAAATAGATTTTAAATTCTGTTAGATAAATAGTAGAATTTTCCCATCTGTTTTCTTATTTAAATACAGAAATAACTATTTCATTAAAGTTTTATTCGGAATGTAATAGAAAATACCGTTGTTTAATGGAAACGATAAAGTTTTATTAGTTTGTTAGTTAACTAAATAAAGCAATTATTTTTTCCTCAGCTATCGAAATATTTTCAGACTTTATGTCAACTTGCGATAAGCTAGAATATTTAATAAAATATTTTATTTTTCTTAATCATTATATATTTATACGTATTCTTAAAATGTCGTTGATTACCACCAATACGTCACCAAATGTGTCATTTTGAAATGATTTTTTATTCAATTGGAGTTAAATTTTTGTTCATACAAAATAGAAGCAACCTACGGACCATCATTTTAAATATTATTATTTCATTAGATTTGAATTATGAGGAAAAATGATTAATTTTTCATTCTACGTGTTTTCGTACAAAAACAAAATAAAATGAGGAGAAATAAAATTATATATGGTTAGAGAAAAAAGTCTCATTTGACATAATTGCCGACTATTTGGAATTTATTATTGGGTAATATTATATCAGGTTCAAAAAAAATTCTTAAAATCATATTAGCCGATTATATTTTAACGACATATATGGTTTTCTGTATATGTTAACCAATTTAACTATTCAGAAATAGGATTTGGAAATATTAGGAGGTTGTTACCTTATATTTTTATTCTATTTTGATAAGGATTAAGAAAATTGCAAGCATGATCTCGAAATTAAAATTACTTTACAAAGTAAAACCTTCATCATTAACAAATGAAATAATAGACAAAATAAATAATTAGTAATTTTCCATTTTTTAGCTCACCTGCTACTCTTCTTTTTCTGTTTAGCATCCAGAATCATCTAAAGGGATGAACCACTTCAAAGGATAATTATGTATGAATGTAAACAAAGTGTAGTCTTGTACCGTCTCAGGTCGACCATTTCTGAGACGTGTGGTTAATTAAACCCCAATCACTAAAGAACACTGGTATCCACGATCTAGAATTGAAATTCGTATAAAAGTCTTTACTATGATATGAACCTTAGAACTCTTGACTTCGAAATCAGTTGATTTACGATGACGAGTTCATCACTAGACCTACCCGGTGTGTAATCTGCTACGTAAACAAATTGTGTCGTCTGGTGATACGTTACCTTACTCAAAAACATTTTCTTTGAGTCCTCAAATTTTGATCAATCCTGAGTTATTTTCTGTAGATTTTTCACCAGTTTGATTAAATATTTCTTAATATTTAGAAAGACGGATTATCTGGATAATAATCGATTAGATCAGAACTTGATATTTTTTTTTTTTGGTAGCTTTAATACTGGTAAATGGGACTAAATTACCAGATTTGTTTTTATAAAAAGGATTATAATTTATTTTATTAATTTTGATAAAAAAATAACTTCTTAAAGTAATTTATAACAAAGGATTTATATTTGACAGAGATTGCTTGTATTTTGATTTATTGTTCAAATTTCATTTATGATCTCTATCGTTGTTTGATTGATATGGAGTAATGTTTTGAATTATTATAACCTTTTTAACTGTTTATAAGTAATTCATATAGATTTTTGCAAAACATATTTCCTGTTTGTGTTTTGTGAATGGTTATGTTATGTTTGTATTTGTGTGGTTTTGTTGTGATGAGGTGGTAAGCTCCCTGGATTGTGTTTATGTTGGATGACCGCTTTTATTTGTTCTTAGTGGTGCGTGAATAATTTATCATTCCATCACATATAGCTTTATAGTGATAATATAGTTCATCATAATCAAAACTGTTTTCGAAAGTAGTAACTAATTTCATCTTATACTCAACACATTTTTCTATAATCATGAATTAGTTAATTTAAGAGAATTTCATTATGTGTGTTTAATAAATATTCAATCAATTTTTTATTTTTAAGAATTATTTAGGTTTTGAATATATTAGGAAATTTTATGTAGATATTTTTTATCTCTTAAAGTTCTAGCTCTTGTATTACTTTAATGAAAAAAGAAATTTAATACAAATTACCATAAATACATCGTTAACTAAACATCGATTAAGTTTTTTGTCTTAAAACTCGAAAATTCGCCTCAACTTGATTACAAAAACAATTCGACTATAAATTGAATTAAACGTTTAAAATTATACAAATTATTTAAACTACTTTATTGTAAGTTATTCCATATCAGTTTACATTAAATTGGCGAATATCCAGCCCCACCCACTTATTTAAATAAATTACGTTTACTTCATTGGTTTTGTCTCCTATAATTAAATGCAGAATGTAAAGTAGAATGCTTTTTATCATTATCGAAAACTATTAGTTGATTATATACTGTATAAATGTCTGAATTAACAGTTCAAAATGTGCAACTGGTATATAGGTCAAATATACTGTACTTCGTATTTTGAAATTCATGTTTCAATTTTGATCAGATATTCTAATATGTTACTTACAAATAACCATGTAAGTGTTAAAAATACACATATAATCTTTTCACAATCTTTTAAAAGTAATTTTAAAGCAAAAATAAGAGTTCTATAATTAATGTATTGTTGAATTATCAAACCTGTTATTGAAACACCTTGGAATAATATTGTCGTTTTTGTTATTTTTATTTCAATTCTTTAATAAAAGTGAATAAATGTAGTTATAAGTTTTCCTTTCCTCTCAGTTTGAATGAATCGCGTTCTTAGCCTTTTGTAACAAGACTAGTGAACTAGACTACGAAGATTGTTTAAGACCATTACTATGATGAAGTATATGGAAAGAAGAATAATGAACAATCTGTAAAAATTAGTCACCACAATAGTAGCAAAAGATAAAGTTAGGTAAGATATATTCTAACAAGAAGACAAGGATATAACTAAGACTACAAAGTTTGAAATTTTCTCTTTTGAAATAAAAAAGTATAAAATTTTAGATTAAAATGTTTTTTTAACAGAAAACATTATGAAGGACATAGATTTATTGTAGAAGAGAAGTTCAGTTTGAAAGTAACGAATAGTTGAACAAAGGTAATGAAATATAACAAAAACGAGGAAATAAACATTAAGATAGAAGGAAAAATTATTTACTAGAAGCTAAAACCATTGCTATTTAGCAGGGGAGATTCAGAGGTACTTGAAATAAAATGTACAGAACAGGCAGGGAAAGCTTTTACAAAGAAAATTATTCAGCTCGTTCAAATGTGCTTGGAAGAAAGAATTATTAGAATAATCTTAATAATAAGAATGAGGAAAGTATCAATTTATGATAGTGAAACACGCACAATAGGAAAAACAAAAAGAAGAATAAAAATATTTAAAGAATAGGGTTACATAAGTAATGAAATGTAGTAGAAATAACAAAGATGGACCACTGAATGTGAAAATAGTAGGAGTAAAGATTATGAAGGTAGAAGAATTTTGTTATTTCACACACACGTGCGGGCGCACACACACTCTCTCTCTCTCTCTATATATATATATATATATATATATATATATACACAAATAACCAATATAACGTAAATAAAATTTATGTATACTCGTGTGTGTGTGTGTGTATATATATATATATATATATATATGTACAATATCAATAGTGTGATATTGTGTGCTTAAAATATATGAATTTTACTTTGTTTGTGTAATTTGTAGTTGCACAATCCTGTTACTGTTGCAGTAGTTAAGGCCTATAATAACAGCTATTTTAGTATTAATATGGCTTCTGTATCTCTTGGCTTCGTACATTATGTTCAAAATAACCCTTACTAAGCCTTACCTATTCATATAAGCTCATCAAGTTAAAATATGATGTAACTTAGTGTATACAATGAGGTCACTTTTCTTAACCTTACACTTTTGCTGACTCTTTTACGATAAAAATTTCAATTTAATTTTTTTCTTGTATTTTTAATTTAAGGAATATTATTTCTTTAATTTCACATAGATATATATTTTTTTATCAACCTAAAGGCAAATGGAATTTTACTATATCTGTAGCTGTTTTACCAAAAAAAAATATGCACGAATCTTTCTTAATTTTTGATAATTTATGTTTTACAAAAAGGTTATAAATAAACTTCTTTAAATTACGATGTACCTACATTTAATAAAACATAGTTTTTTATAATATAATTGTTTGTTTTTTATCTTAAATTTTTCAATTTGTTTTTAAAAACAGTCAAAAAATATTTAATATGTAAACCCTTAAAAGCTACGTTTGAAATTTCATAGTGAAAATCAATTTTCAAAATTTGTACCAAATTAAAATTAGATTAATAATTTTTATATAGTCTATATATAATATATTTTAATGTAAATTATAACCACTAGTATTTTAATTTTTAAAAATGTAGCACAAATGTAGTTATCATTTTCTAAAAATTAAACTAATTTAAATGTAATTAACATTATTTAAAAATTCTGTACTCATTTATCCTGAGTACAGATCACATTATACGTACATTTAACATTATTTACCTGAAAAATATATTCAGAGAAACATTTAGAACGCAACTTTTTCAGTGTTGTGTTTTTCATGTTGAAAAGTTAATTTTTTCCTCTTTGTCTTTTACTAGCACTAAGTAGTACTGAAGCTTGCAGTTTAAACCTAATATATTTTTTTCTCGTTTTTAAAGTAATTTTTCAAAATATATATTACTGTTTTGAAAAATATGAATTGTTTGATATGAATTAGTTGATATTTTATTTGTCAGTATCACCACCACCCTCTTTAAATTTTTTGATTTATATGAGCTTAACTGCGTGCAGAATTTTAACTTGATGTCTTTAACAATAGTTATTATCCAAACAATTTAAGAAAAATTAATTTAAAAAGAATATACGAATTATTATTATTATTACAATCAAGAAAACTAAGCTTTTCAGAAATTCCAAACATAACCAATATTCAAAATATCTGATTCAATGTATACCGAATACAGAACAGTAATTAAAGCATAACAATAATAAGAATTAAACACACAATCATTGAGATTTGTGTATTTAATTGTTTTGCACTAAAATATCATTGATATGTTTTAGTGCAAACGACGTTCTTTCTAAATAAAATGATTTTTGAAGCAAATAATAATGATTATTTTACAATCATTTTTTGCTGTCAACTGATGCGGACAATGAAATTTTAAAAATATTCAAACTAATCTGTAAAAGAGGTAATGGACATTTTTAAAACATAGTTTTAATGTATACGTAACCGGACGTTGTCGATTAAGAATAGTTAGAGATTATATAAATATATCTTTACTGTATTGCTCCATAAAAAGCACTTAAAACAGAAGCTTTTTGAAGAAGTATCTCAGGGAAAAATGTAATGGTGTTTTGCAAGTTTTATAACAATTATTTTTCTTCTTATGTAAAATTCGAATTTTCAGATATCAAGTAATTAGGAGAAGGACAGCCTACTCTAGTTGCTTTCAGTATTGTCTGTAGACGTAGAAACAATCCATTCTCATCTACGCAAGGCTGTAATCTATATAGGCATTTCAGTGAAAATCATTTTGAGATAATTTGTCACTACACGATTCGGCAAAGGTCTCTCTATCCTTTCTTTGTACGACCCTAAATAAAATTTATTTTTTATCTTCTTCTAGACAAAAGTTTTAGTTTTAAAATTATTTTAGTTCTTTATCAACTAATTGAAATCTCTATTTATATTTTATTTTGCACAGAGAATAGATTAGTTTTATTATAATTAGGTTGTAATTAGGCACTGTTAATTTTTTTCTTTAAAAACAACTAATTAGCTAAATAATTATAAAAATAATTTTTTATGAATATGAAAATCCATGAATTTATTTAAAATTATAAATTAAAATAACTTCTAAAGGAGAATCAAAGTATTGATTTAAAACAAAAGATGGAAGTAAAATTTCTTAAATGTATAAAATTTAATCATTATTTTTTAAAACACAAAGTTATTGAATAACCGATATTTTACTAGTTTAATAAGAAATTGAACTGTTTTTGTAGCTACACATTTATCTCTTTCCGTTTAATCTTCAGGTTTTTCGCTAAACTTATTTTATCAGATACATTTAATTGATTTTGAAATGTAAACGTAAATCTGATAATAAATTTTGAACCTGTTGAAATAAGGAATTAAGTTTATAACAAGTATTTCTGAATTTTATAAACTATTTACTGCGAGGTAAAAAAAAGAGGTTATTTGCATCTTAAAAGCTGTTAATGAAATCCAGCTTTGTACTTACGATACTTCAATTATCAATCTTACGTCATTGGAACAGTAAATATATCTGTTTGTTTGTCCGTAAGCAGTTTTATTAACTAAATTAAAAAAAAAGACACAAAAAAAACTTTTTCTAAAAAACAAACTATCAGATTCAACTGAATTGAACAGTAAAGATA
Source organism: Lycorma delicatula (assembly GCF_047948215.1). NCBI lineage: Eukaryota > Metazoa > Arthropoda > Insecta > Hemiptera > Fulgoridae > Lycorma > Lycorma delicatula. The sequence continues at coordinate 14,817,604 of NC_134463.1, read as the reverse complement.
CTTATTGTAAATAAATATAAACCAAAATCCGCACCATCAAATATAATCAAGAATGAGTGATTCTACAGGTCGTCAGAATGAAGGAATTTCCAGGAATAAACTTATACTCAAAGCCGATAATAAGAAAAAGTAATGAAGGATGAAGAAAAGGAATTGGTGATAGAAAGGATTATTTAACCTCGGATGAACTACAATAAAAGTCAAACGACCCCAAACAGTAGGCAGGCAGCTTACCAATGTTTCCGAAGACAGTGAGGTTAGATATCACCTACAGTTTCTCAGATGAAAGCACTTTTAAATATAAAAGATTTATTTATAAACGACTTTGCCTTTAGTAGTTAAAATATACTCTGCAACAGAAAATTATGTTCCTTCAAAAACAAACGAATCAACTGAAAATAGGCGCTATAATTTTTAAATGCAGTACTAATCAATTACGGTATTGTATGGGGAAAAATATCCAACGCTTGACCCAGAACTTGGAAGTTATATGGAAAAAATGAAATAAATTCTTTTTCACGTAACATTCAGTATGGTAACTCCAAGAATTTTTTGTGAAATTTTTTTTATTTTTTAACAGTTCAAATACTACTACTAAAGCATTTTATACAATTCTTTTGTTGCATTATTAAATTTTTTCTGTGTTAAAAGATAAATGTTCAGTGGTAAATTCTGCTTGAAAATTCTTTTTATTATCTGAAAAATTAGGGTTATTTTCATACAGTAAATTCTAGAAATGTGGAAGCACATTCAAGTATAGGCTTGAATTTGCCGGTGTTCTTTGATGGTTAGTTTTCAATTAACCACATATATCAGGAACGGTCGAACTGAGACTGTAAAAGACTACACTTCATTTACATTCATACATATCATCCTCATTCATTATATGAAGTAATACCTTACGGTGGTATCGGAGGCTAAACAGAAAAAAAAGAGAGAAAAAAGAAAGGCTGCGCATAGATTTATTCACTAGTTTTATTTTTCACGGGTAAATAAAGAATACTAAACTGGAAAAAAATTATCTATAAATAGGTAACGTATTAAATTTACTATATTTTTATGTTTTATATTTTTATTTTATATTTTATACATATATATATATATATTTTTTTTTTTTTAACAACAACTAAACTAAATTATCGAGAAAATAGAATAGCGGAAAATTATGGAGGTAAAAAAATATTTATCATCGATTTCTCTTCATTTATGATTCATTTACTTTAACTTATTATTGAGATCAATCACGCGACAAATTTTATTTATTTATTACTTTTTTATTTTATTTTAAAAGTAGTTTTTATCTTTAAGCCTATCATCTATAATTTTGCTTGTTTTTTAGTACATTGATGCATGCAAATATAGCGTTTTTATTAAACTTACACTTTGTGTCCATTTTGAGTTCAAGTCTGCAAAGAAAAGTATTTTTATATTATCTTATTAAATGAATAAAAAAAAAAAGGTGTAATAGAAAAATCACACTACAAAGTCGTGAATGTTTTTAAATTTTAAAGTAAAAAAAATACATATCGATTGGCTTGTTGGATTTATAATTATCTCTGACACGGTACAAAAAAGGTTTCCCTATTTTCCTCGTCTATACTAACAAATTCACAATTCCTGAATTTGCCTGAATACAAAAATGCTAATATTCTGGAATTATTAATTAAAAAAAGATTTCTGAATACAAAATTCCTTCCAAGCATTACAAAATCTCAATAGCTTTCAAATAATTTATTTTTTATTTCTAAATTTTCTTTCCAAAAAATACATTTTCTAAAAAAATATATTTTACTTTTAAACTTTCTCCAAATCTTTTGAAATTGTGTAATTATTCAGTTACCATATGAATATTAATTATTATTATATATATATATATATATATATATATATATATATATATATAATTGTAATCTGGCAACCGAAGAATGTATAAAACTATATACATTTTAGAGAACACCAACGATTGGTATACATTTAGTAAATGATTTAGGATATAGACTGTACAGTACGTAAACTAAGATTAGAAGATTCGAAAAGAACCGTAAGGAATAGAAACTAACATCAAACCAGATGAAATGAATTGAACTAAAAGCTATCAATTACTTGCTGCAAAAATATTTCGTAAGGATCTTTGTATCTAGTTCGGCGCCAAAACTACACACTGGGCTGGTTTAGTGGTGAACGCATCTTCCCAGATCAGCTGATTTGGAAGTTGAGAGTTCCAGCGTTCAAGTCTTAGTTAAGGCAGTTACTTTTATACGGATTTGAATACTAGATAGTGGATACCGTTATTCTTTGATGGTTGAGTTCCAATTAACCACACATCTCAGGAACGGTTGAACTGAGACTGTAGACTACACTTCATTTACACTCATACATATTATCCTCATTCATCCTCTGAAGTAATACCTGAACGGTAATTCCCGGAGGCTAAACAGGAAAAACAAAGATCGGCCCCAACTGAGTCGTCACTGGTAACCTTGATCGGCTATACTATCAGGGTGAGCAATAACTGTATTATTTTTACTTTTGGTTTTTTATTCACTGGAAATCTCTTGAAGAGTTTACACATTAAGTTGTTCAGAGAAATAAAAAAAATTACCTTTATAAGTTTGTAATTTAACGAGTATTAAGCAGTTTAATTTTATACAAAAATATTTCTCGATGTTTACCAATTATTTATATATTAATATTAAATTATCATTTTATTTTTTATCTCTTTTTTCGACCTACACAGTTACAAAATAAATTTATAAAATTAGAGAAATAAATTAAATATGTTATGATAATTTCGTATAAGCAATTGAAAATTTATTTTACAGGTTTTTTACTGCGTGGCTTTTTTATTTTAGTTTATTTCGGTTTTTTCTTATTTACATGAGTTATTAGATTATTATTACTTTTATTTTCCTGTTTAAGAGAGCTTTTGTTCTATTAAAATGCAAGTAGTTATGTTTTATAGTTAGTAACCGGGGAGGTAAATGTAATGAAATTATAATTTTATGTTGATAATGTTTAATTATTAATATGCTTCAACAATGTGATATAATAACAGATTTTAATTGTTATCTAAATAATTAAGTGTTATGCGCTTTTTAATACTATTGAACGTATTAACCTACTTCTTTTAAAATAAAATTATTTATAAATATTATTATTGCTACTAATACCACAAAAGCTGAAATATGGTCAAATCAATGTTGATTTTATTACAGTATAATATCTATAAGTAAACGTTTTCTCTTAAAATTTTCTTTTTTTTTTAGAACATTGCTACTTTTCTTATATTTCAATATAATATTTTTAAACAAATAAAGCTGACAGCGCAGTTGTACGATCTTCCCGACACGCGGCTTTTTATGATACACCGCTTATACAAACATACGCACACAACTTATCTAAAATATTTATAATTTTATTTAAACGTAATATTTTTTGTATATTTAATTCAATGATTCTAACTAATACGCGTGAGCATATCGTATCTCATTCTCGCCTGTGGTGCTGCTAGAACCTACTTTAAATAAATTTTTACAATTTAAATATTATTCATTTATCTAATTTTACCGCTCATTTGTGACGTCACAACATAGCAGACAACTGCAATCAATTGTACGTCAGTGATTCACTAGCGCTCCCTGTGGTGAGAGGGGGTACTATTGATGCAGTATACCCGCTTAGTCGCTAGTTTTTCTAGAGCATTTTTTGAGGTGGGGGTGCGATTTTGTAAAAGATTTTTGTAAATATTATTTTTTAATTGTTAACAAATGTGCCTAAGAAAAATAAAACCTTAATTAGGCGAAATCTCGAGATACTGAGGATGATCTTGCTGTACAGCCTCACCCCCATGACCTTTTAAGTTGAAAATTTATTGGTATTATTGCCCCATATGTAGAAGTAATCTGACCAAGTTAGCTCAAAATCGGTTCTGTAGTTCTGCAGGTATAAGGTTATTTATAGGACGACATCGAAAATACACATGTACATACGAACCCGAAAAATTTCTATCCGTTTTTTGAATTCCTTAGGTGTCAAAACGTCATGATCCGGTGAAAACCGCTTATGTCCAGATTGGATTGTTTACAATAATTTCCCTTCTAAAGCTATAGACGGCTTTAGCTACACGGAAAAGTAAAAAGTTATTTTTAATCATATCTTTTGTAAATGTTTTTAGCAATTCTGATAAATATTACAACCAATTATAAAGGTTTGCTGTAATAATATGAACACATATTTAATTATTTAAATTCAATAAATTTAACAGAAAATGAAATAGGTAATGAATTTTTAAAAATGTATGAATAATCATATTAGTTTTACATTTCTAATTTTTTAATATTTAGTTATTGTACATAAAGATGATTCTGGTGGATTATTATGTACTTCTAAATGTTGTATTTTTAATAAAAAAATTTTATATTGTTTTTTCAAGTAGAAATTTTATTACAATTTTTATTAATATTTTAATCAAAGTATATAATTCAATTTCATTGTATGTTGGAATTTCATTACTTTCAAGTATTAAATGTTTTAATTTGGTATCTTTTAGAAGCCATAGTAACTTTTTTATTTTAATTTTATTCTTACTATTTTTTTAAATTTTTCACTCTTTGTGGATTTATCATCTGGTTTAACAATACACGTATGATAAACACAAAAACCAGGGATTATTTAAATTAAACAACCACAACTGCGTTAAATACTTTTATCTTGAGCAGACTGTACGCACTTTCATTTACATATTATATAAAGAACAAATGCAATGGAATGTACTTAATATAATTAACTACTTTAAATCTTATTATTTTAAAAGTTACGAATTTTACTTACAATAAATTTCAAACCTGACGATTTTAACATTTTTAAAAATTATGGAAATTTAGCAGCACAGAAAAATTCCTAAAAATACATCACTAATCAAATGATTTATTTACCTATATGAAAGGATACTCTATCATAAATTAAAGTCATTATTGACAATGCTTCTGATGCTAAAAAAAAAAAAATATATAACTACTGTTGTTAACTGATGCTACGTACTGATGTAAATTGATGCTAACTGATGTTAATATAACTACTAACGCTACTTATGTTAAAAAAATATAATTTTGAGAAAAACACATAATACTACATTACAATTTTTTTAAATATTACAAAGAGGATGTAAATAAAGTTGTGAAAAAGTTACACAAGTTTACACAATGTAATTTAATAATCGAACGGCTTTAAAATGAATTTAGCTAAAATACGCCTAAATTTAATGATAGTTTTTTTTTTTTAAATTGGTGTTTTTTCATGGATATTATTTATTATGTAGTTGATTATTTTTCACGTATTTTTGCATGCTTCATTTTAAGATGATTGGTTTTGATCTATGAAGATATATATAAATAATTTAATTTATATTCACGGACATTATAATAAATAAGTAAGGTTAAAGATAAATTAAATAAATATCCTCCGTTGTTTCATAAATACCACTATAAGGTTTTATATGTCAGACAGAAATTAACAAAATATGAAACAGTAACATGCAGTTTGATAGTGGTAGGTGGTACGCAGTAAGCAGTATACCAGAACTATTTACGAGTCGGTCTTCAGTCAAAATGAAGAAGTATCGTAGAGCGGGGCAGGGACTGAGAGTTTTAACGGTAAAAGGAAACGCTTCCACCTACCTGCAAGGAGCCAGGGCGCCTAGTTTAATTGCAAAACATTTACATTATTCTAATAGGCCATTGTCTCACAGTCTTCTATTTATTAGCAACGTTGCTGCTATTGTCCTTAGCCCCATAGACAATGACTCGCAGCCTGCCATTCCACAATGGATCCCTTGCCCCCGCTGCCTTGTGTTGTACCCGACACACAACCTTCCAACAACCCCTCACCTTTACTTCTTCCTCAACCCCTTTAAATTTGTTACCCTTTCCTCTTCCTGTCGTTCCTATTTAATCCCTTAATATTTCTTGCGTCTATTATAATCCTCGGTTTCAATTCATACATAAACATTTAAATTGTTTGTAATAATAATAACAATAACAATAATAATTGAAATATCATGCTTTGAATCATTAATTTTATACAATTTGCTATTCTTACATAATTAAAAATATATCATTACACATTCTTAAAAGTTATGCCGATTATTAATCACCTACTGTAACAATATTTATCGTTTAGATTAAATTTTATTTATTTTCCCTCATTCGGTTTCGTTAATTTTATTTTTGTAATTAACGGGTATTAAGAGAAATTCTGTGGCAAACAGAATATTAAACTAAAAGTGAGTACATATGCTTGAATTTTTTTTGTTTCAGGAGAATAAATTGATGAAAAATTAAAATAAGCAACTAAATAATTAACGTTTCGGGATCTCTTTTATCTTGAGAAATAATGAAATAATATTTTTTTCAATTCCAAAAAAAAAAAAAAACAATTAAATTATCGTAAAATAATAGGGATAAATTATGGTAAAACAAGAATTATTTACAACCTATTCTATTAACTATTCTAGTTGTGATAAAAAAACCGTAATTTTATACTAAAAATGGTAAGATTCCTTGTAGAAAAAATAGGTTGTGGACACCACATCATTCCTTGTACGCGTGTTAAATTACATATACAAATCTTTTTAAAATAAAAAGTACAAAAAATTTTATTTCTTTAATAACTTCTGATATTTTATCATAATTTTTTTAATTATTGTTATTGAATTATTATTTATTATATATTTTGTTTTTCATAATTGGAGGTTAATAATTATTAATAAATCAATATATTTAATTCAAAAAAAAAAAAATACAAACTAAAAACAAAAGGAGATGAAAATGGATTCGAACCGATGTGCCTTGCTCTTGTAAGATCCAAATATTTCATTAATTAAAATTTTATTTGGTTATAACTTTGGAACCAATGAAAGTAAGTACCAATTAAGAAATATAGTTAAAAAAAACTCTCAATAAGGGCTTATTACTGCAGTTAAGAAAAAGTCCAAAATCCATTTTTTTTTTTGGACACTTTTGGTCCATTGCAATCAAAAGGGGAAGTGAACAACTAAATGTTACAACAGTTCTAAATCAAAAATTTTATTTTTTGCTAATATTTTTTGAGTTATACGGGATACATACGTTCATAGAGACGTCACACTGAAACTAGTCAAAATGGATTCAGCGATATTCAAAATAAATATTTCCGTTGAAATATGAAAATCAAAATTTTTACGATCACAATACTTCCTTTATTTCGTACAAGGAAGTAAAAAACACGATGAGAATGCAATTTATCCTCATATCCACTGTTTTTAATTTTGCACGTAGATATGTTAATAAACTAAATTTTACGTATGAAACTGATATACCAGTTCATAGATAAATAAAGAATTTAAAAAAAAAATTAAAAATAAAATTAAAAAATTGTTAAAAGAAGTTATGGATTTACTAGTTAAGGCCACGCATAATTATAAAGTAAACTAGTAATAATTAATCAATATAACACAAAATGAAGATTTTTTTTTTGAGAGTTTGTAAAAAATAAAAGTGTTGGCCGAACTTTTAAAAAAGAATACTCAACTTCGTATATTAAGACATCGAGTTCAATTTATTAGATTGTAGTAAAATATTTAATTTAAAGTGATAAATGCCAATGATATATGAAGAAAACTATATTTTTGATTTGCTATTTATTATAAAACGATTTAAATCTGGAATTAAGTAATTATATTACATTAAAGAGATTACTTTATAAAAAAATGAAAAGTGTTGGATATATTAGTCGGCTCAAAAATATTCAAGATCACAGGCCGTCGCAATCGGACCGGACGTGTTGGGTGTCACGTCATCGGCTGATTTGATGGGAGGTCTCGAGCCGGCCTATCTGCCAACATCTAAATCATGTATCCTATATGGTTCAGATGTAGAACACATCAAGGCCATTTGATGTCCCATAAAAGGGGTAACTTGACACGGTCTATCCGCCTAAATCTAAATCTCGTATCTTATGTAGGTCCGACGTGAGCACAGTTAAAGGCCATGTGACGTCAGAACAGTTGTCGTTGGTTGCCTACAGCCGATCTAAATCGTATATCTACTGTAGGACCGATGTTAGCACATCTCATGGTTGTGTGATGTCAGAGCATTTGTCGCCTGCAGCCGGGGCTCGATATAAACGGTATCACTGCACATTTCTACACAGACCGAGTTTTCTTTATATATAATTCGGTCTTTGAATGTAGGCTTGGCGATGGATTTAGTCAGTCGTTTAAGATCAATCACTAGTTTAAAGTGAATTTGATTTTGGATATTCTTCATGCATTTGGCCAACACCGAGTAAAATCATTAGCTTGTAAAAGTCTTTCTCAAAATCATTCCTCGCTTTTTTTCCTAAAGCGGTATAGAGATCTATATAGCCTTTTAGCCAAGGGCTTTATCGAAACTAACTCTTTTGGACAAGCACCCAATAAAATATAATTAATAAAATATAAATAATAGTAAATTTATTATTTAACTAATTACCTATCGGTTGCATTTTTATTATTATTATTTAATAAGATATTAGAACAAATGGTTCATCAAAACCATTCTTCTTATTTCAATATCTTTAACAATATTTTAAATATATAACCTTAAAAAACCAAGTGTACAAATATAAACAAAAAATTTCTTCTAAACAGTTCAGTACGAAAGTAATTCTTTATATTATGTAGCAGAATCGTTTATAATATTTGTACTAGCTAATATTAATTAGCTTGAAATGAAGTATTATAACACAATTTCAATTAGAATAACAAGCATGCATTATCAGTAAGAATAATTAAAATACAAAAACCCACAATTAAAAGATAATCTGTAATAATATTGTTTAACTTATTTGATAATTTTTCTATTATAATAGATAATTAAAATATTTTAATATATTAAAAATTATTTTTAGAGCTTTTCTAATTATTTTGTTACATAAAACAATTGTTCAAATTTATTTTTATATTAAATATAAATTTGAATGATCTTTAATTATAAAACTGGATGGCATGATTAGTGTTATATGAATTTCATGTTTTAATATACACGTACTCTTTCCCAAATGTTTATGTATTTTATTATTGCTGAAGAACGTTTACTTTAATAAACAACATTTTATATATATATATATATATATATATATATATATAAAACCTTATTTTCTTAGTAAATATATATATATATATACTAAGAAAATAAGGGCTGAAGCATGACTATGCTTCTACTGTACATTAATACAAAGATATTAATTATTGTAGTTAACTAAATAAGAGTAGTAATAGATGAAAAAATGTATGGACACAGAATTAGTTAAAATAAACCCTTAAATTATTAGCCTTTCATCCGAAAGTCCCGAGATCGACTCCCTGTCGCGCTTGGAATTTTTCGTACCCTACAAGTGTTCATGTAATGCCCACATAACTCAAAAAATAAATAAATAAATAAAATAATTTCTCTTATAATTCAATTTTAACCTTTAAAAGCGTTTATAAAAAATTTTGGTTCCCAAAGTGACTCTTATTTAAACCAATATGTTATTTGTTTTTATTCTTGCGTAACTGGATAAGAAATTAACTCACTCTGACCAGTTCCGGTAACGCCCTCTCAAGTTAAGCACTGCAAACTTGTTCTGTTAATCCAATCTTTTCCTCTTATACATAAGAGGAAAAGGGTGTATAGAAACGTTTATACATAAACCTTTCTTTCTACCCTTTTCCTTTCCAATCGGTTATTTTCTATTACGATTTCCAAGAATCTTCACAACCAGTAATATTTTCATTATATAGAATAATTAAAATAATTCTTTTATCTTAGCTCCTTATAAAATAAGCTCCTCTTTTAATTTTATAATAATAAATTTCTTTGTATGTAAACAAACAGTTTAAGCTTCCACAAAATACATAAAGTTATATTATTAAAAATATATCTTTGTGAATTTTTTGGACAGCCACAATCTGTTATAGTATTTGTTAAATTTTAATTCTCTGTTGCTCCTTAAAAAACATAAACAAAATTAATAATTCAAACTCCTAATACCAAAATTTGTTTAATATACGTAAATTTCTCAAAATATTTCTTTAAAATGAAAATAACAACATTTAAAATACAGAAAATTTGGAAAAAAGAGTGTTTAGTAATCTTTGGCTAATCAAAAATATTTAATATTTATATTAATTAAAAAAAAAATATTGAAAAGAACAGAAATAAATGAAAAGATGAAACAGCAGAAAAAGATGTGTTTCGTAGTAAAGTGATTTCAAGGTAGGAAACCGCCCTCCGTGGCGCAAATGGTAGCGTCTCGGCCTTTCATCCGGAGGTCCCGGGTTAGAATCCCGGTCAGGCATGGCATTTTCACACACGCTACAGATCATTCATCTCATCCTCTGATACAATACCTAACAGTGGAACCGGAGGTTAAATAAATAATAATAGGAGTTACTGTTCACCTTAAAATTCAAATTTTTCATAATTTCTTAAATTACATTTCTCATTGAATTTCTCATTGAAAAATAAAGAAATAGTTTTACATTTATGTAAGAGAATTAATATATAAAAGAAAGATATAAAATTATTAGCGACTACCCGCAGGTTCACAAGCGTATTTGACGTGTAGCTTGAGCTTTTTGACTGTAGTTTGATCTTCAGTTTCGGCAGCTCTGGATGGTGCTTGAATTTCAGCTTGCGGGTTTTTCTTTAGACTAACACGGAGCGAGTGAGATCGACAATAAGATGGTAAACGGGTGAGAAATAGATAGCAGGTAAAATGGTGAAACACTCACAACTAGGTAATGAACAAAACAGTTCGGCACCAATTTTCAACATATGTGTTAATACCTTCGGAATTAAAAAAGCTTTCAGAGCCGGGAAAATTGCATTTTGTAGAAAATCTTATGGGCTTTCAGACATTTACATTGTACATTGGTCGATTTGCCCACCATTTTTGAAGTATTTGCCAAAAAATGTAAAGCTGGGCGAAAAATTTTGAAAAAGGGGTGGAAAAAGGGGAGATGGGGTAGGTTTTTCATAATGAAATGTAAATAACAATTTTCCTTTAGTTTGAAACTGTTAGTGTGTAAAATGTCATCACGATTGGAGTAAAACTCTAGATCTGCATAAAAGACAAACGGACACGAAAACATTCTTCTTTATCTATGTCTTTACATTATGCATAGAGGAAGGTTTTTTTTTCTCGAGATACCCAAAACAAATACTCAATCGCAACCAAATTTTTTCCAATAATTCTTGGTATAACTGAGAAGATTTTTAGAAATATTTCATCTCGAAAAAATATGTTTAGATTTGCCGGTTCAAGCGTAAAGTTTAAAGAATTGAATTAATCGAATGAATAATATTACAAAAAGTAATAGTTACATTTACTTTAAATAAAATAATATTAAATAAATTTTTAAAAAAATTCTGTTTAACAATAATGGGCTTTCCGTGGGACTGCATATGAGGCTAGATTGGTGAGGTAAGCGAACACCTCGTGGGAGGTTGGACCAATCATCACCATAAACTGGTAAAAAACGGGGTGCCCCTGAGGATCTGTTTTGAGAGGTTCAGTGGAGTGCTCTTATAATATCTCTGAAAATAATCGTACGATTTTCAAAATTCAAACGGGGTATTTACAACCAACACACTGTGTTGCACATAGGTGTGACTGACTCCACCTTCCTCCGATTACATGTGGAAAAACGTATAATACAAAGAATTGACCTCGACGGAAAACACAAGTAAAGTAACCGTGTAGCGCGGGCGATGCTGCGAAGCTAGTCTACGTATATAAGACAACATGTCGTGACTGTTACGTAATCAACGTCCAGCAAACACTTCTGAAGATAATTTAATGATAATTTTTATACTAGTTCTTCTAACGGTTTATGTTCCCACTAAGAAAGGAATTTTTAAAATTCCGAGTTTAAACGTTAAACATAGTAAAAATAAAACTTACTTTTTTCTAATTTCTCAGTAACAAATGAAGATATCACACAGATTTTTTGTGTGTGTAATTTCCGACTATACTAAACGAGATATTCAGCAGTTTAGGGCCTGAAACACTTTTCAGAATAATATCTAAAAACGATTTTCGGTTTTTTTTTAATTTCGATTTTTAAAGAGTGCATTGGTGTACGGGTTTTACTTGATTAAAACGTATAAAATAAAATAAAAATAACAGCGCAGGTAACCATACTTAAACCAAAAAGAAAGGCAAGTAGCCATACACCGCGGGCGAAACCGCGACGGGTTTACTAGTATATATATATAAAATTTAAATAAAATTTAAAATACTACTCTACCACTTTAAATATTCCTAGCAAACTGTTGTAGAGTATTCATGAAAAAACAAAGACACTTGCCATTTTAATAATATCGATTATATAAGTGTTGACAGAAATTTTCAACGTAGCTTGTTACCCTAGTATTTGGTGTAAACGGCAGCATGTAATAACTTGTGATAAGGGTTTCTATTTAAAATAATGATCATAATTAACTTCTTTCAAACCGTAAACCAATTAAGCTTAATTTTACTTTCCGTAGAAAACAACAACCAATGACTAAGAATAAAAATGAACAGTGAATTTTGAGAAGTTACACTTTTACAGTAGTATGTTAAATTATATTCTAGAAGGAAATTTTCTCCAATAATTTCAGGTATTCTACGTGTTTTAAGAAGAATAATACAATTGTAAGTGATTTATATTTATAAAATTATTAAATAATTTAATAACGTACTGAAAATAAACCATAATTATGTAACATTTTTACCAAGTATATTGTATAAACTTTTAAAAATTCCTTTGGTAAAAGCTGATTGATTTTTATGTTCTTAAAGTCCTTAATTGACAAGTCTATTATTAAACAAGAAATACATAAAATTAATAATTAATTAAAATAATAAATATTTATACAAATTAAAAATTAACAAATAATTAAAATTTTTCATTACAGTGAAAATAAACTGGTAAACAAAAAACACAAAAAAATTTATAAATATTACTCACATTTTTACAGGTAAATTCAAATTTAAATTTGTTATTTATTAAAAAAGTTATATAAATGAAGTAAATTACATACAATTCATTATTTTTCAACATACTATCCCTCCTATTCACAGTGCAGACGCCATCTTTCGTTTAACAACGAAATTATTCTTTCAGTAAAAAATTCTATTGGCTGCTGACAGACTTCTCGCGAACACCTCAATAACGTCTTCATTGGAAAAAACTTTTTATCCTACAGAGTTTCTTCTTTTAAGGGTATAAACATATGCAAATAAGAAGGCGCGAGGAACAAACTATTTCGGGGATCTTGCAGAGTAGTTCATACTTGTAAAAAAGTGCAAAATACTGGGTACTGAATGACTGCAAGAGGTTAGTGCTTGTTTCCGCCGATCAGACACTATTACCAAGTTCGGCTTGTTTCTTTCATTTGGTACTAAATTCAAATTATAATTTAAATTTGAACGTTCCTCGTAAAATGAAAAGTTAGCTTTATATTTTTGGAAATGGCCAACTAAATGGACTTTTTCGAAAAATACTCAACCAAAATTCTCCTATGTAAGATAAAACAGTTTACTTTTGTCCCCTTACTCAAACTAAAAAGATTAATAGAAAAGAGACGGTGCCACAAAACGGGCAAGACCCTTGTGAACACCTAATCTTTCATATTTTACAAAACCCACTTCCGATTATAAATCGTATAAATTAAGTATAATTAAGAAGTAATAAATATTAAATTATATTATAAAACAATGTTAAATTAAGAATTATTAAGTTAAGTAATATTATAATTAGTATTAGGATTACTCCATTAATTATTAATTTTGTAAAAGTGAAAGAAATAAAAGAATTTGAATTGAATTTATAGCGATTGGTTAAGTATTGTTTATTTTTCAAATAACAATTATTATTATTATTCATTATCATTTTACCTTCCCGTCTAGATAGCGCTATGTTTCTAGAAGGGAAAGTATTGTAATCTTGACGTTACACCGGATCATGACGTTTCGACACCTAAGGAACCAAAAATACTAGATGGAAATTTTCCGTATGTTACTGTTCGTATGTGCGTGTGTGTGTTCAGTGTTGGCCTCTAAATAGCCTTATATCACCAGAACTATTGGACCGATTTTTACCAAACTTGGTCAGATTACTTCTATATATGGGAAATTAATGCCATTAATTTTCAACTTAAAAGGTCAAGCAGGTGAGAGACTATAGAGCAAGGTCACCCTTTCTATCTTGAGAATTCGACTAAGATCATATTTTTCTTAGACATATTTGTTAACAATTAAAAATTAACAATATTTGCAAAGAAATGTTTTTCATAATGGCATCCCTACCCACAAAAATCCTCCAAACTAGTGGTTAAGTGGGCATACTGCGTCATAATACCCCCGTCTCAAACTCAAACTCAAACTTTGAGTTTCGGTTAAAATAAAAGACCAAGTCCCAGTCAGCGGGGTCGCCCCTGCGGGAGCCTAGGCTCTTTGTGGGGTCGGCGCTGTCGATTAGAGGCCAAAGGCGTAAAGACCCAGTCCCGGTTCCCTGCTGAGGCGCTGGGGGACGGCATAGCCGGACCTTGGCTCTAAAGCGGGGGATTAGAGGCAGGCAATGTAAAACAAAAGATCCGAGACCGGGGAGGCCAACCTGCCGTGCCGGACGTATAGCCGGCGGGTGGGGGACGCCTCCTTTGAGAGTAAAAGGACACTCTCCCCGACTGAGTATACTTAATTGGATATCCGGTCGGGGCGAGTAGGAAAAAAAAAATGAAAAAAAAAAATACCCCTGTCTATTGCCACTGTCCGCCATCTTGGAATTTCCCTTATTCCTTGTGAGAAATTCTCTTTTCCCTAGTCCTATTAGGCCGGGAAATTTGAAATTTGCAGGGTTGCCAACCAAATAATTTCTTTCACTTTAAATATTAATTATTTATTTTATTTTATTTCGTTAATATTTCAAAGGTTGATATCGCTGACTTACAGCTCTTGTAGTGGTATGCTGTGTAGATGTCACGAAAAAGCGGTAGAATTAAATAAATGAATAATATTTAAGGTGTAAAAATGTAACTCGGTCTGGCTGTGTCACAAACTCGATCACCCGGTTGACTTCGTACCTGGTGCGTTAACCTCACGGCTACAGTCTGCTGACCGAATAAGCAGAACTTGTTCTCTGTAAATTGTAAAATTACATAAGTTTAGTTTGTGCTGACCGTCGCCGTTAGTACCGCCATACTTGCGTGAATTGAATACGGTAATTGTTAAATTAGGTGATTGTAAATACTCTTTAGTTACAGTAATTAAATTAAATAAACGAAAAAATATTGTATTTAATTAAAATGAAAAATAGTTTTAATTAAGTTGTGTGTAAGTCTTCCATGAGAAACAACCCACAGTTGTCATCTTTTTTTTATTCTTATGATATTTATAAAGAATTTTATTTTATTTATTTTAAGAAAATTCTCAATATCTATTGATTGATAATAATTGTTTAGTAATCAAAGTCGAATAAACTTCTATTGTTATTTAATTTTGTTTTGCATCTTATTGTAACTATTATCACCTAATTTTAGATAAATATTATTGTAAACATCATTTGTGATTTTATTCTTTGCCATGATATTTCAATAAATATTTACTGTACATATTTTTTTTCTTTACTAATTTAAAAAAAAATATCATCATATTTCACTAAAATATAATGGATTGGTTGTCATTAGAAAACAGAATTAAACTTCATAAAACCAAACATTTTATTATGTAATTTTATTTATGAAATAATGATGCAAACTAATATTTTCAGAATAAGAGCCGGTACTGTTTCCACAGTAAAGTAAAATTATTTTGATAACTTTTTCAGAGTAGATAGTTAAAAGGTAGGTGAATAATCTATATCGAGATACATAACTGTAGATACATTAAAACTTTATTTAGTATTAATAAAATTGGCGGATGGTTATTGGTTTTATGTTAAAGTACACGTAAATATTATTAAGATACTAGTAAAATTAATGAGTTCATTGAAACGTAGCAGCGGAGAAATATCATACGTAATAAGCAGGTATGAAAATTCAATTACCGGCTATTGGCGACGTATTTTATACGTGTTTATTGCTGATGAATATTTTGGTAGTACGGTTCGTTCGTACCATATTAGATGCTATGAGAACGGTTGTAATGTTGATATGATAAACGGTTATGTAGTACACGCAAAGATACTCTATCTCACTCCCACTTTATTACATACACATTTTCAGTATCCGACCGTCTCGCTCGCTCCTTAGTAATCTACCGACTTGTTTATGAGTACTAAGTATAGGTGTTTGTAACCGGTATAACATAATGCAGAGTATTTATTATTATGATTTAACATCCACGACCTTATTTAAATATACTAATTTTGAAAAGGTTCCGCCCCCTAACGACTTCTATTCGCCCATCGACCTCTTTTCAACTACATAATAAAATTTGTTTACCCTTCTAGTTTTCCGTAAGTAGATAAAATACGTAAGTATTACAACAACATAAACTTACCGCAAAATTAACAAAAGAATATATTCAAGGTTTACCGTATATTTTCTTATAAATCAGGTGGTTTTTATTAATGTAAATAAACTGTAAATTTTAAATATATTAAACTTAAGTCGTAACTTTGATGGTATATATTCATTAATTCATAATATTCTGTATGATTCAACTGTTAAGTTAGTCGTAAAATATTTATTTAAATTTATAATATCTTTTGCTAGCAGTCGGTTGATACGTTAACTTAAAAGTCTAGATTCATAAAAATTTTATAATAACCTTTTTAAAAGGTTAAATGTTTTCCGGTCTTCCTTATGACGTATGAAGATTCACTAAAGATGGTCTCAAAGGCAATTGAAAACTATTTGAATTAAGTTTTAAAGAAAAAAATATTTCGTTATAAAATTTGTTTCCATTTCCGCTATAAAATTAAAAATTATATTTTAATTAAAGGCATAGATTATTATTTTTATAATTTATTTCTGCTTATTCATGTCAGAATTCTATGATTTTTGTTTCAAAACTAAAATTCTGTGAGTTTCATTTCATTATTTGTAAGAAATAATGTAGTAAAATAAAATTTGGAACTTATTAAAATATCTCATCAGTTTAGAAATTGATAAAATAATTTGTTGATTTACGCTGTCTTCTCTCTTCTATCTTATGTTAGATTCATATACATATACCTTTGAATATCCCTGATTCCATTACGACTAGTTTCGGCGTGACGTCTCTACATACGTATACGTATTGCAGAAGAGACCAAATTTTGTTACTTTATCTTAAAAGTATAGCAATTAATAAAAATAATATTAAAACAATTGTGGAATTGTAGAATTAAAAAAATTGCAATCAGTTGTTAGTAGTTCGATTAAAATATATTAAACATTATGAGACATCAATTGGTGTCTCATCCACAGTTACTATGAGACACAAATTGATGTCTCAATTTTATTTTTGAATATTTAATAAAGTAAAGTTTAAAGTAAAATTGTTATCAAAAATTAGTAATAGGGCAACAAAACCTTTATTAAAACTGAAAAAAAAAGTTACAGCACTGGTGGATATTTTACAGCAGCCATGGAAACGTTACGTTTTTCAGTGTGGCAATCAACCTATTAATTCAAATGGTAGGATCGTCAGATTATGGCACATATATCTTCATTCTTCAGTAGATTTATTAATATTTATCCCTTTACCCTGAAATAAAATGTATTTCTTCGTATATTTTTACGTCCACGTATATTTTTGATTTCTTTCTAATCACCTAAGTCTCAGTTTTAATTATATCGATTGAAATAGTAATCACTATTCCAAATGCTTTAACTTATAAAAGAGTCGTTTTATAAAATTTTGATCGCGTCTTACTCCACGTAGTACGGTGGTAAGTTCTCTTCTGCACCTATCCAGACATTGAATGTATAATTATTTTTTTCATTTTGTCTTTTCCCATTCTTATCATATGAAACAATATATCTCACGTGTTCATAGTGTAACTCTTTTTACGCTATTTTCCTTATAGTTCATCCAAAAGAACCATTTGGAAGTAAGTGTAATTGGATATTATAATTTCTTTTCATCGTAGGAGACAAACTCATTATAGGTACTTAATGGTGTCGAGTCCCATAGTAGTGTGGGACTCTCCCTTTCTGGCCTTCAGACTAAACACCTCCCGTTCTACAACATGAGATGCTGAACCCACCTTGTGGGTGTTTTGTGTCACTTCATCACCCCCTCAATTTTCCCGTGCATTTTTTATTAAACCGGCGGAAATTCAGGGGAATTAGGATTCACCCCTGCATTTCATCTGCGCCATCTTCATTCATTTAATTCTCACCAACTTTGCGAAACCATGTGCTATTCCGTATGGTCCGCATATACTCCGGTATTATCTAGGAAAAGCACGCTGAATTCCTTCTAGCATGCTTCCTTGTGCTTATTGAAACTTCATTTTTATAATTGTTTTTTTTTAATATTATATTTTTACAAAATATTTTATTGATATTTTGTTTCTTTCTAAGTATTAACATTGAGACGTCATCAGGTTGGAAATAATTTTCAAGCAGCATCATAGCGGCACGCCATAAAAGAATTTAATACATTTTTCTGCATTTGATGGTTTTGACTAGTCATCTTTTTTTTTATACATCATACTAAATTTATTATTTATTAAAATGGGTTTTATTTTAAATCTATTACAAGAGCAATTAATAAAAAAAATCAATTTTCAATTTTTGCGTTACAATATTATTTAAAAATATAATTTATTATAACCAAAATAAATTATAATTTTTAATTAAATAACTCCCTGAATACAAGTGGTTTACATAAGTAGCGAATCGGTTTACAATATGAATTATTTTAATTATTTAAAAAACAGATAAAAAGAATTTTTAAACCTATTTTTCTTTTGTTAAATAAGTAATTAAATAGATAAAATCATTAAGATAGAATAGGTAAAAATAATTTCCAACTTTTTTATGAGGAGTTAAATTTTAATTATCTATGCAAATGCTGGGGAATTTTAAAAAACTTAGTTCTCACCTTTCTTTTTAAATAAAGTTCAGAAGTGTTACGTTAAGCATTATAATTGTTAAGAAAAAATAATAATAATTAAAAACGCACAACTAAAATGCGTAGTGTAGGTTTAATATTTAACGTTTTTCTTGTAGATAAAATAGCCTTTTTAAAGATAATCGTATATTTATCTTTAACTAGCAAACGCTGGTGTAATAGCCATCACAAATATTCAAAGGACAAGTAGAGGCATTAAAACAAGGGTAACCAATATTTTGTCCCTGGCATTAAGAAGTCTATATCCGTTTCCGGTGACGCCCTGCAGCCACACCCTGGGCATTACTCAACTTGCCTCCCCCTTACTTCTTGTTTTAACCCTTTCCACTATCCCCTCCCAATACAAGTAAGCCTTAACAGTGACCCCTAATTCTCTCTAACCCGTCATTCCCTCTCTCATATTTTCTCGTATTCTCTCGCAAATTCTCTCTCTTTTGCAAAATATTTCTATCTCTCTTCTTCCTTCTCTAATGCCACCCGCACTGGGAATATTAATTTAAACCGCGATAACATTGTAAAAGGGTATGATTAACCACTGCCATAGTGGAAACGGCTCTCCCCACATTTGTTTTTTTTTTTTTTAATTTTTTAATAAACAGCATCTGGGAAAATATTTAATTAAAAATTATTATATATTTACAGAGTATACACAATTCAAGCCACGTGCTGTTATAAAAAAAATCAACCGCCCCCTGCTACCTCCTCTTTTCACTACACTCATATCTAACTTTCCTTCCCCCCTTCCACACGTTTCCACAATCACCCGTAATGTTAATTACGACGGTACGCTGGTAGTTTAATCGTACTTCAGTGTAGCTATACGTTAGTTAGTACAGTATAAAGATTCAACTTTTACAACGCAACTGAATTCACTTTCTTTTTTTACAACCGACCAGCGGTTGTTGTAGTCATTTTTCAACATTAATTTGTGTATTGTGTGCTACGTAAAATTTACTTAAATTTTTATTATAAACAATGTTATAGCTAGTGTATATTTTGTAATAGTTTGTTAAGTTAAGTTTTTCATTACCTTAAAGAAATATTTAGTATTATTAAAAACCGGCTTTAGACATGAACACAATTTATTGTTCATAATCCGGTTTAAAAAAAATCCATCTATAAAATTTATTAACAGGATTATTAATCAGTTTTTTTTTTTTATTTTGTTGCTATCTATACTTAAAAAATTTACAATAATTTTTATAAAAATTTTGTAAGTAAATAATAGTTTATTAAATACAAAAATTAGTAATAAGGTTTTTATTAATAAAATGAAGATATGTATGAAAATAAGCCAAATTTAAATTCAGTTTTTTTTTTAAGTTTAGACTTTTACAAGTAAACAACAAATTATGAGTCAACTGACAAAAAGTTCCCTAATTGAGGGAACTACATTCCCTCAATTAGGTATCAAATTAACAAATAATGTAGTAGAATATTATTAGTAGTATGGTTTATTTTGAAGTTGGATTTAATTATTTTAATTTGAGCATCCCGTATCCCGAAAAGTGAAAGCGAGGAACTTGCCTGTTTATAAAAATAAAAATAAATAAAATAAATGGAATACAACAAAATGATTATAAAGACTGCTAATGAAATTGAGTATTACGATTATTATCAAATTTTCACATGGATTTTTATATGGACGAATATCTGATAATTTCTGGATGAATGATTATCACCAGATTTTTATACATCAATATAGAAATATATACTAGCATCGTAATAATTCAATATGATGTTTAAAAAATATTTGTAACAATTTAGTATCATCTAAGTGTCTTTTAATATACTTTGAAATCGTGAATAATGTAAGTTTTCTTCAAAGAGAATTTTCATATATGTTATCTTAAACTTTGATCGCTACTATTAGAGGAATCTCTAGTACGAAATTAAAAGAAAAGAAAACGATAATTATCATCAAAATTCCATGAAGAGTATGGTTAAAAGATATATAAATTAAAATACTTAACGTTAATTGATAACCTTATACGAGTTTGAATCTGAAAATGAAATGGTGTTATATTAATCTACTTTAACAGTTTTAAATGGTATTTAATTGTAATCCTACCGTCGTCACTTTTTTTAACTTTTTTTGATACAACTTTATTAAAAAAAAAAAAAAAATATTATTATAATGTATTAAACAAAAAATATGTTTATTAGCTAGTGAAGCGAGCGTATGTTGTTTGTTTAGTTTATTTTGACTCCGTGTACTGACGAATCGTACGTATACCAATATAACTTAACCAAACATAACATATGCTCGCTTCACTCGCTAACCTCGTCTAATTAACATTAAATATGCATTTTATATAAATATCTTAATTCTATTATCAATAGCATTCGCGAGTTTTATCCTCCGAAAGTGTGATATATTGTGTTTATGAATTTATACTGTATTTATTATGTGTTTATTGTTTTTTTGTAATTTTTATTTTTCATTAAAAAATGTACTTTTTTCACCTTAAATAAACCTTGCTATTCATTTTCTCATAAATTCTTACATTAAAAAAAATGGGTTTGTGAAAACAGACAAGTATCTTTTAAATTATTCTTTAAAGAATTTTAAAATTAGATAAATATTTAAGAGTAATACGAACCTCACATCGGTCAAAATTAATAGAACATCTTTCTGAAACTACTAAAGTAAATATTAGAATAAAAGTAGTAAATGAGAGAAAAATTATAATTATTATTTCGTACATAACGTCAGGAATTTTTTTAGTATTTTTTGATATCACATCTAGACTAGGATACTACATTGCATCTATCAGATTTTATTGTAAAAACAGAGTATAGTTGTTTATAAAAATAAATAATTATTATTTAGTTACTGATATTTTTTTCAATTTTATCTTTGTTACACGTTTTTAACAGATCTTTTCTTCATCAGAACAGATTAAAATATAAAATATATTTGAATATTTAGAATTCAGATCGTTATGTTTACTAACCAAAAGGAATTTTATACCAGTGACTGAGCTCAGTCCTGATGTGTTGAAATATCTTCAGGTTTATTTTTCAAATATATTAAAAACATTAATTCAAATATATTTATGCACTATTTTATATATTCTGATAAGTAAAATTATCTGTTAAATTACTCAAAGAGACAACACAACAAATAAAGATAAATGATAAATCATTTTTACTTACATATATGGGTATTTTTTTGGAGATATTGAAGCATACGACAACTTGGAGTTTTGTGTCCATATTTCAGATGACTGTAAAATATAATAACGAAAGAATTTACATCCAAAGTTGTAATGAATTTCAGTAATTGCTATTTTGATCTCGGCTTTTAGTATTTCTTCTGTCTTAACAGGTCGACTACTATACATTTAGCTTTTAAGGTGACCCACACCGACAAAATAGGAGGCTTGAGAGGTCACGGAATGTCACCGTTTATATTTATTTTACCATGCATGGATCGAAATTTTACAGTTGCCAAAATAATGGCCACCACAGCACCCACCGATATTTTACTGTACGAGTATGATGTTGATCCATCATGATAAAACCAAGCTTTTCAATCATTTGTGGAAATATCTGCAGGTTTTGCGCAACAAGTTTTTTAGCACGGCGACGTATTCACTTAATGTGATTATAGTTGAGAAGGAAATTCTCGTTTTAAAAAAAAAGTACTGGCCTCTTTACCATTCGATGACATAACACACCACAAAGTAACATTTTTATTGAGTAGGGGGCATTGGTGTATGATTCTCTTGAGCCCAAAAGCGAAAATTTTGTTAATTAACAAATCTGTTAAAATGGAAATGGGCTTCGTCGGACATCCACAGTTTCTTAACAAAGTCATTGTCCTCGCTTATCTTTACAATTATTTGTTCACGGAATATAAGGCGCATTATGCGTCCATTTGTTTTTAGTTCGTGGACGATTTGCAATTCGTACTGATGGTAAAGTAAATTTTGTAATAGTATTTCATTAATACTTGAACTACGCATGACGACGAATTAAACGGTGTGTACTTCTTATGAGAGCAGCTCAAACAGTCTCGATGATGTCTGGCGTACGAAAAGTGGTTCGCACATCGCCTGGAACTTTATTTTTTTCATTGCTGAACCTGTTTTCTCAAAACTGTGTACCCATGTGATAATTGCATGTGCTGACGGTACAATAACGTCCTAAATCAAATTGGTAACGAAATTCTCTACGGGCAGCCTTCACACTACCATTATTTATATAAAAATATTTGATGGTTAAATCACGCTGCACAAAATTCCAAGTAACTATTATAACTAATGGGCAAGATGGCGTAAACTGATTTCTATAAGTTACTAGATGGTAGTAATGCTTCGCCATTGCTAGATTTGAGTATATATATATATATTTAGATTAAATGAACAAATTAAAGTTTGATAAAACATTAAAAACTGAACATTACGGAACTTCACAAAGTTTAACCTCTCCCCTTTTCCCATCTTCCCTTTTTCGCATCTTTCCTTTTCCCTTTCTTCCTATTTCCCTTTTGCTATTAATCGCAAAAATATCTCTTCTCACGTAACTAATATATATTCTGCATATGAGTCAAGTCGGACCATAAATAAAACTTTTTGAAATATCTCGGACCCAGCGCCACCTAACGGATGCAAACTAATTCACAAATCTTCGCGGGCGTGCGCAGAACAACTCACCAAAGTTTCATTGCAATCGGATGAATGGTATGGGAACGCACACGGGACAAACAAACGAACTTTACATATATATTAAATAAATTAGTAAATAATTTATAGTTTAGGTGTTATGGAAAAGTTAACATTTTTTTAGGTCATGACTAAAGGAAATATGTTTTAATATGAATTTATTACTTTTTAAAGATATCTTTTCAAGTTAAAGTCTTAAATTATAGTTACTTCTCCAGTCATGAATAAATTAATTAATTAAAATATTTCTCAATTTTATATATATATATCTCACTGACTAAAGTCAGTTGTAGTAATACTAAATACCACATTCATATATATATATATATATATATATGGTGCTATTATATGTTACAATAATAAGAAAATATTTGTTTATTTCTATACAAATATGTATATATACGCATATCATAATTATTGAAGTAGAATAGACTTCATGCTTTTTACTTAAGGCAAACAATATAAGAATGCATGTTCTTTATGAACAAACAAAAATGACAGAGAGAGTTATTGGAAATGGAGATATTCAGTCATTACTCATCTTCAATAGTAAGTAGAAATAGAACAAAGGAATAGCAGTATTTAAAAAGAGGTCCTTTTTAACAACGCTTTTTTCTGTGTAGAGGATGCAGCGATACCTATCTTGGGAAATTATCAAGGAACTCTTTCTATAGAAAATTAAAAATATCGCCGCATACTTTTTTTAATATTATAAGCCATAAGTCTTGTAATAATTTCGGAATAACACACACACACACCAAAAAAGATTATTCGTATATATATATATATATATATATATATATATATATACATATATATACATATAAAACTTCTTACAGTTTCTTCTTTATTCTTTTGTACTCGTATTTTTGTTTTTATTTTCCTTAATTTAAAAATAAAATTTAAATACTCTCATTTTTGTAATTATCGGTAGTTACAAATACTCGTATATTTATACCATTTCACGCTTCTGTTTAATTATTATCATGTTCTTCTTATAATAATAGATTAAGTTAAACTATATTTTACATATTCGCGCCTTTTTTTAAACATTAAGTAACACACACACACACACACACACACACACACACACACTCACATATATCAGAATTGTTATGGCAGCACTTCTGAAAAAAGCGGGTAATTTGTGTAATAAACATTGATTTTTTCTCTTTTTAAAGATAATGAGTTTTATTTATTTATTTTTTTATTATACATATTAATTTAGAATGGTGTAGTTAAAAATAAATTATAAAATAATATTTCACCTTAAAAAAATTTTAATATATTTATTATATAAATTGAGATGACGTTGTTATATTTTTCTTGTTTCTGGTTTGAATGGTTGTTATTGAACTGCGATTCTGTTTAGCGATGGGTAGAGAAGTTTTCAACCGGGCTAGATAGGAAAACTGATCGAAGCGACTGAGGACTTCGTTACATAACCAAATTGGGGTTCAATTGGATTGCGAACTGCTGACCCGTTGCGTCTTCTGGCCATCAGAAAGACAGAGAATCGTCAGCGATTCTCTGTCTTTATCTATCAGTTTATTTTCTTGTCACTCTTTCTTTTTAACTCTCACTGTCCTTTCTACCTATCTCTTTTTTTTACTTTCCAAACCTTCTATTTATTCTTATTTTACTGACCTCTGAAATCCTCGTTTCTTACACACAATATCTCTCTTTCACTAACAATTTTCCATTTTACCTTGGTTCCCGCTTTTTAGCGGATATTTACTTCATCTTTTTCTTCTATTTTCTTTTCTCGTTACTTTTTTATCTTTCCCTTTTTCCCTCTTAATATCTCTTGAGCAGCGACCAACAAAATAGATATTTACACCTCCTTGCTTTCCTTTATACTTTTCAGTTAGAGAAACTTTCGCTGTAAAGAAACGAAATCCTCTCAACTGTAACAAGTAGAGATATAGAAACGGTTGTACAATATACTATTTTCATCTTAACATTCAACATTTTATGGAAAATCGTTTGGCTGTAAATGATAACACATTGTTTTTTGTTTTAGTTATATTACTTTGTTTTAAATATTTACAAGTATGTTTCATGTTATATCTCGTATAATAATGTTGTATTTTTTTATCAAAATATAACAATAGGTTAATCATATTAAACGTAATAAGTTTATGTATTTTAATTAAACTAGAAGAATTATTTGTGAATAAGAAAACTGGAAATATTTAAAATTAATTAGATAAAAAGTAAATCAGATTAACTATTATTTTATGCCGCTTAATTGAATTAAATATTTTTATTACTAAAAATAATACTAAATTAAGTATAAGTCTTTAAAACGACTTGTCCGATATAAAATCTTATTTAATATGATAGAAAAGTAATTATTTTATTTTAATTTACTTATATTGAACCCATAAATTCTAAATGTAGACACCACATGACTTCTTTGTACGCCTATTAAATTACATATACAAATTTTTTGCTGCACTTCATTTAATCTTGTTTCATTGGAAAGTGAGATACATTCTCCAATTCCTTAATAAAGTGGACAGTTACACAATTGCTAAAATATTAGTTTTTATTAACATCAAATATTTTTCAATTATTAATTCAACAATCTTACCTGAAATATTAGGTTAGAATAAAAGTCCCTTTATTACTCTTTAAATAGATGTAAACCTTATACATATTTCATACTGTTTTTTAAATTATTATGATGTAACCATCAACAAAATGAAAACAAAAACGAAACAGGAAAACTTACTAAATTTTATAGAATATTTATTATCAAGCAGACTGAAAAAAATGCTTCAATAAAAAAATGTATGTATTTATACAGGAGAAATGGAGAAACAAGTAAGTGCATCGTACATATATAAAAAAAAAATTAATTCCAATATATTGATTTATTAATAATTAGTAACCTGTGATTGTAAAAAATGCTTGAATTAAAGTGAAAAGTACATAAAGTTTTAATTTGACTTATAACTTCTGATTTTATTTCATATTTCTTTTTTGTATTATTATTATTGAATATTCTTTATTGTTAAAATATTTTTTAAAATCAGAGGTTAGTAAATTATTAATAAATCAATACATTTAAATTAAATTAAAAAAAAAAGAAGTTAAAATATATATATATATATATATGAAGTCGGATTCAGACTGATGTGACTTCCATTGAAGATCAAAATATTTCTTTAATTAAAATTTTATTTGGCTATAATTCTGGAACCAATGAAAATAAGTACCACTTATGATATATCGTTGAAAATCTATCAGTGAGGACTTATTACTGTAGTTAAGAAAAGGTTGAAAACCCAAATGTTTCAAAATAAAACCCCACTTTATTTAAAGGTCTAAATATACACATTTTTGGCTCAGTTGATTACAATCAAAAGGGAAGGCGTAGAACTAGATGTTACAACAATTCTAAGTACAAAATTTCAACATTTTTTAGTTATGCGAGATACATACGTACGTAAGTACAGACGTCACGCCGAAACTAGTCAAAATGGATTCAGGGAAGGTCAAAATGGATATTTCTGTTAAAATCTTTTAACCAAAATTTTTCGCGATTACAATACTTTCTTTACTTCGTAGAAGGAAGTAAAAAGGTGACAAAACAGTTGTAGGACTTTCCCGCACAAGTCTGTTTTCGTATGCACGGCCTATACACAAATACACATCTCAACACAATACACACACACACACACACACACACACACACACACACACACACACACACACACACACACGCGCGCGCGCGCGCGCGCACACACACACACACTCAACATAATTTAAAATATTTGTAATATTTTTTAAATGCAGTATTTTTTATTCATTTAATTCAATTATTCTAACTGATTTGCGCGCCCACACCGAATTTCATTCGCACGTATTTGGCGGTACCAGTGGGCTTTTTAAATACCTTTTTACATTTTAAATATTTTTCATTTGTTTAATTCTGCCGGTCACCTGGGACCTTACAACATAGCAGTCAACTACAACAGCTGTACTTCAGTGCTTCACTAGCGCTCGTGATGGTAAGAGGGGGTAATATTAACGCAGTATTCCTACTTAGCAGTTAGTATAATATTTAGGGAATTTTTTAGGTTGAGTGTGCACTTTTGCAAATGTTATTATTTCTTAACTCTTAACAAATGTGCCTAAGAAAAATAAGACCTTAATTAGATGAAATTTCGAGATATTGAGGGTGACCTTGCTTACAGCCTCATCACCTTGACCTTTTAATTTAAAAATTTAATGGCATCATTGCCTCCATATATAGAAGAAATCTGACCAAATTTGATAAAAACAGGTAGTTCCAGTAGTTCTGGAGATACAGGATGATTTAGACGGCGACACCGAACATACTTATATACGAACATCTGAAAAATTTCCATCCGGTTTTTTGGGTTCAATACGTATCAAAAAGTAAAGATCTGACGAAAAACGCATAATATGCTCAAATTGAACCGATTAAATACTTTCCCTTCTATAGCTTTGTTATAGTGCTAGACGGGAAAGTAAAATTATAAAACCTACTGATATAGAAATCAAAAGATAAACTATGTATTACAACATTGCTATTCAGGAACAGATGTTATGCCTCTAGAAGTATCATTTTGCAAGTTGATGCTGTGAAATAAATATTAATATAGTTCAGTTATATTTGTGTTTAATAAACTGGTTACAGTAGATAAATGAAGTTTAATAGCATGAATGCAGTTTTATATTACTTTTACTTATTATATTGGTTAATTACTATAGTAATTGATTTCACTTAAAAGATTCATTAAAGAAATGAAATTTAAAAAAAATAGTATTTTTTTGTTATTTTTTATTGTAAAACTTTGAATTGGATGAAAAAAAAGCTATCAAAATTGAAAATCCGACTAAGTGCATTTTAAAAATTTTATAATGCACAGGATTAAGTTAATTGATCGTAAAATTTTGTTTGGTCGATTAAAAGGCTTTCTAATTTACATAATTACGTAATAGGATCAAAATCCTAGCCTTCACATTTTTTATGTAATAACAATATTACTATTATCTTGTACTTAAGACGGAGCTGTAATCCTAAAACCTATTTCTTGCAATTATACTTTCTAGCAAAGCTAAGTAACTGCTAAGTATCTTTGTTATAGCTCGCCAAGCCTACTTACAGCTTAACTATTCTATTAGATTCTATTTAATATATTCTAGAAACCATTCATAGTATGCCTAGTCCATGTTGCAATATCATAACTTTATTTTAAAAATATATCTTATATGTCTAGGGAGTAGCAGCTATATTGAGAAAAGTTTTGAGAATATATATAATAATGAACTATAACTTCATAAACCAAAAATTGAATGACCATTAATGGTGGAATTATTTTTATGTTTGATTTACTTCAATCATCTGATTTGGTATTTCAGGTAATATAAAATTATTTTAACAACTAATATACAGTATTTTTGGCTTCTACACTAAATCTACTCTTGTAAAATTAATTATAATAAAGTAAATTCAAAAGAAAATTTAAATAATTTAAAATATTCCTAACTATAATACGTAAAAGTGATGCTAGTGTATTAGCATGGGGTATCAACGTACATGACGTACCTTACGTTTTGTGTATGACCTCATAGTAGCAGCTAAAATATCATAAAATTAGAAAGTAGCTTATTGTAATTATTCTATTCTAGTTACTACAAAAAGACTAATTTTAGAAATATAGATTTTTAATTCCACCTAATAATGTTACCTTGTTCATGTCCATTTGTATTATCAATTGTATATTTAACTGTTGATAATTTCTTTTGCTATCAGGAATATTTTAAGTAATTATCAAAAAATGAAATGTTTCGTTTTGCCAATGAGTAAAATACGTATCATATAATAATTAATGCGTTATTAAGAATATTTAGAAACAATTATTTCTCTGTCTAATAGAAACATTATTTTTCTTTCTAATAGAAAGAAAAATCAATCTAAATTATTTATAAAATGACTAAAAATATTACAAAACTAACTACACTTTTAGGTAGATTTCATAAGAAAGCTACCTATTGTAATGGTTGCCATGATTCGATATCCGGAAAATTTCAACATATCTTCGCGTTTCACATCCCCCAGACCGTAAAACCACAGTCAGCTCAAAAGTTTTTATATATATTTATATATATACGTCGTATATATATTTATATTTCGTTTTCTTGTGGACACTATAAATGCCGTAATTTTGGCCCATCATTTTCAAATTAATACATAAAATATAATGACAAAAAAACAGTCGAGTTCGTTAATTGGCAAAATCGGATTATAAGGGTGGAAATGGGGGGGCTTTTTCGAAAAAAACAAAATATCGCAATAACTTTCTTATTAAGTAAAATATCAAATTAGTTTAAAAGTTCCTATTAGTTTTTGGATAAGGGCCTAAAACTTATCTAAGTAAACTTTTTTGATATCGGTAACCATTAGCCCAGGGGGATGGAAAAAATGGAGTTACTAAGACATAAAACATCATACCTCCCTTAATAGGCACAACATCAAATCGGTTTAAAGTGGTCGTTAGTCCTGTAAACATTACCTAAAAATTTTGTCTGAAACATCTTTTGATATGACCAACCCTTACAGTAAGGGATGACAAAAAAACAATAAAAATGAAATATCGTAATAACTTTCTTATTAAGTAAAACATCGAATTCGTTTAAAGTTCCTACTATTCTTTGAATAAGAGACAAGAGGTGGAAAAAATGGGATTTCAAGAAAAAAAACATAGTTCCCTTAACAGGCATAGGAATTATAAGGAAGTCTTGATAAATTTAGCAATAACTTGTAGTCTAATGAGAAAACGTAGTGTCCGTAAAACATGGAAATTAATGATTGATACGAGCTCGTACCATCCGAGTTCACCTACCCGTATTTTGCCCCGTTGAAATCTGCCTCCGCCTTCCGACGTGCCGAAAGGAATTTTTTTTTTTTATTTTCAACGTAATAAATCTTAACGGCACGGAAACTATGTAATATAAGTGAATTTATCCGTGTGTACCTTACAAAAATTTTGAAAAATGAAATCGATAATATGCTAAATTAAAGTTATTATAACATAGTTTTTAATTTGTTCTCTTTAATACCTAATTAAAATCGTTTACATTTAATGTGTTTTGCTTATAATAAACTTTGAAATTTTTACATTTGTATTCAGTTTAAATCATCATTAACTGACTTTATTCATGCATGAATAAAGCATGACTTTATTCACGCTCAGAATCAAATTCCTTACAAGTTTTGTATAAAACGTTTTTCTTTTTGTTACTTATTAACGAAGTTATTTTATGAAAAAATAAAATACTGTGTTCTTCAACCCCGTCCTATTATGTTTTATCCCAAATTTTCCGGAAAATACAACAATAGAGTTCTAGAACCTATTTTTTTTCAGGTCAGATTTCATATAAAATAACTAAATTTATTCCTTAATTTGAGTCCTACGAATTACAATATGACTTAATTTTACCGAAGGCGTAGACATCAGAACGACACTCGCTAACGAAGTATTTCCAAACCTAAGTCTATATCAGCTTTCTTCTTTATTTTTATCAGTAGAACATGTCTTGAAAGATTTTTACATCTATGTGAATTAATTTATATACAAAGTAATTGAAGAGGTATTGCGGCAAATAGATGAAGAAAGAAGCATTTGGAAAAATATAGTTAAAAGAAGAGACAGACTTATAGGTCACATACTAAGGCATCCTGGAATAGTCGCTTTAATATTGGAAGCACAGGTAGAAGGAAAAAATTTTGTAGGCAGGCCACGTTTGGAATAAGTAAAACAAATTGTTAGGGATGTAGGATGTAGAGGGTATACTAAAATGAAACGACTAGCACTAGATAGGGAATCTTGGAGAGCTGCATCAAACCAGTCAAATGACTGAAGACAAAAAAAAACAAAGTAATTCTTTTCGGTTCTACATTTGAAATCCTCGGTTTTATATTAAAATAAGTCTACAGGAGAGGTTGATAAATTGGTTGGTTGAAAGGAAAATACTAAGGAAATAATGGAAAATAGGAAAAGGAAAATAAGAAGAAAATAGTAATAAATAATACTAAGAAAATAGTAAAGGAAGATACTAAAATAAATAAGGAAATTCTAAAGGTAAGATACTCCAGCTACGGAAAACTGAAAATGGTTGTGGTTTACGGAAGAACGAAGAAACCAACCTCCACATAAGCAGACTCACAGATGTCATTCGAAAAAGAAGTTCAGCTTCCTATGCTCACTTGGCTAGAATAGTTAGAAACAGATTAATGAATAGGATTTTAAAAAGAGCGGTAGAGGAGAAACGAATATTAGGTGTTTCACACTAGTGAAAGATCTCGTGTCTAGAGATAAATACAGCAGATATAAGGGACAGAAGAAATACATTTAGGAAGAAGATCCAAGTTTGTGAAGGTTTACAGAAAGGAACTAGAGAGTGTAGCAGTAAAAAGAAAAAAGAAGAAAATACATAGTTTGAAAATGAAGGAGAATTAAAAGAATAAGAAATCAGCCAGGAATTAACTAATAAAAGAAGTCCTTTAATGGCTCTGATGATGAAAGATAAAATATATACATATATAAAATGTATTATTTATATTATAATATTATGTTCACAAACAAATAAGATTTTTTAATGAAGCTTAGTTCTGATCAAAATATCAATTTCTATTTTTAAATCCATTTTAATGACTAAGTAAATTATTTATTTATTATTTAAATGATGTTAAAAAAAAATCAAACTTTCTGATTGAGATAAATGTACTACAAATAATAATCTGTTTAAAAATCTTGATTAAAATAAAACATAAATTTAGAAGAATGTTAATCAAAGAAACACAGTTTGTTAAAATATATACTCGTACATAGTGAAATAAAATTTTACTAATGATTTCAGTCTGTAATGATTTTTTTTTTATATTATGCATGTTTTTAATGATAGAAAAATATGATATACTTGGCTTAATAATTTATTTTAAATATAAGACAAGAAAGAAAAAAAAAATAATAATTATAATCCTCTTTTAGACATTCATACAATAATTACTTTTATTATTTTTTCTTTTGTTTTTAAAACGGAATACCCATGACAATTATAATTCTAAACTACAATATTTCTCATTATTATTACGATATTTCTTTTTTATTGTAATTATTATTTTAATATATTAACTTTAAAAATAATGGAAATTTAATTGAGCTCCAATATTTTTATTTATTTTTGTTTAATAAATTGAAATTTTTCTGATTAAAATACTGATTATAATACAGTATTTCTGAATGAAGTTTTATTTAATATTAACATCATTTTCTTTTGTGAAAGAAAACTGTTGGTTGGTCCCGGGTTTGTATACATAAACCATAAACCTCCTATAATTGTTTTTATTAAATATTTCTTTATCTAAATTTAATTGCTTAGTTAAAAAAATTCAATATTTAATGAAAAATTTTCTCAAAATAAAAATTTACTTTTAATATGAAAATAGTTTAAAGCTTTTAAATTAGATATTTATAAAAATAAATTTAATAATCTTTATTTGAAAGTAAAATAGATTTCTTATATTCAATTTTTCATACATTTTTTATTATAATTATAAAATATAATAGTTATTGTTTAATTATTGTTCATACTAAAGAAAAATTTACTTTTTTATTCTTTGTTTTATAGAATAAAGCAATAAGTGTGGTCAACAGTATGTATAGAAAATCTTGTCAAGACTTGATGCGAATGAAATATTTAGCCAAAAAAAAGTTTTTCTTGATTAATCAAGCTTCGAAACAGTATTTTTTTAATTGTTTGGCCTTTAAGTTTTTTTAATCTATGATGACATATTTAATTAATTTTTTCAGTTCCATTAGTTATAAAAAAAAACAAAAAAAAAAAAAAAAACAATGATGTGTAGTTCTTTTGTACAATATTATGTAGTTAATAACTTTTGGACTAAAATCTAAGATGAAGTTTGGAAGTAAATAATATTTAATAGCTTCTCTCAACCAATATTTGTAGAACTTCTACATCCAGATCAGTGTTAGAATATATATATTTGATTATTCGGAATTTTCTAAGTAACTGTAAAATATATATATATTTTTATATTTATGAAATTATAATGAATTCTTTTTTGTTTTTTACTACATATATTTCATTAGTATTTGATATTTTTCTTCAGGCTGTGCTTAAAATACGTAAGACTAAAATTATATTAATAAAAAACTAGTAGCTTCTTGCTGGTCTGCCGTTATTATTATTAAAAAGTAATGTATTTAGAAAAATTGGCTAAAAACCTATTCCATTTACAACACGTCTCATCCCCAACCACCTTATTTTTCTGTTTTCTTTCCTACCACAAGTAAAACGCGTGCTCAAAACCTATTATGCAGTCAAACATCGATGGATCTTCAAAGTGATTTTCCTGTGAGAAATAACTTTGGATAGATCCTCAATTAAAGAAAAATGAAGAATTTTTGTGAATTTCTCAAGTGATAAGTTTTTTCTGATGATGTTTGATGACCTCTCTGTGGGTCATTCGAAACAGAATAAAAACAAAAATCGGAAAAATCCTTCCAGTAGAACGCCTAAATGTACTCGAATTGGGTTTTCAGACGAATTTTTGTAACATACAAAATAGACTTTAAATAAATTGAAATAAAATAGTATTAAAAACATTTTCTCTTTCGTAAAGAAAAGGTATTACGTCGTAGTATTTTTTTCCACCATTACGTTGTTCATTGTTCAACTAAAAAGCAGAATTATAAATTTTCTTTTATAAATATTAATATGTTTATTAATATTTAACAGTACGTCCAGGAAGTATCCGTATTCCTCCCTGAAATTAATATTTTGCTACTATTTTCAAATTCGCGCGGTATTCGGGTTCTAAGAAATACTCTCTTTAATGGATTTATTATCCTTGCTTTCAAAATCACAAAGGATACTCGCTCTTTCTCTGTAGTTTCACTTAAAAACCATGGAAACTGACGCAGTCGTATGACTACAGTGCTCGGACGCAGTTATATTACTGAGAAGTAGTTAGCAACATAAGTTAGGGTGCACGGACAACGATGTACGGGACAAATAACGAATGCGTTTCGTGAACATTCTTCAAACAGTCGGTTGTAAAGAAACAATGCTAGATCGAAAGAAATGCATTCCCTTTAGGAATTGTTAAAAACAGCCGCTCAGTAGACGGAAGAACATGTAATTGCAAATCTGTGTCGTCATAAAATCAGCAGTCTCCAAATAAATTTACTCATAAAAAAGCGGCCGAGCCTCTTCTATCGCGGTGAACAATAACGATCCTATTAAAAAAAGATTTGAATGTGTTTTGATCCACTTTTGTGAATGAATTATCGGATGGTGACGTGGAAAAAGTGCTTTAGCCTACATTGATTTATTTGTATGATTTCCAAATGCGGTGTCACTCTCAAGAGTGTTGTTTTCTTATGAACATCTAAATTACCACAGTTCACCAGCTGGAAATGTAGTTTTCTAGGCTAAGGAGAATCCTCATTTTATGGATTAGTTGGGAAGAAATTCAGCACGTCATGATATGAGCCGGGTATCACGATACTTATGGCGACATTTTTTTTTAAAGCGTTTCAGTAGTGATTCTTATTTTTCAAAGGCGGAAAGGTGATTAATACTTTAACTTCAACACACAGGTATCATGGAAATGTTTCTGGATACAGAAAGGCGAAGCTTATTCTAATTTTCGATTGCGCGATTTCCTAAATGAACAATTTCCAAGCCATTGGATTAGCCGAAATTCACAAGCTTCACCAGCCCCATCACGAAATCCCAATCTTATTACCGGACAAAACCGTACAACTAATTATGGAATTAATTAAGGCCTATGAATTTTAACGTTTTTAAGGAAAACATGAAGAATTAACATTGGACAGGAACCTTTTTGAACTATAACTCCGCAGGTGCTTTGCAAATTTCAAGGAGGTAGTAGAGATGCATATTTATGCGTCAGCAACGATGGTGTTTACACAGGATAAATAAATCCTGAGTAAATGTATGTATGTGAAACAATACATGCGTTACAAGTCGGCAATGTATATTTGTCTACAGATATACATTGGAAATACTGTATTATATCTTGGAGTAGTTCTTGGGCATACTGTAGTACCTTTCGGAGGCATCTTCCGTATAAAACTGTTTAACTAATTTATAGTTTAATAGTTTTATCTAACCTGAGATAGCACCACTAATTAAACCTGAGCACTTTCTTTTTCTTTGCCTCTCTCATCAAATTCTCTTTTTCTCACTCTCTCTCTCTTTCTCTCCACATATATATATATATATATATGGACTGCATTGGACTCCATATATATATATATACTGTATATATAAATGAGTTTGTGCTCGCGCGTCCGTGTTTGTGTATGTGTAGGTGGGTGTATATTTTTTATTAATATATAATTAAAATTAAAAAATACAAAACACAAAACTGTCAAAAGACTTCCTTCATAATATAAAATAAGATTTCTTTGTTTTAAAAAGTAGGAAAACTAAAACAACATGATTTTTAATAGCATTAACTGATAGTTACATTAATTTATTTAAAATAATTTAATAGCTTTAATTATTTTCATAAGAGTTTAAAAGCAAAACAAATAGTTTTGCAAATATGATTACCCGTGTCGTGGAGTAGAAATAAATACCACCAAACTGAAACAGTTATCTTATACATATAAAATAATTCTGAATAAATAATAATATGTGTGTATGTGTACGAGTGTGTGTGTGTGTGTGTGTATATATGTATATAAACACCCACACCCATTTTTAAAAGAAGTTTTACTAATGTTTATTAAATTATTAAAACCAGCAAGCTAAGAATATGATCTAAAAATAAAAATTGTACTCATGACGTAACATTTCGACATTAATTACAGAATGCTGTTATTGAAATGTTAAATTAAACTCTATTTTAAAAACTCATTACCATTATGATTTTAATTACTCATTTAATTTCAGCTCTTTAATTTCTAAATCAACTATAATTATAATAATACGTAATTCATAAATAAATATATATACCTTGCAAATTAATAATTTAAAAAGAAAGCTGATTTTTTTTAAATGCTAGGTATATTCATTTTCGTGCGTTTTTTTTAAATTTTTATTATCATTTTAATTAGAATTCAAGGTTTTCTACTACGTTTTGCAGTAATGTAACCTACATTTATATTTAAAAAAAATACCTGATGTACTAATTAGCGAATTCCACTTATGTTAATGTCATTAATTTTCACATTTTAACTTTCAATTAAACTGAATTTAAAACACAAAGTAAAACAAGTTTAAAACAGTTCATCATTTTCTGTATACCTTTATTTAAAAAAAAAAAAAAGATGGATTGGACGAATCATTTAACGGTAAGGAACAGTTGGGGGGTTCAGTAACAGCAGTGGTAGTGTTTAAAGAGATGGAAAATATTTTTTTCATTATTTTCTTTTACAGAAAAACAAACTTACTGGACTAGATTATGTATTCCCATTACGATACGAAGAGCTTGAAAAGTGAAAAGTAAAATGAGTACTGGTTGTAGTATTTTTGCTACGCTGCACGAGCCAAGCGCGCGCGAATTCTGACTTTATTACAACTTCTGCCCCTTTACAAATAGAGCCACACGGGTCATTATTTTTACGCCGAGTGATTGCAACCCCATCATTAGTGGTTATTTTTTTTTAAACGGCATCTACCTACCTTCAACCTTCATCTACCTTGCTCATGTTTAAAACCGGTCTATATTTTTGTTCCTCTAGTTTTTATATATATATATATATTTATTATTTTTTTTATCATTGGAAGCCCTCTCTTTTCCTCTCACTTTCTTACTTTCTCTCCTCTCTCCAAATTAAAATTTTTGTGAATCGTAATTTACCTGTCAGTTTTGAGTTTTGTAGTCTTTTCAGTTACAATAAATTTTTATACTTCGTTAGTTATATCATCGTGTATGACTACAAACTCAACCTCTCAGCAACTCTATATCTATTTTTTTGTGAGTATAATTATCCACGTTTATTAACATACGTAGGTATATATTATACTGAAATTAATTCTGAAGTTTTTAAATAGGTTTGTGGTTCTTTTAATTCTATTTTTATATTATACTGCCTGATAACTAGCTGCAACTTAATAGTTGCAGTTTTTTTTTTCATTTTGTCTACTTATAGTCTTTTATATCTTTGCAGTTGAGCAATCATAATTCCAATAAAAATTACTAAAAAAAAATAAAATAAAAAGTAGATAAATAAAAGTTGTTTTATGTGATTCGTAGTTACTTTTCAATTGAAATATAACATTTAATTTTATTTCAGTCTGAAGATTCTAGGTTTAAATCTCACTTACGCTTGGTTTTATATACCGCAAACATACTTTGAATAGTCGTATTCTAAAAACTAAAGAAAGGTATCTTATTGTGACTAATTTTTACTTAAAATTACGCTCACGAGAAATATTAAATATGTCTTATTAACTGTCTAATAATATTTAATATGTCCTTGGTTTCTTAAACAAATCTGGGCATTTTCGTTTATGTTAAATTAAATATTATTCATGGAGGAATTACCATTTTTTAAACAAAAAAAATGTAGTTTATTTAATAAGTTGAATTAGAAAAACAAAATTATTTTAATGTGATATTTAAAAAGCAACAGTAGGGATATTTTTTTAATGTTTCAGACAAGCGTAAATTCATTTTAATGTAAGAAGATTTTAATTTTCTTTCAGTTTTTTCTCGGTTAATCCAAATGGACAACGCAAATATAACTCCTTCTGGTTTTTTTACTCCCAGTGTTCTTACATTCTGTACGTGTGTTTGGTCTTCCCCAACCATTTCACTTGAAGTGATTTTTGTCCTTCCTTACCGTTTCAAATTTAAACTCGGTATATTATTTTTTGAATAGTTTTCTATTTTTAATTTCCTGCTCTTTTATCCTTATGTTCTGTAATTCTTTCTTAATTTATTGTAGATCCCCCATATTTTGTTCCTAGATGTTAATGAATATTTTTTTATTTATTTTCTGTTCGTTCATATTCTGTACACATGTTGTAGGAATCTCAGATCCGTTCTTCTTATCTCTTTTGTGACATCCTCTGTTTCATCATAAATTTAGTTGGTTTCAGTCTGTATACTTCTATTGTTTTCATGGAGCCTAATATTGATTTTGGTGTTCTCTCTGTTTTCTTTAACGGTTCCAGGTTGGTAAGGTGTAGCACTTCCTTATATTACCACTTATTACTATCTATAGTTTAATGAAGAAAACATTTTGCAATAAAATTCAGAAAATGTTTCATAAAATTTCAGAAAAGTGAATGGAAAAAAAACATAAATTTTTCCATTATATTATCAACCGGGTCATTAAACTTCAAATTCATCATCAAAGAAATTACAGCAACGAGTACATATAGTTTGAAAATGATGTTCTTGTGCACTCTTATTAATTAAACCCCAGGCATAAAGTAAATCGTATTATTAAAATATACGATAAATCCATCATCTTTTCTTACCGATTGGTAAGATTCTTGACCGTTGCAACTATTCTACATCGTTGCAACTATTCTAAATCCTCCTCTAATAATTTATTTTCTAGACTATAATTTTGCTTTGTTTTTATTTCAAATTTAATATTAATTTTCTTAATTTCTGAAAACTCAGATTTCTAATTTGCATGTTAATTTAATATAATGATTATTTGTTTTTGAGGTAAAATATATTGTAAAAGTTTAATCTTCCAGAAAACGCTTCATAAATTTTATTTGGAAAATTAAAAAAAATCCTCATATCTGTTTCCTTTTTAAAAATATTTATGTATATAAAATTACCTTTTATATGTATATATATATTTAAAATCATTTCGATCCAGGAGAGTATGTCTACCAAGCGTTTTCTAGGGAAATTTCTTTTGGGGGGACATTCAATAAACAACGGGACGAGGAAGTGATCTTATAATGTATGAAAATGTTTTCCAAATAGCAATTTATTGTACGATATTTTTAACCAAATATACATCTTCTAATATTTTACCCCTCACAAGTTTTTTTTAAGTTATACACAGCATGATTTGTTTTTCGTGAAAAACATTTAATATAAAAGACAAATGATTTTTTTAGTACGGTACCGCTGTTTAAGTAAACCAGGTTAAATAATTCATAATAGTGGAATATATTATAATTTGGCCTTTCGTATCGTAAGTTTAGTAGAGTGATAAAAAGAGCAGATGTACAAATAACAAAATGGTTCTGCTTTATGCATAAAAAAGCAATACTGTAGTCTTGTAAAGCAGCTATGTTAGAGATAAGTCTTCGTTAAGTTTTTATTTATGGGAATTGTTGTATTGCAGAGCACATAGGGCATGGAAAAAACAAAGTGCGACTAAATTTTGATTAAGTTTCATCGTAGCCAAGGATAGCCTAATAATAATAAAAATAATAATAATATATATGAAAAAAAGAAGCAGAAAATAAGGGACATGTTTCTGGTTATGAATATGCAGGGAGCATGTTCTCATATATATATCTAGTAGGTGGGCTGCTTCTGTGACGGCCATTAAAAATGCTTTAAATGCACCGCGGCTACAGTAAATTCCTATTATAAAGCCAAGGCATGGATGGAAGGAACGGTCCCCTGTAAATCCCTTGGGGCACACCCCCTAGGATACGGGGGATGAGCGGTGGTGTACTGAATGGGTCGTAGGAGAAGTAGGAGGAGGAACCAGAATTTATGTGATATTCTAAAAGTGGGTGTGTATGCCTTAGCGTGACCACGCCAGGGGTTCAACACACACGTACACACTCCCGCACGCATTTCTCTGTTACTGTTGTTGCCACTGCTTGATTCTAATGTTACTTTACTAGTTTTGACTTCGGTTAAAACGTTACTAGTACATTACTATTTCCTTTTGCGACCTGTTGCTTACGTGTAATTTTATTATATTTAATATACATGATATATTTTCTGTTTATTCTATAAATTTATTTATTTATCTAATCATTATTATTCCCCTTCTCTACATTTAAATATATTTGATTTTAATAATAATTCATATACCTTGTAATTATAATTATAAATCTCAATAACCATAGCCTGGAAATTATTATGAGTAAGTCGTAATTATTCGAAAATTAGGGGAAAACTGATTGATTTTTTTTAGTATACTCATATTAGTATATAAATAAGAATTAATTTTTTTTTATATGTATGTACATAAACAATACTGGTTTTTAACGACAATGGCAATTTCTGCTATATGTAATTTCTAATTAAATTTGGAGTGTCGCTTTATATGGAAGTAAAACTTGGACGATCGGAGTATCTGAGAAGAAAAGATTAGAAGCTTTTGAAATGTGGTGCTATAGGAGAATGTTAAAAATCAGATGGATGGATAAAGTGACAAATGAAGAGGTATTGCGGCAAATAGATGAAGAAAGAAGCATTTGGAAAAATATAGTTAAAAGAAGAGACAGACTTATAGGCCACATACTAAGGCATTCTGGAATAGTCGCTTTAATATTGGAAGGACAGGTAGAAGGAAAAAATTGTGTAGGCAGGCCACGTTTGGAATATGTAAAACAAATTGTTAGGGATGTAGGATGTAGAGGGTATACTGAAATGAAACGACTAGCACTAGATAGGGAATCTTGGAGAGCTGCATCAAACCAGTCAAATGACTGAAGACAAAAAAAAAGTCAGTAACATAGTTTTATTTAAACTATTATTTGTTTTAACATTTAAGCCACTATATTTAAACAATTATATAGACTCGTAATTTAAAGTACCATTTAAAAAAACGGTTAACATTCATCTTAATTAATTCATCTATCTTAAAAATAAAAATGGAAAATTACGAAGTAACTGTGCTCATAAATTTTTCCTTTTTACATTTTATCAGAAAAAAAACATAAAATTTAAATTAGAATTTTGTTTTTCGATTCGTACCGGGTTGAAACATAACCTAAGGTGTCCGCGTATATTAGGAAAAACAAAAAATTCATACTTCGATAAGAAAACATACGAAAAACAAAATTTGTTATCGATGATCATATATAACAGAGAGAAATTTGGATTCACCACTCGTCACACCTAATTTCCCAAATATAATGAATGAAAATTCTTTATTGAGCACTACAAAAACGCCTACCAACATTATTAAATAGGCTAGATAAAAGGAGACAACTACAGTAATAATAAGAATAATAATAATCAAGACTAGCAACAAGAAATTTTAAGAAATTTATTCTTAAAGAAAATATCAACAAAAAAATCAGGCTATGTATACTACTCTATGAAACAATAGAACAAATAATCACCGGCTGTCCGATTCTAGCTCCAACGGAGTACACCAGGAGGCACAACAACATGACGAAAATTGTACACACAGAGCTGTGCAACAGATATAAGTTAAAAAATAAGCCCTACTATATTTACGAACCAGCCTCCTTTTTGGAGAACAACAATGGAAAAATTATAATATAATTTTTGCATTGTTGTTTTAACAATGCAAAATATATATATGTATATATGGGTAAGTACGTGTATTTTTCAAAAAAGAATACATAATTGCTCCATAATTGTTGTTTTAAATTAACATAATTATAAATAATGCTTGTAAATATATTAAAAATTATCTTAATTAATCATTAAATCAGAATTTTACTCTATTTTTTATCAGATTTTTATTATTTTCATTTATGAATGTAATATATATCATTTAATAATATAATCATTAGTGTTTCAAATTTTATAGGTAATGATTATCAAATATTTTTTAAAAAATCCGTGTATTTAATGAAAGAAAACAAAATATAAGTTAAATTACATTTTACATATGCTGAATTATTTGGGTTGTTCTTGTTCAAATTGAAGTACAATAAGTAGGTGCGGTGAAACGCTTAAAGGAAAGACATATAACAGTGTTTGTCCATGGCAAACCATGCTACGCTTGGTCCAGCTGGACAAGATTGGATGCAAAGATTTAAACGACCTAAGTCAACA
Organism: Lycorma delicatula; assembly: GCF_047948215.1. NCBI lineage: Eukaryota > Metazoa > Arthropoda > Insecta > Hemiptera > Fulgoridae > Lycorma > Lycorma delicatula. The sequence continues at coordinate 14,774,815 of NC_134463.1, read as the reverse complement.
TAGACGTAAAGCAGATTCAGATGCTGCATTGTAAAAGATAAAACCTTCACCCTCCATAAGGCAGACAATTCCCATCTCGCTTTTATGTACCCGAACCCTTCTTATTCTCTTCTGGTCTTTTTTATTTTACTTTTATCATTAATTCATTTTTTTAAATATGTTATTATTATCATTATTTTATGAAAAACCGTTTTTTCTATTAGTTGCATTATATCAGATCAATTTTTTTTTTTTTTTTAATAGAGATATACTTGAAAGTAAACCAAATAATAATTTAAAATTACCATAATTATAAAATTGGATCAACACACGCATACAGGATTCCCGGGAGATGTTCAGAAAACTTAAGCGTCTTTTCACATCAAAACAAATAAAAGTTAATGAGAAAAAATATAGGGCATTTGTTTATATTAACTCTGTTCATTTTCCTTCTGTCTGTCATTATCTCTTTAGAAAAAAAATATTTTAAGTACGGATAAAGATATTTCAATGAAATTTTGTCTACTAATATACCCAACATTATATTCTGTAGAATAAGTAAATTTAAAAATTCCAAAAATGATGTCTATTTAAATTTTATTATCATTATTAGCTTCGTAAATATTAACTTTTTTCGTATAATGTTTTATTAAATAAAATTTTAAATCCTTTAATGCGAACAATTTGATATTGGTTGCAACAAAAATAACTTATTTAAATCGGTTTGTAAGTAACTGAATGTGGCTGAATAAAAAATAATATATATATATATATATATATATAGATGTATATATATATATAGAGTGTATATATGAATTAGTAAGTTTATATTTCATAGATATGTTTTTTTACGTAAATGATAGTTTGTAGTGCGTTTTTTTCACAGTAAAGGATATCGAGCTTTTTTCTACACGGCTTATGACATTTTTACATGTAAAATGGCAAGTTTAAATTGTATTAGTTTTTTTCTGAGTAATGACTACCATTATACTGCTAGTATTTTTGTTGAATAGAGTGAATGTATCACATTTAGAGCTAAATGTTTGATTAATTTTAATGATAATTGCATACTGATTCACAATGAAATACTTAGCTCATTGAAGAAAACTGCGGGAAATCGCCTAGTACCTCGTTCTTTTTAGTAAGCTTGACATGGATTCTTGTCATTTTCATGGATGTATTTAATACTTTTAGGAGTGATTTTTATTAATTTCATTTTTATATCTCATACGTTTGTTGTACTTACTATACTCGTATGTTTAATTTTGTAAACTTGAATGTTTTTATAACGTATTTTTATTTCTAAAGTTATAGAACCAATTGCGTACTATAGCATACTAATTATTTATTCATGTATATCAAATCCGAAATTGCTAGGTTTCTTAATTTAATTATCGGGATGAAAGTAAGTGGTACTAGTATATAAATGTTTGAAACAAAGATAAAAATTCCGTTCTTTGATTTTGTACGTTATATAGTGTACAGGTAATATATATGTAAAGTATTACCAATCTCCGTAACAAAAATGGTAGCGTCTCAGTTTTTCATTCTTAGTCCCGGGTTTGAATCCCGATTAGGAATGATATTTTTATACGATACAATATTTCCATTTCATATTCCCACTGCACAAGCTTTCAGATTATCTGGTTAACTAATAATAAAAAAAAAAATTATATTAAATTAAATTGTTATTAAATTAAATAGCTTTAAATACCTTTTTCTCACTATAATCATGAAGATTTTATATTTAAACAAGAAAAAACCTGGATTAACCCTCCTAAGTTTCAGCAGTTTCCTGTAATAGCAATCCCATTCATCTTAATTACTTGGTAACTAATTTTTGGTTGTTAAAATTTATCTGTACCTATTGTTAAAATGTGGGGATGTAACTCAGTGGTAGAGTGTACCTATTGTTAAAATATATTTTGTAGGTTTTAAAAATTAGTTTTTTAATGTTAAATATATTATGGTTAGGGAAAAGGTTCCTTCTGTTTTAATGCAAAAGTAAAACAGGGTTATTTTTATATTTCAAATGAAATTTTTTAAACCATTTTCCATTTTGATCCCCAGTTTTTTTATTATTATTGATGTAAAATCATAATCCCATCACTGTAGAACTCCTGTGTATTCTGCGACAAGTAATTTTTATAGGGGACTCTTTTGAACCGTTCAGTTAAACTTTATTTTGTTAAGAGAATTATGCAAAACCAAAAAAAAAAAAAAACAATAGACGACGATGGAAGATCAGAACTATTTCTTGGATGCATCAAAACATCCGGGCAATGTTCTCTCAATTTTTAATGGGTCTAATGGTCTGGTGTTGTAATGGAAAACGATACCGTTACTATTAATCAGTTCTAATCATTAATTGGCAAATATTTTCAGTACTGGGACAACGACTTCTGATGCTTAATGTAACGGACGGTTACCGAACCATTTCACGAGAAGCAATCTTACTGATTGCGGGAGTGAAATCAATCGATATTCTTGCTGAAGAAAGGCAGGAACGTTATGCTGCCAGGGAGTTGGGTGAATTAACTTCCGAAAATATCCGGGAAATCGTGCTGCATGGATTTGATTTATGGCAAGCTAAATGGGAATATCTCTCCCCAGATATTACTCAATCCTCCTGCGCCTCCTGGATTTTCCCAAACAAGTATGTCACATACTTTCTTTCGGAACACGATGCTTTTCGGGACAGGCTGACGAGATTCAGCCTGGTTGATACGGGTTAATGCTCGCAGTGCAGGGTATTAGATGCTCTATGATTGCAAGAAATATGATGAGAAGCATAACGAGATCATTTGTCGGCTGGAAATTCTTCTGTCATTGCTTGATTTATATCAGAACTGAGCTAACCAGACCGAACGGTCTATAATTGAGGAATTCATGATTTATATAGAAAAAGAAAGGATAGCTTAGAGGGTTTAGTCCCGGCTGAGCTTCTTGTTTCCTTTGTCTCATTTGTATTTGTCGTTCTTGTTTCTGTGTTTTTGTTCATTCTTTACTAGTTATTTTACGTTTAACGTTTTTATTTTATGCTTTGTGTGTTTTTGTTTTAGTTCAAGTTGTGTATTGGACTCACTTTTACCTGTTAGGGTAGGTGTAGGTGATTTCAAAGATTGCAGATTCAGTCTTCATTAAGACTAACTGATACGGGTTTTGTTTCTACGTGTCCATCTTTGTTAGAAGTTCACCGATGTGAATATCGCTTGTGACATTCGCTCGCAAGACTGCAATATGTCTATCGCCGAGGTTTTTGAAGATGACCTCCGGTAAATCGCAGCAGGGCTAGGTACGGAGTCATGGTAACTCCTATAAGAAACGTCATGGAAACTATAAGAAACGTATATATGGTAGGTGTCTTCCCCTTCGGGGTCAGGATACGGATAAAAGAGATTAAAATCATTGTTTGATTTTGGGGGGGTGTAGTAGCTTTTAGTGAACAATCCCTTTTTAAATTTTTTGACACGTATATGATCACATTTCTTGCTATTAATCCGGGTTGCCGTTCCTTTCTGTACATTATTGATTCATTTTTTATCGCCCGTAATGAGCCGTTTCAAAACTTGTTCGATTTTTCAGTTTAAGCAACGATTCGTAGTGATTATTCGTTCCATTAAACTTTTCATTGTTAAATCACGTGGTACCAAAATATCGACTTTTTAAATCTAGTTTTCATCAAATGGTTTGCAGCTATTTAAGTTTGTATTGATATCAAGTGCTAATGTGACAACACTACTGAATTTTTTTTGTACTCTTCTCGATTTCTTAAAAAATTATTGACATTAATATTCATATTAGAACCAGTTTTGAGTTACACGAAATGATACTATATCATGTACGTAAATCACAAATGTTTTTACCGGTATGAGCACATGAATAGAATTTTTTTCTTCTTTATTTTCAAAACAATAACTTTTAAGTAAATAAAATTATATATTTGCACTCTTTCTAAAATACCTAATAACATGTTGTATTTCAATATCTTGCATGTATAGCCAGATTTGATTAATAATCCTCGAGTTATGAGATTCTAAACCATATACCGGCAGAATACAAAGAAACGTTTTCTCCTATTAAAATATATTTGTTACTAAGAAAGATGAACTCCATAAATAATATTTTTTTTAAATTACGATTTATTTTCTTTTAAATAGATATTATATGATAAATGTGTGACGTTTATTTACTGAAAATAATGAAGTTAGCAACTGGCTATAAAAAATAAATAAGAGTTAACTGATATAAAAACAATTACTTTTTTCATCTTTTAAACTTTAAGCGATGCGTAAATGGAAACCAGCAACTGTAGTACGTTTTTACAAATTATTTAAAATTGGTAAACATATTATTGAATAAAATTTAACTGGTATGTACTTTGTGTGAAAAATGAGTAAAAAAAATAGTAATAAAATTTATTTGAAAGTTGAACATTAATGAGAATGAAGAAAGTTTAATAAACAGAACGAAAAATATGAAGTAATGAGATGAGTTAAGGAGAAAAAAAATCTCAAAAAAGTTAGAACAGGAAAGCTATTTTACATTAAGTTAATTTAATTTAGAATAGGAAAGGTAGGCTGGAACATATAAGAAATGAGGGTTAATTAAAAGAATTCTAGAAGGATCAGTAGAAGATAAAAAAACCAGAACCCAAAATCGAGTAATCGTTATATAGAATCAAAAATAATATGGTAGCTAACAAAAAATTAAAAGTTTAACTAAAATTAGAGGAAAATTGAGATCTCTTCGGATCAGCTTCCGAAGAGATAATCCTGACTAATAATCAGGAAATATTAAATCAAAATTTAAATAATTGCGACTGAATGGGAATAATATTACTTGTAACATGCAAGGTAATCCTAATATTCCTGAAGTATTTCTGTTTTTGTTTATAAGATTGCATTTTAGTTATACACTTAAGAGATAGATATTATTAAACTTTGCATGTTAATAATTATTAACATATATAATTATGAAAATAATAAGTTATTCAAAAGTTTGAAATATAAATGTATGTGTAATAAAAAAATGTAAATTTTATCAGAATTTTTGCGTTGATAAATATTAAGTTAGTAATGAATAAAATTCAGTAAAAATATAATACTTTTTGTGTACTAATACAATTGTTCACTGGTATGATTACTTGACGCATGGAATAATTTATTTTTTTAATATAAAAAAGGGAAGTAAAAATATATAAAAAAAGAATTGCGAAAACAAATTTAATGTAGTATAGAAAATTTGGGTAAAATAAGATTGAGAGAAAGACTAGGGGCATATGCTGGAAGATAAAAAAAGGAAGGGTCTTGGAAGGCGTGATGTGACGGAAACTTCGGTCACAAAACCCAGTTAACTTTTAATTCCACTTGAAATGACGCAATTCCAGGACAAAGAACGGCGTTGAATATAAATTAGAGAAGAGGGCAAGGCAAGGAAGCCCTGTTGGTTTATTTTGCATTACTCCATCGTAATGGGGTTTCTCTGCCGACTTACATACACCACACTACTGTGCACACAATGCACACACATATACACGAATGCACATATACACAGATGCATACATATGTTCATGTAATGTAAAGCCAAACGCTCTTCCATTTCCTTTTTTTGTCTTTACTTATTAAATATTCCCTAATATATTTTTTTTATTCCCATTATAACTCGGTAAATAATATTTTGCTTAAACTAAGTAAATATTTATTCGTATAACCAAAATTATTTTTAGGTTAAACATAATTAATTATTAACGATTAAAAACTAACTTTTTTTATGAAAAATATTATAAATTAATTTCTTTCAATTTATATTTTATATTTTTATTTAATCTGATTTCAATTTCTGACACGGCTCTAGACGTTTTTTTATTATTAAATTAATCTCATCTCTTTTTATTTTTTACGCACGTAAATGCTTTTTCACAATATATAACGTGTTTTTAATTCTTCTTTATAAATTATTTGATATATTTAACCCTCAACTATACACGTAGATTTGTGGCACTACAAACATACTTTTGAAATCAGAGGGGCCTTCCTGTTACTAATAATTACGTATTATTTCAAAGCTTATCAAATTTTATTTATATTTAATATTTTTTATTATTTTCACTTTTAATAATTTTTGTTAAAAAAGGTTACCGGTTCAGACACTATTTATTTATAATAGTTCAATTATTTTTCCCCAAGTCACCAATTTTAATTATTATTTAAATCCGTCAGATGGTCACCAAAGGTTTTTAAAAACGAAGTTAAACTTTTCGGAAAATTTTTTTTCTCACAAACTTTGTGAATTAATTTTAAACAAAACATTACGTGTTTTACATATATGGTTTAAAAAAAAAAAATATTTTTATTATTTCTTATCATGATTTTTGAGTTTTGTATTTTTATAGCAAAATTAAATGTATTCTACAGTAATATAGGTCGATATAATTCGAATATCTAAGCTGTCTTCATGGGAAATTAGAAAAAAAACTTTTTAAGGATTTGACTAAAAAATATAATGTATATCTTTACATTTTGGACAGATTTGTTCATGTTTACAGTAATCCTTTTATGCGTTAATTTAATAATTGTGTTACTTATTGTCACACTGATTTAATCGTTTGAATTTCTTATAAAGAACAAATTTTTTATAAGGGAAACATCTTTTTTCTTTGAAAATAGAAAAAATTAAAAAATGAAAGAAACCTTTCGGTAAAATAAAATCGACTACAGAAAGATAACTAAAAAACGGGGGAAACAGACGGGAAAGATCATTTTCAAATTTTTGTACTTTTAATTTTTATTTTTTATTGAATAAAGGATAAAGAATGTTTTTAATTTGATTCAGAGTCCGAGGTTTTAAGAATTAAAAAACAATTATCCGTTTCCTTTATATGATTTTTTGAACATTTTAATTTTTTAATTTATTCATGTAATTGTGCTTTATTTCTATTTACATTTTCCCAGCGTATTCTGTATGGGTAAATTTTCTCACAAATTTATTTGGAAAATATTAATATACATATATTTATATATTTATCGTAAATTAATATATTGTCTCTTTCTGTCAATCGAACAGGTTAATAAAATAAAATATAAACAAAAGAGTAGTATTTAATTTAATATTTCTTTAAAAAAATAAAAAAATCATTAAAAATGTTATATTACTGCACTTTTAAATCAATAAAATATATATTACTGCAATTTTTAAATCATTAAAAATTTTATATTAACTCGTATTATTATAAATTCACTGCATAACAAGTAGATTTAACGTAATAATATAAAATGCATATTTATAGTATATAAAACAATACTAATCATGATAGCGACTTGAGCCTGAGACCATACGAATGAAAGACTAAACCGGCATTTAATTATAGTAGTCTTGTCATATACGTTTCGAATGATTAATCATAAAAGAGAAATCTTTTTAAAAGTAATTTCTAAAACCGTTAAACATGTAAATAATTGAATCGAATAGTGCTTATATATCATAATCTAACAATTCCTTAAATTTTTCCCCTTGATTTTCAGGTACAATACAAAAAAAGTAATTGTTGGAATAAGCTGTTAGAATTGCTAACTTATGAAATAAGTTATTTCAAAAAAATTAAAATTTTATAACTTTAAACCTGAAGTTTTGTTCGTGGGTTATTTTATTTGATTTTTCAATTATATTTTTTTAATGTTTATTTTTCTATTTTTTTAATGTTTATTTTTCTATTTTTTAATTGTTTATTTTTCTATATTTCTTTTGTTTTGTAATAATGAAAATTTTGTTTCATTTAATATCTAGTAAAACTCTGCCACGTTTTGATATGTTTTATTTTTTAATAAACTTCAAAATCCTTACGTTTATATTTAGTTTCCTTGGACTTAATTTGTATAATATAAATCAAAATCAAATTCTCAACAACTTTTATTCGTGACGTGTAATTGTTTATTACCCGTTTAAAAAATCTTATTTTACGATTTACATAAAAGAGTGAGTTTTTTAGATCCCAATCTTTTGTCTTTTATTCCAAATTTATCAAAAAACACTATAAGTATAGTTGTAGGACATATTTGCTTCAATTTTTCAGATTATATTTCGTATAAAACAACTAAATTTATCTCTTTATCTGTTTCAAAGAATTACAGTCAGGTTTAATTTTACCAAAAGCACGAAAATCAGCGCGAAATCTTTCGCCAGACGACAAGTTACCGAACCAATATTTGTATGATTTTCTTCTTTATTTTTACCATTAGAAACTATTCTGAATGTTTGTTTTAATGTTGTACAGTAAAACATAAGTAATTAAATTTATACTATTATTTAAATCTCAAAATGATTAAAAAAAAATAGAGAAAATTCGAAATTGTAACTTCAAGAAGAAACTTGGTCTATAGAACAGTTGATGAATATATACATATTGAAGGAGTGAAATTAATGTAATACGAAAATCAACAATACAATAGTACTAGAGAATGTGTTGGAGAGATTTACTGACAAATAGAATAGTAGAAAAAAATTAGAGAAATTTAATGATATATAATTACCGAGCTGATATTTACACAGCGTTTGTTGAGATTTGAATTTAATATTCTTTAATCCAATATTTACAATTTGGGATTAGTCAATGGTCGAGCAGAGGTACACTCTATGCACTATATGGATTTAAAATTTATATTATTTTTTTTTTGCCTCTGGAATCACCGTTTGGTATTACTCGAGAGGATGAGATGAATTGGCAGTTTAATAGCGTGTAAAAATGCCATGACTGACACCGGGATTCGAACCCGGGACCTCCGGATGAAAGTCCGAGACTGTATACTCATATATATATATATATATACACCAGCTGCTCAACCGGGCTTTACAGCCAGGCATGGCTTTGCTCTGCTCTTTGGGGCGTAAAAGGAGACTCAGTTTTTGAAAACTGGATTGTTTATCGTATTCTTGTAGAAATAGATAATTTTACCTTTAGTTATAAAATTCACTAAAATTTCATAAAATAATTATAACTGTTTTCAACACAACCCATGAGGTTGTGTTGAAAACAGTTGTGCATCCTTTTAATACAATTAATTTTTGTGTGACTTACCTTAACTGCGTATTAAGAAAAATTACTGTAATTAAAAAATTTTACTATTTGTTTTTCCGGTACTTTAATCATTCAATTTGATTTCTTATTTCTATTTCATACTTTGAATGTTAGCCCTTATACGCAAATACGCCCTTATTTAATTTGCCCTTATTAGCAAATACGCTGTTTGAATTTTTAAAATTGGTTGTACCGTTTCGGAGATATAATTAACTTTCTGAAATATAACGGATAACCGAATGATCTAGCGTATATATTCCTTATGCAAACGTTAGCATTAAATATGATAAAAAATAATCAGTTTCAACTTTTAAAATTGGTCATACCGTCTCGTAGATATAACTGAATTTTAGAGTAAGAGAATGACCGGTCAACCGGATTATCGAGAGTATAAAAGAAAAACATAAAAACCACCCTTTCAATAAATAGAAACCTTTTGCCGAATTAGATTTTTTTTTATAACTTGTGGGGTCCTTAATCTTGCATTTCAAAGAAATCAACTCTATCGTTTATGGTTAGCGTTGATTATGAAACTTTTTGCCGAATTGGTTTTTTTTGTAACCTGTATGCCGATTAGATTTGTGTGCTGAATCTGATTTTTTTTTGTCTAGTTGCAGACGCGTGCCATACGCATTCCCTCTGCAGCTACGGTCTCGGAATGGGATTATTAAGAGTAAAAATTGATTACCTCTTGTGTAAAAATATATATTTTTTTGAATGGTGAAAATTAATATGACGAACGTTAAATTAACAACCGTATAAATAAAAAGATATATTATACATATATATTTCGCATATATAGGGACATACAGAAACAAGTATACAACTAACCACCACGAGATATGGATTAACGAATCGGGATTTTCCGCAACTGATCGGTACATTCCGGTGCTGCTAAGGGAGAGACACACACACACACAGACAGACATATACAAATGCCCTTTAGTGGAGTAGGATATATATATATATATATATGTATAAAAATAATAATAATATTATAGATATTATAACATATCTATATTTAATAAAAATATTTAACGATTTCCTTTACTTAATCAATAAATAGAAAAAGTGAATATTCAAAAAAATGTATTCCGTAATAATCAAAAATAACTTTTCTTCTAAAATGTAACATACTTCCCCAAAAAAGTTAATAATTTGTGAAATTATCTTTTAGAAAATGTATACATTTCTAATACCTGAAATATTCTCAGCTGAATTTTTGAGAAAATTAAAATTTTATTTTTAATAAATTACATACAGATGAATACTTACTTTTTTCAAATATTTTCTCTATTAAATTTGTATGCGTTGCACATATTACATTCTACAGAATATAAATATATAAGTTTTTAGTTAAAATTAGAAGTGGTAATAAGGTAGGTTAAGTGAGAATCTATTATTATATTCATGTTATAAAAATTACTTAAACTTTTTTACACCTATTATTTTATTGTAGCCCATGCAGAAAAAGTTTTTCATTCCATCAAGATAAAAAAGGATGTATCCTGTACATTTCTTTGAATCTTTGTCTGATCATTGTATCCAACCAAGACAAAGCATTTTTGTATTAAAGAAAAGTAGCAATCAATAGAACGCTAGGGAAAAGTTTCCGTAATATAGCCTTCATGGAATTTCAAACATTCATCAAAAATATATTGTTATTTTTCTCGTTTTTTTTTATTTTTATTTTTATTATAACAGGTTTATTTCTATTAGTCATTTATTTAAATTTTAGTAAACATTTGAATTAGCGCGCGCGCGCGCGCACACACACACAGAAGATGAAAATGATTAAAAAGTCATTGTCATCGATGCAGGTAATTTCAACATAAAATATCGACCTTTACATTTCTATAAATAAAATATTTTAATCATTGGTTAATTAACGTAATTTTATATAAATTAAACTCTTTTTATTATTAGTAACACCCAATACGTTTGCAGAGCTTATTAAGAAAGATGCGTAGACACTAATTCGATAAATAAATAAAATTTAGGATTTTTTTTTTTACTGGGCTGCATTTTCTACCATTGAGTGTTAGAAAAAAGTGTTAACATGCATTTTAGCTGGAAATGTTAATTATATGTTATAAAGAGTTAAACATTTAAATTGCAGCTCGAGTTAAGAAACCGGATTGGTTTACTAGTGAATTTATAGTCATTGCAAATCAGCTGATTTTGAAGTCGAGAGTCTTAGGTTCTTATCCTAGTAACGGCAGTTACTTTTATTCGGGTTTCAACACGACGTCGTGGGTACCGGTGTTCTCTTTGGTGGTTTTTTTCCTGTTTAACTTCCGGGAATCACTGTAAGTTATTACTTTACTGGATGAATGAGGATCATCTGTATGAGTGTAAATGAAGTTCTGATATGTGTTGTTAATTGAAACCCAACCACCAAAAAACACCGATATCCACGATCTAGTATTCAAATCCGTATAAAAAAAAGTAACTGCTTTTACTAGGATTTGAAAGTTGGAACTCTCAACTTCGAAATCAGCTGATTTGCGAAGACCCTTCACCACTACACCAACCCAGTGGGTAACTTTGATGGTCGGGTTTCAATTAACCACACGTCTCAGGAATGGTCGACCTGAGAATGTACAAGACTGCACTTCAATTACATTCATACATATCATCCTCTGAATGAAGTAATACTTAACGGTGGTTCCGGAGGCCAAACAGAAAAAGAAAAAAGAAAATTCGAGTTAAGAGCTATTTTATCGATTTTAATTTCATATACCTTATTTCATTTTTATTAACAGTGATTTATTTTAACTTAATTTTTCATTCATTATTATCTGTTTTTATTCTAAAAATTTAATTTTTTTACCTTTATTTTAACAATCTTACGTTTCTTATATTGCACTTTTTATGATTAAATTACTTAAGGTAAAAAGATCACATTTACATTGCAGCTTATTACATAACTTGATTTGTTTTTACAATTTAGAAAACTGTATCCTAGCAGCAGAATATAATAACGTAATTAAAAATTAATCTTTGTCTGTACATGTTATACTCAGTACCTTTACAGAGGTATCTGTTTCTTCAGAATATTATTTTATAAAACCTTATTTAATAATATTAAAACTATAGAGATGTATTTTAATATCTGTGAAACTGAAATAAAATCCACTGATCTGGTAATATTAAAGTCGGTTGTTTAATAATGAAAGGAAACGTATATTTTTTAACAATAATTTAAAAATATTTAAAAATATTATATAAATTTTTGCATAAATTAATTAATTTTATTTTGTACGCCACTCATCTTGTGTTCAAATGTTAGGTTTAAACGAGATGAAATTTAAAGAAGTGTTTTAAATTTGTAGCTATATTCATGCACACATCCCACATATCCAAAAATCTGAGTGGGCCACAGTTACACATTTGTTAACGTATTAGTTTTTAGTAATATCAAATATTTATACAATTATTAATTCAACAATCTTACCTGAATTATTAGGATAGAGTAAAAGTCCCTTGATTATTCTTTTAATAAATGTAAGTCTTATATGTATCTTCTTAATATTATGGTTTTTGAAAATTATTATGATGTAACCATCAATAAAATGAAAAAAAAAAAACTAAACAGGAGAAGGCTATAAATTTATAGCGATAATTATTATCAGGTTGACTGAAACAAAAAATAAAAATAAAAATAATACAATTCTAAATTATAATTTTCAATTAATATTAAACAATCAGATGTATCACAAAATCTGATATGGACCCCCAGATGACTTCCTTGTACGATAGTTAGGTTACATTTATACACATATTTAAAAGTACATAAAATTTAATTTCACTAATAACGTTGGATTTTTTTCATATTTTTTTTTTGCTATTATTGAATTATTATTTATCGTAATTTTTTTTTACAATCAGAAGTTAACAATTACTAATAAATCAATACATTTAAATTTAAAAAATGTCGGAAATGGAGTCTGATTCGAATCGATTTGCATTTCCCTTGTAAGATCCAAAAATTTTATTAATTAAAATTTTATTGGTTATAACTCTGGAAACAATGAAAGTAGGTATAATTTATGTATGATATATCGTTGAAAAGCTATCATTTAGGACTTATTACTGCAGTTAAAAAAGAGCCAAAAATCTAAATGTTTTAGATTTTGGGCTTTTTTGAACACTTTTGGTCCAGTTGATTGCAATAAAAAGCGGAGGTGCACAACTAGATGTTGCAACAGTCCTAAATCCAAAATTTCAACATCCCATGACTAATCTATTTGAGTAATGCGAGATACATGCAAACGTACGTTCATACATACGTAAGTACAAACGTCACGCCAAAAGTGTATTCAGGGATAGTTAAAATGGATGTTTCCGATGAAATCTGAAAACCGAAAATTTTCGTGATCACAGTGCTTGTTGCTTTTCTTCTTACAAGGATTTAAATATATATAGATTTATACCTTGTGATATTTAAGTACGTAATCAGCTTTATTCTGTGTATCTGAGAAGTATTTGGATGCAAAAAGAAATGGGATTCTAAGTAAATAAAAAAAATTCTGCATTATGATTATTTTTTTATTTTTTGTTCGCCATCTTGGATTCGCCAGTCAATTCTTTGATTAGATTGAATCAAACTTAATTTTTTTAAACAGAAACGGTAGTAATATAAAATAGTATAAAAGGTAAGGGGTAAAGTGTGAACGGAAAACGTATTAGCGTAAATATCATGATTTCGATTTAAAATTTTACAAGAAAAACAATGGTTATCCCCGTTTTTCTGTGAATGCCTTCTGTGTTTAGTTATAAGCATTCAAAATTGCATTCAGTTGTAGAAAAAAATTAAAAATTAAAAAAAAACTCAGAACGAAATTAAATTAGATAATTAAATATTAAAACATAATTAGAAAGATTTACAAACATCGAAAGCTGTTTTGAAGAAACATATCTACTGCAGCGCCCCCTGCTGGCCTATAACCGTAAAACTAATCTAAGAGCTTCTTCTCTGGTAATTCCTGTATAATGCAAAAAATCGCATCAAAATCGGTCCAGCAGTTTTTATGGAAAATTTAACAGGCGCGCGCGCGCGCGCACACACACAAAACCTTTTAACCCAAACTAATATATGACCTCCGTTCCGTTGTGGGTAAAAACGAAGTAAAACGTGCTGCATGAACAATTTTATTGCATTTTACGAGTACATTTATAATGCACATAAAAACGAAATTCAAATAGTACTGTAATATTGAATATAATAAATAATGACTAATATTTAACAACATTAACCTTAAACAGCTATATCAACTGATATTATTTTCTACGTAAAAATTAACTTCCAGGTATTTGTTAACCAGGTTAACAAATATTTGTTCCAGGTATTTGTCAGGCGTTAATATTTACAACAATGCATTTTTTATTACGTTGAAACAATGCAACTTTCTAATTTAGATATTACAATATTTAATAAAAAATTTTACATAAAGTTTTTCGATAGTAAATTACTAATGAAATAGATTTTGAAAGTATACTATTCTACAATAAATGTTCAAAATCCTTCCCCACTACAGCTTGGAAGAGTGCTAACCTCAAGTAATATCCGTTTATAATTTGTTGTATCATGTTTGGTGGTACACCGAGCAGATTCGTCAATTATTCTACTTTTCAATTCGTTAGTGTCTGTTGGTTTTGTTTTGTAAACATAATTTTTCAGATATTCCCAAAAAAAGTAATCCAAAGGAGACAGGTCTGTCAACGTATTGGCTTCTTCCATTACATGTAGGATAGTAATTATATTTCAGTGACAGAGATAGTAAAAATGTATTTCTGTAGTTTTCATTAGAAAGTGAACTTAAAAATATATTTCAGAAACGTTAAATATATAGTATTAAAGTAATACCATTATATTTAAATATTAATATTATAAAATAACGTTCTGTAGATACCAATACCTCTGTAAAAGCAGTTAACTTTGGTGATAATTGTTAAATTAGTAAATCTTAAAAACGAATCTTTAATAAACTATTGTTTTATAAAAAAAGCGTTATTATGCTGCTACATAATAACTTCAACCAAGTTGGAATTAATAATTTCCCATTTTTTTCCCTCTCCCCGAATCGGATTCTACAGTGAAGCATAACACAATCCGGGGGAGTGTCCTTTTATAATCCGGCTGGATCTTATCTACTAATGCCTGCCTGTAACTCCTACACTAGGGTTATCTGGTCCGACTATGTAGTTCCTGTTCTCCTACCCTAGGAGCTGGGACTATGTCTTTATGCCTTGTTTGCCTAAAACGAGAACAGCCAAAAGAGCATTTTCGCCGGGACTACACATTTTCTACAAGTGAACGAGAGAGTTCTCTCCCCGTGCCTCATCACTGCTACCCATATGTGCACGCACAAACGAATAGCAGCTCAGCAGGGAGCTGTCCCTCATCTCCTCGTTGCCCCAGCAGCGCTGTCCTTCTGTCGAAGGACCCGTGTGATAAAATCAGATATAGCACGGAATTGTACCTCATTCGCCAACATACGGCCTACGATACTCTCCACCGTAAGTTGCCCAGTAATCATGTCACGTTGCAAACGCTCCCTGTCCCAGATCCGACACACAAAAACGACATGCTTCGGAGTGTCGAGCTCCCCACAGGTTAAAAAAAGTGGTCATCAACCCGCTGTCGTGCTTTCAAAAATACCTGGAACACGCCGTGGCCAGACGGGAATAATTTCCCATTTTATCTATTCTATTACACTGAGTTAAATATGATTTTGAAAAAAATTTATATAATTGAAATTTAAATTACTGGAAAGCAGGTGTAGAAATGATACGGATACAGCACCCTAGTGATTGCTAGATTAAATAGATATGTTTACACGTTTTGTATTTTGATTACACCAGAAAAAATTTCTGTCTTCTAAAGTCAAGAAATTTAGCTTATTAAAAAACTTTTTTGTGTTCTTATAAACACAAAAATAAGTAGTTTAAAAGTCCTCTTTTTATTATTAAAGTAGTAAAAAATATCAAAGTAAATGATAGTAAAACAATTTATATAGTTTTTTTGGAATATTTAATAAAATTATAGTATCTGTTAATGTTTAAAACATGACAATGAACAAAGAACATATAATCAGGTTGTTTGTTACCAACCTGACTGAAAAGTTAACTTATATTTCAACATATATTTAATGTGAATTAAAAGTTCTGAAATTAAAATTTACTGCATAAGAGTGGCGGTAATAATACTTAATATCTCTTACAGCGATACCAAAATAATTACCTTAAACAATGGAATTTTTATTGTGTAATTAAATAAATTTGAATAATTATGATAATTTTTTTCGTTTTTGTAAATTAAATTAAAACTAATTCATTACTACAAAAGTAATGTTCTTTACAAACAATGAAATTATTCATAAACTTTCACATTTAACAAAGGAGCTTTGTAGTGCTTGTAGTAAGAAACAAAATTTTACTCTCTAAGCTTGCAGTTTTGTTCTACAAGATGTTGGATTTACGTTCAGTTAAGCTACGATGATAAATGAGAAACAGCTGTGACCCCGCTGAGCCTGTAAAGTAAAATCATACCCAGCGTCCAGAATCACCTTAAGGTGTTTAAATAATTATTACTTATAATATAATTAGAGATAATTTTTGGTTACTTCAAACATAAGTTATTTTTTATTTCATAAATTGCTTCATTTTTTATCGTAAATAATTCTTAAAATATTTATTGTAAAAGTTAATGTTTTGCATACATACGTAGGTTTTTAAGAAATAGGTGTTCACGCGCATGTACGTGCTTGTTTAACATATACATATATTTATATTTACGTATTACTAATAATCGAAATTCCGTTCGTTTGATGTAAATTAAGGAACAAAAGAAAAAAATTATAAATTTCTTTTTAATATTTATTTTAACCAATTTCTTTATTCAGTAATATTATTTTAGAACTTAATAAATACAATTAAAGTGATGACGAAATCATCTTCACTCGAAAGATTCTAAGTTCAAATCTCGGTTAGAAATAGAAATATCATATTCCAATTTTATATTTTTTAGTCTATATATTTCAATATATATTTTGTTAAATTTTTTTAATTTTTTTTTTTGCTCAATAACAATTATAATTACAATCGGCTCTCATGCGGAGCCATAAGTAAGTTTCATGACAAAAACACGTGAAAAGAAGGTCCTTAACGAACCCACAAAATAAATAATACACAATAAATAGTTGCAAGCAAAATTAAAATCAAATATGAAATTTCAAGCTCAGTCATAAATCATAAACCAGTAATTTCAGCACCATATAGTCCACAAAACAAACATTAATAAGAAATAAAAAATAAAAAGAAAGAGAAGCAACAAGAAATTAGATACGACACCACTAAACTTGACGGTGTTAGATTCCAAACTGTTACGCAGACCCTAAGTCGAGTATATGGGCTCGTTTCAACCGTCGGACGTCTCTGCTGTTATCGAGTAGATTAATGGCAAAGTGTTTTACATGATTCTCAAGCCTCTGCAGGTATTTGACATTTTAATTTTAAATTTTAATTAGTCATTAAATATTAAAAAAAAAAAAAAATTCATTGAACTTAATAGAGTGGTACCAAATTTTCGGTATAAATACTATGTATTTTAATTTATCCGATTCTAATATTATAAAATATGAAGGAAATAATTCAGTTGAAATTGAACAGAGTATGAACAGAGAAATGAAACAGAGTATTACTTGGCGCAGTTAAGTAAATTTTACTTTTTAATTTGATTAATATGAATTAATTTTAAGGAAAAGTAATTTAGTTTACGTAAAATGTGTTAATTATTATTAATAAAAATTTATTCCATTTTTATTACTTTTTTGTATAAAACAATTAAGATCAGAAGAAAAAATAAATTTTTTATGTCCAGTAATAGCCAAAAAAAAAAAAAAAAAAAAAAAATATGTATTTACGAACGATATAATTTCACATTTCGTTCGTTAAGCAATCATTGTCAGCATATATATATATATATATATATATATATATATATATATATATATATATATATATATATATATATATATTTATGAGTCATTTATATTTATTTATGAGTCATTCAATATATATATATATATATTGAGTTCCTTGTTAGCTATTTCGAATTGGCATTACCCGATAATAATGAGGAGAATTACTCTCTAATTCTATTTTTGTTAATTAGCTCTTTTGATTTGCCTCATTAAAGTGAGTTTTATCATTTTGTTATTAACAATTTTTTTTATTTTTTATAAATAGATAGAAATATATATATATATATATATATGTATATATATATTATTTTAAAGTTTAAATGAATTGTTGTAACAGCTATTTGGTTATTTAAATTAAATTAAACAAGTTTTAAATCTGTGCAATTTAAAAAAAAACACGACTACCAATAAATAGGATTTCTGGCCAGTGCAGATCGTTACACGACAGTGTATAAGTGCGGAGTCGCTATATTTCGGACCATTTTCAGTAGATACGTGAAGGCTTTATGTCAATTTGACAGAGTCCCACGAATAATATGTATATATATATACTACCGGTAACGTAAGAATTCCAATGCGGAGTCATAACCTAAATCGCCTCAGCCGTTGAGCTACTACGGTGGGAAATACACATATACATCCTAAATTCATTACACTCCTTTTTGATTAGTTGTGAAAAAATTGTTCCCTTACTAGAAACAAGTAATAAAAATTGTTATTACTTGTATAATTATCCTAAGACAGGACATTCGAGAAGAAAGCTCTAGATAGCAGAAACAGGAATATAGGTTAAGAAAACACAAATATAGCATATAATAATTTTTATTACTTTTAATTAACGTATTATTCACGAATCTAAAAGTTGTATCAATGATTTTTTACAATAATTTAATATATTTTAGTATTATTAGCAGAGCAATATAACCTGACATTTTTTAAACAGCAAAACAGTGGTAATTTAAATATATTTTTTATCATGATTTTACCAAAAATTTAAACCATTTAATGCGATTAATAGAAGCCTGAAGATTAAGCAAGACATTGATTACGCTTAAAAACTGGTAGAAGTGAGGATTGCTGATTAAAGAAATGAGATTATAATAATTTTTATAACACTGATTTTTTCTTTTAGATTTTATTTTAATACTCATTAAACCTACATCGGTATTCCAAAAAAAAAAAATAAAAATAATTTTGTATTTTAACAATAATATATATTTATATACGTTAACAGTTATCTCATGATAAATGTATACGTAATAAGCTGAGATTAGTCTATTTCTTTTGAAATAGATTCATTAAGAATTTTTTTTTTATATGACATTTGGTAAATTTTGTCAAATTTTTATATTGTCATGTATTTATTCTTACGGTCTGACTATTACCATACGGTATTGACTGTGGAATGTTATGAGGGCAAATATTGAAGATTGGCTGAGTTGAATTTTCCTGGAAGCAGCAGAAGATCGTGAAGTGCATCGTACTGAAATACTCAACAGTTCTACTACTACTTCTACTACTTTCTCACTTCATCTTATGGTTTTTCTATCTCTTTTTAGTAATTTTATTCGCAGCCAGACCTGGCGATAACAATTTTTCAATCATTCTGTCTGCTTTATACTGTACAATCCACGCCATCACATAGGGACTAGTGCTATATACCTTTTTCAACCGGCGTTTTCTCATGCCATACTAATACTCAGGATCATTACTCTTCCTTTCTTTTTTTTTCTTTCTTCGACCATCTTATAGAAAAATTCATGCCGTGTGGTTCTGGATGGTAATCCGTAAAGCGTCTAAAAAAAGGAAGAAAAAACTAAAATATGAGTAGCGTACATTTTACTAGACATAAAATGTTTGATACATACATTTATACATAGGCTTATATGATTTTTTTATCTAAAAATGTATCATAGTTCCCTATTTTATTTTTAAATTGACAGATTTTTTTTCATTTTATTTGATCTATTTTTCATTTTAACGATCAGATTTTTTTTTATTGGAATAATAGAAATGAATATTTACATAAATAATTCAAATTAATAAAATGAAGATTAAAATATATATATATATAATTTTTTTCTATATCCGTTACTTATTATTAAAAAAATTTCTATATACATCTATTTAATAATTTATTCAGTATTATTATTACTAAGTAAATTTAACAGAAAATGAGTAAGTATTTTTTTCAGAATTATTCAGTCATTTCGAAAAATTTATCGATCATCTTAAAAACGTTTAATAATTTTTTTTTATAGACAGTAATTTTTTACTTTCAGAAATCCAGAAAAATATAAAGTACTGCCATGTTGTATGGAATCTATTGTCTCTTATACTCCTTGAATTTTATTTATAACAACAATAATACAATATTTCTGCTTGTTGATCTCACTACTATATAAAGAGATAATGTCTTTTTCTTTGTTCTCGATAACCGCGAAAACAGTATTGTATAGTATTATTAAATGTTTACGACAGCTCAAATCTCAGCAAACTCACTACAATATAAATAATATATATAAAAAAAATATAAATAAATGGTTGTCTATACCTATTGTTATTATCTATATTAACATCGACTTCTTCAGAAAGTTATTACGTGATTTACTAAATTTAATGTTATATTTCATAAAAAAATCCACTGGGCTAGCCAAATGGTTTAGCTGTCGTCACATATTAGTTGTTTAACAGCGGCATGTGACTTAATAATGAAATAGAAGAGCACTCTGTACGGCCGTACCATGAAGTCACCTAATTAAAACGATAAGGCAAATCAAGAATATTGTTCCTTAGCAATCTTGAAAAATCATTAATCGTGTTATTCAATAAATTGACCGTCAAATAATTCGGGTGCCGATTCAAACGATTTTGATACCGTAGGCTGACCAGAGAGATTTCTTGCCGAATAGTTCACAACTTAAGATCATTATACACGAGGCTATTACTTATGTACCAGGGTATGTTGACCATTTTCCGCAGTGTTTTTGTCTGGTAGCGTTCAAGTATATCAATACTGGAATTGCACGCCTTACCCCACAATTCAAACCCATTGAGTCAAAACAGGCTTCAAAACGGATTTATAAATCAATAATTTACTTTCTGCTGAAAGCCGAGATCTACGTCTTGTCAGTCAATACATGTATTTAAATTTGAGGTCCAACTGTTTCCGCTTAGATGTAATAAATTTCGCCCAAGTAAGTCGTCGATGAAGATGAAAACCGAAATATTTACAGTCCTGAGATCTCGGAATCGGATCATTGAAGATAGAAACAGGAGGACAGTATTCCTTACGAAGGATGAGCGTGACGTGCTTTGATTTTGTTTCGTTTATTTTTATTTTCCAACATGTAAACTACGATTTGAGGAGAGTGATATATAAGTATAATAAAACGAGACGGAGTAGTAGGATTTTCGTGGAAAGCAAGAATTGCAGTATCGTCGGCAAACTTTGCAACTGTGGTATCTGCCGTAATTGGCAAGTCAACCGTAAACAGAACATACAAGATAGATCCGAGAACGCTTTTAAGTAAAGTAAAAAATATAAAAAATATTTTGAACAAGAATATTTATTGTTTTAATAATGGTTGAAAGATAAAATTTTATGTATATATATACTTTAAATAACCAGATATAAACTTTAATGTTATTTTATTATCATTTCGAACAACGTAAATTTTTAAATCTATTGTAAAATTATATAGTGGTTAAAAATTAAAAGTTAAATGACCTGTTAACTAAATTACTTATTAATTTGAATAAGTTCTAAATGTATTAATCATTTTTGAATATTTTTATTATTGTTTTAGAACAGAGAGTAATATGACATTTTTTTTAATTTGTATTATATTTATTTTTTGAATATTTTATATTTATTTATCGGTTTAATTATAATGTATATTTTTTTTAGTTGTACTAACAAGATTTATAGTGATAAATATTAATAGTTTATGTTTTAGAGGCTGAACGTGCGTAATTTACACATGAATAATTTAAAGAACGATTCATTCATTGCGTGTAAACTGCAGTCGATACACTTAACAATCTATACCGTTGTTGTCAAAGCGTACTTTATACAGTCCACTTAACCTATTCTAGTATCTATATACTACACACTTAACTGAATTTGTATTCAACTGGAAATTGTTTAATGAGCTGGATAAAACTTTCTATACTATTCATTGAATAAAACGAAACTACAAATGGCAGATATGATTTAATAGCACTTATTTAAACGTTATTGTTGGATATTTCATTTCAGTTAGTTTGCTCTACTTAATTAAAAACTTGTCACATCATCAAATGCTGAATGAAATTTATTTATATTTATTGATCTTATTTCTTTAGTCTAAAAACTCCATTCTATTGTTCAGCAAAATTTAGTGTTCAGTCATTTCTTTTATCTTCGTTTGAATTTGTTTTTAACACGGTTAAGATACGAGTACAAACTGCTAATTTATTGCTACCGATTAACAACCCTTTGTTTTTTCTTCTTTTTTTCACTACAGTTTTACCGTCTTCATTATCTTTACCTCACTACTTTGAACCGATGAAGTAACAACTAACTTTCTTCATTTACTTTTGTTGTATTCTCTGTTCAGAAAAATTATTGAACAAGGTCATTAATGAATTCAGTCATCATGTTTTTGACCTCGCAAATACGTTTTATGACTATTAGTAATATAATCTATACATTTAAATACTGCTACGTTGTTTATAAATATTTTGTAATTAAAAAATTAATTAACTCATGTAAATCCGTCAAACTTATTATAACATGTTAATCTTGTTAATGTAAAAGAAAATATTGTTTCTGAAATTTTCTTTCTAAATAATAAAATAACATATTATTTATACGTCAAAGTAAAATTGTTGCATTTATAAAAACCTTTACTCTCAGGATAGCGAATAGAACAGTTAATGTCATTGAATAAATAAATAAATAAACCTTTACCAAATCCTTGGTCCACGAGTAAATTTCTGAGGTTTTTAATAATAAATGATGTTATTATTTTGATTTTCTATTAGAATTCCATTTATATATATATATATATATTGTTGATTTATTTTAGATTTTTTTATCATTATTACGAAGCGAATTCATTATTAACGGTAAAGATATAATCTAAACTTTTTTGAAAAATTAATTCAACAATAAAATTCAAAATTCATTTCATAACAAATCTAAAATAAATCAACAAATGAATTTTGATTTTTATTGTTGAATTAATTTTTCAAAAAAGTTTAAATTATATTTTTACCGTTAATAATGAATTCGCTTCGTAATAATGATAAAAAATGAAGTGAAATATTATGATATTTAAAAATACTCTCCACGCTAATTCATAATTTTTATTTTTAATTCTATTAAAAAAAATACCATAGTAGAAACAAAAGTGCCCTTTTTGAGTCTTAATTAACCAAATTAGAACTTTTGGCTTTGTGAAACGACCCGTCCAAAAAAATTCTACAAATAATCGCTATTACCAGTAATTTATGTACATATTTAATCATAAAATTTGGATGATATTTCAAGTATTATATATTTCAATTTTGTGTATTTATTAGTAAAGTTTATGAAAAAAAACTTATATGTTTATGTTGATCAAATAAATAAATATGCATAATAATTACAAGCAACATCATTATAATGGATTTGAAATGATTTTCTGCTGTATTAATAATTTTAATTTATTCGTGTTTACGACGATAAAATGTAAATATGATCTACTTGTGTGATGGATATGCATATGATACGTTTTTTTTTCATTTTTTAGCCTTCGGGACCACCGGGATATTGTTCAGAGGATGAGATGAAATGGCAGTTTTGTAGCAAATGCCATGCCTAACACCGGGATTCGAACCCGGGACAGATGAAAAGCTGAGACTATTATATAAATAATATAGATTTAATTAAATATCTATATTAAATAAAAATATGTAAGGATTATCTTAATCAATAAACAAACAAAAAAGAATATTTAAAGGTATTCCGTATTAATCAAAAATAACTTTTCTTCTAAATTGTGTGTATAAAATATTACATATTTAAAAAAGTTAATAATCTGTGAAATTTTCTTTCAGAAAATGTATTCAACCGTATTACCTGTAAAGGTTTCAATCCAATTTAAACTGCATAATAGGATTTTTGAGAGAGAACTGAAATTTAACTTTTGTTAAATTACATACTTATGAATATACTTTATTTTTTTCAATAAAATAAAAAAAAATTATTGAAAATAAAATATTTTCAATATTATTTATTTATTTTTATTTTTTAAATTTATTTCATTGCACATTTACATTATCTCTCTCTCTCTCTCTCTCTCTCTCTCTCTCTCTCTCTCTCTTCAACCACCGTAAGGTATTACTTCAGAGGATGAATGAGAATGATATGTATGAATGTAAATGAAGTGTAGTCTTGTACAGTCTCAGTTCGACCGTTCGTAAGACATGTGGTTAATCGAAACCCAACCACCAAAGAACACAGATATCCACATTCTAGTATTCGCATTAATATTCTGTCAGAATTTATAAATATACAAGTTTGTCGTGAAAATTATAACATGTATAGAAAATTCTAACGTGTAAAAATGCCAAGCCTGATCGGGATTCGAATCCGGTACCTCCGAATGAAAGTCCGAGACACTACCACTCGCGCCACGCTGAGTAAATAAATACTACCATCTAAACTCATCTGTGCTTTATTTTTTACTACAATTTAGAAATAATAATTTCAATTGCGATGGTGGAGTACTGTCATTGGCGTTTATCGGAATGATTGGGAATTCGAATACCAGTCAAGAGTTGGCAATTTTTTTATATCCTAAAAAAAATATTTTTTTTCTAAAAAAAAAAAAAAATAATACCAGAAGTTAGAATTTAATTATTTTAGCTTTTAATTACTGGAGAGAAAGTAAATATTGAATATTTTAAAATGTATAACAATTATTAAGCCTTTATTGTTATTCCTACTTTATCCATCATGTATAAATTATCTTATTCACATCCCACTTCAGGCTGCATTTGTAGGACATTTTTTTATATAAATATTCATAATTTTGGTTCGAAAACTGATGTCAATATTCATTTAATATTATAACATTCGATTGTAAGCCAAAGGCTTCTCCGTGTACATATGTCATAACGGTTAAGTTAACCTGTAAATATTGCAGCTTAATATGTTCAAAGATGAATTGCTATTGTAATACTTGAGGTTTTTATTTCCTTAGAATTATATTTCACGGTAAACGAACATGGAACGAAATTGTACTTAAAAAATTTTTTTTTTGTTATTTGCAAAAAGCAACTTAACTTATTAATTACGTAATATAATAAAAGATTTTTCATTATTATTATTTTAAACTAATTTAAATTAGTAATTATAAAGTATCAAACATTATTATACTTTGTTTATTTGCATTATAATCCAAAGAGAATATAGAAAAGAAGGAAATATAAATTAAAGATATAAAAGTAAAGTTTTCAGAAAACAATTGTAGTTTAGTTAAAAGTCTGATAATATTAAGTTTAGAGAAGTATACTCAAACTGTAACGTAAAACAATACCTGGAAACTGAATCCCATAAGATAAGAAGAATGATTCATGTATTAAAATAAAACAAAACAATAAAGCGTTTAAATTTACAGAATTAATTATATTGTATTATTTCAAAGAATAAAACAAAACTTATTTTCCGTTTTTATTTTTTGCATTTTATAAAACCATTCTTGATATTATTTAAAACAACTTTCTATTATTAATTTGTTTATTAGACTGTGTAAAAGATATATTATTATCATTGTAGAATTTTGTAGGGATTTTAATCAGCTGTAAATGATAACAAAAAGTCACGGTTGTTATTGAAATTGTTACAAGTAAATTTAATTTCACCCCTACGGGGTACAACTTTGGGGAACAACAAGCAATCGACATCATCCAAAATTTTCAATAAAAAGTGCTGAGGAACATATCGGAGACGCAATGTTTTGCGAAGAACAGGAAGCCCACGATTACCTTAGGGGTGCAATCTATTCATTAAAAAATTCACCGGTTAAGCTCAAAGTATATACTTAAGCTACACATGAAATCCGACTGGATGTTAAGTTACTGGTTAACAGAAGGATGAGGAATAACTGAAAAGGTTGTACGGATTATATATAGAGACTGTTTTACGGTGAATATTTTACTTTGTTTTATTAACAATTTACCTGTTGTATTTACCATTTTTTTTTATTGCTTTGTTTCATTATTTGTTTATTTACATGTACTTCGTTACGGACTTTTGTGGATTGTTAGTTATATATTATTCATTGTACTTTTAATTGTATTATTCTTTGTTCAGACTTTCTTGTATTGTCTTGGGATGTATCACAGATACTACTTCTCTTTCACGTTATTACTTTATGCGATTTACTTATAGTTTGTTTCCTTATTTGATAAACTGATTGTACTCTTAAATAAAACGTATAACAAAAAAAAAAAAAAGGAAATTTTTTCCTTCATTTCAATTGAGGTTTAGCATCTCAATCATTGCATCATGCTGTCTTCCTTTCCTGTTGACTGTAATGGCTGAGTCCAAGGATTAAATATTTGAAATGAGTCATTATAGTAGAGTGTATTATTAATTTTATTTATTTAAAAAAAGAATTAGTTAAAGTCTTCATTGTCAAAAATGTGCAGGAGAATTGCTAAATTATAGAATTTTATTAATATACTTGGGGGTATTTCGGAATAACAAACTATTTCACTCTATTTTTTATCTTTATTATGGAAAATCTTAAGCTTCAAATTATGGTAAATGTAGCAAAAAATAAATAATTTATATTACATTCATTTCATAATATATTATTTAAAGAAATTAAATAATAACAATGTTGGTTAAAATAAAATAATGGAATAGTAGAAAATTAAAAATATGACGTCATTAAGTTTAAAAGACCTCAGAAACACTATTTATTTATTTATTTATTTATTCATTGCTTATATGTACTTATCTATTGACTTTCCCGAGTAACATTAATACCTTGCAAATATTATAAATGCTATAATTTTACGTTAAAGTATTATAAATAATAAATTTTATTATATTATTTACAAACTAAATTTCAGAAATGATAAATACTTTTTTCATTATGTACAAGTCTAATATGGTATATAAATGGGACTGATTTATTGCAGGGGGGCATTCAATTAATTTTTTAAAAACAAAATTACAAAATATTTATAAGTAATGTAAACAGTATTTAAATTACATTTTTGTAAGTAATTAAAAGTATATTCGAGATCAATAAATTTAAACTTTATAAATTTATTAGATCTTGAACAGTAAAAGGCTTAATTGATAAACCCACCGGGTTGGTCTAGTGGTTAACTCGTTATCGCAAAGCAGGTGATTTCGAAGTTGAGAGTTCTAAGGTTCAAATCCTAGCAAAAACAAGAACAACATTTTTGATTACCAAATAATAGATACCCGTGTTCCTTGGTCGTTGGGATTCAATTAACCACACATTTCAGGAATGGTCGACCTGAGACTGTACAAGAATACTTCATTTACATTCAATATTATGGGTAATTCAGAGGATGAATTACTCATTCATCTTCTGAAGTAATACCTTACGGTAGTTCCGGAGGCTAAAGAGAAAAAAATATATACCAGAACTAAAAGGCTACATATATATATTAAAACAAGCATTCCGGTCTAAAGTAATAAATAATATTATTATATTTACTATTTAAAAATTAAACAGGTAAAACATTTCATTTAATAGAAATGATTAAAATGATAGATGATTAATGATTAATGATAGATGATTAATAATGATTAAAATGATAGATGAAATATTAAATGATAGATGATTTCATTTAATAGTAATAATATTAAAAATGCCTATCTTATAAAAACAAAATTTATAAAAAAATACGAATTATATACGTGTAATGACACGCTTGTAATAAATTATAATATAAAACACAAGTTTAAATTTATATTATATTATAATACAATCAGAATAGGATAGGGCAGCTTACACTTTATATTTAAATGACTGGATAATATTGACTAGATATTTAATAATTAAAGGTCCAGTGTTTATTCTAATATAAACAAAGCCATAGTTTTAAATGGACTTTTATTCAAAATCAGTAGAAGTTCTTTAATAATTAAAAATAAATTATTGTTTTTATTTTTATGTTAAATATCTACTTTTCAAACTGAATGAATTATCCAATTTTAAGTGGTTATAAATGGGTAAAACCCCTCCAAATTACAAAATAGTTTTTTCATTATACTTTGCACAATCTAATGTTTTAGGTAGATTTTATGAGAAAGCTACCTATTGTAATGATACCATGATTCGACTTCCGGAAAATTTCGACATATCTTCGCGTTTCACATCCCTACACTCTAAAACCACCGTCAGGTCAAAAGTTTAAATATATATATATATTTCACCTTTTTTGTGCACACGTTAACTGCCGTAATTTTGTGCCAATCACTTTCAAATTATTCCTTAAAAATACTCGTCAGAAAATCTCGGTCGAGTTAGTTAACTGCCAAAATCGGACAATGGAAATGGAAATGGGGAAGGGGATTTTTCGAAAACACGAAATATCGCTGTAACTTTTTTTATATAAAACTAGTAAAGTTTTTTGATATCACCAAACAATGGCTCAGGTGGTTGAAAAAATCTGGTTTTGAAGACAAAAAGACCATACCTCTCTTAATCGGCACAGTATCGAATCGGTTTAAACTGGTCAGTAGTTTAAACATTACCTAAAATATTTGTCTGAACAGTTTTTGATATGACCAGCCCTTACGGGAAGGGATGACAAAATTTTACTGTAATTGTAAGATGGGCTTGTCGTATGCTAACCATATGAAACTTTTTCACATGCAACCATTGTTGTATTGAGTAAATTTGAAGTTTTTCTTACTTTAAGGTGGAAACACCTTACTCCCCGCTTAGCACCGGTGAAATCTACAGACTTCCGCCGTGCTGGAAGGGATTTTTTTTTATCATTCTATTTATTGCCAAATTTGAACTTTATTCCATAATTCTATTTGACTTAAGTTGTAATACATGATTTATAATTTTCTAATAAAATTTTGATTTTCAGAAGATAAAAGATATAAAAAGATTGATGTATTTCAGATCTTCATTGCATAAAGGCCAAAGCCTTTGAAGGTATGAAAAATTAAATAAGTTTTATTTCAAATTATAGAATCTATTTTCTTTGTATGTGCAATATTTTAAGTACCAGTAACGTGTTTAATTTATAACTATTTCCTTCGATGATATTTATGGATTTAAGGGAAAGCTAATTAAATTTTTAAATATTTGAATTTAAAATAAAATTAACTTTATACCTTATTATTTTATATGTAAACTTTCCATTTTCACGTTTCCTTAATATTTTAAATTTAGTTTATTTAACATATAAAACAAAAAAAAAAATTATCGGGTGTATGGCATTTATTTATTATTTCATTTTTACAATGTTTCCAATTGTTATAACAAATATAAAAGTTTAAAATATGCTAATTGTAATTTCTGATTGTTATTCTCTTTTAAAAGAAAATTATTATTTTAAA
Organism: Lycorma delicatula; assembly: GCF_047948215.1. Taxonomy (NCBI): domain Eukaryota; kingdom Metazoa; phylum Arthropoda; class Insecta; order Hemiptera; family Fulgoridae; genus Lycorma; species Lycorma delicatula. The sequence continues at coordinate 14,745,183 of NC_134463.1, read as the reverse complement.
AAGTTTAACACTTAGAATCCTACGTTCTAAATTATCCTGTGTAAAATTACGCGTGCTTAAGAACAAGCGGATTTCTCAAAAATTCGAATATTAACGCGATTTTTTCAATTTTTCATATAAACTTAACCTCTATATGACATATCATTGATAATTAATCACAATTAAGTTAATTGAATCGGATAAAACTTAAACAACTTGACGAATTCTAAGCTGTTTAGTTTTTATTAATGCATCATTTTTTTCGTTTATTTGACGTATTTATTAATTGTTCATTAATTCAAATCAAAGATATATTCTAGATAATAATTTTTTCTTAGTAAAGTTATATACGTTCATTTGGTAATAGAGATATTAATAATACGGTAATTTTGTTTCTTTGATTTCTTTTTTAATTTTTCGACGAGTTGGGTTTATATTATGATTGATGAAAAATAAATATTACTTTTAATTTTAAATAAACCACTAGGAATAATAATTAATTACTTTTATTACTGAAGTATTGCCATTTATTAACAATCCGTATTTCAAAATTAATTAAATTGAGTGGAGATATTCTTTATTAATTAAAAATAGCGGTGATAAAGAGAACTGTTTCCTATAAGGAAATTGCTATGTAATCAAATAGTAGTTCACTCTTGAATGAATCGTTTCTAGAAATGAGTAAGAAAATAGTTATCATAAAAGAGGCACGAATTATATGACTTTATCTCTTTTACCGTAATCTCAACCGACGTATATAGTTGAAAAGTAAGGCATAAGTTTTTTTCAATACTTTCAAACACTTGCCGGTTTTACTGGTGGGTATTGTTCATCATTCTTTTTCCGTAGGTAAACGGGTAACGTATATATAAAATCTACACCATACGAATGTTTCTTCTCTTCAGCATGTGTTGCAGTTATATATTTTTTGTATTAGGATGAGCTAAAATTTTAATTCTATATATTAAGATTTCATTTTATTTATTGATAGTGAATTCTTAGTTAAAGAATTGTTAAAGATATATATATATATATATATATGTAGGTACATAATTACAAATATGTAAAGATGCTTTTTTTATTTATCAAATTTTTATGTTAGAATTTTTGTATTTAACAGTACTGTACCTATATTAGTTTTTAAGGTAAAAATTATAAAATCTATTGTTGTTTAGAATTTAAATAAGAAAGTTAAGGGAGTACATAAGAAATTTAGACAAAATCTAAAACATTAATTTTTGGGAAAAAAGCTGTCAACAATATCACTTTCTTGGAGTTGGTTATTTATTGTTATACAGTGGAAAAATAATTATACATGAAAATAAACCAAAAAATTATTTAAAAAATTCAAAAACCTATCATTTTATACTTTGATAGTATCCTCTTCCGCCGATGTTTCCCCTAAAGTTTTCTTTTTGGTCACTTTAATTACTACTATGTCTAGGAAGACATAAAAAAATCTGATAATATATGCAATAAATAAAAATAAAAAAAATGATTTTTTCGATTTTTGAGGTAAGGTTAGAATTTTGGGAGAACTTTTTTAGAAAATGCTAAGATAAGGATGCACTCATTTACTGTAGTTAATATAAGGGTTATGTTTGCAAGATTTTGAGAAATTTGACGTCAAGAGATTATCTACCACATTCCTTGGAATTATGATCCCAAATTTTGACGAACAAATTGCCCCATATACTCACGGCTGTACAAAATTTCATCAAAATCGGTTTATCCAGCAAAAAGTTATTAACGCTTCAAACACGTCAAGACACGTACATAAGTACGTACATTATCCCCCGGTTTTTTTTTGGGGGTGGTCTCTGGGTCATACAACGTCAAAAAATGTAAAAACCCACACCGAATTTTTTATTTATTTCCATACTTTCTTTCTTTCAAAATAACTCTAGAACTATGATGCCAGGAAAGTCTTAAGTAGGAAAAAAAAACAAAATATGGTAATTATTATTTTTATTTGATTAAATGAGATTATTTTTATGTTTGAGATATAAATATTTAATTTTTATTTGTAATACTTTCCTCCCATTTTATATCGACTGCTATCAACATAAATTAAAATATTTGACAGTAATAAAAAAAAATCATATGTAATGTCATTGTCTTTAAGAAATTCTATTTCAAATAATTATCTTGAAACAAACGAAATAAAATGAATACCAGTGTGTAAAGAAGCTAATATTTACGGTATTATAATTCGTATTCATAATTATTAAATGTCAAAGTTTAGAAAGCTTAGTTGACGTGCGAGGTAGGGATAAATCATTGAACTTGACGCCACTTAATGTTCTACAGCAGTACACTGTGCTTTTCGGCAATGCCAAATCTATTTCTGACACCTCAGAAAGAACTTCTGCTCATATTTGTGTTTACTCTGTCTAAAGTGTGACGAATTATAATAAAAAATATACTCTTTCTAAAATTTGACGAGTAAAAATAAAAAAATATATAATTACTATTTTTCTTATTATTTTTAGGTAATTTTACTAATCGATGTGTTATTTCTTTGCAGGTGAGTACCAGAAGCTATTTTACTATTTTCTAATCGAATAAACCTTAAAATAGTAAGTTAATTGCATTTTTACATTAATTATTCTATATAATAAGTATTTTTATTTCAAAATAAAATTTATAATAGGTTACAATATTAAAGAAACTACAAGTAAATATGATCACATAAAATTCACATGCACAGAGGCTTCCATCGAAACTGCTAAAAAAATTACATACTAATATTCCTATACAGAACATTTACACATTTACTATATGTACAGACGTATATGTTAACTTAGAGAACCACTGGCAGCTCAAAGGAAACAAAAAAATCAAAAGATTAATGAATAAGTTAAACGATGAAATACAGAGACAAAGATATGAAAATTAAAATAAAATTAATAACGAAAGAATAAGAACCATAATTAAATGAGGAGAAATAATGAACACTTACGTGATGGTTAACACTCGATTGATGCAGCTCCAACTCAAGTGATATATAAAGTCACCAAGGTCCAACACTTGGAGTCCTTTCAACTACCTGACGTCTTCATTAATTTCTAGAACGTCAATAGCTAAATAATACAAGCTGTTGTTTATCCGCAAAATATATTTTGTACCGAATCCTGAACTTCTTCTCAAACATACGGTAAACCCAGATATTTGTATGTGACTGTTTCTGTCAGTATTTTGTTTTGGAATCGCTGTATATCTCTATGTTCCTGCTACTTGTAGTACCCATAGGTCCAAATCGGTTTCAGAATAGTAGTGTAAAACAGGTGCTTGTTAAATAGCCGCTTAACCCAACGGGTTGGTCTATTGGTGATTTTTTTTTGGATACGAAAAAAATTGTAAAACTTACGTATATTCTAAATTTATTGTCTAAACGACTAATTAAAATATTTTTCAACCGTTTAAAGAAAGTGATTTATCTCTAAAATTAATAGAATTTAGAAATCTTTTATGATTTATTTAATGGCTTGTGTAAATTTGTGCGTATATAAGAAAACAAATAAACCCTAAAAGACCGTTTAAAAAACTTAGATTCTAAAACTATATTGCTATTTCAACTGTTAATCTATCGTTATCAAATAGTAAATAATGAGAAAATAGTACGTAAAATTAGTAAATATGTGAAGAAATACAAAGGAATTATAACAAGAATTAGTAAATGAAAAAATAAATCTTCAATATAAGATTTTAACAAAGATAATAGATTAATAAATGAGTATTATTTTAAGCTTTTTTTATAGTATACCTATTTTTCGTTATTAAAAACTGTGTTTTGAAAAACAAAATAAGAAAAAGCTGTATGCTGGATAAGTTCAGTAGTTTTGCTATAGTTGAAGGAAAATATAGTAAATAAAAGCACGAGTTTACGGAAAGATAATAAGTTCAAAGCTTTAAGAGACATTTGGAAACCGATATATTTTTTAAAAAATCACCTTTTACTTAGAAAATTATTTCCAAATAGTAGAAATATATTAATGTTTTAACCGATAAAAATGTTACCGTATTTGAACAAAAAATTTTAATTATTTCCTACCGCTTCATACTTGAACGGGAACTTCTCTCTAAAGATAACTAAAATAACTAATAAATCTGCAGTTATACATGAGCGTAAATTTCCAGTAAAACTGATAAAATTTATTTTTATTTTAATTAACGTGTCGTGGATATTAAAAATATAAAGATTAATAAAACATCATTAGATAAAATCCAATTTAAAATAACAGGTTATGTTTAGCTATAAACAAAAGTGATCGTCCCACGATTCATCTGAAAGGAAAAAGCCGTAACGTTTTACAAATTCGTTAAAAGGTGCAAGGTGTTTGGACAGCATTACACATCACCGGTAAATACAAAAGATTTGAGATGTATATGTGAGATCTTTTGCAATAAAAAGGACAAATAAAAACAGTCTTTGTGTATTTACACATATAAGCTAGTATATTCAATAGAGAATAGTTATTTTTACTAAAGATTTCTAGTGAAACTTAGGTCAATATCTGGTAAAAAATTTATACTCATTTATTTTATTTCATGTTTTACTAATTTAAAAATAGAATTCAAACAATAGAAATTTTTTGTTTTGTTTTTATCATTAGTTTTGATATATTAAAAAACAATATACGTTAGATTCTTTCAAATCTGTTTATAATCCTCATATTTTAATAAATATTTTAGAAGTGTTAATAAATTTTCTATATGTACTTATGTTAAGGTATCTAAATTAAAATGCTTTACATAATATAATTTTACGTGAAAAGTTTTTATTTATGAAATCTAGACTGCTAATTTTAATATTTTGTAAGTACAAATTTGAATTTAAGGACAGAAAAACTGTTTTCTTGCAAAGGATTTAGCAATCCAAACTTCTTTAACTTTATTTAAAGTTCACATTAAATACGAGTAAGATAATACATATTATAAAATAAGATATACGCGTGTGTAAGTATATACATACACATGTACGTATATATATATATATAAACAATGGAATGTATACATAAATTTGATGGTTTCAATTAATTACGTGTAACAATGTATTACTATATATCTAGTAATAAAAATTTTGCAGATTTTATGCATACAACAATGAAACTAAATATGGCGTATTGCGGTTTTACCCAATAATCGAGGAAGGTTTGAAACAGACAATAAACTTAGCATTTAGACCGCAAACACACCCCGGCTGAGTGATCGCTAGTCTCGGAACTTTTGTAAAACAAATTCAACAGGAATGATATTTGTAGTCTTATTTGGTTATAGGTCGTTATCAATAAAAACATACCGATGAAAGTAATTATCTTATTCGAAAACTTGAATTATAATATTTAAATAGAGTTTGGGACATTGTTTTTCCCAGTATATAAAATTTATATATGTAAATTTGACTAGAAATATGTGATGTCAATCGTTATAATAATATTGGTTTAAGTTTTTTTAAGTGGCTAGTTGGAACATATAATGTATATTTGGTAGGTAAAGTGTCACATTATCACAAAATTATATCTAATATTATTATTATTATTATTTTTCTACGGCAAAAAATTAAAGTTTGTTAAATTATCGAATCAGTTTCACAGACTTTCAAATTTCTTAATTTCCTTAAATTCGTTTTCAATTTATTCTTCTTTTTATCTGATTTCATGGGCTGATATGAAATGTAATCCCTGTTTTTGACAGACACAAACTAGAAACTGTTGGTAGGCTGTAAATAAATGTAAAAGCAGTTTAATTTTCATGTACTTTTAAATTAAAATCCACTATCGTTAGTAGTCTAAGAATGGGGATATGTTTTTTCTCGGAATTTGGATTAGGTTAACTGATTTATAGTTCTCTTCACATATCTGTTATAAGAGTCGAAATAATCAAACGGCATATGCATTTGTTAAATTATTATTGTTTACTTGAAACATAGTTCGTCGAAATACAAGAAGTAAATTCAAAAAAGTAAATGATGCAGATTTTCCGTAATTATACAACAATGAAACTTATTACGGAATATTAAGCTCTTGCAAAATAATCGCGGGGTGTCAGAAACAGACCAGACAAACTTAGCATTTGGAACGTAAACACAGCCCAACTGAATTATCCCAAGTCTCGGTACATTTATAAAACGGGATCACCAGGATTGTGATTTATATTCTTATTTGGTGATAGGTCGGTATAAAAGCAAATATAACAACGTAACTAATTATTTTATTCGAAAACATGCATTATAACATTTTGAAAAGAAATTGGAACATTCGTTTTCCCAGTATATAGAATTTTATTATATAAAGTTGACGAGAAATATGTGAATGTCAATCGTTATAAGAATAATAGTTTATGTTATTTCTAGTGGCTACCTGGAACATATAACGTACGTTTGGCTGATAAAGTATCATATTTTCACAAAATTATATTTAATGTTAATATTTTTCCACAGAAAAAAATTAAAGTTTATTAAATTTTCAAATCAGTTTCACAGAAAGAAATTTCGTAATTTCTTTACTTTCGTTTCCAATTTATCTTTTTTGTAAACCCATATAATGTTGTATAACAAAACCCAATCTCTGTTTAACTTGTATTGCATCATTGTTAGACGATAAATCTGAATGATTTAGTAGGGAAACGCATCAGAAATTTTCAATGACGAATTTCCAGAATGAATATATCACATCGTGAATATATTGAAGCCAACAAATCTGTATGCGCTTACAGACCAGCATACAAATGTTTGATTTATTTAAATATTGATTAAGACTAATGAAATTAAATTATAATTTATATACACGGTTATCTGTATAAACACTGAAACACAACCTCTTAAATTTCTGTTTAAAAACAACACATCACTTTGATATGTTATTTGTTGTTATATTTAAAATCATCCTGATAAAACCAACGACGTATTTTGAAAATCATAATCCGATAAATTTTTGAAATATTGTTATGATATTTTTATGAATTAATGAAATTTTACAGTAAATCTAGAACCCTTTTAAAATTTCCTACAAGGTAACGTTTATCGTATTCTATATCATTTTACTTTTGAAGCCCAAGTATAATTTAGCGGGTAATCGTAAAGTACAAGGGTACAAAATTATTAATTTTTGTACGAAATCTTATTATGACAGATTAATATCAGAGTGTTATTTATCTTTTATCCATTCATAACAGTCACATATCTTCATTAAAAATAACGATATACCTCCCAAAACTCGATTATATTTCTCCCAAAGCAAAGCCGATAAAAAAAAGGAACCTAAAAGGAATTCACCTTTATTCTCTCATATCTCAGATAACACTTAAGTTTCACCACTCCTACCGATTAAATTTCTTCAGTAACTAACCAATCAGTTTACCCCGTTTTCCTAATCAATCACTAGTAAGAACAAGAATGACCAATCCAAAAGATATTATGACGCACCAATCACAGCTGTAAAAGTAAGTGACCAATGCATTGGACTTAAATTCCAACCAATCATATTCCCTTTTTATTAACCAAATATAAGGCTTGAATAAAACTTATCAATTATGATACGAGAAATTTCACGCGGTAAAATACGGACCGTCTTAGAATAGTATTAACATTATAACATATACAATCGTCAAACTTTCTTCATCAGACAAAAAGACAGTCAACCATCCAGGATACAATTAATTGTGAGCAATCCAAACAGAGAGATACATCATCACCACTAGTTTACCCGATAAACATATCAAAAAATATTTGTTAACCGATCCAAATAAATTTATGATTCAATATTTTTAGACAACTTTTCAGACAACACGAGGGTTGTCTGAAAAGTTTTGAGCCTAACATTGAAAGACGTATTATTTTTGTCAAATATAGTTTTACTTTTCAACCAAGTCTCCTTACTAGTCGATACATTTTTTCCAGCGATGCTCTAACCTCTTTAACCGTTTCAATTAGTAGCTGGCGTCGTTAACCGCAAAACAAGCGTTTACGTATGCGAAAACTCCTCGTCCTATGAAACTCACTTTCCTCTAAGCGAAACTTTAAGGTTACCAAAGAAGAAAAGGTCGCTTGCGGAAAGATCTCGTGAATATAGTGGGTGGTCAACCAATTCAAAATACAATTCGTGAATTTAAGTGAGCAGGCACTCTGCACTGATGGAAAAGCACTTTCTTCTTCTTCAGATGCGGTCGTATTTTGCAATTTTTGCTTTCAGCTTGCCAAGCAATGATACGTAATACAGTACCGGTATTATTTTACTTTTTTGAAGATAATCGATAAACAGAATTCCGTTATTATCCCAAAAAAACAGTCGCCATCACATATCCGTCCGATGGAACTGACTTCGCCTTTTTTCGGATCAGGTTCCTCTTTTACATTCCACTGTTTTAACTGTTGTTTCGTCTCAGGAGTGTAAGGGTGGATGCACGTATCATCTGTAGTTATGAATCGACGCAAAATATCTGGCTCATTTTGCTTGAACTTCTGCAGCAGGGCCTTTAAAATGTTCATTGGAATGCGTTTTTGGTCCAAAGTGAATAAACGAGGCACCCAACGCGGGGAAAGCTTACGCATATCCAATTCTTCAGTTAATGTATGACAAAAACTTTTTTTCGATATGCCTATGAGCTTTTGCTCTCTCTCTCTAACCTTAATTCGTTTGTCGTCCAGTACCATTTAGTGAATTTTTTCGATGATGGTTGTAGTTTCTAGCCGTCCAGAACGCTTATCATTAACCAAGCTGGTACGACCATGTTTAAAATCAGCTCGTCATCTTTTCACGGTGGCAAATGATGGGTCAGAGTCCCCGTTATAAGCGTTCAACTCGGTTTTAATTTGCGTAGGTGTGTTGCCTTTAAAATGCAAGTATTTAAATCAAGGCACGATATTTGATTTTTTCCATTTTCACAAAAACCCTCATAATGACTTACGCAGACGATAATCAAACAACAACTGAGCATCCACAATGGATGAAAGTTTAGCGAGTACCTTTCAACGCATGCTCGAATACATTCTCTAACTTTTGTTGACGAGTGCTGCCATATTCATGTTAAGGCTGCAAAACCTTTCACACAATCTTCGTATATCATTATCTTATTTCAATTGGGCAATGTTGTTCAATAAATGTTAATTTTACTACTTTTTACATGAAAAAGTTGTAAAATTAGCGAAAATTTACAGTGTTACTATTTTTATACTAATGTACACATTTATCTCTGTAGAAAACTATTTTAAAAATCTTCTTGGGATTTTTTGTGATTATCTAATGCAGGTAATTTCATCAGCTGAGTGATTATTAATAGACATTTAGAAATATTTTTCTAAAATATTTTTTAGAAAAAAATATTTTATTGTAAAATATTTTTTTTGTAAAAAACAAACTTTTAAGCGTTGGTCAGTGACATATTCATTTATAAAATAATTACATATTGTTTAATAATTAATTAATATTATTTTTTATCTTCTATTTCCTCATATCCATGAAAATTAAAAATTAAAATTGTCTAATATTTGAACTTAAATACTAAATAATTGATAAGCCGTTTTCTAATGTTTTTGTTGTTTTCACTCTTATTTGACTGACAGTTTAAAATATATAAAATAGGTCTAAAAAATTCCCTAAGAGAAAACATTTTAAATAATTCCAACCTTGTTTAGTAATATTAAAAATCGATCCCGTAATCTAATTACGCGATTAATACAAAGTGTCTATTAATTAATTATTTGTAAGTACTTGAAAACCAATTGTCCAGCGCAAGAAGTTTATAATAAATATTCTGCCCACGTTTTAAATAAATATATTTACAAAAAAATAAAAATAAAATAAAAGTTTTTTTTTTTTTAATAATGATTAATTTACCACAGTAGCTTTTACCTGGGAATATGAAAATGTAAATTTGTAGCGTATGAATAATGCCATGCCTGACCGGGATTCGAACCAGGGACCTCCGGATTAAAGGCCCTGACAACTCCGCCACCGAGATCGGAAATATTTCGATTGTATTAGTTTAAAAAAATCTGATGTGGACGTCAAATGACTTCCTTGTACGCGTATTAAATTACATATACACATATTTTTTTAAATATAATGTACATAAAAATTTATTTCACTAATAACTTCTGATATTTTTTCATATATATTTTTTTTATTGTTATTATTTAATTCTCTATTGTTTTTTTTTTTTTTTTTTTACAAACAGAGGTTAATGTTTATTACAAAATCAATTTACTTAAAAAAATAAAAAAATGTTAAAAAAATGAGACGAAGTCGGAGTTGATCAGATGTGCTTACTGTTACTCTTATAAGATTCAAATATTTCATTAATTAAACATTTATTTGGCTATAACTCTGGAACCAATGAAAAGAAGAACTTATGATAAATCGTTGGTGGAAAGCTCTCAATGTGGGCTTATAACTGCGGTTAAGAAACAGTCCAAAATCCAAATATTTTAGATATTGGGCTTTTTTGGACACTTTTTGTCCAGTAGATTGCAATCAAAAAGAGCGGTGCGCAACTAGATGTTACAATAGTCCTAAATCAAAAATGTCAATAACCTACAACTAATCGTTTTTTAATTGTACGACGAGATACATTCGAACGTACAGAAGTCGCACCGAAACTAGTCAAAATGGACTTAGGGATGGTCAAAATGGATATTTCCGTTGAAATCTGAAACCGAAATTTTTTGCGATCAAAATACTTCCTTTACTTAGTACAAGGAAGTAAAAAGAAAGAAAAACCAAAATAAAAACCCCCTGATTAGCTAGCAAAAGAAGTAATCGAACCAGTGTCTTGGATCAAGAGATAACGACGCAATTTGCGGAAAGGTTATATCTGTTTTTTGCCAATATTTTACGTTTTAATTTTTAATATCATTTAAAGAATATTTATAAGTAGTTGAAGCAAGCTTAATATTTATTCAATTGATGATTATTATTTTGTTTTTTTTATGTATTTTTTTTTTACATATTCTTTATTGTTACATATTTTATTTAATATAATCCTTCGAATCCTTATATGTACGAATCCTTCGTAGTTTAATATTATATATATATTTTATTAAAATAAAATATAATTTACATATTATATATATTTTTTTCTTTTTACAGAAAATCAAGGCTTTATATCACTTATAATTTAGGTATAATACATATTTTTAGTTTAGTGTTTTAAACAGTAGTATTTTTTTGTTGAAAAATTAACAATTATGTTTTACCAATTGCCTAAGCTCATTTTCAACATGAAAATGTATAAGGCGACTGATTCTATACGATGTTTAAAATTATTAATTTGGAGTTGCAAATGTTATTATGGAAATTGTTTCAGAACTAAAAATATTTATTATTAAAACTTAAATAAGAGCATGATTCAAGGTCGATTTCTTTCAATCAAACTGTAGTTCAAATACTGATATGAAACGAGGAGAAGCTTTTTTACAATTTTTTAATCAGATTACATCGTTGCTTGTTTGTAAATGTTTCATATTATGTTACTACTACATATGTCCTATTCAATTATTTCTATGAGCTTTTTAACTTCTTTTATAAACTGGTTTCGTTTTACGGTTAATAAAATTTTAGTTTAATAATGTAAGCTTTACCACACGCCATCCATAATTAACTGATGTGTGTATGTGTGTGTGTGTGTGTGTGTGTGTGTGTGTGTGTGTGTGTATATATATATATATATATATATATATATACATACACACATACATGCATTTCTAGTGCGTGTATGCGTGCGGTGTTTAACGGTTGAGTCATTAATAAAGCGCCTGATACATGTGTCGAGTCGGCATGGCTATTGCCATGGTGGGCGACCTTGCCAACTCTATTAGGTCCTAATTTCACAGATGGAGTCCCTCACCGACGCATCCTTTCTCTCTCTGTTCACTCTTTCTTTCTCCCACACCTTTTCCGTTTCTCTTGCTATCTTATCCTTTCTTTCTTATTTATACTTTACGTTATCATCTTACCACCCCATACTCACTTACTGTACATTACTCTAAAACCTGAATTAAAATATCAGTGTCATTTATTTCAATTATTCTCTTACAATTAATTAGGGGATGTAATTTTTAGTAACATTATCAAATATATATTTATTTATTTATTTATTTATTTAATATAAGTTTTTAGTTAATTTAATAAATTTGTTTAGATTGTTTTAACGTAAAGTAATAATAGCTACACCAACATGGCGCAATACACTCTTGGATGTGGTAGAAAACTCAGTTAATTTCGTTTAGATTTTTCGAAATCTTTGAAAGATCCGTTAATGGTAGTAGTAAACTTTTTAAACCGATCAAAATTTATATATTTAAGAAAACATATCGCATTCCCAATTTATTAATTGGTTAACGAATTATTCGGTTTGGGGATTTTGTATTGCAAATTCAACAAATCTCTCTGTATTGCAACATAAATAAATTTCCATGTATTTACTTTCGTAGAATAAAGGAAATTGATTAATATTCCACTTATGGACGAATTAACATCTCCAAAGAAAAGCGTCCAAAAGAAGAAGGAATCCTAACCTTGGTAATACTTAATAAAAGAAAAACAAGCAAAATTATGTCACTTGAGTGCAAGGATGCATGAAGTAGAATGTTTATCGAGACGGATAGAGTATCCTATTAAAATATCAATTTAATTTTATAAATAAATAATTTAGTGGGATAAAAAAAATAATTATCAATTGTACAGATTTCTTATCAGCAGTATACATTTGATTTTTCAACAATAACAGAAAAAACAGAATTTCTTTTGGGAACTATCAAAGTAAATCGTGGAAAATCTTTGATCACAACAGCATTACAAAAATTTTCTTTTTAGTTTAAAAACTTAATAATTTTCTTAAATGTTATTTTTGCAATTTTAAAAGATAAATCAATAAAATCGTTATCAAATAAAATATATATTTTATGGATTTAATTTTTTACAATATTGTTACTTATTTAAGTACAAATTTATTTATTTACTTAGGTATAAATATGCAGCATTAATATAAATCTCAAGAAAAAAAATGTAATTAAAAATAAATGTTAATTTTAAAATAAAGAAATCTGATGTGGACATCACATGATTTCCTTGTACGCCTATTAAATTACATATATGTTTTATTACATTTTACCTTTTTTTTTGTTATTATTGAATTAGTAGTTATTGTAAAACATTTTTACAATCGCAGGTTAATAATTATTAATAAATCAATGTATTTAAATTAAAAAGAAGAGTTTAAAAAAGGTAATGAAGTCGGATTCTTGTCGATATGCCTTACTTTTAAAAGATCCAAATATTTCATTAATTATAATTTTATTGGGCTATAACTCTGGAATCAATGAAAATAAGTACCTTTTATACCGTTGAAATGTTCAATGAGGGCTTATTACTACAGTTAAGAAAACGTTCAAAATTCAATTTTTTTTGGATTTTGAGCTTTTTTTTTAGACACTTTTGGTCCAGTCGATTGCAATCAAAAGGGAAAATGCACAACGAGATGTTTCAACAGTCCTAAATCCAAAATTTCAACGTTCAATGACTAATCCATTTTGAGTTATGCGAGATACATACGTACGTAGAAACATCACGTTGAAACTAGTCAAAACGGATTCAGTGTTGGTTAAAACAGATATTTCCGTTGAAATCTGAAAACCGAGATTTTTCACGATTACAATATTTCCATGTACTTCGTACAAGTAAGTAAAATATTGACGGGAAACGCAAGTAACAATATAGCGCAGGCAACGCCGCGACTCTGATTATAATATATATATACTTATATATATAAAATTTTTACAGTTCAAAGAGTTGTAGATGTATATAACGTTCCATAAGCTTTGCACGTAAAAGTCTCATTTGATAAACTAATTTACTATTGATCTGAAATTAAACATTTATTTCGTGGTTTAAATACTATGTTGTTTATTCTAAAGAAAGCATCTCTGATTTTCACTTTTGTGATTCATAAAGTAAAATTCTAAAAGTTTTTACTAGGTATCAAAGTTTTTATTTTATTTGCTAATTATTATTATTTTTTTTTTTTTTACTTTATAGTGGAAGTAAAATGGCATAGAAATTTTAAAAATTACTCAAAGCATATGTATACTCACAGATGCAACTTACTGTATTATGTAGCTATTAAGTAATGGAATTTTTTCCACAGAATTTCATAATAAAATGAACATTTTTGTATAAAATACTGTCTTTTTTTACTGTTCTCGTTTTTTACTGTTTTTTTTTTGAGTAAAATTCTGACTGGATTTGTATTGCTAACAACAATTCCTTTGTTTTACGTGCCAGTCTTTTAACAGTAACATGGCTACTACATCTATTTTCAATATTTTAACCTTTGCTCTCATCTACAGATTTTGTACTTAATATCATTAAATTAAATTTATAATTATTTATGATGGTATAAATTAAAGTTCCACGTATAAATTATTTTTTTTTATTTCTTGACGCTCGACTCTTATGAACGTAACAATTTTAATTTAAATATTTTATACATATGACATATGAATGTTGAATTAACATCTTATAAGAAATCCCTTATGATGGAGTAGCAACTCCGAAAATACTTGGAAATATATTTTTAAATTGTTGGTATATGGAACTTTAATTTACACAATTGTATTAATACCAATGGTGCCAAATGCTTAGAAAATTAAACTTAAAATTTTTGTTCTCTCCTAATCTTCTTAAGAATTCTTAATTTTTACTTTTAATACGAGTATTTATCAACACAGTAATATAACATTTATAAATCTACAATTCTTTCCCTTCTGTTTTTCCATTGACTATATTTCTCTATCATAATGCCTTACATTCAACAAAAATATTTTTCAGGAATTTTTTACACTACTCGTACATTTGATGCACTAGACTAATTTTTCACATAAAATCTCATTTTATTATATACAATTATAAAAAAGGGCTTACCGAATTCCAGTTTAATTTCCTCAAGCGCTTTCGGCTATTATGCTATCTTCAAGAGGAATATAATTATGATTAAAATTTTAATGTCCATACGATAAAATTCTGCAAATAAGGAATTTTTTTAAGATTAAATTCACCATATAAGCTGGAAGCTTGTTTTTGGAACATGAAATGGAAATTTTTTTAGCGTATGCAGAAATGACCGAGATTTGATCCTGTGACCTCTGGATTAGAACTCGAGATCCTACCACTCCACCACCGAGATCAGTATAATTCAATCTGTTGTTATTTAACATTTTATCCTACTTCCTATTACAACAAATTTTCCTTTGTTTTTTTTTTTTTATTTATTCTCAAATGAATTTCTTTCTGTGTAGCAATAACTTCATGTCGTTTAGTATTTTTTCAATTCATCTTTGGTTTCAATAATTAAAAAAAAAAAAAAATCCTTTCGGCACGCCGGAAGGCGAATATAGATTTCACCGGTGCTAATTAGAGGATAAAAAATATTTCCACCTTAAAATTAAGAAAAACTTCAAATTTACTAAATACTGTGGTTGCATGTGAAAAAAAGTTTCACGCATTTAGTATACAAGTTCCATTTTACAATCCTAACAATATTTTGGTCATCCCTTGCCGTAAGGTTTGGTCATATCAAAAATTGTTCCAGACAAAAGTTTTAAGTAATGTTTTAAAAACCACTTTAAATCGATTCGATGCTGTGCCTATTAAGGAAAGTATGATATTTCATGTCTTCGAAACCCCATTTTTTCCACCTTCTGGGACAATGATTGGTGATATCTAAAACCTTTACTTACATAAGTTTTTGGTTCTTATTGAAAGAATAGTAGGAACTTTAAACAAGTTCGATATTTTACTTAATAGGAAAGTTATAGCTATATTTTGTTTTTTCGGAAAAGCCATCCCATTTCTACCCCATAGTCCGATTTTGCCCATTAACGAACTCTACCGAGATTTTTCGTCTTTGTATTTTATGTGTAAACTTGAAAATAATTGATGAAAAATTAGGGCAGTTATCGTGTTCACAAGGTGAAAAGATAAAGATGCTACGATTTGCTGATGATATAGTAATTCTAGCCGAGAGTAAAAAGGATTTAGAAGAAACAATGAACGGCATAGATGAAATCCTACGCAAGAACTATCGAATGAAAATAAACAAAACAAAAGTAATGAAATGTAGTAGAAATAGCAAAGATGGACCGCTGAATGTGAAAATGGGAGGAGTAAAGATTATGGAGGTAGAAGAATTTTCTTATTTGGGAAGTAGAATTACTAAAGATGGACGAAGCAGGAGCGATATAAAATGCGGAATAGCACAAGCGAAACTAGCCTTCAGTAAGAAATATAATTGGTTTACATCAAAAATTAATTTAAATGTCAGGAAAAGATTTTTGAAAGTGTATGTTTGGAGTGTCGCTTTATATGGAAGTGAAACTTGGACGATCGGAGTATCTGAGAAGAAAAGATTAGAAGCTTTTGAAATGCGGTGCTATAGGAGAATGATAAAAATCAGATGGGTGGATAAAGTGACAAATGAAGAGGTATTGGGGCAAATAGATGATGAAAGAAGCATTTTGGAAAAATATAGTTAAAAAACGAGACAGACTTATAGGCCACATACTAAGGCATCCTGGAATAGTCGCTTTAATATTGGAAGGATAGGTAGAAGGGAAAAATTGTGTAGGCAGGCCATGTTTGGAATATGTAAAACAAATTGTTAGGGATGTAGGAAGTAGAGGGTATACTGAAATGAAACGACTAGCACTAGATAGGGAATCTTGGAGAGCTGCATCAAACTAGTCAAATGACTGAAGACAAAAAAAAAAAAAATCGTGTTCACAAGGAAGTGAAATATATATATATATATATATATAAACTTTTGAGCTGGCGGTGGTTTTGGGGTCTGGGGGATGTGAAACGAGAAATTTTCCGGAAGTCGAATCATGGTATCCAGTACAATAGGATTTCTTATTTATGAAATCTACCTAATTATTAAAAAATCTAATCTTATTTTCTCTGTTTGTGTGATTACTTCTTTTGAAATTATTTTTAAATTCCTATATTGCCATTCTAAATTACAATTTTAATAAAAGGAGGCAGACTAAACATTTTCTCATTATTTTTTGAATCAAGACGTTCTGTTTTCATCTCCTAATCTACTCCTTATACTTATCATGCCCGCCTAAATCTTCTATATGTAAATAATAATAAATTATTAATGATATTTCAATCCAAATCTATTAAAATACCTAAGAATACATTAAAATTTCTTGATGAAACCCACACCATAAAGATATACAAGCTTTTTTTTGCTTAGACTCAATCAACGATTATAACTTTCTCCTGTATTAATGTGTAAGAAGACGAAACATTTTTATAATATCTTACGTAGAGATTCATAAGAAAAAAAACAGTACTTACTCCTTTTATCACCATCATTTATTCATAATTGTTTTAAACTATTTCATCAAACTCTATATCTTGCAGTTTATCTGTTCTTTTGGTCTGACTCCTTCATCAATTATTAGTCTTTTTTCACATATTCTGTTCCTTTAAAAAGTTTTAATTTTATTAATACACCAATCATCTAGTTTTTGTACTTTTAAGGAGAAAAAAAATCACAAACTTAAATTAGCAAGTCAAAAATTTGCATATTTTACACAGCTCATTTTTCTGATATAAAACGTTTAGCTACATCTGAATACATACACTTTGAAGGTTAAATGAACTATTTATTTGAGTTGATAACTTACGGAATGTACAATATCTGGATTTACTTACCTTGATAAAAATATGGATGTTCCCTTCATGTGGTCAATATAATATCAAGTTTATATTTTTTAAACACTTTTAAAATTAAAGGGTATACTACTAATGTTAAAATTAATTAAAACAAATAAATATTAATATTATTAATGAAACATGAAATATATATTTACAAATTTATAATTACATCTCATAAATTTTCCTGTATTTATTTATTGTGTGTAGATTTATAATTAATAACATGTTTATTTTACAGTTTCATTGACAAAATAATATTCAAAAATTATTAACGTAATATATATTTAAATTCAACCACCAGTAAAAATGGTGAAGGTAAACTTCATTGCTTTATATAGTAGTTATATTTTTTGGCTGCACTTCCCACTAAAATGGTCGATGCTATACTAGTTTCCTCAATTTCAGCTTGCAGGTCAGTCGCCTTTAATTTGCGCTTCTGCCAACATTACGCTTATCTGTATAGTTTCAGATTTTCTAATTTCATAAAATGTTTAAAATAGTGTTAAGAAGTACAATATTTCATCCAAAATGGTTAATTTTTTTTTAATTTATTTATTTTTATTAATAAATGAATGTCAGAAAAGTTTAGATTTATTATATTCGATAAAGTAATTTTATTGTTGGTCTTATTTTAGAAAAATATAATTAAAAAAGTATTTATTTAAAAAAATATATATTTATGCAGAATTTTATTTTTTTTCAGTAAAAATCTACAAAGTGGTACATTGCAATTTATTTATAAATTTATTTTAAATACTACGGTTTCAGTTTATAAATCTAAGAACGTGTCCACTCCCAGAAGGATTTGGCTTAAAAACTACTATTCGTAAATTTTTGGGAAAGTCAAATCAGTGTTTTTTAATGCTATTACCGAATTTTAATCAAAAATATATTTAAGAAAAACTGAGATTATTTGCAACTTTAGCATTTTTAAATCTAATGATTTCATTTCTCCTCTAGCAATTACCCTAATATGAACAAAAATTTCTTGTCATTAAAAGCGAACGAAAAAAGTTTATTCTATGGAAAAGGTTTTATTTTTATTCATGAACTATAAATTTTTATCGTGCAAGATCTGTCACGTTTTATAAATTTTATCTACTGACCAAGTGAAACTGTAATTAAATCAAATTTTATGTTATTACAAGATTAAATTTTTATTGTAACCTACTTGAATTTTACTGATATATAAAACTATTCTTATTCTATTTATATTTATTTATAAATAGACGTTTTTGATCTGAAGAAAATTCAGAATTTTTTTACGAATAAATAGCGAAAACGTTTAGTTTTAGCTTCAATATTATCAGTAAATTCAACACCGGTAAAATCGTAAAATATTTATTTCTTCGTTATGTAAAAAATTTAGTACGTTATAAAAAATATCTCATATATTCGTATTAGCTGCAAGCGATTTATTTTAGAATTACTATTATTGGATTATTTCTAACACATGCAAATTACGTCGTAAAAATCATCGTTAAATAAAGTTAAAATAATTACAAATGTATTGCGTATTTTAAATTAATATTTCACATGAAAGAGTTAGGATATTTTTTACTCGAAGCAAAACCAATTCGATATATGTACATATGTTACGGTAAATTTAAGTAATTGCCTCCAGTGTTGAAGAATAGCATACATAATTTGTATATTTAACGTTAGTTAGACAAGATTAACAAGTTCTAAGCTTCAAATCGTAGTAAAGGCAGTTAATTATGTACGGATTTGTATAATAGATCATGCATACCAGTCAGTGTTCTTTGGTGGTTTATTTATTTTTTATTTTTTTAAACCCTGCCTTCCTGATCCAGACCCCCAATTAAGCATGAACACTGTTCCGGGAGGTTGCCTCTAGCCGTCAGATGAGGAAAGCGCCGGGCCCGGCTATATCGTTCCCGTACTCCATCACATAGCAATCGGGACTCGGTACTTTGTGCTTCGCCTCTAACGTTATCCCTCCTCACCCCCTCGCTTCCAAATATTTCATTTGCAGCATTCGCGATGCAAACCGATCACAGTGTCGAGGTCCACGAGAATTGCGTAGCATAGTTCCATCGATGATCTCCACCTCGAGATGCCCAGTTACGGCAGCACAGTCGCGTCGTTCCCCGTCCCACCACGGTTACTGGAATATCATTTGTTCTGGGGTGTCTAACTCCCGACAGCAGGAGCAGAAGGGGTCTTGAGCTCTCTTTTATCCATAAAGGTATGAACGAAAGACCCCCATGGCCGGTCAGAAAAACGAGAATCCCAGTTCGTCAAACTTCCTCCCGACCCACGGCTCAATGTGCGTGATCAAACGATGCGTCCACCTCCCTATCGAGGACGCATCCCACCTGGCTTGCCAATCCCTGTAGACAGTTGTATTGGCAACGTGTGTATACAGACCCTGATAAATTTGCGCACGAGCCGCCATCAGCTGTTGAAGTAGCGGCATCCTAATCACCACCAGCACCCCCTTAGACTAGATGGAGGCGTATGCCAACGCCACCTTAAGAGCCATACGACGCTGTACTCTCTGCAACAGTCTTCTGTTACGCCCTACCGCCATGGCTGTCTTCCACACTGGGGTGCCGTAGAGGAGGATCGAGATCGCCACATGCCTCCTTTTTGACGTACGGGGCCCTCCAACTTTCGATAGTAACTTAACCAAGTTTTTGACAGTCTGACTTGCTTTCTCACTCACCGCCTGTACTTGACGAGTGAATGACCGCCTATGGTCCAACCACACGCCAAGACACTTGGCGGCCTCCCGTGATTGAACCATCGTTCCCTCTATCGAAATCGGGAAGGGCACAAGTCGCCGCCTACCCGCTATTGGGACAACAGAAATTTATCACAGGACAGATGGAGTCCCGACCCGGCCATCCAATCACGGACCATTGTGGTAGCGGCATTCGCGGCACGTGTCATCTCCTCTTCGGTCTTTGCCACCACCACTAGGCCAAATCACCAGCGTAGGCGGTAGAGATGACACCCCGCGGGTTTCTCAATCGGAGGACTCCATCGTACACTATATTCCATAGGCGGGGACTCAAACGGAGTTAAATATCATGCTTGTATACCAGCTTCTTATCATTAAGGAAGACCATCATTTAGTTTCATCACTATCGTTTGGTTTCAATTAACCACACATCTCAGGAATAGTCGACCTGAGACCGTACAAGACTACACTTTATTTATATTCATACATATTTTCCTCATTCATCCTCTGAAGTAATACCTTACGGTGGTTCAAAAAAAGAAAAGACGAGATTAACGAGCGAAACGAGCTTAGGTTATGATTGTTTTGGTTATGCAACATATAACAAATGATAACCTAACCTCGCTTCGTTTGCTAACCTCAACTAATTAACAGTAAAGTTTTGATTATTTAAATAATAAATTAATTAGTTTGCTTATAGTTGAGTTGTTATATTAGTAGGTGTGTTAATATGGAGAATATGTAAAATTAATACCAGTATATTTAATAAATTTCTTTATATTTAATTAATTCTCTATCATTGCAGGCAATTAACCAAATTCACCAGTAATTATCCATAATCACCGGATTGTTGATGTATATATATTTATAAAATATTGTTTGAACAATTTTTTGCTGTTGTATTCAGGGAAATAATATGTTACAATAATCATTCTTGCTTTATGAAGAAGTTTATAAAGCAAAATAATATAAGGATATATTGGATTTTGATTCAATTTAAGTTTTGGTTTTACTGTAAACCGGTTGTAAAATGTTATTTAATAATTAAAAAAAAAAAAACTGTTGAATCCACTTGAACGTAATAGTTAGTTTCATACGACGATGTTTTAATTATTTCATTAAAACTTAATTTTATTTCACTTCAAAAAAATTTCAATGTCTTTTTAGGTGTAGTTTATTTATCTAGTTCATTAGAAGTATCCAATCTATCGGAACAAAGAAAGGCTTTTAATTGAACCTTTTTTTTTTACCTCCCGGTCCACCGTTAGGTATTACTTTAGAGGATGAGATGAATTATTTGTAGCGTGTGTGAAAATGCCAAGCCTGACCGGGATTCGAACCCGGGACCTCCGGATGAAAGGCCGAGACGCAACCACTCACGCCACTTAGGCTGGAAAATCTAACTGTATTAAATTTAATTGTACCTGAATGACCAAAATACAAAGATAACGTGGCCATTCAATTTTAATTCAAAATAATTAAACCCTCAATTATTTTAACTTTAGCTGGATAGTTACTTATGATCAGAAAGATATTGCTTGTCAGTGATGTTCTTTTATTAATCTAGTGGCAGTTTAAAAGTTTGTAAATATTTACTTATTTTAAACTACGAGATAAGTTAGATATTAATTGTAGCTGTTGGATAATTAATAAATATGCTCTCGATTACGAATATTTTAGTTTATTTTATTAATTATAGGATAATGTTGCTAAAATGGATGAAATATTATAGAATTATTGCATAGTTAATCCAAACGCTACATTTTGTTTCATAGTCCGGTTAAAATTGGTAAAGTATATCAGTTAATATTTTTACAATAAACTATATACTCGTATATACATATACACAAAACAACCTTATATTACAAAAAGATTTTTTTAAATATTTTATACAGACACTGAGTAATAATTTTTTACCTTTTATTTAATTTCATAGAGTACAATTTATTTAAGCAGTTAATTTACTGTATAAAATGTTTGTAGCGGTGTTTTGGAGAGTACAGTAATTCCACGGTGGTAAACCACAGCGAGGGCTAAACACGTATAAACAAAATGGTTGTGTTAAAGGAAGACAACGTGAAAGGCCGGTAGATGGATGAGGTTCCGGAAAACGCATACATCTACCTTGCTTAGTTACGTTTCCACAAGTCTTCATTTCTATTTCTCATTCCACTTCTTTTTCTTTTTTTTACATTCTTATTCTTTTTCTTCTAATGCATATATTTTTTACGATTTTTTATTGTTACATGTATCAGTATGGGTGTAAGATAATGTAAGTGAATATTTATGTAAATAAGTTATGATATAAATTTCTTTCTCTCTTATTGTTAAGTTTATATTTAAGATATACAATATTTATAATTTATCCCTTTCTCGGTTTATATATTGGTTTCTTTATATTTGACGACCAACATATTTTACGAACGGGTGGGTGAATTACTTTTATTTCCTCCAGAATCACTGAAAATTAATGTAAGAAGTACTAGAAATGTTTTGTGGTACTCGATCATTATGGTAATCCTCTAACAGACAAAGCAGTTTAGATAATGTGATTTAATGTTCGGCTTGGATCTTGTTTATGTTCAACGATCTAATTCAAGATTGAAAATGCGGCTTGCAATGCGGGTTTCTTTAAACATTAAAAAGTCTTTTACAAAGGATTCCCATTAACGCTAACATTTCTGAGGACTTGTGTAGGTAACTCATATTAAAAACAAAAAAAAAATCGTAGTTTTGATTCCTTTTTTCTGTTATATATTTATATTATATTTAAATAAAGATACTTACTAAAAGTAATAGAAGATAGAATAGATTTCATTCGGTTGAATCCAATGTTGTATACAAACAGGGCTAAGTGAGTATATACATTATTCAAAATAACAAAAACAACGTAATTTGCTTATCAGATTGTAATAAAATAGAATAAAACATTGCTTAATATTACAAGCTAAATTTGCCTAATGCTCCTATAAATTTAGGAAGTGTATAAATTCTATTGTGATTCAGCTGCGTTACGAAATTGGTAGAACACAGTAGTATTAAATTCAATATTCCCTAAATAAAAATATAATAAAACAACTATGCAATATTAATTACGAAGCTGTAGCTCAATAAAAATAATTGCTGAATATTCTTCAATCGTGTGAATATTTTTAAGTTATTTCTTCTTTAGTTTCTTTACTAAATTAAGTTTTTTGATACGTTTTTCTTATATTGATAAAAATAATACATCTGACCTATTTTAAAATCAATTGCATTCATACTCTTTGTTATCATTCCTTATATTTTACTTATTTTATGTATTATTCTTTTTAGATTACACAATATAAAAATTATAATATGAATACCATATAAAAGTACAGAATGAACGTATATTATTCAGCGCATTTTAGGGGTAAATATAAAAAATTGGACAAAGCAACGTAGCGTGCATTAATTTTCTCAAACATTAGTATAGGAACTAGCGTAACTAATGAACTTGGATGAACACGCCAGCGCGATGTACCGACAAGGAGGATCGTCAGAATCGTGCAGGAGAAAACAATATGGGTACTATTATTTCATGAAACAGATCTGTTATTACTGTTCGTAGAAATTTTCATTTAGGGTACGGCTGTAATCCTCCTAATAAAGATTCAGTTAAACGTGGTATCAGCAGTTTAACAATATGAATTGTAGTACCCAAAAAAGGTCCTGTCAGACCTCCCGCCTACGAGGAACTTGTAGATAGAATGCCTGTGTAAACCGACTCGTGGTTTGAACTTAGAACAGGGAATACCACAATTGTGAAAGTTCTATACAAGTGCCTAATACTTCATGCATACAATGTTCGGGCCTTACAAGCAATTGAAGATGACGATAAACCACGCTGAACAATTTTTCCGTGGACATTCTTGATAAAGTGAATGAAGATAATGCGTTTTTAGAAAAAACATTTTTTGTCGAGCTACCTTCCATGTTTCTGGTCATCATAAATGTCCTTTACCGTAACACAAAATATGCTCATGTAGAACTTGTTTGAAGTTAATAAGTATTGTAAAAAAAACCGTTTAAAATACCCAGTTGAAGAATAAAATATTGATCTAAATACATTCCTTTGTTATTTTCTTTCAACACCTAAAATGCGCTGAATATTTTGCTAACACTTTGTATGTTATTTAGTCAAAATGTTAAATTTTTTAGTAAGATTATGATGTAAATGTTAAAAAATACAGATTCTTAATTTGCCTTTCTTATGTTGATCAATTTATTTATAATTTTGGAAAAATTTCTTTCCGTATTTAAAAGGCAAGTATTTTAATTAGTTCAATTGCTTTTAAATTGGTTCGTTTCCAGTTTGATTCTAAGGAAAATTATGGCATTTTAGTTTCTTTTTTAATTATCCTAAAAATGTATAAAAGTATTCTGAGATCAGTGCAATAAAACTATTATTAAAAGGATTATTTAAACAAAATTTAATATGAATTGAGATCTTACATTTAATAAAAATTTAAATAATTTATAATTTGGAACCCTTGTAGATTTTTGGTTCCTCTCTTTAGTTCGTTGAGAAAAATTTTATATTTTTCCTAGGGTTAATATCTGTTAATAATTCCAGCTGCCGAATAAAGATCATTATTTATCATAATTCAACACCGGAAGGATATGTAAATTAACCCTTAAAAAAATTTATAATTAATAAATTTATAACAAAAAATCCAGGACTTTTAGGAATTACCAATCATAACATGTTAAGTCAGGCAACTCCAATTGACTCACCCGTAGAGGTACAACACTATACTGAGAGCAACCAACCGCAACGTGAACCACGTCCATTTTGGCATGGAAACGGCCGTTCTGGCTAACGGGAAAGCCAAACAGTTTAACTTCAAATTATTTAAGTCGAATTACACTAGATAATTCGGTTCTATTAGTAACTGTTCCGTATAAACCGGTAAAAACCACTTCTGTCTTATATAAAATCTACATTTTCACAAACACAATAATCGCTGATGTATATATATGTTCTGAATGCTGATAGGCATACTTATTATCACATTTATTCTGATAAGATATCAGCTGGTTATAAAGAGAACTGCATAATTCCCGACATAAATTAATTCTCGGCACGGGCCTGCATTTAAAATTTTTTTGCAGAAAAATTATCACTAGCGATTATTTTATCGATAATTTTATATGGAATGGGTGTTATAAATAAAAATAATTAAATAATAATTTAATAAAAATTATCTAATTTATTAAATATATTTAATAATATGAGTAAATGATTACATAGTATTTGAGAATAAAATAATGGCTGCCTTTTTTTAAGCTGAAAATGATCTTTCCCGTATTTAAAACTCCAATATTCACTGACCTTTATTAGATTCTAATCGCTAGGGAAGAATACGATTAAAATTTTTATTCGATTTTTTCCAATTAGTAATTAATAAGTAGTAAGATCTCTTTATTTTAAAGAAATAAATGTCGTTTTATTAGAAAATTTTATTTTATTTTCTATATTAAAAAATCATTTCTTTTATAAGAATAGAGTGAATTTGGCGTCGAATATGATAGTCTCTTTAACTAAGAGAAGAGAGGGTTAGCGGTGTCTGCTTCGAATTACTGTTATGAAGACAAAGGGTTTTAATAAGGGGACGAGAGCGGACGGGGGTTGAATTGGAGGGATTGAACACTAGGTAACCGGCCAACCCTGCTCAGGTTGGACATGTCAGTTGGCGTCCTGACAACCCCCCTGTGATTGGAACAGGGCATCCGCCCAAAAAATGCAGCTCCCATCCCTTTGATTCTCCTATCCCAGTACCCATTAGATAAAACTGAAACCTAAGCAAATCCCTCTTCACCCCTCTTGCCGATGTACCGCACTCTACCACCGCCAACCCATTTTACCTCTTCGTCGTCGTTCACCAACCATCAATTTATTAAATGGGGTAAAATGTAAGGGGTGTTTTTCTTTTGCAATTTACTGCCTTCCCACCCTTGTCAAATGATCTTTGTGCAGTAATATTTTATATAGTCCTAAATCTTTATAGCGTAAAGTAAGTTCTGGTAACATTACAAAGTATATCAAATGATAACGTTCGCGCATATAACAGCGCATTTCATTATCATTTTGCGTTTATACGCCGCAACAAAATCTACAACCCAATAAATATAATAATATAAATATTTGTGATATATTTTTTTATATTATCTTTTACAATCAAAACATTTTGTATTTTTATATGCATACTCCCCTTTATCTAAAAACTGAATCGGTAACGGTTTTCGTGATATTTTTTTAATTTATTATTTCTTCTTTTCTGCAATATTTTATTAACAGTTGGTTCCTGAAAGATTTAAAACAATAGAAAATCATATTTCACGTAATTTTATGTATCCAGTGATACTCCTGGAAAAATATAAATATCAATAGTGTGTCTGGAACATTACTCAACGAGATTAGAATAATACGTAAATGCAAAACAAAATAAATGAAAGAAATTACAAATATACGGAAACGATAAAATAAATGAGATAACAGAACTGAACAAAACGCAATCAAGAGTACTCCGTATAACAACGATCTATAGTTGAATAATTACAATCGATGAATATAAATAAATGAGATTGTTAGGCGGAACAAAACAGAGTCAATAGTCCTCAGTATGTCAATGCAAAGTCAAATAATTACAATTAGTGGCAGAATTCTCACTTTATCACACACTAATATTCTAACTTAACAAAATATAATATAATAGAATTCAAAATAAAAAAATTCGTAATAAAATTCAATTCAAACTAGTTAATCAAACATGTCTCAATTAATCAATATCTTACGTATCATGTTATCATCCCAGATAATAGTTTAGATCTTAATAATCATGTCGCATTTTCCAGAGCCAACAAATAGTACCTTTTTCAGCCGGTTAACACCTTCGCTATTGTCTAACAAATTTGTCGCTAGATTGTTCAGGTGTGAATTTAGATTAGATATTTTCTGCTTATTTGTTGGAGATCCACACGAAAGTATGGGATCGCCAGATATTTATGTAACTCATTGTTCCTCACGAAATACGGCGCTTCCGTTATATTTCTGAGTATTTTGTTCTGAAATCGTTGGATGACCTCATTATTGCTGTTACATGTCGTACCCTACATAGATGAATGCCGTACCTCCAAATGGTGAAATTCGATATATATTTTACTGATGCAAATGTCTGCCGAGGCGTTTACATCGGTGGCATCCCGACCGAGGCCTGGCTAATGACTGTGAGATGTTATAAGTTAGAGGGTCTAAATACGACCACCAGTAAAGCCTCTCAAGGCTTGGAACGGAGGGGGTGGTGTAGCAACCGGTAACGTCACAAGGTGAAATAACGTCTTCCCCCTACGGGGTTGGGATGCCGTATCACCATATCAGTTTCAAGAATACCTTTTACATCAATACTTAGTTTGTTAAAGAAAACTGAGATCACCTGCCCAGTAACCAATACATCCGCTTAAATCTAATGTTTTGTTGTTTTCTTTTTTCTTTTGCGTGACTTCTCCTCGTTAAACGACGGCCCAGATGCAAATTTAGGTATCGTTCATTGTTCGTATGTGGGTTATAAACAATTATCTAGATGAATTTGAGAGCCGTCTCCTCTTTTCATTGTAAACGTCGATTTGACTTAGCAGAATTGACTTTTATCTTTCGTATACATAGCCACACGCTGATAAAATCCAACCAATATTGCAGTTTATCCGAAGCTAGAGTTGCTTCGATTTTGGTCATCACCGTCAACCACCAAGAGATCTGTGTCATCAGCAAATTATAAAACTGTGGTCCGGACTAGGAAGGTCTGCAATGAGGGTCAAGTACAAAATCGAATC
This sequence comes from Lycorma delicatula, assembly GCF_047948215.1. Classification (NCBI taxonomy): domain Eukaryota; kingdom Metazoa; phylum Arthropoda; class Insecta; order Hemiptera; family Fulgoridae; genus Lycorma; species Lycorma delicatula. Next base: position 14,716,923 of record NC_134463.1, on the reverse strand, counting down.
GTAAACAACCTTGTGCAACTTCTGACTGAGTGTCAATAAAGTTAGACAAATCCTAATTATATCCGACTTGCTCAAAGCGACCATCCAGGTAGCTACGTATTAAATAATACGGTTGAGGCAGGTTTGTTTTTAACTTGTAAATAAGACCAGGTGACCAAACCTTTCAAAGGTCCGCTGCACATTCAGAAATGCCGTTGAACAATATTCTTTCTTTTCCAGACACCTGTTAACATTAAAAATTGTATGTGTTTCTTTAATGGGTGAGTGGCCACATTTGAAGCTAAAATAATATTCGGAAATAACGACTTTTCTAATTAAAATTGGACCATCGGTTGAAGTGGAATGTCTCATAAAATAAAAGAAAGTAACGAAAAAAGAGTTTCTCAAAGATCTCAGAATAGGCGATAAGCTTTTAGGTCTTATAAGGCTTATAGATATGAGGATAAATTGTGTAGGGGTTTAGCTTTTGAAAAAACCACTGTTACTTTCCATTCTGACAGGAAGTACGTAGTGCAAAGGAATACTTTAAAAATGTGAAAAAACTAAAATCTAAAACATTGAATGTTTTTTGAAGTGAAATAAAATTTATTTTTAGTGAATTAATTAAAAAATCGTCGTATGAAACTAACGGTTACGTTCAAGTTGATTTAATAGATTTTTTTTTACGTATTAAATAATATTTTACAACCGGTTTACAAAAAGACTAAAACTTATATTGAATTAAAATTTAATATATCCTTATATACATTCTTGGTTCAAGAAATTCTTCATGTAACAAGAATGATGAGTGCAACACATTATTTCCCTTAACACAGCAGCAAAAAATGTTCAAATAATATTTACAATAAATATATCCCAGCCACAGCTTCTCTCGCGCTATATATATATATATATATATATATAATATACATTTGGTTATATTTATATGGACATGGTGTACCGAGGTGTCTTTGAAAGCATGACCTTTTACGCGGGGCTTGTTTGGCGCATAGGTTGGATGAATAATAATTGTATGCACTGGTGTTTTTAAAACAACCTCCTCGGAGGCTACCACCGTATTGGGAAAGGCTCTCCCAATTGATTTAGTGGTGAAAGTTCGGGCAACCAGGTGGAGATTGCAAAAAGGCCGGGTATTTGGGATGCAGTTTCGGGCCTGACCAGTACCGGAGCGGAACGGTGATCTCGATGCACCTGCCTAAATTTCGTTCAGCTGCCCTTCTCCAGTCTGCGGAAGATGCTACAGAGCCTCGCAATGGAAGCATAGCAGCTAGAATAGACACCAAGATTAAGGGAAGATCCTTGTATAAATGTATACCGGATCTGGGGGTATGGTATGCCTCGAGGTCGTTTTTAAGGGCAACGGGTGCCTGGGTTCTCTCCAACCACGCTAATTTGAGCCAATATCTATTTCGGTTCCGCCTGGCAGCTGATGAGCTTTGTATTTGCGGGGAGGTTCAGAGAATGAACACCTCATCATTGACTACTCTGCTGTTGTGGGGGAGCCAGAGACCGGGCCACCCTGGAACTTAGGGGTCAAGGGAAAAATTGGCCACTTTCAAGCGACGAGTCAATGTGGCGAGAGCCGCATTGTCGGACCGTGTAGGAGTTCCTAGAAGAGGTTGTTTTGTTCAACCGGCATCCGTAGTTTGCTTAAGAGAAAGAATCTTACTGCATAGTCATGGGAAGCTAACCCTGAGTATGGTTGACCACCAGGCAATTATTATGGCTCCATGAGCTATAAAATGGTGGACAGGCACTTGCTGGTATTCAGCAACCTAGGCGAATTGCTGTCTAGACGAAATAAATTTTAATATGGATGTTATATATATTTTTAGTAGTTGACGGGATACGCCTACCCATTTTAGCAAATATATGACAAGTGAGCAATTGGGTCACGTAAGCCGAAGGTGTATGGCATCACGCTGTTAGGTAAGTTCTAGAAGCTATGTTAGGATACTGGTCGCTAAACTGTTCGAGGCTATGTTGCCGTTTATGGCACAGACATTCGGTCTTATGAATTAGGGCGACCGAATGGGATGATGGCGGGAGAAATGCCAAGCAAACCAAATACCTTTATTAGTATTTGAACCTGAGAACTTCGAATTCAAAATCAGCTGATTTACGACGACAAGTTTACCACTACACCAATCTGATGGGTAAAAATAATTTTAATTTATTAAAAAATTCAGATTATATTAAAAATAAATTTAAAAGCTCCTCGATGAAATTGATTTAAAGGTATGTTAATAGTTACATTAATGCGGATTTGATTGCCGAATTAAATCAGTTTAATTAGTTTTAAAAAAAATGTGAAAATAAAATTTTATTTTGAGTTTTAATGAATCTTGTAGTTACCGATTTTTAACAGTTAACAATTTTTTTGTAAATTATTGATGCCATTATCTTGTACTGTAATATATTATTACAGGAATACAACTGTTGTAATATTTGACGAAGCGAATTCAAACAGGACGCTTTACTATAGAGGTTTTTTCCCTTTTTTTTGATCGATATGATAGTGTTACATTATTCACTTAATGAGATTTCCGCTTGACAGCTCCCACAGGACCAACGGTATACTCTCATACATCCCGTTCTCTGTTTAATAATACAGTATTCAATGTAATTGATTTGTTTTCCGAAATTGTATTCTTTCCTCTATTCTCTTTTATGTTATTTTTTATTTTATTTTAAATTTTTTTTTTTTTGTAAAATCAGCTATATCATATTTTTCCCATTAGTTACAGTCTATTATTTTTTAATTTCTATTTAATATTATTTATTTTTTGTTAAAAAATAATAGTAAAACAATTTTGATTATTTTCTCTAAAATATATATATTTTTTTTTTTTTTTTGTCTTCAGTCATTTGACTGGTTTGATGCAGCTCTCCAAGATTCCCTATCTAGTGCTAGTCGTTTCATTTCAGTATACCCTCTACATCCTACATCCCCAACAATTTGTTTTACATACTCCAAACGTGGCCTGCCTACACAATTTTTCCCTTCTACCTGTCCTTCCAATATTAAAGCGACTATTCCAGGATGCCTTAGTATGTGGCCTATAAGTCTGTCTCTTCTTTTAACTATATTTTTCCAAATGCTTCTTTCTTCATCTATTTGCCGCAATACCTCTTCATTTGTCACTTTATCCACCCATCTGATTTTTAACATTCTCCTATAGCACCACATTTCAAAAGCTTCTATTCTTTTCTTCTCAGATATTCCGATTGTCCAAGTTTCACTTCCATATAAAGCGACACTCCAAACATACACTTTCAAAAATCTTTTCCTGACATTTAAATTAATTTTTGATGTAAACAAATTATATTTCTTACTGAAGGCTCGTTTAGCTTGTGCTATTCGGCATTTTATATCGCTCCTGCTTCGTCCATCTTTAGTAATTTTACTTCCCAAATAACAAAATTCTTCTACCTCCATAATCTTTTCTCCTCCTATTTTCACATTCAGTGGTCCATCTTTGTTATTTCTACTACATTTCATTACTTTTGTTTTGTTCTTGTTTATTTTCATGCGATAGTTCTTGCGTAGGACTTCATCTATGCCGTTCATTGTTTCTTCTAAATCCTTTTTACTCTCGGCTAGAATTACTATATCATCAGCAAATCGTAGCATCTTTATCTTTTCACCTTGTACTGTTACTCCGAATCTAAATTGTTCTTTCACATCATTAACTGCTAGTTCCATGTAAAGATTAAAAAGTAACGGAGATAGGGAACATCCTTGTCGGACTCCCTTTCTTATTAGGGCTTCTTTCTTATGTTCTTGAATTGTTATTGTTGCCTTTTGGTTCCTGTACATGTTAGCAATTGTTCTTCTATCTCTGTATTTGAACCCTAATTTTTTTAAAACGCTGAACATTATATTCCAATCTACGTTATCGAAAGCCTTTTCTAGGTCTATAAACGCCAAGTATGTTGGTTTGTTTTTCTTTAATCTTCCTTCTACTATTAATCTGAGGCCTAAAATTGCTTCCCTTGTCCCTATACTTTTTCTGAAACCAAATTGGTCTTCTCCTAACACTTCTTCCACTCTCCTCTCAATTCTTCTGTATAAAATTCTAGTTAAGATTTTTGATGCATGACTAGTTAAACTAATTGTTCTATATTCTTCACATTTATCTGTTCCTTCTTTCTTTGGTATCATAACTATAACACTTTTTTTGAAGTCTGATGGAAATTCCCCTTTTTCATAAATATTACACACCAGTTTGTATAATCTATCAATCGCTTCCTCACCTGCACTGCGCAGTAATTCTACAGGTATTCCGTCTATTCCAGGAGCCTTTCTGCCATTTAAATCTTTTAATGCTCTCTTAAATTCAGATCTCAGTATTGTTTCTCCCATTTCATCCTCCTCAACTTCCTCTTCTTCCTCTATAACACCATTTTCTAATTCATTTCCTCCGTATAACTCTTCAATATATTCCACCCATCTATCGACTTTACCCTTCGTATTATATATTGGTGTACCATCTTTGTTTAACACATTATTAGATTTTAATTTATGTACCCCAAAATTTTCCTTAACTTTCCTGTATGCTCCGTCTATTTTACCAATGTTCATTTCTCTTTCCACTTCTGAACACTTTTCTTTAATCCACTTTTCTTTCGCCAGTTTGCACTTCCTATTTATAGCATTTCTTAATTGCCGATAGTTCCTTTTACTTTCTTCATCATTAGCATTCTTATATTTTCTACGTTCATCCATCAGCTGCAATATATCGTCTGAAACCCAAGGTTTTCTACCAGTTCTCTTTATTCCGCCTAAGTTTGCTTCTGCTGATTTAAGAATTTCCTTTTTAACATTCTCCCATTCTTCTTCTACATTTTCTACCTTATCTTTTTTTCTCAGACCTCTTGCGATGTCCTCCTCAAAAATCTTCTTTACCCCCTCTTCCTCAAGCTTCTCTAAATTCCACCGATTCATCTGACAACTTTTCTTCAGGTTTTTAAACCCCAATCTACATTTCATTATCACCAAATTATGGTCGCTATCAATGTCTGCTCCAGGGTAAGTTTTGCAGTCAACGAGTTGATTTCTAAATCTTTGCTTAACCATGATATAATCTATCTGATACCTTGCAGTATCGCCTGGCTTTTTCCAAGTGTATATTCTTCTATTATGATTTTTAAATTGGGTGTTGGCAATTACTAAATTATACTTCGTGCAAAACTCTATAAGTCGGTCCCCTCTTTCATTCCTTTTGCCCAGCCCGTATTCACCCACTATATTTCCTTCCTTGCCTTTTCCAATGCTTGCATTCCAATCTCCAACTATTATTAAATTTTCATCTCCTTTTACGTGTTTAATTGCTTGATCAATCTCTTCGTATACACACTCTACCTCATCATCATCATGGGCGCTTGTAGGCATATAAACGTTAACAATCGTTGTCGGTTTAGGTTTTGATTTTATCCTTATTACAATGATTCTATCGCTATGCGTTTTGAAATACTCCACTCTCCTCCCTATCTTCTTGTTCATCACGAAACCTACTCCTGCCTGCCCATTATTTGACGCTGAATTAATTACTCTAAAATCACCCGACCAAAAGTCGCCTTCCTCTTCCCACCGAACCTCACTAATTCCTACTATATCCACATTCACCCTATCCATTTCCCTTTTTAAATTTTCTAGCCTACCAACCTTTTTTAAGCTTCTAACATTCCACGCTCCGACTCGTAGAATGTTATTTTTTAATTTTCTGGTGACCCCTTCCTTAGTAGTCCCCACCCGGAGATCCGAACGGGGGACTATTTTACCTCCGGAATATTTTACCAAGGAAGGCGCCTCCATTATTGCTATGTGAAAATGCAGAGAGCCACATTTTCTTGGAAAAAAAGCAGCTGTAGTTTTCCATTGCTTTCAGCTGCGCAGTACTCAGAGAACTGAGTGATGTTGATACGGCCGTTTAAGTCATTGTGACTCACGCCCCTAACAACTACTGAAAGAGCTGCTGCCCTCTTTCAGGAATCATGCCTTAGTCTGGCTCTCAACAGATACCTCTCCGATATGGTTGCACCTTCGGTCCAGCTACTCTGTATCCCTGAACACTCAAGCCCCCTCACCAACGGCAAGGTCTCATGATTCATAGAGGAGGAATATATATATATATTGTTTTTTTTTTCAGAACGTGTATAATCTTTTTAAATCCTTAGATTTATATTATTTTAGCAGAATAATTAAATAAAACACATATCTAGTAGTAAAATATTGTCGCGTGTTTGTGTTTCTACAAGGATATTCAGAGATACCACACGAAATAATTTCTTAGAAATACAGTTTATAACTCTTAAATAGATTATGCAAAATAGCAATTCAAATTAAATACAAAATTAATGTAATAGCAATTTAATTATAAATACAGTTCCGATTTACTGAAAATTTTATAATAACTAATAGAAACTAATATTTAATTAACAATAAGATAACAATAGAAAAATCTACAATTCATACAATTCACTTTCTGTATTATTCAATTTTACTGTTTATTAAAGAACTACCCTACATTTTCTCAATGAATAGAATACTGTCACTTTTATTTCTATTCACAAGTAACTTACTGAACAGCTTCTTGTTTTCAATTGTCCAAAATTAAAAACTCATGACGTACTCTACACTTGTTTATTACCAAACTACTTACTAAGATTGCTTTTATTGCACACTGCCACTACTATAACAAAGCTCCTTTACCTGTTATAAAAGAGTTATAAAAATGAATTTCAATAAATATAAAAATATTATAGTGGACAAACAAGACGAATAGTGAACAGAACAGACAACGAAAATTCAACAAACTTTTAACATAAAATCAATATTATTTAAAAATTAATCAACCAATACATACATGCAACATTCACAAATAGAAGATATTTACAGATATTTAGGAAACTTAAAAAAAAAAATTTTTAAATTACTTGCACATTTGGTTAACTGGCATTTCTCCCACCACCACCCCATTCGGTCGCCCTAGAGCATAGACCAAATGTTCTGTGGCAAGAACGACGCTACTGTGCCTCAGAACGGTTTAGCGACCCAAATCCTAAAAGCTCCTAGTGAGCTACCTAACGTGCGTGAGCGAATCAAGCAAGGTGCCGTACAGCACCCGCTTAAGTGTCCCAATCGCTCACTTGTCAACATAAAACTAGTTCGGGGAGGCGCACCCCTTGTAACAACTTAAAACTATATGCGTCTATAAAATAAAAAGACAGCAATTTTGGCTGCCACGCCTCGGTCGCTGTATGCCAGCTAGTACCTGTCCACCATTTAACAGCGCTTGGAGCTGACTTGGCTGATGGCCAGCCCTATTACCAAGGTTGGTTTCCAGCAGCAGAGCTGTAGGAGTCCAATTACATTACATTTAATAATCCCTTAAAGTTAACGATGACGGTTGAAAATAGCAACCTCATCGAGGAACTCCCACACGGTCCGACACTGCGGCTCGCGCCACACTGCCTCGCCGCTTGTGAGCGGCCAGGTTTCCCCCTGACCTCTAAGTTCCAGGGTGGCTCGGTCTCTGGCCCCCCCAAGAGCAGGGCAGTCGTACATCATATGTACATTCGACTGGACCTCCCCGCAGACACACAACTCATCAGCCACCAGGCGAAACCGAAACAGATATTGGTTCAGGTTAACATGGTTGGTGAGCACCTGGGCACCCGATGCCCTTAAAAAGGAACTCGAGGCATACCATCCCCCCAGATCCTGTATAAAATTATACAAGGATCTTCCCTTAGTCGTGGTGTGCCATTCAAGCTGCCATGCCTCCATCGCGAGGCTTTGTAGCCTTTTCCGCAGACGGGAGATGGGCACTGAACGAAATTTTGTTCCGGTGCATTGTGATCACCGTTCCGCTCCGGTTCTGGCCCGGCTCGAAACCGCATCCCAAATGCCTCGGCCTCCCGACCTCTTCGCAACTTCCACTTTCGTACTTTCGAAGACGCCTCGGTACACCAAGTACATTTGGCGGCCCGACAGCCCGTAGTCTTTCCGAGCAATCCTTCTAAGTTTGTGCATCACAGAGACAGCGTCCGCCGCAACTTGTTTAATATGGTTACTAAAAAGCAACTTATCATCAAACAAAACACCTAGGTACTTATTAACCCTTACTCGGCTGATTACACAGCCTTTATACTTAATGTATATTAGTAGTATAGTATATTAGTAGTATACTAGCACATTTAGAAAAGAATTATGTAAAAGATACGTAATAGTTGTATTATTATTTTAATGAACAGTTACTCTAATTGTTTTATTCCGCATCGACTTTTTATTTATCCATGAATGGATAAGTTTTTTTAGATTATAGTAATTTTAACTTTCTTGCCATATGTGCTCCTCCTTATAAAACACTTACACAAGGGCACTTTCTGCTGATTTTTCAATGAAAAGTGTTTTTATATAGGCCTATACATGTTATCATATTTCAGTATTTCATAGTTCACAGTTCTATGTTTCATATTTCATGTCATATTTCTGTCCCAATTTCGAGTGATATATCGGTGTCTATCTACTATCGTGACTGATAAGAATTTTTGAAATTGTATTTCTTACGATTTCACTAAAAGTTTTTTACGAAGTAATTAAGTTAAATCAATGCATTTGCACTTAGCGAATAAAGGAGTTGTATATATGATAAGTTGTTAACTAGTCAGTTAACTACATTATATTATTATTTTTTTTTAAACAGATAAATACTTCTATTTTGCTATAATGGATATTAATTTATAATAGAGCCGAGTTACTGTTATCGGTCTAAAATCTTTGTATTTCTTATCGTTAAGTCCGGAGCACAAAAAAATAAAATTTTGGTTAATGTTTTCTGTTTATTAATAAGCTGTGTTGAAATACAATATTTAAGTCTTGTGTGTAGGTCTGATTTGTTCTATTTTCACGAACGTATATACTACAAAAATATTTTTTTTTTTTTTTTTTATTATTGCAGGATACCTTCTAGTTATGTTTTTAATCGGTTGAGGTGGAGGATATGAAAATTTCTGTCTTGAAAAAAAATAAATCCGTGCATGCTTTGTCGCTTATCAGACACTGATAACATCGAAAGTTCCATAGAGATAATATTTAAATAGTTTTGAAACAAAAATTCTAAAAAAAATGTATCTTGTCCTACAATTAATATATTTTTCTCATAAAATCTTTGCTGTAGCAATTTTAGAATTGTTTTATTATATTACGAAAAATTAGCAATTATCAATTTTATTACACGCTCATAGTTGTAAGGGACAGCATTTGAATACAGCTAAAAATAAAACTTTTTCAAGGTGAATGAATAGTTTTGAAGCTTTTTCGATACGGTAAATTATAACTTTTTTCTAATACTTGTTTTAATTCAAAAAATAAATTAATTGTTAACTGAGATTTCTCTACCGTATAATCATTTTTATACAAATTATTATTGCTTTTTACTAGTTCATCAATTTATTCGAAAACATGTGTTAGATTTTAGGTAACGTTTAATGTAATTTCATTTTTTTCTGAACTACATTTAAATTTTCATAATTTCTGAGGTATGATAATTTAATTGATAATATAATCCTTAAAAAGATCGCTATTATTTTTTTCCTGTTTAGCCTCCGGGAATCACAGTCAGTTACTTCTTCAGAGGATGAGATGTATGAGTGTAAGTGAAGTATAGTCTTGTACAGTCTCGAGTCGATCATTTCTGAGATGTGTGGTTAATTGAAACCCAATCACCAAAGAACACCTGTATCCACGATCTGGTATTCAAATTCGTATAAAAGTAACTGCCTTTAGTAGGATATGAACGTTGGAATTGTCGACTTCGAAATCAGATGATTTAAGAAGGAGGGTTCACCACTAGACCAACCCGTTGGGAAATAATATTGATATTAGGTACAATAATCCTTACGGAAAACATATGAGAAGCTGTCATAAGTATATTTAAAATTTTATTACACTACAATGTCACTCGCTATATGCAGTTTTTTTAAAACAAATAATTTATTGAAACTAGAATATCTTGACTTAAAATACACGGTGAAATCTCCATTAATATGTAACTAATGATAAAAAAACTAGTGATAAAAAAAAATTGCGAAGAATGTTAAAATAGTTTTTATTTCATTGAAGTATCATTTTACTAATTTGAAGAATTCATTTCGCTTCCCAGTTAAATAATAATATTAAGTACAGTAAGAGCCACTTAACCGTTTGGCTAACAGGAACATACACTGATGGAAAGTTGCAGAAGTGTATAATGTTGAAGTGTGCATTCTTGAAAATGTTTGTTGTATAACACCTAAATTTATCTCATACAACCCTCCCACCCTCTGCTAGAATATGCATATGATTAAATTATTAAAATGTGTATCAGTTTTATTTCAATGAAAGAAACTTTAGTAGCCTTTAAGGATGGATAGTTAGAATAAGATAAGATAGCTTTATTTGTTAACCCACCGAGTTGGTCTAGTGGTAAACGTGTCTTCCCAAATTAGCTTATTTAGAAGTCGAAGTAAAACTTCGACTAAAACTTGAAGTGCGTTCAAGTCCTAGTAAAGTCAGTTATTTTTACACGGATTTAAATACTAGATCGTGGATACCGGTGTTCTTTGGTGGTTGGGTTACAATTAATCACACATTTCAGTAATAGTCGAACTGAGACTGTACAAGACTACACTTCATTTACACTCATACTACATATCATCCTCATTCATCCTTTGTAGTATTATCTGAACGGTAATTGACAGAGGCTAAAGAGGAAAAAGAAAGAAAGCTCTATTTGTTAATTTCGATTGTTACATTGGGCGTATGTAAAGTTAATTTTTCATTCAGGAATAGGTTTAAATTTTATATAGCCTCGAAACGAATATCTTACGAAAATAAATAAATAAAAAAAAACACACTTACTATAAATAACTATTTTAAATAGACATCAGAACAGACTTAAATACAAAAAAAAATAAATGAAGTAGAATTAATTTGAAGGTCTAGGACTCATCCAGTACCTACAACTCATTTATTTACTATTTTTCTTTATGTAAGATTTTAATTATCGACTTCATAATGGGAAAATATAATTTTAAATTTTATTGTCGGTGGATGGGTTAAGTTATAAGATGTATGAAAGTACAGGGAAAGTTAAGCAGTGTAGTTACAGCTATCTTTTTTATAAATATTATGCCCTCTATTTGTGTTTTTTACATCCAATTTGTTTAAATCACAAATAGTAAGCATAGTGTAACTTTATTAGTTAGTTGTTTTGGTGAGGGAAGGTGATGGTTTTCTTTCGTGATGGTTTTTATTTCACAAAAAATGAAGTAAAGCAATTTAAAATGCAAGTTTATCAGTTTTAAGTTGTGAAAAATGTAACATTAAATTAATATTCGATATTTTACGCAGACATTTGAAAGTTGAGTTTTATTGATGTTTGGTTTTGCAACAAGATCTTCATAACAGTAACAGTACTATCTTTAGTCGTTGTTAATTATTCATTACATTGGCAAAAATGGATGTTCATCTCTAACCAGACAATTGTAAGTCAACAATATTTGCTACTGCTCGCAAAACTGTACTCCCGTTCCTATACCCCAGCCATCAGTGAACAAATGCAAACAAACCTTTGCCCCTGAAACCAGAGGTACGATATTGATTTTCTGTTATTCATCATCTCATACCTCCACCGTCGTCGGGTAAAACAGGGAAACTTTCCGCGTGGACTCCCACGCTTAATGATGATGATTGCACCCGGTCTCGAAAAACCACTGCGTAGCACTTCCTGCCTACACTACCTCTACTGGTTTTCTCTTTCTATTTCTTTTCATCTCGCTCTTAATATCTTCATCTCACTCTTTTCTCTTTCACCCTATACCCTCTATGCTACTTCTTGCTGTCGTTAATTGCTGCCAGATTTCAAGTAACCTCTTCACGACTCAGCCGATACCACTCCGTTCCATTCTGTTCCTTGCATGGTTGCTTCTTGCTCTCTTGGATATTTGCATCAAAACAATTTCTATCTAAAACCTAATTAAATCTGTGGTATCCCCGTTAAGCTTGAATGACACCCTTCATCGGCTGTTTATAAACAATATTACTCCTATAATTTAGTCTGTATTTCATCGTTCAATGAACACGTAATTTATACACGAATAAATGAATTTTCAAATTTAATAAAATAATTTGTAGATATAATCTTCCAATAACAATTCTAAAGAACCTTCATAATACTTATTATTGTATCGATGAAATAATTTTTAACATATATTTTTTCTGTTAAGAGTTATAAATATTGATGGAATATCCTATGTTGTTTTTATCTCTGTCTCTGAGCAGCTAATTAGAATAGTGGTAATATAAGTTCAGAAGTTGAATCATTAACTTATTGCGACTGTCCTGGATAAAATCTACGCACTATATATTATAAAAATAACTAACAGTATACATAAGAAATATTTATAAAATTCAAAATATAAAAAAATACTAATTTTAAATTAGAATTTTAAATTACTGTCATTTATAATTAATTATTACTTGAAAAATAAAAATGAAGTAGTTAAAATAAATTAAAAAAAAAACAAAACGAATCGGATCAGTGAATTACTGCTGTAAATAAAATACAAAAACAAAATAACTTAAAATTCCTACATATATGTTCTGATCATTCTAAAAAGGTAAATAGCTTAAAACTCTGTATATCACCCGGCACATATGTTGGCGCAGTGACTGAAAGTCTACATACTATCATTTTGCATGCATTGGCCTTTATTACAAGCAAACTAAAAATTGTCTTTTTATTTATGTCTTTTGTGGTATGGTAATATACAAAATAGGTTTCATAAAATTGCTATAGCGTATATAATTGTTAAGTTTTATTCTAAATTATATATTGTTGTTGTGAACTTGGCTTATTTCCTGTTGTACAGCAACTAATAATAGTAGAATCATTCATGAATCACACATGACTAATGTGCTATTTATGAATTGTTAATTGTGAAATACTACACGTAATTCTAAGAATTTCATTTACTTATTTTTAATCTACACTAATCACTGCGTTGCGAAGAATTGTACGTCACATTGCTTGTAATTTTGTTCTAGATGTGGTTATTATAGAAACATTTATTGCGATGTATATTTTACTTACTGATGTGAATAAGTGTTAGTTTTTTTTTTGTTTTTTTTTGTGTATTTTTACGGGCATCGACTACTAAGGTCATTAGCCCTCGTCACGTTCTTAAATAGAAATTAGTATCACCATTAGGATCGTCATATGTAAGGGTGTAAAGGGCCCTTACATTTTATTTAAAAGTGCAATCTATACAGAAACATTAATCACAACAATGTTAGTGATTTATTTTTTGTGTTGTTTTTATTTAAGGCTTTTATCATAAATTCAGTCATTTAAATTTTTAATATTTCAATACACTTAATTTTCTTTTAAAATTACAAATTATGAGGAAAAGGTAGTTCATAGATCTTTTAGGAGATTCGTAAAAATGTGATTTAGTTGGAAATAGTAGAAGGTAACCGGAAAATACTGATAAAATGCAAAGAATGTAATTTCTACGACAAATTTTACAGTGAAGAAGGGAGACCGATAGTATACACAGATGAAACCTACATTCACAGTAGTCACGCGACACCAAAAATCGTGGGTAGATACAAACAAATCTTCATGAGGGATTGAAAAACTAATATGCAAGGGCTCACTATTAATAAATTTTTCATGCCGGCATGTAATAAAGGACTAATTAACAATGGTGCTTTACTTATGTAATAGCCAAATAAGAAAGAATATTATCACAAATCGATGGATTCTGAAAAGTACACGAAATGGTTACAACAGAAGTGTATTCCTAACTTGCCACCTCGGTCGGTCACTGTACTACAGAACGCATCGTTTCACAACGTTCTGCCTCAAAAACAGCTAAATTCTACCACTTTAAAAAGCGATATGATAAAATGGTTAGCCGAACAATGAATAAACTGTTCTCCTGCAATAACCAAGACTAAATTAATTGATATTATAAAATTACACAAAGAAAATCAAAAGAAATTATTAATAGATGACATTTTCGAAAACTATGATGATACAGTACTACGTGACCCTGACCCTTAACACGCTGACTTAAATGCCATTGAAATGATTTGGAGTCAATTGAAAAGGCAAGTAGCTAAAAGAAGTACAAATTTTAACACGTCGGACGTTCTTAAAGTAGCTGAAGAGTAATTTCTTAATGTCTGAATCTGAGTGGTGCAATGTCTGCGAACATGTTAGGTCAGCGTTGAAAAATATACATTGCAGATGATCATTTATTCTATCAATTTTGTGATAAATGTGATTTCAGAATTGGACAAGAGCTGTTTAAAATCTACCGAATCGGAACTAGTTTTAATTAGATACCATCGTATATATTTTTAGTTGTAAATATCATCTGCATTAAAACGACGTTTGCTGAATGCTATTAGTTTTTTTTTTTTTTGCCAACTAACGTGCCTATTCTACCTGGTGTGGACAGTTTTTCCTGTTATGCAACTTAACATAATGTTAATTACAAATAATGTAAATGTAAAAAAAAAATGTTTCAATCTGTGAAGTTGTTTCATATATATTAAATTTTAATAAGATAGGTTGAACGTTAATTTTAAAAAATAGTTTAAATTAAAAATAAAGCCAACACACTTTGCTGAGTGGTAATGTCTCGGTCTTTTATTCCGAATTTAGAATCCCGGTCAGGCATGACATTATTCGTACGCACAAATTTCTATATTCATCTTCTCACACACAAGATTCTTTGTAAGCTTTTTTGGTGAATTATTTAATCAGCAAAAAAAAAAGAAAAGAAACTAGCTTCTGAATCAACTCGTAGTGCGTTCGATAGCTGAAATGGATCTGAAAGTTACTTTCTTATTATTTCATCCATCTCACCTTAATTGTTAATGTACGTTCGAGATCATTAATAAAAAATTAAATTGATCAAAAAAAAAAAAACATCAAATAATCACTAATTATGGTTAATAATAAAAAATTAAATTTAAAATCGTTTCTTTAACTATTAAAATCTAACAAAATATTTCTTCCATTGTTTAAAGTAATATTTACAAGTATTTTATTCCTGTTTAAATTATTATTTAGTAAAAATAATTTATTTTTAAATTTGGTTTCTACATGTCAACAGACTAGACTTGTGGAATACTGAATAACAGGTTGCAATTATTAACACCTGTACTATTATTATTTTTGTTTAGTATTTTACACTTTTGGTAATTGTTACATTGTTATGTTTATCGTCTCACTAACGGCTTCTTGTTGAACTTTATTTATATATATATATATATATATATATATATATATATATATATATATATATATAGGATAGGATCCTACACACACATATATTTTTTTTTTTTTTTTTGTCTTCAGTCTTTTGACTGGTATGATGCAGCTCTCCAAGATTCCCTATCTAGTTCTAGTCGTTTCACTTCAGTATACCCTCTACATCCTACATCCCTAACAATTTGTTTTACATATTCCAAACGTGGCCTGCCTACACAATTTTCCCCTTCTACCTGTCCTTCCAATATTAAAGCGACTATTCCAAGATGCCTTAGTATGTGGCCTATAAGTCTGTCTCTTCTTTTAACTATATTTTTACAAATGCTTCTTTCTTCATCTGTTTGCCGCAATTCCTCTTCATTTGTCACTTTATCCACCCATCTGATTTTTAACATTCTCCTATAGCACCTCATTTCAAAAGCTTCTAATCTTTTCTTCTCAGATACTACGATCGTCCAAGTTTCACTTCCATATAAAGCGACACTCCAAACATACAATTTCAAAAATCTTTTCCTGAAATTTCAATTAATTTTTGATGTAAACAAATTATATTTCTTACTGAAGTCTCGTTTAGCTTGTGCTATTCGGCATTTTATATCGCTCCTGCTTCGTCCATCTTTAGTAATTCTACTTCCCAAATAACAAAATTCTTCTACCTGCATAATCTTTTCTCCTCCTGTTTTCACATTCACACACACACACACACACACACACACACACACACACACACACACACACACACACACACACATATATATATATATATATATATATATATATATATATATAGGATCAAATGATAAAGCGAGTATTTTTCCTTATTGCTAAATAGATTTATTTTGTTCTTATGCAATATTCAGAACACTTTGGAACAGTAGAAAATGCTACTTCCGAAGCTTGTATTGGTTGGAAAATGATTATAAAGATTATAAATGTTGAGATTATAAATGTTGAGATTATAAATGATGAGATTATGTTAAAGATTATAAATGATTATAAATGTTTATTAGAAACAATATTTTTTTTGTTTTTCCCACAAGTTTACAATCAGTCCTAATGTTGAACCGTATATAAATCTTATAATAATAATAATCACAGGAAACGAGTTTATTAATGAACTCCCATAATAATTCAATCAATACCAAACTAAGCCTAAATACAACAATTTTCAATAAGGAAAATTCTTTTTGTTCTTATATAGAAGAATATATATCCGCATTCGCTTCTTGTTGGGACTGACCGACTGATTCATCAATGCTCAGCAAAAATTACTGAAAATAAATTGATGAAAATTTGTATACATGTTCTTCTTACGGCTTAAGTGTACACTAAGAAAGAATTTCTTGAAATTCGGAGTATAAAGTGATGAAATGGAGTAACAATGAAATTTACTATATTTTTTTTTTTATTTCTTGATAACAAATAAAGATATGAATTTGATTTTTGGTGTTTCTGATCTTAAGTAAATATCTGAAAACCAATTTCTAGATTTTTTTAAATTCGACCTTCTAAGGGGTGAAGAAAGGTAAAAAATTCTGAACAATGATCTTTTCCTATTTCCGACTATACTAAACGAGATATCCGCTAGATTGGGGCTTGAAAATACTTCAAATAAATATCTAAAAACTATTTTCGGGTTTTTTAATTTCGATTTTATAAGAGGTGCGACAGTGTAGTGCGAGGCGGCTCAACCAGCACAGCCATTGTTCCTGTATGTGCGACACGACTACCTGCTACCCCTGACTCTTGTTACTTAATTAAAAAATATAAAGTAAATGCAATTAATTTTTTTTCTAAAAAATGAGAAACGAAGTACCGTTACTTAGTGGTTTTTGTCGGGTAACGCTAAGATCCGAGAAAATGATTTTTCATCGTATGAAATACAAGTAAGTAACTAGTTACAAGTAATATTTTTAAGATGGAAGCCGACTGTTGACGAAGTTGTTACTCTGAAGAAATTACAATATACTGGTTGAATTTTGTAAATTAAACTGCTTCAATTTTTATTTATCATTATCATCCTCACAAGCATGAGTTTAATGGTTACAGTGTAGTCCAAGAAGCAGTGTCCTCTAGCTAGACGTGAAGGGGGAACAAAGTGAGCCACGACTGGCTAAATATCCCTTGACGCGACGGGAAACGCAAGTAACCACATAGTGCGGATGAAGCCACGACGGGATTGCTAGATTGGGAATAGTAATATATTTTTTCTTTATTTTTATTGGACTTTTGCTTATCAGTTCATATTGGATTATTTCATTCATTAATAAGATGTATTGTTCTGACAAAGTTTTTCAATTTTCTTATGTTATTTTTGTCGATTTTTATTATTTAACAATTTGGCAACATTTCGTTGTTTATCGTATATTAATTCTAAATTTTAATAAAAAATGTTATTTACCATTTTATCAGGATTTAATGAAAATCTAGCAACAGTATTCTTGATTAAATAATTATTATTTAAAAAAATAAAGAAGTTGGCTATTGAAAAAACATTGCGGACGAAGCCACGACGAAGCAACACTAGTATATATATATATATATATATATATATATATATATATATATATATATACACACATACACACATAATAATTATATAAAATACAAACAGCACTTTCTATGAATTTCCGAAAATTTTTTTTTACTCGTGGGTACTCCAAAAAATATCTTTCTCAAATTTAACTATTCCTTTTCACTAATTAAGTGAATTGCATACATTTACATTTAACGAACAGTAAAATCACTAATAATACACATTTAAATAATTATTAAGATTTTGATCCACTGAGTGCTAATATGAACTTTTATCTGGATAATTTTTATATTGATATTAAATCATAAAACAACTTAATATAACGAATATATAATTTATAATATAATGTTAAAAATAATTATGGATATAAGAATAAATAAATTAGGTAATTGATATCTTCGTACTATGATAATATTTGAATATTAGCAACATTTATAGACAATAAACTTAAAACTATTCTTATAATTGGCCAATACTAAAGTTACTTACTATATATGCAAATAATTTGCATAAGATATCATTAAATTTATTCAACATAAGTATTCTGGAATTTAATCAACTTACAAGCAGGGCATAACGAAATACAGACCATGTGCTTAGAATATCTTAATTCTAATTTTCTAATTTAGTTTCTCCACCTGCTTGTTGCTTATTTTATTCATTCATTCTTTACTCGTTTTATACTTTTTCTTTTTTTTTCAAAATTTATTTTACAATAAATAATTATGATTAAATATTTTTATTATGTTATATTTCGACTGGTGCAAAAACCTTTGACCCTTTTTGGAAACCGTATTCAACATCATTATGTTTAAACTTAATATATGTTACAATAAAATAAGCGACAACTTTCTTGAAGCTATTTTGGAAAATGTTTGTAAATTATATAATTAATTTAAAAGTCAATAATGTTTTAATTTATTTATGTAATCAAATATGAAAAATTGAAATATTAGTAAACAAATTTTACGTCACAAAATTACCATCCTGCTTTTCTGTTAATATTATCGGTTTCAAAAAAAAATTGTATTTTGTAAATTATACGAGTATGAATAATTTTTGTCACATCAAAATATAAAAATCCGTAAAATTTCAATTTTTATATTCATAGATATAAACTATATAGAATAAATATTAATATAGTTTCTTTAAAAGAAGTAGATATGAACTTTTTCATAATTAAATGGCCAGTCATATTGAAAAGAAAAAATAAGAGAAAAGTTTTTGAGTATTTTTACTTAGATCAATTATTACAGGTGACTAAATAATTTTCTTTTATTCCACTAGTACATTTACAATTAACTCATTAAGTGGAACTCTAAGTAAATTGTTAACAATAAGGTCAGGATATGGGGTTCTTAAGAAACTCCCGTAACGAGTAAGTTCATTATAAAAGTTATCAGTAAGAAATTTTCTTAAACTTCATTAAAAAAAAAAAAAATTATGTATATATATATATATATATATATACAAAATCTACCCTCCACTTCATAGTTGATAAAAACAAAAGAATAAACAATAATAGTGAATAAAAACAATCAAATAATCAAACGACAGCGAGTCGATAGATGCATAACATTGTAGAAATTGACAAGAATAGTACAACTTTTAACTAAAAACAAAAAAGTAAAGAAAGTATAAACAAAAATAATATCGCTAGTTTTGGCGATAATAATTTCAAACTGTGATTCAGTAGCCCATAAATCAAGCACATTGAGATGTTTCAAACTTCGGATGTTCCCGTTGCCATAGGGGTTGACGTGACTTTCTAGACGTTGGTGGTATTTAACACTGTGCTGTTTCACATACGAACCGACGGAAGTTTCCGGTATTCGTGAATCTCATCGTTCCGAGTGAACTATGGCACCTCCGAAATTGTCCTCATTACCTTGATTTGGAATCGTATGACGTCTACGTTACTATTACTTGTTGTTCCCCACAACTCCACATCATAAGTCCAGGTTGGCCGTAAGATAGTTTTGTAAATCAGAACTTTATTGGACAATACGAGGTCTGAGTTTCTCCACAGCAGTCAATACAGTTCCCTGAACTTCACTGTAATTGAAATAGTATGTATAAATGCACAACTTTAGGACTAAATTTTTTTTTCATACTACATTAAATTCACTATTACTTTTGAAAAGGAGTCGATGAAGCATAGGCTGACAGATTTCGAACTACTGAATGCGATGTCCAAATAGCATGATTTTTACTGATAACTTTTGTAATGAATTGACTCATTATGGGAGTTTCTTAAGAACCCCATATTTATATTGTTTTAAAGAAGCAGTCAACTTAACGAAATTTTTATTCCCAAAATGATATATAAATGTTTTAATAAATAATTATTATTAAAAATTAATTTTATTATTAATTTACTACTTTTTATTACTAATTTATATATTTTAAAAACAAGAAAATTAAAAAAAAAAAATATTACGTTACGTCAAGCCAAACTGGAAATTCCTTGAATGAGCTTATTGCAACGTTTGTGTTGTGTCAAAAATCAGTTCAGGGAAATGTCAGTTTTTGAAAAAGATTTACTCATTTGTAAATCTGTTAGAAAAATTACGGAACATGTTAAATTATAGTAATTAATTATTAAAATGTATGAAATTTGAAATTATATAAATTTTTAAAGGAAAAAAAATTGAGGTAAGGTCATTGCAATTGTAAAAAAGTTAAAAAAAAAAACAAATATTACTTTTTATACAGAGCGATTCACAAAGTTATAATAAACTTTCAGGATAAGTTCTAATTGTAAAATATGGAAGAAAATTCATAAGAAACTTACAATCAAAAACGCTTCGTTAGCGACTGTCGGTTTGCTATATATTTCGTGCTGATTTCTGCTCCTGCGGTAAAATTAAGCTAGAATGCAATTCTTTTATCCCAAATTAAAGGGTAAGTTTAATGGTTTTATGTGAAATATGACCTGAAAAATTTTAGAAAAGTAGGTCAGAACTGTATTTTAAATAGTTTTCGAGGAATTTGGGGTACAAGACAAAAGATTGGGGTTAGAAAAAACACTATTTTATGTTTGTCGTTTAATAACTGTTAAATATGAAATAAACCCATAAAAGTTCCAAACAAAACTAGTAGAGAATTTGAATTTGACTTTTAGTAATATGGTATGAATAAATTATACAAAAACTAAATAAAAATATAAAAATTTTGAATTTAATGTAAAACAAAACTTACCAGAATTCTGCAGACTTTAATTAGAAGGTAGTAAGGAAACCGATTTTTCAAATTTGCGATACAAAATAATTAAATATTTAGAAATATAAACAATCCAAAAAAAAAAAACAAAAAACATGAAAAATCAAATAAAACAACCCGTTACTATAAAAGTTTTTAGCAGTCTGTATATGTATGTAACTTGTTTGTTCCTACGTGGGAATGTGTCTTGTAGCCTTAATTTAATTGCAGGCGTGTGATTTACATTCTAAAAAATCTTTTTTTTTTTTTACTGTTAGTAATGTTCCGCAGAACTAACTAGACTGAATAGTATGTTGTCGGCTGCTCATATTGTAGATTATAGGTTCAGATCCAAGAAAGACTTGTGACTTTTTACGTGTTTCATAGTCCTCACTTATAAAACAAAAAAAAAAAAAAATCTACGATAACTGAAATTTTTCATCAAACTCAATTTTTGCCAGGAAATGGTAATTAATATTAATAAAAAAAATTAGTTTTCCATACAGCGGCTTGAGAATTATGTAAACCACTTTGCATTTAATCTACTCGATAATAGCAGAGAAGTCCGACGGTTGAAACGAACCCATGTACTCGACTTAGGGTCTGCGTAACAGTTTGGAGTCTAACACCGTCAAGTTTAGTGGTGTCGTATCTAATTTCTTGTTACTTCTTTTTCTTTTTTATTTGTTAGTAATGTTTTTTTTTTTTGTGGACTATATGGTGCTGAAATTATCGGTTTGTGATTCATGACTGAGCTTGAAATTTCATATTTGATTTTAAGTTTAAAACAGTTTATTGTGTATTATTTATTTTTGGGGTTCCTTAAGGACCTTCTTATCAGACTTACTTATGGCTCCGCAGGAGAGCCGATTGTAATTATAATTGTTATTGGAGCAAAAAAAAAAAAACCTTTTCCATTCTGCGCTGTAGGAGAGCTATAGCTTTAGAAGAAAAATTATTGCAATCGCTCCAACTTGGCCATATGAGGTTTTCACTGCATCTTTTTTTTTGACACCTAAAGAACCAAAAAACCGGATGGAAATTTTCCGGATGTTCGTGTATACGTGTGTGTGTTTGGTATTGCACCCAAAATCACCTTATTTCTCCACAACTAGACGACCGATTTTGACAAAGCTTGGTCAGATTACTTCTATATATGAGGCATTGATGCCATCAAATTTTCAACTCAAAAGATCATAGTGGTGACGCTGTAAAGCAAGGTCACCCTCAGTGTCTCGAGAATTCACCTGATTAGCGTCTTATTTTTTCTTAGGCATATTTGTTAATTTAAAAATAATATTTAAAAAAAAATCGTAGAAAATCGCACTCCCGCCCAAAAAAATGCTATAAATATACTAGCGGTTAATTTGGTATACTGTATCATTAATACCCCCTTTCATCACAAGGAGCGCTAGTGTAGCACTGACGTTCGCTGTTCTAATCGACTGTTACTATGTTGTGAGGTCACAGGTGACTGGTAGAATTAATTTTTTTTTTACTTTTAACTTTACAATAACTTTTTAATCTGTTTTTAAATTAAATTTGAACAATAAGTAAATAAACTAAATCTGGAGTAAACGTTAAGAAGTTACAGTTCCAGTGATTAGTAGCCTAAAAGCTAACAACGAAAAGAAATTGAAGCGGACTTCGTAAAACTGGTTTATAGAAATCACGAAATTGTATCGATATATCAAATCTAGAATATTGTTTCTCATTAATATCGAAAAATCGCTTATAGTGTTATGTAATAAATTAACCGCCATATAATTTCGATTCAGACTATTTTAAATTCAAGACGATTCAAACCTAAATATTTACATTCTTGAGAACCTGGAAATTGAATATTATAGATGAAACAATTGGGCAGTTTTATTTTCGAAGATTGAATGTGGATGAGCTTCGGCTTTGTTTCATTTATCATTATTTACCAACTTTTCAGCCAAGATTCGAGAAGAGTGAGAGAGTCTTGAATATAATGGATGCAATAGTTGGATTTTCATGGACAGCAAAAATTACATTTGATCGTCGGCAAACGTTGCAACGGTTGTATCTGTTGTAATTGGCAAGTCGGCAGTAAACAGAACGTATAAGATGGGTCCGAGAACGTTTCTTTGATGAGGTACCCCTGATTTTATTAGGAACAAATCCGTTAAAACTTCTTTTTATTTAACTTGAAAATATCTATATTCTAGGTTAGATTTTAGTTCTACACATAAAATATGCTCTAACACCTTTTTTAACTTATAAAGTAATCCTACGTGTCAAACTTTGTCAAAAACTTGACTGACGTCGAGGAAAACCTCTGAACAGTATTTTTTGTTGTCTAGAGCATGATTTATGATAATAACAATTCTGTTTGCTTGCTCCACAGTAGCATGTTGCTCCTTAAACGCAAATTGGTGATTTGGAATTTGATCATTTACGAACAGCTTCATTCTTTTTAAAAATAGCTTTTCAAACACATTAGAGAGCACTGGACGCAGACTGATGGGTCTGATTTAATATTTGTTGGTTCTTTACCCGGTTTCTGTATAACAATTATTTGTGAAATTTTCCACGGACCAGGAAAATGACAAATTCGAATAATTGCATAAAAATTAGTGACTAAATCGCTTTTTGAGTTAACGCTTGAAAAACCTGACCGGTGATTAAATCATATCCCGATGATTTTGTTCGATGTACTTCATTGTTAATCACTGAAGAAACTTAATGTGTTGTAAAGCGATAATTGGTAAGGACATTTGAAAAAGAGAAAGCGAATATTCCGAAATCTTCCTAATTTAACCTGGTTCCATTTCGATACTATTGGGCTGGAAGACGTCGGAAAAGTGTTCAGCAAATACAATCGCTTTCTCTTAAAAAACATTTACCCATTTTCTGTTATTTTTACGTAGAATTAAGTAAATGAATAATATTTAAAGTGAAAAAATGAACTTAAATTTGCTGCTAGTACCGCCACACCTGCGCGAATGAATGTGTGTGTGTAATCCGTGCTTCAGAAAAAAGCTGCGTGACGGGGAATTCTTATAACTGTGTTGTCAGCTTTTTTAAATTATTATTTATATTTATATCGTAAAGAAATAATTTTGCCTAATATTTCAGAATGCTTTAAAATGTTAGGCTAATAGTTATTATTTAATAATTCTTAGATACAAAGGATTACAGTCAGGTATAATAATTTTAAAATACTATACAATTTGTAATGAGCCATTTTGCAAGTACATCATCCATATCAATAGCAGCAATCTCGTAATTAAAGGTCATAGATTGTAACATTAATCTAAAATGTTGAAAAAATGCGAATATTTATTTTAAAACGATACTTTTATAATTGTTGTTAGAATCAATTTCTCCACCCGCAGCTCTAGTTAATGGTCACTTCCGTAAATTTCTGCCGAAATGAACAAATATAAACTGGTGGACGGGTTTTATTTATTATTATTTAACAAAGGAAAATAACGTTGCTGTTATTTTTCTTTCTACATGAAATTTTCGCTATAAATAATAAAATAATTGTAATATAAATTACAAAGATGGAAAATGAATTTAAAAAAATTGCATCATTTTTATTTCTACCTAAACTAATACTTAATAATAAAACAACAAATTTCAAAATAATATACTGTTAGTTGATGTTATTATTTAGTTTTCCAATCTTTTTCCTTTTCACTTCAATAGTTTTGTTTTAAATAAATGAATCAATGTTTGTTTCATTTATTTAATTTTATATAATAATTATTTTTAAATTGTTTTGCTATTTTCTATTTCACAAAAAGCATCGCACAGAAAGGAATATCAGGACAGATTTAAAAAAAAAAATCGTACTAGAATTATTATTTTTAGTTAAAAAAAAAACCATTTTGAGAATATAATTTACAAAAATAGTTTTAGAAAAAGTACATATTTACAAAGAGAAATCAAGGTTAATAAAAAAAAGACAAAATAACCCAAATTACTATTCAAATGTGTAGGTTTATTTAAATAACTATTTCTTATATATATATAATCATTATATTTAATAAATAATAATTTGCTGCGATAAAATCAATCAGCCAATTTATTTAATATAAAAATCTAGAACGATACTATTACTATTTACTATTTTATAACTTACAATACTATTATATTACTATTATTTTTATTACTTACTAATTTATTTTGAAAACAATAATATTTTTTTTTTGTGACCAATCACTGCAATATCTTAAAAAATACATTTTAAAATATATCTTAATGATGATAATAACTGCTTGGTTTAACTTTTAAATTATAAATAGTCAGTCCATTTTCTTTTTCTTACATAATTCGTTTATTTACAGTAGACTTATAAAATAGACCAGTATCTCAAAATTTAAATATTATTAGAGGGTTCACTTTTCAGTCGTGATTTTACGATATTTTATCTTCAGTCTACCCTTTAATAGTATGTTTTTTTATCATTTATATAAAGATATGAAAATTAAAAAATGAATATATATATATATATATATATATATATAAAACACTTTTCTTTGGATAATTTATTTTTAAATGTAGTATCCATCCACTTATAGAAATTTACCAATATAATTGTAATAGCATTTTGCTTTTTACTGACTTTTCGAAGAAAGGTACGGTATTAATTTCGGCCATAATGGAGGTTGGTGGAAATAAATTTTCTTTACGTTGGTATAAGGTTTACGAAAATACCAATCAATTAAGGATTTTACACACACACACACACACACACACACACACACACACACACACACACACACACACACACACACACACTCACACACACACACACACACACACACATACATACATACATACATACATACATACACACATACATATATATATATAATATATATATTTATAAAATTTTACATTTTAAAATTGATTTATTTAATTGTACGTAAAAATAACAGAAACTTACCGAAGTTTTCAAGAGAAAGTGAACGTATTTGCTGAGCACTTTTCCGACGTCTTCCAGCCCAATAGTATCGAAACAGTTCCAGGTGAAATTAGTATGAGCAATAAAATTTGTGGCTCGAAGATCTCGAAAACTACTCGATAAATTTCATTAAAATTTAACTGTACTGTATTACGGTATTTGAAATTGTGCATATAAAAATTTGAAGAAGATTGGTTGAGTCCTACAAGAGTTACGCTCAAATTAAAGTCAGAAAATGTTTGAGGTTATCTTAACTGTAGCGGTGTATCTTTCATTTGCGCTTATGCAGTGATTTACTGTGGTAAGTTAAAACTTTTTTTTTTTTGTAGTGCTTTATTGGCGTATAACCATTATTTATGGATCAAAGGTTTATTTTTTGTAAAATTTTAAATTACAATGATTATATACTTTTTGAAAAGGAAACAAAATAGAATAACGAAAAGTCTGTCTTCTTACACAGAACTACGGAAGAATTTTTATACGTATTTTATTTTGTTAGTCCGTATTTTTTGGCATAGACCTGCTTTTAAATATGAAGTTGTATATGAAAAACATTTTTTTAAAAAAGAAATTATGAATTATAATTTTATTATTATGCGTTAACATTAAAATAATTGTGGTAAGAAAAATAAATAAAGGGAAAATACAGTCTTTTTAGAGAAAGATATCTGTAAACGAGAGACTGTGTTGCATAGAACGGGTGGAGTAGATAAAGAAAAAGAACGAATGGGTAGAAAGAATAAGAAAATATAAAAATACTAACTTATGTTAGACAAGGTAAAAATGGCAGTAGAAGGAAAAAGGGCGGATCTAGGTTGAATTCAGCTGTAGCACGATACTACATTTATTTGCATATGCTCAAAAATGCAGATTATGCGTAGTCAAGGAAACTCTTCGCTCGAATTCCCTTTTTAACTTAACGTAATTAGCGAAATTCTTATATCGGTAGAGCGGTAAAGAAAGGGGTGGTCGGAGGAAAAAAATATCTACCGACCTGGACCGGATTCATCATTCCCTCTAAGGCATCACTTTAAAATTAAAATGCACCCTTCTTTTTTTGTTGTAACTCTGTATTACGTTATATAATTTCGTTTAATGAATAAATAAATAAATCAGACTTTATGAAATCACTACTAATATAATGTTTCTTATTTATAAAAATAAACCCCCTCTTATGATTCGCGATATCTTTTATTCAATTAGTTTCTTTTTTTAAATTATTATTTCAGTTGTTTTAATAAAATGATGTTTTCTTGCCGTGATGTTTAAAAAGCATCTCATTTAATTAAATATGATTGTATAATTTATTTATTTATTATTAAGTTTTTCTACCAGTTCAATAAATATTACTTAAAAATAATAATGTCTTATACCAATTAAACATTTTTTTTTTAAGAAAACAACAATTACACTATTTTATATTAATAAAAAATATTATAATTAGATAAAATGCAATGATATGATGAGCGATGCAAATAACTACTATTATAATACCTTTTCTTTCCGAATTCTTCCCGAAGTTGCTAAATTTCTTCCTGAAGTCGCAGAAATCAGCATGAAACTTTAGCCAGCGGACATTCGTTAATGAAGCTTTTTCCATCTTATATTTATATGAATATTCGTACTTATTTTCACCAGGAAAACATGTCCTGAATAATTGTTATATTTTTTGTGAAACACCTGAGTAATTACCATGAGGATATATTTGGAGTTTCTTACCGACGTTATTTATTCATAGTGATTTTAGAACTTAAAAAAAACGCTTTCAAAAATATTTATATATTTTATATTAAAAATTTCTTAAAAGTAGTTTACTTGGGAAAAAATTCATAAATAATCTTCAAAATTCTTTATTATATTTCAGAAAAACTAATTATAATCTGTAGTGTGATAAAAAAATTGACAAGAAAGTTGTAATACTGTTCTGCCATTGGTTTTTTATTCTTATATAATGGAAAACAAATTATACATGAAAAGATTTGCCTACGATATAGTTTTTGAGGTGGGGGTAATTTATGATGAAGTTTTATTGTAAAATTATCATTATATGTTTAAGTAAACTGAAAAAAGTGTTTAAATATTAAAAAAACATCTATATTTTTAAATATTGATCGTCTCTACCAACATAAATATTGCCCCCAAATTATTTTGATCTTTTTGTCACTTCTACAACTACTACTACTATGCCTAGGAAGAAATTAAAAAGAATTTGGTTAAAAAATATATACAGTAAAAGATATTTTTTTTACTATTTTTGGGAAAGGAGGGAGATTTGGGTCAAGCGTTTTTAAAATAATTGTGAGATAAGCATCGACGCATGTTCTGAGCTTCATGTAATGTGTTGTTATGTTTGATTAATTTTCGATAAGAATGACCCGCAATCCCCTTCCTCCACATCAACCCCGTGGAGATAATGAACCCAAATTTTTACCAACAAATTGCCTAATATATACGATTATCTTTCATTAAAAAATTTAAACCGATTTCATTAAAATCGGTTTATTCAATCAAAATTTATTAAGCTTCAAACAGCCAATGCAGGTATATGCGTGCGAACATTACCACCCACTTTTTTTTGGGTCCCAGGGTCATGAAAAATCGAGAAATGACAGAGAACCATACCCCATTTTTGACAGATACAAGATACATTACTTTACTTTTTGTAGCATTGCTCTAGAGCTACTATAACAGGATAGAAATATCTGTTCTGATTAAATAAATACAAAACTTATACATTTGAAGTAAAATATGACCCACAGTTCTGAAAAAAAAATTAAAAATACACATTCTTTTTACTTCCTTGTACGAAGGAAAGGACATACTGTGATCACGAAAAATCTCGGTTTTCAGATTTCAACAGAAGTATCCATTTTGATCATCCCTGGATTCATTTTAACTAGTTTCGGCGTGACGTCTGTACGTATGTATTTATCGCGTAACTCAAAAACCATTAGCCTGTTGTTGAAATTTTGAATGTAGGATTGTTGTTACATCTAGTTATGCACCTTTCTTTTTGATTGCATACAACTGAACCAAAAGTATCCAAAAAACCCCAAAATCAAAAAAAAAACATTTCAATTTTGGACTTTTTCTTTATTGCAGTAATAAGCCTTTAATGAGAGCTTTTTAAAGTATGTCATAAGTGATACTTATTTTCATTGATTCCAGAATTATAGCCAAATGAAATTTTAATTAATGAAATATTCGGATTTTAGAAGGACAAGGCACATCGATTTGAATGAGAGACTTCATCTTTTTTTTTAATTTAAATGTATTGATTTATTAATAATTATTAACCTCTGATTGTAAAAAAAGAATTTACGATAAATAATAATTCAATAATAATAGAAAAAAAGAAAAATATCAGAGGTTATTAATTAAAAAAAATTAAAAACTTTTAATTTAAAAAAAAAAGTGTATATAATTTAATAGGCGTAAAAGGAAGTCATGTGCTGCCCAGATTAGAATTTTTTTATAGAATTTAATGTAGAATTGATGAAATGTTAACTTCGGTTATTATTATATAGTAACTGAATTCTTGTGTTTATAATCTGAAGCACACTTCTATAATATCTTTGTAAAATATTTTAAGACGAAATTTACAAAAATTGGAAAGGAAGTTATGAACATTTGTAGTTCGTACCTATTTTTCTTTGCTAAACTGGTTAATAATAATATAGAATTTTAAAATTTATATTAAGTTCTATTAAAATAATTGCAGATGTTTTTGAATAAAAAGAATGAATTATTCTAAGCAATTTTTGAAATCAACATAAAAAGATAAGGTTTGAAAAATATTTAAAAAATATATGCTATATATTTTTGCATGTGCATATATATTTTGTATGTGCATTTTGATTAATCAAAAATCATCATTATTAATAGATACAAAAATTTTTAGAAGGTTATTTAACGTTAAAGATAAATATTATAAAATATAATATAATAAATTCAACAAAATGATTTAAAAGAATTTATAAAAAAAAAATTAAATTCATTGTTTCAAAAATAATTTTTCATAGAATGATGCTTTTCACCACGAAGAGATTAATTATCTACATTAACAATAAATATCCTTACATAGTTAAGATTTTTATTACTTTTTATAAACGGTTCTTAACTATTTTATTTTTATGATTTAACTATAAATAACATAAATATTCAAAGTACATTATGAATATAGAAATTATAAAGAAAAATAAGTTAAATTGAATCTTCATGTTTGTAGGAAAAAATTGTATTAGTAATGTTAACTAGAAAAAAAATTTGAAAACTTAGTAGAAAAATACAAATTTTCATGAATATGATTCCTAGGTTATCACTGTTATTCTGAATATATTTGAAAATTTCAGAAATAAAAAATAATTTCGGTTCAGATTTTATAAAAACATACTAAATTTACCCCTTAATTTGGATCTCAAGAAAAACAGTGGTTTAATTTTACCGATGGTGCAGAAATCATGGCTGAATCTTTCACTAACCAACACTCGCTACGAAGCACCTATAAAATTTATATTAAATTCATTTTCACCATTCCAATATATCCGAAAAGTTTGTTACTTTCTTTGTAATTCATTTTGTATATTATATCCTTGCCGTAATCGTAGTTTTTTAGTGTTACCATTTACATGAAAATTCTATACAAATAATTAAATATTCATATTATTTTAATTAAATAATTAAAAATCTATTTTTTTTTTCATTTTAATTAATTTATTAATTAAAATTTATCTATTAGAAATAGTCTTTAAGAATATTTTATCCTAATTAATTTTAATTTTGTGTAGTTTATGAAAACGTTCGTTTACTTCATAATTTTCTGTAGCCGTATTTTTTGCCTTTTCTTTTATCAAGTAATCACACGTGTTCTTCTCAAGTCGTATTTCTTGGTGTTCTAATTTTGTCTTTATTTCGCATTAAAACTTTGCTATTTTCTCATTTGTAATGAGAAAAAAGAGACTGATACAAGTAAAGAAAGAGGAAGAAAAATACAAAGAAATACTTGCGCGTGCGCGTGCAATGCGATTTACGTCTCTTTGTTCATTTTTTCCTGCATTTGAGCTTTACCTTTTTTAAGTTTAACACTAGTGTGTTTAATAATTATATAATAACATATATGTACTATAAAATAATATATATGTACTAATAAAAAGGATAACAGAATTCTCATTTATTTAAAATAATTAATATTTATTATTGATTTTTTTTTTCCTTTAATGTTGAATCATTTTGTATACTGTGCACATAAAATGAAATGAAATTTTTCTTCATCTAATTCTGTAACAATATTTGAAAAAAGTTGATGTTATAATCTCCCTATTATATCACGCTATGCTTCTATTTCAGTTTTTATTTCATGTTTATTTAAATTAAAGTTCATGAGTTGCATCATATATATATATATATATAAATTAACAATTTTTTAAAAGTCAGTATATCTCGGTTTTACAGTCATTGCAAGTAGTAGAGATGTGATATCAAATATTTAAAAATATATTCCGACTAGTTTTTTGTTATTTCGTTTCTTTCACGTTTACTAGAACACATCAACGGCTTTAATTAGAATTAGAAGATTATTTTACACTAAACATTATCATAACATTCACATTAATGTCTTTTCTTTATAATATTTTTATAGCCAATGTTTAAAATCCCGATCTTAGTGTTTTAGTTTTGAAGGTGAACACAAACGTTACTTTATAGTGTTTTTTTATCGGCAATATGGCTTATTAGTTGGTAAACTGCTATAAAACTTTAATTCCATTATTATAAAGTTTTTTTAAAGTTTTATGGTACAGTGGTATATTCTAATTTAGTTCAGAATAAAATTAACAAATAATAATTATATCACTGAGTAAATAGGTTATTATTTAATTTAATAAATACTTTAGGCAATATTTCCATTTGCTACAATTAAATCTCCATTGATTCACTACTA
Organism: Lycorma delicatula; assembly: GCF_047948215.1. Classification (NCBI taxonomy): domain Eukaryota; kingdom Metazoa; phylum Arthropoda; class Insecta; order Hemiptera; family Fulgoridae; genus Lycorma; species Lycorma delicatula. The sequence goes on along the minus strand of NC_134463.1, from coordinate 14,684,977 downwards.
TTACTTACTTGTACGAAGTAAAGGAAGTATTGTGACCTTTTCTCTTTAAGTTTGAATATTTCGGTTCAGAAAAATCGTAAAGACATATACAAAAAATAAATTATAGCTTTTAAACGATTTTAATGCAGTTTACTGAAAAAAATTTGTTTTTCCCATGCGCTTGGTAAAACAGGAAGAAAAACTTTCAAATTTTTATAACTTTTTTCTCGCTGAATTATTTTTTTTAATTTGATGATTTCTGAAATCTAAGTATACCGTCAAAAAGTAGAATATTCAAGCTTTAATTTTTTTTTATTCGTCTGTATAAGCCTCTCGGTTGTAAAGTTAAAGTTTTTGGAATACAATCATTTTTTATCACAAAATATAGGTGTCCCGTTAATTTTTTGTACTTTTTTTAATCAGCCATTGCTTCCTTTCTTTTTGTAGTGGTGGGGAATCCATTTTACAAACGCAATATGGCAGTGTCGGGGTCGCTAACAGGTTCTGCAAGATGTTAAATGTGTATGTGTACTGCGCAGACCGACTAAAACTACACCCCTGGCTACCCGCCCTTTTTTTAAAGAATTTTTTAAAGAAGTATTACTTCAGGAAAGGGGGTGATGCGCTCACTCACACATTCACACACCAAAATGCAATACATGACCGTCCAAACAATACATAGCAATAACATTACGCCAAGAAAACGTATCCATTGAAAGACAATATAAATCATGATAAAAAAAAATCAAATCAAAACAGAACATATACATGTATACAACAAATCTAACAAAGAAAACTCAAACTAATTCACATCAATCACCACACGAGCAAAGAACATAATTGCAGACAGTACATCAAAACTTTTCAAATCAGCCCCTTTCAGAAGTCATCATATGAACAAAGTCCCACGATCATCCAGTCAGATCACAACAAGGTTCCGGAACAAAGAAAAAAAAGATAACATAATACATCAAAATAACATAACACAGTAGCATAATACATCAAAAGGGACATGTAAATCAGATAAATCATAGATACAATAGAGATAGCCATCGCCTTCCTCGACCGCCTGAACGCCCCCAATTTTCTATGGGCCTTCCCTGAAGGCCTCCATCCCCAAAAGGGAGCATTATCGTCCGCTTTGAGAACGATTGGTCTAGAAGGTTAGGAATATAAATAATTCACGTGGTTGTTTAGCCGCAGTTTTAACTTTGTATTGAACATACGGTAAATCTAGACGGTCGTGGATTTCATTGTTTCTTCCCGAACCAAGGCGCCCCTGTTATGATACTCTGTAATTTATTTTTGAATCGCTGTATTATCTTATCGTTTGCTGCTGTTTATAGTGACTCAAAGCTTGATCCCATAGGTCCAAACTGGTTTCAGAATAATCGTGTACAGCTGCTTGTTAGATAGTGAAAAATATGAACATCTTGGTTGGTGATGCTCCTACCCACCCGTTGTAAGTAATCATGAAAACACCCGTAGCCACACAGGAATTGGGTAAACTCGAAGTTGGTGACACCTTAATGAAATAATTTTTAGCTGTTTACATATTTTAGAATAAAAAGTAATGTTAACTTCTTTTTTATTTGACAAATATTTATCAATATTCTGTTTGTAGCATAAAATTTTGCAGCATGTTTTTTAGTTAGATATAATCTGAATTACTGACTAATCGCAATCTCTTTTTAGAAATTGTTACATAATTCAACCCAGTGAAACAGGAAAATGTAGGAATTTTCTTTGTATTCACAAAACTTGGGTAAAACATTTTCTACTAGTTCTTGAAAGAAAAATATTTCCTACTATTTATAGAATAGAAATTTTGTTTTTTATACGTTCTCAAATCAAATGAAATCAAACTCTTTGAATCATTACTCGAAGAAAGAACACATGTTTATTATAAAATATTTTGTTAATTAAAAAAATGAATTATACACATTAATTATTTATTAGATATAACCACTACAGCATTACATTTTACCTTTAATTCCTTTGAATTTATCATAAAAATAATTGGAATGAAAGAAATTTTTTTTAGATACCTGTATTTATTTGGCAAGTAGCATTAGGAATATAGTTAAATTTTATATTTTTTATAAGATTGAGTTATAATTTTTGGATTTATAAAACAAAAAAAAAGAATTTATAAAAATGTTGCCGTATATTTTATAAGAATTCGATTAATGTAGATTTTTGTTTCACTTCATCGATGTCTTACTACACATTTCTTATAGCATTCTGCTACATACTTCATTTAGTACGTCAAATGATACTTCTTTTTATGATGATACTTCTTTTTTATTACGTCAAATGAAAAAAATCATTTAAAATATATTGTTTTGTTTTATATTTTTCGCTTATTATGGATTTTTATCCAAAATAAGAAAGAGTATAAGCTTACAAAATGTTCCAATACTTTTAAAATGAAGCATATATATACATATTGAATGGCTGTTTCATTTTTTATCAAAGGATACGTATTTTGTAATGTACTTCTTAAAAGTAAACCTAAAAATTAATACCGAACAGCCAATAATTAAAAATAATTCGGTTTTTTTAAGATTGAACTCTAGAAAAGACATTTTCTAATTTAAAAAAAATATATATTTACCGACTGAGAATGAATTTTAGCAGATGTTTCAATTAATAACAGATTAAAAAATTATATTTTTAAAAGATTTAAACGATTACATTTTTAAAAACTAAAGGAATTTCATGATTTCAAAGAGATCTCTTGAGGATCAGCACTAATATAATGTATTGCAGGTAGAATGTGGCGCCTTGAGGCGTGTTCGTATAATAGTAGCACTATATTTATATTGCAAGCAGTATCTAACGCCTTGAAGAGGATAGTATACACAAGTAATAAATGAAAAAAATGAAATTTCAGGTAGCATATCTACGCCTTGAAGTTTTCAATATAAACAAGTAAAAAGTATTAACTCCAGGCAGTAACGTCTAAAGATTCTACATAATCCACCAATAGAATAACTACTGCAGGTTGAACCAGAAATATACTACTAGTAAACTGCAAATAGAATCTTATGGCTAGAAGGATAAACTAAGTAATGAAAATAGCAGTATTTTGGATATTTGGGACCATTCAATATTTTGCCGGTTTGTAAATAAAAACTGTATTATATTAGGGTAATATAAATTGAATGTAACCGGTTTAAAGGGACAATTTTATTAAATATTTGCATTATTAAGGTTGATGGTTAGAATTAAAAATATTCTTTGTAAATTTGAGATTGGATCAAACTTTTTGAATGGTACAAGAATTAAGAGCATTATATACATAATAATAATAATATTAATAATAATGATTATATTTGTATATATCTTATCTTTTTCCATCTAGCTTTATTTGTATTACAAAAACGTAAATTTAGTACAGCTTTTAAATTGTAAGTAAAAATTGTAGGCAAACATGATTATTGTGATGAAAACTTTCTTCATTCTCGTATCAATTTTATCTTCAACTTCAGTTTCGACCTAATTTAGCAATTTATTTTTCTTATCTTCGGGTGAAATATATAGAGATTGTACTTGAACTCCCTTACTTAATTATTCGTTTTTTAATATAACAGGTCCATACCAAATTACAACTTCCATTTATATATATATATATCTTTATATACATAAACAATAAATGTTGTACTTTATAATTCATCACGTAACACAAACATTTTATAATATTATAATCCAAAAATAAACTCAAAAAATATATTAAAACTACGTTTCACTCGAAATTTGCAGCTTTCTCAATTATAACTGAAAACATAATACACTTAATCATTTGTTAAACAATATTGGATTGTTCTTATTACTTAACCAAACTGGAAATTTGGTAAAGAATAATAAATTTTATAAGTATACCTTTCTATTTCATTCTCTGTTTAGGTTTCGGAACTACCGCAAGGTATTATTTCTGAGGATGATATGTACGACTGTAAATCAAGTATAGTCTCAAGTCTTATATTACAATCAAAGAAAATTGATTATAATTGAAAGAATTTAAATTTCGAATATAAAAAATTGTATTATGATCTTAATTATTGAAAGTAAAAAAATCCTTATGTTTGAAATTATAAAAATAAATAGATTGCTAAATTAATAAGAGGTGGCTAGCCCCTAGTGGTTGTCGGATATTTCTATTCACAGAGTTGTGATAATATTAACGCTGTAATTGTAGTTGTAAAATGAACTTTTAGATAAAAATAAAATTTTTATCTCGATAAGTCATGTCTAGATGGAGTCATTGACCGGAGCCACCGTTCCTAGTCCGTCAAGAACGGTGGTGAATTGTGCAAGTGGAAGGTCCTTGGGCAGCAACGGATACCCTTGCTGCTTCCTGTACCTGATGACTAACGAATGTGGAGACACCATAATTCACTAACTCGCTGATTAAGGTAGAGTGAGAATCATGATTCTTGATCCTGGCTAATGCCGGACTTATATACACCCGGGATCCTGACGTCACGTAAAATTTTCTCGATATCAATAATTTAATAATAAATGTATAACGTCAAATCTTCCAGAACAACTTTAAGCATGAAGATTACCTAGGCATGCAACAATTGTATTCCATTGTACTTTTACAATAAATATCTTTATTGATTAATATTAATCGTGTCATCATTAATATTAATTATTACACACAAAAAATAGATATAGCTTAAATTTCATTTTATTTAAGAATAATTAGTTGGACATAAAGTCGAACAGTTGTAATTCATGAAAGACATTATAATATTTAGATTAAAAAAAAGAAAACTTAAGATAATAAAAAATATGTAGTTCTTTCTCAATTCAAAGTCACTAAATACATCTCAAAATTCCGTTACAATATATTAAACAAAATAATATATTTATATGTACGCATCATTCAACAATAAAAATAAAACATACGTAAAAATAGAACAGAGATAAAATGTAAAAATATCTTTTAATGATTTTTAAATGAAATTTTAATTTCCTTTTCACTGTAAGTCGTCTTAAAACGTTATTTATCTAATGAAAAAATTTGTAATAACAATATTATTTTGCTAATAAGTGGTTGATATAATACTAAACAGATTAAATCTCCAATCAAAGTAGCTATTAATATTATAATAGAGGTCTGAAAATTATTTTTCTGAGAAAACATATTTTTTACGTATTTTAAAAGTATCTTTTGATAACTAAATTATGTTCTACCAGATATTAAACAAGTATATTTACTGAATGTATCCATATATAAATAAATTAAAATAAAAGTATTTTTACAAAAAGGCAAAATATCGTCATACAAACCTTTCTCAAGAGAAAAATTAGTATTAACACAATTTTGGCTGTTACAATATTTACTGAAAAAATATATATACTTAAAAATAAATTCTATTTTACAAAATTATATGTTTTACATAAAGATTATTATATAAAAAATAATTTAAAAAGTTTTATTTACGTTTATTTTACTTAGTATTTAATAACTGCATTGTTTTCATAATTTTTTTTTATTACGTCGCATCTTTATTTTCCCTTCTTCCCGGAGCCAGACACGCAATCAAACATAAACTCAGCTCCGAGGGGTGTCATCGCCTTCAATTACCTCGGCGGGAACAAAGCCTTACCCAGGCAGCCGGGACACAGTCGTTTATTGTCATGCCGTGCAACTAATGAGGGGCCCCAGAAGGGTCTTCCCCTCGGGACACCTCTCTTTATGCCCCGCCTCTAATGAGGAACCCCAAAGGGATCCCCACCGGGACTACGATCATACGTTCTCTCTTACGGTGCTGCAAGGGAGTCCCTGTCCGATCATCATTGATGATAGAACGTCGAAGCCTTCCATCACTCCCGGACGAGGCTGTCCCCCCGAAAACACCACGCCAGGACAGGCACCGCCGACTCATAATACAGGTGAAGCCCTACAAACTCGACCCCCGGATGCATGTCCATGCAACTTGAAAGAGGGACAGCGAGTTTCCCGCTTGCAGTCCTTCCTCAAGTGGCCGACATCTCCACAAATAAAGCATTCTTCATTTAAGTCAATCCTTTCCAGGCTGCAACAAGATTGAGCCCTATGGCCCGGAATCCAGCACCGGAAACATTGGTCATCGAAGGTGCGTCGTGTGACTCTACAGACCACCCATCCAATACGGATCCGCCCATCTGACAACAATTCATAATTATTAATCGGTAGCATGTATACGTAAATAAATATTATAATTTATATGTTCATCGGTATACAGTTAGACGTTCATCGGCATCACGTTAGACGTAGGTGCTCGTAGGATAAAGAAAAAAACTTGCCATGAAGCTTCTAGGTAAACTATGGTAAAAGCTTGACTCTCACAGCCTCAGATATATACTCGTGAATATATATATATATATATATATAAAACTGGTTCAAGTGTAAATGTATGAAATATTATTAAATTAAAATTTGTAAAGATATTTAAAAAAAGAACTACAAAATAAATAACAGTTTTAACGCGTTAATAAAACAATATTTCAGTTCGTTGTAGTACATGTAAATGAAGAAGCAAGAGATAAGTTTTTTTTTAATTTTTCCTATTGCACACCTTGTCGGCTGAGCAATATCTAACTTAAAGTAATATCTTTTCATTTTATTATAAATTTATTGGTAAGAAATTATTTTTAATTTGTTTAGTAATGCATTAAAAATTACAATGGAAAGTTTTCTTTGTAAGCTGAAATATTTTGCTGAGTTACACAAAAATAACTCGGTTGTTAATAGAGTAGAATTAAATATTGTTTAATTTTTTTATGAATGTAACTACTTTCTTTTTAAAAACAGAATTATTGTACAAGTAAGATTAAATATTTCATAAATGTAATTTTCCACATTTTAGTTTTCAATTAAATACATGCTATAACAAATAGAAAATATGTGCACTTTCTATATATAAATAGGTATGCGGTTGAGTAATTCAGAAGTATTTTTTAAAATGTCATAAAATTAAATGAAAAAAAATATATTTTCTGATTTTTATCCAAGCGGAGAAAAGAAGGCATTATACTCTGTGCATACTCTTAAGTTATAATTGTGTAAGAATGTTAAAAAGATGTTTTACGCTGCATAGAGAGTATGCTTTTTATTTCTTTGTAGAATAAAACTAAGAAATCTACGTAGAAGGGTCCAGGATAAGGCGAGTTGTCACATTACTGTTTGATGATATTCTGGCGTCCCTTACTGGAACTTGGCCAAAGTTTGTATCGCCAGGCATAATTCCAGGCGACTTCGTTAGTGTAATCTGTTTGGTAAAAAGCCGGCCAGTGGTGATTTATTATATTTATCTTGTGTGTGTGTGTATGTGTATGTATGCGCGCGCACGTGCGCGTGTGTTTATGTATATGAAAGCGTGCACGCTCATATATATATATATATATTGGTTATGTTATATGTGCGTGCGTTTGCGTGTACAGTGGTTGACTAAGCTTTAGAGTTGAAGATGGGTTCTACGGATTTATATAGGGGGCTTTTGGATTGAAGGATGCATTCCCATACCCTTCCTTTTTTTTTAGACCATCCTACAAATAAATGGGAAAAGGGAAATATTCTTCTTCTACTTCTTTTCCTCTCGCTCATTCATTTCCTTTCTCTTTCTTCTCATTTCTTATACCGACCACATAGCTTCTTTGTCATTTTGACAAGTAACAATCCATCCATGTTCTTTCAATTTCAGTTAAAATTTTTTTCTCAATTCTTTCTTTTAATATATCTGTATTATTCTTTTTTTACATTGTAAAAAGTTTTGTCTCAATAATTTCTTTTTTTTAATTTTTTACTGGATAGTGATATAAGTAAGTATTATATACTGTTTTATACATCGTACGGGTTCTACTAAATAACTTTTACATGATTAAATAATTTGAATTTGAAAATAAATATCTCGTAAATAAACTGTCGGTTGTTAAGTACATATTCTGTTTCATTTTACTTTTATTGATTGCATTTATTTTTACTAAGAATATTTTTGAACGGGTGTGAGTTCCTTCAATTTCTAAAAGTAGGCTTACACGCTTTTATTCAAAAAGTTTCAATTTTCTTTATTAAAATTTAAAAATCTTTAACTTAATTATTTACTATTCTGAATAAAAATTAATCATCATATTTTAAATGCATGTGCCATATATCAAATCAATAAATTCCATAATTCAAATATATTACACCGTTTTTTTAATAACACAAAATATTTCTATGTTAAAACACATCGTCAAAACACATTGACTTATCTATATTCTTAATTAATAAAACGAATTTATGATGTGTAAATTTTTATTTATCGATTTAGTGGTAAATCACCTTTTTAACAGCTGATTTTGAAGTCGAAGTTTCTCAGGTTAGAATCTTGGTAAAATTTGTTGTTTTTATATGGATTTGAATATTATTCAGGTTACTGGTGTACTTTGATAGTTGGGGTTTATTTAACTACACATCTCAAGAACGGTCATTAAGACTAATGTATACTTTATTTACATGTCATACACATATTTTTCATTTTTTTGGGCTGGAAGATAGTTTATTGTTCACTAGTTTTCAACATATTCATTAGGAATGAAAAAAAGAAAGAAAAATATTTTTTATACGAAAAGGTTAACTTATGATCAAGCAATGTCATTTCTTTCTACCTTCTTTTCTCTTCTTCCATGCGTTACTCATTTTTTTTTTTTTGTGCAAGGCCTTGATTTTGGTCATCTATCCTGTTCTCATTTTTTCTGCCACTTTTGTATTGTAAATTCTTCTTCGTAAATTATCCCCATCACAACAGTCCCCTTTATTAAACCCTATCCTTTGGAGGTACTCTTCTATCTGTTTCAGGCAACTTAATTTGCTTCTTTTGTTCCACAGCTTGTCAAACAATTTGTTTATTTAATCTCTTTGCATGAAATTTTGATCGTATACCCCAAATATTTAACCTTCATTTCCTTATCGCTGTTTCTAGGTTTTCTTGATTTTGGTAGAACCCATTGATAGATATCAATTTGTACACTTGCGGACCTATGGGTCCGCTTTGGGTTTCCTTAGTAAGGTTTTGTTGAACGTGAGCAATTTTTTGAGGTTGATTAGGTATTTTGTTTCACTGCCGTATAAGATTGCTGGTCTTTTTACAGTTGTAAGAGCATCTTCAGTTTGCAATCTTTGAGATATTTGTCTTACTTTATATATGTTTGGTGTTAAATCTAAAATTTTCAGATTTAATATTCTATTTTCAATTGACACTTTATTTATTCCTGTTCTTCTTCTTCTTATAATCTCTCTTGGGTACTTAAGTGGTTAGTGACATTTATCTTTACACATATAATCCATGTTTTACTTGTGTGAATGATTTGACGTTTGTTATGATTGCAATTTTAGTAGGCTTAATTTCTGGGCTACTCCTGTTATCTCGTTTATTTTTGCACCTTCATCTTATAGTAGATTATTACATTATAGATACTGGTCAGAAAGGATAAGGACATTGCTACATAATTTTGGTGCTAATTTTTATATGTGCAAACGAAGAAACCTCAAAGGAATCTATCCCCTCCACTTTATCATATCCAATCAAATCAGCCTTATAAATAAAGTTTCATTCTCATAAGAAATTTTTTGAGATTTCAAATAAAGAGTATTCGTTTCTTTATTAATCGGGTAGTGCTTTTTTTAAATATATTTTTACTAGCCAGAAAGTATTTTACTAAAATAATAGAGACAACAAGATTGAAAAATATAAAATTGGAGATAATTTTCATTAAAACATTTTTTGAGGAATAACATTTCATTTTCAATAGTGAGAGTTTAGTACTATTATTCATTGGAATAACTGATAACACAGCTGGTAGAATTATACATTTAATTCTTTCTCCTAATTTCAATTATATATATATATAACATTTTTTATTGTAGTAAATGTTTGATATATTTTTTAAATTAGAAAGTCTTTAACCCATAATTTACCTGAAATTGTAACCTATAAATTATGAAACTTTTCTTCCATAAAAATTTAATTAAAATATCCTTCTTTAGTTTTTCATTACAAGAAAATCTGTTATAAATGTAAAGATCATTATTGACAACAGCAAGACATTTTTTCCCATTATTTTTTTCAAATAATTTGTATAATTAATAACAAAATTAGACAGCTCTATATTTAAAAAAAAAAAGTAAGAAATAAAAAGAAACATAAAATAAGAAAACAAAAGAAAGAAACACAGGAAAAGGGTGAGCCAACGCAATGGAACACCATTAGTGTTGTGCTACATACGTCAGACATCATGTTCAATTCCGAACAGAAGACCTAATATCGTAAATGAGAAACGTGCCCCGAACATTCTCTCTTACAGAGTCACTTCTTTGCAATTTTGCACACTGCTACTACAATAACCCCGTCTCAACTCTCCCTAAAATTTCCCCTTTTTTCTTTTATTCTTAGCTTTTTCTTTCATTCTACCCCTTTTAGCGTAGTGGTGATGTTTATTAGCAGAATTCTTTTTAGTTCTATTTTAGTTTTCATTACTTTGTTATGTAAAACATAAACATAAATTTTCAGACTTCATTTATCACTACTAACGACTAGTTTTCGAACAAGCCACATTACATCAGTATCTACATTATTTGGGTATTACACTACAGTTAATCTTTTAATATGTTGACATTTATAAAGTAAAAATCTTATAATGTTTATATAAATTTTAATTGAAGAAGGTTTTAAAAACAATACTGACTTATAAAACCAAACTTATAGTTGTGATTTACTAACATTGCTAAAACTGAACGGGATGCGAGGGTATCGAGGGATGTGATATTTACCTGTTAATCGTAGCCTGGACATCGGTCTGCTGGTGATGTTGTTAATAATCGAGTGGGTATTAAATCTATTAACGGCTGTTTTATATATATATATATATATATATATATATATATACACTTAAGATCGACAGAATTGGAGATTGCGTTGTGGTCCTTTGTCGAACAGTTTTTGAGTTATTTTTACTTTGCTTATACCTTGGGAGATGATCAAGATATCGGCGTCTTTCTTCCAATGCGATTCCCTTTAGTTCGCCCAGTGAAGGAATAGTGCTTATCCGTTTAGCAGGAATGCGCCTGATGGAGCCTTAGGTTTTGAAGGATGCTCCCTTCGGGAAGGGAGTGAAGGGAATTGCATGTGCTTACAGTGCCAAAGAACAAGCAACACTGGATTTTATTATCTGCTGACTGGAAAATATTTTATTATAATTTCTCTCTTATAACTTGTTTAAAAAAACATGCTTTTTGTAGGTTTTACTTGTTTATCACAAATTATTAATATCAGATTTTTTGGCATACATTAAAATTCAAAGCGTCTCACCCATATCATGATTTATAATATTTTAACCAGATTAGTCTACATTCAGTGCAGATGAAAATAATAAAAAAAACTATATAAAGGTAAAAAAAAACTAAGTTATATAAATAAAAATAATTACGCAGAAGTTTTTTTCATATTAGAAATTAGATATTATTTATTTTTAAATGGAGATAAGTTATATGAAAAGAGGTGTAAAAATATCAGTTGCATTGTTGTGTATATACAAATTCTGAAAAAAAAATGTAGTTCTTGTCACAATATTTTATATTTCCACTAGAATTATTATAATTTGATTTGATTGTTATTTTCTTAGAATTGTCACTATAACATTTCAGAATAGGTCCATTCTCAAAAACTTCTTTCAGCATTCTGTGAGTGCTAATGCTAGCAAGGCCAGAAAAAACCTAAATCAATGTAGTTATTAGTATTATTTACACAAAACATAGCTGATTTTGTTTTTATAAGATATCAAGCAGAATATTGGGTTAAAAAAAAAAATTATTTAAATCAGAAAAACTCCTTTGACATTTTTTTATTAAATATTGTTTAAATTTTGATTAAACTATTAAATATTCTTTAAAATATTACTTAATTATACATATTTTTATAAATATTCATAATATTTTATGTTATTCATCTTATTGATTAGTTTTAATAGTAACAAATATTTAAAGTAAAATTATGGTTAAAATGCAATATTTAAATGTGAGAAACCATTATTACAATCTACATGCACTCTTAATAAAAACATAAAAATTAAAATCATACCAATGATTCAAGAACGATCAATCAAATATCAATAAATATTTTATATCAATAATTATTTTACATTCAATCTATCAGATTACGGTATAAGTAAATGATAAAAAATATATATATATATATATATATATATATATATATATATATATATATAGGTATCACTAAGTGCTTTGGAAAATAATAAACATAATTTTTTCTTCTTGGTTAAACACTTAATTGATATAAAGGACGGAAAATGAAAGTAATAATACGCTAAAAGAATATTGAAATATAAAAAAAGAAAAGACATGAATAGTGTGAACAATCTTTATGTTTGAAAAAATGAATGCATGAGAAATAACTAAAAATGATAGATTATTCAAATCTATATCTAAACAATAGTAACATAAAATTTAACCAATATATTACACACCTTAATTAATTATAAGTATAATTAACATGCTTTATAAACTGGATCGCATACATTAATTATATTTTGAAGATTTTATTAACAACTGATTTTAAATAATTATTTTAAACTTCTTAAATTATTATTTATTTTCTTTTAATTATGATCGGTTAATTATCTGTTATTGCAAAACAGCTAATATTTGAAGTTGAAGATTCTGAGGTTTGAATACTAGTAAAAACTAGTTACTTTTTTACATATTTGAATACTAGACAGTGGATACCGGTGAACTGTGATGGTTGGATTCAATTAACAAGACGTCTGAGGTATGGTCGCCTGAGTCTGTACAAGACACTTCATTTTCATGTCATACATAACATCCTCATCTCATTGAGCCGTGGGGGGTTGCTTATTGTTCACTACTTGCACAGATTTCAATGTACACATTAGGGAAAAAATTATATATATATATATATAAATGATATGACATATAAGTATGTAAAATAATATTTTTAAAAAATTAATCTTGTTTAATATTTAAAAAACACAATCAATTTTCCCTTACTTCATTTTCTACAATAAACGTCTTATAAAAAAATACAATAAGTTATAAATATTATTACAATACAAATAAACCAAAAAAAAAATTATTGCCGACCTCTATGGATGAGTAGGTAGCGTCTTGGCATTTCGTGTGGAGGTCCCGGGTCCGAATCCCGGTCAGGCGTGATATCTTTGCATACGCTACCAATCTTCACTGGGCTGATGTCCTTAGCTGTAGATACCCGTTTTTTCATAACAAAAAAAAAGTTATTTATTCCTTTATTACTTATTAAAATTATTCATGGAAAAAATTACAACCAATAATTAATTTAAAATCATTTAAAAAACTGACAAATCCGAGATAATAATACAATATGATATGTAATATAACCGATTATATATATATACATTCTTCCGAAAGATCTTATTATATAGAATAATAATTAATTTTTTTTCTGAGGGAGGAGGGAAAATCTGTTATCAGACGCCCAGCAACCCGTACTTCTACTACTGTGTGAGGTTCCCGTCAAAAACTCACTAAGCGGGGATTCGCTAAAAATCCTCCCCCTAAAAAACAACATGCGCCGGTACCAGCCATGAAGGTATTACTCGGGGACATGCTGCTGTCATCTCGGGACACAGTAATGGGCCGGGTAACCGCAGATCTTAAGGAGTCCCGCACGCCTCATCACCGAATGAACATGTGCGGACTACTGCCGGCTCCGCGTAGGTCGACCAACCTACACTCCCGACGCCTTGAGACACATAATTTTGTTCGCAAGGCGGAAGATGACGTTCCATGTCCGTTCATCCCCTAGCATTCTCCAAATGTTGTTCTGAGGCGTCAGAGACCAAATTGAGCGTAGTTCCTCCACATGTACTTTCATCTGTGGCAGTGGAACACCACATGTTCTGCATCATCCATCCAGCTCCACGCAGTATGGACACAAGTTTTCTCCGCTCTTCTGAAGCGAAACAAGTACTGATGGAAGTAGTCATGGCTCGTCAAAAATTGCGTGAGTTCGTAGTCGAGTTCGCCAAACTTCCTGGTGATCCAAGGGCCCAATTCCGGAATCAATCGTCGAGTTCAGTTGCCCGTCGTAGCGGTGTCCATCGTGCCTACCACCACAAAAAAATAAAAATAAATGGAATTAAAAAAAGAAATAAAGAAAATCAATAGCAATTCTTCAAAAATATTCTTACGATTTAAAAATACATTAATTTAAAAAAAAATTAAATTACATGCTTTAAATTGGTACATGGCAAAGATATCCCAATTAAAATCAAGGAAGATGATATCGTAATTAAAACCAACCTACCTACACCTGCCTACACGTCGAAACAATAAAAATAAGTAAGATTCCAGATAATTTCTTGAATATCATAGAGAATAACAATTTTGTATTGAAAAGAGTCTCAATAGCAGATATTTATTCAACAGGCTTATAAACAATCTACTTCATTGTAATAAACAAGATGAACCAAAATATACGCGTTTTTCATATAAGTTAATGCTCAAAATTAAAAGAGTAGACTTTCACTAGATACACGATAGAAAGCAAAACAAAAAAAATATAAAAAAGATTATATATATATATATAATGATTTGCGGTAAAATGAAACTATAGAAAATACAAGTAAACTATATTTACGAAGAAAAAAATATTTATTTTTTTTCATTTTGAATTGTTACTTAGAAAACTCAATTGGAATTATGAATTGTTCCAGAATCTTTATTCAGGAAGTTCTGGGTTTAAATCATAGTCTGGCTTATCATATTTCAAACGCTACAAAATTTATCTATAATAAATAAACAGTAATTTAGCGTAAGCCTGTTGCTGCTTTGAAAATAAATAAATCTATGATTATGAAATAATCAGATTTGTTATTTAATATATAATTCTTTTTATAGTTTCTTCTTGCTGTTTATATTATATTGTCAAAAACAAACAGTGATACAAATTATTTTGTTTTAATTAAATCTATTTTTATATTTTATAATTGGAGGATTAAATTTATAAATTAAAAATAAATTATTTAATTTTACCACCAGGAGAAATAAAAAAGTAAAGTTTATGAGTCGATAGAATACAAGAAATTATAAAACAATAAAGATTAGTGTATAACCTGTAAATAGTACAGAATAGGATTGCAGAACCTGTAACTACATTCTGTATGAGGAACTATAAATGAAGAGCAAGTAGAGAAAAAAAGAATCTTAAATTGTAAAATACGAAAAAATAATTTTTCTTTCTTTATGATTAAATATCTTCCGTTTTACTCCTAGTAAGAAGCCATTACCTTAATATTTAGTTTTGTAATGCATAAAAACGAACGAAGTTCTTTTGCGTTGCTTTCAGGCAGACTACGTTTCATATGCAACAAAAGTTTATAAAGAATAAAATTTTAAAACTAGGTTAAATTCCTTTGTAGTTTTTTCATCTAGTATACTAATTTGAAACATATTACAAACTTTAAACATAACATGTAAAGTTACTTTGACATTTTTTTACTCTTTAAAAACAAATTTTCTAATGATTAATATATATTTGCGCTAAGTAATTTTAATTTGTCCAAATCGAAAATCAAATATTTATTTGATTTTGGGTTAAATTTCAGCTTAAATTTCAGAAATCGCTCAAACGATTTTAAAAAAAAAATTGTCACTATTTTTTTTTTTAATTTTCAGGAAGATATTACTTCTCAATTTAAGTTCCATAATTAAGTCGGCAGTGCTACAGGTCCAAATTTTGTAATTTTTTCTGAATTTAAAAACCATAAAAACATAAATACGATTTGTAATTTTTAATATGAATTTTTTAGGTAGTGTTTTATTAAAATGTGTATATGTTTATAAATTATAAAGTAATTTACATTATTCAGCATTAATAAATAAAGAAAACAATCATTTGAATGCTTAATAAGGGGGCTTAAATTTTCTGCTTTGTGAAAAATTCTTCAAAGAAATTCAATACTATTCAGTTCGCGTTGCGTTTAGTCATTAAACTATTAATATTTGTGGTTTAAAAAGCATACAGTAACATTAAAAGAAAACGAATGTTATATTTAATCAATATTCTCTTATATAAAAAAAAAGAAGAGAAATCCAGTTGTAAATAAGGAAACTATTAAATGTAATAAACATAAAAATTTTCCTGTGACAAAATATAAACAATAAACATTTATTGAACTGAAATGGTAACAATTTGGATGTGAAAATTGTGACCGTTTCTAATAGGAAATTAATATTTTGTCTGAAAACATTCCCTTTTTGCATGTGAGAAAGAAGTTAAACTACAGTAATTTGTGAATTCACATATTTAAATGAAAGCTTACAGTGTAGGTGTAAAACGTATAAACTGGGTTGTATATAAAAATAAAGTATCGTTCTTAGTGACATCGAATAAAATGACATATCAAATTTAGTGACCAAATAGATGTTTCTTGGTATGCTGTTAATACATAAATACAGTTTATAATTACATCGGTTCTAGGGACGAACGAATAATTCGTATAATCAGTTTTTTTCATTATTTTAATACGAGAAATGCACTTGTGAATTTTGGCAGGAAATTTATAAAACACTATATAGATAATTAGAAATACTGTAAAAATTATATTTTTTTACAAAACCCCTCCCCCCACTTTTAATTCGTTTTTTTTTTGTTTTTAATTATTTTAACTTCAACTCTTTCCATTTAACTTACTGAAATTTTTTTCTGATTTGAACTTCTCAATGTTAATTTTCAACAGCAGAGATAAACCCGCTCTATTAAGTATTGTCAGTTTAGTTGAGTTAAAAATACCTCAAATACAAACATGTAGGCTATTTGAACTAAAATTGAAATATATTCTCCCCTTGTAAGATGAAGAATCAAAACTATATAAATTTTATGTTGCATAGGATCTGGAACCCACAGGATCAGAAATAATTGTGCTAAGTTTTATAACTGTTTATTGACTTTCCACAAACATATATTTTACCAATAAATAAGGAAATAAATAAAGTTATAGATATAATATTAAGTTTCAGCATTATAAGTGAAGGGAAAATTTTTAATTTTTAATTTTATAGAAACGCCAGAAAAGTTCGCCGACATCATTGCAAGAATCTTTTTCTTGAATCGCAATATTGAAGGTGAATATTCATGTTTTTACCACTCAAACTCAGAGAATTTCAAATAGTCTAGATACCTTTCAACATACGTTACACCATTTCTCACTGCCTTTATTCTCCACGAGACTTCTTCTATCACAATCTGTCAGATAGAACATTCATCTCTGTTCGTCTTTTTCTGTTTTCTCTTTCTCATACATACACAATCTTTCACTCTTTCTTTTTTTCTTCCTTCGCTCCCTTTACCCTCACCTTATTGCATTCACTCACCCGCCCCCAACAACCTCAATTTTTTTTTTTTTTTACGTTTTTCGTTTTCTCCGTACTCTTTATTCACAGGCAAATCAACCATAAATATAACCCTAGTCACATTCAGTTTTCCTCAAGTGTGACAACGGTCCACCATCTTGGATATGCTTTCAATATTTTTCAATACCGCTTGTTTTATTTCTTAATATTTTATTTGATTTATACACGGATAAAAACGAATGTATTTTTTTCCCTTTCTTGTATTAAATGATTTGTAATAAACTTTTATATTAAGGTATATTTTTATATGGATCTGTAATACATAAGATATTTTTCAACTTTGATTCACTTGTTATTTTATCTAATTTTACTTATCGAAACCAAAAAAAATATTAAATATTATAGCTTATTTAAAATATGATTAATGGTAATTTATTTAGAAATTATTCTATTACATTAAACTTAAGAGCAAGATTTATATTTAATATATTCCGGTTTTTCCGTTGAGGATTAAGTTGCAAAATAGATAATCAGAATGACAAACATAAACTATTATCACAGCGTAAACAAATCTCTTAAAGATTGATTCAGTAGCGGTTGCGTAAAATGTAAAAACTATTTTTTTTACCTCTTAAAATATACAAATTCAAAAACCAAAAAATATCTTAATATTATTTGCAAGTCCAAATCAGGCGAATATCTTATTTAATATAACCGAAAATGGAGAAAATTTTCAATCACTGTTCGAAATATTTTACCACCTTTTTCAGGTTGAATATCAAAAAATCTAGAGATTCTTTTTAAATATTCCTATGATGATTATACACCCGCTAAAAATAGAGCTGATGTCTCGATTGTTACAGAGAGATTAAAAAAAATAGTAAGATTTACTTTTACCCCCATTTTAACCCTTTAAACTATAAATTTCAAAAACTTCTTTCTTATAATGTACTTAAATGTAAGAAGAACGTGTCTACAGATTTTCATCAATTTATTTCTTTTAGTATTGGTTGGGCATTGATTAACAGTAGGTCAGGATGTTTTTTTTATATATTTAGTTTATTTAGTCAGCTAACCTTTTTAGTCTTAAAAGTTACTTAAAAGTACTTTAGTAAAGTAGTAAGTAAGTAAGCAGCAAAGTCTTTAAGGCAATATTTAGTCTTAAAAGTTTCTTTTTAAACAAATTAAAAAAATACAAATGTTTTAGGTAATGTACAAAATTATGGAAAATTAACCGAAAATAACCGCAAGAATCGATCTTATTCAGTAGTAACTTAAATATATTTATAAATAAATTTTTCTTCCCTAAACAGGTATTTAATAATTCTACAAATAGATTTTAAATTATCATTCTCAAAGTTTATTTGTAATATTTTTTTTACAATTAAAAATTTCCGCTTTCAAAATTATGTTCAAGTGAACATACTTC
This sequence comes from Lycorma delicatula, assembly GCF_047948215.1. Taxonomy (NCBI): domain Eukaryota; kingdom Metazoa; phylum Arthropoda; class Insecta; order Hemiptera; family Fulgoridae; genus Lycorma; species Lycorma delicatula. The sequence continues at coordinate 14,666,168 of NC_134463.1, read as the reverse complement.
AATTCAGTGGCTTTGATGTCAGCGTTTCCACATATTAACATATTAATTAATTAAGTTTTATTTTTACTTTCCCGGAGAATATAGGTAAAATAATTATATTAAAGGGTAATATTTATAGTTATATTAAGTATGGTGATCGTGTCAAAAATGGGATATCAGTTTTTTTTATTTTTTACAAATCTTAACGTTTTTGAGGGTCCAACTAATTCATTTAGATCAAAAAACATACGTATGTACGTATGTTTGTAAATGTGTCGGACTTTTTTTGGCCTTATATCTCAGGATTGATCAAACCGATTTTCTTAAAAAATTGGATAAAATATTTGTACATATGATTGATCATATTAATTGTTTTCTAAACGCGTTAGGAGTTGGGGGATATCGTGAAAAAACCAATTTCAATTTTCTTCAGAAGGATTTGAAATAAAAATAATTATTAAAGAAAATTTGGTATTAATGTAGTAGGCGATCTACCGCTGTAGTTATGTAGTTAGTTAGTTGTTAGGTGGCACCATTGAAATAAGAAAATAATTAAATAAAATTATTAATATAATCTAATCAAATTTAATTTATGCTCGCTTCACTCATTAACCTTGACTAGCGAGCGTAGTTTAATTTGGTTAGATTATATTAATAATTTTATTTATTTATTTTCTTATTTCAATGGTGCCACCTAACAACTAACTAACTACATAACTACACCTTATGACCTTAAAACCACCGTCATTTCAAAAGTTTATATATGTATATATATATATATATATATATATATATATATATATATATATATTTATTTATTTATTTCACTTTCTTGTGAAGACGATAACTGCCGTAATATGGTGTCAATTACTTTCAAATGGATACGTAAAATATAATGACCCAAAATCTCGGTTTAGTTTGTTAACGGGAAAAATCGAACCATGGGGGTAGAAATGGGGCGAGGGGCTTCTTTAATAAACGAAATATCGCTATAACTTTCTTATTAAGTATAATATCGAATTAGTTAAAAGTTCCTACTATTATTTAAATAAGGGCCTAAAATCTAAATGAAGATTTTTGATATCACCAACCATTGATCCAGGGGGTGGAAAAAATGAGGTTTCGAAGACGAAACAAATCATACCTTCCTTAATAGGCACAGTATCGAATCGGTTTGAAGTGGTCATTTGTCCTGTAAACATTACCTAAAACTTTAGTCTGAAACAATTTTTGATTTGACCAAACCTTAACGCAAGGGATGATCAAAATTGCTGAAATTGTAAGATGATGGGGCTTGTCGTATGCTAAATAAGTGAATCTTTTTGTCACATGCAACCATTATCGTATTGAGTAAATTTGAAGTTTTTCTTATCTTTAAGGTGGAAATCGTTTTTATCCCTACTTAGCACCGTTGCTATCTACCTTCGCCTTCCGGCTTGCCAAAAGGGATTTTTTTTACTTACAATAAGCAGGTGAGGTCTTTTATATGTTTCTTATAATTTTAAGCATTTTCTTATAAGCATTTTCAGGTAATTTACTATTTTTTAAAAGACGAATTTAAGAAATTTTTAATCTATAAAACATACAATTAATATTATATAATATGATATATTAATATAATATAATATAATAATAATAATAATATAATATTATTATAAAATGAATAATAAAGAAGTTATATTTTCATTTCTCATAAATTTCAGTATTTGCTCACTGATTCTTGATGATGATTAGATTATTGGTGAATACGGAGGACATTGTAACTAGAACTAGAAAATGGTTCTATTTTGGGAGGTAATGGAATACAATACTAATAAATCTTATAATATAAAATCTGTAGGGTTATTTTTGAACGTAGATATATTTCATAATTTTTTGTTGGATTTTCAATTCAGTCTTAATTTCTAATCACTAAACATCTATATACATTTATCAATAAAATTATAACAATACAGCACACACGAATTGGTTTGCTATTAATCATTTCCTTATTTTCTCTTCTTATAATGGCACGCTCCTTACTTAAATTTGTTTTATTTTTGTGGTTACGGATTTATCAATTTTTATTAAAATTATGTTATTTTATTCAGATATTTTTAATGACTAGTTTGTTTTTAACTTTCTTGTCTGGCATATAAAAATGAAAACTCACTTTTAGTGAAAGCTGCACAAAAATAATCTAATATCATAAGATCATATTATGGTAATGTTGGTTTACTTTATATTAACTTAAATATTTCAAAAAATCTTCACAAAATTATTATTGTTAACTTAGTATAAAAATTACTATCCGTTATCCGTGGTCTTAATAATGATTCGGATCGTTTAATTAATAAATAAAAGATGTATGAAGATTAACAGCATATGAATTTATTTGTGAAAGGAACTGACTATATCGTAGCTGTTGGTATAGTAAACTATCGTAATACTAATGTCAATTTTTTACAATTTTTATTGGTAAATCTATTAAAAATAATACCAAAATTGGGTAAAAATTTATTTTGCGAATCTAAACTTTATCATAAATTGTCTATGTTTTGGAAATCTTATTTTTAATCTGAATACAAATTTAATTTTTTTTTTTAATGTAGCTTAATATATTATTTACAGTAAATATTATTTACATTATACTATTATTTGTTGACTTAAAAAACAAATTTTGGTTAATATTTAGATTCAAATATACTATAATAATTACACCCGTAAAACGAAAGTTATCAGTTGAATAACGTTAACATCAAATCAATTGAAGATACTTTATTTTACTGAAAATACGGTCAGAATAAAATACAAGCTGATATGCCTACAGGTGCAAAGTATATTCAAATTATGGATGTATTACACATCTAAATTTTTCAGCTTAACATCCAGTTTCATTGAAGTTACTGAATGAATTATAACCAGCAATTCCACTGCTGTAATAAAAAAGTAATCATCGTTCACTTTTGGAAGATAGCTTTATCAATATTTCATCATATATCAGTTTTATAATTTTACTGTGAATATTTAGTTGTTTGTAAATTTTGTAATTATTTTTCCCTTCTGAATTCTCTTTTTTTTATTATGCTTCGTAAATTTAATGAGATTTATAGGAAATTTATTGTTTAAACACGATTTTATTTATTTATTATTGTTAAAATGAATTATTACTGTTATTTTCATTTATTTTTAAATAGGTTTTAGTTATTGAAAACATATAAATTAAGTAATTTATATAATATTTATTGTATAAAAGGCCGAAATTTTGTTGTTCTCTCTGTTTGGTTGTTCTGGCATCACGCGAGATGCAACCGACTGATTGCTTTCAAATTTTCAAGATATAATTGTGTTATCCCGTGGAAGTTTTTCGGACATAGATGGATGGACTAACCATCTTGGGGATTAAGTTATTAATCAAAGAAAAAAAAATTAAGAATTAAATTAATTTCTGTCACTATGGCAACAAAAATATGTTGTGAAAATTTTCCTCGTCAAAGGTCTGTGTACTTCAGTTACAGTAGTTGCTACTATTATGTCATTTGTAATTTAGTTTCTTTTTCAGGTTTTTATAAATTTTGAATACTTTAATCGTTTTTTATCAGTAATTATTCTCACAACCATAATAACGAACATCATTGCGCGGGGTCCTCGCTGCGGTCGGGGCCCTCTTACCTCGCCCGACCGGATAGTTTTAAATATTTATCAGAACAAAATCTGTGATTTTAACTGTTACTGAAAATTTTCAACATTTTTCAAAAATGATTATCTGTACGGACTTAAATATTTTAAGTAGATCTTAGATGATGCAAAAGTGATGGCTTAAATTTGCAAATAGGAGGTTGACGGATTAAGAGCGTGTAAGCGTTAGTTAAATTTCAATGCTCTTAGTTTCTCACTCCATATTGCAGCCATTACGTGTAAAAATTAAATTTTGTTAATACATACTAGTAAATCCCAGATTATCACAGATATATAAGTATATTACACAACGGAGAAATAATACAACTACTAGAGGATTCGTTTGAACAAATTTGCATCAAACATATCGAAGAAATGAATTTATTTTAAACATACTCTTATCAGTAGTATATTATTAAAGAAGCTGGAATAAAGTTGGCGATAAAAAAATAAAATTCATGAACTTCCAAGAAATTTTTCACTTATTTCCAGGTCATCTGATATATAATGAATCATAGGAAAGAAAAATATATTCCTTGATTCACAGGCAACCCTCCATCAGATCACACTAAGGATGTCTTGGCTCTTCCATGTTTCCGTACTTCGCAGCATGGACTAAATGTGAGCCGATCTATACTCTTAAAAGCACATTTAAAAGAACGGACCAAATATAAGGAAAAGGAAGTAAACAGTCATAACGTATGATCTACTTACAGACGAATTCTAATATCAAACAATTGACGCTCCAACTACCTATCACCTTCAGACTGTACTTCTCATCAGTAATTCACAACGAGATAAAACTAATTTTGCAGAGCGTGGGAGCAGGTCACTATTGACCAACAATTTTATTTTGAGTCAGTACATGTTCTGTCTTAAATATGTTTTCTCCATAAATTAAAGAACCCGCTTGAGAATATTCTTCCTGTATTCAAAATTATGCGGCATATAAATATTTTTTCATGGCATCATATATTTTTTAATTTCCTTTGGTTTTTGTGACTTAGACTTTTTATAGAATATTATTTGGGTTAATATAAGATTCATTATTTATTTGTTATTATATTGCCTGATGGATTATATTGTTGTTTTTGTTTAGTATTAAATAATATATTTCTCATGCATGTTTTATACTTTTTGAACACAATTTGTGGATTTTTTTCACGACTGCCCAAATAGGAGTGTAAGATATTTAGGGTGTATGTATGAATGTATGTATGATTCACCTTTGTAGCTCAACGGCTGAACTGATTTAGATGTATGGCCTCCCTCTCATTGGAATCCTTACGTTACCGGGAGTGTCATAGATAATATATATATATATATATATATATATGTTTAAAAAATCACATTTTACGGGCAGCATTTTCAATCATGTAATCTTATTCTTGCTGTTATTTGTTGGTGTTGCCTCTTCTTACTTATTATTAATTATTCTTTTGTTTTTTTTAAATAATTTATTGTACACATTGAATTTTTTCCAATAAAAACAATTTCTTTAATCAATTTTAAAAACATTAGAAGGTTTTCAATTTTACCAACTAGATTTTTACATGACTACCCAAAAAGGAGTGTAATGTATTTAGGGTGAATGTAGTATCTTTCTTTCACCATTGCATCTCAGCGGCTAAACCGATTTAGATGTATGACTGCGTTAGAATCCTTACATTATCGGGAGTATCATAGGCTATATAAATGCATATATGTATGTTTAAATAAATTTATAAAATGCAAAAAAATAATTATACTACATACAAATACCATTTACAAAATTGTAACCCGCATGCTCTTTAATTATTCTATTATTGTAATTATCGAATATTAAAAAGCCTTGTTTGTCAGTAATTTTTTTTTAACAGTTGTGTTTTTAAATTTTTAATATTTACATATTGTTTGTAACTAATTTAATTTTTACAATTTTTTAAATTAAAAATAAAAAAGTAAATGTTCGTTTGCTCAAAATCTCCGAAAGTTCCTGACCGATTGGTTTGAAATTTTGAAACAACGTTGCATTCGAATACGCACGTTTTTTTATATACCAACTATTTATATACCTAAGATGCCTCACCTGCGACAACTAAAAACATGACTTTTTTAAAAAACAGTGCTATGTGTTGGACGTTAAAGCAACACACGCTATACGAAATACCAGTATTTTACGATTCCATTTCAGTATCCGATATGTATGTTCGCTGTAGTTTAAAAAACTACTGGACCGATGTACCCACAGAGAAAAATGGAGAATGTGAAAATTGTTAAAGGGATTGTGAGAAAAATCGGAAAAGGGAAAATTGAAAAAAGGTAAAAGAAAAGAAGGGGAAAACTGGGGAAATGAAATGGAACGGGAAAGGGGATGGGGAAAAGGAAATGAGGGAAAGAAAAACGGGGAAGGAAAAGAAAAAGGGAAGGGATCGCGGAAATGGCGAAAGGGAATATGGTAAAAATGAAAATGGGAAAAGGAAAATGGTGAAAAAGGGACAATGAAAAGGGAAGTAAGGAAAAGGAGAAATGGAGAGTGGGAAAGGAAAAGGGGGTTAAGGAGAAAAGGGTAAAAGGGAAATATTATATTTTGTGAAGTTCCGTAATGTTAATTTTGTTAACGTTTTATCAAACTTTCATTTGTGTTAATTTAATCTATATATATATCCAATCTAGCAATAGCGAAGCATTGCCGGGTCTACTGCTTTAAATAAAAAATAATTGCAATAATTATGGAATTTATTAATCTAACCAAACTTAACTTACCTACGCTGGCTTCGCAGCTTAATCTCGACTAATTAACAGTAATGTTTTGATTATTTAAATAATAAATAATTGCAGTAATTACTGAATTTGTTGTTTAAATATTCAAAATATTGCTGTTAATTACTAAGGTTAGCGAGGGAAGCAAGCGTAGATTGTTATTATTATTATTTTTATTTGAAAGATAATGTTTGAATATTGAATTCCCCTACAACAAATTTCTCTTTCAATATATTTTCTTTACGTTGAATTTTTATTTTTTATTTTGAAACATACATATATCCACTTAATTCTTATTAGATATTAAAAATCATCGATTTTTGGCCGATTGGTTAAAAAATTAAGTTTATTTGTTTGAGGGAGGAGGAATCCCGAAAAAGATTCAATAGTTCATTTATGATTTTACTTACGTTAAACTTTTAAGCTGTACATCTTACGTTATAACTGTTTTCATTAGTTTTAGTATTTATATGTGTTTTGAAATTCAAAATATAATCTAAAACATATTTGAATATTAAAAATCTAAATTTTTTTTTTTCAACTATAGAAGGGAAATATAGTTAAAAGTTAAATGTAAGCTGTAATTTCTAAAAGAAAAAAAAACAATTTAATAATTCAGTAGAAAATGTAAAACAGAAATAAAATAAAAAGTGTTCCTGGTTCATTGTTGAAATTCATTTTATTGCGAAAAATATATTTCCACTGCTTTTATATGTATGTGAGTAGTGGGTGTGTAGTATCAGAGTAAAACGTTTGCGTGCGTATACGTAAAAAACAGATTAAAGGAGGGAGGTAGTTGATGAAACTATAGATATACGGTTTTGTCTATGTATAAATTCATCTGGTTCCATTGAGTAAGGCATAAAATGGGAGTGGTACCCCTATTATAAATAAAGGTAATATCTCAGTGCCATGCCACTCACTACCCTCGCGCTCTTTACAGAAGTAGTATGGGAATAGAATGGAGTTTAACAGCCCCGGGACATAGCCAGTGCTACGCTTCACCTCCTCCCAGCGGAATAGACTGCAGTTGGCTAATGGGTGGTGTTTTTAATTAAGTGTAATTTAAACTGGCCAAAACACCCGGCTTTGTAGCTACTACATTTCTAAATTTGACTCTATGTAGAGCTTGAGTATAACATATACTGACTGGTACAGTATTTCTATTAGAAAGTGGTTCCCTTGTGGAAAATCCCTGCAAATTATTATTCGCTACTTCTAATTTTCTTATTAATTTGTTTAAATACGTATATAGGTATAAAATTATTTCTTAGCATTTTTTTTTTTTTAAAAACCTCTTTTTGTATTATTAAGAGTTTTATATTCGTGAGAAAAGTTTATAATATTTAATAAACTTCATTTTAATTTAGGAATGTTATTTTGCTCATAATAATTTTATATAGTTTAAAATAGACTAAACTTTAATTAAATCTTTAAAGTCAACGAAAGCAGCTTTTAATTAACATATTTCCTATTTCTCTTATAAATTTTATATTCTTCCATATTCGTAAATAATTTTATTTAAATATTTTTATAATTTATTTAAGATTAGCTAATAAATTTTATTTTATACGTAGATAAATCATGAAGAAATGAGGTTTAATCATCTATATCATTTGATCAATTTACTGGCTGCTAGATATATCTTTTTTATTATCGATAAGGATATACCATTTTATTACATATTATTCGTTCCACCTCAGCTTCCCAGCAGAACTTTATTTAACTGTGCATCATTATTTATGAATTAAGATTCATTTATATATTAATTCTGCTAAATTAAAATGTATATTGAATTTTAAATGTTAAAATTACTATAAAAAATATTACATTCGTGAAAATAAAAAGAGAATATTAATTCCATTAGATGATGTTCAGTAGTGAAATTTGGTTTTGGGGTAAAAGAGAGGAAAATAGCATCCAATCAACAGAAACGTGCTTTTTTGAGCGTTAAATGTTGCTCCACATAAAATAAAATTCCCAAGGGAGATATCTGTACATAACTGTTAATCCAATCTCTGAATGACCGGAGCAAGGACTACAGGATGCTGCGGAAAGAACATATAGAAAGAATTTCACATTTCAATGTGTCGGAATTGTTATAAGGTCAAAAAAATGAATTTATTATATTTTGTGAAGTAACAGTAATTAGGAATGGAACCGGGTAAATTCCTAAACTTCAGTAACGAGGAGCAAAAGGAAGAAACTCGATAGGAAACTTCTGTGATAAGTAATACTCAAAGAAAAGGAACGTATGAAAGAATAAGATATCATAGAAAACTTAATATCTAAGCTACCATGGTACTAACTTTTTAAATGCCCGAAGAATTATATTTAATATATTTTTGTAGTAAAGCCAAGCAAGTAAAGAATAGAAAAAATAAGAAACCACAGATATTTGTGGTCTATAATGGTAGAGGACTAGAAGCACGCAATGGAATAAAAGGAAGGATAATAATATCAAAGCTAACCGTAAGAAGAGGAAATTACTATTAATTTCATATGTCTGGATCTATCAATTACTATGTCGGGACATAGTTAAAGAATAGAGTAGCAAAATTCTATATATAGTTTTTATGGAAGTTAAGGATGAATGAAGAGGAAGAAGGACTTAATTGAGGCTTTTAATATGTGATATGTGTAAAAGGATAGGGAAAGTAAGATAAGGTATAAGGAAATAATAAATTAAAATAGAAAGAGAATTTATGCGGGAAGTACAGAAAAAATGAAACTGGTTAGGACATGTGGTTAGAGGAAAAGGAATCTTGGTAACTAGATTAGAAGGATCAGGAGAAGAAGAAAGGAGGAAACAAGGAAGAAGAAAGATGAATTTAATAGTTCAGGTGAAAATTGAAAATTACAAAGAAACTGAGAAGGCTTGTGACCGAAACGGTTGGAAACAGCGGTGGGATAAGGATTCTTCTGCCAGGTGGAACAACAGATGTTAATGAATATATTCTGTTTATTTTAATATATGGAGTCAGCAAAATATCTATTATTTGATTAACTATTTTATTATTAACAATAGATCGTTTTGTATTTGTTCTTGAATTTATTTTAAGACTAGTTGTCTACGTTACATGAAGCATGGAGCAACGCAAATCAAATGCGTTGCTACAGAAAATTCAAAATATTTAATTTTGTATAAAAAAAATTCATTAATATATAAACACTAAAGAAACTGAAATTTTATTGTCATTTTAAATTCTGTTATACATCTTATTGGAAAGTCAGTAATATAAATTATTTCCCATAAAAGTATCATTTAAATTTTTCGTTAATATAATTTGTTGATTGTTCGTTTGTTGAATGATATAAAAGCTACCGAAAATATTTTTACTTAGAAAATATATTTCAGTTAATTTAATTAGTTAGTATATATTATTTTATGTCTGAGTTTTGCTAATCGTACAACTTATTTAACAAATATAAATCTTTCTTTTATTTACGAGGTATGTAAAATATTTGAAGAACAAACGATACTATAGAGTAGCTTTTACTGAGAATAGTAACGTTCATTATATAGTCAGGCCTTGTGGCTAACTGAGTGAAGGTTTCATTTGTAGAGATAAATACAATCTACATTTCATTGGGCTTAGCATTCTGATACGAAACTGCATGTTATACTCCTCAATAATGGCAACAAGAAACCGCATTACTCTTTCCTAAGAGTCCTCTCATTGACTTTTGTTAATTTATTACCAATTAATTTATTAATTGATTAAATCATATTAAAATATATTAAATAATATTTTTAAAAAAAGTAAAATTAATAATCTATTAATTTGTTAATTTATTAAATAATTTGAATTTTTTTTATTTATTTTTTTAAATTAATATATTTAAGGTAAATAATTTTTTTTTTAATTGGCAATAATATAGGAATGCGTTGCTAAACATACGTGTTTTCTAATGTGATTTCCTTTTTTAATTTTTTTTAAGTTTATAACATGACGAAATTTTATAGAAAATGTTTAAAAAGTCGTTTTTTTTTCATAAAATAACGTAACGTTTTGGTTAGAAATTCGGGATATTTATAGAAGGATGAAAAAAGTATCATATTTATCGTAAAAAAAACAAAATGATACTGAATTTATCCATAGTAAAACCGATATTTTTTAGTAAAATACAACTTGCATTGTCACAAAATTATCAGTGAATAATTTCAATTAAATCTTATGAAAATATTATTGTTCATTACAAATGATATACTACTTAGATGTAAAAATATAAAAAGAATATATTTAACTTTCAAGCATGAAATAGAAAATAAATTTGAAAACCAATCTCTTTTTTTACTACTCGCTCTAATAAGAACATTGGAACAAAAGGAACTACCGATCTTGATTCTACTTACTTGACCTTCGGTGAAAATTCATGATTCAGTGAACAACTCATCTTTTATTTGGTTTTATTTAAGCTACTGTCGTAAGAAATTTTCACGCTCCATTAATTTATATTGTTTTTTTTACAAATTCGTAAAAAATCGATTTTTTTTAAAGTAACATAGCTGGGAATTTATTCTTCATATAAATTATTTTCTCCCATGTTAATTTAGGTTAACTGATTGTAAATAAAAAGGATTAGTTGTTAAAAAAAAAAAATGAAAATATTTTTTATTTGAGGAGATAATTTAAAGTTATTTAAAGAGTTAAGTTAAAAGTTACTTTTAAGTTAACATTTCCTAATTATAAAAAAAATATTTAATAAAATATTACGGCATTTCTTACATACTTAACTTTATATAAGAATACGAGTAAATAAATAAATTAAAACTTAACATAAATGATTTATTAAGAGGATATATATATATCCTCAAAAAATTCCGGTTCAGATATTAGGTTTACTCTCTATCACGAAAACTGTTATATTACTAATAATATATTTTTTAACAATGTAAGATATCATTCTCATAAAGCTCTAAAAAGTTTACTTTACGCTTAAACAGAAGAATAAACTAGAAAAATACATCTAACATAACTCAAATAACTAGATGAAAAATTCAACCAATTTTTTTTTTTACTTCGTAGATAACATTTTAAATTATAACTACACAATAAATGTGATAGCGTCTCGGCCTTTCGAATCCCGGTCAGGTATGGCATTTTTCATACCACCACAAATTTTCCGTTTCATATTCCCACGTATAAGCTTCTGTAGAGAATAATTCATCAGGTGAAAAAAAAACAAAAAACTTTAAAACCAATATGGGCAAATGCCGACCAATTATAAGTTCCTTCGTCAGATTAATAGAGAAATAGTTCAGTTTTTTAAAAGTCAATGTTTCTAACAGTTACTCAAGAAAATTATATTTTTTTTTTTTTTTTTTGTCTTCAGTCATTTGACTGGTTTGATGCAGCTCTCCAAGATTCCCTATCTAGTGCTAGTCGTTTCATTTCAGTATACCCTCTACATCCTACATCCCCAACAATTTGTTTTGCATACTCCAAACGTGGCCTGCCTACACAATTTTTCCCTTCTACCTGTCCTTCCAATATTAAAGCGACTATTCCAGGATGCCTTAGTATGTGGCCTATAAGTCTGTCTCTTCTTTTAACTATATTCTTCCAAATGCTTCTTTCTTCATCTATTTGCCGCAATACCATTTCATTTGTCACTTTATCCACCCATCTGATTTTTAACATTCTCCTATAGCACCACATTTCAAAAGCTTCTAATCTTTTCTTCTCAGATACTCCGATCGTCCAAGTTTCACTTCCATATAAAGCGACACTCCAAACATACACTTTCAAAAATCTTTTCCTGAGATTTAAATTAATTTTTGATGTAAACAAATTATATTTCTTACTGAAGGCTCGTTTAGCTTGTGCTATAAGGCATTTTATATCGCTCCTGCTTCGTCCATCTTTAGTAATTTTACTTCCCAAATAACAAAATTCTTCTACCTCCATAATCTTTTCTCCTCCTATTTTCACATTCAGTGGTCCATCTTTGTTATTTCTACTACATTTCATTACTTTTGTTTTGTTCTTGTTTATTTTCATGCGATAGTTCTTGCGTAGGACTTCATCTATGCCGTTCATTGTTTCTTCTAAATCCTTTTTACTCTCGGCTAGAATTACTATATCATCAGCAAATCGTAGCATCTTTATCTTTTCACCTTGTACTGTTACTCCGAATCTAAATTGTTCTTTAACATCATTAACTGCTAGTTCCATGTAAAGATTAAAAAGTAACGGAGATAGGGAACATCCTTGTCGGACTCCCTTTCTTATTAGGGCTTCTTTCTTATGTTCTTCAATTGTTATTGTTGCTGTTTGGTTCCTGTACATGTTAGCAATTGTTCTTCTATCTCTGTATTTGAACCCTAATTTTTTTAAAATGCTTAAAAATTATATTATTACACTCATACAGATATAAGTATGTTGTAAAAGATGAAATCTCAAAATTCAGCAACATTAGCGAAAAAAGATGATAACAAAGTTGTTATACTTTCTTGGAATTAGTTATTTATTCATATATAGTGGAAAAATGATGATACATGAAAAAAGGTTAAAACATCGATATTTTAACAATTTTATCGGTTCCCCACCCAAACAATTGCCTCAAAGTATTTATTTGGGTCACTATTATGCTTAGAATGATATAAAAATTTTGGTTAAAAAATATACAATAAATAAAAAGATAGCTTTTTTTATTTTCTGGGGAAGGGAAAGAATTTTCGACCAGATTTTTTAAAGAAATTCTACGATTAGGATGCAAGTTTGTACTGAGCTTTATATAAAGTTGGGAAATTTTTATAAAATTTTTGATAAAATTGATTCCAAAAAAACCATATACCCCAACCCCAAAATTTTACCAACGAATTGCCACATATACAGGACTCTCTGGGCCAAACTTATCAAAATCTGTTTATCTAGTCAAAAGTTTCAAACACGCCAACACATACTTACGTACGTACTTAAAAATGATAAGCATGCACGAATGTACTGAGCTTAATATAAAGTGGGGTTATGTTTGAAAAAGTTTGCGAAATTTGTCTCCTAAAATCCCCCTACCCATGTGAGATATTGACTCAAAAATTTCACCAACAAATTTACCCATAAACCCGAGTTTCTATGCCAAATTTGATCAAACTCGGTTAATTCATTCAAAAGTTATTAACTTTTAAACATGCCAAAACACGTCATGTTACCAAAACACGTACTTACGTGCGTATGAACATTACACCCTCCTTTTTTTGTTTGTGGAATAGAAATACAAGAAAACCCATATTCTATTTTTTGCTTGCTTTCCATATTTTACTTCTTGTAATTTAACTCTAGTACTATGATGCCGGGTAAGTAAACAATTTGAATCCTACGAGAATAAATTTGTTATAATTCTATTAGACAAAGAAAAACAGCAAGGAAATTGAGTCGTAAGAATGCAACGGATAATTTTTCAAAGTTAAATATCACACATACAAATGATTTTATTGTGTTTTTCTTTCTTTTTTTTCCACCCCAACGTCGGGCCGGATCTACAACAAATCAAAGCACAGCCCAGGGAGTTTCTACTCAAACGGGCCTCCCCGTCCGCCGTCAATAAGTCTAGTCGGACAGGGCAGCCCGCCTGTTAGATCTTTTAATTGCCTGCCTCTAACCCTAAGGGTGGGGTATACAAGCCCAACTATGTCGTTCCTGGACCCCCGCTTCAGAAGCCGGGACTCAGGCTTGACGCCAACGCCTCTAGTGAGAGCACCATGTAGGACACTCACTCTGGGTCTTGTCTTTTTCGCGAATGAATGAGGGAGTCCCAGTGCCTCATCACTGCCGATTTTATTGTTTTTTTAATTTTTTTTTTTTTTTTTTTTTTTTTTTTTTTATATCTGTAGTTTCCCCACTCCCCGGACCTGGACATACAATGAAGCATAAACTCAGCTCCAAGGGGTGCCTTCGCCACAAACTACTTCGGAAGGACGCAGGCCCGCCCAGGCTGCCGGTACTCGGTCTATTTGCATGTCATGCCTTAAATGAGGAGTTCGCAAAAGGGAACTCCCCACCGGGACTCCGGTTTTGACGCCTTGTCTTTGGTGGGGAACTCCCAAAGGGATCTCCCACCGGGACTACGGTCTTACATTCCTCCCAATGACATCTCAAAGGAGTCCCCACTCGATCATTAAAGGTGGAAGACAGAAGCCTTCCACCCCTCACGGGTGGAGCTGTCCCTCAAAAACACCATAATGTTACTGTATTTTATTTTGTTTGGCTAAATTAAAATCTACTGATTTGTAAAACAAACCATTAAATTGTTCAAATTAAGGTAGCTCTACTGAAATTTAACTGTTCCGTATGTAAAACTTGATAAATGTTCATTATAGAATAATTTTTAGATAGTAATAGTTAATAAAGATTATATAAATAAACATAGGATATATGAATTGTTTACATCAAAAATTAATTTAAATGTCAGGAAAATATTTTTGAAAGTATATGTTTGGAGTGTCGCTTTATATGGAAGTGAAACTTGGACGATCGGAGTATCTGAGAAGAAAAGATTAGAAGCTTTTGAAATGCGGTGCTATAGGCGAATGTTAAAAATCAGATGGGTGGATAAAGTGACAAACGAAGAGTTATTGCGGCAAATAGATGAAGAAAGAAGCATTTGGAAAAATATAGTTAAAAGAAGAGACAGACTTATAGGCCACATACTAAGGCATCCTGGAATAGTCCCATTACTATTGGAAGGACAGGTAGAAGGGAAAAATTGTGTAGGCAGGCCACGTTTGGAATATGTAAAACAAATTGTTAGGGATGTAGGATTTAGAGGGTATACTGATATGAAACGACTAGCACTAGATAGGGAATCTTGGAGAGCTGCATCAAACCAGTCAAATGACTGAAGACAAAAAAAAATAATAATAAAATATGAATTAGGGCATTTCTAGTTTGACTTATATAATCATACAATATTATACAAAAATTATCGTTCTATTTCCAGTAAAAAGAATATATATGCTGGTAAGAAATATTTATTTATATTTTTATATTATCATCCCACTTTCAGAAGTTTAGAGTACATTACTGGTTGTTATATATTTATCTTTAGAAAGTTTTTTTTTAATAAGTTTCATTTTATTTTATAGTTTAGCCTGTAAAATTTTGAAGCAGTATACTTAAATTGAGCTTACAAGATAGCTGATGCAGAAAATAAACGGATTTGCGTTGAGGTATAAACTCTAAACTTTCTCCTCAACAAATTAATTTATCAATCCCCAAAGCAAATTTCCATTGCCCATTTCCGTTAATTCATTTTGTATTAAGATGGAAAGTGTTAATTTTATTTACTATGTCTCGTTTAGAAATATATATAAGAAAAAGTTCATCGTAAAATAAAAGATTATAATTTTAACTAGCATGTTTTAAGGTATATTGTTTATTATATATCTTATCTCTGAAAATTATGAATCTTTGATGTGTAAATTTAATAAAAATAAATAAAAACATTCAGTAATATTTAGTTGTATTTAATGCTAGAAATTCATATGTTGCATTTTTTATTTAATTTATTATTTTCTTAATGTGTACGTTGCGGTCTGTTAAAATATTACATAACTACCAACCCCCTCCACACGGGCCAATAAAATGAGGATGATATGTATAAAATTTAAATAATATGTAGTCTTTTAAAGGTTCAGGCTGACTATTCCTCTGACATGTGGTTAATTGAATCACATCCACTGAAGTAAATCATCTAATATTTAAATCCGTATAAAAGCAATTAAGTTTCATGATAATAAAAAAATTTTCATAAAAAAATTTACAAGGATCCTAATACTACAAAAAATACTATTACTGTTGCTATTACAACATTTGAACTTATAAACATATCTTACATAAATTTTGATCATTAGATCAAGTTATCGAAAACAATAACAATAATAGAAAAATCCCTTTCGGCACGCCAGAATCGGAGGTAGATTTCACCGGTCTATGTAGGGGATAAAAAATATTTCCACCTTAGAGTTAAGAAAAACTTCAAATTTACTTAATACGTCAGTGGTTGCATACGAAAACCGTTTCACATGATTAGCATACGACAAGCTCCATTTTTTTACAATTTCAGCCAACGTTTGGTCATGCCTTGTGGTAAGGCTTGGTCATATCAAAAATTGGTTTAGAAAACGTTTTACGTAATGTATAGAGGGCTAACGACCACTTTAAACCGATTTGACACTATGCTATTAAGGGATTTTTTTTGTTGAAAAAGCCCTTTTTTGATGAAGCCGAAGGTTGGTTATATCAAAAATCTTTACTTAAAAGATTTTAGGCTCTTATCCAAATAATAGTAGGAAAATTAAACGAATTTAATATTTTACTTAATAAGAAAGTTATAGCGATATTTTTTTTTCGAAAAAGACCCCCCATTTCCACCACGATAGTCCGATTTTGGCCGTTAATGAACTCGACCGAGATTTTGGAACGAATTAATTTTAAGGAACAATTTGAAAGTGATTGGTGTAAAATTACGGCAGTTATCGTGCTACAAGAAATATATATATATATATATATATATATATATATATATATATACATATATATAAACCTTTGAGCTGACGGTAGTTTTGGGATCAGAGGGATGTGAAACGCGAAGATATGTCGAAATTTTCCGGAAATCGAATCATGATACCCATTGGAATAGGTATATGTGGATAGGTATTATGCAATATGTGCGAATAGAGTCCTAAGATTTGTGCTGTTTTTTATGTTTGAAGTACGTATGAGCACATACAGTAATATTTTAAGATCTATCATCTTTTAAAGCTGCCTATAACCTTGTATGCGGTATTGGAAATTGGAGGCGTGAAACCTTCGAAAGATCGCTCAAACGCGTGCGCTAGTGCAGCTGTAAAGTATAAATTTATGAAGGCTAAAAAGTATTAAATAAAAAAATAAAACTTTTAGAAAGCACTCTTATATTAAATGCACTTAAAAGTAGAAAATAAAAAATATATAAAAAAAATTTAAGACACCTCTTTTAAATTAAATGCAGGAAAAGATAAAACAATATTTTAGGATGGTATCTCAAAACGAATTTGACAACAAGCTTTGGTGGTGATATGTAAAATTATGTTGTCATAGCTTCAAATTAAAAAAAATGATGTTTTGGCCAATTTTTTAATTTGTGTGATGAATGGCCTAAAGAGTAAGAAGGAGCTCATGTCAAAGTACAAATCTTTGCTCCCCTCTCTTTAGTCCATTCATCACGCATTTAAAAATAATGGAAAAAATATCGAATTTTTAATTTGAATCTATTACTTTCATATAATCTTATATATCATCATCAAAGCTTGTTATCAAATCCATTCTGAGATACCGTCCTAAAATAATTTTTTACCTTTTAGTGCGTTTAATTTATGAGTAGTGTTTTAACATTTTTTTACATATTTTTATCGCAAGCGGTTTTCTGGAGAATTGTGCTAAGTTCAAAAAATGGGAGTAGAAAAAATCGAATCTTTAGGTTTAACTTAAATTATTTCTGTTAAATGCCAATACCTCCTCTATGAATCATGAGACCTTGCCGTTGGTGAGGGGGCTTGAGTGCTCAGGGATACAGAGTAGCTGGACCGAAGGTGCAACCATATCGGAGAGGTATCTGTTGAGAGCCAGACTAAGGAATGATTCCTGAAAGAGGGCAGCAGCTCTTTCAGTAGTTGTTAGGGGCGTGAGTCAGGACGACTTAAACGGCCGTATCAACATCACTCAGTCCTCTGAGTACTGCGCAGCTGAAAGCAATGGAAAACTACAGCTGTTTTTTTTTTCCAAGAAAATGTGGCTCTGCATTTTCAAAAGCAATAATGGAGGCGCCTTCCTTGGTAAAATATTCCGGAGGTAAAATAGTCCCCCGTTCGGATCTCCGGGTGGGGACTACTAAGGAAGGGGTCACCAGAAAAGTAAAAAATAACATTCTACGAGTCGGAGCGTGGAATGTTAGAAGCTTAAAAAAGGTTGGTAGGCTAGAGAATTTAAAAAGTGAAATGGATAGGGTAAACGTGGATATAGTAGGAATTAGTGAGGTTCGGTGGGAAGAGGAAGGCGACTTTTGGTCGGGTGACTTTAGAGTAATTAACTCAGCGTCAAATAATGGCCAGGCAGGAGTAGGTTTCGTGATGAACAAGAAAATAGGGAGGAGAGTGGAGTATTTCAAGACGCATAGCGATAGAGTCATTGTAATAAGGATAAATTCAAAACCTAAACCGACAACGATTGTTAACGTCTATATGCCTACAAGTGCCCATGATGATGATGAGGTAGAATGTGTATACGAAGAGATTGATGAAGCAATTAAACACGTAAAAGGAGATGAAAATTTAATAATAGTTGGAGATTGGAATGCAAGCATTGGAAAAGGCAAGGAAGGAAATATAGTGGGTGAATACGGGCTGGGCAAAAGGAATGAAAGAGGGGACCGACTTATAGAGTTTTGCACGAAGTATAATTTAGTAATTGCCAACACCCAATTTAAAAATCATAATAGAAGAATATACACTTGGAAAAAGCCAGGCGATACTGCAAGGTATCAGATAGATTATATCATGGTTAAGCAAAGATTTAGAAATCAACTCGTGGACTGCAAAACTTACCCTGGAGCAGACATTGATAGCGACCATAATTTGGTGATAATGAAATGTAGATTGGGGTTTAAAAACCTGAAGAAAAGGTGTCAGATGAATCGGTGGAATTTAGAGAAGCTTGAGGAAGAGGAGGTAAAGAAGATTTTTGAGGAGGACATCGCTAGAGGTCTGAGTAAAAAAGATAAGATAGAAAATGTAGAAGAAGAATGGGAGAATGTTAAAAAGGAAATTCTTAAATCAGCAGAAGCGAACTTAGGCGGAATAAAGAGAACTGGTAGAAAACCTTGGGTTTCAGACGATATATTGCAGCTGATGGATGAACGTAGAAAATATAAGAATGCTAGTGATGAAGAAAGTAAAAGGAACTATCGGCAATTAAGAAATGCTATAAACAGGAAGTGCAAACTGGCGAAAGAAGAGTGGATTAAAGAAAAGTGTTCAGAAGTGGAAAGAGAAATGAACATTGGTAAAATAGACGGAGCATACAGGAAAGTTAAGGAAAATTTTGGGGTACATAAATTAAAATCTAATAATGTGTTAAACAAAGATGGTACACCTATATATAATACGAAAGGTAAAGTCGATAGATGGGTGGAATATATTGAAGAGTTATACGGAGGAAATGAATTAGAAAATGGTTTTATAGAGGAAGAAGAGGAAGTTGAGGAGGATGAAATGGGAGAAACAATACTGAGATCTGAATTTAAGAGAGCATTAAAAGATTTAAATGGCAGAAAGGCTCCTGGAATAGACGGAATACCTGTAGAATTACTGCGCAGTGCAGGGGAGGAGGCGATTGATAGATTATACAAACTGGTGTGTAATATTTATGAAAAAGGGGAATTTCCGTCAGACTTCAAAAAAAGTGTTATAGTAATGATACCAAAGAAATCAGGGGCAGATAAATGTGAAGAATACAGAACAATTAGTTTAACTAGTCATGCATCAAAAATCTTAACTAGAATTCTATACAGAAGAATTGAGAGGAGAGTGGAGGAAGTGTTAGGAGAAGACCAATTTGGTTTCAGGAAAAGTATAGGGACAAGGGAAGCAATTTTAGGCCTCAGATTAATAGTAGAAGGAAGATTAAAGAAAAACAAACCAACATACTTGGCGTTTATAGACCTAGAACAGGCATTCGATAACGTAGACTGGAAAAAAATTTTCAGCATTTTAAAAAAATTAGGGTTCAAATACAGAGATAGAAGAACAATTGCTAACATGTACAGGAACCAAACAGCAACAGTAGCAATTGAAGAACATAAGAAAGAAGCCATAATAAGAAAGGGAGTCCGACAAGGATGTTCTCTATCTCCGTTACTTTTCAATCTTTACATGGAACTAGCAGTTAATGATGTTAAAGAACAATTTAGATTCGGAGTAACAGTACAAGGTGAAAAGATAAAGATGCTACGATTTGCTGATGATATAGTAATTCTAGCCGAGAATAAAAAGGATTTAGAAGAAACAATGAACGGCATAGATGAAGTCCTACGCAAGAACTATCGCATGAAAATAAACAAGAACAAAACAAAAGTAATGAAATGTAGTAGAAATAACAAAGATGGACCACTGAATGTGAAAATAGGAGGAGAAAAGATTATGGAGGTAGAAGAATTTTGTTATTTGGGAAGTAGAATTACTAAAGATGGACGAAGCAGGAGCGATATAAAATGCCTTATAGCACAAGCGAAACGAGCCTTCAGTAAGAAATATAATTCGTTTACATCAAAAATTAATTTAAATGTCAGGAAAAGATTTTTGAAAGTGTATGTTTGGAGTGTCGCTTTATATGGAAGTGAAACTTGGACAATCGGAGTATCTGAGAAGAAAAGGTTAGAAGCTTTTGAAATTTGGTGCTATAGGAGAATGTTAAAAATCAGATGGGTGGATAAAGTGACAAATGAGGAGGTATTGCGGCAAATATATGAAGAAAGAAGCATTTGGAAAAATATAGTTAAAAGAAGAGACAGACTTATAGGCCACATACTAAGGCATCCTGGAATAGTCGCTTTAATTTTGGAAGGACAGGTAGAAGGGAAAAATTGTGTAGGCAGGCCACGTTTGGAATATGTAAAACAAATTGTTGGGGATGTAGGATGTAGAGGGTATACTGAAATGAAACGACTAGCACTAGATAGGGAATCTTGGAGAGCTGCATCAAACCAGTCAAATGACTGAAGACAAAAAAAAAAAAAAAAAAAATGCCAATAAAGAATAATGACTTTTAACAGAATTTTATTCTTGAAACATTTGTAGTAAGAAAAATCAATAGAAAATAGATAAACGTTTCAGAAATTTGATTTTAAATTCAGAATAAAATAGACAAAAATTTGTGTATAGATTTCAAAACATATAATACAGAATAAAGAATTATATTTATAAAGTTTATATCAGTTTTTGAGGTTAAATAAATGTAGTAAACTTGTTCTTTAATTTGAGTTAAAAGTATTTTAGTTTGATTACATTTTACTTTGAAGCTGAAATCACGGCTACATATTTCGTCGGCCGTGCATTAAAAATAAATCGTTCTGTTTATAGAAACATTTTTACTTATATTAAAATTCCAGATATCTACCGAAATATTGAAGTAAAATTTTGATACTTTATTTGGTTAAATGAGTGGAAATGTAGAAAAGGATTTGATTACAACAATTTTTAACAGAAGTCTCTCTTTAATCAAATTAATTTAATCATGATAGTGATTACATTTTATTGAAAAGGTTATTAGATAAACAATATCAAAATTACGGTAAATTTTTTGTTGTTTTAAATACAACATTAGTAAAAGTTATCCAAATTTCTGGATATGACTTAAACTTATTTAAGTCAGCCTGATTTCTTTCTTGTTGAATTGTAGAACTGTTTACTTGTAGAATTCTAAAATACGTTGAATTTTGCTGCAATCATGGTCCTAAAACCTGTTGGTAACCAACGTCCGTGGTCGGCATGCTGATTTGCAGCCACAAGACGCCTTAGACTATCGTCATAATATATATACACACTGTAAGTGTTACATTTGTAGTATAGTATTTAGTTTTATTGTTATTTGGTACATGCATATATAAAATTAAATTATTAATATTTTAATTGTATATTAGTCCTTAAATGTTTTAATTACCTAGTCTAGGAAGTCAAGTAAAGAATTTTAGGTCAACATTTCTAGTTAATAAATCAGAAAATATATTTTTAAATTACGTTCAAAATGAGAAAAGATTGACGATTTCATGAAATATCAGCTATAACAAGCAACAATTTCTTAATTTAAAATTTATTTTGTCTTGTTTTTTTTACAATTAATGAAAAAAATAACAAAAGAAAAACCTTTAAAGTTAATTAAAATGAAATGAGAATTAAATATTCACTAAGTGATCAATCTATTTTATTAAAATTTTAATTATAATATTTTTTATATGTATAATATTTTTAGTTACATTTTCCTATATATATATATATATATATATCTCAATATATTTATGTGTGTGTGTTTTAGTGCGCGCTTACGTTTTTAATCATCCATCGTTTACGTTTGTATGTGACGCTTTACGACTTGCATGAAATACTGAACGAATTCCTGTAGATGGTAAGTACTGATGGAAACTAGTAAGAACTCGGTGTAGTGTATGTAGCTACTGGTTAGAGTTACAACATAAAGAGCTTCTTTATGAGAAAGAGAGAGAAAAAAGAGAGAGAGGATTGAAAGAGATACCCTGGTGAATCACCAATGGAAGATGATAGTCATGAGAAGGGTACAGTAGACGTAAGAGAGAGGGTTTGAACTCGACTCCCAACCCTCTAAGAGAATGACAGGGGATATGGATAGTGTAAGAAAGGGAGTAGAGAGGAAAAAAGAAGATCTGGGGGAGAAAGAGGATGCTGGAACGGCGAGACGAGGGATTCGCAGGCAATGGCGTGTAAAATAGTGAACCCCGTCTTCCCTTCTAAGCCCTCTTCATCCGCTCGTCCTGTCCTTTATACCTCATCCTTTTCCAACAGCAGCATCACCACGGTTGACATCTAACAGTCTTTCCTCTTCTAACCATGTCCTATCGTTGTTTCTGTCAGTCTGTCTCTCTCTATTCTGCTCTTATTCCGCGTCGCTTCTGCTCTACTCTACGTTTATGTGTATATGTGTGCGCGCTATGTACTGAAGAGAAGTTAATCTTCACATATTGCGGCTGTCCAAGTGGGTAGACTGTCTATCCTGTCTAATGCCACTTTATTGAACCCCCTCCCATTCCTCTCCCCCCAAACTCCTTTTCCATATTCGAACCAGCTCCTGTACAAAACAAACCATAATATTCGTACTTAATATTTCCCTGTTGATTTTGATTAAATACATTTTATACGAGTATATGTAATAAAATATGTTCATACGGAATATTCAAGATATTAATTAATTTCTAATATATTGAAATATGTTGAAACGATAGAAAAATTATGGTATGCAACATCATACTTTGCGAAGATAAAAGATTATGTAATATTGATAACTATAATCAGCTAACCGATTGGGTATGATCTCACAAACCACAATAGAGACGTTATTTTATCCATCTTTAATTTCAACAAAATTTTCATTTCTCTTCATTATATGTTTATAATGAAAAGAAATGTTATATGTCTTATATGTTTTTGGTTTTTTCAATACTTAGTATTTTCAATTATTTTTGTCCCAACGGAACTTTTTTTTATTTGATTTAATTAAAAAAATAGTTCAAAACATTTAATATTTAATGATTTATTTCCCATTTAAATTTCTGATATCAAATTTTTATTCTACGATGAACATAGTTCTTAATAATTTTAATATTTTAAAATATATTTTAAATTAAATCATATTAAAAAAAATCTGTTGAACCCAACCCTTACTGAAAAGTAGTAAATATTGAAGAAAAATGAAGTGGGAAAAATAATATTATTCCGTTGTCAGGATTCAATTACATGTTTTTGCTGAATTAATTCATCACAGAAGCTTTAAAAAACTTATACTTGGGAATATGGAAATGGAATTTTTTAGCGTATGAAAAATGCCATGCCCTGACCGGTATTCAAATCCGGGACCCCCAGACGAAAGGTTGAAATACTACAACTCCGCCGCAGATATCATAAATTTAACTCGGAGAATTGTTTATTTATTAATAAGTAAAGAATGTATATATATATATGTGTAAGACATACACAATTTTTTTTTTGACAATAAAAGTTCATAAAGAAAATCTCTTAGCAATCTATTAAAAATGTTAAAGGTTAGGTGACAGGATTAATTAGGTTTTTTGAAGTATACGAGTATTTTTTATAATCGGAAAAACTAACTTAGATTAATTTAGAAACTAAAATTAAAAAAAAAAATATTATGTTTTGCCTGTTTAGATTGCTATTCAATATTTAAATTAGAATTTCGTATATATATATATATATATTCTGTTTTTAAATAAACAGTAAATTTTGGTAGGCTTTAGTTTTAGGAGTTTATTCCTTATTTTATAAAATTATTTTTGTGTAAACAATAACATTTCTTTCGATATTCTGTTTCTACGCACCCACATTTGGCAACAATTCAAAAAAGGAAATAACTAAATGTTTGCCTATCTCATCAGCAGTGATGGGTGGCAACGAATATTATTGGGTAACATTGCTGGTAAATTTATACAAAGAGAATAAGACATTTTTCGGGAATTCTGGAATTACAATTCAGTATTTCTTATAGAAAAATCTATAAAATTTAACCTAATTCAACTAGAAATAAGTCTAAACCAAATAAAATAAGCATTCCTTGATGCTTAAAATAAAGTCATTATTGTAAGGAAATATCATCTAAAAGTTTTGAGAAAATAATAGGTATAATTTTTAACTAAGATACTGAAAATTTTTTTAATTATTTTTGTTTTATTTCAAAAAACGAATATACAAAAAATGGTGTATGACATTTTCATAAGAGTTTATTTTATTAAGTTTGTTCAAAATTTATAATGAATGTTCGAATATTGAACATGGAACAAAATTAAGGTAGAACGACATACAAACAAGGTAAGGCTGTAATAGTTGTGTAGAAAGGAAAGGAAAACTTTGTTAAAGCAGCAAAATGATTTACGATAAAAAATATATTCCATTTCTAAAATGTTTCAAACTTTATTTTTCGGTGGACTAGTAAATATTTAAACATACTTTTAAGTATTTTTAGTTACTTAAAATAATACATTTTGTACCTAAATAATATTTTATTAAATCTTTACTAAAATGGGTATCATTGGATATATTTTCATCATTTCAAAGAAATTGCATTTTGAAGTTTTTAAGTTCTTCCTACAGAAATTAACTGAATATAAATTGAGACTTAAATAAAAAATAATTGTTTCTTAATTCTGACTTAAAATTATTTTCGGAGATCATCAGAGATTCTATTGTTTTTTTTTTTTTAAGTCTCAGTTTTGAAAAATATGAATAGTTTAGAAATGTATAGAAAGATTAGTTGAAAAAAAAAGAGAACAGAAATGGACTCACGAATTCTGTGGCTTAATTCATAACCTTGAATTGAAAGTAATTAAGTTTTAGTTTACACATTTTCTGTCAGATTGCAGCTGCATAATACTGCTGCACAGGCCAAGCTGTTATCAGCCCGGACATCGGTACCATAACGTCACCAAAACAGAAATTGGTTTTATTGATTCACAGAACCAAAATCAATGACTGGTGTACAAAGAAATATTACGAGAGTATATCGAAGAAACTCTTCGAGGTAAATAAGTGAAGGAGAACAGTTTTTGGAAACCGGAAGAGTTTTGAAAGGACACTCACCAGGTAGACCGAAAACACAGAAAGAATTCAACTGTCGTTCAAAGGTTCAAAATATTCTCAAAGGTTCAAAGTATTAATCGTCAAGTAAACAATACTAATACATTGTACACGATGTTATTTGCAAGTGATTCAAACGTGCTTGTAAACTTCAGCTACTCCATGAAATTAAACCTAACGATAAGCAAAAAAAGAGTTAAATTTTTAAAGATCACATTTTATTTACTGATGAAGCTATATTACATAATAATGCAGTCGCCATAATGATTGATTATGTGGCTGACAAAATCCACATGAATCGGTGGAATTCGTGCTACTGTCCAGAAGTGAAATTCTAGTGTGGAATCACGCATAATCAAATTTTTGGGCTACTATGCTCCTAACAGACTTGCGGGGATAATGCACTAGGATCTGGTAGTGATATGGTTTTCCGTAGATTGAAAATATGGAAGGCATAATTTTCCAACAGAATCGAGCCTTCCATATCTTGAAAAAATCGTGCGGTCTGCACCTCAGCGACAGGTTTTCACATGACCTTCCTATCGCTTGGTAACTCTCATCGCAAAATTCGATTTAATACCGATGGATTTTATTTTTTGCAGCTACGTAAAAGTCATTCTATATCAAGAAAGAATCCAGTAACTTGACCATCTGCGTCAAAGCATAACAGCAGCCATGGAAGCGATTCCATGGAAGAAGCAAGTCCTCTTTAACTTGTTTGAAGCATTTACCGATCTCTTGGTAAAAAATTCTGTCGTAAGCCTGCCTGAAATTATTCTTGTTCGTAGAATGCCAGTCTTCGAGTACGTATTGCTTCTGTGATTCTATCTAACTCCCGGTAAAGTTCCTCATTCTTCCTTAAATTCCAACCATTATTAGTTTTTCTGGGCTCTAGGATCTTCCTTATTATTTCTTCCAGCATTTTTTTTGCATTGTAAAATGTAATTTGAAAATGAAAGATACTATAAATTTCCATTATTTTTTATTTTTTTAATAATTTTCTTCAATTTCTTATCTTATATAATAAATATTATTTTAATTTTTTTAGTATATCTTTTGATATAATTATGAATACAAACTGTCTTATTATAATGTTAAAGTGAAAACTTTTTTTATTCTTACACCAAGGGAGTGGCATATTTCTGAAATGTTATAAATAACAACTGTATTTACTAGAGTTGAACACCTAAAAAGAGGTAAAAGCTGAACTTGACTAAAACATAACTATTTTTATAGTTTTGCATGTATAAATATTTACTAATATTGCTCCTAGTGTCTTGTTACAATTAGCTTGAAAGACTAGGAAAAACGTTCAATGACTTACGAGGAAGCTACGTTTCATCTAAGTATTTAACTTTTAAAAATACGTAATAAATTTGATATAATATCAAGAACAGCTCAACCGAAAGACTTTATGAAAAGTGGTTAACTATTCTGGATTGTTGTCCTTATTCACATAATTTGATTTTATGCACAAACTGGACGGTCAGTATTTGTATTAATCAACGTTGTAGCTAGCTTTTTTATAAGTTAAATTCAGTTTCATTTTTCCATTATTTTATTTATATTTTTTAATTTATTTATTGAAGCAACCAATAGATTAATATTAATTTAGTTCTACATACAAAACATTTTTTTTTATAAATATTACCTTGAGAAATATTCTGTAACATTCCTAATGGAGTTCTGTTTTGAAAATAGAGGCAGTTAATAATATTTAAATTTCTGTTTAATAGGTTAATCTATAAAATTAGTTGGTAGTACATAATTAATACTTTTTTTTGTAGTACGAGTATAAGTTAACGGTTTTTTTTTTTTACTTTTTTCATTACATACAGTGTCTAGCTCGAAACATTATTTTACACGAACATAAATTACAAACAAATGAAAATTGTTAGTCTACGTGTGTTCTTTATATCATAATAATAACTGAATCATGCAAGGTTTCTTTCTTTAAAGAAATCATAATGATAATGTAATATGAAATATTAAAACATTTTTTTCTTTTGATAATTTGTTCATTTCCTTGGTTGTCCTTTATTTATTCCAATCACTTAACTTATGTAAAATATATGTATTAAAATATTTATGTATGTAAAATGTATGTAAATTATGTAATATCAACTTATGTAAAATATGCAATTTAATTTATAGTAATATGTAAAATTTAATTTGCTTTATCAATTTAATAAGTTTATTTATTTACGAAGTATATATTTATATTATTTTCCTAATATGTACATTACAGACTGTTCAATTAGTGAATAATAAATAACTACTCTCGGTTCAACGAGACGAGGATGATATAAATGACATGTGAATCAAGTCTAATGTTTTACAGACTCAGGCCGACCATTCCTGAGATGTGAAGTTAAATAAACTATACTACCAATGTACACCGATATCCAATGTATAGTATTCAGATCCGTATAAAAGCAACAAACCTTTATTAGTATTTAACATACTCATTCATTCATACTCAGAACATTCAACTTCATAAATCACCCGTTAAACAGCTAATTTTCGACGATGAGGTAACTACTTGACCAGCCCGGTAGGCTACATATGTAATATATATAAAAAGAAATATATAAATAATATATTTAAAAATAATTATTAAATGTAAGATAAGTATAAACCTTCATATATAAGATTATAATAACGAAGTATTCTTAATTTTTATTTGTTACAGGTGAGTGTTGACAATGAATTGTTATTTTATTAACGAAACTCAAAAGAAACGCTGGTATGTTATATTTAATTTTATACATTTTAAATTTATTTCTTAAGTAAAATTTCTTCTCTTATACCTTAACAAACGTTAAAAAAAGATATAATTTATTATTTTATGAAAGTCAATAGCAAAATCCATGGAAGAATATCTATCTATCTTGGAAAACCGCAACCGAAAATGTTCTTTCCGAATATTTTATAAATGAGTAATAATATCAAAAGATGTTTTAAGTGAAAAATACAATTTAAAGATTCGTTAAAAAAAGAAAAAAACTATTACCAGTATTTTTCAAAATCAAACCCTACCCAATAATAGAGGGTTGAAGCATTACTACTATATACGGTTATGCAAAGAGGCAAGTAGATCGGCATACTGTAAATATTGTTTCTAATAATTTAATTTACAAACATAGCATACTACCTAAGAGGAAAAATATGAAATATTTTTTCGTACTGAATTATACCTTTCCTAACATTATGGCGTAGCAATTACTGATCTTGAAATAATTTCTTTCTCAGATAATTTCTCTAACTAGTACAATTCTACAATTTTCCATTCGTCCTATACCATCTGTTAGAATTGAAAAAACATCATAATAATTATCAAAACTACTAGAAAAATATACTGCGTTTTCGTAAAAATTTGTCTTATGTTGAACACGTAAAGATTTTTTGATATTTGTCATGTTTATAATTTAATTTCATAAATTATTTGCTTACTTTATGTCCCCAACTTAGTAGAAAAATTGTATATTATCCATTTTTTCGGCAACATAAATTTTATCTATACCCATTCTTAAGATTACTACGCGTGTAAAATGCTGTTGTCATACAAAAATAATTAATTCGAATTGCTTTCTATGAGAGTAATTTTCTTCAGTACACAAATAGTCATCGAAGTTAAGATACAGAAATATTAAGTTTTAACTCACCTGTTGTTTGATAAATTTGTTTAATGAGGTAGAAAAATAATAAATTATCTTTGGTGTAAAAATTAACGAGAAAAACTCCAGTCTAGTTTGGCTGAAATCTAATATAAGACTAAATTTTATTCTTAAAATTTTCTACCCAGTTTTCAAGTGTAGTTGAGTTTTATACATGTATATATTTAATTATTATGTGTGTGCATGCGCGTGAGTTATAGCAATTATTTTACAATATTTGCTACTAATAATGAGTAAAGATTAATAAAAATAGTGATTAAACAGGAATGAGTATTTAAGAATTATTTATAACTTACAATTTTTTTTTGTCTCTTGTAATGATATATAAATTTTTAAGATAAGGATATGCATTTGCTAGAGATTAGATTATATTTTCTAAGCGTCTGTGCCCCTTAAAAAATGAAAGAGAAGAATAATACGTGTTTTTACAGGTTTGCAATAAAATAACATTTTTAAGTGAATGTTCTCATGACAAAAGGATTTTTATTTACATTTTATAAAAAAATAAATTTGTGTTATCTTATATCCTTGATAACGCTTAAATAACAAAAAAAAAAATCGTTATTTTCACCATTCTCCGATTATATTCTACATTTGTAAAGATAATAGAAAATTTGTATTGAATCAATAAACAAAAAAAAAAAATTATAAAATTTGTATTTATTGTAGTTGTTTATATGACTACGTGATTGGGGAGAAATTCCACAAGTTTAAGAGAGAAATGTGGTTGAAATTTAAGAGAAACCAACATTATTTGAACGAAATATTCCTTTTTACAGTTGTTGTAGAAGCATATTTTTGTGGTTTCTTCCTTTACGTAATGATGACGGTAGAGTGAAATCGTCACTTTTGCTCGGGAGTGCGAGAGTCCCCGTGCTTCATCGCTACCGCCCACTCGTGCAAGCACGTGCGAACGGCAGCTCCACAGAGGGCTGTCTCAACCCCGAGCCTCCCAATTTTGGTTGATAAAAAAATCACAAAATTAGTTTATTAGTAAGGTTAGCTTTAAAAATATTTGTAATAATCTGGAAATAGTGATAAACTTAATCAAAATTTACTCAGAAACTTCAGTGTTAAAAAAAAAACGATAATAGCCTTTAAGTAAACTTTTATAATTTTAATAGATCTTAGCTTCCTTAAACTTTATTTATTAAAACACCACTGGTGAAGATCCCATCAAATGATTATCATCTGCTTTAAATTTTCTTCATTGATGAATGTATCTTTCTGATTGGTTAAAGGTTCATGAAATATTTTCATTCTTGAAATAAATAACCAAATTAAAAGAGGTGTGCTTTAAGTAGTGGGGGGGGGGCGTTGAGTTGGATGATTAATTAGTTTAAATTACGTGTTATAAATATGTTTTTTTATAATTTTTATGACGTAATGAAATTTTTAGAAATAATAATTAAAAATAGGGAATTTTTTCTAACTATGAAAGGCTATAGTATTTGATTAATTAACGAAATAATTATTAAATCATTCAATACGTTTTAGCAGTCTATATGAAATAATGTCAAATATTTAAATTTATTATGAAACTTTGGACATTTGATAAGTGAATGCTCGAAATTTGATGCATTCATCGGTTGATGTGCGTGCGTGATTTACGTTGACTATATTAACGATGAACGGAATAGATGTGATGCGGTTATGATGGTATGAGTAGGAAGGAACGGTTGACGTTTTGAGTTTTGTTTTGGAAGTTACGCGATAAAAAAAAAAAAATGATTGATGAAAGTGGACCATTTAATCAGATCCGAGTAATTGCATTGAGGTGGGCTTAATATGGACGTCATTCAACATTCCAGTCAGACGTTGATGCTGGCGCCATCTGCATACTGATAGGCTTAACAACTGACAAGCCTTTCAAACCTCCACCATACCGCATTCAGTTACTATCTTCTGCACTGTTATTCAGAATAGTAATGTAGTTTTGCATAAAGTTATGGTAACTGTTTACTATCTTTATCATTCAATATATTTTATCCAATATTAAAACTGACATTTCAGAGTAGCATATGGTACGATAAAACCGGTTTTTCAAATTTTTAAAATCTGATAATTTTTATTTTTTAAATTTATATTATATATTATTTTACTTACCATTTTTAAAAGCATGGTACTTTTGGTATACATTGTTATTCAAGGTAGTAAGAATAATGAAGGGTTTTTCTTAGCAATTTAATAGAGTTAAAGTTTTACGCTTTCCAAGTAATACAGTTAAAAAATACTTTACTTATTTCATCCCATCTTCTTATTCATTTCCAAAGTTATAAAATTTCAAAAAAATGTTCCTTATTGCGCTAAGTTACATCGTCCTTAAAGTTGTATGATATGTAGTTTCTAAAATCACCAAAAATTATAATATTTTGCGCTATTTAATATTCAGAATAAAAAATAAATATTTATTAAACTCTTTATACTTATTTTACGGGTTGGAAAATAAGCATAAACCCACCTCATCCGGATAATCCCTAATTATTAAAAGAAATAATTAAAAATACATCACTACAAATATGTGATTCAAAAGAAAATTTAGTACGATTATTTTCAATCCCCTTCTTTATAATAGTAAAACATAATGTAATAATAATAATATTTAGAAGAAGAAGAAGACATTAAAATGGAGCTAGGAATAAGTAAGTGAAATATAAACGCCATTGTGAAGGGAAAGTTCCACCAGGCACAGAATTAGATTAAAATTAATTTTAAAATCGGAATTTAACTGGGGAAATAAAGTGAAGGCAGTGAATACACATGCAGTACCAGTACTCACGTATGCGTTACGTATAATAAAATACAGTGAAGCAGAGTTAGACGAGTTGAACAGACTCACTAGAAAAATATTCTACCAAGTAAAGTACCACCACATCCACTCGTGAAAAGAAAGATTCACGCTCCTGAGAAAAGAAGGTGGAAGATAAGTACTCCATATTAAAAATCTATGCTACGGCCAGAACGAAAACTTAAGGGATTACTTCCATAGCAGGCAACACCCCTTCTATCAAGCCATCGTAGCGGCAGACCAAAACTGTACGCCATTAAACCTAGCCAACAGTACTAACAACATAAAACAAAAGAAACAGAGCAATGCGGATAAAATTCTAGATTGGGGAAGAAAAGAGCTTCATGGGAGATATAGGCACCGTCTAGAGCAGGAAGGAGTCAACAAAGCAGCTTCACGGAGAGGTTTATGTGTAGCATACAGGATCAAGTAGTAGCAACAAAAAATTTTAAGGGAGTTATTCTTAAAGAAAATATCAACAACAAATGTAGGTTATGTATGCAATACAATGAAACAATAGACCATATAATCACTTGCTGTCCGATTCTAGCTCCGACGTAGTACACAAGGAAGCATAACAACGTGGCAACTTTGCACAACAGACTTGAAAAACTGAAGTGGAAGACCCACGCAATGCAAAGGAGCGTAGTAATTGACACCTGCCATGTTGCCCGGTAGGCAATTAGTCAACAATAGTAAGCCTATCTCGTTGGTATAAATTATTATGAGTATGGTTGGAGGGATTTTACAACATTTATATAAATAAAAATTAGAAAATTTGACTAATCTTCACATTAAATAAAAGGAGAAAATTAAAAATATATATACATACATACATACACAATTTAAATAAACAAAAATTATATATCATTATAACTTTCTTTAGTTGTTTCTGATTTATATTAATTATATTTGCTGAATTTACTAATATAAATTGAAAAAAAATTATTCAAATTAAAATTGTTTAATTAAAAACTATACAATTATTTGTTTAATCCATTGATTTGGAGGCATAAAAACATTAAATAAAGTTTCTTTAATGTGTTACATATTTTCTTTTCGAAAGTTCTAAAGTAACATAAATTCCCCATATACGGCACGAAAATTAATTTCATAATCTCCTTATGGCAAGTATAAGATAAAAATTAGACGAGAATAGATATTAGTCGCAGAATCGTTTAAAGAGAGGGATTAGATTGACCGGCCATATATTTAGAAAGCTAGGTAGGATATTAGATAATTATGTCGTAAGGGGATATGTAAAAGATAAAGACTTTAAAGAAGACAAAGGACTGGAATATGAAATTGAGGATATGTTTATAGTTATTATATGTCAATTCAAAGATTAATGTTAAACATACAGGAATGTAGAAAATCAAAATTCTAATGAATAATAATTGAAAAAATATTATTATCCTGTTATTTTTAATATTGTTGCAGGTAGAATAATTCATTTGCTGATACCGTTTAGCAATATAAACTTTATCGGAAAATTATTTCCAATAAATATTTCAACGTTATTTTTCATAATTCTTAATGGACGATATTGGACGGTCTATGCCACTTATACAGCCAAAATGTGTGAATATCAAAAGCGAATTTTATATATTGCCAACTAAAAACAAAGTCTTACTTTTTACGTTTCATGATACTTAATTTTATAATTGTTTTAGGTACTCAGAAGAAAATGATTCATAAGAATCTATGTATGTTAACGCCCTTTTTAACTGATAAAGAAAATTCTTAGAAAATGGGAAAAAATCAAGTTTTTTTGACGTAGAATATAACTAGAAGAAATGTTGTAGTATATAAAATATTAAATGCGTTCAAAAGTATCGCAAACGCCTACAGGAGAGTAAGAATGATCATGGTAAATCAAAAAAGGATAAAATGACCAATGCCGAACGTTACAAGTTTTACCGACAACGTCTGAAAGATAAGGTGTTATTAGTTATGCGTCACTCAATTTTGATTTTTTTTCTCTCTTTTTACTTGTTAATGATATCTCCATTATAAGCTTGAAGATGGATATGGAAATGGAATTTTGTGGCACAGATTATCCTCGACGCATAAATTAATTTAAATGCACTGGACTTTATGTAAAAACACTTTAATTTAGATCACATGTTGACTAGATTATTATTATTATTTTTTTTTTTTTGAATTTTTGCTGGGCGAAAAACGCTCCGGCGTTATTGTCACCCAAACACGAAATATAAAAACAAAATCAATTTCTTTGAGCGAAAAATATTTTCTTGTTACCATCACCTGGAAAAAAAATGGAATATTAAAATAAACTCTAATAAGACAACAACGAAATTAAAATAAAATTAAAACGTAAAGTTGAAATCTGAAAACAAAATTAAAAATCAAATTTTAAATATAAAAATATTAATTTCTAAATTTTAAATCAATTAAAAAAGTAAAAAAACCTTGAAAACTAAAAATTAAATGAAACTAAAAAACGTAATCAGAATAAAATTAAAATTTTAAAATTTTTTTGTAAACAATTTAATTAGAGATGTTTTCCTTACATCTACTCAAACTAAAATATTTTTTTTTTTTTTTTTATAACTACTCAGTCATTCCTGATCTGTAATACACAAATTTTATTAATTTACTTATATTAAAATTATGAAATTATTTTCATTCTAATTAAGCAATTAGGAATAATGTCAACATATTCCTAATTTTTACTTTCCCGGAAAATATAACTAAAATAGCTCTACATTAAAGGAGAAAGTATGGTGATCATGTCGAAAATTCGGGTTTTTTGCAAAATTTTACGTTTTATCGTCCATCTAGAACAAATATATATATATATATACACACACACACACGTATTTATCTACTTTCGTATATAGAGTTATCACAAAGTTCCCGGGACTTTCACAACCTATTCTATACTCGTGAAAATGAGGGAAAAAAGTTTATATAAATACGTCCTAAAATGCTTCGTTTGCGAGTTTCGGCTAGTGAAATCTTTCGCTCAGATTTCAGCTATACCGATGAAGTGAGGTCGAATTGACAGTTTCAGGACGTTAACTAAGGACCAGAATTTATGATTTCGTATAGATTTTGACCTGAAAAATCAAATAACATAGGTCACACAACCGTATTTTTCTAGTAGTTTTTGAGAAATCTGGGGTGAAACCAATAAATTGAGGTAAAAAACTTTGTTTTTTATGTTTGACATACAAGAACTTTGTTAAATGGGTCGTAAATACATGAAACCTTTAAACAAAACTTGTAAAAAATTTAATTTTAAACAAAATTGTTTAAGATAAGTTGAATAAAATAAAGAAAAGTTCGAAAAATTCGAATTTTGTTTAGAAACAGTCCATCACTACATTTTTCAGAAAAGTGGACTACTTATTTAATGTAAACAAAAACAATAAAGTTTTTTGGAATGTGAAAAAATTGTTAAAACAAAATTTACTGTTTGAAATAAAAAAACCCTGAAAATTACACAACGATTCTAAAATTAAAATAAATAAATAAAAATTACTTAGATAATATTTTTTTACTAATGACAGGAATAAAATAAATTATTTTTTTTAAAGTTGGCAATAAAATAACAACAGCTGATTAACAATGCGTAATTCAAATTATCTTATACCATTTTGTTCAGAAGTAACTTTTCTACAAGTTTTATTTAAAGGTTTAAGACTTTTATTTCCCATTTAACAAAGTTATTGTTCATCAAACATAAAAAAGGTTATGTACCCTAATTTATTGGTTTTCACCCTTGATTTCTCAAACACTACTGCAGATACGGTTCTGCAATCTATTTTATTCAATTTTTCAGGTCAAAAACAATCTGAAATCACTAATTCTGCTATAAATAATGTTCTAAAAATTTTAACACGATCTCATTTCACCGGGGTAGCTGAAATTTGAGCGAAATCTTACACTAGCCGTAGCTCTCAAACGAAGCATTTTAGGACATATGTTTATATGAACTTTTTTAATAATTTTTACTAGTAAAATATGTTATAAAAGTCCTGAAGGAACTCAGTGATAAATTGTAAATACACATGTATGCTACTGGCCTTATATTTCAGGATTAAACGAACCGATTTTCTTCGAGTTTTGCTAAAATATTACTACATATGGGAGATAAATCAAATTAATTCTTTTTTCAAAATGAATAGTGGGGATATGCGAAAAAAACAATTTTGGTTTTCTTCAAACCCATATTAGAGAAACAATTATTGAAGGAACTTCAAACATAAATAATTCAATAAATAAATAAATATATATATATATATATATATATATATAATTAATTAATAATATAAATAACTAAATAATTAATTCAGTTTTTTTCCAAAAAATCAATCCCCCACCTCTTAAAATTGAGATAATATCTTTTGTCTTCTTTTGCTGTATCTCCTTTCGATTTAAATATTATTGAAAAATTTTTTTAAGTTCATATGAAGAGCTATCAAGAATTGTCTACAAGTTTTTTTAACAATAGACCCCGGACCAAAATTTAGAACGGTTCTTTGAAAATCTTCTTTTTCTTTTTTTAGCTTTATTGAAGAAGGTGCTAGATGTAGAGAAAACTTAGGTGTGTAAAATTTGTTACGCTTAACCTACTTTTCTGTAAATATAATATTTCGAAAAAGTCTGGCTAATATCAGCAAAATAATTCTTAGTATTAACAATTTTTTTTTTAATAAGAAAGTCGTTTTGATACTTAAATTAATGTGATAGATATGGAGTGTTATGGAAGTTATATGTTACATACAAAATGAAACGTAGATAGCCTACTAATATAGAGATCATATTGTATTAATTTTGATCCCATAAACAACTATACCATGGTTACCGCTAGGTAAAAAAAAAAAATTACTTGTATAAAAGGGTAAATTATTATTTTATTTTTTCAGAATAAAGAATGCAAAGGGTCATATTATTATTATTATTATATTACTCTGCATTAATGTTAGTGTTTCTAGTTCTATTATTGCATTATTATTTTTTAAATGTATATATATATATATATATATATATATGCTTTACTGTTTTCTTTTTAATTCTAGAGGTAAAACAACAAGTTCTTGTTGCTACAGTAGCCTACCAGGTTTTTTCTTTTCCACAATACCACTACCCCCTTCTTTCTACATCACTATTACAACCCTTCACAGTACTTTTATCACTCACTCACTATGCAGTGTTATTCTTACCACTAGTACACTGTTTATTGTTACAGTTATTATTTTCTTGAATAATTCATTAGAAGATCGCATGCCTCAACGCATTTCTTCGGTATTCTCTTATTATTTAACACGACCTTTTACAATAAGATTCCGTTTCCTTATGGCCAATTCATTAAATAGTTTTTTTATTACTATCTCATTCATAATTTCCGTTATACTTTTATTTTTGTTTATTAAGCTATCACATTTTAATGGAGTATTATAATTTATTATTAAATTAATATTTTTTTTAATTTTAGGTTATTAGCCTCAGGCAACACCGGACACGATTTGTGTCAGTATGCGTAGCCCAAAACTTGTTTTTTAATACAAATATCATACAAACACAACACACACACACACACACACACATTATTTATGTAGAGTGTATCACGAAGTCCTCCCGGGACATACTATTCTTCTCGTTAAAATAATTGGAAAAGTGCATATAAACATATGTTTTAAAATGCTTTCTTTTGCGAATTATGGCTAGTGAATGATTTTGCTTGGATTTCAGCTACGCCTGTGATTTCGTACTGAAATTTTTAGAACGATAATTAAGGGGTAAAGTTAACGATTTCTTATAGTTTTTGACCTGAAAATCGAATTAAGTAGGCCCCAGAACCGTATCTGCAGTAATTCTGAAAATCTGGGATGAAAACTAATAAATTGGGTTTTATATGTTTGACGTACAGTAATTTTGTTAAATGGGTAATATACTCATACACATAAAATTTTAAACAAATTTATAGAGAATTTAATTCTGAACAGAATGGTGTAAGATAAGTTGATGAAACAAAGAAAAGTTAGAAAAATTTTAATTTAATTTAGAAACAGTAGACTAGACCAAAGTGCATTAAACGTAACAGTTTATAATGATCAAAATGTTCAATACTTTTCTTGGCATGCTTCTGTACTGTTTTTGATTTGCTCTTTTTCGTTCTATTATTTTCACAAGTAGAATAGGTTATGAAAGTTCAGGGAGAACTTCGTGGTACACTGTATATAATATGATTATGTAGCACACAAATATTTTAAGTATGTATTTTTTCATTGTTTAAGTATTGCATTTTACATTCCAACTTTTAATTTCTTTACATGTGTACAGAATAATTTACGAAGATAAATTTTTCGGACATGTTCTACTAGCCAGAATGTAGAAGCAAGTTCGTATAAAAGTAAGTTCGGAAACTCTTGATTAGCGAGGCTTAGAACAAACATTTTCCCCTCCTAATTTATGTGTCATCCGTTAAATTAAACTAGACTGAAATTATTAGAACCCAAATTATCTGGCAAATTTTTTACTTCGAAATTCTTATGTTTTATATATACATACAGTAATTTTTTTTTAACCATAATCTTTTCTTTACTTCAGATTTCTCAAAAACTTCTTAAAATACTGTTCCGGAACTTATTTTTTTCATTTGTTTCGGGTCAGACTTAATTTAAAACCATTAAATTTACGCCTAAATTTTGTTAAAAATAGAATATTACAGTCAGCTTAATTTTACCAAATTTGTAGAAATCTGAGTGAAATCTTTCGCCAGCCGACATTCGCTAACGAAGCGTTTTAAAAATAATTTCTATATGAACTTTCTTCTTTATTTTTACCAATAGAATATGTCCTTAAAGTTTGTTGTTACATTCTTTTTAAAGTCTGTTGTTACATTTCTTTCTCTTGTTGTCACATTTTTTTGGGGCAAGTTGCGTACGCTTTTTCTGCATAAAAGAACGAACTGCAGTTATTATTTTTAATTGTACTAAACCGATGCAGTTGCTATATTTCATTGCTTCTGATTCTATCGTGCTCATATTTAAACACTGATAACATCATTTTAAAGCCTTCTTTCTAATAATGGTAATGGTTTTCAGATATTATCCACGTTATTTTTATTAACCTGTATATAATTTTTTATAGAAGAAAATTATTTTCATATATTTTCATATCTATAAGAATGATTATTCTAAATTATATTTTATACATTTTGATAATTTTTTCAATTTAAAAAATTGAATTGAATTTTTGAATTAAAGAAAATTTTTTTTTTATATTTTCAATACAAAAGCTTTTCTAAACAAAATAATAAAAACACAATTTAAAAAAAAACACAGGTTTTATAATTAAATTATATCTTTTAGTTGCATTTTATAATTGGACTAGCTCCCTGTCACAGCTTCGTTCGCGCTATATGGTTACTCTATATGGATCACTTCTCGTCGTGATCATTTTTTTTTTATTTTATATTTTTTTGTCAAGTAACCGGAGACAGGTGCAGCCACTCACACATACAGTAGTAACGATGGCTGTGGCTATATTGATTAGAAATACCCTGTGTAAATTTTGAAAATCGGAAGATTGGTTGCGAAGATATACATAATTTCCGAATTACCGTGATCTGTTTAATCGAGAGTGTATAATAGAGTGTATTACAAGAGCGCCTCAAAATAGCACCATTGAACCTCCCAAAACAGCGCCCCAGGGGCACTCCGTTTGTTACCAGTTTATGGTGATGATTCGTCTAGCCTCCCACGAGATGCTCGCATACCTCACCAATGTAGCCTCACATGCAGTTCCCATGGAAATGAAACCCATTACTGTTAAACGTAAAGGTTTTAAATTTATTTGGTATTATTTTATTTAAAGCAAATTTAATTCTATTACGAGTATTTTTTGTAATTTAATTGATTCCATTGATTCGAATCGTTCAGTTAAAACCCAGCTCATACAATTATAGGGACTGATAGTTCACAGTTCATTAATTTAATTCATTAAAGTTTGTGATTCAACCGGCAAGTCTCCACTATTATATATATTTTTTGTGGAAATCTTTCGAGATAAAATATATTTAAAAACCTTCTCAGTTATTCCAAGAAAGATGGGTAAAAATTTGGTTGTGATTGATCGAGTAGTATTTTTGTTTATTCCGAACAAACATAAACCCTCTTTTTCTTTATACAATGGTATAGATATATTGTTATGAATAGAATTAAATATTTATTTCCTGATTTACATCTTTTTCTTCTTCCCTCAGTCTTCCACTCCAGTAAAATAACATCTAACAAAAATTATTTATTTAAACCAATTTTTCTTTATATGAAATAAAAAATATTATATAAAAAAAAAAAAAATAGTTTTTATTCTCCTTTTAGTAATATTATAGAAGAGGATATTGTAATATTCGTATTAAATAATAACTTCCTTAAATTTTTAAAATTATTTTTGTTTTTTGAATCAATTAATAAAAAAAAATTGCAGTGGCAAAATTTTGATAGTTTGCATATACTCACTCATACATGTGCCTTTATTGTCATTAATTATGGAATTTTATATACTACCTTGCGTATAAGTTTCAGTAATTTAACAAATTTAGTTTAGTTTTTTTTAACATTCATAGTTAACGCGTAATATTGGATAAACAGTTGCGATGTTCTAATGTTCAATTGTTAACTTAATATTTGATGTTCAACTGAACCTTTAATTGTAAGTCTTAAAAATTAAATAATTGTGACTATTTTCTGTTTCGCTAAGTCGCTAATGATTTTGTTGTATATGTGACTAATAAATAAGGGAATGAAAAAATAAGTTTCAATAAAAAGGTTAGGATTACTTTAATAAACGGATATGTTTTTTTTAAATTTAGTAAGAAAATGGACAGGTAATAATGTGGGAAATTTATGAAACCCTTTTCATCCAATCCCCTGTTGGATTACAGGTTATTGCGAAGTAAGTGAGACGTAAGTTTTCGGTTTTACGTTTCTTGGAGATGGTTATTTTAATAAGGGTAACTTTTTTTGTAGCTCTTCCCACATTTTAAATTTATATACAGAGTGTTTCTAAAATGGTGAGCTGGGTATACTTTATCGGATTCTACTTGTACAACTAAACAAAAAATATCCTTAGGAAAAATTGCAATTTCTCCTTCGTTCTCTCCCTGTCCGCCATTATGTTATTTTTATATAATTAATTTTATATCAAGTTCGGATAAACAAATCACATTAATATTTGGTAAGTGTCTTGATAATAAAATTTTAAAATAAGCAAAAAATCAGGACTTAAATACCTTCGCAAATTACAAATTGGCGGCCATGTGTATTTTTCAACCTCCATAAATATTACTTTTATCAAAATTTATGTTCTTTACTAAAATATTAAGCCTTTTATTTTGAACAATATGACATTTTATTTTTTTAAATCCGTTGATAAATAGTCGAGTTATGGGAGAAAATTTATGTTGTAATTTTTTGTAATAATTATTAGTTCTATTATTGTGAGAAAATTATTACTTAATTTGATATAAATTTCAATACTAGAATTAACAATAAATATAAAAAATTAATATTTCATCAAATTGAACGTAAAGTGGAGGACATGAAAACAGACACATAATTACAACATCAATTTTCTGCCATAACTCGAATATTTGTAAACCAATTTTCAAAAATTAAAAGTTAAATGTAATTTTGTTCGAAATAAAAGGCTTAATATTTTAGGAAATAACATAAATTTTAATAAAATTAGTATTTATAGAGATATAACGAATTAAAAAATAAACAAGCCGCCATTTTGTAATTTTCGAAGGTATTTAAGTTCTGATTTTTAGCTAATTTTAAAATTTTATTATCTAGACGCTTAATATTAATGTGATCTGTCTATCTGAACATGAGATATTAATTATTGCATAAAAATAATAAAATGGCAAACAGTGGAAGAACGAAGCAAAAATTGGAAGAACGAAACAAAAAATAGAATAGAAAAAAGTATAGCCAGCTCACCATTTTAGAAAAACTGTGTGTGTGTGTGTGTGTGTGTGTGTGTGTGTGTGTGTGTATATATATATATATATATATGTGTGTGTGTGTGTGTGTGTGTGTGTGTGTGTGTGTGTGTGTGTGTGTGTTTAAAACAAAAAAATAATAATAATAAAAATAATCTTAAATACACCGAGTATAAAATAAATAATAAAACTTACAATTATTTTATAAATTTAAACCTTTTTAATCGGTGATAAAATTATGGAAAAGGTTGAGTGCTACACCGTATTTTCATGTATTTGCAAATTCAACTTTTTTGGTTATTTTTTTTTTTTTTTTTTGTCTTCAGTCATTTGACTGGTTTGATGCAGCTCTCCAAGATTCCCTATCTAGTGCTAGTCGTTACATTTCAGTATACCCTCTACATCCTACATCCCCAACAATTTGTTTTACATATTCCAAACGTGGCCTGCTTACACAATTTTTTCTTTCTACCTGTCCTTCCAATATTAAAGCGACTATTCCAGGATGCCTTAGTATGTGGCCTATAAGTCTGTCTCTTCTTTTAACTATATTTTTCCCAATGCTTCTTTCTTCATCTATTTCCCGCAATACCTCTTCATTTGTCACTTTGTCCACCCATCTGATTTTTAACATTCTCCTATAGCACCGCATTTCAAAAGCTTCTAATCTTTTCTTCTCAGATACTCCGATCGTCTAAGTTTCACTTCCATATGAAGCGACACTCCAAACATACACTTTCAAAAATCTTTTCCTGACATTTAAATTAATTTTTGATGTAAACGAATTATATTTCTTACTGAAGGCTCGTTTCGCTTGTGCTATTCGGCATTTTATATCGCTCCTGCTTCGTCCATCTTTAGTAATTCAACTTCCCAAATAATAAAATTCTTCTACCTCCGTAATCTTTTCTCTTCCTATTTTCACATTCAGTGGTCCATCTTTGTTATTTCTACTACATTTCATTACTTTTGTTTTGTTCTTGTTTATTTTCATGCGATAGTTCTTGTGTAGGACTTCATGTATGCCGTTCATTGTTTCTTCTAAATCCTTTTTACGCTCGGCTAGAATTACTATCAGCAAATCGTTTTGGTTATAGATAGTACAAAATACACAATAATAATAATTTACATATTTCTGATTAATTGTTACTTTAAAATAAATTCAAATATTAAAAAAAGACATTTAGAAAAAATGACGCAAATTTTTTTTTTTGAATAATCAGTCTTGGATTTGTTCTCAGAGAGATAAATTTGTCTCTCGTGGCACTCAACCTGTTACATTATTGACAGTAATTTTTAATTTTATGCCATTTTTTGATCATAAAAAATTTTTTTAAATCCGTTTTTAGTAATATTTTTAACAAGATTCTTAATTTTATTTTGTTGTGTACCGTTACTCCTGACTGAAGTTTTTAAAATCGTTTTTTCGTTCCTCCTAATTCAAAATTACTTCTTCTACTCTTTTCACAAATTATAAAACTAATCCTTGAGATTAGGATATATAATTTTCTCATTTCTTCTTATCTTGATTATAGCCTTTTTTTTTTTTTTTTTTTTTCCCACTCTACTCCCCTGGGCCGGTCCGACTGGTTGGTATTGCGCCACCCAGGGGAGTGTCTGGTAAACTCTAACGAGCCTCCCCGCCTACCGGCTGAATGTCCGGCATGGCAGGCCGGCTCGCCGGTGTCAGCTCTTTTGAGTGATTTTCTGTTTGCCCATTTGGTAACCAGGACATACCTCGAATAGCCGTAACGTGGCACCGGGTCTTTTCTTACTCTTCTCTTACTCTTCTTCTTCATCAGAACCTATCTAAACCCTTGGTGTCCTCAGTGGATCATTGAGAACGACACACCTCAGCGTGCCGTCTCTCACCACTGAGGCTGTCCACCTTACCCTATTCTACACTAGTAACCTAGTCGCCTTTCATCTATATCCTCTGTTAATACTGCTACTATAAATTCCGTAACCTTCTTCCAGTTTATTTCGCTCCTCAACATGTGCTCTAGGACCTCTGCTGGGCTCATACCTATTATGCCACAGTTCCCCCTTTTAATTGCCCACCTCTCGCAGCAGAAAAATATGTGTTCTGCATTGTCAATTCTCTCACAGTACATACATTCTGGACCTGGCCTTCTTCCAACACGATAAAGGTACTCATTGAAATTGCCATGACCTGTAAAAAACTGCGTGATATGATAATTTAACTCACCATGTTTCCTGTCTAACCGTAGTGCCAGATCTGGAATCAGCTCCTTCGTGCGTCTGGCTGGTCCATCCTCCTGCCATCTATGTGTAAGTCTATCTTTTCTTCATTTGCTTCGAGGCCTTGCGCCCTCTCGACTCTATTTAGGGCCATTAAGTCTATTGGTGGCACCCCAGACAACACGCACAACGCCTCATATGAGACCGTCCTGTAAGCTGAAACAACCCCCAGCAACAGCCTCCTATGAGTACTAACCAGTCTGTTCAAATTTCTTTTAACCCTGACTGAGTGCCACCACACTGGTACTGCATGTAACATCATGGATGTCACTGTGGACGATATCGCTCTTCGCTTAGAGGGTCTTGGAGCTCTCTGCGAAGACATTATTATATTCAAATTCTTAGTCATCTGCTCACCTTTGGCACATATGTCTATTATATGCTGGGTGAACCGGCAATTCCTCTCGTAAGTCACACCCAGATATTTAATCTTTTCGACCTCTGTTATTTGTTGGCTTCCAATTTGGATGGCCGGACGGTCTAAAATTCTCTTCC
The DNA here is from genome assembly GCF_047948215.1 of Lycorma delicatula. NCBI lineage: Eukaryota > Metazoa > Arthropoda > Insecta > Hemiptera > Fulgoridae > Lycorma > Lycorma delicatula. Next base: position 14,621,217 of record NC_134463.1, on the reverse strand, counting down.
CAGTGAACATAATATATTTACATTTCTCTATTGCCAGCTGGAGTCCCCTCTCTTCTTTTAGCCTGCGTTTCCTTATTCTTAATACTTATTGAAAGGCAACCTTATTCTTACAAATATCATAATTTTGTTTTTCTATGTATTTCAACCTTGGTTTTCTAATAATATCTATACATTAGATTAGGGAGTATTCAATTTTTAATTTTATAATTTCAAGAAATTTTAAAACATAATATGTTAAAATATGCTACACGTACAGGTAGAGTGTTTGAATATTAATAATTGACCTACTCTTTATCATAAGCGTAAAAAATTTTGAGCTTAACTTGCAAATGTGTAGTTGGGAGCACTTAAACCTCTAGTAATAAAAATTAAGGAGGTGTGTAATAGGACGTGATGTTACATAACATTTAGCCTCTAAAACCTTTACTGTTAATATTTGTACTGCCACCTTTATTCTCAAGGGCTGTATTAGTAGATTATTAACTTTTTATGTACATCTAGTCATAAGAAATGATTTTATCTTTTTCAGTAAACAGTGGTATTAAATGTCTTTCTGAACAATAGAGATACTTGTGTTAATTTAAAATGTTCTCTAGATCGCAACTTTCAGATAGGGTTTTAATTAACCAAATTTTATAATATGATAATATAAAATTGCCGTTACTACCTTTTTTAAAAACTTTCATTCAATCTCTTTATATAAAAAGTTATATATTTATTTCGATTTGTTTCTCGTTTAATTTTTATGTTAATTCGATACAATTAGATGTAATTTGTTGAATAAAACACTACATTACCTATAAATTAAATGAACTTTTTTATAAAAATATGGTTTTTTAAAAAAAAATAATTATCTATGGTACAGAATTTTGACTAATTAGCTTAATACACAAATAATTTAAATATTTAGGAATAGAATTCCCATCACTACATCAGTCAAGGACGCTTTCCATAAATCACACATTCTTACGGTACAGATCTAACAAAGACTACTTGATGCCAGATATGCAGAAATTAAACTAATGAAGTAGGAATAAAGTAAGAGGAAAAGGGATTGAGAATGAGAAAGGGTTCTGTACTCGTACAATAAAAAGGGATAGGGAAAACCACCCTTCAAGCTATAACTTGAAGGGTTTCTATGGTATTGAGTTTCAGTCCCAACTAAAACTCCGAAGAAGATCCGGGAAATGATTATTCAAAATAAATACAGACAGCATATCCAAATAATTTTTCATTAACTAAATTGTTTTGTATATCTGTACAAGAAGATTTTTCATGTTAAAAAAAACAACTTAGAATAGTTACTAGGGAAAGTACAGTATTAATAATTAATTCGTTAAAGATCTATTTACAAATTTTTTTCATAATTATTTTTTTGTTACTGAGTAAGCAGAATTACATGTAATGTATTAGTTACTGTAATGTTGTTGCTCTTAATTGAACCATTTTTTTTCTACGAATAACCAGCAAGAAATTTATTTTAAATAATTATTTTGTACCTATTAAAATAAAGGAATAAATATTTTGATATGTACTGAGTAATTTTCAAGAAACTTTTCAGGGAATCACTGATTAAAATCCATTAAATATTTATATTAAAAAAAAAAAAAAATTATATATGATAGTTATATATGAGCCAATATGTCTCAAGCGTCATGACATAATGGTTTCAGGCAACTAGAGATAAGAAGTGGTAAATGGCTCTTGGTAATGACATAAAGTATATCATGCCAAGCTTAGTAAAAGGAATGAGGATGAAGTGGTTTCCTTTTGCCTTTGTCATTCAGCGAAATATACTAAAGTAAATCAAAATTCCCGCCAAAATTACAGATAATATTTTGGAAAATAAGTAACAATTTGATTCTGTTCACCAACAGGACTAGATGAACGATGAACATCAATCAATATTTTCAGAGAAATCATCTTGGTACTGTTTTTTTTTTTTAATTTTACTTGTTTTATACGCGTCACAGCGATAGAAGTGACTGGAAAAAGTAGTTTAGGTTTACAAAATAATGTATACCTTTCTGTTATAAAATAATGTAACATATTTAAGTTCAAGAAAGAGAATGTTTTTGGTTACATAAATAATCAAAGAAAGTATATAACAGTATATGAGCTCAAAACTGGTATTATGAGCAAAAAAAAAAAAAAAAATTGTACGAAAAAACAGTAAAAACAATTTTTTCTATCCAATATAAAGTTGAAATTTAACAAAACAACTTAGTTTTTATTGAAATAATTTGTTATTTTTTCAAACAGAAAAATCGTTTTAAGGAGAATTATCATTACCACAAAATATTTCAGTCTCTTAATTTTTAATGACACGGATAAGCAATTGTTAATCCATATCAAGTTTCCATACCCTAGATAAAAATAATCAGTATGAATCTGTTATAAACCAGGTAGCTGTAAATTTCAGATTTAGTGAAATAAAAGAATTTCGAAAAGTAACCTCAAATATCTTAAACAGAAACTCTATTCGGTCGTGGTTTCAATATTAACTAACTGACCATAATACTGACAATATAAAGCTGACCATATTTTAGAACTAACGTCAATCGACTGCAAGAGATATAAATTATTTCTTTGAAAATTATGAATATAAAACTATCAGCCAACAAATTTGTAATACTTTCCCTTGGCATTGGTTGTACATTCATGAATTTAGAAACGGGGGGGGGGCGACCGGAAGCGTCAAAAGGCGGATGTCTTCCCCTATGGAGTTGGGATGTTTATTCATGTATAGTGGAAAAATAATTAAACGTGAAAAAGTTATCTAACATTTCTTTCTTTTGTTGCGGCGGGGGATTTATGAAATTTTATTTTAAAATTATCATTATACCTTTAGGTGAATCTGAAAAGTTTCAGATTCAAAAATCAATAATTGTTTTTCTCCAAAATCATGTTCCATCAACGTTTTTTTTTTATTTTTCTACGTTTATTATGTTAAATGGAAGAAACTAAAAAAAACTCCACTAAAAAATTCATAACCAATAAAAAGTTACCTAATATTTCTTTTTTAGCCGTGGGGGAGAATTACGATGAAATTTGTTTGCAAATTATTAATAAAAGTTTAATACCCAAAATACGTTTTGAAAAATCGAAAAATCAATATCGTTGAATTGTAATCGGCTCTCTAACCCATAATTTTTCTCCCAAAGTATTTATTGAGGTTGCTTGCGCTACTAGTAAGTTTACTAAGACATTAAAAAAATGTGTTATTTCAATAAATAAAAATATTGCTGTTTTTCGATCTTTGTGTAAGAAAAAATTTGGAGGAAATCTTTTTACTTCCTTGTACGAAGTAAAGGAAGTATTGTGACCGCGAAAAATTTCAGTTTTCAGATTTCATTGGAAATATAAATTTATACCATCCCTGAATACATTTTGACTAGTTTCGGCGTGACGTCTGTACATACGTATGTACGTATGTAACTCGCATCTCAAAAACGATTATCCGTAGGATGTGGAAATTTTGGTATTAGGACTGTTGTAATATATAGTTGTGCACCTCTCCTTTAGACCGCAATCGATTGAACCAAAAGTGTCCAAAAAAGCCGAAAATACCAAAATATTTGGATTTTTAACTTTTTCTTAACTGCAGTAATAAGCTCTCATTGAGAGATTTTCAACGATTTGTCATAAGTGGTACTGATTTTCATTGGTTCCAGAGCCAAATAAAATTATTTGGCCAAATAAAATTTGAATTAATAAAATATTTGAATCTTACAAGGCATATCGGTTCAAATCAGACTTTATCTCCTTTTTTTTAAACTTTTTTTTATTTAAATATATTGATATACTAATAATTATTAATCTAAAAAAAATTACGATAATTATTAATTCAATAATAATAATAAAAAAAAAATATCAGAGGTTAATAATGAAATAAAATTTTATGAACTTTTCATTTAAAAAAAAATGTGTTTACGATGTAATTTAATAGAAGTACAAGGAATTCATGTGGTACCCACATAGAATTTTTTTAAAAAATAAGATAAGCATGCATGAATATACTAAGCTTTAATATAAAGTGGAGTTATGCTTGAGAAGTTTGACCCCAAAATCTCCACCTCCTTGGAGATATTTACCCCAAAACTTTTTTATCAACAAATTTATAAAATTCTGTACATACAAGCCTCTGTACAAAATTTCATCAAAATTGGTTATTCCAGTCAAATTTTATTAAGCTTCAAATACGCCAACACACGTACATAGTTACATACACATGCGAGTATACTTCATTTTTTTATAGTCTCCGAGTCATGAAACTTCAAGAACAGCAAACAAATCAATATCCTATTTTTTGACTGATTACCACACTTTACTTCTTGCAGCATAGTTCTAGAGCTATGATACCAGAAAAGTAAAAATTATAAAAATATTCGTAGTAAAATTGTAGTAATGTGCAGTAATACGGCGTATTAAAGGAACTATTTAAACAAACTGATTTTCGTCTAATTTGACAACACAATTTGTACAAAAACGTGTAAATTAGATCGATGGCCGGTAAAAGCCTGAGAATTAAAAAAAAAAAAAATTTACTCATTTTTATATTTTTAATTAATTTTATTATTCTCTAAAAACTGAATTTCGTTTGAAAAATAAACAGCCAATCGTTAATATTAATTCTTTTCTAGAATCTACAGTGCGTAAGAAATTAACCGAAGTCTATTTCGTTTGATTACACAGCTATTTAAAAATTAAAGGAAATTATCCAAAAATCATGTATCTTATAAATTATGTTTAATACTTAAACCTAACATTTCATTCTATTTTTATTTCTCAATTTTAGATCATCATATGATCTTATTTGTAATTATATTCCTATCAATTCAGAACTTGAATTATGAGAAGTTTCTTAGGTTATCAGAACTTTTAAATTATCCCAAAAGCAACAATCGATTAAAAAATCTAAACTATATTTACTAGGAAAAGGTTTCAATTTTTATATATTATCTCTGAAATATTTTATTAAAATTCATATATTGCGTGTAAATTATAAAATAAATATTTCCCGGAAAACTGTGAAAAAACCTCTCTTTGAAATTTTATAAAATTTCAATAATAACTTTTATACAGTTCTACTTGCTCTTATTTTCAATTTAAAAAAAAAAATTTTCCAAAATTTATTTGAACGTAAAAATGCCAAAAACCTATTGGTTGTTTATAATTGCAGCTTACTTTTAATATTACAAATAATAATGTAGTATTGCTAAAATTTCAATTATGCATAATAATAGTAATAATCCTTTAAAACATGTCCAAAAAGGAGTGTAATTTATTTAGGGTGTATTTATATATGTCTGTTCCATTGTAGCAGCTCAAAGGCTGAACCGATTTAAATATATTACCCCGCGTTGAAATCCTTACGTTACCGAAAGTGTCAAAGGCTATATACTAGTATGTAATTTAGAAAAAAATTTAAAAAAATTATACTACGTACAAATACGCAGCAAAATCAGTAAGTCGAAGGAAATGAATTTTCAAGATATAGGCAACGGGAGATTTATAGTAAGTGGGCATTTTAACCAAATTATATTGGCATAAAGACTTCACATATGTAATGGCAATTGTCCGAAATTTAGGGGCTCTGTAATTCCACCTGTTTTTATTTTTTATTTTGGCAGCCGTGTTTTTCAATTTTTAACAGATTTAAAATTTGTTTTTAGTATTTCGTTGTAATACACATTATTTAAAAAAAAATAAATATATATATATAATTCACAACTTATAGTAGGTACAAGTTCTAGAGCTTAATTTAAAAATTACTGCTGGAAAGTTGAAATAGTAAAATAAGATTCGAGTAAAATGATAATATCAGTGAAACAAGAACCTACTTAATAATCTTAGCTGAATAATAAACGTAAAGATCAAATATTACTAAACACAGAATTAATACCTTTTTTATTACCTCTAATAATATCATGGTGTGATTATTATATTATCGTATGAAAATATGAAAAAATAATTCCCTTTAATACAAAAAAGAACTATAAAAAAATATGTTTTTTTCATTAAAAAAAAAATTAAAAAAAAAAAAATTCGTATTAAAAAGTAAAAATAATTTTGTTTTTAAGAAAAATTAATTTAAAAAAAAATTTTCTGATTATGCATGACTAAAAAGTAAGCGTGAAACGCGCTGTAATTATACTTTTTATATGAGAGCATGCCCCATGTTTATTTTTACTTTCCTGTCTGGCGCTATAGCTGTAAAAGGTAAAGTATTGTAATGGGTCCAATTTGGGTTTGGGTATACGCGGTTTTCACAGAATCTTTATGTTTTCACATCTAATGAACCCATAAAACCGGATGTTCGTATGTACGTGTCTGTGTTCGGTATCGCATCCTAAAATACCTTATATCTCCAGAATTACACGAGCGATTTTGACAAAACTTGGTCAGATTACTTCTATTTATGAGGTACTGATACCATTAAATTTTCAACTTAATAAATCAAGTCAACTTAAAAGTTTTCAACTTTAAGTCAATTAAAAGTGATGAGGCTGCAGAGCAAGTTCACCCTCCATATCTCGAGTTTTCGCTTAAGATCTTATTTTTCTTAGGTGTATTTGTTAACAAGCAAAAAATAATATTATTTGCAAAATGTTTTTCAAAATTGTACCCCCACCCCAAAAGATTCACTAAATTAATGGCTAAGTGGGTATATTGCGTCAATAGTACCCTCTTGTCACCACAAGGGGCGTTAGTATAGCACTGACGTACGTGTAAAATTATAAATATCTTAAATTAAGTTATGTGTCTACGTGTTTGTAAACCGTGCATAAAAAAAAGCCGTTTGACAGGAAAGTCACGGCTTTATTAGTCATGCATAAACAAAAAATTTCTTTGAAAGTAATTTTCTTGAAAACAAAATTATTTTTTAGTGCGAATCTTTATTTTATTTATTTATTTTTTTTCTTTCGGACGAAAGAGTGTTAAAATTTTTTATTTTTTTTATTTTATAACTATTTAAATTGACATCTAAGTTTTTAATTTTAAGTGTTTTAATTCATTAACAAACCAAAATTTATTTATATGCAGTTTTATTTTATAACCTGGAGAATTAGTTTTCATTGTTATAAATGATACCAGTTACTTATATAACTAAATAAGATAATTGTCATACATAAATTTTAGCAAGTAAATTTCTAATACTAGTTGTATTATTCGTTTCAACAACCACCTGGATTTACTCATACTTATCGGCAGTCAAAATCAATTGGATTGATAGCTACATCTTATCGATACAGTTTCCTTCCTCAAGATTTGCCCTTGCCTCTCCGACCACTTATATATAAATGTTATATATATAAAATATAAAAATGTATGAAATTACCAATTGAGTATTGTACTGCTACCCAAATTACCGTCGCTGTCTAAAATTTCACCATTGCATGACATCGGAAAATGAGTTTAATTAAAGTTGCAAGATTTGAGGACACGGTTTAACAATTGTAAATTTCAAAAAGCATGTAAAAAGGAATAAATTACAAAAGGTAACATTATATATTAGGTAAATTTACTTATCAAGTATTTATATTTAACATAATTCATTACTATAGTAGAATTAGCTTAGAATGACTTCATAAAAATGTAAAAGATTATATATTCTTTTACTTTTCATTTATAATTAATCAGATCCATATACTTTTTAATCATTCAACGATAATACCACCAATAAATTCAATTTTACCCATCGTAACTTAAAATAACCGTACTCTGGCAGAAGGTAATGTGAAAAATAGATATCGATACTGAAAATAAAAGGGTGATATATTGCTACACCATCGTACGTATCATTATAATAATCTTCAATTTAAGTCCTAAGCATTTAATAATTGAACTCCCTAACTAGTTCCCATGTATAATGTCACGCATCTCTGCAATAGGCTATCAATTTATCCCAGTCTTTTTCGTTCAAAAAGTCTATAAATAAACCACTTAACAGCTCGATTGATCCTAGGCAGCTACTCCTTCACTAGGCGAGGACAGGGCATCGCGCAAAAAAAAAGAAGCATTTTTCTATATTTCGTAAGTAACAGTAAATATTTACATCAGTGACCTACTACTTACAATTAAGATCAATTAGTCCACACATTGCTTTTATAATCCATTTAATTCATGAGAAATTATTTACGTGCATAACATATAGTTAGTTATGTTTATCCCAAGTTATAGATTCAGCAATTCATAATTAGTATGATGCAATGAAGCCCCCCATTCAAATTTAAATTTCCAATTAACTTATAGCTCGATTATCCCAACAATCTCACCATTTCTCCTGTCCAATTTGCTACGTTATTTAATGCTAAATTTAGATTGACAGTAATTTTTAAAGCTAATAAGTTTTATTATTTCTAATGCAATTAACTTTGTTAACTTAATTCCACTAATCGTCAGAACACTAAGTATACATATATTTAAAATAGGTACATTCCTTTAAAAGAACGAAAATAGGTTACAAAATAGGTAATCTTGTAAAAACAGTAAACCCGACAAGTTTTGGGATAATAGCTATAAAAATAAAACCCGGTAAAGATTTTTTTTTTGTAAGGAACACAATTAAACAATAAAAATAAAACGCTTTTTGAAATCATTCATAAACGTAAATTTAGTAGTACTTACATAGCTATTTCTACCAAATCTATCTATTGTTGGAGATTATCATATCAATTCAATATTAAATGGTTTACATTTGGATAATACAATTCATGATTATATAAATGATCCAATGTAAGACTTAATAAATTATTTAAAGTGCTACAAGTAACCAAAAATACTTACAACAAAACATCGCTCTCGATTAACACTAAAATTAGACATTACAAAACTGTGGTTAAACCGGTAATTACTTCGCGAGCGAGATTTTATTTAGATTAAATCAGTAAAATAAGACGTAAATTAAGACTTTGCTTAACGTTGAACTCAGGATTCTTAGAACCTGCATAAACAAAAAATATAAACACCAAAATCAGTACAGATTATTGCCTAATAAATTTCTGTATGAAAACTTGGAATCCTTAATTGATACTATGAAAAAGAAGCGAATTTTTTTCTGTGCACACTTGTTAAGATTACTGCAGAATAGGATTACTAATAGAATTATCGATCGATTTTGGTCTTTAAAAAATCTGGCATTATGGATCAAAGAAATTAAAGAAGACATGCAAGAATTAAATTTGACTTACGAAGATTTACTTAATAAATCCGAAAAAAATAAAATTTGTTATTAAAGATCCGAATACCAACTTTAAAGTAAGAACTTTTAATTATACAAAAAGGGATTATTCAGAAGAGAGTCGTAAAGCAAGATCATTAAGAATGACTAATTATTGGGAGAAAGTAAAAGCTAAGAATTTAAAGGCCAAATGATCGGCAAAAAAGACGAATTATTCTGACTAAAGTGGTCCTTTGCGGACATAAAAGTAAAAAAAAAAAAAAATGATGTTATGATGTAAATGATCCAAAACCAAAACTCGCTTTTTTTCTAAATTTTACTCAAAGATGGGGTTACAAAGAAGGTTATTACAAAGATTTGTACCGAAATTTAGATTTATATAAAAAAAGGAAGAGTAAGAAAGACATTGAATTAATATTTTTTGCATATAAACGTTATATTTAAAAAAAAAAAAAATACTATAGAAATAATTGCATAGAAATGTATAAATATTATTACAAGAGGAATTATTAGATAACAAAAAAAGTCATAGAGATATAATATCAACAACTAGAATTTTATATCAAAATGATAACGTTAAAGTAAATTTTATTGCAAAACTTGCAGACCCGGCCCTGCTTCGCTATTGCCATATATATATATATATATATATATATATATATAGAGAGAGAGAGAGAGAGAGAGAGTTTAAATGAACACAATTGAAAATTTGATAAAAAAATTAAAAACTGAACTTCACAAATTTTACCTTTAACTTATTCTCCTTCCCCTTTTCCCTTTCCAACTTCTCCCTTTCCCCCTCTCCAACCCCCTCTCCAACTTTCTTTTTTACCCTTTCCTGTTTTCCCCTTTTCTCTTTCCACCTTTTCCCTTTTTCCCTTTTTTGCCCGCGCGGAAATCGGCCCATTAGTTTTTTGGTCTTTAGCGGACACACATACAAACATGCCTTTTATGTATATATATATATATATATATATATATATATACATAAAAAAGTCTGTTTGTATATTTGTTTGTTTCGTAAATATATCGACACCGGTTCCACCTAGCGGGTATAGTTTTTGCAAAAATATTTCTTTTCACGTAACTAATATTCATAATCTGAATATGAACCAAATCGGTCCATAAATATAATTTTTCTAAATATCTCAACCCCAGCGCCATCTAGCGGTTCATTTTTTGCAGAGATAATTCTTTCCATGTAAGTAACATGTATTCTGAATTTAAGGAAAATCGGACCATAAATACAATTTTTCGAAATATCTCGACGCCAGCGCCACCTAGCGGGTCCAAACTAACTCAGAAACCTTCCCTGGCAACCATTCCCCAAAGTTTCATCGCTATCGGATAAACGGTTTAGGAAGGCATAAGAGACATACAGACAGACAAACATCCATTTTTATATATATAGATAAATAATACACAGCCAGCTTCCGTAGGTGAGTAGGTACTTGTCAGGATTTGGTACGTAGGGTTTTTCAAACCCAGGGGTTTGAATTCCGGTCAGGCATCTTTTTATATGCTACCAATTTTCACCTGGCTAATAACCATAAGTGTTGATTTCTGCTCTTTCGTAAATTAATATGTATATATTTCCAAAAAATTTACAATGTAATTTTAAACCGTACCGGAAGAGTCTTGCAGATATCATTTCTTCCGCTCAAAAAAAATTTCTGTAATAAAAATAAAACTGTTTTAACAAAACGATGCTGATACGGTATGACACTACATTTCTGTTATCAAAATCTATTATTAATTTAAAATTTTCTTTAAAAAAAAATACATGTTAAATGTATGTAATACACGATAGATATATAATAATAGATAAAACAATGTAATAAACATAGCGTTCCATATAATAAGAAAAAAAAAATTTGTTACAAATCACTTACCGACCCGATTTCATTTGTAAAACAACGAATAATCAAAAGAATTGTATTATTTCTGTAAATGTGATATGTATTATTCCTTTTTTAATTAATGAAATCGTGGTAAGTTTTGTAACATGCTTAAACATTGTTTACTATCTATTATTGTATATCGTTATATATTACGTATATTTAACATGTATTTTTTTTTAAACAAAATTCTAAATTAATAAAAGATTTTGATGATAGAAATGTAGTGTCTTACCTTTTTTGACATCATTATTGTTTTGTTAAAAACAGTTTTATTTATATTGCAGAAATTTTTGTTTTTGAGCCGAAGAAATGATATCTGTGAGACTCTTACAGCACAGTTTACAATTTCATTATAATCTTTTTGGATTATGTGTTAGATTATTCCTTTAACTTTTTTTTATGAATCACTGATTGTTATCTTATGGATTTATTATTAAATTTATTGCCTTTCTAGAACAAACAAATTGAATTTTACGGCCATTTTTTTTTTTTTTTTTTTTTTTTGTTGATAGTCATATCATTCACTTCATACATATTTTTCCCTTTTAATTAAAACTAGTAATGACTTTACGAATCGAAAATCCGTGATGTAATACTGCCACTTATTATTTTGTAAGTGTAACCCTCGTTTTTATCGTTAAATTCGATTTTACCCATCGAATTTATTTCCGTTTTATTTATTCCTTTTTTAATAAAACTAGTATAATCTCTTGTAAACTAATAATTATATTTAAAAAAAAAAAATTATGGAATTAAAAAAAATTGTTTTATCTTCAGTACTTTCATTTACATACGCTTGAAAACTATTTGCTATTAAAACAATCAGTAGTATATTTTTGTTTAAATTTTATTATTTTTTATTATCAAGTTTTTGTTCGCTACCTAGTACTATCAAATACTCCTATCTAGCGGCGCGATTCGAAAAGGTACAGTAAAAAAAAAATGAATAAAATGACATATTCGAGTCCCGCGGTTCATCAAATCGAAAAAAAATGTTGTTTAACAAAATACGAGGTATTTTTTGAAAGTATTCTTTATTACTAATCTAATTGAACTTAAATATAATATTTTCACGCTTATTATTTTTTCTCCATATTCATTTCAATGTTAGGTTAGGTCATGTTTAGAACTGAAATCGTAGTTCGTTGAATTCGTCGCCTCTTACCGACGAAGTTCTAACGAACTCCATGATAAATATATATGCACTAAAGAACTACCGTAAAATTCAATATCATATCATTTAATAACCATAACCAAATTTAAAGTAAAGCTATTTTATACCAAAGTATAACAATCTATCAATATGTCTGAAAGACGCCTTCTTCCAGCACTTATTGAAGAGGAAGGAGGTAGAAATTTTTGTATTTTGTACTAATTTTAATGCATAATTAAATTGATTTTTTTTTTTTTCATTATTAAGTAGATAATGTTTCATAACTGTTGAAACAGCCTTTCCGTTTGATAACATACACTTGTTTAGTCAATCTTATACAGTGGTTTATTTTCTACATCCTTCTCAATTTTTTTTGGCTTAATATTAATTAGAGAATATTATAATAAATTATAGTAATTTAGCCGACTTAATTTTCTACTCTAATGCAAACTTCAAGAAGAAATACATCAATATATATTTATTATTATATTTAGTTATGAAACCTACAAATATGAAATTCATGTGGTTAATATTTAAATAAATGTAAAATCTTAATCCGGAAATTCGTTGAAGTCTTTTGGTTTTTGTGGTTTTATGTTTTATTAAACAAATATCAGTTCACAATTTTCAACAGTAAACTAAAACTTTGACAAAGAAATAACTTTAAAATTAAGTTTTCTTGATAATAAAAGGCATATTAGAATTAATTTTAAAGTTTTATTGGTTGAAAAATTTATTATTGTAGTACCATCTGGCATAGTAGTAAACAATAGAAGAAATATATTAAGAAATTCCTTCAATCATGATTAAAATTAGCATGCTAATGTAAATATTGTACGACCCCGCTACAACACAGTCATTTGGAGACAAGTGTAGTAACCGCGTAATTTTGAAGATAAAGTGATCAATGAAAAACATGCCAATTATATTAATATTGTAATCCAAAATATTGCCGAATGTTACAGTTAAATATGAAAATATTATGGAATAAAATAAAATGTAGAAAAATAAAAATATAGTACTATGTACTGTGCAGTAATTACATTTGTGTAACTGGAATTCATTTTAACATTGTTTATTTTTTCGGAACGGTAAACTATATTAATTTCACAATATTTTCAGAACTTTCCCTTAGAATTTAATTGAAAATACTACTGCAGTAACTCTCCCTCTTTTTCTCTTTCTGTTTAGCCTCCGGAACCGTCGTAAAGTATTACTTAAGAGGATGAATGAGAATGATATATATGAATATAAATGAAGTGTAAACTTGTATAGTCTCAGGTCGATCATTCCTGAGTTGTGTGGTTAATTGAAACCCAACTACCAAAGATCACCGTTACCCACGATATACTATTAAAGTCCGTATAAAGGTAAGGCCTTTATTAGGATTTAAAGCTTAGAACTCTCGACTTCAAAATCGGCTAATTTGGGATGAAATCGGTCTAATCAATAGACCGACCCAATGAGATAGTACTGTAGTAACTAATTTGAATTCAAAATATAATAAAGTAATGAACAGTACTACTTGATAAGAACACATTACTACGTTAACACCATATAACTGAATATATATATACATACATATATATTATATATATATATATATATATATATATATATATATATATATATACATATTTATTATTATTAAAAAAATAAATTTATGACAATTATTTGAAAAATTAGGAAGTTATTTTTGTATGCTAGGATTTAAATTTTTATTTTACATCAACGTGCAATTTCACAGAGCTAAACGTATTAGCATATTTATTTATTCTCTTCAATTAATTATCAAAAACGTATACGTAGTTATAAACCATAATCATATACCTAATAAAAAGTAGAATCTTTTGTTTTTTAATATCTGATCAGTTTTTTAGCATCCTTGTATCCGATACCGAATTATTTTGAACTGCATTATATAGGGATTGTACCGTAATATGAATTAATAGAGATTTGGTGTTTATGAATTTTAAATTGTGTTTATTAACTTAAAGTTACGATACATATTCCAAATAAGTTCTATCATTACTTTTTTAATTTTTTTAATAGGTGTATATGATTATATTCAAATAGTATAATTGCCGGCCTCTGTAGCGCGAGTGATAGCGTCTCGGCCTTTCATCCAGAGGTCCCGGGTTCAAATTCTGGTCAGGTACGGCATTTTCACACGCTAAAAAAATTCTCATCCATCTCATCCTGTGAAGCAATACCTAACTGTGGTCCCAGAAGTAAAAAAAAATAAATATAAGATTTTTATTGACGTGTATAAGGAACAGTATGTTATTTATCTTAATTTAATAATTAAAATTATAAGAAAACATGTTTTAAAGCTGTTAAATACTAAAATCATGACTGCCAAAAATATTAGTAGAAGTAGGATGTCCGGGCCAGTGCAGATCATTACATGACAGTGTAATGTAGAAGTGGAGAGCTGCTGTATATTGAACCATTGCCATTAGTTCCGTGAAGGTTGTATGTCAATATGACTCGGATAAAATATTTAACTTGGTTAAAATGCTCACTTACTATAAACTTTCTTTTGCCTTTATCTTCGAAATGACGTTGCTCATTTCGATCGGCGTATTGATTTTGTTGCATTATTTCCTTATGATATAATTTTTTTTCAAGTTTTTTAAATCTATTTCAACGTATATGTATAAAAAAATATATATATATTTTTTACATCCTATGATACTCTCGGTAATGAAGGATTCTAACGCGGGGTCGTACATTTTTCTTTTTTGTTCTGTTTAGTCTCCGGTAATTACCGTTTAGTTAATACTTCAGAGAACGAATGAGGATGATAAGTATGAGTGTAAATGTAGTGTAGTCTTGTACAGTTTCAATTCGACCATTCTTGAGATGTGTGGTTAATTGAAACCCAACCACCAAAGAACACCGGTATCCACGATCTAGTATTCAAATCCGTGTAAAAATTACTGACTTTACTAGGACTTTAAAGCTGGAACTCTCGACTTCCAAATCAGATGATTTGGGAAGATGCGTTCACCCCTAGAACAACCCGGTGGGTTTTGGGTCGTACATCTAAATCGGTTCAACCGTACAGCTGTTATAGTGGAACAAACAGGCATGCATCCTAAATACAGGTTAAACGTAAAATGTGGAGATGAAAAAGATGATCAGTTTTAGTAATTTTTTTCTTGAAAATATCAATCGCAATGTGGGAGATAAGAAATAACTATAAATACGCAATTAGTGAGACCACTGTGGAGTTGAGAAAGTATTGCGGCTGGCATTAATCTTACAGGATAGTCTTAGTACAGTAGTTAAGTTGGAACAAGGGAGATTTGGTATGCTGTTTACGTTGAGAGATCCAATCACACAGCATTTGATGGAATGACCAAATAAATATTAAACCAGTGATTATCTTATACCTTAAAACTGGACATAGACAAATATTAAGTTGTATTTTATCAATGGTTGGTATATAATATTCGTGATTAATGTTCAGAATTTTTTATGAAGATAAAAATTCTGATCATTTTTGTAAAATCAATATGTCAAACATAAGGAGAGTTACTTTTTAAGTTTTTATGTAACATGAATTTAATATTAATTAAATTAAATTTTATTTTATTTTGTTTTAAATTCTATATGAGTTGTTTACAAAATATTTAAAAATCTAGCATATTATTATTCGTTTTTCTTTCCTTTCAGATAAAATTTAACAAATAATATTTTCCTAGTAATAAAGTTTAAATTTAAAAACACACTTTAGATCTGATTTACTTTGTTATTAATTAACTAATTTTCTTACTCCTTAAGTCACGTACATGGCGTTAGCATGTATTTTTATTATTAAACATTTTTCATGAAAGCAATGAATTACCTTTTTTTATCTTTCTTTTTAAATATTTTTCATTACTGAGTTCAGTTTTCTTCTTGTTACACTATAATTTGTTTCACTACATTGTATTAATTAAAAGGAGACTGATTCTAGATTGTTAAGTACATCATTGGGCATGATATATAAGTACTTTCTGTTGCTATATATAACGAAAAATAAATCTAACGTGAAACACTGAATGTTTTGTTTGTTTTTAAATTATGCTTAGAATATTCTTTTAATATTTTTCAATCGATAACTGTTAGTAAGATAAATTTATTCACTTAATAATTACAAGTTTTCACAAGAAATTTTGTTAACTAGTCTGTATTGAAAGAAAAAAAAAACAAAATAAAATTGTCCCTTTAATTCGTGAGGTTCTCTATTCGAATCCCTGTAAGGCTTGGTATTTTTCTGATTAATTACAAAATTCAATCTTTTTTTTTATAAAAAGGAATAGTGTAACTATAATTCGACGTAGATATGTTGTTAAAGAAGAGAATAATAAAAAATAAAATGATAAATCAGGGATTTAAAGATTAAAGAATAGTTTAACAATATTACTGAATATTTTTTCCCGAAAATTTAGATTATTTTTGATATTACCAAATGGACCTAAATATAAAAAAACTAAACACTTTAAAACAATCATATTACACGTATCTTATAAAATCAAATAAATATTCTTGTTGCTCCCATTTCTCGTAAAAAGACCAACGTGAAATGAGATGTACAGTAAACGGTATTATACACCTGCTTGGCCTATGGTTATTTAAAGATGAATAATAATGAGAAAGCTTTTGATTTTGTTCCTAAAATAGTAACTAATCAAAAACCCATAGAAACAAAGTACGGCAGAGATAAGATGAAGGAACATTTTAAATTTCTTTGAAAAATAATTAATAGAAATGGAACAAGTAAACTAGTAATTGAGGCCAAAAAATAGAAATTAGAACAAATGAACTTCTACATAAAAATCATTTACGATAAAAAGGACCTTTCTATACATCCAAACTTAAGACATCATTGTACCACATTTAAAAAAACCAATCATCTTTTACGGGAGGCCCGGCAAAGCGGCGCCCGCAGTTGTCATGGCGCCGTCGATGAGATTTTTATATGTCCTCACTGTATTACACACCTACTAAGCCCAGTAACCGTATCGGCGTTGCGCTATATAAGAAAATATAATAGTTTACGCACAGTGTCAGCAAATAGCAATCATGGTCATATACTCACACACTTGCTACTTAGCACGTAGGAATATTCTCGCTTCTGATAAATTTGATAGTATGTTACGGTATTGTGAGTGCTACGAATTTTGAGTGTTATCATTATTGACTATATTTTATTATTTATGTGTTATTAGTAACCACATCACGCAAGATAGTTACGCTTTTCACTATCAAATTCTTATCGTACTGGTTAAACGGATTTTATAAAAAAATCCTTCATAAATAATTGTAAAAGAAAAAGAATTTCTTGTTTTAATGTTGACCGGGAAGAACAATTTTGTTTTATGGCAAATGTGACTTTAAAGGCAAATATATCGGCTTATTGGGTAATAATAGTGTGGCGCCCTCAATAACTTTTCATACACCCCTAGTGACTTTTGAATTTATTTTGCGCCGTTATTGATAGAAAGGTGACCGACCTCTGTTTACGGCATGAAAATTTCAAATATATCCGGAATAAATAACTCACTCAAAATGGAAAGAACAATTTTTAGAAGAATTTATAGTCCAAGAATAACACAAGAAGGCCATAAACTGAGATGAAATTTAGGGATATATTACAAAATTGAATACCAGGAAGTAACAATAAGAAAATAATGTCTAAAATTCTATAGACCCAAGGTCCGAATGAACCATTGAAGACTAAACAATCGTTTATTGAAGAGGCGTTCAAGAGCGCCCTCTTCAAGAGCGTTTGAAGTGGCGTTCAGAGTTTATTGAAAATCTTCAATAAATTCTGAAACTACAAAGGTCAAGGTGTTTGTGTGAAACATATGAAAGAAGAGCTCAAAAAGTTAAACATCAGAAAAAAAGGTGTCTAGATCGAAAAAAACTACAAAAGAAAATTTTTGAATTAAAGATTTCTTAGATGAAAAAGAAAAACTAAACAAAAGTATATTGACTGAAGAAAAAAGAGCTAAACAGTCCGAAATAATGAAGAACGTCTCGAAGAAAGAGAAAGAAACTACAAGAAATTATATTTTCGTGGGTTTTGGAGGCCTATGTGTGGAGAAAAATTATAAACATCAATTCATTGCTTAATTAATTTTTTTTTTTTTAAATAGGTTAAATGTTGTTAAAACACCTCACAGTGCAGTATTCTGAGCTTATTGAGAAAAAATGGCAAAGAATTTATTAACTTTTTTCAGTAGTGAGACATAAAATATGTGAATATGAAACTTAAAATATGTAACATTGCTAGTAAATAGTTACGTAAAAATATTACTTCACTATTTGAGTAAATGTTGAGATGCAAAACCAACTGTTACCAGATCTTCCTACTATCTTGATCAATTATAACCAAAATTAAATGCCACGAATGTCTCACATTCGAAGTCGTAAAAAATCGATTCATAAAACATCTTGTCTGACGATATTAAGCTGAATGTAACTAAACAAAAAGCAAAATTATTTTACCCCATACGTGATTGAAGATGATCAAATATAAAACCAAAGATTTATACTAATCTAATGGAGCCATCTAATTAATACAAAAATGTGACTTTAAGTCTCGAAACGATAAAAAATTGGAAAAGGTTTTCTGCCTCCATCCTTTAATGGGGGTTTAAATGATACTAAACACAATTCAAAAAGTATTCTAGTTACCTAACCTAGCTAAAATTATATTAAAAGCTTGCCTACACTTTGAGTTAAATTTTCAGATACAAAAACCATAAGATCCGTTCCTCATAGTCCACTTGACCGATTGCGATTAAACTAGGTAGGTGGAATCAGTGCGTTATATATACATATCAGCTTACCAAATTTCATACAAATCAGTTCATTCAGTCTGCGGATATTAACCAAAAAACAGGGCAACATGCAATATATACGTACGTTTGTACAAAAATTCAGAATTTTTCAAAGCAAAATTACATCTTTGTTAGAAGTTGGTTAATGAAACGTCAATATCTGCAAAAACCCCAACATGTTAAATTTTATCTAATTAGCAAACCTTTGCTTGTATACTGTATAGTATATTAATATAGCCAAGGAACGGTGAGAAAAAGAGTTATAAAAAATATAAAATTTTTATATATAAAAAAAAAAAAAAAATTAAAGGAATGGTTACAAGTTCACAATGGTTCAATTTTTATTAATTGATTTGAACTAGATCCTGTGTTAATAGGAGATCCAAAAACTCTTCGTCAAAATTAAATCTTTACTTAAGGTATCATTAATTTATTTAAGATAAATTAATTTAATTATTTACTTTATACTTTTTACGTACTTATTTCTTATTTACTTTACTAATTTTAATTTACTAAAGGTAACAAATTTTTTCTTAAAGTTCATTTTGAAAAAGAACGTTAACAATATAGTACGACTATTTAAATTTAAGAACAAATGTAACCCAGATGTAGGCAATCAGCTTAGACGTAATTATAAATTATTTGTGATTTATTATTATTGTCACAAAAATTGTGTAACGTCTGCGCCACTCTCTGTGCAAACGTGTATATGCTGGACCTCGTTCAATTCCAGCCAGTATCAGTCGAGTCAATCCTTCTAACGCTACCGAATATATTGTGAATGTGTATGTTGTAATTTTCGTGTTAGTTACAATTCACGGTAGTAGATTTATACAGTCATGGATAAAGTTTTAAGTGGGCGTAAACGAGCATTAGGATGATAGTGTAGCATCAATAAGTGCAAAGACGAGCGTGCATGCGAAAGTAAAATCAAGTATATATTCTCAAGAATACTTAAATTTTGAGTTTACCAGTATTGAAGTAAATGAAGAAGAAAAGCTCCTGTGTGTCATTTGCTCAAAACTTTTGGCAGCAGACAGTATGAAACCTAATAAACTTAAACAACATTTGGAAACGATTAATATTGAGTACGTTAACAAACCCTGAGAATTCTTCGAATTAAGGCTGAAATTATATAGAAAACAAACATCATTTAAAAAAAAAAAAAAATTGTAAATGACAGAGATTTTTACTTACCTCTTACAAAGTTTCATATAAAATAGTCAGATGTAAAAAGCCTCACACCATTGGTGAAGAGCTTATTTTTTCAGCTGAAATTGAGATTGTAGAAACTATGTTTGGACATAATTTTGCCAAACAATTGCAGTCCATACCTCTATCAAATGATACTCTTGTCCATCGAATCGGTGATATAGCTGAAGATGTACAGCATCAACTTCTCGGGAAGTTGCGTGACAAATTGTTTTCAGTTCAGCTTGATGAGGCAACAGACAGCAATAAAAATGCTCATTTTATTACCTACGTTCGATTTTGTGATGGTATGTCAGCAGTAGAAAAACTACATTTTGTAAACCAATAGAACTCGAAGCAACAGAGCTCGCATTATTTGCTATCTCAAATGGTTTTATAAACGAGGTAAACAGAGAGTGGAAAAATTGCACGGGAATATGCACCTATGGTGCTCGTGCAATGTCTGGATGATTGCAAAGATACAAGCACCTGTGAAACAAAACTCTCAACAGTGTTTCTGGAAACATTGCATAATCCACAGAGAAGCTCTGCTGGATTCTCGCTTCCAAAGAAATAAATCCTGGTCCTAATATTGTTCTGATTTTAGCCGTAGTAAATTATATAAAATGAGACCCCTAAAATTAAGAATCTTTTCTGTACTTTGTAAAGACATGGTGCAGTAAATCCAGCAATACTATTTTATTGCAAGGCAAGATGGTTATCAAGCAAGAAATTTTTGCAACGTGTTTATGAATTAAGAGATGAAATCGCCATATTTTTAAAAAACGAAAACTAACCGGAAGCAGAGAAGTTTTGAGATGATTTATTTTTCATGGAATTGAGCTACTTGTTCGACTTATTCGAGAAATTAAACGCCTTGAATCTTTCACTCGAAGAAGCAAGTACATATATCTTTGATAGGAGTGATAAAGTTAATGCTTTTTGTAGAAAAGATCAATTTTGGAGCTGAAATTTAAAGCAAAAACCTAGAAATATACGCAAACTTGGATGAATGTGTTAGTTAAAACTTAAAATGCTGAAGAACAAAATGTGAAATTTGTTTTCACATTGGGCTCACAACTGCCGAAGAAGAAATCTTCATACACTTCACGGCAAGTGGTGAAATCAAAAGACAATCTAATAATAAATCACACTTTGAATTTTTGGCATGGGTGGACGATGAGTTTTCTGGACTGAAAACGAGAGCATTTCGTATACTATTACCATTTTAAACATCCTACGTTTGCGAAACCGGATTTTCTGCGGTGACTTCTTTGAAGAAAATAATAGATCACAGCTAAATGTAGAAAAAGAACTCAGTGTCTATTTCTTATATTAAACTTTCCTTCGAAAATGTTTCTCTGCAAGACAGGCCCAAGGGATAATAATCATGAAACTTGTTTTTAATTTAGTATTGATAAGTTCAATACTGATGCAATCCTATTTATAAGTGTATTACGTCAGTGTAAATGTTTATTTTTTATTTATTATGTCCGAATGTATTTTGTTTTGCTTTCCTCTCAGTAAAGTAAAAATTTTTGTTTTTTAATAATTTTTTTTTTGTCTTCAGCCATTTGACTGGTTTGATGCAGCTCTCCAAGATTCCCTATCTAGTGTTAGTCGTTTCATTTCAGTATACCCTCTACATCCTACATCCCTAAGAATTTGTTTTACATATTCCAAACGTGGCCTGCCTACACAATTTCTTCCTTCTACCTGTCCTTCCAATATTAAAGCGACTATTCCAGGATGCCTTAGTATGTGGCCTATAAGTTTGTCTCTTCTTTTAACTATATTTTTCCAAACGCTTCTTTCTTCATCTATTTGCCGCAATACCTCTTCATTTGTCACTTTATCCACCCATCTGATTTTTAACATTCTCCTATAGCATCGCATTTCAAAAGCTTCTAATCTTTTCTTCTCAGATACTCCGATCGTCCAAGTTTCACTTCCGTATAAAACGACACTCCAAACATATACTTTAAAAAATCTTTTCCTGACATTTAAATTAATTTTTGATGTAAACAAATTATATTTCTTACTGAAGGCTCGTTTAGCTTGTGCTATTCGGCATTTTATATCGCTCTTGCTTCGTCCATCTTTACTAATTCTACTTCCCAAATAACAAAATTCTTCAACCTTCATAATCATTTCTCTTCCTATTATCACATCCAGTGGTCCATCTTTGTTATTTCTACTACATTTCATTACTTTTGTTTTGTTCTTGTTTATTTTCATGCGATAGTTTAAAAATACTCGGTATTTTTTTTCGATATGCTCGCGCCCCCAATTTCGTGTTTTCATGCCTCCCTAGGGGAAGCGTCCCACAGGTTTAGCTGAGAAAGGACAGGACGATTCTTTAAGTCATCAAATATCATGAATTCGACTATACTATTTAATATATTACTTCATAAGTTTAATAAATTTAAAAAAGAAGTTTGAATATTGCAATATCTTTTAATTTTTTTTTTTTTTTAGGTAGCTGGGGAGGGTAGAGATTTAGATGGACAAACAGCTTAAAACTCGACGACAAAATCGTTCAGTTATCTATAAAGATGATCGCCTTAAAAAAAAAAAAACAAACCAATCGAAAACCACAATTTTAATTAATTACGGTTTGAATTACTTTTATTATTTGAGGTTTGTTAGGGGGGGGGGGGTGATATTTGAGGTTTATTATGATAATATTAAAGTTAGAGGATCTTTAGATTTAAGGAGGCTTAAAACTCTCAGGAATTATTGCCTTTTATCTCGTTCCTGAAGATAAAACACATTTGAAAAAGGATGGTTCAAATATCTCATTGTGTACAATATTCTCTCTGAGAAAATAAGGGCAGGGGGTTCGATGAGTTAAAGCATTAAAAACATTTAACGGATTTAAAGAACCAGATAGCGTTGATTGGTAGACTTATAACAAATAATTTCGTAGAAGAAACAATTTTTATTTTATATACACAAAATTTATTAAAAAATTTTTATTTTTAATATTTTGTAAAGAAAACGATTTAATTTAAAATGGGGTCGGATGATTTATTTACTGTAATAGCCTATGTTACTTTGGGGAAAAATATTTATGTTTACAGTAAAGGAAATTTTTAAATCAGTATAAAACTATTTTTCAGTAATAAATTGAATATTTTATTGAAATGTAATATAATAGATTTTGTTAAACAATTAGTAATGAGAGAATCGTTGTGCGGGTTATAACACGCTTAAACAATCATATACTCGTATGTGAAGTAAAGTTAGTTTGTACGCTGGATGCGAATGTTTTGTTACGCAAAAACAAACGACAGACAGCTATCAGTCGATGCGCACGCATATCCCACCAGCGCTGTGTATAAAAGTCTCTCCCCAGTTTAACAGTGCGTCCCGTTATGATAGGTTTAATACTGCAGTGGTTTGTTAAGTGTTGTTATAATTACTAACTTTCTTATGTTTTCAAATACCATCATATATAATGTGAAAGATATTTTTGTTGTTCTATAAGACAACGATAGTGATCTCAGTTTTATCTTGCGAAGACAACGGGCATTGTTGTTTATTTGGTAAGCAAAATTATTTTTAATTAACATTTTTAATTTTGTTGTTGTTTATAATAGAAGAAAACCTCTTGCAATCGTTCAGAAAGTGAATCCTCGAGATTTTAAACAAATTTCTTTAAAATATTTCATTTTTATGTCTTCAGAATTTAAAATTTTGGTAAAGGTTTTTGTATACAGTCATTTTTGTTTGTTTTTATTCGAGTTAAATTTTTAGTACAAGTTTAAGATAAAATTATGAAAATTGATACGGTAACGTGTGTATTAAGAATTTTGATTCATTTATTATTGTTTTATTACATCACATAATAGGAAGATGTTAAGACTTAATGCAGGAAGTTATTATAATTCTATTCATAAACTTTTATTTTTCTAGTTCATTAAATCAATAATACACATAGTACCACAAATATTAATGAAAGATTTTTGAGTAAAAGGGACCCATAATCATAAAAAAAAACTGATTTTTTGAAATTTTCTACATTTTGATTGATTCAACATATCGAATTGTAATTTTTTTACCTTAGTAGGAATTTAATTATTTCAGTTGAGCTTTGAATTGTAAAACTTCCCCACCTTTAAAAACAGTAGTAAATTAAAAAAATATTTCTTGTTCCATCTTATCCAAAATTAATTATTCTCTTTTCTTTTCAAAAATGATAAATTATATTACTACTTTGATTTCAAAATAAGTTGTTTTTTTATTTATTTTTTAATATCCAAGCAATATCTACATAGCAACTAAAAGAAAAGTATATGGTCTAAATTTTCGATGTCTAGATTTTTGCCAATTTCAAGATATCTTGATCTCCTGAATAAAAAAAAAAAAAAACAAAAAACTATACAAAATCTTCTACGTATTTGTTTTGGCCTGCATTTTGATTATTATATCCGGACGCTGAATATAAATACTTCAAATATGACTCAAAAAAAGTCTTCTGAATATAAAGCATTGGTCGGATTAAATTTTGAAAAATTTACAAAGGGAAGCGGGTTGGTTTCTTTATTTTCAAACTTTTTCAGTTTGTCAGACAATGTACTTTTTCAGTGAATTGTTTTCTACTACTTCCATTTATGTAGAAAAATTGAAAAAAATTCTTCATAGGTGATTTTGGAGGAGGGGAAACAGAAAAATAAAAAAAATACTGATTTTAAACTTTGAATGATTTATTTAAACATATAATTTATTATTCTGCAATAAAACTTCATCATAAATTACCCCTACCCGAAGAAAGAAATCGCAGGTTAACTGTTTACGTGAATCATTATTGGGGGTCTATCTATGTATGTTTTTTCTACCTTAGAAACTTAACGGCTGAACCGATTAATAATTATTCTACATTATAGCGAAATATTTACCAGCAATATTATTTCTTTGGGAGTCGTGTTTTTTTTTTTTAATTTAAATAATAATTATTATATGAAGATAATACGCTAAAATAATACCCTTCACTGGTTTATTCAGCTTGAGTTACATATAGGACGCGCAGCCATCATGTGTCAGCTAAAAAAATACTGCATTTTCCGAACGCTCATCTGTTCTAGTTGCACCGGTTTTTTCTTTGTATTCATATTATTACTATGTATTATGTCATGATTATTTTCTATTTTTGATGTAAACTAAATAATTTTAGATTCTTAATTTCATTTTTACTTTCGTGAAAATTTTGTAACTTTTGTTCCTTTTTGTATTCAAATATGTTTTTATAACAATTTTTTTGTTTCTTTGTAATAAATAGTACTATTTATTTCGATATCTCAGATCTGTTTAACATAATTTTTATTATGAATAATTGTGTGTATAAATGAAAACTATTTCCATAAAGATTCTATACAGTTGTATTCTTTGACAGTCAATGTAAAAATAATTTTAAGTGAAATTTATCTATAAAACCATATTTTTCTACATAAACTTTAAGTAATTGGGAAATATAAGTAGATGACTCTAATTTAAAGGCTGATACTAATTTTCATTTTTATCAATTGATGAAGGTTTTAGTTTAAGCAGAGAATAGGCCCTCTAAGCAAAGAATCATTAAAAAATTAACATTTTTTTAATGATTCTTTTTTATTTCTGAAAAAAGAAAATGCTTATTAATTAATTAAAAATATATGTATATATTATCTTATGAATTTAATTTTAATTGCTTGTAACTAACCTAATTATCTATTATTATATTTGTTATTAAAGTATTAATTAAAAGCCGTCAACAAAGTTGTAATAATATCCCTGGCACTGGTTATTTATTCTTATATAATGGAAAAATAATGATTCGTGTAAAAATTACCAATGATTTCTTCTTTGGATATTATTCTTCTTTGTTGTTATTTAAATAATAAATAACTGCAATAATTACTGAATTTATTAAATAAATACTCAAAAAATTACGGTATTAATTAGTCAAGCTTAGCGAGCGAAGCGAGCGTTGGTTAAGTTTGGTTAAATTATATTTATAAAATAAATAAAAATAACCATTTATTAAAATTAATAAAGAGACTGTTTTGAATCTATGTTAAACTCTATATCGGCCCATTTTCCACCGAAATCTGATTTACTACTTTGTTTTTAAATAAAACTGTAGCTGCGGTGGCGTTAATACGTAAGTACCAATGCGGTTATGTATGCAAAATTTTAAGAAAATTAGCTTTAAAAACCTATCTACGCTCTAGATACTCGCTCTAGAGCTATTGACCCCAAAGTTTCGGGGCCCACAACGAAGTATTGTCACTGCGCTCGGATACAGTATTCATAAAGTGAATAAATAAATAATTAAAATTTAAATTAAAAAGTAAAACCCAATAATACTAAATCCAGCATAAATGGAAAACGCCTTTGACGCATGCTAAAAGTGAAAATAAAACCATAATGAAACATTACATTAATAATACAAATTAAAACAATACAAATACCATCTGCCATACGCCAAATGGCATAAATAGCTGTAACATACTACAGCTATATTTGAATATAAATGGACGGCCTTGAGAAATCATAAAACATTCGATAACATCGTCTCATTGTTTCCTAAGATATTCCGGAAGTTAGTCCCTAGTTTAAACTTACAACGATATGCCGTAAAACATTGAACCATATACACAATTTTCTGTATAAAATTTCATCAAAATCGGTTTAGCCAGTCAAAATTTATGAAGCTTCAAACAAACCAACAATGTACATAATAAAAATATTACTACCTCACTTTTTTTTTTGTTTTTGGTTCCTTGGATAATGAAACGTCGAGAAATTCCAGATAAACCATTACCCATTTTTGACTGATTACCTTATACTCCTTATTGCAGCATGGTTATAATGACAAGAAAAATATAAAATAAAAAATAGAAGACAGTATAATTCAAATTTCAATTTTTTTTTTAATAAACATTTTTATCTCTTATATAATAGTTGATATATTTTGTTATTAAAGATCCATTAAAGGTGAGTACCTTTAATGGATCTTACATTAATAAACAAAAGGAAAACCTTTGGAAACGTTAGAAATATTTTATACAATTAAACATCAACTTAAATTTTATAAGAAAAAAAATGAATTTCAAGTTTTAGTCTTTCTTATGTTTACACCAGTCGTTAGGAAATAAAAATAGTTATTTATTACCCTCATCCAACAACTCTGTTTTAAAGTATGACTCCTAATGTTAATTTTTTTTTTTAAATTAGTTACTTACTGTAATTCATTATTTTTCTTAACATTAAAACTACTTCTATGTAGTTTTAATGTTAAGAAAAATAATGAATTACAGTAAATTTCTTTTTATTTAACTACTTTAACTCAAAATTATTTAATATTTTAAACATTTCCATCCGGTTATGTAGTTTAGTGTGCAGACTGTGTATTGAAAGGACTAAGTTGAACTTGGTATGAGGTAAACTGAATTTAGCGCACCAGTTTTGATTGCAGATTATTATTGTATGGTTGTTAATAACATGTAGGAAACGACATTGCTCGTACTACAGGTAGTAAATAAGCGCGCTTCTCCAACCACCTTCCCCTCACAACCATACAAATATCTCCATGATGGCCGCCTACAGCATCACGTCAACACCATTCAATATTTCAGGGATACATTGGACAATTAGTTACTGATTGCGTCGACCTACCCTGACTCTATGTGAACAAACCAATAGGTATATCTACACTGGTATAACTGACCGAATTATTATTATTATTATTATGCTGAACTATTCGATATGAGGTAAATATTAACGTTAGCTCTGTTACGTTTAACGTAATTGAATTACTTTGTGTAGGCTAGTTAAATAAACGTTAGGTTAATAAACATTACATTTAGTTCATCAAATTATATGTAATTCAAATTAAGATTTATTTGGCCATGTAATTAAGTAATCTCACAATTAATTTACGTTTAAGTTAAATAAGTTTACTGTAATAGTGATGATCTAATAGAATTAATTTAGTAATTAAAATGAATTTCTAAAATAATTTAAAATTTTTTAGTTCGAAAGGTGGTTATTATATATTTTACAAAATTTTAGTCGACATAATGTTTTTAATAACCGTACTTCGCCAGTTAAAAAATTTACAATGTTGGATGATATATATATAAAAATTTAATTTAAATTGTGAAGGTCAATATTTTAACAGTTTTTAAAATATTCATGAATTGTAGTAGTAAATTATTTATTATTCTTTTATATATTCTTATATACGTTGAGGAATTCTATTTTGCAAGCAATATTTGCAAGATATTGAAATATATTTATTTATAATAAGCTAATAAAAATTATTATTTTATACGAATAATTTAATCTTGGAAGATGTTATTGAGAAGGATATATAATATCGGGAAAAAGCATGACTGGAAAACTAAAAAAAAATGGCATTAAAAATTGTGGACACAATTTAAGTACCCTGGAAGAATAAAACTTCCCAACAGGATTGGGTAAACCTTTAAGATATCTAGAAAAAAAACCAAAAATCCAAACGGCATATTTAGCGAAGGGGTTTGAAAAAGTGGTTCAGAAATAAAAGAAAAGTTCTGCCTCTGAGCAGTTTTCATCTACTAAATATATATATGATCAAGTTATGACTACAAGGCTAAGTCGACAAGTTTTGTTTGATTTAAAATTTAAACAAGTTTTGAGTAAATATCCCAAAAGTAATTGTAGTGTACAAGAAATAATATTTAAAACAAGTGAACAAAATAATTGAATAAATTCCATTAATAAAAGACTGAAATATGACTAGTTAGGTTTTGGGGCATTATAAAACTTTACGGTCGTGCTTGGACGTATTAGACAAGAAGGTTGGTAAGCTAACTTCGGATGAAATCGTAATATTTCGGTTTTTTGTTTACCATTTTTACTCTCCTGTCCAAAGTAAAGGAAGCTTTGTGATCGGGAAAAATTTCGGTTTTCAGATTTCAACATTTATATCCATTTTGACCATCCCTGAATACATTTTGACTAGTTTTGGCGTGACGTCTGTACGAATGTACGTTTGTATCTCGCATACCACAAAAACGATTAGTCGTAGAATATTGAAATTTTGGATTTAGTACTGTTGTAACATCTAGTTGTGCGCCTACTCTGTTGATTGCAATCGACTGGACCAAAAGTGTCTAAAAAAACTCAAAATTCATTTTTTGGATTTGGACTTTTTCTTAACTGCAGTAAAGTGCTCTCATTGAGAGATGTTCAACGATATTTCATGTGGTACTTAAGAGTATTTCACTGGTTCCAGAGTTATAGCCAAATAAAATTGTAATTAATGAAATATTTGGATCTTACAAGGGGAAGGCACATCGGTTTGAATTCGACTTCATCTATTTATTTTTTTTTTTAATTTAAATATATTGATTTATTAATAATTGTTAATCTGTGATTTAAAAAAAAAAAAAAATACTATAAATAATAATCCAATAATAACAATAAGAAAAAGAAGAAAAATATCCTAAGTTTTCAACGAAATAAAATTTTATGTACATAAAAAAAAAACTGTAAATGTAATTTAATAGGCGTACAAGGGAGGCATGTGGTGTCCACATCAGAATTTTGTACTTCATCGTAATAGTTACAAGTCTATTTTTTGGATGAACATTGTTTTTAACTATCTGGAATATCATTTTGTCTACCTACAGGTCATTAATGTGTGTGTTTATTGGGAGACGATAAGAGAAGATTCGTATATTGATACGTTCTTCACGCGGCTTGTTGATAAAGTTAGTATGAAAAATTATGAGTTATTTAAAACAGAAATATTTGGTGTGATATAACGAAATAATTTCATGGAAAATATTAAAGAATGTTTATACAAATACAATAAAATCGAGGCGAAATTATTCAATCAGATTGAATAATGAAGCAAATAAAGTAAGATCAGTAAAATGCAGAAAGCCTACGTCTTCAAAAAGGTATATACAATAAATCCGATTATCTGGAACGGGTAAGATTAGTTACTTATCATCATCATTTGTTCTGCCGATAGTCAAGTCTTTTACGTCACCGCCATCTCCATCCATTTCTCTCCCAAGCCGTTTCCTTCTTTTCCTTGTAGTTTCCAGACTTCACCTAATCAATTTTATTATTCTTCTTCCTTCCCTTCCCTTTCTACTTTTACTGACCTTTCTAATCTAATTATCAAGACTCTTAATTCCTCTAACTCACATTTCCTTACCAATCTTCTCCTCTTTTGTGTACTTCCCGCATAACTGCTTTTTTTTTCTTAATTCATGTTGGTTCCACGTCTCAATTCAGTTCCTTTTTCTCATCATCCTTGTTTCATTTCCATACAACAGGACATTCCATTCATAAGATTATTCTACCTCTTTTTTTAAGTAGACTCTTTAAGTAGAGAGTTTTAATGTATCATAATTCTTACTAAAACTTCGTGATAAGGCATTACATGTGCAGAATGTTTAACAATAAATCAAGAAGAATTAAAGAAGGGTACTAAGAAAAATACTTATTCCTATTGAACCAGAGAAAACCATATAAAAATATCGGAAAATATGGAAGAACAATGAACGTTACCTCTAGTCTTTTATAAACAATTAATTATTTAAGTATGACCCTTAACAGACTAACCAAGAAGATTTTTTATACATGTAATGAAGAGGAATAACGTCAGATGGTTCAAAAATCATCTCAGAATTACAGGCGTAATATATATATAGAGATATAGAGAACAGAAATATATTCAAAAAGAAGATAGAAGACTTAATAGTCTTCTATCTAGGAATCCCGAAACAGAGTGTAAGAATAAGAAATGGTAAGAAAGAGAAAGAAACAATACAGCTTGAAAAAGAAGGAAAATTGGAAAAATAGATGATGACCAGAAATTAAATATTAAACGTAAAATATTGAGAAATTAAGGTAAAAAAAAATAAAAGCAAAGTAATAAAATCTTCATTTTTATCATTTTTTCCACAATAACATAACCTATACCAACGTTATAACAAAATTTTGAGAAATTTCTGAGATTTAAAAAAATTTGAAAAATAATCGGTAAAATTAAAAAAAATTATTGTAATTTAAAGTTTTTATAATTAAAACTAAGCTCCTTCATTAAATAGTATAATTTATATTATTATTTTTTTAATTAATCAGATTTTAAATGCATTCAAACTAAATTCAATACACTAATAATTGTTTTTATTATAACTCTTGTGGACACCACATGACTTCCTTGTACGCCTATAAAATTACATATTCACTTTTTTTGCCACAACTCTTTTAGATTTATTTTATCTGAAAGTGAGATACGATCCTCTAGTTCTTTAATAAAGTGGAGAGTTACACAACTGTTGAAAATAGAGAACGTTTACAAAAATTAAGATCAGAAGAATGAAGAAATGATTGACAACAAAAACTAAATAAACGAAATGATGAACAACTCCGACTTAGAGAGAATATTGACGACAATATCAGACGAGTAATGAACCAAAAGATAAGAATTTTTTGCTGTTTATTAAAGATCGGGCATGTATACCTCAGTGTACATATTGTTCTTGTTGGGGTCTATTTTTCAGTCAATCTGTAGTTAACTTTAATGTAGATAAAATTAAACAGAAATTAAACTACACAATCAAAAAATAATACGATTCTAAATTATAATATTAAATAATTAGATATTTCACCAAATCTATTACATATACACAGGTGTAATAATGCCTGTTAAATTACTTCTACATAATTTTAAAAGCACATAAAATTTTATTTCACTAAAAACTTTTGATCTTTCTTCATATTTTATTTTTTTATTGTTATTATTGAATTATTAGTTATTATATTTTTATTTTTTTTTACCATCAGGGATTAATAATTATTAATAAATCATTACATTTAAATTTCAAAAAAGTTAAAAAAGAGAATAAGTCTGATACAAAACGATGTGCTATTTATCTTTACATTGCTTTTTAATTACTTAAGTAATTAAACTTTTATTTGGCTATAACTCTGGAACCAATGAAAATAATTACCACATATTATTGCAGTTAAGTAAAAGTCTAAATCCAAATTTTCGGGGATTTTAGGCTTTTTTGGACACTTTTGGTTCAGTCGATTGCATTCAAAAGGGGCGGTGCCGAACTTGATGTTTCAACAATCCTAAATCCAAAATTTCAATATCGTACGGCTTATCGTTTTAGAAATATGTGAGATACATACATACGTACGTACAGATGTCACGCTGAAACTAGTTAAAATGTATTCAGGGTTGGTCAAAATGGATATTTCCGTTGAAATCTGAAAACCGAAATTTTTAGCTGTTACAGAACTTCTTTACTTCGTTTAAGGAAGTAAAAACTTAAGA
The DNA here is from genome assembly GCF_047948215.1 of Lycorma delicatula. Classification (NCBI taxonomy): domain Eukaryota; kingdom Metazoa; phylum Arthropoda; class Insecta; order Hemiptera; family Fulgoridae; genus Lycorma; species Lycorma delicatula. Next base: position 14,588,621 of record NC_134463.1, on the reverse strand, counting down.
TGATTTAATCTTCTATCTATCTATCTTTAAATGACAAGATAAGATTTCTTTACTTTAATTTATTTATTATATGTTTATTTATCTTTACATTGCTATAACTAACCTAATTTATATAATTATTATGAAAATAACCAATCAAGCTTACTTGTTTACCCTAGTTGATTAAATACTGATAAAAATAATGCATAACATATTACAGAGTTACATGCAACAATTAGGGTATAATTAATTTTTCTTTAAGAATAAATATATCTACTTTATATTGTAATTAAGTAATAAAAACTGTTAAAATATATAAAATTTTGAGTTTTAAGGCTTTATACACATCATAAAAACTAAAATAATAATAATAAATATTAATAAAGAAGAAAGACTAGACGCTGAAATTCGCATCTAATGTACCTTCTCAGCCTCATATTGTTCGGTAAAGCTGGACTATAAAAGTTAACTTAGAACACTAAACTGTGATTACAACTGAAATGTCTTCTTCTGTTTTCATTATTAATATCATCATCATTGCTGTATACACTAATGCTATTTATGTACCTACTTAGAACAAGAAGCATTAAAAAGTGAAAATTACACGTGTACAAAGTATATGCACGTAACAGTTACGTATTACTAAATTTAAACAAGTAACTGATTACCTATTTGTAAGAAACGATTTATTAAATATTTTTAAACAAAATTACTTGGTACAGTGAAACTTTAGTGTTCCATTTTTGTCGCTATAACATTAAATAGATAAAATTTATTTCTAATATAGGCCAGTGGAATCTTAATTATAAAAGATTTTGACACTGTTTCTTCATAAATATGCTCCGAATTTATAAGAACAATGAGAACGATGCTTTAAAATCTCTTAAATTTACCAAAATGAAGATTTCTTGCAAATTATTAGTTATCTAGAATATCTCTTAATTGTTTTACAATCTATTCGTATCTATCGGAGTACATTTTTTTAAGTTAGGTTAAGAAATGAGATTTTGATAAATTTTTAACGTGATAATAATTCTATAAGTAAAATATTACACTTTCATTCTTTATTTGATATTTCGATCCGTGCTAAAAATATGCTTAATATCTTTTTTTAATATATTTGAAAGATAAAACAATAAATTTTATAAATTCTAATACGTTTGTAAGTGATAAAAACTATTTTAAGAAATTAATTTAAAAAATTTACGCAATATTGTCTATCGTAAAGAATTATTAGATTTTACGTTAGGATTAGACCGGTAAATTCTTTGCAGTGAAAAACAGTGTCTATTTAATTTAATAGATGTGAAAGAAGAGAAAAACACATTAAATTTATATTATATAAAATTAAGAGTTGGGCCTACACGTAGCCTAACATTACCTGACGAAATTTAGTCCCTTGAGACAGATCCACAGGTAGATTCCAGACACTACATTCAGGAAGTTTACTAAATCTACAGGTTCCCGCATCTTCATCATGAATTTCGCAGAGTACGATAACTATATTTGCTGAAGATTTCAAAACAAGAAAAAAGGAATCAATGATAAAGAAGGGAATGAATGAATGGTTGTTAATTATTAGGTTTACTTTTTTCTTTTTTTTCTATTCAGACTCCGGAACCACTGTCTCCAGAGGATGAATGTGGATGATATGTATGAATATGTGCAGTGAAGTGCATGTACAATCTAAGGTCGACCGTTACTGAGACCTGTGGTTAATTGAAACCCAACCACCAAATTAGGGTGAAAAAACACCCACCAAAGAACACTGGTATCCTCGATCTAGTATTTTAAATTTGTTTAAACGTCTTTACTAGGATTTGAACCATAGAACTCTCGCGTTCACTACTAGACCAACCCGGTGGTTTTTTTTTAGGTTCACTGTAATATCTCCCCATTTCCTTCCTACTTTCTCGCTTAAAAACATAATGGTGTAGACATTGAATCTGTTCCCTTCTACGTGTTGGAGCCAAATAATTATACTAAAATTTAAAATTAAATTTAGTTTCTTAATAAAATTGTTGTAGAGTAGACGATGTAAGCACGGCTTATTAATTTAATTCGTCCGTTGCCCTACAAATATTAGTTTATTATATAAAATCTTAAGTCCGTTTATTAAAGTCGAAATAACCGGGAATAAATTCTAATTGTTTGGTATGTTTAAATCATCTCTCATATTGGATGATCGATTTGAGATAAGTGGTTGAACACTTACCGACATTGTGGGTGAGACGTTTTATAAATTATTGATTTGTGAATTGACTGTGTGATAAAGATATATCTCCCTGAATATATTTTATCTCAATATATTTAAATAAAATGATTTATCTGTTGTTTAACACAATGATTGAATTAAAAAGTTCTTTCGGAGAATAGCCTTATTATACTTTAAATGCTAGATACTCATTTTTCCAAAATCGGGGAATAGAACGAAAAATTTTAAAAGGACAAGGAGCTTTTTACGTTGAAGGTTACAAAATCTATTAACTGAATCATAATTATTATATTTTTTTTAAATTTAAATTGAATCTTTTTCGAAAATTGATATTTATTCTTGGGATTTGCAGTTGACTACAGTGCTGAAACCTGCAGCGTTGATTTAATTTTTTGTTTTAAAGCTGTATTTATTAGCAAAACTTTTTATTCCTAAACTAATTACTTACTTGGATAACAAGGGTCATTGTTTTGAATTTTATATGTATTTATTCAAGTTCAAAAGTTTTTCTAATGGTTTAAGTCATTAAAGTAGATCAAAAACTACTTTTATAAAAAAAAATAAAAAATATATTTATATGTAATTTTGACGAATAATTTTCTTTATTATTATTTTAGTTTATCATTTGAGTAAATAAGTTACGAATGTGTTTTGTGTTAAAGGAGTTTTTAAGGAGAATTAAAAATATTCATTTTTTAAAGTGAAATTATTATTTTATTATTCCACCCTCTAATATTTAATTTTTGTGATTTCAAATCCTTCTTATAAAAAATTTGTTTTCCTTTTTAACTATATATTTTAACTATATACAAGAATAAATTTAAATATGATTATCACACTTATTTCTTCAGGGAAAAATTCAAAAGAAAATACACATGAAATAGTTTCATTTAAAATAAATACTGATTAAAGATTTAAATAGTTTATGTAATGGGTAATTCGATTTATCAATTAATTTATAGTGCTTATTAAGCTATTATTGGATAAATTAATAAATATAAAAATGACACCTAAGTTAAGAAGTTATTAAGATTAATATTTTATATAAGAATGAAAAATAATCTATACTATTACATAAAGAGGAAGAGGAAGAGGGTTTTTGTTTGTTCGGGATAAACAGAATACTACTCGGTCAATCGCAATCAAATTTTTACCGATGTTTCTTAGCATAAATAAGAAAGTTTTAAGTATATTTCATCTTGAAAAATATCGAAACAAATTATATATGTATGTAACAGTGGATATTTGCCGGTTGAAGCACAAAGTTTAATGAATTGAATTTATGAACTATGAACTGCAAATCTCTATCGCTGTGTGAGATTTATTTGAACAGAATGAATTGTATCAATGCAATGAATAATATTACTAAAACAATAGAATTAAATTTGCATCAAATAAAATAATATTAAAGAAATTAAAAAAAATTCTGTTTAACAATAATGGGCTTTTCGTGGAGACTAGGTCTGAGGTTAGAGTGGTAGGGTATGCGAGCACGTCGTAGAAGGCTAGGTCAATCATCACTATCAACTAGTAACAAATAGGATGCCCCTGGCGTGCCGTTTTTTGATTTGCTCTTATAATATTTCTACTAACAACCGTCCGATTCTAAAAATTCAAACGGGGTATTTGTTAAGTAGGTTGAAGGCTAACTTTTGTACGCATCAGGTACAATCTTGATCTAACGGTTATTCGGAAATGTATATATTAATATATACAGTTTGTCTGTTAGTTATCGTATCACTCGAGGATAACGTACAATACGAGGATCCGGGGGTTAGAACCATTTGGATTGATAGGAATGGCGACCGAAGCAAGCTGTCCGGGTGTCCAGAGCGCCATTCTTCCTGGAAAATTATGATTGGGTAGCGAAGCGAACTCTGCAGCCATGGGGTAGGCACCTTGGCCTCGAGGAACTCCCTGAGTTGGATTCGGGATTCTCCTGGGAGCCCCGAGAGTCCAGGTTCTGTTTAGACGGGTCGGCTAGTTATGACAATAAATAAATCTATGAAACACAATTTAAAGTATGTTTCTGCCTATATTTATCCAGAAAACACAGTCCAAATAGGACGATAAATGGTATAAACTTTTTAATTTAACTTTTTGCTTTCGACTTAGTTTGTTATAAATAATACTGTATAATTTTTATGAACTTGCGTTTTTATTTTTCTTAATAGTTTTTTTAATATATTTTTAAAGATTGTGTAACTTCCAAGCAAGAAAAACATCATAAAAATCGTATGAGAGTATTTAAAATATCATCCACTCAAAGTTTAGAAAGTACAATTTTGTTTATATTGAAAATATAGAATTAGTACCTCTGCATTTATATTAAACTGGTTTCCATATTAATATCAGAAATAAATAATTCAACTCAAATTAATATCAAACATAATCTAAATCGAATCTCGTGGAACGATATTGATATGAAATCCATAATTCAGTTTGTAATGTCTAATAGTTTATTACAGCGATGTTAAATTCTACCGTAAAATAAATTGCAATGATTTTTTTTTCACCTTTAGCAGCAAAAATTTAATTTTCAATGAGTTTCATTGATATTTAAAAATTGCATCCTCACTAAAATCGTGATGAACTAAGGAAAATTGCTTATTTGTCAAAAAAAATTCTGATTTTCTGTTTTTTAAAATACATCGCTGTCTTTTGCCCAATGTTTTAAATAATATTACGTAACTTCCAGAGAAAATCATATAATTTATGTGAAAGCTTCATCTGAAGTAAATATTGATTTAAACCTGTACATAATTTATGTAAAAGATAATTCAATTTATCAATTAATTTATACTGCGTATTATTATTCATGTCAATAATGTAGTAAACGTTAATCTTATAGTTATGACAACACTATAGTTTATATTGGAAGAGACCTAATTTGCAGAAGCCGGTCACATCAAAATTGGCTGCATTGAGATTAAATTAAGGCGTAGTTTAGCGTCCATCATGACGTCAAGGCGTCGTCGATTGGAGCGCCAGTCACGTGACCAATAATCTAACTCTCCTCTCACCAACCCAAGCATGGGTCAGGATATGGTCACATCCGTTCTGCCATCTCTTCAGTTCACACTCTACCCGTTTGTAATCTCCTTCAATTTCAAATCACCTTCCCAGTACTCTCGCAATCATACTGTCTCTTACTTTGCTTGGTTTTTTATTTTCTTATTTTATCGCTTTTCTTCTTTCTTCTCCAATTATCATTTATCACAAACCTGTTATCTCTTCGTGTAATAAGTACAGCACTTTATATTTTTATCAAGAGATCTTTTCGTATTTTCGTTTAGTTTTATACATTTACTTTTGAATTCTTAATAATGTATTTTTTTCATTTTATATATATAAATTAATGTGATTTTGATGCGAAGTGAATGATTCTGTTTTGTAATGTCCAATCCCTTAATACAGAGACAGCAAATCCACGGTAAAATAGATGACAATGATACTTTTCTGAAATTGATTGAGTAAATGTAATTATCAATGAAAATTATGAAATTTTAAAGTTGTGCCCGTTCTGAAGTCGTGATCAAATATAACAGAAATTTTTTTTTTTGAACGAAAATCCGATTTTCTGTATTATCTTAATGAATTCAAACTTTTGTTTTAGAGTATTTATAAGTCAGTAATCTGTCTTTGTTTCTAATTAACTTGAAAAATTTTAAACTAGTTTTAAAGGAACTTTAAAACTTTAGCTTTTAATCCGAGGAAGTATTTTCCAAATTTTTATGACTCGCTTTCCTATATGCTTTCAGAGACAAACAAACACATGCAGATTATCTATATGTGTTAACAAACACTTATTATATATAATTTTGGAATAACTACGATAATTGAAAAATTCATTTTTATAAGCAAAAATCGTGTTTTTCCAAATATCTCAAACCCAGCGCCATCTATCGGGTCTAGTTTTTCAGAGGTATTTGTTTCCATGTAAGTAACACATATTCTGAATATGAGCCAGTCAGGCCTTAAATACAATTTTTAGAAATATTTCGACCCCAGCGCCACGTAGCTGGTCCATTTTTTTCAAACGTTTCTTTCCGAATATGAGCCAAATCGGATCACAAATAAAAATTTTCGGAAATATAGACCTCAGCGCCACCTAGCGGATACAAACTATTTTAGAAACGTTTGCGGGCGTGCGCACAACTCATAAAAGTTTCATTGCAATCGGATGAATGCTATACGAAGGCATATGGGACAAACAAACAAATAAATATTAATTTTTATATATATTCTTGCAGACCCGGCAATGTTTTGTTATTGCTAGATTAGAGAATATATCCATATATATATATATATATATATATACGAGTTGTGATCAAAAAATGAGGGTGAATGAATTTTTATTGCGGCAACTGCCGACGCTACATCCAAATGCTGTAATTTGTCCAATAACGTGATCAACTGAGACAGGCAGGGGCAAGTTGTAACACGTTCGAGCTTGCCAGTCAGCTGCCAGAGCCGCTAGAGTGAGGGTGTGTTTATCGTGCCTGTCGCGCAGCATGGATTTTGAACAACGCATTAACATTAAGTTTTGTTTTAAGTTGCAAAAGAGTGCCAAAGAAGCTCATGAAATGTTAAAATCGGTGTACGGCCATAATGTGGTAACTTTGAAGACCGTGTACTAGTGGTATGACCGATTTAAAAACGGAAATGAGTCTGTTGAAGACGAGCAACGTGCGGGACGTCCAGTAATCTCAAAAACAGTTGAAAATGTGCAAAAAGTGGAAACAATGGTTCGTTCAAACAGGCGAATGACTATTCGAGAGCATTCGGGAGACCTTAACATCTCGTACGGATCCGTTCAAAGCGAAACGACGTACGAAGAAAAACAAGCCAGAAAAATGGACCAATGGCTTCCTTCTTCACCACGACAACGCGTCGTGTCACACCTCGCTTCCCATTCGCGAGTTTTTGGCCGAAAAAAGAGTTCCTGTCTGTCCACATCCGCCATACTCACCGGATTTAGCACCATGCGACTTTTGGCTCTTCCCAAAAATTAAAACTGTGCTTAAAGGAAAACGTTTTGACACCATTGGTGACGTAGAGAGGGCCACGACCGAGCAGCTGAAAGCCCTTCCGAAAGACGCCTTCCAGAAATGCCTCCCGCCATGGAGTCAACGTTGGGATAAGTGCATTGCTAGCCAAGGACAGTACTTTGAAGGAGATTAAATCGAATTCTATGTAACCTTATTACTGTTTTTAATAAAAAATTATTCACCGTATTTTTTGATCACATCTCGTATATATAGATTAATGAACACAATTGAAAGTTTGATAAAACATTAAAAAACTGATCATTACGGAATTAACAAAATATAACCTTTCATTTTATCCCATTTTCCATTTTCTCCTTAACCCCTTTTCCGCTATTTCCCCCTCAACGTTTCCCCATTCCCCCTTTCAACATTTTCTTTCTACTTTTTTATTTTCTCCTTTTCCATTTTCCCTAATTCCCACTTATTTTTCCATTTTTCCTTATTTCCCTTTTTTGTTTTTTCCCTTTTCCTGGGCGTAAATCGGTCCAGTAGTTTTTTTAGTCTGTAGCCGACACATACGAAAATTGACTTTTATTTTATATATATATATATAGAATAGAATAATTATAGAATAGAATAATTTTTTTTTAATAATATATAAATATGTGTGTATATATATATATATATATATATATATATATATATATATATATATATATATATATATATATATATATATATATATATATATATATAATGTATATATAATATATATAATAACGTTATTGATATCGATTGTACATAGATAATCGTGAATAGTTTTACACGTAACGTAATAGATTGTTCTGTTTTACTCGTAAAACAGTAATTTGTTATTTTGGACTGCAATTATTGGAGTTGTCTGATACCTGTAGATTTTACACTGCAACATATTTGACCCACATAACTCTAAAAACGGGTCAACATAGAAGGTGTTTATGTATTAAACTTTCAGTTTAAGAATAGGTCAGACACATGAAATAACTAACGGTTAATATAACTATCGGATTTAATGACCTAATTGTTGGCTCTTTTCAGCGTTGTCTTTTAAATTTTAAAATACACGTAAAAAATTTATGCCTACTATTTGTAAAATTATTTTCTCTTTGAAAAAAAATGTTCCCTTTGGAAAAATAATTACTATGACTTAATATAAACATATATTATATTAAAAAATCAATAATTTTTGTAGTAGTAATATTAAAGAATTTTATGTGTTTTTATATAACGCTATAAAAACACTGTCATGCAAATACATGTAAATATATTCATGTGTTCGTATGTTTAACCATTAATTTTGAAATAGGCTGTGTAATTTTATCTTAAATAACTACTCAAAGGAGTACTAAAATTATATATATATATATATATATATATATATGTATGTATGTGTGTGTAAGTAACAGCATAGTATAATTTCAGGAACTGAGTCGTACGAACACCGACTTACTGCCCTGCTAGTTTTGCATACCTATTGGATACATAAATTTCTATCCTATTTCCGGGTTTATACCTCAGTATTTCAAGCTTCTTATCCGAGAGAGAAATCCTCCAACATCATCCCGACTACCGTTAAACTATCATATATACATGTAGATAATCTAGGTTACAAGAAATTCTCATGATTTCATATCCTTCTAGAAATTCTGTAGCAAAATAGATTTAATATAAATTATTATTTTGAAATATGATATTATATATCTTATTTACTATGTAATATTTCATATTAATATTATTTATGTACATTATTTTTGTAGATTTAGAAAGAAATAAATTTAATATGATATAAAAATTGGATGTATGTTAAAAAATATATTAGATATTAAAAAATAAATATATATAACTTAATTTCACCTTAAATAACGAGTTAATTGTAAACGAAAATTTTTAACGTAATGTACAGAATTAATTGTACAAAAACAAACGAATTTTTGAAGTGAAAATTTAAATTTTACTAGTATAAAATTTTTAATCATTAATACTATTGAGTTGATAAAAATGAATAATTGTAAATAAATAGTAACACATTATTGGGTGTACTAAAGATAGTATCGGAGTTTTATTTTATTTTTTTACTATAATATCTCTTGGATGTGGTGTGACTTGAATCAAAGAGAAAAATTGACGTTAGTTAGATTGCATAGCCATAGATTGATCTTTCCGCTGTTTGCAGACATGGCGACTCCTGAACAAAAAAGCCTTCTTTGTTTTGCATTTTGCTAAATATGAGTCAGTATTTATAATTCAACGTGCGTTCCTTTAAATTTTTAAATGCGATCCTTCAAGTATCAGTAATTTTCGTTTAAAACTACCGGATGTCTGAATAAAGGGAAAAATGTTTGAGACGACCGAAGGAATCTGAAGAAAATTTTGAATAGCAGTTTGATTATTTTGTAATTTGTAAGCATTACGTTGCTTTTGTAAGCATTTAAAATGATGTATTTTTTCGCACGACTTAAGGGCTTTTTTTCACAGCCCACAAATCTTTATATATAAAAATGTTAATTTCGTTTGTGTACGTTTCAAAAACTCAAAATGTTCTGCACCGATTGAACTCAAATTTTAGCACGATATATAACCCGCATCAAAGATTGGTTTTATCTATTTTTCGCATCAGTCACATACCCGCGACCGCGAGAAAACATTTTTTTTAACGGTCAGCTGTGTACCAGTGACCGCGCCATCTGCTGGAAGCGAGTGGAACACTCGCCATACTAGCTAACGACAACCGCAGTCACATGTGAAACAATACCTGTTCTCGATTACATTGTTTATTAACAAAAAAAAAAAAAACGTATCCACTTGCATCTGATTCAGATTATTATACAATCTGAATTAAATATTCACTTTAATCGAGGTACTTTTGTGTGATCGTGTCGTGATTGAGCTGCGCCTTTCACCAAGCTCTGAATTTATTAGAAAACGACCAACAGTGGGATATATGTATTAATGACGCGTGCGACACTGCACATCCAAACCAAATTCGCGCATTATTCGCAATTATATTGACCGCTTGCTTCCCTTCATCACCCATAGAGTTATGGGAAAGATATCGGTCGCATATGGCTGAGGATATTTTGTATAGGGTACGCCTAGAAATTACCAATATGACCATGGAATTTACAGAAGGCATTTACAACGAAGCATTGATAAATATTGAAGACAAGTAAGTGCATAGCTATTGCAAATAAAGTTCTTAGTCAATTGGGAATGCCAGCACCCACCCGAGCTGCGATTGCTTCATTTGATGTGGATTTACGCCGTGAACAGAGTTACAACATTGGTGATCTTCAGTCATATGTCCAATCAACATTCCCAAATTAACGCGTGAACAGAAAGGCATTTATGATCGCATAATGCAAATGATAAATGACGGAGTTGGGGGGACCTTCTTCTTGGATGCGCCAGGAGGAACTGGGAAAACATTCCTCATTAGATTGATTCTAGCAACGGTTCGATCAAAAAATGAAAATTATCCTGTTGCGGAATATTAATCAGCCAAAACTCTGCAACGGCCCGCGACTTGCAGTTAATAAATTGATGAATAACGCAGTGGTAGCAACGATTTTAACGGGGCCTTACAAAGGTGAAGATGTCCTCATTCCTCGAATACCCATGATCCCGACCGATACACCATTTTAATTTAAAAGATTGCAATTCCCAAATCGATTGGCATTTGCAATCACAATCGATAAAGCTCAAGGTCAATCTTTAGAATTGTGTGGTTTAGATTTAGATGCGGATTGCTTCTCACATGGGCAACTGTATGTTGAGTGTTCCCGAGTCGGCAAACCAGATAGCCTTTATATCTACGCAGACAGTGGAAAAACCAAAAATATTGTTTATCCACAAGTATTGCAAAATTAAACTTCTATGAAACGTATGCTTTGTTTTGTTTCTCATTTCTCATCCATGCAACCGCAATGTGCCACAGCGAAGCGTGGCGGGTAGAGCTAGTCTATTTATAAAAATCTAATACAAGTGGCTTGAGGAAACAGATTACCCAGTGGCGAATCTTATAAAAATTATAAACAAATACTTTTTAAAGATAAGAATTATATTATTAATTTTATCAAAACGGTTCTAATTTATAAATGTATATTTTTTTTGTTATTTATCATAATTAATTATTCTAGCAAATCTCGGTTTTTCTTTTTTTTATCTACACCAGGTTTTCTTCCCAAGAAATATTTTACTATTAGTTACATTTATGTAGGAACCTTAAGTAAATTAATATCAATACATTCACATTAAATTAGAATCTCCATTGAAACTTCTCAAAAATTACATACTAGCACTACATCGAACTTCTAAAGGTTGAATATAATACGTAAAAAAAGTAGTTTTGAAAAAATTTAATATCAGTAATACAATAAAAAACATTAACAAGGATCATAAAAATAACAAATTGATGAAAAACGTAGGAAACAAAAAATAAACCAAAAATTTTTTTAAATCTCCGTTTTAATGCCTTTTCATTCTTAATTAAATGAGTTCTTAATTTAATGTATTTTGAAGATTCCAGATAAGCTATTGTTTGCAATTATCTGACTAACAAATTATGTCTTCCTAATTTACAATAAAATTCATTGTACTAATGTTATATACCTCATAAAAAGGAGTAATTGTTTCAGTTATGATATAAGTCAAGATGTATTTTGTATTTATCATAATCTTAAGATTGAGTTTACTCGCTCCGGTTAAGATTTAGAATTATTTTTTTATAATTAATAGAACCTGATTGATTTCCGAAAAATATTTGTACATTGTAAATTTTCTAGGAAACAATAAAGAAAATTGTCGTCTATGAAATTACAGATATGATCATTCTTTTATTATTTTTCATTTTGGTAATAATTTAATATATTCTGTTAAGTCTCTGTGTATTATATAACCAATAAAAATATAATTTAACTTCATAACTGTAAAAAAATAGTAAAAAAACAATTAGCAATTTATTTGATGATGTGATAATAATAGCGATTTCTAAATCTGTATATAATATTCAACGAAAAAATATTATTTCATTACTGTTAGTTTATTACCAGAAGAAGTAGACATGTGTTTATAATGTATAACTAACTAATACAAAATTTAAATTACCTTCCAGGTGATTTTGCTTACTACTCAATATTACCACATGAATAAATACCTCACAATTTATCAGGATTTCTGACAAAACGAAGACCTCATATATAAATATATACTCGTATTTATCTACATATACCGAAATGTTATTCATATAATACGTTTCTTATATATCGCATGAATCCATTCCTATTTTATTTCCTTTATAAAATACAGCGTAATTTTTTGCTGACAGCCGAAGGAGGTTAATATATCTGACAATAATTCGTATGTGTGTACACTACACAGCATTATAAGTATATAGAATAAATACTATGTGTATTTAAGTCATTCAACTCTTAACAGCTGCACCGATTTCCATTAGTATAATATCAAACATTTTTCCTGTGTGAATGACACTATATAAAAGCTGTTTAAAGTGATACAAATCGGTATACTATGAAAAAAGACCCTAAGCCGTTTTTCAAGTTAAAGTAATTTTCGTTAATCATAAAATAGCTTGTCAAATAAATAGTTCTACGAGTACACAAAATATTTTATACTGTTAAGAAGTATTAAACAATCTGTTCTTCTTGCCAATCGTTAAGCAACTGTTCTCTCCTGTCCTTAATCAGTATGATAATTTTTTTTTTAATTTTATGAAAAAAATTGTTCTGTTTTAAACTGTTTCCGAGAAAAACATGTAATTATAAAAAAACACGGGTTTTTTTTCAAAAATCCCAATTGAAAGTAAAATTAAAAAATAAATTTCCTTTTCAATAAAGAACTAGGCTGATAATAGGAAATTATCTATTGCTAATAAGAGCATATTTTTGAGTTAGAGTTATAAAAATAAATTGAAAAATATTCATGAAGTTTTAAAAATTTTAATAAAGTAGAAAACTTTAAGTCTAATTATTTTTCACATACGTGTAAACTATTTCATGTAATCTAAAACCTTAACTTACTAAAAACAATGTTAGAAATCTCCTGCTTCGTAATTAATATCTACTACCTCATTTATACCCAATCTTTTCTTCCTTCGTAATTATTTACAGATTACCAGTGCGACATTTTTAAATCAAAGCGCAAACAATCTTTTCACCTATTTCAACTGTTAAACATTCTATAACCAACAGCTTGCCTATATTCCATTGTTAACCGACAATAAGAGCATTGTTGGTCTCCATTGTCCAACAAATATATTCTACGAAAAGCTTGTTCAAATAGCCAAGCAAGCACCTATTCTTTGATAAACAGAGTTTCTAACAAAAAGAGTTTCGGGTGGGTATAGTTTCCCTTGAGCACTTAACTCTGCAAATTGTTTTATTTTAAATATTTAATATTATTAGTTTTATTAATATTATAATTTCCAAAAAAAAATTCCTGCTTATTGTTTGATAAACTTGAACTAAGTACAATTTATTTCTTTTTTTACAATCAGAACGTTTCTACTAGTAACAGATGCTGGACTTCAGGACAGTTACGTTAATAACACTGATTCCTTCTATTATATCGTTTTATTATTAGTAAAATTTATTTCTCTTGTGATTTAAATTCAAATATTTAGAAAAATAAAATTATGTGTAAAAACAATGATAGCATAAAACCAATAGTTTTGTAAAAAAAAAACAAATTAACTTAAAAAGGGATTTCCCCACTTAAAAGGGGGATATCCCTTTTTAAGTAAAGGTAAAGTATTATTTAACTAATACGTTAATACGTTTTACAAATGAGATTAGTCAGTGACTTGCAGATTAAGTAAGATTACAGAAATACATATTTTAATAAAAATTTCTCGAAGAAACTAATCTTGAAATATAATTTAAAAATTATTTTAAAAAATTCATAACTGAGATCAATTAAAAAGTATAAGTCAAATTAATCGGAAAATTCTTAAGTATTATATGAATACAATTCCGAAATTGTACGATAGGTGTCAAAATCTATATCTAAACTTTCTTTCATAAATTTAATTTTTTCTACAAAAATCAGTATTTCTATCTCAATTATCTAACAGAGGAAGATATTCTAATTTTATAGAAAATCAGATAATCTATTTACCTATTAAAGGTAAAATATAACCAAAAATTAAAAAAAAATATGTATTGATTGATGCTAGTGTGAAATGAATTTAGTCCTATTTTACACGTTATCTTTACATTGTGAAATGTTTAATTTATTTAAGCAACAACATTTTTTAAATTATTTTTTAGTAATAATTCATATACATACTTTTTTAACGGAAATATATATTTTAAATTTGTATAAAAATAAGTTCCTGTGCTGAAGCGTAGATCATGGGATTTTGCACCAACATCCCGAGATGTGTGGACACATTATTATGGTGAATGAGCAGTTTCTTTTTGGCCAGATATGAACGTTTAACCCGAAACGTGGTGGTCCGTTAAAGAAGAATAATACACGCGGTAATGTTTCTGCATTTTTTTTAAGATAGTCAATAAGAACCACTTAAAGAGAATACCAAAAAGCGTAGCCATGATTTATCCTGCCGATGAAACAGTTTTCGATTTCTTTGATACACTTCCTCGTGCTCCACCACCTTTTTCACTGCCATTTGGTCTCTGGCACGTATGTGAATTAATATTTTATGTACACTGTAAAAGGTTGAAACAACTTAGCGGAATTGCGTTTTAACAAGTCTTAACACCCTCGAGAAGTCGAATGCGTTTTTGGTTGACTGTTAATAAACACAGCATCCATCGATCGTAAAGCTCTTTCATATACAAAACATCGTGTAAAATATTGTGGATAAATTTTTTCGAAATGTTTCAATATCACAAAGCTCAGAAATATTTTTAGTCAGCAATCATTTAATACGGTATTGTGTATTTTTGTGACAATTTCTTTGTTGTAGGAATTTTTATGCGTCTCAAACGTTCAATATTTGACCACGTGTAAATTCATCAGCCCTCTATTTTACCGTCAGAAACAAAAGGAAAGAATCGTTTAAATTGACAAGTAAATGTTTTTGTATATTCTTCAAGGCCAAACCTATTAAAACAAAGTATTTTATTGATGCTTAAACATCAATTTTATCCATTTAAAAAAAATGTCAAAATTTACTTGTTTATTTGATCGTACCAAATAAGTAATTAAACGTACGCGTCTGGCACTCCGCAGAATGCCATCAAAAGGATTATACTTGATAAATATCCCAGTTATTTGGCAATTCTTAGGCCATCTCTTTGTCAGGCAGAGAACTTTCCATATGACACAACTAAGAATATAAAATTAAAATAGATATCATTTTATTCTATCATTTTAATTCCAATGAAATACTTAAAATAGTTAAAATATTTAAGCTTGAATTTCTAAAAATTTATCTCAAAAATATAAAGATATCATGGACCTTAAACCAATGAAAGATATTCCCTCCCAAAAACCAAATTGAGGGAATAACTATTTAATGTGGGCAAAGACTTTAAACAAACGATTCTTAATAAATTAAACTTTTTAAATTCTATTAAGATTCTCTGTAGAATTCATTGATAAGATAATTTTCTCAGCTATCAATTCCTGTTTGTAATGTATATTTTCATAAAACAAAAATTAAAAATATATATACATAGTATAATTTTAAATGATGTTGTTTTTGTATTTCTAATGAAATATAAAAATTTCATTTTTTTATCTTAAGATACAAAAATTTATCTTAAATGTAAGTGTACATTTTTTTATCACTTTAACCACTAAAAGAGGTACATTAGGTCACAGCAGGGAATTTGAGTTTGAAGTCGTCTAAGAGATATATATTGTACGATCAATATATTGTATATTGTACCTACAATACACACTTGAATTACATATATTTACTTTACATTTACGCTTGTTGATTTGAGATTGATAGCAGTCGTTTATTTTTTATATACTTACTCGAAAAAACACTATCAAAATAAACATATTACGATAGCACTGTTTATGTTTAGATTTATAACTTGTTGTTTCTTTCTTTTTTTATTTATTATATTATTACCTAGTTAGATACAGATAATGATCGTTTAACAATCGAATTTAACTTTTGATTTTAATAAACATTTTTGTTAACGAAATTTAAATGGTATTGTCGCGTATCGCGGCTCGATCAGAATGTTGAGAGATTGACAAATGAAAATTTTTATATAATTAAAATTTATCGGTTAAAAAACATAAGTAAAACAAGCTAAATCAATAATAATAATAAACACCAAAAATAAAACAAATAATATAAAATATTAATCAAAAGCACAATAATAATAGAGACAACAGGAAACAAAAATAATAAATGCCAATAATAATATTAATAATAAACAGTGATTACATACAAAACAGATTTTAAAGTAATCGTCAGTATTTATTTACAAGTAGTTAAATATAATTCAATTCCATTGAAGAAAGACTAGAAAAACTGCTAGTCTTAACACTTTTAACCACTAGTCTTGTAGTAATAGCAGTAGTACAATAAATAAGTAAAAAGTTCTTTTACTGCAAATACATTTGCTGTTTGCAAATAAAATTACCCTAACAATTTATGAAAAAAATTTAGTGTATTATCTATTTCACTTATAGATTTACAGTAACTCACCAAACCATTACATGTTTTCGTGTATTGTAATTACCTGTGACGTCACCTTAATCGCGTCAAATTCGCAAAATAACTCCTCTACCGTAACATTTAACAGACTCTCACACGCAAACCGACATCTCGGAGAACTATATCGTAGCTCTCTTTCGCAGACTCGCATCATAATATCTCTCTTAAACTCATATAAACTGGTTTTCCCCGGACTATTTATACTCCTATCTTCTTTAACTGCGGAACAAGACCGCAGTTGAACGTGAGATAGATCGACCGAGTTCTTTCATTTCCATGCATTCAAACCTGATCCGGTAACTCTTCTCACGGAATAACATCTGTTTAGGGGTGTCAGTGAGCAGTATTACGAAGGCGATTGTTAAACGGGCCTGTTACTTTTACTTAAAGGAAATTCTTTAAGCCCCGTTCTGGATTTCCCCAATATTATATTTTCTATTAATTTTTTCTTAATTGGTAGGAATCCGTTACGCAGGTCCGTTGTTCTGGTCTTGTTACAGTAGCTTATTTTCCATTTTCTTTCTTCCAAAATTGTTAATTAATTTTATTTTTTAAATCAAATCGTTATTGTCTTTAGCAGCGATTTACTAAATAAAAAAATAAAAATATATGTTGAAATTGAAATTTTTCTAAAATTTCATGTAATTTTTCTCAGACTTTAAAATAATAGATAAATCACTCAAGCTGATAAGTTTTCCCAAAATTTCCATTAACGTAAATTACTTTATATACTTGTTAATAATAAACTTTTTTTTTAGGTTTTTTAATAATTTTTAAGAGGAGTATATAATCAAAACATTTTTTAGATTTTTAATTTGATAAGTAGTTTGAATATAAAGTGATAAAATTTTACAGGAATTCAATTTTGAATCAAATTATGCTACGTGGTACTGGTAAACATTATTTATTTAATTGAAGTTTTGTTAAAAGGATGTGTTTATTCAATATCATGATTATTAATTTATACTTACGGACTACATGTATAACTTATATATAGAAACATAAATATTAGTTGGTTACATTCAAAATATGCATTCAGTTTATAATTTATTCAAAAATAAATTAGGTACTGAATAAATAACAATAAAGAAAAACCTAGAACCTCTATAGCATATTGTTATGTTATAAGGCTTTAAATAATTTACAATCAATTACGGAAATTCCCGCAACAATTAATTTTGATTCAGTTATACCCCAACTCATAACCGACTCACTATTAGTAGTAATTTAATTTACAATAATTTATAAACTATTATATATTTTTAAACGATACAAAATGAGTATATGTATTTATGAATAATGCAGATTAGCATATAATGATAAATGTGATAGAAGTGTTTAAAAAACGATGAACTGGAGTTTACAGGGGAGGAGAATCGGTATGGAATGAAGGTTTTCAAATATTTCTAACGAGAATGGATAACGGAATGAGCGAGTGAGTAAAGTCCATTAGTGCACAAATTCTACTTTCATAATGTATGACTGCATACGATATAAACCATTATCAAAACCAGATTCCATTGGAAATTTCACTGGCTTTCATTCATTGTTTACCAAGGATATTTTATATACCTAAATGTATTCATCGTTGTTATAAGATGTATTTTTTTGCGGCCTTCAATCGTTTTTTATTAGTAAATAGATAAATGTTTATTTTTATTTAGAAATGTAGCATCTCCGTCTTTCAACTGTAAGGTTCTGGGTTAATATTGGTATCAAAAGTAAAATAATTTTCATCAGATTATGTAATTGATTTTATAAAAAGAATAAATAAGATTAAAAAATATATATAGTAATTAAGGAGGAAAGGGGAATCATTTGAGAACTGATTCTAGAGCTTGAAAAAAATGAAAAACGTTTATACAGACATATGTGTAAAAACGCTTTCTATCGAATTACGGCTACCGAAAAACTTTAACCGGATTTCAGTTCAACCGGTGAAATGAGGTCAAACTGAAATTTTAATGCGTTATAAGAGAAGTAAACTATCTGGAAATCTTTAAGGGCTGAACGCCTAATAATGTTAACGGTAATGGGTCATTACCGTACTATTTCACGGGAGGCAGTCTTGGTGATTTCAGGTGATTTCAGACTTGATTGCGTTTGAGAAGCAGCAGTGATATTTTGCTAAGTTCGGTGAGTTGACTTCGGATAAAATTTGAGAAATTGAAGAATATGGCAATGCCTTGTGGCAGACAAGACGGGATGAGACAGAGGGTATGCTATATACGCATGATCTCTTTCCAAATGTTGTTGGTTTGCACCCTAATAAATATGTGACGTAATTTATTTTCAGCCATGGTGATTTTAGGGACAGACTGCAGAAATTCGGCCTGATAGATTTTGAGATGACATCTACCATGTTCTTTATGAATGCTCGAAGTACGAGTTAATGCGCAAGGAGAACATCTGTCAGCTTTATCTTATCGGGTCGGCGTTGGATCTCCTTGTAAACTGGAGGAGTCAGGCTGAATGGGCAATAGTGGAGAGTTTTAAAATGTACTTAACAAAGGAAAGGATTGGTGAGGGGTTCTAGAGCTCTGCTTAGATTTCTCTTGTATTCTGTTTTTGTTGATATTTGTTTTATTAATTATGTTTTTGTTTTGTCCATTGTTTTGTTTCAATATTACTGCGTTGTAATTGTTCCGTCTAACATTTTTATGTTACGTTTTTATGTGTCGTGTTGTATGTTGAACTCACTTTTACTTTCTACAGGTAGGTAGGTCAGTTCTTTTGTTCAGTCTTACTAAGGACTCGGTAAGATGAGTTTTGTTTTGAGTTCATTAAATAGTAATATACTGATGGGAATGTCGTTCATGGGATTCGCATCGGTGGCATCCTGGCCGAGGCGGACTAGAATAAGTCAAAAGCCCAGGTTTTGAAGATGACCTCCAGTGAAGCCTATCATATGGGCTATGAAAAGACGGGTTGGCGGAGGGTTTCTTTGCCTACAGGTTTCAGGATGATAGCTTCATATTGATCTAGGCTTGAAAAATCGAATAAAACTGTCCTAGTCGTGTATATCCCATAATTTTCATGATATCCAAAGTAAAACAGATAAATTCGAAGAAAAAAACATGTTACTTTAACTTTGTTAAATAACAAGGTTATTTCAATAACTTTGTTAAATCATTGAGAAACGCGTAAATTTTATTACCAAAACTTACACAGAATCTAATTTTGAAAAAAATTGATATAATAAAGTGTATAAAAAAATCTACTTTTGTTATTAAAAACCAAACGTTTTTTTCCTAATATGTACATACATTATTTGTTCATATAGATCAATCTGTTTAACTAGAAAACAATAATCAACCTCCCCCCCCCCCCAACGAGGTCCAATGAGATGAGGATTATATATATGACCTATAAATGAGGTGTAGTCTTGTACAGACTCAGGTCAACTATTCCTGAGACGTATGGACCAACCACTAATGCACCAGGATTCGAACGCGGGGCCTTTCATCCGGAGGTCCCGGGTTTAACCCCAATCAGACATGACATTTTCACACGCTACAAAAATTTTCATTCTTCTCATCCTCTGAAGCAATACCTAACGTGGTCCAGGAGGTAAATGGAAAAAAAAAATACCAATGTACACTAGTATCCAATGTGTATCCATATTGTTTATCGATTGTTTTGTTAAAACTATTTATAGTTTTAACAATATGGAAATGAAATAAGTGTATTTAAATTAATATATCCCTTCTAGACTATCAAACGCTTTAGCAAAATCAACAAACGCTGTGCGTTTCCAAAATTAATTTTCTTCTCTTCTCTAAAATCTGGTCCAGAATAAAAAAAAATGAATATTCAATATTTATTATCAATTATATATATAATTGATAAATACCAAATATTGCCACAAAAATTTGCCCAAGAAGAATATGTCTGATTTCATCAGGTTCTGCCGAATAAATACACTTTTCACATACGTGTTAACATCGTTTTTTAAATATCAATTTTTATTATTGTTGGATGGAAATTTTTGTTACATATAACATATTTACGCTAAAAACTAAAAACATACAATTGAATTCTATTTAAAAGACGATATAGAGTCCAATACATTGCATAAATAATAAATAAAATAAAAATTAATATCTAACGAGGTCGTAAACAAATAACATGTTTTGCTTTGGTAAAACATTTTGTGGGTCATATTTTTACAATAGTATAGCAATTACCTACCGTAATTCTTAGAGCAGATAATCCGTTCCTTTGCATATAAAATTCTTAATTTTTCAATTACTATTCGTAACAAAAATACTAAATTGGTTTTCAAACAAGATATGAATAATTTCTATGAATAAACAGACTAGCATTAGTCCAGTTAACAAAGTATATAGTCATACATTTAACAAAAATTTTAAAAGATACGTTATCGAACATACATTTCAGGTTAATATTTACTTGCTATTCAGCACAGGAATTGATAATATTAAGGGTCATAATTACTGTCAGAAAAAGTCTTTAATTATGTAATGTAAGTTAATTCAAATAGACCACAGTCATTATGAAATTAACGAACAGTTCAATTGTTTTGTGTAATAGTTTAAATGTTCTTTGTTTTAATTAGATCAGATATAGAAAACAATAGGAAAGAAATTTATTATTAACACAAAGCGTTTAATTAAATGTTTAGTATATATATCTGTTAACATTTACCCTCTGTTTACAACTTAAGTATGTCTACATAGGCTATATTTAAACTTATCTTTCCACAAACGTTTTGTTTGATTTTTCTTTTAAAATAAGAAAAACTTTATTTTTTTTACATTTGTGAGTATATCATTTAATATTTTTAAATCTTAATTACATAAAAAAAGAATATTTTGTATTCAACATAATGACTTGTGAATTTTTTAAATACATCACAATTTCATGAAGAAAACTACTTATATAAAAAAGCTCCAATATTATTTGGTACTATCCTATTTCTTACTTTGATTACAATAAAGGTTTTTTTTTACAATTACTATTTTTAATCTTCAGCGTAGCATTTATTAAGACAAACAAATTTAGTTACTTTTTAATTTCTCCCCCGCCCCCACCGCCAAAATTTACACGTTTTTCATCAGTAAATAACTAAAAATGGCAGAACAAGATTGATATTAAAAATAACCAGGTTGGAGAAATAATCCAATAAAATCATTTACAGTATCATGTTTCTAACGATTTATATTTATTTGTTTTATAAATATAATCTAACCAAACAAACTACACTTGCTTCGCTCGCTAAGTTTGACAGTAATATTTTAGTATTTAAATAATAAATTTAGTAATTATTACAATTATTTTTTTATGCAAATCGTCAAAACATTACTATTAATTAGTCTAGTTAGCGAGTGAAGCGACCGTAGGTTAAGTTAGGTTTGTTTCGCGAAGGTGTGGTATCTAAGGTTCGGAGGACCACACGCTGGAGGGTTGTACGGCCCGTTAGTGGAATTTTTCCGCTTGCTTGCTTGTCTGGTCCTTCGACTGAAGGATAGATCTGCTGGAGCGTCACAGGGATGGGAGATGAGGCACTAAGACACTCTTGTCCTCTTGTGGAAGGAATGGAAAAGACCGTAGTCCCGGCGGAAAAGCTGTTTTGGGTGTTTCAGTTCTGGGACAAGAAGGCATCAAGACCGAGTCACGGCTCCTAGGGTGGGAAACAGAACGGCATAGCTAGCCTGGTAATCCTATCCCTAGGATTAGAGGCGATAACATAAGATCCAACCGACCATTCCTACAGGACGTACTGCCGGTAGACGAGGAGTCTCGTTAGAGTAAATGGACACCCCCGGACTGTGTCGTGCTTAATCGGGGAATCCGGCCCTTGAGAGGGGGGTGGGGGATAAGTATGGTTAGATTATACTTATAATATATATCTATAACGAAATGTAATAATGCTTATCTTTAACAAGTAACATATTTTAACATGAGAATGTTTAAAATGACCGGCATAAAACAGCATATTAGTGTGTTATCGGGTTGTTTTTCCAACCTGCTTAGTGTTAATATCAATATTTCCTGCTGGTTTCAGTTATTTCCAGGTGAAAAACTTGCAAAAAATTTTCGGGAGGGGAAACAAAAAAGCAGAAAAATGTATTATTCTGTACCCAATTACTTTTATCACTATCCGGATAGGTTTTTTAAATTCTGCTTATTGGATTGCCATTAAATTACAATAGAACACAATAACACAATAGAATCTCAAAGATCAACGTGATACTGTAATAATTTAATTATAAACAAATTAAGTTAATGAATCTTTAGATAATTAAATCTGGCCCACCTAGATCTTTTAATCTTTTTAATTCTAGTTTAGTGGGCAACTAACTAACTGGTCATCCCAAATCAATTGATTTCGAATTCGAGCTTTCTAAGGTTCAAATCCTAGTAAAGGTAATTACTATTATACGGATTTGAATACTAGATCGTGGATAACAGTGTTCTTTGGTGGTTGGTTTGTGTGGTTCAATTAACCACACATCTCAGGAATGGTCGAACTGAGAAGGTACAAGACTACACTTCATTTACACTCAAACATATCATCCTCTGATTATCTGAAAGGTAATTTCGGAGGCTAAACAGGAAAAAGAAAAAAAGAAAATTAAGGAGGATATTAGATATGCAAATTTTTTTAGTGAGATGAAATGTCGGCTCATCATTAAATACAGTCCGATCAAGATAGTCGTCATTTATATGCTCATCAATATTTCTAATGCGAAACCGGCACACAGAGTGTACTTAGTAGAATTCAAAGCTTGTAAGCCTGTTTGTGGACGAAGAAGAGCTGAAGACTCCCTCTGATCCCACTGTCAATACTTAGACACGCCGGATAACGTGATATTCCAGAAGCCGCTGGGACGAGGAACGCCGCGACTGTGCTGCCGTAACTGGGCATCTTGAGATAGGGACCGTCGTTGGAACGATGTTACGCAGTCCGGTGGATTTCGGCACTGTGACGGATTTTATGTCGGGAATACCTCAAATGAAATATCGGGAAGCGAAGGGTTGAGGGACTGCTCCATACGCAGCTGCCGTTCGCCCGTGCTTGCACACTCGGACGGTGGTGATGAAGTGCGGAGACTCTCGAGTCTCTGAGACAAAATACTGAGTCTCAGCGGGGTCGTCCCTTCGGAGGTGTCCCCGTTAGAGGCAAAGCACAAAGGACCGAGTTCCGGTTGCTAGGTGATGGAGGCCGGGAACGGCATAGCCGGGCCTGGCGTTTCCCTCATCAGGCGTCTAGAGGCGAAGGCACCTCCCGGAACCGTGTTCATGCTTAATTGAGGGCCTGGTTCTGGAAAACAGGGTTAAAAAAAGCCTGTAACAGCTGTACCCGGTAAGGACGCATCTGAAGTGTTTCCTTAAAAAGAAATTCAGGCTGACAGATGCCTTTTGCCGAGGTTTTGAATATAACCCCCGGTAAAGCCTATCAGGGCTAGGAACGGAGAGAATGGCGTGGCGACTGTAACCGACACATAACGGGCGTTTTCATTTTGATTTCAGTTGTTAATAAACTGCTAACGTAAGTAGAAGTTGTGCTGCTTCAGTGTACAACGTGATTCTCGAGTATGAATCTACTAATGAATTACGGTCTCCAAAGAAAACAAAACCCCCCAAGTCAATTGAGAAAAAGGTGAGATTTTGATAAAAACGCTATTCGTAAAAAAATTACACGAATTTGAATTATTTAGAAATAGTTTAGCGGTGTATTATGTCCTTTGGAAGAGAATTCGGTTATTGTCTTGGACAATGCTTCTTATCATTAAACGAAAAGAATTTCAGCCGTGTTATAGAAAAACAATGATATCAAAATGTGGCTTAGTTCAAAAGGAATAATTTTTGAAGAGGTTTAAGTTAATGTTCAATCATTGCAAAGGGTTTCGCGTATTAAAATTAATTGCAGTCCGTATAAAATTGGTTTGACACACAACGCCATATTGGTACGTCGTGTTTTTATTCGGCCTCTAACGAATATGTTTGCCGGCCTCCGTGGCGCGAGTGGTAACGTCTCGGACTTTAATCCGGTGGTTCCGAGTTGGAATCCCGGTCAGGCATGGCATTTTCATACGCTATAAATCATTCATATCATCATCTGAAGCAATGCATAACGGTGGTTTCGGAGGTTAGCAAAAACAAAACAAAAAAAAACGAATACTTAGTTGGGTGGTTTCAGTGTTACTATTTGTGAATTATGTTCTTTGCTTTTACATAGCAAATTATTGTTTGATTAGTTTATTTCCTAATTTTCCAGATTTAAGTGCTTTAAATTTAGAATTTAATAACGTATATTTTATCGTTAGAAAATTATTTTTTTTTATTCTTTTAGGCTTTGCTTTTTTACTTTATTTGAGCGTAGGGTATTATGTTATCGTATTCGTTTTGTAAGGGTCCTAATAGGGTTGGGTTTTTTGGTTTGTTTCAGCCTTTCAGTGATGATTTAAAGTTACTTAGAAAGGAATTTCATTTTATTTCTTTTGGTATTTATTTAATTTATATTTTAGTTTTTATTTTGGGTTTAGTTAATTTTTTGTAGTGTACTGGGTATTCAATTTTAATCTGAAAATATAATTTTTGCCTTTTTTTTAATCAGCCATTATCTTTTTGGACCGCCTGAACGCCCCCAATTTTCTGTGGACCTTCTACCGCCCCCCTAAAGGCCTCTAACCTCAACATAGGGGGCGTTATCCCCATTTTGAGAACGAATTATTTAGAACATAGAATAGGTATATTAAATTGATCTTACAGGTTAATTATTTTGGATTCTAGTCTCTTATGTAGGAAAGAATTGGAAAATAACTGACTCGTAATGTTAATATACATACATCTTTGTTGCTTGCTACAAAGATATGTATATGTAACAATATTTAACAATTAGGTATAAAATAATTAATTAGGTATATGTGACAATTTGTATTATTACTTTTAAAAAATAGGATAGTTATCAATATAAAGAAACTATTACGAAAATTTTTATTTTGAATTTATGAATGTAATTTTTTTTTTTTGTTATGAATTAACAAATATTTACACTCTCTATATTTATAATTCATTTATTTATTTTTTAACAAAATTATAATAAACCAGTTAAGTTAACACAGAACTTTACGGTAAGATTACGTGAATACAAAATATAAATTCAAATTTCAGTCGTTAATATGTGTACAATATAGTAGCTTACATACTATCATAACTTGTAATAGTTATTGAGCTGTAACATGTAATCTCATGAATTTTATACACAATTCATTGTTGACCTATAGATTTAATTCGAATATTATTATTATTGTTCCTACCATTTTTATGTTACAATATTTTTGTTTAAAGTTCATTAGGTTTTAACCTATTCCAAGTGTTGTAAATTACTTAAACATATTATTTTATTATATTTAACAGTAATTTAAACAATATATTTAACAGTTAAATATACATTATTCGTATATGTAAAAGATATATAAATATATTTACTGAATTTATCATTTCGTTTAATTTTACATTTATTTATATAATTCCAAATATAAAAAGCATTTTCTACAAAGTAAGACAAAAGTTGCACAATCCGTATTCAGACAACCTTTATTAAAATATAATCTTTGTAATTTTCAATATAAATTTATATTATAATTTCTACTATTAAATTAATAAATAATATATGTACATACAAACTGGTGTGTAATATTTATGAAAATGGGGAATTTCCATCAGACTTCAAAAAAAGTGTTATAGTTATGATACCAAAGAAAGCAGGGGCAGATAAATGTGAAGAATACAGAACAATTAGTTTAACAAGTCATGCATCAAAAATCTTAACTAGAATTTTATACAGAAGAATTGAGAGGAGAGTGGAAGAAGTGTTAGGAGAAGACCAATTTGGTTTCAGGAAAAGTATAGGGACAAGGGAAGCAATTTTAGGCCTCAGATTAATAGTAGAAGGAAGATTAAAGAAAAACAAACCAACATACTTGGCGTTTATAGACCTAGTAAAGGCTTTCGATTACGTAGACTGGAATAAAATGTTCAGCATTTTAAAAAAATTAGGGTTCAAATACAGAGATAGAAGAACAATTGCTAACATGTACAGGAACCAAACAGCAACAATAACAATTGAAGAACATAAGAAAGAAGCCCTAATAAGAAAGGGAGTCCGACAAGGATGTTTCCTATCTCCGTTACTTTTTAATCTTTACATGGAACTAGCAGTTAATGATATTAAAGAACAATATAGATTCGGAGTAACAGTACAAGGTGAAAAGATAAAGATGCTACGATTTGCTGATGATATAGTAATTCTAGCCGAGAGTAAAAAGGATTTAGAAGAAACAATGAACGGCATAGATGAAGTCCTACGCAAGAACTATCGCATGAAAATAAACAAGAACAAAACAAAAGTAATGAAATGTAGTAGAAATAACAAAGATGGACCGCTGAATGTGAAAATAGGAGGAGAAAAGATTATGGAGGTAGAAGAATTTTGTTATTTGGGAAGTAAAATTACTAAAGATGGACGAAGCAGGAGCGATATAAAATGCCGAATAGCACAAGCTAAACGAGCCTTCAGTAAGAAATATAATTTGTTTACATCAAAAATTAATTTAAATGTCAGGAAAATATTTTTGAAAGTGTATGTTTGGAGTGTCGCTTTATATGGAAGTGAAACTTGGACGATCGGAGTATCTGAGAAGAAAAGATTAGAAGCTTTTGAAATGCGGTGCTATAGGAGAATGTTAAAAATCAGATGGGTGGATAAAGTGACAAATGAAGAGGTATTGCGGCAAATAGATGAAGAAAGAAGCATTTGGAAAAATATAGTTAAAAGAAGAGACAGACTTATAGGCCACATACTAAGCCATCCTGGAATAGTCGCTTTAATATTGGAAGGACAGGTAGAAGGGAAAAATTGTGTAGGCAGGCCACGTTTGGAGTATGTAAAACAAATTGTTGGGGATGTAGGATGTAGAGGGTATACTGAAATGAAACGACTAGCACTAGATAGGGAATCTTGGAGAGCTGCATCAAACCAGTCAAATGACTGAAGACAAAAAAAAAAAAAAAAAAAAAATATGTACATGACTGTATAATTTAGCATGTTTATTAAATAATTAATAATTGTTTTATTTTTATTCTATTTTTTTACAATAAGAGCTCGTATTGTTTGTGTTTGTACTAATGTAAACGTCAAACTCTTATAAGTAAGGTAATAAGGTATAAAACCTTATTTTAAGATGGTATAAGTATTGATTTTTTGGTATTTTAGGAAAATCTGTAAATCAGTTTATTTATTTCCAGATATTTCATTCTTCTCCAGAAGTTGGTGGTGGTTTGATTCCGGTGGTAAATTTTTGCTGTATTTACAACTGGAAAAAATTTTAATCTGATTTAATATTGGCCTATTCCTCTATACAATATATTGAACAAATGATATTTATATGCAAATATCTAAATATCAAAATTAAGTTATTTATATATTTTAAATAAAAATATTTAAACTATACAAATAATAATTGCTATTCGTAATCTTTTTTTCATGTCTATATGTAGATATTAGAAGAAACCTTTTCTTTTAAAAATATTAGTTATGTAAAAGTTCTAAAATAATTTGTAATTTTCTGCTTGTTATTTTCCACTAGCTACAATATTTTTACTGTTATATATCCAAAAAGACTTCTTTCAATCTTACTAATCGTATCACTTATACAACCAGCAGAATTTTCCTTACTACGGGTACCAACACCTGCGTTTATACATAATTTTTTTTTTTTTTCTTCAGACGATGAGATGTATGATTTGTAGCGTGTGTGAAAATGCCGTGCCTGACCGGGAATCGAACCCGGGAATTTATACCTTTCCTGTCCTTTATTACATGTACTGTAAGAAACAACATTTTTTTGTTATACCGTTATATTTACAAAAAATTTCTCAAATAATGAAACTACAAGTAAATCGTATAAAGCAATGATGACGTGAGAGAGAGGTATCCAGTGATATCTCCCAAGACACCACAATAATAGTCTGAACAAAGAATAATACAATTGAAAGTATAACGAATAAAACATAACATTTTATTACTTAACGACAACAAGGATATGCTCCTAGTAAGCAGTTCAACCACCTAAGCTTAATATTTAATTGCTTTTTCTTTTCTATCGGGCGATTTTACCATTTTATATATTTTTTCAAATTGAAGTCCTAGTTATCGTACGTTATCCGAATGAGGGGTGTGAACTCCACCAAGGCAAACTCCTCTCTTCATCGCAAACGTCACATGATTCTACTTGTCGTATGCGACAAAATTAATTTTTTTTTCTGTGGGATTATAACTATAATAATCTAATAAAGCTTCATATCTTGAAATTTTTTTTTTCTGAATTACCTGAATTTTAAAAGAGATTATTTGGCGTCTTAATTTTTTATTTGAAATATCGTAACTTAACAGAAATATTAATTTTTTTTTTCCGATACGTGACACTTATTTTGGTGTTGAAACATAGAAAATTCCATGAAATAGAAAGCTTACATTTTGCTATGGTGCTGTTATGTAATAGCTATAGTAAATTCTGTATAACCTCATTTCTACACATTTGAAAGTAAAAAAAAAAAAAACTAATAAAGAAAATTTGTATGTATTTATTATTGTAATACTCTTTATTATTTATTAAATCTATAAAGAGTAGTATAATATGGTTTTTATGGCCCTGACCATGCTGATAATCAAACAGTATATTCTGTTTAAATAAGGTGTTAAACAGGACAACTTTAATGCTTTCCTCAGTTTACTAAACATGGTAATAATAAAAAAAAAAATTGTAGATGGATATATCACTTCTCAGTGGCTGGTGACTAATTCTGATCGACTATTTCCTTAAAAAGTTGAAGTCTTTTCAAGGAAACGGGAAGTGTCGTATCCAAATACAATTTTCAATTCCATTTTGTCTTTTAAATTGTTAGAAAAAACATTAAGTTCTTATTCCATCAAGAATGATTGAAAATCTAAATAATATGAGTAAGTTAAAAATGTTTAAGCAGTAAACAATATGGTTTACATAACTTTATTAAAAAAGAGAAAAAACTTAGTTTTTATTATTTCATCATTATTATGTTTACCAGAAAATGTAAGTTATTGCCCTAAGATATTAAAATATATTTTCGATGGATTTTATGACACTTTCTTTATTTTAACATAAGAATTTAATTCTGTTTTTCTTTATTGTTATTAGTTGACAACTTTTGTTGTTTAGTATATTACAGCTAGAAAGTTTGTAACGTTTTATGATAGACGAAGCAGTAAAATATACTATATATGGCGTATGTATACAGTCTATATATATATATATATATATCTATTTATATAAACCATCAGTATATACCAAAGGTCCTATACAGCGATGATATTACCCTGGTATAACAAGGTTAATGCTCCGCCTGCAGCAATCCGTACCCCACTCTACCAGTATCAAAACACCCGCGCCACCCATTGAATGATAGGAATGAGGGTAAGTGAGAGAATTGTAGTCGGGTGAGACAACCTTTCTCTCTCACTAACTCACCCCACCTCCTCCAATATCAAAACTGCCACCTACCACTTCTTTTTCCAGAATACAACCCATGCCAACCCTACCACCCACTCACCCGTTGGACTCCACCCTCAGAGAATGCATTTCCCTCTTTATTACACAGGACTTTTTTTCCCGCTTAAAACTCTCATTCCGCTTGCATAATATAAAAATTTTATAACCTCACCCCAATCCCTGTGATCATTAATTAAACCATTTTGTTCTTTATTGCTTGCTTTCTTCCTGAAATGAGGTACCAAAACATGCAGTTATGATTGGTAGATTGGTATAATAAAATATACTATCCGACTTAGATATTATCGTTATTATTTTTATTATTATACAAGCTAGCCTAAATAATATTTCTAACGTCGGATTATTCTTCTTAGTATTCTTTTCAGAAAAATATTTCCTGGTATTGGCTTTTTTTATATTTTAATTTCATAAGTAAAAATTTAAAGTAGACACGGGAAAATCGTTTAATTTATAGTTTTCATTAATCGTTGATTTTATTGTAGTATAAAAAATAAGGAATATTTTACAATATAAATTTTTTTTTAGTATTAAAGTAATGTATCCTAAGTCTTAAGTATCATAGATATAATTTTGGAGGATTTTACATCATAAAAGTAAAAATAATTGTTATGTGAATTATTTTATTTCCATTTTTTTTTTTTTTTTGCTTGAATATATAATTAGTTCATTAAGATTAAAAGCCACAAAATTGAATAAACATACAGGAATGCGTTACACAGGTGTAATGCCTTTTTTTTCTAGAATAATATACTTTTAAATAATATTTAAATCTTGCTTAAATATCAATCTTCATGTTTAAGATAGAAAATAAATATTCATAAAAAAATTAGGACGTGTAAAAATTTTGACGGAAAATGAGAAATAATCTTATGAAATTTCTACCTTAACAATTATTGTTATCTCCATTTTCCATTTTTGGAAACAGACGAGTAAAAAAGGCAAAAACTCTGTAGGAATTTGAAAAATTAAATTTTAAGAAAATTCGTTCTTTTAGTTATTGTTATTATTCTTTGCCTAATAATATATAAAGAAGAAAGTGAAAACAAACTTGTCATGATAAAAATTAAAGAGAGATTTGAGAGGAGTATAGAAAAAATAAATTACCTACAAGTACACATACATAAAAATATTTTTATAACACAAAACCTATTTATGTTTTTTTATTGGTAATTCGTTATTATTTATTTAATCATTTATTTTTTTATTTTTCGGTTATTAGATATTGATTCATAAAAGATTATAATCGATGTTATAGTTAGTCAATTGCTCATATAAAAAAGATGATTGATATTTCCTTATTTAATGCTCTTAATTAATTTAATCCAACAGTAGAATATAATTGTAACCACCAAAGCTTTGGATGTAAATCTCATTCGATTAAATAATTGAGAACTAGTGGGAGTTTTATGAATGGATACCAAACATAAAGAGTGATAATCTATGAGATGATTATGTGGGTCTGGAACATAGAAACTTTCAGGTAAAATAAAGAATGTTAGTGGTAACAACATTCTACCGAAGAGATATTTGTTGAATTCGGTATTATGGAATATGCCTGCAAGAAAAGGTACATAGAAGAGGTATATTGGAATGTAATAGAAAGCATGAAGACTTATGAGTCTGATTTCTTGAACAAAGGAGCTCGTTAGAAATCGATGGCTATGGAAATAGACTTTTAGTAAACATTTTATGGATGAACAGAGTGAAGCGTGAAGTAAATATAGGATGATATAAGAGAGTTTTTCAATTGCCATATTATAATCAAAAGCAGCTTATTTGTTAATGGGCTCATTTTATTATTATTAGGTGAGAGACACAATGATTTTATTATTCTCAATCGTCAATATTAGAAGAAAAATAAGGAGGTCCAAAAGAGATTGATGCAGGTAGATTGAAGCAGAAATAGATGAAAGTATTGACGATTATTGCTAAAATGATAATAATTGTAAATAACTTAAATCAAAGATATATAACAAAAATTATGATTTTTAAATAGAATTGTCACTTCATGAAGAAAAAGAAGCATTTTGTTGGACTAAGAGAATTTAGAAAATAAGTAGAATGATAAAACCAGAAGTGAAAAATTTAGAAGTAATTAGGAAGATAAATAGTTGTATTACACAGAATCTCCTTAAAATATTTAATTTTATGGGTAATATATCAAGGCTTTAACAGTTATCTGATTTAATTTTTTCGGTGTAATGGAAATTTAGAAGATCAAATCTACGAATAAATACACATATTAAAATATATTTTAACATTGATAATAAATTTTGGAAATATTTTCAGATAAATATTATCATCTAGCATAAATAAATGTAGAAACTGCACCATTCTAGTCAAAATAAGACAATTGAATTTTAAATTCTCTCACTTTTTATATTCAAACGTGGTACTCTTTCCTTTTATTTTACCGATTGATATGCGATAATATAATATACATTCGACGATAGAAAATTTAAATAAAACCTTTTACAATGAAATTCAATTAAAATATAAAACTTAAAGGGTGAGTTTGTGTATACGAACGTCGGTGTAATAGTGTCTGCACACGTTTAGCTATATATTTATCTCCAGATTAAAACTATCCATTTTTCAAGAAAATTGGTATAAAGTGTATCATGTAAATGATATAAATGGGATCATTATTTTATTGTATTTAAAAAAAAATAATTAAAGACCGATTTGGAAATTATATTGGAATTTTGCCGTCTCATGAAGTGATTACATTATAATTTTTACTCATTTATGCCTTAGAGTGAAAATAAATACTTTAAAAAGATATATAGTTAGATGTGTTAGATGTATATATAATATATATGTTTGTTGTTATTAAAATAATTATTATTGTATTTTCTGCTAAGAACACTATGATTTCTATGTTAAGTACTATTTATCTTTCTTAGCTTAATTTTTAAAATAATAATTCTTAAAAATTGCAAAAAATTTTGTCTTGTAACTTATAAATTTCTGTTACTCTTTATATATAACGTTTAGTCAAAGCCTTTTATTTAAAGCTGTTTTTTAGACAAAGCCTCTTTATTTGACGTCATGCCTCTTATCTGTCCTTCTCCTAGTTTATTTCTTATTAAAGGGTATACTTATTTTATAATTTTATTTATATTTTTCCTGTTTTCCGTAAATTAAGGTTCTTAAAAAGGAAATCCGCTTGATTGTTGATTTATTCATTCACGATCCTTTTATTGTTACTTATTAATTTGAAGGTTTCTAAATTTTCTAAAATGTTCATTCTTCTTCCTTTAATATAGTTGTGAATTAATTTCACAGTTATTCCATTTTCATTGGGGTATGTCCTTCTTTTATTAAATATGTTGCATAATAAAAATCTTGTTTTTGATTTTTTTTAAAATCCCTTTTTTTCGCTATATCTTAATTTTAATTTTCTTCCTGTAAAAGGTATGTTGCATTACATTTATATTTTATTTTGTATATACCAGTACTGTCTTTTTTTTTCTTCTATATTACTATTAAAAGTCATTTTTACTGTATTATTTGTATTTATAGCCACTTTACATTATATTTACTAAAGAATTGTTTAATTGGGTAATTTATTTTCCCGTAAATGTTAATTTACTCCATTTAAAGGTTTGTTTATAGCTTGTAGTTTTAATTTTATTTATTTGCATTTTTATTTATTTTCTAATCATTTCTTTTTTAATACCCGTTATTTTCTGCTGCATGAAAAATAATGTTCAAATCGTTTTTATATGCTGGTTTCTTTGATGGTAATTTATATAGTCTATCTATAATTTAGCTAGGAAAGTTAAACGGTACTCGGCACAGAACAAAAAAACAAACTAATATTCACATCTAGGCTACATATAAATTCAAACAGTTAAAAGTTAGCATAATTATTCCTAAGCTAATACATCAGATTTCTTTGTAAAGTAAGATCAATTTCGAAATAAAAACAAAACTGAAAAATATGAATAAAGTTTATTACTTACACATAAAATAGTACAGTATGCAACGAGCTTATAATGGTAACCATTAATGCACGAATGCGAAGAAAGTCATGACACGAAACGTGGTGAATGTCGTAAACCTCGCAAGAATACATTAATGGCCGTTATAGAGAGTTGTAAACGGTATTTTTTCGGGGGTGCAATGTGACTCTAATGGGACTTTCCTATGTTCGGCATAGCAGGTCGGCTCACGGGTTCGGACCTTTTGTGTAACATCATGCCTGCCTCAAACCAATAGAGCGGTGGGGTCCGTGCCCAGCTACGCTGTTCCCGGGCCACCGCCCCAGAGCCGGATCTCGGTCTTTCTTCAATTCATTTTTTTTGAGCCGGGGAATCGGGAGCCCCCGTGCTTCCTCATTGCCGCCCATACAAGCAAGCAAGAACGAACGGCAGCTCAGCAGGAGGCTGTCCCTCCTCACCACGCCTTATGAATCATATAGTGCATCCTATTGTAAGTACTCTTCCTTTTTTTGTAGGATGGCAATGGTGACACTCAATCGTCTTCCAATTCACTTTGCTTTAAGCATGAACTTAATGGTGTTGTCCTGCATTAAGGCACATACTCGAAGTTTCTCTTTCTCCTCCTTCCATCGTAGACAAACATAGAAGGTATGATGCTTGGAGCCCAGTTCTCCACAATAAACACAATTGGGGAATCTCCTCTTTCCAAATCTATACAAGTATTCCCCAGATTCCCTGTGACCAGATAGAAGCTGGAAGACGTAATAATTTACATCTCCATGTTACCTTTCCAGTAACAGTTCTAACTTCTGTGTAAGCTTGCTAGTCCATGCTCCTTTCTCTGACCTCACCCAGGCCTCTAGCCATTGTTGGATCAACAGTTTCGTAGCCTCATCTCGTGACATTCCCTCGTATATTCTCTTCCGTTGTAAAGCCTGTAGATAAATTAGGGGGAACCTCTGCCAATATTCCCGCTGCCTCGTTGGATACCGTTCTGTATGCTGAGGTTATCCGTAACGCCGTACGAACGTTGCAGTGCAGCCAGTCTTTTAACGCTTTTTTTTCCAGTTTAAGGCCAAAAACCATGCTGGTACTGCGTATGGAACAATCGGAGGTAATAAAGGTTACAAACGGTAAAACCCCCAAACATCAAAAGGTAATAACCCTGAAGTAAAAGGTTACATATCTATATTTTTTATTGTTCATATTATAATGTTGAAATATTACAAAATAGAATTATAAACCAGTGTTCCGGTGTAAAGTAATAAAAAATATTATTACATTTGCTATTTAAAAATTATAGAGATAAAACATTTAATTTAATAAAAAGTAATAATATTAAAAAGTCTATCTTATAAAAACAAAATTAAAAAAAAATACGAATAATACACGTGAAGTGAATGACATGCTTATAACAAATAATAATATGAAAAAACAAATTTAATTTTAATATTATAATACAATACGAATAGGATAGAGCAGCATACACTTTAATCTCAACTCATCATATTATATTTAAATGACTTGAAAATAATGATGTGATATTTAATATTTAAAGGTCCGAAGTTTACTGTAATACAAACTAGGTCGTAGTTTTAAATGGACTTTTATTTAAAATCACTAGAAGATCTTTAATAATTAAAAAAAATGATTGCTTTTATTTTTATGTAAAGTATCTACTTTTCAAACTAAATGAATTATCCAATTTTAAACGGGTAAAACCCTCCAAATTAAAAATTATTTATCTCATTATATTTTCGGGCAATCTAATGTTTTAGATAGTTTTCATAAGAAAGCTTGCTATTTTAACGGGTACCATGATTCGACTTCCGAAAAATTTCGACACATCTTCGGGTTTCACAACCCCAGATCTCAAAACCACCATCAGTTCAAAAGTTTATGTATACATATTTCACTTCCTTGTGGACACGATAACTGCCGTAATATTACGCCAGTCACTTTCAGATTGATACATAAAATATAACGACCCAAAATTTCGGTTAAGTTCGTTAATGGGCAAAATCGGACCATGGGAATGGAAATAGGGGGGCTTTTTCTAAATAAAAAATATCGCTATAACTTTCTTATTAAGTAAAATATCTAATTCGTTCTATTGTTTGGATAAGGGTCTAAAACGTATCTAAGTAAAGTTTTTAATATCACCAACCATTGCCCCAGGGAGTCGAAAAAATGGAGTTTTGAAGACAAAAAAGTCATCTTCCTTAATAGGCAAAGTATAGCATTGTTTAAAATGGTCTTTAGTCCTCTAAACATTACCTAAAACCTTTGTCTGAACCAATTTTTGATATAACTAACCGTTACGGCATTGGATGACCAAAATCTTTCTGGAATTGTAAGATGGAGCTTGTCGTATGCTAAACATGTGAATTTTATTTCACATGCAATTATTGTCGTGTTGAGTAAATTTGAAGTTTTTCTTAATTTTAAGGTGGAAACATTTTTTATCCTCTACTTAGCACCGGTGAGCTATACTTCCACCTTCCGGCGTGCCGAAATTGATTTTTTTTCTTATATATTGAAATACTTTGGAAAAAGCCGATTATTAATAATTTATTGATTCGCAAAAATATTTTAAATTTCGTTAAGTCATACAATAAATCTTAGATACAAATAGTTTTTGCTTATTTTAAAATATGTGTGTAACATGTAAAGTTAGAATTTAAATTTATTCCAAAATATTTTGTGCAGTTCTCAATAACACATTGTTGTTAATTATTATTAATTAGTTATAAAGTAAACTATCTGATTATGTATGTTGAATTAACTATGATTACGTTTAAATCCTTAATTTAGAACCAATTTTATAAAACATCTCGACGTAAATTCGTTCAGTAAATAGTCTAAGAATAACCCGTATATAATATTACAATTTATTTTGTGAATATGTGCTAGAATATCAGAGAACCGATTATTCAACAAGAAAAATAATAAGTCAACAACAGAAAACAGATTATTCAAATTCAGATGATGAGAAAAATTATATTAAGTATTACCTATAACATACAAGCAATAATATTACTACTAATAAAATAATTAAAATAAATTAAATTTCTTCATTTTTATAAATTATATCCAAAACTTTTAAAATTATAAAATATATCGTTTTTTGTCTTTTAAAATAAATTAAAAAATATTTCTATTGGTTTATAAAAAAAAAAATAGTTTTTGTAAAATATATATTTTTAAATTCTACAAACATATTGAGCAAATTTTGTATAACTAATAAGATTCGTGGTCAGCGAAATAATTAAATTCATCAGATGGCGGTATTTCTGGTAGGAAAGTATAGCAGTGTTATAGTGTGACAGTGGATCGAGAGGGGATTCAGACTATAGGAATGTAATTTGGGTTTTGGTTATGGTGCCTGAATTGGATATAGCGGTTTGGCGGGGTTCCGATATCGTGCAGTGGTGGGGATAGAATAGAGGGATGATTAAGGGATGAGGTACCTAACAGATAGTAAAGGATAGAAGAATATATATACGAGTAGGACGAACGACGAAGGGAGTGTGAAATGTAGTAAGA
Source organism: Lycorma delicatula (assembly GCF_047948215.1). Classification (NCBI taxonomy): domain Eukaryota; kingdom Metazoa; phylum Arthropoda; class Insecta; order Hemiptera; family Fulgoridae; genus Lycorma; species Lycorma delicatula. The sequence goes on along the minus strand of NC_134463.1, from coordinate 14,550,666 downwards.
GCAATCTACGGGGAACTAGATAGAATAGAAATATAAGCGTGAGAGAATGACGGGATGGAACGGTGGCGTTGGGTGGGAGAAGAACAGCAAAAGCAATTACACTAATGAACTTCACATAGCGGTCGAAACATTCTGAATTATTATTCTCTTCAATGAGCGTAACGCCGCTAATGACAAAAACATCTATGTATGACAATATTACCGTTCGTTTATATCAAAACTTTACGCATGGTTGCTTAATTTCTATACACCGTTAGATAAATTTTATTCGGACAGATTAATCATCCATTTTAAATCTATCTTCACTTTTGAGCCATGTAGGTTACGAATTTGTTAATACAATAAATTTTTCGTTTGCTCTAAAGTTTTATCCATGATTTTTTATAATTAAAACTTCAAAATTAGAAGAAAATAATGTGACTAAAATAAATTTATTTCGTTGTAAAACCATTCCTGGCTTATTCAACGTGTAAAAAATAAAAACATTAAACCATGAATTTCTGTATTTAGTATAAATTTATTAGGTGCATAAAATACTTTTATAATATTTAATTGTCACAAATCGTAATGTCTGAGTAATAGTTAATGTAAACCCTTATTAATATTATTAATCTGTTTAAAGTAAAGAAACATTTAAAAAAAAATAGTTTAACTTTTTTTTTGATTGCATCTATATTATTCATAGGATTATAAAAAATTTCATCTCGTGTATTATTTTCAAAAATTCTGTTTTTTAATACCTTTTTCCTTTAAATATTTCAGGTAAAATTTTGTACTTTCTTTTTTTACTTCCTTCTACGAAGTAAAGGAAATATTGTGATCGCGAAAAATTTCGATTTCCAGATTTCAACGGAAATTTCCACTTTTACCATCACTGAATCCATTTTGATCAGTTTCGTTGTGACATCTGTACGTATGTATCTCGCATAACTCAAAAACGATTAGCTGTAGGATTTTGAAATGTTGGATTTATTACTGTTGTAACATCTAGTTGTGCACCTTTCCTTTTCATTGCAATCGACTGAACCAGAAGTGTCCAAAATAGCCCAAAATCCCAAAAAATTGGATTTTGGACTTTTTCTTAACTGCAGTAATAAGACCTAATTGAAAGAGGTTTTCAACGAAGTATCATAAGTTGTACTTATTTTCATTGGTTACAGAGTTATAGCCAAAAAAATGTTAATTAATGAAATATTTGGATCTTACAAGAGGAAGGAACATCGGTTAAAATACGACTTCATCTCCTTTTTTTAAGTTTTTTACTTATTTATATTGATATATTAATAATTATTAACCTATCATTGTAAAAAAATGTTTACGATGAATAATAATTCAGTAATCACAAAAAAAATATTGAAAAAAAATCAGAAAATTTTAATGAAATAAAATCTTATGTACTTTTCATTTAAAAACATTTTTAAATGTAATTTAATAGGCGTACATGAAAGTCATACCTTGTCCACATATTTTTTTTTTAATTTGCATAGATTTGTTAAAAATGTCTTTTAATAACCTTTCTGTATGATATTAATATTATCCCATCTGGTTGGTCGAGACCAACCAGATTACGAGGATGAGTCTAGTGGTTGACTCATCCTCGTAATCTGATTTCGAAGTCGAAGTTCTCAGCTTCAGATCCTAATAAAGATAGCTCCTTTTATTCGGATTTGAATACTAGAATGTGGATACTGGTGTTCATTGGTGGTTGGGTTTCAATTACCCTCACATCTCAGGAATGGTCAGCTGAGTTTGTTCAAGAGTACACATTTACCGGTGCAGTTAAATTACATTGATAAGTCGATAATGACTTTAATTGTTGATGCAACTGTAAATGAATGCATTAAAAGAAAATTAAACATTTTTGAATTCTTAATAAAAAACTATGTATGAAGTAACTAATATTTTCTTATCGATAAAATAAAATTGACAGTTTGAAATTGTAATATAATACTTTATATAAAAATTAACTTCCCGCCCTATATGCGTAAAATCATTAATAATTTGAAATAGTTTAAATTAATAATTACGTTTGAGACTTTGCTCTCAGTTATCGCTATTCACAACCTACCGGATAAAATAAAATGTTTAGATAATAATGTAATTCAAAAATTAAATTCTTATTGAAATAAGAAGGAAAGTCCAGCAGCAAACTACAGCAAAGACCAGGAGTTTAATCATTCTGTTTTTTGATATTGTAATGGTTACCAATTTTAATCATAGTACCTTTGAAATTAAATATAATCTCTGAAAGGTATTAAAAGAAACATACTACTTCCATTATTTCATATAACGATATTTTTAATTTAATTTATTATTACATATATATATATATTTTTTTCTGTTTAACCTCTGGGTCAGCAGTTAAGCATTACTGCACAGAGTATGAAATGCCATGCCTGACCGGGATTCGAACCCAAGAACTCCGGGTGAAAGGCCGAGACACTACCACTCGTGCTTAATATACCTATTATGATTATGTAACGTTACGCAACTCCGTGTGTTTTTAAGCTAGTTCTCAGGTAAGATTCTGACAAAATCTTAACAAAATTTTCAAACTGCTTGGTATTTAACATATAGGTAATATTTGTCTAAATTAAAAAAAAATTAATATGTATTAAATTAAATAAAAATGAGATTTTTTATTTTTATTTAAATTCTGCCGTTTTTTAGTAATATTAATTAAAGCTAGGATATTTTCATTAAAAAAAAAACCAAAAAAATGGATGAAGCGTGGTACTAGAAATTATTTGTAACACTTTTGTTGGTTAAAATATTATAACGTCTTTCAGTTATTGGTATATAAAAATGAAAGAAATGCATTTTAAATATTATCATTTTTTCAGTCTATTGTAATTAAAACTCAAACTACCTCGGCAGGGTACAAGGTCCCAGACATGTAGCCGGGATTCGGTCTTTTATTACATGCCATGCTTCTAATGAGGGGATCCTAAAGGGATCCTCCAACCGGGACTTCGGTCTTAATGACTCGTCTCTAATGGGGAACCTCGAAAGGGATCTCCATCGTATCTACGGTCTTACATTTACCCCATTGGCACTGCAAGTTATTTATATACTTACACATTTTAATGTTTCTCTTAGTTTTTTCTCTAACTAATAATACGTAAAGAATATTTATGGAGTTCTTTTGAAAATTTATATAAAATATATAGTATCCACTTACCAACAATTGTGAACCTCCAACTTCACCACCAAGCGATGTTGTGCATAAGGATAAGGAAAAAGCCAAAAAAACATCACTCCTTCGACCAGTAATTAGGCAAAGGAGGGTGTGGCAAGAGGACAGAAAAATCTGTTATTAGTGCAATGGAGGTGTAAATAATAATAGAGAAAGCACCGAATATAGACATTATAGAAGCCGCAATTATGGAAACTCCAAAAGCCCAGAGGACACCTAAGAAGAGGGCGAGTACTTCAAAAATTGTGTTTCTTTTTAAAATCAATTAAAATGGTTAAAAAATATTTGCTTGGCCAAACAGACCTCTTTCTGATGTTATTATTAAAACAGTCGTAGTAACTATCCTAAACAAAACTCTCCTCGGGCCAAAATTCTATTTTATTTAATACTGTATCCTATAATAAAAAAGGAAATAGTATTTAATGTTCTGATTTTTATAATATAAACTTTTAAAATTGTTGAGTACAGTTAAAATAAATTTTTTAAGGTTTTTTTTTTGTAAACAATGTTAAAATATGTAAAAAGGTTTCATTTTTAGGGAGAAAATTCAATCCTGTTTTCGAAAAAGATATTTATTTTTTAAAATTTTGGTTATTTTTAAAAATTGATTTTATAATATAATTATTAACTTTCAAATCACCTATAAAATTTACGGCTTTTATTTACATCATCTGCTTTGAAAATTGTCTGGGTTAAAACATATGGGAATTGAAACATCTAGTTTTTCTTAAATCAATTTTTTATTTATACTTTTTTATACTTTTATTTATACTAGCTTCTATGTCTTTAGAGACAGATTTATTACTGATTTAACTATTGAAAGATATTAAACTAAGAATGGAAGTACTCTTTTGTAGTGTTAACATTTAACTCAAATTACTGAACTTTGGTTTATATTTAGCCGTACAAATTATACTATCACTTTTTCCACTTAAACAACTGGACTGAATATTATTACTCTCGGAAAAAGCAACTTTTAAAATGTTTCTTGTATCTGATTGCGTTTACGAGTTAGATCTTTTGTAGCCATGAGAGTGGCTGGGAAAGATATTATAAGCCAAAAAATTAATATATTTCGTATTCTTTTGAAACAGCGGAACATATAAACTGCCTCAATAGGAAATAATAATTTTTATATCGCAGTAGTTTTTTTTTTTTAGCTCTTTTGTAAAAATGCTGTCTCCTTTTATTAAACTGGGTTTTTAAACGATTTTATATATATATATATTAGATATCAATTATTTGAATGACCAACTCATATGATGTCGATTTCATGAAAATGAATGCAAGAAATTCTGAATTTATCACTTAAACAAGAAAAATATTGTAATCTTTAATAATTAGTAACCTTTACTGAACTTTCAGAGCACTAACAGTTCGTTATAAATTCAATATGTATGCATATGCGTGAACAATTTTCTCTCGGATTTTGATTTCGGATTCATATTAATAATCGTTAGAGAATACGCGTTAGGCCATCAGGTTCACCTCAAAATGGCCGAAAAAATAACAATTTTATAATAGCATAACAAAGTAAAGTTGCAAGCTATCAAGTTGGTTCAAACGGACTAACGTAATGTTTGTAAAATGCATAAAATATTTAAATATCGATATCGTAAATCAAGTGGAAAACCTCTAAAATGGCGGAAAAAGTAACTTTTTAATAATTGGAAAAATGCCATAAAACTGCCAAAACACGAGAAATAAATAAATAAATATTTTTTTCTTATGTAGTTTAAGTAGAAGTTAGAGATAATACTTTGATAGAAATGGATTAATAAATAAGAAAAGAAAAATATTAATAAGAATGTTTGTTCAGGAAAGTCTTAACAGACTTTTCATTGATAATTGATTTATTTTTTATTAAATGAGTCAGTCCAAAACTAGTAAAATTCGTGTATGCACCTACAATGATCGGTATTGATTTTAAACAGAAGGAATGGTTCTACCTGAAATAGTAGTAATAGTTTGAGTATTAGATGAATTTATAGTTTAATAAAACAGAAATAAGCTTATGGAGTTATTTAAAATTTCCTCCCTTTTGCTTGTTTTTAACTTATTCATAATAATATGTTCGGTGATAAAATTATTCGAAAAGAATGACATTGAAAATTAATTTAAATTTTAAAATTTAAATTTTTAATTTAAACAATTTAAATATATAAACAAAATTTTGTAAACAAATTACGATTTTACTTTCGGTCTCAAGTTGGAATTGGGGGTGAAAAGGAATATTCTATACTTTGAGGTATGAGACTTTTACGAAAATACCATTTGTGTATAAAATTCTGTTGCTCAAAAATCTCCAAAACTAATAAATCAATTTAATTGAAATTTAGATATGCTGTAATAGTGAAATTGTGCGTGTAAAATTTTGATGAAGATTGTTTGAGTAGTTTTTGAATTCCGTGCAATTTAAAGAATATAATAGACAACATAATTTTAAGTTGAGGTTATGATGACTTTTTCATTAGAGTATTTTCCATATACGCTTATACAGTGAGGCACTATGATGAGTGATATGCTTCTGTGTAGAGTTTACTGGTTATATTTAATTATTTCATCAAATTACAGTTATAATTTTACAGAAAATGTATTTTAATATTAAATTTAAAACATCTGATGCTGACTGACATCACATTACTTCCTTGTACACCTATTAAATTACACATACACATTTTTTTTTTAAATGAAAAGTACATAATATATTATTTCATTAATAACTGATATTTTTTATTACAGTTATTATTTTTTTATTATTTAATTATTATTACTGTAGTATTTTTTTACAATTGGAGGTTAATAATTATTAATAAATCAATATATTTAAATTAAAGAAAAAAAAGTTAAAAAAAGGAGATGAAGTCGAATTCGAACCGATGTGCTATCCCCTTATAAGAGCCAAATATTTAATTAATTGAAGTTTAATTTGGTTATAACTCTGGAACCGATGGAAATAAGTACCACTTATGATATATCGTTAAAAAGTTCTCATTGAGGGCTTATTACCACAGCTAAGAAAAAATCCAAAACCCCAAAAAATTAAATTTTGGGATTTTTTTGACACTTTTAGTCTAGTCGATTTCAATCAAAAGGGAAGGTGCACAACTAGATGTTACAGCAATCCTAAATCCAAAATTTCAACTTCCTACGTCTAATCGTTTTTGAGTTATGCGAGATACATACGTACATATGTCACAACAAAAGTGGTCAAAATGGATTCAGGGATGGTCAAAATGGCTATTTTCGTTGAAATCTGAAAATCGAAATTTTTCGCGATCAAAATCCTTCTTTTATTACGTACAAGGAACTAAAAAATTTCAAAGTGAAGCATAACGTAGAAAAAATGAATGTGTTGCCGGATAATCCATAGTACTCTTAAAAATAGGCGTTATTTACAGAGAATCCGATAAGTTTACATGCATAAAAAAACAAACATTTTTTTATGAAAACCATATTTATTCACATAATATGTGCCACATAACTACCAATTTGTTTTGAAAACACATTTTGATGTGTGTTAAAATGCTAAAGAACACGTATAAGTACAGCTGGAGTTATGCTTCTTATAATGGCCTATGTGATACGTTCCTTGAAATGATTTATGTTTTGTATTTTGTTTTTTTTCCTATTTATGGAAACTTATGGAACACCGAGAAAGCTTTTCATCTTACTATATCTAAATGTAGATGTTATTATAAATATTACGTATTGATAGGTAATTAGAGTTAATAAATCTTATCAGAGACAAAAAATAGAAGTTTTAACAATTTTATTGAAATTTTATTATTTCATTCTTCTAGCTACCGATATTTTTATAATTTATTTTTCTAAATAAATATTCTCATATAATCATGAAAGAAAATTTTACCGTATCTTAGTTAGGTGTTCATTAAAGTATGAGACTATCATATGGAGTTCATATCAACAGAAATATTTTTATAAATTGACACTATTCAAAATAAGTTTTTAAGGTATACCTATTTTAAAACTTTTTACATACTCTCTTCTTTGAGTTATTCAATGGAGTGCTTGAAGAATGTATTTTTTTCATAAATTTGCAGCTGATTTAGGCGGAAGATTTGCTTGAAAATAATGTATAAAATTTGTAATCGGATTGAAATTCTAGCCGTAATTAATCGAATAAAATTTGATTAAGAAAAATTCATTTTAATAATAATTCTTTTTTTTTGCGTATACTTAATTAAATAAATGAAGATTTAGACCAAATTTTAAACAGTTTTTGAAATTTATAATTGATTGTTACAATATGCTTAAGTGATGAATAACACAAAATGTTATTATTTTTGTTTTAATTTAGGCTTTAATAATAATTTTAACCTTTGAATTTAACATATTGTATCTATTTGGATGTTTTATAACTTTCTGTTAGCCTTTTCAAATATGTAGATAAATAAATATTATAAGTTACGTATATAAAAGTTTATCAGGGTGGAAATACCATTCAACCGGTATCACAAATATAGAATATTTTTTAAACAAGTTTTACTTAATTATAATTTACATAAAATCACCTTTTCATAAAAATGAATTCATTTTCATCTCTAAAACGTTTTACTAGTTCAATAAATCGTATAGAGATTATATTTTATATATATATTTCTTTCGATATGAAAACAACTCATTAAACGGATGACAAACTTTATTTTCATCAGTGGGAAAGCTTTAAATTTTTAACTTTATAAAAATGCGGTTAAATTTAGCAACAACGTTGCAGCATGTTTTATGATGCTTACAGAAAATAACTTTTATATTTAGTAACTTCAAGAAACAAACAGGTTTTTGTTCCTTTTATTTTTAAATAATGGTACATTAAAAGACAATCCCGCTATAATGCGCGCATCCGGAGACAACTGTTAAACCATTTTTATAGGCTAACCGCGTCATTTCGAAGATAAAGTGATAAACGGAAAAAACAATTTCCAATTGAATTAATATTGTAAGAAAACGAAAGAATTACCGAATCTTACAGTTAAAAATGGAGATATTATGTAATGAAATAAAATTTTGAATAGATTACTCAGTATTTATTGTGCAGTTTTAGATTTTTGTAGCTGAATTTCACTTTCACATCATCTTATTTTCGGAAAGATAAACTATGGTAATTGCACTATGGTCTTTAAGCACTTTCCCCTTATAGACTATTTAAAAAAAAGGGTACTGTAATAACTAATTTGAATTCAAAATACGTAAAGTAATGTACAGTATTACTTTATAAGAACACAATACTAAATTAACACAACATATTTGAATATATTTATATAATTTAACGCTTAGATTTAAGAAATTTATTTAAAAAATTCAGAAGATTTTTTTGTATGCTTGGAGTTCATATTTTTTTTTACAGCTACGTGTAATTTCAAAGAGATAAATGTATTAGATTATTATTTGTTCCGTTGGATTAATTACCGAATGCATATAAATAGTTAAAATGTGTTACTATATACCTACTAAAAAAATAGAAGCTTTTTTTAATATTGATTTTATATCTGAACAGTTATTTTTTTGCGGGACATTCTTCTATCTACGTTATTTTTAATCCCCTCCCTTAATTTTAAAATAGAACATAGACTTAATATTTTAGCTATCTAAGGTTTTATCAGTATGTGATAAATATAAATACGTACATACGAGTATAATCTGTATGATATAAGGTCGGTAATATTTCCGATGGAAAATTTGAATTATATGCTTTGCAAGGGCTAAGCTGCGGAAGTCAAGTAGTATATATAAAATCAAGAAGGGTGATATTGAAAATAAAATACTGCAACAGTCCATTTGACTATAAACTTTCAGGAAACCCAGGTTTCATTTTTCGTTTATAACGTACCAGTAACTTGTGAAGAAACATGATGTCACATAGTACACGTATTTTACGTCATTTCCGGTCAATGTACTCTTTCTAACTAATGCAACGGTTTATCTTCCGTTTCTTCTTCCATTTTTACTTATTATTATTTTTGTTATTATTATTATTACGTCCTTTCTTTTAGATCATTTTACGTTTATATCTTTCTTTCTTTATCATCGAGATCTTTTTTTGATAATGTCCCTGCAGGCGTTTGCTTGTACGAGTAATACCCCACGCTGATATCTGCAGTGTTATATCTGCAGAATTTCGTTAACGATAAGTTTAGTGTTGTTACGCCAGCAGCAGGGTAGTGGATATAACATAATTTACCCTATTTTAGAAAATGTTTTTCACATCTGCTGTTAGGACAATTGCTCTGTTACAACTGCTGTTGTATTATTACAACAGTCTAATGTAGATATTCTCAACTGTTTTTACCCCTTCCACGAAATAATATAATTCGTTATATTTTACATAATTTTCAATAATTTCCATTTAATTATATTAATTTGAAACATTATAGTTACAAAATATCTTATTTAAAAATGAAGTAGTGCTAATAGTAGTTTCATGAGAAAGGTTAGTTTGTAAGTAAATCAATTTAAATATGTTTGTAGAAACCATAAAACAATAATTTAAATACTCTTGCTAAAGTAGGCTCTGAATTGAATTTAGATAGAAATTTTATTTAAAGAAATATTAAAATAATGTAAAATTCTTTATATTACTAAAATTAAATATAACATTTTGTAATATATTTATTGTTTAAGAAAATTATACTTTTTTAATACGAAATAGGAAACTATAACATATCTGATGTAAAATTTGTTTCTTGGAAGATGCAGCAAAAATAAAAACATATTAATTAAACAAATTCCTTTATTTTATTTTGAAATTTGAGTATATATACTTTGTATTCATAAAAAATATTTTAAATGTGGTAAGTATTTTATATAATATATAAAAATAAAAAAAAAATTATTAAAAAATGTTCTTAATTATTTTATTTTTAAATTTGGATTAAATGTAAATACTTTAAAACAAAATTAATTTTTATTTAACATCAGGTTTCATTGTAATCCTCAGGGTTCATTTCGTTTTTTAAGAAAAAAATGCTAAGTTTATGAATTATTAGTTAATTTTATTAAGAACATGGAGTGACTTCGTTTTTATTTATTTTTTATTAACTTCAAGTAAAGAAGGAGGTTTTCAATCCATCTGTAACTTTTGTTATTTATTTAAAAATTATTTTTCATATTCAATGCTACATTTCTCTTATTATTTTTTTTTCTTTTATTAATGCTATATTAATACTTTTATTACATAGATATACTGAAATGTTTGTATATATACTCATACAGAGCGATTCATAAAGTATGTAACGAATTTCTAGGACATGTTCTATTATGAAAATAAAGAAAAAAATTCATATATATGTATGTTTGGAAACGCTTCCTTAGGGAGTATCGAATTTTTATTTTTTATTTTTCTTAAACATTTAATTCTTTTAGTTTCGTAATTTGGAAAATTTTGTTTGCTTTAGTACCTAGTTAAAATCTTTCAACCGTTGTTATGTTTTGTTTTTAATAAACTTCAAAATCCCTACGTATTTATTTAGTTTCTTAGTACTTCACTAATAAAATTTTAAACAAAATCAAATTCTCCACAAGATTTGTATAATCCATTTGTAATGGTGTACTTACTACTTACTTAAAATTATTTTACACCAAACATAAAATATTTTTTGACCTCATTCTTTTGTTTTTTACTCCAGATTTCTCATAAACTACTAATACTATAGTTCTGGAACCAGAGTATAAGTTCCTTTACTTCGTACAAGAAGTAAAAAAAAAAAAAAAACAGGAAGTAACTAATATTTTATTAATAAAATATTTATAAATGCTCTTAATAATAATAATATTGATAATATATCTTATCAATAAAATAAAATTTATAGTTTGAGATTGTAATGTAATATTTTATGTAAAAAATAGTATCACGTAGCAGCTTCCCTCGCGCTATATGCGTAAAGTACTTAAAAAAAAAAAATAAGTAAATATAAAATGTAAGTAATAAAAGTAAGTAAACATAAAGGTAGAAGTATAAAAGATATGAAATAGTTTCAACCAATAATGAAGTGTTAGTTTAACTAGTCATGCATCAAAAATCTTAACAAGAATTTTATACAGAAGAATTGAGAGGAGAGTGGAAGAAGTGTTAGGAGAAGACCAATTTGGTTTCAGGAAAAGTATAGGGACAAGGGAAGCAATTTTAGGCCTCAGATTAATAGTAGAAGGAAGATTAAAGAAAAACAAACCAACATACTTGGCGTTTATAGACCTAGAAAAGGCTTTCGATAACGTAGATTGGAATAAAATGTTCAGCATTTTAAAAAAAATTAGGGTTCAAATACAGAGATAGAAGAACAATTGCTAACATGTACAGGAACCAAACAGCAACAATAACAATTGAAGAACATAAGAAAGAAGCCCTAATAAGAAAGGGAGTCCGACAAGGATGTTCCCTATCTCCGTTACTTTTTAATCTTTACATGGAACTAGCAGTTAATGATGTTAAAGAACAATTTAGATTCGGAGTAACAGTACAAGGTGAAAAGATAAAGATGCTACGATTTGCTGATGATATAGTAATTCTAGCCGAGAGTAAAAAGGATTTAGAAGAAACAATGAACGGCATAGATGAAGTCCTACGCAAGAACTATCGCATGAAAATAAACAAGAACAAAACAAAAGTAATGAAATGTAGTAGAAATAACAAAGATGGACCGCTGAATGTGAAAATAGGAGGAGAAAAGATTATGGAGGTAGAAGAATTTTGTTATTTGGGAAGTAAAATTACTAAAGATGGACGAAGCAGGAGCGATATAAAATGCCGAATAGCACAAGCTAAACGAGCCTTCAGTAAGAAATATAATTTGTTTACATCAAAAATGAATTTAAATGTCAGGAAAAGATTTTTGAAAGTGTATGTTTGGAGTGTCGCTTTATATGGAAGTGAAACTTGGACGATCGGAGTATCTGAGAAGAAAAGATTAGAAGCTTTTGAAATGAGGTGCTATAGGAGAATATTAAAAATCAGACGTGTGGATAAAGTAACAAATGAAGAGGTATTGCGGCAAATAGATGAAGAAAGTAGCATTTGGAAAAATATAGTTAAAAGAGGAGACAGACTTATAGGCCACATACTAAGGCATCCCGGAATAGTCGCTTTAATATTGGAAGGACAGGTTGAAGGGAATAATTGTGTAGGCAGGCCACGTTTTGAGTATGTAAAACAAATTGTTGGGGATGTAGGATGTAGAGGGTATACTGAAATGAAACGACTAGCACTAGATAGGGAATCTTGGAGAGCTGCATCAAACCAGTCAAATGACTGAAGACAAAAAAAAAATGAAGTGAAGGTTGTTGCTTTCAGAGATATCACTATTCACAACTTACCGGATAAAATAAAATATTTTGATAAAAGATATTTACCCAAAATTAAATTTTTAATGACATCGAAGCGTCATAGTTTGTGAAGGACAAGGAAATCCACGATTACCTAGAGATGCCATCTAACCTTGAATAAATTCACGGACTACATTATGTATTTAAGCGTAACGCGTCCAAAAACGATCTGGCCGTAATTCTTTTGGATAATAGTGAAGATGTGAGACGACTAAAGAAGCTGCATGCATTAGATTTAGAGGCGTTGTGCTTTGAATATCATCCTTCTCTTGCTGAAATTTACCTGATACTATTTATGAATTATTATAGTTTTGTAATATGAATTATTTTGTTTTGTTGTTTATGAATTGTTAAGTTTCGACTTCATTTCTTATATGTTACTAGTGTTAATTTGTTGTATATGTCTTATTTTTTTTTTCATATATGACTTGTGACAATTTGTTACACTCTATTGCTTGCTCTGTTTTGTTATCAATTTAACGTTATTGTTCTCTATAGCTATGTTATGCTATTATTTAACTTTGTCGTTCTTTATAGTTAATTGCCAAATTGTATATACTTTGTTACGCTTAGTTATATTTCTATTCGTTATACTTTTTATTGTATTGCACTTTGTTTAAACCTTTATGTTGTCTTGGGATATATCACTGGATGCCTCCCTTTCACGTCATTATTATTCTGTACAATTTACTTATAGTATAATTATTCTGGAAACTGATTGCGAATAAAGCAATAAAAAAAATTGAAGTTTAATTTTTTTTATTTTTGAGAGTTTAGGAGATTGTAAAATCATATTGCAACGAAAATAAAATATTTCTTCAGTTCACTTAGTAGTAAAATTTATTACTCCTGTGAGTTAATTTCATCTCTTTTATAAATTTTACTTTGTAAATTTTTTGGTAAGATATTTTTCATAAAAGAAACCAATTAAAATAAAATTACTGACCTTTAAATGAAAAATCGAGAAGCTACATCAACTTTGTGTTGCGGGATCGTAAATTGTACCTCGGGAAACTATACTTGTTTTTCAATTTATGATACTAATACCTAGTTAGATAGGGGAATAATTCAAGTATTACGTATACATATATCTACGTATTCGTTTATGCAACCATATGTATTTCTATAGTATTTTTAAAAATATAGTAATAATAGTAATAATAATAACAATAATAAGCTTATTAGTATCCATACGTATTGTAATATGATTAATAATTAATAATAACAATAATGTTTTGGGCATACTGGATGTAACTTATGTTTAATTAATGTATATTAAATACAAGCCAATAAACTGGTTTTCATAACTAATCAGGCTTGAATTAGAATAATGAATATTTGTTGTTTAATTCGTTTGAATGCCACAAAAAGGTTTCCCTTACCTCATCCATCACCAATAGTCTTTTCCCCTTCCATTATTACAACAAACATGCTCTGATAAATTAATTAGCTAATTACATTTCCGTAATCGTGTTCATTAATATTTCTGTGTACATTCGTGCGGTTGGTTGAATTTGGTTTATTATATGCATTATTTAATTTGTTTGTTTTTCATACATATTTTTTTTTATACTACCTTTAATTATTTCTCTTTTTTTACGTATTTGTAAGTTTTTAGGCTTTTATATATATATATATATATATATATAGTGTTACTCCACGTTTGTTTTACATTGCTTACAGTTATTATGGCATTAAGTATTGTATACGATAATTAAAAACGACAGAATGTATTGCAATGGTGGTATTTTTTACAACATAAAAAACAATTTTTTATGTTTTATTGGATTATTGTAATTAATATTTTAAAAAGGTGGGAATTATTTTGCTTATGTTCTTATGAATTAGCAAAGGTTTTTAAATGTTAATTCTTTATTCGGTAACGATGTTTAAAATTTAGATCTTTATAACTTTCATTGTGTTGGGGAAGATAATCTACACTCACATACACACACGTGCGCGCGTGCACACACACACACACACAACAGATAAGCAACGCTCAATAAAAACTATTGAAGATAAGTTGGTGAAAATTTATATACACGTTCTTCTTCCACATAATTTCTCATTAAGAAAGGATTTATTAAATTCTGAGTTTAAAGGATTAAATGCGATAAAATTTAATTTTACTATTGTTTGAATTTATCGGTAAAAAATGAAGATATAAACTTTTTTCTGGTGTGTGTAATCTTCTTATGAATATGTAAAAATAAATTTCTACATTTTGTGAAATTTGACCTTGAGAAAGGTATAAAACTTTTGAACATGATTAAAAATTTTCCATATTTCCGACTATAGTAAACGACATATTTATTTTATTTGTGCTTGCAAATATTCTTCAATAAATACGAAAAAAATCATTTTCAGGTTTTTTGAATTGTAGTATTTCAAAGAGCAAAAAAGAAATTAATCTTTTTTTACTTTTTTTGTCGTTTTATATTATCGCTATAGAATCAATCTTTATGAGATTTGGTAACGTTGTAATGGTAATTTATATTTGCAATACATATATTAATATAGAAGAATTATTTATTATTAATATCGAAAATAAAGAAGAATCTTTGGAATAGAAAGAGATTTAAGTTTTTAAGCTTTTATCACTTTTATATATAATGGGAAACAATTATCTTCTCACGCAGTAACTCATTTGTGAGAATAAGATATATATATATTTATGTATAGCTTAAAATGTTAATCCGTAAATTACAACTTCCAGGAAATGTTAAAACGTTACTTACATTTACCGCTTAATCTTTATAGAAATATTTTTAATTAATTCCGTATCTCCTGCGTGAAAGTTTAAGAAAAACTTTCTAAATCAGGTTCGTAAATTTTGTTGCTATTATTTGACGATATTATTCGAAATAGAATTACCATTAACATCATTTTAACGTTCTTGACATCATATCTCTCGTCTAGAGCTATGCTGCAAGAAGGATAGTATGGAAGTAAAATGTTACAGTAATGAATGAATTGATGAAGTTATATTTGTAACCAAGATAAATAAATAATTTGTTACCAAACATAAACTCTTCAAAAAAATGATAATTGTAACATTTTATTAAATAAAGTTTAAAACATACACACATACTTAATGTGGATATGGAACACGCACATTTCATTGGAATTTATATTGAAATGTTGATTGTACATTGAAATGGAATAATGTACGTATTACGAAAAAATCTGATTTGGACAACACGCGACTTCCTTGTACGCCTATTAAATTACATTTACACATTTTTTTTTTTAATGAAAAGAACTTAAAATTTTATTTCATTAAAAACTTCTGATATTTTTTTTTTTTATTGTTATTATTCAATTATTATTCATTGTAAATTTTTGTACGATGGGAGGCTAATCATTATTAATAAATCAATTAATTAAATTTTAAAAAAAGTTAAAAAGAAAAAGGAGATGACGTGTGATTCGAACCGATGTGTCTTCCCGTAAGATCCAGATATTTCATTAATTAAAATTTTATTTGGCTATAACTCTGTAATCAATGAAAATAAGTACCACTTATGATATGTCGTTGAAAAGTTCTCAATGATATATTATTACTACATTAAGAAAAAGTCCAAAATCAAAATAATTTAGATTTTTGGATTTTTTTGACACTTTTTGAAACGACTAGCACAGATAGGGAATCTTGGAGAGCTGCATCAAACCATTCAAATGACTGAAGACAAAAAAAAAACAAAAAATTTGACACTTTCAGTCCAGTTGATTGCAATCCAAAGGGGAGGTGCACAACTAGATGTTACAGCAGTCCTAAATCCAAAATTTCAACATCTTACGGTTAATCTTTTTATCTTATGCGAGATGCATACCTACGTACAGACATCACGCCGAAAGTAGTCTAAATGGATTCAGTGATGATAAAAATGGATATTTCCGTTGAAATCTGTAAACCAAAATTTTTTTTGATCACAATACTTTCTTTACTTCGTACAAGGAAGTAAATAATGCTTAGACAAATGGAAATTCAAATTTACTGAACTGAAATAAAATGTATTAAAAACAATGTTCTATAAACTATTCCTGCTATTTATTACCTTTTAGGATTGGTTGTACCGATAGTATTCTTATGTAAACACTTCATCGTAACGATTGCGGCAAATTAAATATCATTGGAATGACACCTTATCTGATAGCTTGTTATTACATTGAAGAAATTGATATAATGACTTAAATTCTTTTAACAATACTACATAAAATGTGTACTCTTCTGTATCAAAATTGATCCAGTATAACGTTTTCTCCCTCCAAGAGTTCAACCACAGTCTTCGAAGAAATAGTTTTCAAACAACTTACAATAGATAAACGACTTATTCGTCTGTGGAAGACACCTGCACATGTGTGCAGGTTTTACCTGGTTTTAAAATTTTCACTACATGAGAACCATCAACTTTGATAGGAAGTACGATGTTCGAAGTATGCCACTGAAACGATGTGTAATGTACTTGATGGAATTGAACGGGAATATGGAACTACAATTTTATGATTCACCAAGTCAAAACTTGGTGTTCCCAAAGTCAATTATTTCCCAATCAATTGGGAAAAATGTCCTGCTGAGATGTGTAGTAAATAGGTCGGCTTTTTCCATGTAGCTCCTGACCCACGACCGATATGTGCTTTTTCAATTTTTAATTTCTGTTAAACCAGATATGATTCTACGGTCGAACAATTTTTCTACGTTTACTATTGTAAACGTAGAAAAATAAAAAAAAAACTTTTAGAAGTTTATTTTAGATGTAAGGAAAAAGAAAAAAGATACAATTTTTTTTTTTTAATTTTTAAAGCTTTTTTACTTCCTTGTTCGAAGTAAAGTAAGTATTGTGATCGCGAAACATCTTGGTTTTCAGATTTCAACGGAAATGTCAAGTTTTAAAATCCCTGAATCCATTTTGACTAGTTTCGGCATGACGAAATGCATAAATTTGGATTTTGGACATTTTCTTAACTGCGATAATAAGTCCTTACTGAGAGATTTTAACGATGTATCATAAATGGAACTTATTCTTTTTGATTCCATAGTTATAGCCAAATAAAATTTTAATTAATGATATATTTGGATCTTACAAAGGGAAGGCGCATAGGGTCGAATCAGACTTCATCTTCGTTTTGTTATTTTAACTTTAAATATATTGATTTATTAATAATTATTAACCTCTGATTTTAAAAAAAGAAGTTTTACGATAAATAATATTTCAATAACAATAAAAAAAAAATAAATCGGAAGTTATTAATGAAATAAAATTTAATGTACTTTTCATTTAAAAAAAAAAATGTGTATAGGTAATGCAATAAGCGTACAAGGAAGTCATGTGATGTACACATAAGATTTTTTTGTGTATTTAAACAGATTATAATATAACTATAATACTTCATAAGTAATTACGTCCACCACAAAACAAGATATATAAGATTATCTTTTTCATGTAAAATTATTTTTTCACTATGTAAGAATATAGGACCCTGGAAGGGTATTACATCTTTGTTATCTGATTATTTTTTTTTAAGCTGTAGCACATTTAAACTTATATAATTTCTCTAAAAGACGCAGTACCCCACTATATCTTTCTAGTTTCATTTGAATGTTTCAAAATTCTATTTCAAGAAATCTACTAACATTTTTGTTACCACACAAAATTTCAGGATTGTACGTTAAACCGTTCCTGATATACAAATATCCACATATATACATATGGTGTAGATGATTTTCGTTGTTATAACAAAATTAAAACGTCTGTTTTAGATGAATTTATTTTGGATGAACCTAATCTATTAACAAATTTGAAATGATCGAACTAATTTTTTGAAACGGTCAAAAATAAAATTTTGCTACAATAATACATTTTCATGGCATTATAAAATTTTAATTAGGATTTAGTAAAAATTGAAATCACCAATCCTTATCTGTTTTAACAGAATATAACATTACTAAATATAATTTGTTTTATTTACATATCAATACAAATTAGTATACAATATGTAAATCAAAGTGCAGCATCCAAGTGTTAAAATTAAGCGGCTATAAAATTTTGCATTTAAACTTCAGTATCATTTAGTAATTTGGTCTGGTAATTTATATCTACACCAATTTACATACTGCACATAAACACTGTTAACAGTAAAACACACATACACACACACACACACACATACATACACATACACACAAATCCACGTTAATTGCATTAGTTTTAATAAAATTATGATTTCAAATGGAATATAGAAGTCTTTCTTATGTTTGTGGCCAGTAATAAATATTTATTGCGTAGTCCTTGATTTTAAATAAAATTGAATGTTTCAACATATTTGACAGGTAAAGAAGATTTAAAAGATTATTATAATGGGTACAAGGCGTAAAGTCAGTTTTTTTAAATATACAACACAGTTGAATAAAGTTCATTTGGCTCGACGAATACAGAGCATAAATCTGTTATACCACTAATTAAGCTTACAAAAATTAGAAACATGAATGCTAGAATCAGCAAAACTCATAATAATATTAATAATAATAATAAAAATAATAATAATAAGAATAAGAATTAATGTGACATTTGATATGAATAACGATAACTGCACCTAATTTTGTCTGATATTGTAGATTTAATTTCATTATACATTAAAAAAAAAAGTACTTAGAAATCCCAAATGAGAAAATTCATAAACAAATACACACTCACACACACACACATATATATATATATATATATATATATATATAAATAAGACAAAAGTATAAGAACCGTTTACCACCAAGAGTACAGAATTTAGTAATGTTTCTTACCGTATGCTTATTATTTTTTTAATAGCGCTTTCGAGGGTTTTCCTCATTATCAGTTAAACTGTTCTTTTTTCTCTCAAATCATATATTAAACTTAAATTCTGTAATTATTACATATAAAAATATTTAATCAAAATATTAAAAATATACACTTAAATAATTAAACTTTTTTTATTGTGTGACTAGCCACACATACAGTACTGTTCTCAAGATCCACACATATAGTATTGTACTTTCAGTGCAGTACTGTAAGTGTGGCTAGCCACATAATAAAAAAATGTTAAATTTTTTATTTTTATATTTTTAATATTTTGACTACATTTTTTTATATATTGTAATTTTAATATTTGAATTTAATGTGTGATTTGAGAAAAAAAAGTTTAACTGATGATTACGATAAGATATATCTACGATATAGATTACGAGTACAATAGAGTAGAAGCATTATTAAATTCTGTACTTTTGGTGGTAAACGGTTTTTATACTTTTGTCTTTGATATTAATACAGAGGGGAATAGGGACAAATACAGTAACAAAGAATTGTTATATATATATATATATAAAAAAAAAAATTTTTAATTTTTACTTTATAAAAAATTAATTTTTGTTTTTAATTTTATAGTTAAAAAACTGATGGATATTTCAACACATTAAATTCATAACGCATATTTAAAAATTAGTCAGATTTAAGGATTCTCTTAAATCATTTGTTTTCAATTGCACAATAATTTTTGCTTTGTTTGTAATGAATACCAATACATTTATAAAAACAAAACTTATGAAAACATAAAATTCATTCATACACTTTTTAGGTATACCTCACAGTGTAATATTTTTAAAATTGTCGGACATAATAATTTTTTAATGTACTTTTAATTGTATGTAAATTTTACATCTACTTGTTGACATCAAATCGGATGTCAGCAAATAAGCAAATAAAATGGAATTTACCATTTTACCACTTTAAGTTCTAGATATATTTTATTTATATAATCTGTGTTAACTTGATCGATTTCTTATTGAATGTTTAACTGTTTTATTGACATAAAATTTCTACAACTCTTTGATTATTAAGAGCATTTAATAAAATAAAATTTTAATTGTTCTGTAGATTTCATTATTTGTAAATATTTCCATCATAGCTGTGTAATATTTTTATAATTTAATTTCCCTTCTGATAGGATCGATAAACATTTTAACGATAATAAAACTATTAATCTTGCATTCCATTTTAATATATTAGTAAAAATAGAAATAAAAAAAAAAGATTTTGGCAAGACTATCCAACATAGATTGCACCAGAGTGTACCTATGTTCGTTATCTATTCGTCTTGGACAACTTCCTAGAAGCGCGCGCGAGGTGTAAGCAAAGCATGTCTCCTAATTTCCATAATCGATCCAAGACTTTGCTCCCCTTCTGTACTTCCCACCATCACATAGTTCTTCTTTCCTCCATTCCATCCTTCGGGGTTTCGTCGTATCATCCTGGAGTCCCTTATTGTCACTTCTTCGGAACAGTTTAAAAGATTTAACGCACGTCTAACACATTAGCCTCACTGTGTAGACCTGTTCTGATTCTGTACTATACACTCTTTTCTAGCTGTTATAAGCGCCAACCGCTTCTTGTTAAACACATTTTCAGTTTGTTTAATCTTTTTAAGGGACATTTATCTCATAAAATTTTGCATATCATTCAAATTTATTTATACGCTATTAATGGCTTGCTACTAAATATATATACTCTACTATGGTATCATTAAAATTAAAAAAAAATTAAAATAATACCACTTTTTATGTTTTAATATTCTGCATACAATTGCGCGCGCGCACACACACACGTATCCACGTACGCATAAACAACTTGTGTCTAACCATATTAAATAATTATATTTCATATTTGTCAACATATTTTTGTATCATTTATAACGATCATTTTAGGGAATATTTAATGATTATTAAATAATAGGATTATTTTTCGATCTGTGTAATACAATAATTGTATGGGTCTGAAATAATTGCCCAAAAAATTGTTTTTGGAGGGGTTGCATCTATTGAGAATCGTCAGTCATCATCAATTTTTAATAGATTTATTGTTACGTACAAAAAGATTTCACTAATATTTTGTTTCTTCTGTATTTAATAAGATTTAAAAGTAAAACAGTTACTATACTTATTATTTAAGCTACAACATGCACGTATTACGATTTATTTAGTACTTGTTAGTTTACATAAAATAATACTATATGGGTAAAATACAACAGATTTATAGAAATTTAGGGAAGTGACACGTTGTAAGACTATCTTAATACACTTCGAAAGTTTTACAGGATTTATGTCCTCTGAAAATTCTTCTTATGTTATAGTTAAAATTTTACCGAATCAGAATAATGTAAAAAAAATAACTATCAGTAGTCGATGGAGATTAAAAAAATTATACTAATTTTTAATAGATAATTAATAAAAAGTTAAAATATAAGTAGTTTTCACCGATGTGTATATTATAGGCTAGCAGAAGTATCTAATTGAAGATTATTTTTCTGTTATACCTATTCAAAAAATAAATGAAAATAAAATTTCAAGAGATTATGAATTTAAAAAAAAAATATATGGTGGATTTTATTTTATCACTCTGTTTAATTATGAAAAAAAGTGGAAGAAGTAAAATTCACGGTAGTGTAAGCTTATTGTAATAGTTCTATTGAAAAAAAAAATACTAGTTAGAAAATAAGATTTTGAAATTCTATCCCTGTTTTTTTATTATTAAAGCATGTGTTATGACCTGGCGAAGTTTCAATTTGCTCGATTGATTATTAACAACTGTCGGTTTTATTTTTATAACATGTATGCATTATGAATACTTATTATTTCAAAGAAAGTTTCCTTATATATGTAAAGAATGTACCACGAAGTTCTCCCAGGTTTTTCATAACCTATTCTGCTCACAAAAATAATTGAAGAAATTCATACCAACATATCTTCCAAAATGATTGTTTAGTGATATTCAGTTAGTGAAGGTTTCGCTCGGATTTCAGCTACCCCGGGGAAGTGAGGTTGTAATAAAATTTTTAGGACCTTAATTAAGGGGTAATATGGGTTTTGACCTGAAAAATCGAATAAAATAGGTTCCAGAACCATATCAGCAGTACTTTTTGAAGGATTTAGCGTAAAATCCAATAAATTGAAGTAAAAACGGCTGTTTTTTTTATGTTTGACGTTCAATAATATTTTTAAATGGGTAATAAACACATAAAACATTTAAACAAATCTTGTAGAAAATTTAATTTTACATAAAATAGTGTAAGACTTAAAAAATAGTCTTTAAATAACTTTTAATAATAAACATACTGGTTTTAAGTAATTTTTTTTGAAAGAGTAAAACTGTGTTTATTGAGGCTACTTTAACTTATCTGCTCTTCTTTTCAAAGATAATAATTCTTCCCTTAATGAGCTTACTAGGAGTTATTGTGAACAATTTTAGTAATAGTTAAGGTACTTGGTAAATTTAGCAGGTTTTTGTACCTAATATACAACTGTATAAGACTCTGATCTGTATTTTTCCGATCATATTTAATTTTAAGTTTTTTTTTTTTATAAAAATATAATTGGCTGTGTAGAAGAGGTACTTTTATAAGCTGGATCTATACGACAAAACTTAATAGCCATTTAACTTGTTTAATATGTGTATATGTTCTTTTATACGTGTATATGTCTATTCTAAATTAAGGAATCGCGATAATTTCTTCTAGCATCTATCTCGAATTATTCTTGTACTTCTTATTCTGAGCTCATTAACCTTTCTTCATCAACATTCTTTTGTAACAATAAATTTCAAAATTTAAAATATTATACTATTTAATTTATTATACTATTTTATTATACTTATTATTATGTATTTTTCAATCAAATTTTTAAAATTATTTCCATTCAATATTCTAAATTTAATTCATAAAATGTAAAAAATAACATTTTTCAGTATTTTAAACTCATAATCCATATTACTTTACTACGAGATTTACTACTACAGTACATGTAGTCCACATTGTGTGTATAATTTGTATATTTAACGTTAATTAGACGAAGTTAGCGAGCAAAGCGAGTGTTAGTTGATGTTTTGTATTATACTGATACGGTACGAAGTTCAGCACACGGAAGTTACGTTACCACCCTCTTTCTTTTTGTGTTTAGCCTCTGGAACCACCATAAAGTATTACTTCAGAGTTACGTATGAATGTAAATGAAATGTACTCTTGTGTAGTCTCAGGTGGACCATTCGTGAGATGTGTGGTAAATTGAAACCCCCACCACCAAAGAACAACGGTATGCACAATCTAGTTTTCACATCCGCACTACATCTATGCCCAGAATATATAAAAAAAATTCAGTTAAAATATATGCAATAAATAAAGATTTTTTCTGGATTTCGGGAAAGGGATGAATTTTGAGGCAATTTGTTTAAAAAATGACAGGATAAGCATTCTCGCATGAACTGAGCTTAAAGTGGTGTTATGCTTACAAAACTTAGAGAAAATTAACCCAAAAAATTTATCTATATCTACCCAATCCGTTAAAGGTATTGAACCCAAACGTTAACCAACAAATTTTCCCATACACCTGAATTTCTGTATCAAATCTCATTATAATCGGTTTATCCAGTCAAATGTTATTAAGCTTCAAACACACCAACACACGTAGATAGGTACTTTCGATTGAATGATTTCCCCAAATGGTTTTTTTTTTTATGTGGGAGGTCCCTGGGCTATGTATCGTGGAGAAATACAAAAAAAAAAAATTTACCCAATTTTTTGATTGATTACGATATTTTATTTCTTGCAGTATAGCTCTATAGCTATGAATCCAGGAAAATAGAATTTAGATCAACTAATTTATACTACAATAGAAATCAATATTTTTTAATATTTTTGAAAATTTATCTACACTAGGTAATTTAATGAAATATTTTTAATAAATTAATGATTATTCATATAATTACGGGAACATAATCAAATCCTTTTCCCAATTAATTCATGAAAACAGAAATATTAACAAAAACGTTTACATATCATTAAAGGAGCCATGATAGTAACAATGTACTGTAACAATGTTTGCATATATTTTCTTAGTTTGAACAAGTCTCTGACTGTACCATATCTTGATTTGTGAATGTTAAACTAGTGTGGTAATATTGGTTTAGTTGTATTCTATCGTCTCTGCAATGCGGTAGAGTTTTGGATTGATCTTCAATACGTATTCTAATATAGTTATCGAACCCGACATTGTATTGTATTCAAGTACTGCTATATATACAGCTTTATATATAGTATGAAAAAGTATTGTTCAGTATGGACAACAATAAACGTCGAATTGAATTGAATCTTATTCAAGCAAAAAGACAGTCGGAATATCTCTGCTGGTATAAATTGGAAAAAAACATATTTGTGGGGTTCAGATTAGTTTATTAAATTGCACTAATGTTCTTAGTTATTAAATGAAAAAAATGAAAATCTAAAATTTTTTTAATATTTTGAATTTTATAAAAAAATGAATTAAATTTTAGTTTGGTGATTAATAATACAAATCTAGAGTTTTTATTAAATTTCCTGATTAAGGACTATATTTTTTTATAAAATATATATGTAATTATTTTTTTAAAACTCTGATGTAGACAATACATAACTTCCTTGTAAGCGTATTACATTACATTTACACATTTAAAAAAAATGAAAAGTACCTGAAATCTTATTTCATTAAAAACTTCTGATATTTTTCTTTTTTTTTGTTATTATTTAATTATTATTCATCGTACAATTTTTTTTAAAAATTAGAGGTAAAAAATATATTAATATATCAATATATTTAAATTAAAAAAAAAAAAAAGAGATGAAGTCTAATTCGAACCGATGTGCCTTCCCCTAATATCCAAATATTTCATTAATTAAACATTTATTTGGCTATAACTCTGGAACCAATGAAAATAAGTACCACTTAGCTAATTCAGATATATAATATTCAGATAATAAGGGTCTAGCTAATTCAGAAACCTTCATGAGCGTGCGCACAACTCACGAAAGTTTTATTGCAATCAGATGAACGGTATAGGAACGCACACGAGACAAACATTCATTTTTGTATGCGTGTAAGATTAAACAAATCTAAAATTTTGAGTTAGTCGGAAGCAGGCGTGTAAAGATATTCAACAGAAATATTTGTTTTATTCAACTTATCTTACACCAGTTTATTCAGAATTAAATTCTCTACAAGTTTTGTCTAAAGGTTTACGTGTTTATTACACAAAAACAAAGTTACTATGCATCAAACACAAAAAAACCTGGTCTTATTGATTGATTTCTCAAAAGCTACTGCAGCACTCTTCTACGTCCGTACTGTTCTATGTCCTTTTTAGTTTGATTTTTAAGGTCAATAACCATAAGAAATCACTAATTTTGTCTCTTATGTAACGGCTAAAATATTTCAGTACGACCTCATTTCACGGGGGTAGCTGAAATCCGAGCAAAATCTTTCACTAGCCGTAACTCGCCAAAGAAGCATTTTATGTATGACATATGATGAAATACTTTTTCCATTATTTGTTTTAGTATAATAATGAAATTTCTGGGAGAATTTCGTGTTACTCTCTGTACATCCCACATTTGGCCTGATTATATCGACCCAGTCGAGCAATAGGGTAATTATAAAATACATACCCGTATTTTATTTTTTTTTTCCGCCAGGAAGTCCCAAGAGGTGTTAAGTTAACTTTGATTCAGGCGATCAAAATAAACAAAAACTTGCATATAGATAAAAGCTCTACCGCGTTTTATTTCCCTTAATGTTTTTTCAATAAAAATTTATATCATAAGAACTGATATTTTCAAAATGGCGGCCATATACATATTTTAATAATAAATCATTCCGTTAATATCACTTTTTTCGAATAATATTTTATTAAATAAAATGTTAAGTCTTTTGTTATGAACATAATGACACTTCATTTATT
This sequence comes from Lycorma delicatula, assembly GCF_047948215.1. Lineage (NCBI taxonomy): Eukaryota > Metazoa > Arthropoda > Insecta > Hemiptera > Fulgoridae > Lycorma > Lycorma delicatula. Next base: position 14,524,341 of record NC_134463.1, on the reverse strand, counting down.
TAAATCAATTAATAAACAGCTGCAATCTAATTGGCATTGTTAAATTATAATGCAAAATTATGAATGAAAATAAAAAAAATTGTCAGACTGCATAATTACCAATCTATACTCCTACAGACAAGCGGGAAATGCGAAGATTTCACATTTATTAGTTTTCTTTTAATATTATTGAACAGATTAACATTAAATTTAAATGTATGAATTCATAAATCCATTAAATTACATTAACCTGCATATTTAATTGAAATGTTTCCTTATGAGGAAAATACACAAAATTTAATTTTTTTATACATGTGGTTCAATGTCTACATTCCATATAACAGCTCTTGAAATATTTCTAGAAACACTGCACAAATTATTTCTAAATTTTTTTACTAAATTTATCGAAAATCATCTCTATTCGTATTTCATACTTTTAAATAAAAATAATAAACATTATTATTTATAAACCCCATGTATATTTAAAATAGAGGGCAGTCAAGAGCGAAGTCGGAAAAGTTAGGCAACAACTTTCTGGGTTTGTAAATTATACTTACTTTGTATTTGTTTTATTTTTGAATTTAATTTTACGGTTATTATTCGAAACTTAAAAAAAATGATTAAACTTTTTTTTAAATTTATTTGTGTAATTAATTATTTACACGTTCGTATTAAAAATAATTCTTCTATTGTTGGAGAATAAAAAATAATAATATATAAAATATTAGTACCACATTCCCTGTATGTTGTACAAGTTTTATTATAACATTAAAGACAATAATATTAATAGCCCATTTAAGTACATAGCTCTTTCAGCAATTACATATTGCGGTAGGGCAAGACCAACAGAGATAGCAGCAACATTTTGCATCAGCGCCAGTTGCCTTTTCTCCAGGAAGAGCCTTTCACAGTTGTAATGTTCTCTTTTGGAAATAGGCCATTATACTGGAAGTAAAGACTGGCAGCACTTCAACACCTTTTAACAGCCACGTTGCTTTTATCTACACTACATCTTTTCTAACTTACATTTGGCCTTATATATATATATATATATATATATATATATATATATATATATATATATATATATATATATATATATATAAACCTATACGTCAGCTTTGCAAATATTATTATTTTGATAATTCCCCGTAATATTTACGTTAGTTTTTTCATTAATTAAAATAGAGCATATTCCGAAATTCTTATCTGAATTATTGGGAGATTGCATTATAGAATTTTTTATAATCATTAATTATAGTGAAAGTCTTCTTTTTGATTATCTTTAAAAAAATTTTAACTGCTTTTAATAATTTTAAGATACTTAACCGTTATTCATTATTTATATGTTGTTTTTTTATAACCGCATCAACGATTATAGTCATAAGCGTTTTAATAAGTTTTCATCAGTAATAAGGCAATAAATACCAAACATCGGATAAAAAATATCGAAAAGGAACTGATCATTAGACCTTTTTCTTTACGCACACAGTACTCCTAAGGGATCTCACATAAGTAAAACCGCTTACTTGAGTTTGTCATCAAATTTTCACAGAGAAGCCGCCACTACAATGTGTTTTGAAAATTGAGTTTTAACGAAACGTCTCAACATATGATTTAATATGACCAAGCAGAGAAAGGTTGATAATTCTGTACAGTACACCAAAAAAAATTAATATTGGTTTATCTTAATGTTTTTTTGAAAATGCTTAAGTGATATATTACTTTTAACATTAAAGATAATTCCAAAAACGAGCTGTTGGGAGGAATTTTACGATCTTTCAAAGATATTTGAAAAGTGATAGTTTTTTGGTTTTGTTTTTTTCTCAAAGTAAAATTTTGCATTCGGTTACACGTTTAAGTAAATATGATCACATGCAGAGAGGCTTCCATTGAGGTATTACATACTAATATTCCTATAGAGAACATTTAATGTAAGTAAACGCAAAAGTTAGAACATTGCCATTGGTAGTACAAGACAAAACAAAAATATTCATAAGAATTCATAAAAAAATCTGATGCGGGCATCACATGACTTCCTTGTACGCCTATTAAATTGCACGTACATATTTTTTGCTGCACTTCATATAAACTTATTTCATTTGAAAGTTATATAGATCTTACAATTCTTTAATAAAGTGAGTAGTTACACAATTGCTAAAGTATTAGTTCTTATTAACATCAAATATTTATATAATTCAACAATCTTACCTGAAATCTTAGGATATTGTAAAAGTTCATTTATTACTTTAAATAATTGTATCTAATACAATTTTTTTTTTAATTATTATGATATAACCATCAGCAAAATGGAAACAAAACCGAATAATCAGATGTTTCACCAAATCTGATGTGGGCAGCACATGATGTACTTATACGCCTGTTAAATTAGGTATACACATTTTTATTTTTAAAAATGTACATAAAATTTTATTTCGTTAATAATTTCTGTTATTTTTTTCTATTTTTTTTGTTGTTGTTATTGAATTATTATTAATAAATCAATATATTTAAATTTAAAAAAAAGTTAAAAAAGGAGAAAAAGTCTGATTCGAATCCATGTGTCTTCCCCTTATAAGATCCAAATATTTCATTTAGCTATAACTCTGGAACCAATTAAAATAAATACCGCTTATGATACATCGTTGAAAATCTCTTAATGGGGGCTTATTACAGCAAAAGTAAAAGAATAAGTTTAAAATCCAATTTCTTTTGGATTTTGGTTTTTCTTGGGCACTTTTGGTTAAATCTATTGCAATCAAAAGGGGAGGTGCACAACTGGATGTTATAATAATCCTAAATCCAAAATTTCAACATATTAGGCTAATCGTTTTTGAGTTATGCAAAATAGACACGTACGTGCGTACATACATACGTACGTACAGACGTCACGCCGAAACTAGTCATGATGGAATCAAGGATGGGTTAAATGGATATTTCCATTGAAATCTGAAAACCAATATTTTTCATGATCACAAAACTCCTTTACTTCGTACAAGGAAGTAGAAAGAGAAAAAATGAAAATAAAACTAAAATTAATAATGAAAGAATAGTAAAGTAATCTAAGTGAAATAGTGAATTGATGAATAACAACAGTAAATACTGTTCCACCTCAAAACACATAAAATCACCGAGGTCGAAGTCGTGGATTAGTTTTTCCTTGTAATATCATCCACATCTTCACTACTGTCTGGAACGTTAATCACTAAATAATTCACGTAATTTTTTAACCGTAATTTATATTTTGTACCGAATCTCTGTATTTCTTCTCGAGCTTACGGTAAACTCAGATATTCGTGACGTTCACTGTGATTTACGAACCAAGGCGCCTCTGTGGTGCTCCTCAGTTATTTGTTTTGGAATCGCTGTAAAAGCTGAATTTCATAGATCCAAACCGGTTTCAGAATCGCCGTGTACAATTTTTTTCTCATATAATGAAACCTGTGACTTCTTCCCATGAGGTTTATTAAATATTAAAAAATATTATTAAAAAAATGTCAAAACTACTATTACAATTTTATTTCAGATTAAATTTTAACTTTCCTAATACAATCTACGAAGTCAATAGAGTTGATATTAGTTATATTCAAAATCTGAGCTAAATTATGTTTATTTTTAATTTATAAAATAAAAAAAATAATATATATATATTTTGATCAATAAGTGATAATTTTATTTTTCCTTGAAACAATTTTTAAAGACGTTTTACTATCAGGTTTGTACAATCTTAAAGGAAAATATATAATTTTCAATCGCCTTTCAGGTTTCCATATTTTCCATATTTGGGAAAAAATATTTTTTTTATGAATTGGTACGTGATGGCGCGGTTTGGATTTTTAATAAAGCTTATATTTAAATTACTAAGACAGTTACTAAGACTCTTATAGAAATTTTTAAGTTATTTTATTATTTTTATTTTATTTAAATATCTGTATTTTTTAATGATATAACACTGTATAGTTATAAAATAATTTTTTATGAATTTACTTAGTATTATGTGCTGAAATAAATTTCTAGTTTTTATAGCTTACAGCTGAGATTTAATGCAATTTTTATTCAGGAAGGCATTTAAACTTTTATTGCAAAGATAAACACCCAATTTTCTAACAAAACTACACGAATGATAATATTACAGAGTTTGTATTTAACTTAACAATCTTGCGGCACGGGTTAGTATAAAAATTACGTAACCTATTTTAAAGTTTTATTATTCTTTTTCAATGATTTCTCATTTATTTGTCGTTACTTCTTGCTATTTAAATGCAATTCAGATAAAAACATAGATTTATATAAAATGTTTTTTGCATAATGACTTGAATTAGATTGTAAGGGATCAATTTAGTTTGCATTAAAAAAATATTATAAAAAATTGATATTTTTATAATTTATTATAGAAATTCTTTTAAAACTTTTTTAACTAGTCGAACAGAAATATATGTACATAAAAACAACATTTTTTATTAGATAAAATAGGAAAAAAATTCGTGACTTTCACTGTGATTTACGAACCAAGGCGCCTCTGTGGTGCTCCTCAGTTATTTGTTTTGGAATCGCTGTAAAAGCTGAATTTCATAGATCCAAACCGGTTTCAGAATCGCCGTGTACAATTTTTTTCTCATATAATGAAACCTGTGACTTCTTCCCATGAGGTTTATTAAATATTAAAAAATATTATTAAAAAAATGTCAAAACTACTAATCAATTTGGTAATCAATTTTTTTCAAAACATCAAATAATAGCTTTAGCAAAAATATTTTTTTTTCACAAGTTGTTGTTAATGTTGACTATTTAGAAGTAACGCCGTATAAAGTGTTCCAAAGGGAAACTGACCGTGCACATAAGTTACGCAATGGCAACTTTTGTCCAATTTCTAAACAACGTCAATATTGCGCAATTATTAGCTTTGTTAAAAAAAAACAGAATTTTGTTTATTTTAACTACAAAATCCTAAATCAAATAATTTTTTTCGTAACCCATTTTTATTTTTTTTATTCGTTAACATTATGTAAAAATAAATCTAATTACACTATAAATTTATTTATTAATGCGCTATTATAATATCAAATCATCTGTAATTTACTAAAATACACTTATAATAATTTAAAAAGCCACGCCCATGTTTTTCCTGAATAACTTCCCGTTTGAATTTATAGCACAGTACTAGTTGTATGTCAAATAGATGTAATCTAGAATTATTATCTCGAAATATATTAACCTTAACTATTATACTAATGATAAATTCACAATAATTTATTCTTATTCATTTATCACAAAGAGGTTTGTATAAATATAAATTAATCTTAGGCGCAGAATAAATAAAAATTTGAAAACTTCTTCCTTGAAGAAGTTTTGCAATTGCTTTAGCTATTTTATTTGCAGGTAAATTAGGTTGAAATTTCGTATAAAAATTAAGTCATAATATATATAACGTTAAATATCAGCTTATTAAAAGCTTTTAACTCGCTTTAGGAATAATGAAATCTTGCAACTGCTATATCTTTTGATCTATCGTATGAAAATCAATTAAATTTGGTACACGTATGTAACTTCCATGACAATACAGCACTCTGGTGTTTCGGAATTTGATATGACAAATATCAAATTCCCGCGCGCTACCCCTACGCTAAATTCATGCATTTAGTTGAAAATTTTCTTTTCTCATGAACTATCGTATGAAAATGTTTGAAATTTGGTACACGAATGTAACTTCGATGTGTAAAAATAAATATTTTTACTTTTTTTTTAATCTTAAAAAAATACAAAAAAATTACAAAAGTATATTTGTTTACATATAAAAATTATTTTTTAAAAGAGCTTTTATTTCAACATTAAAAAAAGGAAACAAATTAGAAAAACCCTCTAAAAAGTAAAAAATAAGAATTAAATGAAATTGAGAATTTTAAACAAAAAAATATAATATATTAACAAATATAAAAATGCACTGAAAAGTAAAAAAATAAATTATATAAATATCTAATAAATTTAATTTAAAAAAATGGCATACTTAAAAAAACATACTTAAAAAATTATTGTAGAGTATATTCGGTTAAAATTATTAGGAAGAAATTATCATTATTAAAAATCGAGATTGAACTTCGTCTATTTTTTCCTCAACTGAAAACTATTGCTAAAAAAACAAATTAATGTGTTTGACAATTTATATTATATTAAACATGAAAAATATTTTTAAAAATTAATTTGAAATAAAATAAAATAAAAAAATAAAAATTTTTTTTTTTTAATTTTTAAAAATAAATTATTTAAATATCTGTGTTTCAACCCTATAAATGACACTTGTCTCATGCATATATAAAGTAAAAGGGTGTTACCAAAACAACTTTTTGAAAAATAGAATCCTTTTTGGAACCACCAAAAATATGTATATAAAAAAAATTTGTTTGGTAAGAGAATTAAGAAGTATTTAGCAGATTTTGATGGAAAAAAACGGTAATGGGTTCATATCATACCATTTAACCTTTTTTCTTATCGTTGATCCCTTTTCCCGATTTGGGTTTCCTTGTGACAAGTTTAAACCAAGAGGTTAACAGTGAGAATGGTGGAACTTGTAGATTCGATAATTTTACTATTCTTTACTATTTCTCTTATGAGGAATGTGACAGTAGTTATAATTTGGGATTCGATTTATTTAAATTGAATAGAGAGATTGATTTTTTCTGATAGAAGAGTAATGCAGTTTATTTATGCAAAGTATTCTTTTTTGAGAAATTTGTTTATTTAACTCATAGTAACTTTGATATTTTAAAGAAAATATTCATAATTATAAATTAATTTATTTATAACGATTAAAATAATATTTTATTGAAATATATTTATTTAAACAAATAAATAAATCTTTTACATATTTTTTGTTTGATGTTACTTTTTAATTTTAAATTAGTTTTATATTTTTAATGATCAAATTAGTGTTTTAATTTACATTATAAAGATTTCTTTTAAAAGGTTTTTTGTTTGTAGGTATTATAATAAAGTAACTTATTATTATTTAAACGATTTTGGAATACATTGAATTAATTTACGATGATGTAATAATAAAAATTAAACAATGATTAAATGGATAAAAGGAGGTGCGGGATCCAAGTGAAAACACAGGAATCTGTGATGTTACAAGAAAGAATCTAGAAATGTGTGGGTTTTGGAAGGAGAGAGGTTTATGGTGGTGGAAAACAAGGTTTTTGCAAGACCGGGGAGAGCTTGGATCCATTGTGGGAGAGATGCATGGGTCCCAGACAAAGGGCACGCGATTACCTCAGTTAGAATTATTACCCTTCAACAGGCCTCTCATAAACGCAATTTAAAACTGAATGGAAGAGATGACAAGGTCTTATTGAAGGTATAAATTCACGGGAATATACCCCCTCTCTCTTCCCCTTATCCGCCCTGGTTTCAGTTCAAATCACCACCCCAAATTCCATATCCTATTCTCTCCCCCACTCTTTTATGTCTATCCCGCTTACCCACTATTTTATCGAATATTCTCTCTTTTGTTTTCCCAAGCGGATATAGTATAGAAAGGAAAATATAGCGGAACAATACACATTATCATTTTCTATTTATTTCGAAAATAGAATTTAAAAAAAAAATTACTAATATTTTCTCCCTCGTCGAATCTTAGAGAAATCCTGCAATCAGTTTGTCAGTTGCAAACGGTAAAATAAACCTTCCAAAAATGTCTGCTTTATTCATGGTGTATTATAATGATAGAATAAATTTACAAAAAAAAAAAATTGGTAATGGCATCAGAAGACTACTCTACTACTACTACTACTGCCACTACTGCCACTACTACTACCATGCCGCCATCGACGCCGCCGCCTTCCCCACCATCACCACTACTATTCTAGCTGATAATGGTAATAGTAATTATTATTATAATAATGGACGACCTTCCATCCGTCCTAATAGGCGATCCTTATTCCTCATCAAAGATCCAGGAATAAAAACGGTTCAAGATGATGAAGAAAGCCATACTGTATTTTTCTGTGATTTTTTTGTATTTTTCCTACAATAGGAATACAGTAGGGCAAAAAAAAAACTAATTTACTTTACCCTCTGACTTATACTAAAAAATCTGATGTGGCCACCACATGACTTTCTTGTACACCTATAAATTACTTATATCCATTTTTTAAAATGAAAAGTACATATAATTTTTTTTTTAATAAATTCTTATATTTTTTCATCTTTTTTTTGTTGTAATTAAATTATTATTTATTGTAATTTTTTTTTACAATCGTAGGTTAATAATTATTAATAAATCATATATTTAAATTGAAAAAAAAAAATTAAAAAAGATAAAGAAGATGAACTCTGATTCGAACCGATGTGCCTTCCCTTTGCAAGATCCAAATATTTCATCAATTAAACTTTTATTTAGTTTAACTCTGGAACCAATGAAAATAAGTACCACTTATGATATCGCTAAAAATCTCTCATTGAGGACTTATTAAAAAATAAAAAGTTAAGAAAAAATCTAAAATGCAATTAATAAAAATTAAAAAACCAATTTTGTTTGGATTTTGGGCTTTTTTGGATACTTTAGGTTCTTTCGATTAGAATCAAAAGGGGAGATGTACAGTTAGATGTAACAAAAGTTCTAAATCCAAAATTTCAACATCTACGGCTAGTAGTTTTTGAGTTATGCGAGATATATACTTACGTACGTAGTTACAGACGTCATACCGAAACTACTCATAACGGATTCAGGGATGGTCAAAATGGATATTTCCGTTGAAATTTTAAAACTGAAATTTTTCGCGATCACAATACTTTCTTTACTTCGTACAAGAAAGTAAAAACATAAAAAGGAATTACGCCATAAATCGTGGAACCGCCTTACCAATTTACGTAAAACTTTCTTAGTAAAAAAAATCAGACACAACTAATGAATGAAACAAGCAATCTTCTAGACATTCTACTTGGACGTTTGTTAGAAAAAAGCAGGAAACACGAGAGGAGTGAACTACCGGCAGAGTATTCAAAAAAAGAAGTGTTATAAGGTCATGAAATAAGCCTTCAGACGAGAACAAATCAACGAGAGGACAATTCACTAAAATCTACACAACAGTGCTAAAATTACAAATAAAATATCCCGATATATATGTAAAATTAAAACTAAAAAATTACCACAAAAAGGTAATAGAATACGTTTCAATATTTACTTACTTTTCTGTTTTTATAATAAGAGATAGTTTCAGATTCGTAGTTATCCATTTTACTTGATTACAAATAAATTATATTTTGATAGTCATTTTACTTCATCAAATTACTTCACTTATTTATATATATTTCCGATAATATCCGGTTTGAGTGAGTTGAAAATTGATTGTAGTTTATTTCATACCTAATTCTTATACCTACAAAAGAAATGAAACTCTTCTGAAAGGGATTTCCAACTTCCTAGAAGAAATTTTGTTTTCTGTTACCTGGAAGGACCACCACATGCATTCTAATCTAAATGTATTAAATAAAATTAAACAAGTTTTAACACCAAAATTGCTAGAATTTTCATTAGAATGAGAACTACAGTTTACTTGATTGGGTTTATTAAGAATTACTTAAAAAACCCATAAAAACCTCTTTAATGTATACCAGTTATAGAAAATAAGTTTCCATAACTTTATAACATTACGTATTTAAACTTTATATATATATAACTTTAGAAAACTTATTCAGTAGATGAATGGTAAATAATTAATTAAATGTAAATACTTTTATTGTACATATATAGAGGGTACAACGGAAAAGAAAGTTCAGTAATATTTTGTTAGTTTTGCCAGAGAGCTTTCCAATTTGGAAAATTTATAATTAATTTAAAATCTTGTAATTAAAAATTGAATTTTTTAAAATTTATTTAACGGTAACAAACTGATATATATTTTTTAAATATCAATCCAAACATAAATGTAAATGAACCAAAAAAAAACCTTTTTTTTTCTAGAATTTAATTTTTTCCGGCTAAGGATAAAAACAAATGTTTCTTGGCAGACGTCAATTTTTTTAGCTATGATGTACGTGTTTTCTTACTTTACAATGAAAGTTCACTAAAATTTGCATTTTTTACATTGCTGATTATATCTTCGCTGGACGACAATAGCACTTACTGAGACATATATTCTCTATAACATACACACATTCCACTAATTCATATGCTTAAGAATCTCTTTTTTATTTTGAAAAAGTTCAATCATTTAAATCGACAATTACAGCCTAACCCATGTCTTTATTTAAACATTTTATTAACATCAATTTTACTAACGTTTATCTGCCATTCCTCTTACTTATCTTAGATTGAGTATTTCTATCATTTCTTTGCTCTCACCGCTACTCATATTGCTAATAAAAAAAAAAAAAACATTTTTTATTAGTAATTAATTTTATTAGTTAATTAATTATTAGTTTTTTTAAATTCAAAAAAAAAAAAATTTTTTATTCATACTAACTGGTCAGGGTCATACTTCGTTCGCCCGATAGTCTTCCAGGGGTTCCGCCTCTTGGACTCTCGACGCATTCGTATCCTCATGTTTGTGAGAGTACTAAGTATTTTACAGATATTCGTATACTAAATTATATTTTTGTTGCCATGGTGACAAAATAAATATGTGAGTATATACACCAAAACAAACAAACCAATAAAACCATGCTTTTTTATATATCATTTTATCATCGTATGAAATTTTTATTAAATTTTATAATAGTTTATATATAATATTATTTATTATAGTAATATTATTTATATATTAGTTTATATATATATAATTATTCTATGCATAATATGTAATTCTTAATATATGATAATATTATTTTTAATCGTTGTTGAATTCTGTTTGTTTCCTTTTTTACACGCTTTTCGTGATTCGATGTCTTTTGACACATTTTCTTTTAAAAATATTTCTTAGGAGTTATTCATTTTTGATTTCCTCCACAGAACTGAGTTTTTTGAAATTATATTTGAACAAATTAATTTCTTATAAGTTATAATTTCTTTTTTTTAATTGTATTAGTATTTAAACTGACGTAGAAATTTTTACTTTTAGTTGTTTTAACATATTAGCAAACAGAAAAATATTTATATGTAGTTTTACTTTATATATAACCTAGAAAATTAGTTTTCATTATTATAAATGATACCGCTTATTCGTATTTATAATTACATTAGATGATTAGCGTACATAAATTTTAGAAGGTAAATTTACACTAGTTATATTAAAATACACTTCAATAGCCGCCTAATTTTTACAAATATTATATACCCCGAATCTAAAATCCAGTAATGTTTTTTTTCAGAATATTATTTTCTTATTATAGATTTTATTGAAGTGGGTGTTAAGATTAGAAAAAAATTTACACAAGCAAAGTTTTTAAGTTTAATCTAAATATGAATATTTTTAGAAAGATTCTCTTAAAATCTATTCCCAAGTATAAAAAGTATTTATCTTGTTTTTTTTTGCTCTAACGTTTTTAATTACTAGCTGGGAAAGGTATGTAATACATATCTAGCTTTTTTATATCGCATATTTTATAGATGATCTTTATCTGTTGGTAAAATAAAGATATTTACATTTATCATATACTGGAAACACACCTACACACACACAGATAAAGAGAGAGATGCGCGCGTGTACACACATTACAGATTTACATAACTTTCTATCGAAAAAATGAACTTATTTAATTTTAAGTTTATTACATGGAGAAATGTGAATTGACAGTATTTCTAGAGATACAATGCTTTATCATGACTTCTGATTGAGTGAAATTGTTTTTCTGATATTGCTACTTAATTTTTCGTTATTGGGGTTTTTGAATTTGCGGGAGTTAAAATTGACTAAATTCAGTTATTTCATACGAGGACTGGATCATTCGTTAATGGGGTCTAAAAATATGTACCCGAGTATGAAACTATAAAATATGGACGTATTTTAGAGGTAGAGTAAGGCTATTGTAATTTAAATTAAGAATCCCGGTCAGGCATGGTATTTTCACACGCTACAAAATTTGTCATTCATCTCAACCTCTGAAGCAATACCTAACGGTGGTCCCGAAGGTAAAAAAAGAAAATTAATAAATGTGATTTCCTTCTCATCATTTAATAAGCGCCGATTGTATACTTATTATAGAATACTAAAAAAAGGCGGGCCTATGATCCAAAATGGCTTGGAGGAGGCCGTCTTCTTCGCTTAGAACGCGCAAAGCTGACTATGTGGTGCGTCGGGTAGCCGATTCTCTCCCGCTTGCTGTGCTCTCTTAGTTTTTTCTACAGTCCGTTGTAACGTACTTTTCAATAATTCTTAAATGAAGAACCCTTTTCTACTGCTAAATATTAACTAGTGTAATCCCTTTATTTTTTTTAATAAGTTTGAATAATAATTATATAAATAATTATTTTAAATATTAATAAGAATCGTTAATCTTTGATTAAAATTTAATAATAAATTATAAACAAATAATAATTACCCAATACAATATAAATAAAATTATAAATTACATAAATAAAATTAATAAATAATAATAGGGAAGCGGGAAACTCGCTCTCCCTCTTCCAAATTGCAAGGGCATGCACCCAGGGGTTGAGGTTGTAAGGCTTCAACCGTATCATGAGTCGGCAGTGCCTGTCCTGGCGTGGTGTTAGCGGGGGACAGCCTCGTCCGGGAAAATGCTGTCTACGGAAAAATGCCGGTGTATCGCCTTTACGGGTAGAAGATTGCTAGAACCGTTCAATATTTCCATCGACGGTCATGCTATAGAAGAAGCGAATAAAATCAAGTACTTAGGAGTTATCCTCCAGAAAAAACGGTAGATACACCGAGCACATAGTCAATGTATGCAACAAGGCAGAAAGGATGATAAAAAGCCTAAACATCATTATGTCATCGCAGAATGCCCCTCGGGCCTCAAAGCGCCGTTTACTGGCGACCACCGTTGTGTCTTCGCTTATGTAGGCCGTTCCGGCCTGGTGGCGCTCTATCGCCAACAGGCGCAACAAAGAGAGACTGGCGAGGACGCACAGGTGTGTGCTCCTAGGTGTTGTGTTCGCATACAGGACAGTGTCCTATGCCGCCCTGTGCGTGTTATCGGGTACCCCTCCTATTGACCTAATCGCAAAAAAGAGGGTGGAGAGGGCACAAGGCAAGCCAGAACAAGAGGTCAGGGATACCGTTTATAATATCTGGCAGGAAAGATGGTCGGAGGAAGCTGTGGGTCGATGGACGAGAACCCTCATCCCCAACATCAAGCCACGGTTGTCGAGAAGATTTGGTGAGGCTGATCATCACCTATCGCAGTTTTTTACAGGACATGGTTCCTTCAATTACTACCTGTACAAAATAGGCAAGAGAGAAGAGCCAATTTGCAACTACTGCAACGAGATAGATGATGCTGAGCACACCTTTTTTGAGTGAGTGCTATAGGTGGGACACACTTAGACATAGTAAGGCACACACAGTTATAACTTCAGAGACAACAATAGACTACATGCTAAGAAGCGAGTCAAACTGGAATAATTTTGCTAGTTTTGTTAGACAAGTTGTTCTACAGAAATACTCCGATGAGAGAAGACAAGGTGTTGGCTAGAATAGGACTGGGTGGACAGCCTTGCTGGTGAGGTTCAGCATGCTGCGGTGTGTTGGCACTGATGAGCCACCAAGGACTCCACGGGTAACAGTCAGGTAACATCACACTGAATACTGAAGGAACCCGGCGCCGCGTCGCGGCGAACTGGGTCTGGCGTGGTGTCCAAAAGGGCAATATTAATAAAGAACTCTCAAAATGAGCAAACCGGTAGGCCGACCTGCCTTGCCGGTATATAGCCGGTAGGTGGGGAGGCCTATTGAGTTTAAAGACACTCCCCTGGGCGGCGTAATACCAACAAGTCGGTCCGGCCCAGGGGAGCTGAGAGAATAAAAAAAAAAAAAAAAAAAAGCCTCGTCCGGGAAACTCACTGGGTTGGTCTAGTAGTGAATGCGTCTTTCTAAATCAGTTGATTTGGAACGGTAATTACCGGAGGCTAAACAGAAAAAGAAACGCCTCGTCCGGTGGGAGGCTCCGGCATCCCATCATCAATGATCGGGTGGGACTCCCTTGCAGCATCTTTGGGAGGAAAGGTAAGTCCGTACTCCCTGTGAAGGATCCGTTTGGGGGTTCCCCATTTGAGGAGTGCATCAAAACCGTAGTCCCGGTCGAAGATCCCTCTAGGGGGCCCCCTTATTAGAGGCATGGCATGACAATAAACGACCGAGTCCCGGCTGCCTAGGTACGGCTTTGTTCCCGCCGAGGTGGTTTGAGGCGTTGGCACCCCTCGGAGCTGAGTTTATGTTTGATGCGTGTCCAGCCCCGAGGCATAGGGAAAATAAAGATGCTATATAAAAAAAATAAAAATACAAATATGACATATAAATAAAAATAATTTACTCTCACAGATTAAATAAAATAATCTTAATTAATTGAACATGGACTGCTTCTAACTTGTACAATTTAGCTGTTTCATTAGTTGTGATTTTACAAACCAACCCAAAATGTGTTTTTATTGGAGGAATTATTCTTCAGTTTGATTTATTATTTCTTAGGTAGGTCAATATAAATTATATACGTTTAGCGTTAATTATTTTAAGTAAATAATATATTAATTACTAAATACATTATTGGATTACGCTGGTACGAATACGATCATATTAATTTACTTCTTAATTCTGTCTTGTATGTTCTAGAAAATAGAATCTAAACTAGAAAAATATTGTTATGAAGATGGGGGAGGGTTTCTCAAGCTTTGCCTTTATATTTATATCACCAAAAGTTATTGGCTTAATAAAAGTATAAACAGATATAAATTTTAATTAACTTTCATTAGACTACAGTATATATTTATTTTTTTTTTTTAAATATTTTCATATTAGTATATTTAAGTAATTTTCACGACTTGAAACTAATTAACACAATCAGATATTTTCAGGAGGCATCTTATCTTATCTTTTTTCCATAAACTGTATATTATTTAAAATGATTTACACAGAGCGTGATATATTATTCGTGTATTTTTCTTGTTAATTAAAATTTTTTTTCTGAAACCAGGTTTGTTAGCACGATATATATCGCACGATATATATATATATATATATATATATATATATATATATATGTGTGTGTGTGTGTGTGTGTGTATGTGTGTGTGTGTGTGTGTGTGTGTGTGGGTGTACTTGTGCTCGCATAAGTATTATCGGATACTTGTTTTATTACAATGTTTTTTTTTTATGTTCTTAATGAAACATGAGTTAAAATGGAAGTTAAGAGAGGATAACTTTGTTAGAGTTACTAATTAGAGGGGCAGTTTGCGTGTTTCTCACTCAATAAACGAAATAACACTTCACTCAAACACTTTTAATTGCTTCCAAAAGCTTTACGGACAGTGTTAAAGCTTGAATTATCTACAGTCTTATTACTTTTCACACTAATTTAAACGTTCTCTCTTGGAACACACTTAGTCTTTTTTTTCTTTTACTTTAATGCTTAACTGCAATTTCAGCTTTGCTTTTAAAGGGTTAAATATAATGTGAGTGTTCTCTTTTGATGCCAAAACATGGCCATGTCCGATCTTTCAGTAAGTAATTTTTATTTATATTATTTTTTTTTTTTAGACATCATCTCTAATGATTTCTTTGATCTTTTACACTTCTCATTCCTAAGATGCCTTAAGGGTTTAGCTTGATTTTCCTTTCGGTCTGGGTATTGTACCATTAAAATCTCGCTTCTGTGCTTTAAAATTTAACGTACCATATTTTAATCAAGTTCAAAGACATTTATTTATTCATATTTATGTAAGCATTAAAACGTGTGTTTTTACTGCTTATGTTTTTAGCAGCAGATGGTTTTAAACATATATATTTATTAAAGCGTATGTTTTACGCATCTACATTCGAATGAAAGCTATTATACATGTATAAAATTATTTTTTAACAGCTTATTTAAATTTATTAGAATAAGAGTTAATATGCCAATTTTAGTGTTTGCACAGTAATGTTGTTTAAGGCTATAATTTTACTTTTATTTAATACATTTACATTGAAAATTGTTAAACTTTGTCATTTTTGTAGAAGAGGGAAGAAAACTACTCTACTTCTACAAAGTTATTTTAAGTAAACCACAGTATGAAAGAATTGTCTTGTAATCTTGGTTTCACCAAAATGAGATATTTTCTGGAAATTTTTATTTAAAAAAAGGTATATATTGTCACTGACCAGAAATAATTTTTCCTAGGGTACTATTGTGAATCCGTTATGTCAATACCGGTGTGATTATGTATACATATAACTAAAATTTAGTAAAGTACTGTAAAAAAAAAAAAAAATCTTAATTTCTTTTAGGTTTCGTACTACCATGAAAAATATGTATAAAGAACTATCTTTGAACTCATTTACGTTGTCTTTGTCAAACATAAAGGACAACAGTCCTTTCATACGGACTGTCTTTATCAAAATAAATATGTTAATTATTTATGTAAAATTGTTTTGACAGATGTAAAATTCTATTTTAATTATTTTTACAAAGAAAAATATGAACTTTTATCAATGACATCATAAATACGTTTATTTTAAATTTATAATAATATTATATATTCTCTTTACAATGGTATTAGAGCCGAAAAGCGGTTGAGTATTTTTAATGATGTTGGTACGTGTTTGATTACATTTTAACAATTTTTATATATTTTTCCTTTCTTTGTATTAAAACTTAATATGTTGTTTATGATATATTAAAATTCAATATTACTTTAAAAAATAGCTGTTAGATCATATAAGACGTTTTAATATAAAAACGGAGGTATTTTGTATCTTTAACGAGGAAATTATCCACAAATTTTATAAAAAAAAACTTTATAAAAATCAAATTTTATTATAATAATAAAAAAACTAATTTTATTGTTTTTATGATACTTTATATGTTTTTGATATAGTGATGAGTTATTGAATCACAAACCATAGATTGCTTTCCCTTTTTGTGTAATAGATGCAACTGTTGCCTTTAAAGATGCTACGAGATTTTATGCGCGATTTTATTTAGACTAGCAAGAGAATTATGACTGTTAGTAATATAGATTAGGCAAAAAAGTTAAAATGTAATTAGTTCTGTTTAACCTTTAACTTTCATCAAAGAAAAATAATGAAACTATAAAGATTTTATAAAATATCAGATAAACAATCTTTTTTTTTATATTCAGGTATGAATATTTAAAATTCGGCTAGATTTATTATACCTCGGTTTAGTGATGAAGCAGTATGTTTAAATATTAATATTCTAAAAATTACTATTAGTGAAGTATGACATAATAGTTCCTTTATTTTGCAATTCAACCAAATTTATTAAAATTGTCTGGTTAAACAAATTAGTATAGTCAAAATTTATTTATTTTATATGACAAAATTTCATTGCGTAGGTTCCCACGTTAAAAAAAAAAAAATAATAATTCTTAAAATAAACTTTTAAAAACCATCTTTAAAAATAAAAATTAAAAAACCGTCACAATTTTTTTCTGTAGGTAAATTTATAATTTTTGATTAAAATCTAAAAAAAAAAAACAATCAACAATTTACTAATTATAAATTTTGTGTCGTCTTCAAAATTTGTAAATTTGATTGTTTTAAATTTGAAATTTGAATTAGAAACTTTTTAATTTTTGTAGGTTATTCTTTTTCAATTTTTTTTTTAATTTTTGTGTTTTATTTTTACGTAAAATGTAAACCCATAAAAAACAACTCGTATACAAAGAACTCGAGAAGTTATTTTCTTATCAAAAATATTTTTAAAATGCAGTGAAATATCGTAAATAATCTGTAATCAAAATTTAATTAAGATTGTTCGCCTGGAATGAAGAAATAACTATTTTTTTTTAAAAGCCTTTCTAAATAATTTTTTCAAATTTTCATTTGAAAATACTTTGAATACCAATATGTAAGTAGGGCAAATCTATTTACTTTATTACAATATGATATTACAAACAGTTGAAATAAAATTAAATATTCTTTAGTCGGCTATATATATAATGTAGTAATTTTTCATTGTGAATTATCTTCCACTTAAATGAGTAATTAGAAATAAAGATAATTTAACCATAACAGGAACATGGCATGAATAAAACAAATTAAGGTATATAAAATTATACACAAATATAAATAATTATAACAATAATTTTAATATATTGTAACAAGAAAATCAACAAGTTCATAATTTTTACGCCCTCATTATTTCTATCAGAATCGCACTAATTTCCAAAGTACAAGAAGTATATTCGTTCGATTAATCATATACCTCACACACAAGCTTTCAACTCACTCACCACTGTGACTAACTATATATACGAGTATGAGAAATACACCACTACACAGTCCCTTACATAACAGAACCCTTAGATAAAAATCACATACCCAGTAATCATGACCCTCAAAGTAGATAACGCTACTTGACTACTCCAAACCATAAAGCTAATAATAGATACCGCAAATAACGAAACATTAACTTTCCAACTTACAGCGTCATAACGAACCACGCTTCTGACTTGCCACGCTCAAATTTCTCGACCTTAAATTGAGTGTTAACTCAAGAGTGACTCAACCAGTCTTCATCAAATCTTCATATTCACTACTACAAAATATTTAAATTTCAATGAAATTTATCAAGTTTCGCAAATTTTTCAGCCACAAAATGTTATACGTAGGTTTATAAATAAATAAATTTACAACCGAAATACATTTAAGTGAATGGTATTTCCGTACTCCTTTCATCTCAAAAAATAAAGAAAATTAATTTTCAACCCCCCACTTTCACCATGCGACCGAATGTACTACTGTAATTTTCTTCAAAAATTCGGTAAAACACAATTGAAAACTATCTTTTATATAGATTAAAGTGAAAGTTGCTTCCTTTTTAAGTGTTAAAATAAATTATTCCTCTTATCATTAAATAAAAAGATGTTATTTAATTAGTGTACGACAAACCTATAAATGAAAGAAATCTATCTATATAAACTAAAACTGTTAATATTTTCACGATCCCATTGCTGATTTATACTATGTTACTTGATACTCGTTTATTTTATATTTAATTGCTTAAATATAGTACCACTGATCTGTTAAATAAATAAATTAACCATTAATGTAATCCACTTTATCATCACGTTGATATATTTTCTAGATCTTTCGGGTTTCTTGGATGATATCATCATGAGTTCAAATTAATGAATTAAAGTGAAAGTTTAAAAATCATAATTAAAATTAAAAAACAATCGTGGCTGTTCCTGACCTACTAGTATAGCTAAATTGAGTATTTTAATTTAACATTAATTTTAACTCCTGATGATGGCTTCCAAGTAAGCCGAAAGATCTAGAGAACGTATCAACGTGATGGTAAGGCGGATTACATTAATTGTTAATTTATTTATTTTATATTTACTTAATGCATGTTATTATCAAACGACATGGGTGAATTATAGTATCCTGACTAAATGAATATTTCTGGTACGTGTAATTTTGGATTCGTGTTATTAAACTAATTAAAATTTCCCCATCATACTATTTCTTTTGTATACGAATATTCGTAACTACACAATCAATTTTGAACAGAATCTATTTATTAATGCAAAAAAAAAAATAAAATAAATTTCGTTACATAAACTTACATCAACTATGCACATTATATTTATTTTTAGATTTATATAAAATTACTTTTTATTTATTACTTTAGATGAAATTTGTCATCATTATGTTAACAAAGTTATTTTTTTCCTTTCCCCGTTATTTTTTTCAGTTATCACACATACGTTTTTCATAGGTTACGTCATATTGGTAGTCTAATGGGATGAATTGTTCGTTCTGTTATATATATATATAAAACTGGGGTGTCAGGGTACAGGCAGGGTAGCAGAAAAGTTGGGGGAGGCCACCTGCACGTTTGTCTGCCTTTCAACCCACCTACCAAACCAACAGCAGTAGACTGATAACCAACCAACCGCTTTCCAGTCCAGTAATAATGAATCTTCAACCCCTATTCACCCGCTACCTCGTCCCAATACCACAACCTCTTCAACCCCTTCCCCTTATCTTCTATAACTTCCTCCCCATCCTCTATTTTCTCGTGATAACCACCGTTGTACATCCATCACATCGTCCTATCTGCCATGCACACGCTGCTTCACTACTCCTCAACTATTAATCTGCCATAGTATTTGTGCAAGAGTCGTTCTTAAAACTGCCTAACCGTCATCATTTTCTTGAACATTGTTCAACTTTCTCTCTAGTACACCATTCATTCGTTATTGTCTTCAGTGTTTCTTATCGATTCGATTATCTTTTTAGGTGTTTTAACCAGACGTTTATTTTGTACGTACATCTGTAGATCAAAATATATTTCTCCTGTTAATTGAGCAGATAATATGAAATTTAATTTTGAAAACAAATTGTATTCGGTGTTTTTTTTAGAAGTATTATTCTATTTAACAAAGATATTAAACAATTCTTTACAACTTAGTTAACTGATCTTTATAATATTTAAAGAAAATTTTCACGGATGAAGAACAAGTAATATAAATAATAATAAAAAAACCATTAAAATCCTTCTATTTTTATTTTCTAGAACTCAGAAACTGAATAAAACTTAAAGTTTATTATAAATTAATATACTCCTCTCTCTATATTTAAAATACTCTGAATAACGTTACGCTTATTAATGAAAGTTCAACACAAGAAATTTAAAGAGATTTCATAACACGAAGATTCTGGTTCTGACCTTAACGTACAGACATCAAAGAATTTTATTAAATGTTAAAGTATTAAGAAGGGGTGTAAAAGATATAAATAAACATTAGTCGAACGTAAACTAATATAATGGTTTTTATAGAATATTTTATTTGTAGAGATAGTTGGGTTTTTCAAGATAGGAAGAAAGCATGCTGCAATTAATGTTATTAAAACTTCTGAAATTTATGTAAGTATGGTAGGTAACAGATAAAAATATTTTATCAAGTAGGATTGGGAGGGAAAAAATAAGGTTAGTAAAATTTAATAAGTGGAAATCGGACAGTATTAAAGGTATTGTTGTCGAATGATGAGACGAGAGAGAAACTCTGTTTGGATATATTAAGAAAGATAGTATAAAGATAGAAGTGATAGGTCATAGAATTTGAAAACGTAGCAGAAGATGACTGTTGGTAGGATTGACTAAGATAATGGACTTTCATGGGTTCTGACTTAGAGTAATTATCGTAAAAAAAAAAAAAAATAGAAATTCCCCAAAAATAGGTTTTTGTTATTTTTAATATAAGATTGTGTTATTGCATTTAAGTTTAATTCATATGAAACACCCTCTTGCGAAGTCAACGAGACGCCCTTGGTCAACAACGTTGCGGTAGATTTTAGAGCGCGAGTGGACTGTATATACTCATAGGTGATGAATGAAGAAAACACCTTGTCGATTACTGAAGGATGGTTTAATTGTACGCCGTCTTGGTGTAACATAACACATGTAATTTATAAATTAACTTTAAAGATAGCAAACATAAACTAAATAAAACTTAAAAGTAATGTTCATCCGAACAAGAATTGAGAGAGTCCATCCGGACACGATCGCCTTGGGTTAGGTATGAGCGCAGACTGGTATAAGATGCTACGTACAGTGCTCGAGGGAGCAGCTAGTGACGTAAGTGGCCTGATGGTCTGGTGACCATAGCTTGCTGTGGGCACCCTACCCGGCGTTAGGTTTCAGCATACGATGGCAAGAAGGGGTGAAAACGTAACACATCCATATATTTCACACAACGAATAAAAAAAAAGACTATTTATTCTAAATATGTAGAATTCCTTAAGTATTGATAATGTAAAACAAGTTTTGTTAAAATACAATTATTTTGACTTAAAAGTTTACAGACTAACAAATTTTATAATCTAATTTATCTTGGCTAATTATTTTGAAAAACTAGGAGGCATAACATTAAAAAAAAGTACAAAAATATGTTGTTTTTTTTCATAGGCATTGATTAAGAATAGAATAATCTATAGAACCGCAGTAAGAAACAAAGGTGCAAGGATAAAAAGAAGTTTGGATGGTTAAGAATAAGAACTACCAATAGAAAATCCATAATAAAACCAGATAATCATGCTCAGAGGATAACATCAATGACCTTTTCAAGCTGAAGACACACATCACCTCACGTTCACAATTTCCTGATAAACTTTCTGATAAAAACTTTTCCCCTTATATACAATAAATTTATATTTTAACAAAAATTGTTTTTAACCAACTAAAATCCATTGCTGTAATATGTCAGGCTTCTTGGTGGAATAAACTAATCCGTTTTGAAAATTATGTATGTGGTATGTAGATGAATCCAACTTAGCTGTAAACTACCGAGTCAGTCTATCTCTACAGTTTATTTTGTTGTGTTAAGATAAACTCTGCAGTAATTACTGCAAAATTCATGATTCGAATCTTGCTCTGATAATCTGAATATCTTCGTGGGACACTTCCTAGTCAATTCATTTATATCATTGTCAATTCAGTTGCAAGATGAATATAACTCTTCTGTATTGATTTAGAAGATATACTAGGATAAAGGAATCTATGTTTTTATTAGTTCGTTTTGTAATTTATAATAAAAAAAAAAAGATTTTTTTTTTTTTTAATTTCTTCTAAAAAAACAAATTATATTGTCGCCGAATAGCTTCGACGGCACGTATTACTAACTAACCCTGAAAAGGGCCGATTTTTTCGTCGATTGGCTTCGACAGCTCGTAATTCATAACCTTTTGATGGATCCGTTTTTTGCGTTAGCTCTGAGAAGAGCTGCTGGGTCCGGAAGGTTTTCTTCGGCGAAGTCGGGGAGTTGCAGCTCGTCCATTGAAGTCCAACCGGGCTTTCCCTCAGCGACAGTTAGGTCCCCACTACAACGTGGCTGTGGTGGCCTCCAGAGCTCCGCAATGTCAGGCAGTAGAAATAGATACAGGTATATAGAGTTGCAGAATATGTTAAGTTTCTTTCGACGGAATTACCATTTTAAATACAACTTCATTATTATTATTATTTTTTAAATAACAAAAATAATAATGATTTTAAAATAAAATTTGACTTTTTTTGTCTTCATTCATTCATTGGTTTAATGCAGTTCTCAAAAAATCCCTGTTTAGTGCCAGTCGTTTCATTTCGGTATATACCTTACATCCTACATCTGTAACAATTTGTTTAACATATTCCAAACGTTGCCTGCATGCACAATTTTTCCCATCTTCCTGCCCTCCAATATCAAAGCGACTATTCCAGGACGCCTTAAGATGTGCCTTAAGCCTCTCTCTTCTTTGATAATTTTCCAAATGCTTCTTTCTTCATCGATTTGCTCTTCATTTATCACTGTATCCACCCATCTGTTTTTAACATTCTCCTACAGGACCTTATTCCAAAACTTCTAATTTTTTCTTCTCAGGTCCAAGTTTCACACTATATAAAGCTACGATCCAAACATATACTTTTAAAAATGCTCTCCTAATTTTTAAATTAATTTTTAATGTAAGCAAATTATATTACTGACTGAAAGTTCATTTTGCCTGTGCTATTCCGCATTTTATATCGCTCCTGTTGATAAAATAGATTAAAAGAAGATAAATATAACTTTGTTATCTTTATCTTCTTTTAATCAATTTGTTAATAATTCGATAAAAAATATATGAAAACCATTCTTCAATTAACATTCTAGCTTTTTAACTATGTGCTACCAAATTTACAAAATAAAAAATTTACGGAAGGAATGAAACGAATTATTTGTTCTGTACAAAACTTTATTTATTCAGTTTCACTTTGAAATTTCATTCTTATTATACTTGTAGAAGATTACTGTACTAAACAACTCATACTATTTAAATCATTTCAAATATTATTCATTATATTAATTTCAGTGTTCATGGAAACAAATTTTTTACCACGTTGTTACAAAAATAAAAAATTAGAAAATTGCTATTAGTTAATTATAATAACAACTACTATATATCAGCATATATATATGTGTGTGTAATTTTTTTTTTTAATGTGTACCTAGTTGAATTGTTATTACAATTTGCATGATAAATCATCAGTTAAATGTTAATTCAACTATATTTCAACACTGAAAGAAATGATATAAAAAGTTTATTTTATATATATATCTTTTTCTTAGCTATCCTAATTGAACTGTGATATGACTGTATATATAACATGAACGTGACAAAATTTGTAAATTAATTACGTATAACAGCTCATGGTTGTAATTGTAGTATAAATAATAACGGATGAGAGTGTAACATTTTTCAAAATGTACTAAATTTACTTAGTAGTAAATTAAAATGTAAAAGTCACATAACAAATCTAAAAAAAAACATCATATTTGTAGTTACTAGTAAATTATACTACCTCGGTATATATTATCTTCAAAAATAATTACTTTGTTATATAAATCAATATTTGAATCATTTAATAGGTATGGAGTTGAAGAATTGAGTTCAACAGCAAACTATTTAACTGAAAAAAATTAAAAAGGCTTAAATAAAGTAATTAAATAATATTTGTATCGACCATCGTATGACAGGAAGGAGAAACTATTTTAATGCTGTATCAACGCTATCAATTGTAGATTTATCAATCTATATAAATAAAAATGTAAATGTTCGTTTGTTCTAAATCTTAAATATCCGAAAGTTCTTCACCGATTGCTTTGAAATTTTGACACGACGTTGCATTCGAATACGCGGGTGTTTTTATATACCTACTATTTATATACCTAAGATGTCACACCTGTGTCAGGTAAAATCATGCTCTATTTGAAAAACAGCGCTATCTGTTGGACGTAAAAGCAACACACGCTATACTAAATATTTTAAGATTCCATTTCAATGTTTCCGATATGTGTGTCCGGTATAGACTAAAACACTAGTGGACCGATTTACGCACGGGGAAAAAGAGAGAAAGTGAAAAATCGAAAAAGGGATAGAGGGAAAAAGATAAAAAGATAAAGGGAAGAAGGGGAAAATACAATAAAGAAAAAAGGGAAAACGGGCAAAAGGAAAGGAAAAAAGAAACTGGGAAAGGGGAAAAGTGAAATGAGGGAAACAGAAATGTGGGAGGGAAAGGTAACGGAGGAAAAGGGGAAAATTTTGAAAGGGGAAAGGAGAAATGGGAAAAGGAAATATGGTAAAAATGAAACTGGGAAAAGTATAATGAAGAAATGGTGAAAGGGAAAAGAGGGAAAGGGGAGGGGGAAAATTGTGAAGTTCGGTAATGTTCAGTTTGTTCATGTTTTATCAGAGTTTCAGTTGTGTTTATTTAATGTATATATAAACCCAAATTTAGCAATAGCGAAGCATTGTTGGAACTGCTAGTTAATAATATGTGTGTTCTATATGAAAAATTAATTCAAATATGAAAAAAAGAAATTATTCATCAAACTAGGAATAAAGATCTACTTGTTGTTTTTAAATATAATAAGTTATATGGTAGAATGTCATTGAAAGTTTTTGTTCCTAGTTTATATAATATATTTACGAAAAAAATAAAGGTATGAAAAATGATACTAAAAAAGTATTTCGATAGCTAGACTTTGAAAAATAAATATCTGGAATATCTCTTAATCGTAAAGCAACAAACAGTTCAATCCTTTAATTTAGTTACGATTGAAATATACATTTTTACCGCAACCGCTTTACGGCACTACTAGTTACTTTTCGTAATTAATAATTTTTTTAATATAATATTAATTGTACATTCTTTCTAGTAATACATAATTTTGTTTATCTTTTATAATAAATTTGGTAGTAGAAATTATTTTTTAACTTTCTTTTTTAAGATAATTATCAATGTTTTTTGTTCTGTATTTTATATTTTTTCATTGTTAATGTATTTGATCTGACTTAAAACTTTGGCGAGATTCGAATATGTATATGGAGGAGTAAAGTATTTCTGTCTCTAGTGTTCAAAATTATTAAATAGCGAA
Source organism: Lycorma delicatula (assembly GCF_047948215.1). Taxonomy (NCBI): domain Eukaryota; kingdom Metazoa; phylum Arthropoda; class Insecta; order Hemiptera; family Fulgoridae; genus Lycorma; species Lycorma delicatula. The sequence goes on along the minus strand of NC_134463.1, from coordinate 14,498,354 downwards.
ACAAATCTTAGTTTCTCGGAGCAGTTAAATCTTGTTAATTTCTAGGTTTATTTTTTAAATTCAATCAAACTATTAGAAAAAATTGAATAAATAGCCGGTATGAAAAAAATGAATGAATAATTCGTAAAATATTCATTTATTGATAATGTACAAATAATTTAATGAAATGTATTACAGGAAGTTACTTAATGAACCTAAATTAAAACTTTTAGAATTATATTTCTTTTTTATTAGAAATTTATTTTAATAAATCATTATGTAATTAATATTTTTTAAAGATTTGGTTAAAGGGTGTTCATAACTGTATTTAGATTAAAGAGTAAAGAGATTATAGAAAACGAATATTGTATTACATAGTTTAAAACACATTTATTTATCCAGACTCTTCTCACTTGTTTCTACTATACTAAGTTTAACCGTTCAAGTTTTCCGATAATGGAAAACCAGGCAAAGGGTAGGTAGGGAAATACTGTTAAAAAGGGATGAGGGTGGAAAACTGGTCGAAATGCAGGACTGCCAGCGGTGGGTCCAATATTCCCTCAGCTGATAGCCGACTATCCCCTCTCTACAGAGTGGCCAACATAGGCTACCCTACTCTTTCCAAACATCAGACCCTAAACACACACACACACACAAAAGCACTAACAAAAACACACACGTAGACATATACAATTCCACTTTAACATACAACAGAGATCTCTTGGGAAACGTGCTTAAATTTACTTTTATCTGAACAGCTGAGCCTGGCATTTGTTCATTATTTAAGTCAACAATGAGTAATAAGTCATGCAGTTTGTAATTATAGTTAGATATATTATCTACTGCCAAGTGATATTAATTTAATCATTGTACTTGAAAATGCTCATGAGTATATTTGGGCGAGTGCACACACAAACAAATCTTTTAGATTTTTTAAACATCTTACAGTTAGGCGCAACAAACAGATGGGTGTCTATATATATTTATATTCTTGTGTATGGGCGCGCGTGCAAAAATCATCGTGATTGCTTAATGTTATACATGCTTATTATAAATATAGTTCAAACAAATTAGACTTAGAAAAAAAATTGTTACCTAGACTTTTATAAATGGAAATGGTAAAGGGGCTTACAATAATTATAAAAAAATAAATTCCTAAGAGGTGGTGTTGGAGGGCTATTTTGGTGGTTGGGAAGTTGAAAATAAAATGTTCCAATACAAAAGTTTTAGATCATGCAAAAATCTACAACTTTTGTAGAGGTCACTTCTTAACATAACCTCAAAACATCGGAGAAAAATACGAAAAATCTTTTTTTTTATTTTTTTATTTTTCATTTCCGCAAAATGAAAAATAAACTTGGTGAAAGTATACTTTTCTGTCTCGTAAATAACCACAATTTTTTTTTGACGTTAACTTTCAACGAAAATAGTAATAATACCATTTTTCATCCCTTTTCAACCTCCCAAAACAACCCTCCACCACCACCGCTCACGCATTTATTTTTTTTACGTTTATTATAAGTCCCTTTACCATTTTTAGTTATAAAAGTCCAGGTAACAATATTTTTCACCTAAATGAATTATTTCGATCGGTTTATAATATTATAGAAAAATATTATTGGTAGATAACTGGTTTTAACATTCGACGTTTACCGTTATCTGTTTTTTATTATAGCTCATTCCTGTTCCTCTATAGATTTTTGTGTTGTACATATCCCTTCTATGTAATCATTAATTAAACGTTGTTGAACAAATGTATGACCAATTTACTTAGTTATAAAAAAATTGTTAGTAACAAACGTTTGTTACAAATCTCTTCCATACAAGATTCCCTTAAGAATCTTTTACGTCGTATTTTATTAATCTATAATATTTAAAATTCGTGTAAAATCTTTAAAAAGCTTTATTCTGTTTTCTACACTCTTAATTAAGTTTTTAAATTAATAAATTATTTATTACGATATAAATCTTTATAAAGTTTCAATTTAAACACTAGAAAAAAGAAAGGAAAATTTCAGGTCCTGAATTTCAAAATAAAAAATTTATACTAAAATTGAAAAACTGTCATGATACGATAAGGAAAAGACGAATTGCATTTTACTCCCGTTTCTTTAGAATGAATAACAGAAGATTAACTAAAAAAAATTTGTGATTTCATTTGAAATATATGAATGATATAGTAAAATGAGTGAAATATATGAGTAAAAATGTTTATCAAACACTTATTTTAATGAAGGTATTTTTTATTAATGAATTTGTGTTATTTAATTAAAGTATTGATGACTTTTCATAATACATTTAATTCATTCATAGTGTTCTGCTATTATTGCAAGTCCTATGTTTATGAAAGAATGCCATTTCTTACAACTTCAAAAATCAAGGGGATCATCGCTCCCAAACCGCGATCGGGAAATTAAACTCCCTCGTAAGTTCCTGACTTCCTTTTCATCTTTCAAGAAAGAAACAGAGGAAACGAACCAAGCAGCCACCAGCCGTTGACCGAAGAAAGGAGAAACCTGCACTTTCCTCCGTTCCACCCTTCCGGGCCATGAGACATTCTAAGGTTAGCGACATGTAATTCGCTTACTGTCAACTCACGGAAAGTGTAGGCCAAAGAAGAAAAAAGAAATGTACAAATGAAGAAAGAAGACCCACAATGCGACTCACCGTCACGTACTGGAGTCCGGTAGAAGAGTCCAGTCTACAATCCTCCTTTCTACCCACCATCCTCAAAACTTACAACTTAATTCAGTCGGCACAAGCGATTACCTCCGGAGAAGGGACGCATTGCTTCCTTCAAAATAACTAGATCCGCGATAGGCGTATTCCTGCTAGTCCGTAGTGCTAGTACCAAAAGAACTTCAGCGGACGGACTAAAGGGGAATCATGCCGGGAGAACGATGCTCAAAAGCTCAGTTTCCCACGGTCAGTCCCAGTAAATAATAATTTTCACGCCGGTCCATACGGATAGGAACACAAATTACCAAATCCATTCATAAATAAAACTTAAAATTAATAACCGCCAATAAATAACCCCCAATAACCCGCTCGATAATAGAAAGATACAGCAGCAAGGGACATTGTCCAGGCTCTTCGATCTGTAGGGAGAAATAATGAAACTCCTGCTAATCTTGCGTTCCGTTCCGTTCCTAAGGCAGGTTCCTAATAACAACATATCACTGCTGCTGCTCTCCACCTTGTTCTATCCTTTGCTTTGTTTCAGTATAATTTCCTTTTCCCATAATCCTATCCATCATTTGAAACCGCTTTCTTTCTCTTCCTTTCCTTCCATTCACCAAGCCTTCTACCCCGTTCATAAACACCTTAGTCCTAGCCAGTTCCTTTTCCTACATTCAATTACATTTATCATTTTTCTGTTCTCCCCGATTTTCCTTAATAATTCATTTGTTACATGGTCTTATCATCTGACATTTATCATTCTGCGTCATACACTCTCATCACAAAAGATTCAATTCATTTTCTCTCTGTTCATCATCCATGTTCCGGTTTCATAGAGCATCAAATTCCGAATAAAACATTTCATTAATTCATAATATAGGGATCGTTACTTGATTACAGTATTTAAAACTTTTTTTGTTTAAAATATTATGCAGAAAAATATAAAATACACAAATTTTTAATTTTGAAATCACATTATTCAGAATCCAAAATATTAATAAGCAAATATTTGGAACGCTGTAGAAAATTTATGTGTAACTTAATAATTACGTATTAAACAACCGGTTATATATTAATAATTACCAATAAATATAATTAAAAATGGATCAAATTATAAAACTGAAATGAAGAAATTTTAAATTTAAAGAAGTTAAAAAATGAAAATTGAATTCTTAGGAAATATATTACGTTCTGCTGCTCCTACTGGTGATTAATTAAAGCTTTAATAGTAATATGCTATACATTTATGAGTACAGTAGTGATTTGTTTTGCACTATGTAATTAATTTATTCGTATCTCTAGTAGCAACTTAAAAAAATAAAAATAAATAAATAAAATACCTTTACAATATTTTAATTAAATAACAAAATCTAGTAAGAGGAAGCAAGGTAAAAAGAGAATATATTTTTGATTATACCTTACTGTAGGTATATATATATATATATATATATGTATAGAACGAGAGAGAGAGAGAGAGTTTGAGTACGGATAAAGTATATTTGGTTTATCATGAGCTAGCTTTTTACTGTTACTCTAGATATAAAAGACTGTTGAGCATATTATATACATAGCTCACTATATTTTATTTTCCTTGATCCGATTTACATTATAATACTCAAAATGCATTTCGTTTAAGAAACCACTGAATAGAGAAAAATGCTTTTTTTTCTCTTTCTATTTCTGTCTTGGTTTATTTTCGTTTAAACTTGAAAAGAAATGAAATAACAAAAGGAAATATGAGAGGGGAAAAAATAATAGTACGTTTTTCGTTGCAGACAGGAACAGTTTTTCTCGGATTATATTGGAAAGTGGATTTTAAAATTTTTTAGTAAACCGTATATTACTTTAAATCCCACGGTCGGAACCGCAAACGAGCTGAGCTTAACACCTAAACTAAGAAGAGTGTTTTTATTTTGCGGTGCTCTTTTTTTACTAATGATTATATTTAGATTGTATTTTATTTTTTTTACATCTTAAATAATATAAATAATAATACTATTTATATGATTTTTATTTTAATACGATTTAATCGTATTTATTTTTTTTCTAAAGGTTTTAATATGCTATGAAAAGTAACTTATATGTTTTTAAGCACGCAAGAAAAGAAATAAATTCGACTTTCAGAAATTAAAATGGTCTTTATAACGTTTTGATAGATATATATTCTTCTGAATTTATATATATATATATATATATATATATATATATATATATATATATAGTTTTTTTTTCAAGGAGAATGTGAGTAAAATCAGAAAACCTTTGATGATGAAGTATTTTGAAATCAAAATATGTTCATATCATTATTTATAGAAAACATATTAATATTAGTTTTGTACTGATTCCTTATTTTAGAATAACTTCTATTAACAATTAAAGAAAATAAAACTTCTGGTTTATTTTGAATATTTTATTTTCCTATTTCATTTATAAGTTCAAGAGATTTTTAAAGAAAACAGAATCTAAATTTTTAGATTAATTTTCTTTTCCTCAGCTTCATCTTACCTTTTTTTATATTTTTTTATTGATGGATTAATTCCCGACAGAAGCTTATAAAGAAGCTTGTATATGGAAATTTCCAAATGTAAATTTGTAGCTCGTGAAAAATGCCTTGCCTGACCGGGATTACAACGCAGGACCTCCGGATGAAAGGCTTATTTTACATACTTAAAAAATCTGATGTGGACACCTTTTTTTTTAAAATGAAAAGTACATAAAATTTTATTTCATTAATAACTTCTATTTTTTTTTTTTTTTTTTTATTGTTATTATTGAATTATTATTTATTGTAAACTTTTTTTTACAATCAGAGGTTAATAATTATTAATAAATCAATATATTTAAAATAAGGAAAAAGCCAACAAAAAAAAGGAGATGAAGTGGGTTTGAACCGATGTGCCTTCCCCTTGATAGATCGAAATATTTTATTGATTAAAATTTTATTTGGCTATAACTCTGTTAATATTTAACCAATTAAAATAAGCACAACTTATGATATGTCGTTGAAAAGCTCTCAATGAAGGCTTCTTACTGCAAACAAAAAAAGTCCAAAATTCAATTTTTTTTTATTTTGATTTTTTGGAATTTTCAAAGTGGTTTCAGGAATGGTCAAATGGACATTTCCGTTGAATTTTGAAAACCGAAATTTTTCGCACTCACAATACTTCTTTTATTTTTTACAAGGAACTAAAAATCAATAGATCTTTTATTTCTTATTTAACGTACTGCTTTTTTTTCCAGTAAACCTGTAATTATATCCTTAATTCTTAATTTTTGATTTATCTATTCTTATATCTTTCTTCATAGGATTTATATTCTGTATCCCCTTCTTTTACTATATATACTAATTATTTGTACGTTAATTTTGGCAAATTTTTCTAAAATAGAAAAGAAAACCTTGTTTTTTTGTTTTTATGACTGATGCAAATATCTTTCATCCCTCGTCGGTCATAAAAGATCTTCATAATGTAAAATTAACATGTTTTTTTATTATAAATCAAAAGTTTGTATTGTAATGATGTTAAATTTCGTTCATGATCAATGGAAATTTCGTTTATAAATTCTTTTTTTTTAATTTTCTAGTTATTTTTTCGAGGAAAATATTTTTTCCCATATTAATTTAGAAAAACCTTTATTTAATGCAATATTCACTATTTTTTTTTAATTACTTAAGCTTAAACAAAGATTTACATACATAAAATATTTATGTTATGAGTTATTACAATATTTAGGAAGATTATTAAATAAAAAAGTCCTAAAAAGTGTATTAGTTACTTATATAATATATATAAATGGGAATTAAATTTTATACCGGTTTTTATTACCAAAAAAAGGAACTTTTGAAACGCGTAGTGGTAGCCATGTACGGTTGGTAGACTGCTTTATGCGAAGGCATCCTTGCTACTCAGTCGTTATGGAGCAGTGGAATAGTCAACAGCAATTTATGCATTCGCCATAAAAATATTTTACAAAACCCATGATAGTTTGGAAGGTGCACAGGGGGAATCCAAAAGTTCCCGTTTTTTTTTTTTTTGTTTTTTGTTACTGTTTATAAATATTATTTTTATTTTTATCATTATATGTTAAATTACAAGAATTAATTACAATTTGTAATGAAGTTTTATTACTTTTAAATTATAATATTGCAGCTATCATAAAATAAAACTAAAATAAAAGGAATAAAATTAAATGCCGATCTTCGTGTCGGAGTGGTAGCGACTCTGCCTGTCATCCGGTGGTCTCGGGATTCGAATCCCGGACAGGCAAGGCAGTTTTTCATACGATAAAAATTTCCATTTCCATATTTCCATGTACAAGCCTCTCTGTAAGCTACTGCAGTGAATTAATTAATTAAAATAATTGTTGAAAGAGAACACAAACTTTTTGTTTCCGAAGCTTTCACATTTCCCATTCAGAAACCTACTGATTTTCAGAGTACGACGCATTGCATACGTACGATTAACTTCATATGAGAATAGTCCTACATACAATCATCAAGTTTCAACTTATTCACCCCTGTGACTCATTGCAAAAGCAATTTTTCGCACTACATATGATAAATATATCACTACACAATAAACGTAACTTCAATTAAGTTTATATTATCTGTTGCCGACATTTTACACTGAGTATAACTCAAAAACGAACCAACTAATCAATCTTGATCAGATTCTCATGCGCAATTTCAGATACACTACTACAGATATATAAATCTCAATTAAATTGATTGAGTTTTGGAGATTTTCGAACCAGAAATTTTCATACATAGGTATATATATATATATATATATATATATATATATATATATATAAAGTAAATTTTATGAGAATGGTATCCTCATACATAAAAACGTAAAGAAAATCCATTTTCACCCCTCAATCTCACTCTGGGACTGAAAGTAAAACTGAACTTTTCTTCAAAAGGTCGGTAAAAAAAAACTTTAATCAGCATGTTGAATCTTAAAAATATTTTTCGAAGATTTTTAAACTGTGACAACTCATAGAATTAAGTAAAAATTGTAATTCTATAAGGTCTTATCGTAGCTGATTTTGTATCACCTTATACAGTATACAGGGTTTTCATTCATTTTTTCTTTAAAAAAATGTAATGTAATTTTGTAAGATTATTACAAAATCAAAAGGAGTAATAAGCTTAGTGGAAAATTTTTTGATATTCCGAAGTTTAAGATAATTTTATTGTTTTATTACACCGTTTATTTTAAGTTATTTTGAAGAATTTTGTTCTTAATTGGCTCGTCAACTTGTATAGTAATTAACTTTTGATGTAAAACGTGTTTACATAGTTCCGGGTTTAAATAAATCTGAGAAAAACTTAGTACCAGTAAAGCCGTTTTCATGATTAAATTACATAATTATTTATCCTGAAATTTGTTTAAGAACTTTTCTATTATCAACATTACTAGTAGAAATAAAGTTACATCCGTTTATCTATTTAAATGATTATTGCCGCTTTTATCACATTTTAGCTTCTATGGTTTATGAAATATATTTTAAACGTGGTTTTCGTCACTGGAATTGCATTTATAGTAAAGTTCGTTCTTTCTGAAATGTTTACTCTGTTCAAAGTACAAATTGCTTTTACGTAATACATTATCTGTCAACTAAAATAAAAAAAAAATTCTTGCAGCTTTTATTTACCAGTTTTAGAATTTTTTTTTAAATTATAACGATCACCAACTTTACAATCTGTTCAGCAAGATAATTGAACAATGAGTAAATAAGATCTATTTGAACTAACATTAAGTAGTTACAGACCCAACGGCTGGTGACTTAACGATAACAACGAAACGAAATAGAAGGATCATTCCGTACAGGCAGACCATGAAGTCACCTAATTGAAACGTTAAGGAAGACAAAGAATTTTTTTCCTCAGCAATCTTGAAAAATCACTGACCGTATTATCCAATAAATTGACTGCAAACGATTTGATAAACGAGTTTGATAATTTAGGCCGAGAGAGTTTTACTGCCTAACGGTTCGCAACATACATGAGGCTATGTACCAGGGTACGTGAAGGATTTTTCGCAGTGTTTTTGTCTGATAGCAGTCAAGTATGTCAATACTGGAATTGCACGCCGTACTCCACAATTCAAACCCATAAGTTCAACGAGGCTTCAAAACTGATATATAAATCAATAATTTACTTTCCACTGAAAGCCGAGATCTATTTCCTATCAGCCAGCACAAGTTTTTATACTTGAGACCGAACTGTTTCGGCTTAGATTTGATATGTTTCGCCCAACTAAGTTATCAGTCAAGATGAAATCCCAAATATTTAGAGTCCTGAGATCTCGGAATCGGAACACTGAAGATAGAAACAGGAGGTTCCATGACGTGGTTTGATTTTGTTTCGTTTATAGAATCGTTTTTAGTTTTAGAAATTACAAAAAATATATTTGACTTAGTGTTTTTCAACTTGATGCCCTTTACTAGGAAAATCTATTAAAAGTAAGCTTTCAGCCCTTGAAATATACTTTTTTACCGGGATTCGAATCCGAAACCTTTATAATGAAAATTGGAGGTTATACGACTCGAACATGGTGTTCATCCATCCGTAACCAGAAATTATAAATTGATTTAAATAACTAATGTAACATATTTCATGTACAATTTGTTTTTTATGTTATGCTTATTTAACTGTTGTAAAAGTAAAACTAATCCTGTTGTTTGTGTTTGTGAATACATTTTTTAATAACTTGTCAATAAAAGTGATAAATACATTTTTCCTCTTTAGAAATAAATTCGTTTCATGTCACAATAATGAAAAAAAAAAAATACTATTATAAAATCTTTATATCAAAATACCGACAAGTTTTAAGGAATATTGAGTTCAAAAAGGTATATAATAGAGAAAGGCAGGGGTTTGAGGGAATTCACGTACCCTAGTAACGTAACAGTAGTTGGCTGACTAACTCTGGTCGATATTAGCCTTTACAGAGGTGAAGCAGAACAGAATGTCAACTGGTGAATATTTCAGGCCTACATCCTGACATTTGGCCATCAGTTAGAAGATAATGAGCACTTAAGCCCATAGGCCATCTCACCCCTTTCTAACAGCCCTTACCACCCCCCTACCATCTACTACTCAAACACCCTGTACTCGCTAACATGTCTCACCCGTCACATCATTACATAACTTATACCATTTAAAACTCCATCAACGTTTTTTGTATCCCTATTAAAATATAAAACCCATTTAACCGATAAATTTTTTGATAATGCGTAACGGTTTCAGTTACTATTTACGATATGTTAACTTAATTCATTAATTTTAACTAGCTTTTTGTTCAAGATACATCGTTTTTAAATGAAAAAAAAATTAAATTTTTATAATATTTGTGATAAATCAGTTAAAGAAAACCAATAAAATTTTAATGAAATTTTTATAAATAGACGATTTTATACGTAAAAAAGTAAAGGTTCAAAGTTTTATAAAAGTAGATTAATTATTAGAAATATTTAACTTATTAATAAATATTACGTAAACAATCATTTTAAAAATTATTGTTTTATCATAGTTTTAACTTTTAACAATTGTTTTAATTTAAAAACATAATTTTGTTTTTATCTCGCAAATCGTGTAATTAAAAATCGATTCTGATTAACAAAAACACAAATAAATTGCATTACAAAAATCACGTCAAAATGGATTTCCAACGTACACACCCAATAAAGCGTACTTATGTAAAGATATTGTATATAGGTATATATAGATAGATAGATAAAAAGGGTATATAAATAAACACACTTGCATTAATTGGTATCACAAAGATTCAAGTGATCACAATAGTCCAGGGAAAAACAAACAAAAAGAAATCCACAACATTGTTAAATAATAGTGATAAATAACGTAGTAGCATAAAAAATGTTTGAAGGAATATAATTTTTTTATGTGAATAATCTTTATTAAAAACCAAGTGTTCTTTTATCCTTTAGGTATTTTTATGAACTTACCAGTTATCCTGGAGCGCGTTTAGGTTCTGATCAAAGGCTAATAAAAAGCACTTGCAGAGAACTAATGTTGGATTGATTCCGTAATCAATTCAAATTTTTGTTTCTATCGAATAAGGTTAATTTATTTATTGGATAGTTGATAATTTCTACCAATAAATCCTATTCCAAATCTTACTCCAATCGTTTTACAATGAATAATGACGTGCGGGAAAAATAAATATATGAAAAAATATGAAGAAGATGAGAAAGCGAGTTCATGGAGCTTTAATGGAGGGAATTTTTCAGTAAAGGAATTAAATCGCTGTTAGAAAAGTCCTAGTTCTCAAGTTCGATGGTTGGACGTGAGGTTTACAGTCCCATTGCGTAAAGATTAGGATGGGGGTAACTTACCTACTATGGATCGAAAACGTCTGTTACGATGTCACTATGTTCAAAGCATAGCTGTTGGCGCCTCCATATCCGGTTGGTCATCCGCAGCAGCAGAAAAGGGATTATCATTTTAAATGCTGACTAAACAGCGTCTTGGAGCTGTTCGTTGTTGAAATATTTGCTTTTTCGGATCTCGTCTTTTACAAAACCACAGAGTGTATTGTCAGGTTTGGTGAGGTCATCTGTTCATCTTCTTGCTGGATAACGCAATGTAGCCGGTAACTCCTTTGCCTTGACCACTATTGACCTCCAGTGTATCGTGACCACTTCCGATCCAGCGATTCGGAAAAATTGCATTGAGGCGTCTGCGGACATTCATAGCAAAATATGCTGGAACACCATCTTGTTGAAACGTAATGATGTAAGCGATCCCTTTTGCCGATAATTCTGGAAGTAACTACTCGTCCATCGTTCTCGGACAACTGTGTTGACTAACTGCGCCATCGAAAAAATAGGATCAAGGAGATAATCAGTTGTCGTCTTAGATCATAACATGAGGCGGATAGTGTTCAATTTTCTCAAAAAGAGTGAGGATTATATTTCGTCCAGAATTAAAAAAACTCGCTTACAAGAACATGACATTCTTTCTACTGTTTGCTCTTGAAAACGTCTTAAAAAATAACTGCCATGCATAAACACTTGGATCCAGGTCATTGTCTATCAACTCATTAACTGTAGCTGGACGAAAACATCTAACTTTCAAGCCCTTCTGGGTATAGTCTCGGATTGTCTATTGTGTAATGTCTAACTCCGTAGAATATTTGCGCGTTGATTTCATCGGTGGTCGTTGAATCGATGTCTCCACAGCAGTACTCGTCTCAGTCTCCCATTGCGTGACGTATCAAGAACATTTACCGACGCAAAAGCCTTCTGCTTTGATGTCAGTCAAAGTCGTCAACATTTGGCGTGATGGTGACGATTTTCCAAACGCATAAGATGTCATTCATGTTTGATATAAGTGTATGTTCGTGGTCCCACATATAAGCTGACAAACGCTCTTCCACAGTGAAAGCACTCGTATCCGCCATGGTTCCATACTCAACTTAGGGCATCCCACCATGACACACACACACAGGACGATCCCCCACAACGGCTTAACGTCCCATCCTTTTCCAGCAGCAATGAGCGATATCAGCGGTGGCAATCGGCAGCAGTGGAGACAGATAAAACTGGATTTATTACAGTGGAATTTCCGCCCACATAGTACAATTGCGAATAGGGTTAGGTTTATAAAATTTGATTATAATAATTATCAGAAGTTATTTTTACTCTGTCTTTGGATGCCCATTGTGGTTTCATTTTCACGTGTTTTGTTGTTCTTTTTGTTATTCGTTGTTCCATTTGTTGTTTTCTGACGTTTCGTTCGTGTTAACGTGTTTAGTTATTTTACGTACTTGTTTTTTTTTTGATTTCTTTACTTTGTGCTAGTGCCGTACTGGTAACGTTCTAAACGTGTCAATTAGTGACCTGTATTGTTTGGTTGTTCTGTAATTTCATATTAATTATCGTTTTAGAGTTATTTACTGTTTCGTGGGTTAATTTTGTGTTTTTTGTGATATTAAACTTTATTTTAATACTTTGGCCTAGGGTAACTGAGATTTGTTGATTAGTTACCTAACTGGTTACTTTTTTCGGTTTCTTTACGTTCAGGTTATTATTTTTATTATTAGCTATTTCATGCAGGGAAATTTTGAGAAATAATTCCCTCTCACAGTGTTGTTTTATTTATATTTTGATCTTGAGATTTTCTTTATACTTAAAAACTTCTCTTTTTATGTGTTTTACAGCTATTCTTGTTAATCGGTAACATGGTTGATAGAATTAATTTTAATCCTTGACTAATTTCAATGTCTTTATGTCTCCCCGAGGAATGAGGGAGAACTAAGGAAGAGCGGGTGAAGAGTGGTGTGACTTCTGATCCTGGCTGCGGAGGGGGTGTCTAGCTGATAAAACGGCTATTCTTCTCCGTTATGTTAGGCAGCTTAGTTCTCTAGTTAGCCAAAATGTGGATATAGAATGCAGAGATTAGGGTGTTCCAATAATATGGATGGTATTGCTCGGGTGGTGGGACTGTTCTGAGACGTGTTGGAGGATACAACTGAAGACACAAAGAGGGTACGGTCGGGCACAGTTAGGCGTAGTAGATAAAGCTATGCAAATTTATTTCATTGTTTCTGATGCGGCCACTTAAACGAAGGATAGATATACGGAAGGCACTGAAGAGTGGGGTAGTTGACAGCGAATTGCCCCGGCTGATCCTTCAGAGACGGTCCAAGGAGCTATTTATGTCCACTGTGGTATTGGAGAATGTCAGCGGAGCTGATGGCCTTTCGCGGGTGGTCGGCCTGGCACGAGGGACAAATTATTGGGCCATTTCGGTGTCGTTGGGGGAGATGATCTGGTCGGGCCCGATGTTTCAATCGGGCTCACTACGGGTTTGTCAGGTTGTTGCTGGCAATACCCGTGCGACGGATTTGGCCGTTGGGTTAAATCGTATTTATTTTTTACTTTTTTTAAATTTAAAATACTCAGCATTAGTTTATACGGCTTAATAACTTCATACATATTTCATTAAAATCAATGCGATCGTACTAATATTACAGGAATACAAAGAAGTGTAATTCTTAAATACATTACCTTATTTTAGCTTAGAAAATATTTTAATTTTTAATTTTTTTTTCTTAGATATTCTAATATAGTTTATTTTTATGAAAATACGAAAGTAATGAGTGCGAAATATTTCTCCCTTTGTAATAAACAGAATTGTTACATGAATACTAAATTTATGATAATATTTTGATCAGTTCAAATACAATTTCCACTAGTCAAACTGACAAACGTGTAAAACTATCAAAAAACCATAATTAGAAAATTAGAAAAAGTCATAGAATATATGATGTGTTACAAAGAGTGTTAGTTACTTGTACAAAGTGTCCTTAAGCAAATTTTATTTTTTGAATTAAATTTATTTAGTCTTTCGATTAAGGTTTCTGTAAATTTTTTTATAAGAGGTACATTTATACCAGTAAAATTAATTTACCATGAATAAAAATACATTTTTATCAACGCATGAAAAGCATTACATTTTTTTCTTTCATGAAAATCCACTAAGGGATATCAAGTGTTTTTAAACTGATAATTTGATTGTTTTAAAACATGACATTTTAGGTATTAGACTATGTATAAATATAAAGCCGGTCTTGTTGGATTGTGTTGAATGCACGTTACCATTTTATTGAGGCGATAGACAGAACAGCAATGGTATTTATATTGAACATTTTATGACAGTTTGGCAGTTACATTAGAGAGGATTTTCTCCCGCAAATCCGACTGTACGATAGTCTTGTGATCAGCTGAACTACTACCCAATCGAAACATTATTATTATCATCATCGTTTTCAATAAAATTTCAAAAACTTATTTAACTATGATTGTATTCGTACAATTTACCAATAATAATAAATATATGAAAAATTTGAATTTGTAATTTTACTTAATTATTTTTCCTTACTCGTTTATGAGCATTAAACATTGGAAATTTACAACATTATATAATTTACGGTTAAATGTTTAATTTTTGTAATAGACAGAAAATAGAAGATTGTCATTTTGAATAATTTACATTGCCTTATTTTTATTGAATAATTTTTATATTAATTTTGATCAATTTTATTTTGAATAATTTTTTTTTTTTTTTTTTATCTTAATTTTATCAGTTTTTCATGTTTATTATTTACGATTTTTAACCGTAAAACATAATTATATTTTTTTTAATTTATGGTACTTTTTACGCCCAATTCTCTCGGTTTTGATCTTATTATTTCTTATTATTAATCTTATTATTTCTTTTTTTAATTTTAAACGGCAAATTACTAAAAATATTAGGATTGATTGTACATAAAATATAAATATGGCTCAGTACAAATTAACTTGACCAGATATTTATTTTTCAAAAAAATCCGATGAGAAAATGAGCAAAACAGATTAAAATTCTCCAGGTACGGTTTGTAATGGTAAAATAGAATATTACTTACGTTTTGATAATCGACTCCATGGAATTAAGAACCACGATAAGTGTAAAATATATATTTCTGGGAAAATTCATGTTTTCATTATTAGCAAAATTTATCATGTCTTAGCAAAGTTTTACCAAAATGGAGGACAAATTTTACTGAAACAATAAATAACTGTTCTTAAAAAAATCTGTCCTTAATTTAACAGCTTTAATATCTTTAATTATCTTGCTTATTTTAACCACATATCACTTGAACACTATCCAGTCTAATGATTGTCGATTCAAATTTCCTTTGTAATTAGATGTAAGATCGATTAATATACAGTATATTGCTTTGATCCTAATTACCTAATTACGTATCTCTTGTACGAACCGTTTACGGTATGGATTATTATTTTCTCCTTGATTTCACGTCTATGCGTTACAGTAGGTAGTTTGTAAAAAATGGTAACATTTACTTTTACCTAAGTTGGTTTTCCGACTTATAAGACTGGTATGGATGGAGCTTAAACAAAGTAGACATTGTAAATCCTTTAGTACAGGTAAGTAACACGAATAATTCTATCGAAAACTGAAAGATAGAACTAGAAAGGGCAAATGCTTACAATGCACGGGTGTCCTGTAATGCACCAGTGGAAATGTGAATTCCAGATAATGCGTAATTAAAACGTAAAAAATTACATATTTTAAAAAAATACCACAGCCAAAATGTTAATGTATTTTTTTAAATATTAACAGTTTTTTCAGATATTTGAACAGTAATAAAAATTTAACTAGAAACTTACTTTATTTTACAATAAATATTTGAAATTTATTTTTAATACCTGTAAATTAAAACGATTGCCACTCAAATTTATGAAATTTGTAGAAAATTATTCTAGAATTAAAATTTTAACTCCTTATGATAAGGTTACATATAAAATTTCGTGATTAAACCATTACTTAGTAATAAAACCATTTAAGAAGATAATATACATAAATAAAAAATATATTAACCATGACTTTAAACATTATGCTAATTTATTACATCTCAAACAGTAATAAGAAAAAATAATAATAATGTCGACGTTGTCCGTCATGTCAGTATGAAACTCTCAATTGTCGACATTATTTTTTATATTTTGACGATCAATTGTTTTATTTATAATTTTTGTTTTTAAGAAATTGAAAATTCATCTAATGTATTAATTTTTGAAGGAAATTATTATAATCCAAAACAAATAAATGTTACTGATGATGGATTAATATCCGAAATCGCTCGGACATAATAATAAAAGTAGTTCGTAAGTGGAAATTATTATATATTCAATCAATATTATTGTCTATTACTAGTTTGCAACATGTCGCTTTACGAGGATCTCTAATAGAGGCAACAACTTGCCCCAGTTTCCTCGTGCTTGGAGTGCTCCTATCCATTATGAGCAGCCAACTGTTCCATAATAACAATATAGATAATGCACGATTTAGGTTAAATACTGCAATTGAACAGCGCCTTTAATTTTTCATAAAGTTAAAATTCCAATAAAATTATTATTAATCATATTTCATAATCCCACTCCTAACGTGTGTTATGACTTGGTGCGCTATTTACACAGTAGTATAAAGTTTTATAAATAAACTATCACTAATAAATTAGTGAGACTTCAGCCTCCAAAAACAGCTGTTAATTTTAAATAAATAAATAAATAATAATAATAATTTTTTTAAACCTCCGGGACCACGTTATGTGATTCATAAGAGTATGAAATGAAATAGAAATTTTTGTAGCGTATGAAAATGCCACCCAAGAACGGGATTCGAACCTGGGACCACTGAATTAAAGGCCGAGATGTTACCAATCGCGCCATGGATGCCGGAAAATTAAAAGTAGCTATATTAAATTTATTGTAGTAAAATAAATAAAAATAACTATAATAAATTTGAACTATTATATCTGAAGATTATAAATAATTTAAAACAACTTGAAATTGGATCGTTAGAAGTTTTTCTATTAAAGTTTGAAACTAGCATATAAAAAAAAAATCTGATAAAAGGTTACAAACTAAGAAGTTGTCTTTTTTTAATTTCCTGTCATTATTCACATCTGTGTAATATATAACAATGAAATGAAATGAAATACTATGATGACGTGACCTAAAATGTAGTGAGAAGAGTTACACATTCAGTGGAGTAAATCCCGTGGGAAATAAAACATAATAAAATATATTATTAGCTAAGTAAGTTGTGCTAATTATAAAATGTCTTACGCTATTATCTTCATAAAAACCTCTAGGGATATCCTATAAGATATCGTGTCTAAGCCGTGATATCTTAGACACCAACCTGTAAGCTGTACTGTATAACAAACAGTAAACGGTACACTTTGGAAACAGTGTAGTTTAGCTGCACAGAAGACTTGGTAATACCATAAAACGTATAACGATAAAAATTTATACTAATGCCTATGTTATTATGATTTAACATTGATTTTAAAAAACTGATTTGGACACTACATGACTTCTTTGTACGCCTATTAAATTACAAATACGCATTTTTTATTTTTATTTTAATTAGCAGTACATAGAATTTTATTTTATTAGTAACTTCTGATATTTTTTTTTATCGTATTTATTGTAAAAAAAATGTTTATAGAAGTTAATAATTATGAATTATTTAATCTGTATGAATATATTTAATCTGAAAAAAAAGTTAAAAATAAAAGGAGATGAAATCTAATTCGAGCCCATGTGTTTTCACCTTCTAAGTCCAAATATTTCATTAATTAAACTTTCATTTAGCTATAATTCTGAAACCAATGAAAATAAGTACCACGTGTCGTTGAAAAGCTCTTAATGAGGGCTTATTACTACAATTAAGAAAAATTTCAAAATCCATTTTTTTTTTATTTTGGGCATTTTTGTACCCTTTTGGTTCAGCCGACTACAATCAGGGAGGTGCAGAACTAGATGTTTCAACAGTCCTAAATCTAAAATTTCAACATCCTTCGGCTAATCGTTTTTGAGTTATGCGAGATACATTTGTACATACGTACATACATATATACGTACAGCTCACGCCGAAACAAGTTAAATTGGATTAAAGGATCTTCAAAATAGATATTTTCAATGAAATCTGAAAATCGACATTTTTCGCGATCACAATACTTCCATTACTTAGTACAACGAAGTAAAAATGAAAAGACATGTATATTTCCAAGACATTTTACATGTAAATGGCGCACCTATCTTAACAGTTATACTCCTGCAGTAATGCATACTAAGTAAGATTTTTATTAAACGAAGATAAAATCTTTTCCTCTATTCTATAAATGATACTTTGTACATCCAAATTTTTCATCTCTTTTTTGTAATTAATTCTTAAAAAAAAGGTGTGTTATTATTTTACTCTATAATTAACATAAAACTTTATTTTTTAATAGATTGGATGAAATAATTTGATAAACAATCACTTAGCCCTGTGTATTTTATACGGTTAAAAGTATACCAATCACAAGAAAATATAAAACGTAGTAAACACTTTTTAAACAAAATATCATTAATTTTTTTTTTTTTTTATTAAGATTAAATTATATATTAAAATTAATAATTATTACCTTCTAAATCAGTTTTTATTGAGAAGAAAAAAAAAGGAAAAAAGTTTACCATGGGGAAAGGTTATATTCGAAAAATCTGTTAAGTTGTTACATAATTTACAGTTGAATCATGAAAAAACCTTTTAATTAAGCTGTGAATTTATTAAAAACTGACCAACCGTTCAAATGTGATGACCGGACAATTAGGTATTGCACAAACCGATAAATTCTTAAGAAAATAAGTTATTAAAATATTCATACGTTGTGTGATTAAGTTTTAGCATAAAAATATTAAAAGTTAACAAAAGTGGGCACACACGATAATGTGTTATGATTAACTGAAAACATTATTCTCTTGAGTATTTGAGAAGAAATAATTTAACACGATAAAAATTACGGTTAATATATTTTTTATTTACGAATATTTTCGTCTTAATTTCTTTACAATTAAGTAATGGTTTAACTATTAATCACGAAATTTGATATGTAACCTTACTGTACGGAGTTAACATTATCATTTTTGAATGTTTTTCAATAAATTTCACGGTATACTTACAACTGAGACGGAAATTTTTTTTAAATTACAGGTATTAATATAAATTTAGAATATTTATTATTGTAAGATAAAGCAGTTTATAGTTAAAAGTATTAATACTCTTTAAATATCTTGTACACTCTTTTAAAAAATACATTAAAATGTTGCCTGTTATATTTCTTTTAATGCATATAATTTTTTTTACGGTGTAAGTTTCCACTGACGGGAATTCCCGTTTCCACTGGTGATTACAGAACGCTCGTATTTTGTAAACACATTGATGGATTATAGTTTTACCTGAGATGTTTGAAGCAGTGTTTAGATTACTAAATGTACATTGGAGAGACAGTGTACCGCGACAGGGTGTCGTAATTAGCAAGAAGCCAGTCGCCGGTTCAGCAGTTCATTTTCATTTTGCGCATCATCTAAATTTATTAATCTTTAACAAGTAATACTTATCTGTAAATGTATTATGTTATTGTTTAAATACAATTCACATAAAAGAATAACCGAGTATCCTAATTTTATACTTCCAAAAAATTTCGGTAGAAAAACATCGGTGTAAATCCTTTTATGGAAATCAAACAATTGGATTATATATATTAGTTAATACTGGTATAATTATTTACTAGTAATTAACAATCTTGGCCTTTAATTTTTAGTAATATTATTATTATTGTTTTATACCTAAACTATACATTTTTTAATCTTTTTTTTGTTTCTGATTGGCTTAAATTCACTTCAAAATATCCAGTGGTGTTTCGCATTACTAGAAAAAAAAAAGAAATTACATTACAAAAATGTATTACGTCCAACTCATTGTGTTTATTTTGTTATTATAGAAATGTTGTATTATTAATAATAATAATAATCTATTTCATAATATTTTATGATATACAGGAACAAATAATGTATGTAAAATTTTCGTTTGAGTACACCATTTTTGTGTAAAAAATGATTGTGTAGATTGTTATAATATTAATTATTAAAAATATGTAATATATAGTTAATTTAGCAACTTTGATTTTTTAGTTGTTTTGGTTTTAAAATATTCTTATTACATCACTATTTACAACAACGTTATTATGTAACTACTCATGGTTTTTGATTGAATATTATTTTTTTGCATAATTAATCATTTTGATTATTACACCAGTAGATATTTCTACATATTTTCCATCGATAACAACAGAACTATTCTGTGGAACACAACAACGTAATTAAATGTGATAAGTAAGATAACGATAATATGATTTTTTTTCTCCTAATAATTCACCTTGGAACACGTAAGATCATTTATTTATTTGCGGTTTTTTTCTTTTTTTCCTGTTTTTCTATCTGCCCAGTACCTCTTCATTCTTTTTTATATCTCGTAACTTCGTTGTTCAGAAAGTTCAGCTCTGTTATTCTTCCGTTTTGGCGCTTCCTGGAACCTTTTATTCTTATCTCTTAATATTCTCTTTTAAATTTCTTCTGTTATCTTCAGTTTTTTTAGGTCTTCTTGGACTTCTGTGAACCATTTGTCAGTAGATATTTTTACTATGGAGAAAATAAAATAAAATTGTTTAGTTAATAAAAATTTGTTTTGTTATTCATTCTAAATAAATGGGAATAAAATGCAATTCGTATTTTCCTTATCGTATCTGACAGTTCTTCAATTTTAATATAAAGTTTGTTATTTTGAATTAATTTTACCTGATTATATTTAAATTTAAACTAAAATTTTTCATATAATTTTTCTTTTTTTTTGGGAAATTTTCTAGTACACCCTGGTTACACATTCTTAAGGTTTCTGCCGCAGGTGTTTCCAGCTTTATCATAGTTATATTGTCGAAATTTTGAGTCCCATGACAAAGACAGTTTATTATATTTGTTTTTTTTTAGCTGGAAAGCTAATTCCATTTTATTAGCTCTAACTGTTAACACTTTTTTATCTAAAGAATTTCAAGTGATCAATTCTCCAAGATATTTGAAATTACTTATACTTGGTACTTTCTCTACTTTTTTTATTATTTATACTAAGGAAATTCGGACAGTTTTTATCACTAGTCAAAATTTTGGATTTATCAAACGCAAATTTTAGATACATTTTAGCAGCTTGTTTTTATAATTCTTTAATTATTTGTTCAGCTTTTTTCCAGTTGTAAGCCAATAATTCCGTATCATCAACGAAAACCGATTATAGCTGTAAATCTTTAGTCCTTTAATTCCCAGTATTCCATTATTTTCGTTAAAATTTTTGTTCAATTCTCTAACTACCTTTTTAAGATCAGTTAAAAATTTTGTTTTTTTATTTATTTAATAAAATTGAAATTCTAAATCTGAAGGGAAAAATTACAATTTAATTTAAACAAGGAGAAATTTAGAAAAAAAATTAATCCTCTAAAAATCTTAAAAATAAATCTTTATAAAAATAAAATCTTATTAATTTGAAATTAAGTTTACTATATTTTTGCTGTAATACGTAAAAGAAAGTCAGAAGAAAAAAACAAGAATTTAAATATATATATTTTTGGAGAATAATTTTGAAAATTTATGTTAAGAAAGTTCGAAATTTTCATATTTTGTCGTGTTTCATACAATAAAAAACCTTAAGAAGCAGCATTAATTTGGAAAAACTGATTTCTATAATTAAACAAATTATCTGATCTCCGTAGTGGAGCGGTAGCATCTTCGTCTTTCATCCGGAGGTGTCCCGGTTTCGAATCCCGGTTAGACATCATTTATAACAGTTTTCATACAAAGAAATTTGCCATTTTCATGTTTTCATGTACAAGCTTAATGATAAAAGCCGGTGGTGAAATAATTTATCATCAAAAAAATAAAATGTTGTGGAAGGTGGAGCGATATAATAAAATTTCATATCTCTTTTTTTTAAATTATTTGTTATATAATTATATTTTGTTTTAGAGCAATAAGAATTACTAATATAATTTTATTTTTCTGTTTCAGGTGAGTAACTAATTCGATCTAAAGTATTTACTATTAAACTGTAAGTTGAATCAGCATTTTATTTATAATTGCATGCAGGCTAAATTATTTATTTTAATTAAAATATTTTTTTACAATTAAGTTTTTAAAATATAATTATTTATATATTTTATAATGCAAATATTAAAAGTTCTTGAAAATAACTGAAAATTTTTAACGTATACTTAAGGATTCATATTTTTTTAAATATATCGGGTGCCTCGTAATAATTTATAATTAATAATATTTTATTTTAGAAACAGGTAAGAAAGAGTAAAAGATTAAAGAGTAAGAAGAGAAGTGTATTTTATTATAAGAAATATTATTAAAGCTCTTGTAATGAACTTCAACATTAACTATTTCCTACCACCTTGGCGGAGTGGTAGAATCTCAGCCTTTTATTCTGAAGGTTCCAGGTTCGAATTCCGATCCCACATACCGTACGATTAAATATTTCCATTCCGTACTTCAACGCGCAAACTTTGAGTTTCGTCAGATGACAATCAAAAAAAGAGCAAAATAATTAAAGAATTTTTTTTTAATTTGTAATATATAAAGTTTTTCTCATGATAAGCATAAATTTATAATATACAAATCATATTTGCATTCTCTGAGACCAATGATGTTCACTATATTACCGTGTTATAGCATGTTATAAGAACTTTCTATAATATCGCAAATTTATTTAGTACACTTTTTGTGCTAAATAAATTTAGTTGTAATTTATTGTCATTTTATGTGTATATCAAATTACCCACCGGGCTCATCTACTGGTAAATTCCTCAGTGCAATTCAGCCGATTTGGAAGTCGTAAGTTCTAAGGTTCAAATACTAGTAAAGGCAGTAACTTTAATACGGATTTGAATACTAGATCGTGGATACCTGTGAAATTTGGCAGTGGGGTTCCAATTAACCATTCATCCCAGGACTGGTCGATTTGAGACTGTATAAGACTACAGTTCATTTACATTCATACATATATCCTAGAAGTAAAATCTTACGGTGGTTTCGAAGGCTATGCAGAGAAGGAAAAAGAAAGGCTTATATCAAATTCATTCGTTAAGTTAACCTGTCTGATGAATATTAGTGAAAAATTGATCGGAAAAATCCATCTCTTTTCATACCTTCCCTAATAACCGGATTCTTAGACGGCATTGATGTTATTCGAAATTATTCTTTGCTATCTATATTAGAATATTTTATCTTTATCACGTTACTTTCAACCGTTTGATTAAGACATAAAAATACATTTTGTAACGTACTTGTTCTCTGAAACACAAGTCAATGTTAATTTAATCTTCTAACATGAAAAAAAGAAAAATTTAATTTCTTTTAACCTTAATTTAGTTCTAGATGTTTAAATTACCTGAACATACACCTGTATCCATTTATAGCAGCTAACATGTTTACAAAAATTACTTGATCTTATGATAAAGAACGTTACCAGATGTATTGTCATAGTGTTAAATTACACGTACAAATTGAAAGAAGCGTGCGACTGGTAGAGAATTATTTGGTTGTATTATATGATATTTTTTATACATGTGTATTCGTATTTTACGCCGTTGTCCCTTTCACGCACCCAAGCAGACACTCATTATTACAGATATCTGCTGCTGCAGATGGCTGTAATAATACGAACCATATTTGTAAAATACATGGATGGTAATACTTCGATTGCTATCGAAATATTTTACAAAAACGGTACATTATTTTTTACCGTCTGAACCAATGAGGCTCAAGAAATAGAGAAAGGGGTATAATGGAAGTGCAAAAGTGTAAGTTAAGTTTAATAACAACGGTTGTAAGATGTAACATTTTTTTGTTTACATGAATTTCGTACACACCGTAGTAAAAATATGGAAAAATTTAACTGTATAATCTACACTGTAGAAATTTCTATTTATTTTTTGTTAATATTGAAACTTATCAACATATCTACTATTATGGATAAATAAATCAGCTGATTGGATTTGATTAAAAAGATTTTCGTCAGCATTCCGATAATATTATTTGCATAAAATTGAATTGTCTTAAAGTATGTGTATAGGGTGCAGACTTTTTAGCGTTGTAGGTGTTCTACAGATTTCAATTTCGTTTTGTAACTTCTCCGTCATTTGTATGGTTTTTTTAGACTTCTTTCGTAAGTGGTGCCGCAGTGTTTAATATCTTTGTGTAATTACTTTTGTCTGTTCTTAAGTTTGCTAATTTTGAACTATCACAAATGAACAAATTTGTAATAATCTAGAGAATTTGTTACTCAAATCATAAATTATCAAGATTCTGTCTTGCCTTAAGAGTACCCCACAGTATCATGTTCAGACAGTAGTTTATTTTTAAACTAGAATTTTGTTTGTTTGGTGATAAATATTATTGTTTAAAACAAATAAAATTTAGAAAAAATTCAACAACACAGTTGTCAGGTTTTCAGTGGATCTAAGTCATGTTGAAAATCAATTGTTCTTATCGGTATTTTCAAGAAAATGTATTTCTTGAAACAAATTTATCATCGAAGGATTTCAGCGGACGGAGTGAAAGGGTATCACGCCGGGAGTACGAGGGTCGTATGCGCCTAGTCTCCCACGATCAGCCCCGGTTAATTACTTCGTATTAGTCTAAAGGACTGGAACGCAAAACCAACTCCCCCCATTAATAAAGCATAAAACAAATCTATAAACGCTGTTAAATATTATTAACCCGACCGATAATAGAAAGACACAGCAGCAAGGGATATTTGTCCGGGTTTTGCGATAAGTAGGGAGATAATAAAACTCCTGCTATCCATGCGTTCCATTCCGTTCCATTCTTTATGATTCGTAACAATTTTTACAATATCAAAATTATATTTTAAACTCATTTCATCTTTATACGAGGTATGGCTATTAAATAACGAGACTAATGCTGTAAAATATTTTATTTTAAATTTATAAATATTTAGTTATTATCCCTTCAATATACACCTCTTCTCTAACCCTACAACGTCCGGGCGAATTTTCCATTGTTCGAAACAGTGCTGTTCTTCTGTAAGCTCTTTTATGATGGCTTTTTCTTTCACAGTTTAACGGTCTGAAATCTTGCTCCTTTTAATGGATATTTGACCGTGGGGAACAGATAAAAATTACATGGTGCCAGATCAGGAGAATAAAGCGGGTGGTCTAACAATGAGATGTACTTGGTTTTCTAGCCACGTATACAAGGCAATAGTGGAAGCCGGTGCGTTGTTCTGATTGAAGAACCCACGACTTGTTCTTCCACAATTCGGGTCGTTTTTTTTTAAGTTTTTCACCGAGTTGAGCAAAGATCTCAAGGTAAATAATGTTGATTAATAGTTTGACCTTCAGGAACCCAATGAAGGTACACAATCCCATGAATATCGAAAAAACAATCGCTTTGAATTTTGTTCATTATCTTCAAGGTCTTCTCAGCCATCTTGGAAACGCTTAAAAGACTAAAAAACCCCCGTACGTGGTAAACATTCATTGCCATACATATTTATTTTATTAAAAGATAAGTTTCAGTAGTGACTTTTCCAAGTTTTATATGACATTTCATGGCAATTCTTTGCTCTAATAAAACAGTTATCATTTTTTCAGCGAAACAAAAAAAACAGTTGTTATTTACACATCCGGCCTCCGTGGCGCGAATGGAAGCGTCGAGGCCTTTCACCCGGAGGTCCTGGGTTTGAATCCCCGTCAGGCATGGCATTTTTCACGCACGCTACAAAACACTCATCTCATCCTCTGCGGAAAGGATTGCTTGACTGCAGACCCGGAAGTTAAACAGAAAAAAAGAAGATGTTATCCACACTTAGGCCACGGCCAGACTAATATGTCTACAAAAACTGGAGTGGCAACAATCAAAAGAGAAGGCTTCGTTCTACGCAGCTGTCGGTCGTACAGATTTGGCCATGCGCAGTTCTTCTGTAACAGCATTAATCTCTTTACTTAATAGTCACATCTCGTATTTAATTAATTTTGTTTTATTTTGTAAATCTAAGTAGCTGACATCCTTCGTGATTATAACACAGAAATTATTTTTCGTTAAGAGATATTTTGTGTTAATATTTTAAATCTTCTTATTTCAACTAAATTTTTCGTAACACTATATGGTGAACGCAAATTTATTATCATTATTTTATGTATGGGTACAGTATTTGCACATTTTTTACCATAAAAAGTTTACTAAGTATTATATTTGTTTAAAGTAAGTGTAATAAGTTATTTATATTTCTGCAATATGATAAAAATAATTTTTTTTTCATCTGATTAATGAATTTAAATATATAATATAATGCGAATTAAAGAACTTACGGTGGAATAAGTCTGTAACCAGACATTAAAATCGTACGCTGTTGAAACAAATAAATTGTAAAATATCACCGTAATATAGTAATTCAGTATCAGTCCAAACGCGTAGTAAAATAGGCACGGCACACTGTAACAGAAATGTTCGGCTTGGCCAGATCAACAAGTGGCCGAGCCATGCTGTCTGCCGGTTTAGCACACAACCCTCTCTTGCCTTCAAACATCTATATGCCTTTACCATTTCACTTTCGCTTATCCCTCATATTTAAACATAATCTAACCGTATTTCGGAGAATATTTTGATCTCCTACAAACCTAACCACAAACGACCCGCATCTAGACACATTTGTTTCTGTAGAAAAGTGTCATCTAGAAATGCAAAACCCTTTTAGAAATTTAATTTAAAAAAAAGGTTATCTTTTCATCCATCTGGTCGTTTGTATATAGTTAACAAAATAAGCCATACCATATAAACTTGAGAAGTTTTTTTAGATATGGAAAAAAATATATATAAATTTAAAAAGTAGTTCTTTCTATTTTTAACTACTTGATCTTATCAATAGTATCATATTGGTACTTGGCTAATCATTAGAACTCTCTGTAAAGTATTATAACCAAATAATTTTTTTTAACCGATATATTTTTCAAATAAAATTAATTTTTTAATTGAGAATTTAATATTAAAACTAACAGAATGGGATTAAATATGTAGATTGTATGAGATTAGTGGTAATATACAGTACAATGATTTTTAAAATACATAATTATATATATATTTAATTTCTTGAACATGTTTTTGTTTTTTATTGGGGTATTTTACACAGATTTTTCAGAGTTAAATTTTCTACAAGTCTTAATAGTAAATCCTTCGCATTTATTAGTCTATTAACATTACAAACATAAAAAAAAACATGTTTTTAGATTAACAATTTTTTCTGCTTTACTTCGGATATTATGAAAACTACTGGTGTATGTTTTAAAAACTACTTTATTCATTTTTTCAAGTCAAAGACCATCAGAAATCGTTAAATTTAGCCGTTAATTTGGGTTCCTAGAATTTAAGTATGTTTTTATCTCGCTCTTTTCCCAGGAATCAGAAAAAACTCTTTCGCTAGCCGTAACTCGATAACAGAGCGTTTCCAAATTCATATTTACATAAATGAACTCTTTTCATTATTTTCACTAGTAGTGGTAAAGCTGAGAAAGCGAGGGTAACACTACGTGAATCATTCTGTGTATATTTAAGATATTTTAAATTTACAATGAAAATTTAACACGTATGAAAACAAGGTTTATTGATAGAGTACACCCAAAAAGATTTAAAAAATAAATTTCAAGAGAAATTATGGCAAATGCTTATAAAAATAATTAAAACAGTTGTGTAATTAGCTAATTAAAGAATGAAACGATGTGATTCAGTTCTAGAAATAATTATTAAAGGTTAAACAATAAAATAAACAAATATTATTTTACGTGAATCAGGTAATCGAAAATGTATGACGAAGGACAGATGGATTTTGAAGATAATTTATTCGTTCAAAGTTGAATAAAATAAAGTAATGCATTAAACCAATCAAACAGCTAGTGGTCAAAACAAAATGCACGGTTATCTTAAGTATAGGGGATATATAATTATAGGATAATCCAAATTAAAGTAAATGGAATTGACTCGACTTTAATATGCGAATTTGTTTTTATTTTATTAAAAGCTTTTCGGATTAAAAAGGAAATAACAAAAAAAAAAAATTAGAAAAAAAACAAAAATAATGTACATACAGTTCACTAATACGTTATCTAAAGTTTTCTTCTGTTTAACAGAGGACTGTAGCATTCTACTATCCTTTTAAATCTCTGAGAAATACTCTGTCACTTAAAACTAAATAAGTTTTTGTTTTAACTGTTTACATTTTTTATGAAGGTTAATATTTTACATTTATTAAGCAGTTTTAATAGTAATTCTTCCTTGGCGGAGTGGTAAAGTCATCATCATTTATCTGGAAGGAACTGGGTTCAAATCCCGGCCACGTTAAAGTATTTTTCATGGGCAAAAAATATTTCATTTCACATTACCATGCTCTACTTTTGAGTTTAAGTGTAGAATGAAGTATATTAAAAATATTATGTTTCTTACTTCAATAGAAATAAAGAAATATTACATCCTGAACTCGTACATTTTCTATACTAATTATATAAATGAAAGTTTTTTTGAAATAGTTTGTCACTTTGCCAGTTTGTCGATTTCATATATGCACTGATTCACTTATAAACGTCATTACTATTTTTACTTATAAAACACGATGTAGATCTGAATGTAGCAAAACGTAAATCAAATAATTAATGTTTTATGGAATAAAAATCACCTAGAGAAAAAATAAAATCGTTGTTTTTTGGTTTAAATTGTGATTATATTATATTCATGTAATTTTTCAAAAAAATGTAAACAATTTTTGATGTTGCCTACCATGTATTCCTTTCATAAGTTATACAATATATGTAAACATTTTCGTATAATCCGGACCATGTCATTTCAATTTTATTTATACTTTGGTTTTCGAATTTAATTATAATGAATAAAACTGCATTACAATTTTGGTGTAAGGTGTTATAAATGATGATATAGCTGGATAAAAAAAAAGATGGATACAAGAGAGACAATACTAGTCTTCAGATTTTTATAAAGCAAGATTACAAAAATTAAAACTATCTGTACGGCATTTATAAATCTAACCAATTGAGAAATATAGAATGAAGTAAAACATTTATAATTTTAAGATAATTTAAATTTAATTTTATGGAAAAGAAAAATCTTTTTAAATCTTTACAAGAAACAAGAAAAATTACAAAAAAAGAAAGTAACAAAAGACGAGTACTAATTCAAAATGGAATGATTTAAAAATTAAGTCTAAATTTGCTTTTAAAATTTATTAAGAAGTAAAAAATAAGTAAATATGTAGAAGTAAATAGAAGGAAAATGTTGAAAGCAGAGTAACTACCCAGTTAGAAAAATGAAGTTTTTAAAATTCGCTTATGGCATTATATATGTGTTTATTTTTTGGCATAACAAAAAAATGAGTCAGAAGAAATACTAAATGAAATGAACTTATATTAACTTGAAAAATTTATTTTGAAAATAAATAAGGATTACAAACGTAATCTGTTAGACAGAAAGGTTGCATGCGGTTAAATATTAAGTTAAAGATTACAGTGTAACTTATATTGTAGATTTTTGTTATTTGGTTTTTGTTAATTTGTTAGGGATGAAATTAGTAATTCATTTATCAGTACGTGTTTGAAAAAAGTAACGAGGTTTTACTTATAAAAAATTTGGTACATGTAAAAATTATAAAGAAATTTCTAAAATATGTGTGTGTAGAATTTAATGGTTTATGGGAAGAACTAGGGAAAACACGAAAGGAAAGGAATGCAGTTAAGATCTTTGAAATGTGGTAGAGGATATTGAAAATTATATAAGTAGATCAAATTTTAAATGGAGACATTTAATACAAAAAGGGAACTTTTGGTAAATCTTCAATAGATAAGGTAGGTTGGAAGTTGGTGGGCCATGTATAAAATTGAGGGTATGAAGGGTAATTAATATGTTGTGGTTAAATTTAGTGTGTTTTTGGGGTTAGCATAGAACAGAATAGAATGTAGAATACAGCTCCAAAATCATTCAGTGGACTCAACAAATATTTTTATTAATTTTAATAAGTACTTCTAAATTTTGTTTCAGTAGACGTAATAAAAATTCAAATTAGCATATTACCTAACTATTAATTAATTTTTTTTTAACTTACGGTAAACGATTTTCATCATATTTTTCTAAGTAAAAATCTTTCTTAAAAACCCAGATTAGAATTGAAATGACGCAAAGAATAATATTCATATCATATAATTTATACATGGAACTAGCAGTAAATGATGTTATAGAACAAGTTAGATCCGGAGTAATAATACAAGGTGAAAAGATAAAGATGCTACTATTTGCTGATGATAGTAATTCTAGATGAGAATAAAAAAAGTTTTAGAAGAAACAATGAACGGTATGGGAGAAGTCCTACGCAAGAACTACCACATGAAAATAAACAAGAAGAAAACGAAAGTAATGAAATGTACTAGAAATAACGAAGATGGACCACTAAATGTAAAAATAGGTAGAGAAAAGATTATGGAGGTAGAAGAATTGTTATTTTTGAAGTAGAATTACTAGAGATGACGAAGCAGGAGCGATATAAAATGCCGAACAGTACAGGCGAAACGAACCTTCAGTCAAAAATATAATTTGTTTACATTAAAAATTAATTTAAACGTCAGGAAAAGATTTTTAAAAGTGTATGTTTGGAGCGTAGCTTTATATGGAAGTGAAACTTGGACGATCGGAGTACCTGAAAATAAAAGATTAGAAGCTTTTGAAATGTGGTGCTATAGGAGATTGTTAAAAAACAGATGGGTAGATAAAGTGAAAAATAAATAGGTATTGCGGAAAATTGATGAAGAAAGAAACATTTGGGAAAATATAGTTAAAAGAAGAGACAGACTTATAGATATATATTAAGGCATCCTGGAATAGTCGCTTTAATATTGGAGGGACAGGTAGAAAGAAAAAATTGTGCAAGCAGGCAATGTTTGGATTATGTAAAAGAAATTGTTAGAGATTAGGATGTAGGGGGTATACCAAAATGAAACGACTAGCACTAGATACGGAATCTTGGATAGCTGCATCAAATCAGTCAAATAACTGAAGACAAACGGGGCTCAATATATAGTATCTCCTGGCTTTTTTCTCATCAACTAACCGGTTACTTAATAAATGTAATAAAATCAATTATGTATGCTACCCCACCAAATAATGTAATATTAGATCCGTTACTGATATTAAACAAAATAAAAATTAATGGTTTGTTCGTGCAGAGAGTGCAAACATATGTTTTACATTAAAAAATCTCCCAAAGATTTTATTGTATTCTGG
Organism: Lycorma delicatula; assembly: GCF_047948215.1. Classification (NCBI taxonomy): domain Eukaryota; kingdom Metazoa; phylum Arthropoda; class Insecta; order Hemiptera; family Fulgoridae; genus Lycorma; species Lycorma delicatula. The sequence continues at coordinate 14,466,929 of NC_134463.1, read as the reverse complement.
ACTAAAGATGTATCATAATTTCTAAAAATAAAAAATACGCATTATGAAGGTGTAGTTCTTTACTATTAGCATTACTTTCTCAATGGTATACAGTGCTTTAAGAGATGAAAATGTGAAGAAGAGAAAAAAGATTTACAAATTTCTCAATTTTTTTACTTCTTGTACGAAGTAAAGGAAGTAAAAAAATTTTTATGTTAAATAATTTTCTTCTACGTTATTTTTATGTCTTTTTTAATATAAAAGTTATTTTCTAAATTAATACGTTGAAATTAAAATATTACTTTTTTACATACATAATATAAAATTGGATAATATTTGTATATAATTATTACATTTTAAAAGTATTAGTAGATTGTAATTCGTGTAATGTAATTTCCATTGTAAAAATATAAAAGAAGAAGAACAAAGAAAGAAGAATATTTCTACATTACGGATGAAACAGCGAATAGAATTTATTTGATTTATGCGGGAGCAAATTTATACGCGACTGTAGCAGACAATAGAGATGAAAACAAAGAACCACGTGTGTTGCACGTGGGCTTAACACATCGATCATTCCACCCACAAAAACCTCCCGTTCATTCAACCCTATCGACTCCCGTACAGTTGCGCAATCTTGCACCATCTAGTGGTGCTTTTAAACAACAGTAGTTCAGCTCGTTCCCGCTAGATAGTGGTACATGCTGCTTTTTTTTCAATAAACATGCCGTAAACGTGGAAAATCTGAATTAATAATTCAAGAATTAATTTGTAGTATTATTATGAATTTGTTCTTAATTACATCTTATAAATAAATATTATGAATTTAAAATTATTTAATTTCTTTTTATGCGAGAGTTAAGAAAAGCCGTGTCTTTATTCATTACATTAAGAGAACTTGTATACAAATTTATGAATAAATATTTAATTTCGTAAAATCTTGTAAATTTTTAGGAAAATTCGACTTCATTTCCTTCTCTTTTTTTTATTTAAATATATTGATTTATTAATAATTATTAACCTGTGACTGTAAAAAAAACAGTACGATAAATAATTATTTAATAATAACTATAAAAAAAATAAATATGAAAAAAATCAGATGTTATTAGTGAAAAAAGATTTTATGAACTTTTAAATATGTGTATATGTAATTTAATAGGCGTACAAGGAAGTAGTGTCCAATCAGATTTTTAAAACATATTTTTATCTCCTTGCCATATCTCTTTTCGATCAATTTAATAATTTGTACTCTATAATCACTCATCACATTTTCCAAAAACGAAATTTATCAGAAATCACAAAAAATAAATTAGGTTCTTCTTAAAGCTAATTAAAAATAAAATTACACTATTCTAATATAATTTGGACTTAAATGTTCAATCTTTTAATCAAAATGGACATTTTCTCTATAGTTTAAATTTTATTTATGAATTAAGTTTGAAACTATTTTTGACAATTTGCAGAGGAACTTGTGAGTTTTGACAATTATTGTATTATTGAGTTCTGTTGATAAAATTAACGTGTTATTTATTTATTTATTTTTTTTATTACATTTGTACTCAGAATAACCTAACTAATATATTTAGCCAAATAATTAAACAAGCGATCAGTAATTCACTTAAATAGCGATTAGCTACTTTGGTTACCTACATTTTTATTACCTTAAATAAATACAAAAATATTATTTTTTTAATTATTAAATTAAGAAGTTGTAAAGAAAATATGATGTACTTGAAAAGTAAAAGTTAATTGTAGGAAGAGTTAAGTATTTTTATAGATCAATCAATAATATTTGTAGTTTGCTTTAAGAATAAATTTTATACTTCCATGTTTGTTCCCATTATTTCTTTCTCTGAAAAAAGCTGCTTTAAATTTAAACTATTCCAATTTTAATTTTAATTTGTAATTATTTTTTAATTTTAATTACTTAATTTTAAAATTACTTTATTAAATCATTTATCTTAAAGTACCATTTAATTATTGCTACTTTAAAGTAATTAATTAAATCGTATTATATAAATTATGAATTTTCTGCAGCTTCCTTTTTTTTATAATTATTTTTATTTAAAATTTTATCCGTTTAAATAACTTTACTCAAAAATGTAACCGATTGTATATAAATATTTGAAACAAGAAAAAAATCATTCCTCTAAATATCACACAGCCATTGTTGCTTTATTGACGCGACTAATTTTGTGATATAAAAAAAAAATTGTGTACTTAAAAAATCATTCAATGGTTGAATTGTGACTAATTCTAATGGATAAAACCATTGAAAAGTGTTTTGCAGTTAAAAAATTGCCAATTCTAAATACTTTGTTAATATTTTTCTTTTATAATAAAAAATTTTATTTTTTTATGTATGCATATATTAACATTATTTAGAAGATAAATTTTTGCAAGCCTCTATGGCGCGAGTGGTAGCGTCTCGGCCTTTCATCCGGAGTTCCCGGGTTCGAATCCTCCGGTCATACATGCTACGAATCATTTTTCTCATCTCTGAAGCAATACCTGATGGTGGTCCCGGAGGTTAAAAGAAAAAAAAATTATAAATTTTCAAGGGATGTTAAAATTTATTTTGTTCGCATAATTAATTCCTTTTTCACTATAATCAATCACCAAACTTGAAATTATTATTTTCAAATATTATATAAAATATTTATTAACAGTATATATGGTTAAAATGTAACAACTTAGGGCTGCTTTAAAAATTCAGAATAATTTTACCAAGTACAAAAATTGGTTCTTTAACGTCAGTTCTGTAAGTGATCATTCTGTCAGTAAAGTTTAACAATCTCAACAAAAAAAACCGTAAAAAGTTTTGAAATTTTTTTAGAAATTTCAAGTCTAAAAAATCCTTTTAGTAAAATAAATATTTTATTTATTTTTTATTGAAAATATGCTAAATGAAGGAGTTAATATCAATTGAAATTAATGGTTTATTTTCAGCAAGGTTATTTAACCGACTTTTCAAGTGAAATTACGGTATTAATTTCGATCACACGGTATGAATGCGGGGGAGGATGGAATTGAAATTTCTTTACGTTTTGTGGCATGAAGACTAAGAAAATACCATTCACTAAAGGAATTTCGTTATATATGTAACGAAATGTATATGTATTGCCTTTGTAAAAAAAATTGTGTCTCGAAAATCTCTAAACCTATAGATGAATTTCTTTGAAATTTATTTATACTGTAGTATTGTATCTGGAGTTGCGCAAGTGAGAATTTTATAAAGTAGAAAGTAGACTATATAAATTCACACTGAGGTTATGAGGAATTTGTATTGGTGTATTTTTCATATGCGCTTATGCAATGAGTCACAGTGGTGAGCGAGTTTAAGTCTGATGCTTGTGTGTCTAGTCGTTATTTTTAATTATTTCATTAATTTACGGTTAATACTTTAATTTTCATTTAAAGAGAAAATAAACTTTTACGTTAAATAAATAACAAATTCTAACTGTTTTAAGTTTTTACTTCCTTGTATGAAATAAAGGAAGTATTTTGATGGCGAAAAATTTCGGTTTTCAGATTTCAACGGAAATATTCATTTTGATCATCCCTGAATCCATTTTGACTAGTTTCGGCGTAACGTTTGTATGTACGTATATATCAAGCTAACTCAAAAACGATTAGCAGTAGGATGTTGAAATTTTGGATTTAGAACTGTTGGTATATATCTGGTTTTGCACCTCCCCTTCTGGTTGCAATCAACTTGATCAAAAATGTACAAAAGAGCCCAAAATCCACAAAAATTGAATTCGGGACTTTTTCTTAACAGCAGTAATAAGCTCCCATTAAGAGATTTTCAACAATGCCATAAGTGGTATTTATTTTTATTGGTTCCAGAGTTATAGCCAAATAAAATTTTAATTAACGAAATATTTACAATGGGATTGCACATCGGTTGAATTCCAACTTCATCTCCTTTTTGTAACTTTTTTTTTTTAAATTTAAATTTATTGATTTATTAATAATCATTAACTTCGGATTATAAACAAAATCATTCAATTATAAGTAATTCAATAATAACAATAAAAAATATATACATAAAAAGATGTCAGAAGTTATTAATGAAATAAAATTTTATGAACTTTTCATTTAAAAAAAAATATGTACATGCAATTTAATAGGCGTACAAGGAAGCATGTGGTGTCTATAACAGATTTTTTTCATTTAATTTGATTTATATATTTCTTAGGCAAAAAGTATATAAAATTAATATACAAAAAATAAAATAAAAATTCTTGCACAAAGTGCACAAGATTTTTTTATTTCCAACTTAGTAATTAAGATTTTTATTTAATTTAATTCATTAATAACTTGTTTTGCTAAATCTTAAAATAAGGGGATATAAAGGAATTTTGTTTTTGTAAGGCTCCCACTCTCTACTACACCCTGCTCTTTCCTCCCACAAGTGTACCCAAACAACCAGGTCAAACATAATCGTATATGGGGGAAAAACTGTGAAAGTAGAACAGTCATAAATATTCTGCGTGAATTCAATTTAACAAATAGTAGAATAAATAAAAAATAATCGTTAAACATAGTATTTATAAGCAAAAAATATAAAGCGTAGAACAAGACAGAAATTATTTCAATTCATTCGTTGACAATAACATTATTGAAGGCTTCGTAACTGCAGCTTAAAATTTCTTATGTTAGTACTAAAAAATTCAATGGGATATACAAACTCACTCAAAATTACAACGCTTCTTAATACAGGAGATATCAAATAATCTGTCTAGTAAAACTGTATATGCGTAATTAGTAATTAAAATATATTCGTATGCGTAAGTAGTTACGCGTGTAAATGTAACTGTTATGCGTAGTTTCGAGGATTCCCATAAGGCAGGGGTCGGCAACCTTTTGAGTCGGAAGAGTCAAAAAATACAATTTACAAAATATCAAATTTGGTAAACAGCCACAAAATTTTATTTCAAAGTTGTTAAAGATCCACAATTTTTTTTCGAAAATAGGTTTATTAAATAACAATTTATAGGTACTTACACTTATAATTATTATTTTAACGCTAATTTTTAAATAGTAAAAGCTATAAAATAGATAAATAATAAAATAGGTAATTTATTAAATATATATTTTAATAAAAACACTTTCGCGTTAATATCCAACAGTAGTACTTTGTTTCTTTTTTGACAATTCTGACTTCAAAAAAGTAGTTAGGTATCTTATTTGGAAAAAAGTATGTATAATATGTATTTTAAAAATACAATACTTATTACGTTACCTATTTTTACTTCGGTTTTTTTATTATTATTATACATATGTACATACATAACTTTGAGAAGTTAATTCGCTTCTAACTCTTTCAATTCAAACAACAAACTATACACCCAAAGCACTGGTGAAGATGCCAAATTGTCTTGCGTCGAAAGCGAATTAAAACCTACATAGAAACATCCGACGACGGCGTCATTTGAGAGCTTCTGACGGACTGACGTCAGTGACGACGAGTGTCACGATGGAGGGGTGCGGTGAAAAGCGAGTACAAGTAGCAAAGAGATAGAATCGGTGCCTAATCCTCCTTAATCGATTCAGAACGATTTTTAAATGTTTTTTTTTTATAAAATAAATAATATTTGCGTATGGAACTAAAGAGCCGCAGCTTCACATCCAAAGAGCCGCATGTGGCTCGCGAGCCGCAGGTTGCCGACCCCGGCCATAAGGTATTTTTAACCCAATCAGGGAGACGAATCATAAATGCGAATGCTAACACTTGTATTCAAAAAGAGCAGCGGTCTTTTTGCAGCGCCCATATAAAGAAGCCAATTCTAATTCACGGCACAGTTCAAGGTGCAAGGAGCAGGAGCGATAAAACCCGTATTTGGCAAGAATGTGAGTTAAGTTCTTTGGACTGCTTCAATCTTGTCAATAGTATATGACATGTAATCAGAAAGTACTCCAAAATAGGTAGAATAACAACCAGAAACACTCTGACCAGTGTAGCTGGTCTTCCAAAATTACATCCAGTCTGGAATACGATGTCGGTAATAGGCTAAGAAAACAGAAGTGTAGACTCTATAATTCTTAAGTCCGTGATATTATGCACTCTGATTATGCAACATATACTCACTTTTAACTGCAAGAGTCTTTCGGGTGTATGATATTACTGCAGTCTGAACTTGTTAACTGTAATTAAGTTGTATCATATTGTTTTTAGCTCATTTTACAATATGGTCGATTCATAAACCAATATACCGATGGACGTTAAAGCTGGATTTTATTAATTTTGTCTTAGCTTTTTTTTTTTTTTAGAAATTTAAGATAATGGTTATGGTTAAAAGGGATCAGCTTACATTACTTGTACAGTAATATCAGGGATATTTTTAGTACTTTAGTTGCTGTTATTTGTCTTCGTACATGTATTTTTTTGTTTGCTTTGTTTTGTTTTGTCTTTTATGAGCTGGATATACAATCTGTTTTAGCGTCTTAGTTTAACAATCGGCTAATTAGTATTCTATGCTTTAAAGTGAATTCTATACTTTTATTATCATTAAGAACATCCTTTAAAATATAAATAATTAAAACGATAGAAAATAAAATAATTTACCAGCTTGCTATTACCCTGAGCTGCTTTTAATGAGTGTCTTATGTTACGTTAATAAAACTCTGTTTTCTCTTTCTTTGTTTAGGCCTATAACAATTAATTATCTTTTATCTTTATTTACCTTAACATTGTTTTGAGTTATTTTTAGTACCTATCATAATACATTTATCGTTGATATAATTTAATTAAAATACATTACATCAGAGAATAAGGTAAAACAAATAAGCATCTTTTATTTGTAATAAAATATTTATGTAAATTTACATACAGGAATATTATTAAGCTGAAAAAATCAAGTGATAACGATAAATAAAAGTATAGACAGATTTTTTCTTACGACTTTACAGGAAGGTTTTTGAGGCTCATCATTAACAATTTTATTTTCATCCACTACCAAAAGAAGTAATTTGTTGTGAAAACAAACTAAACATTTTCTAAAGTTGTGAAACTATAATTTCCTTCTTTATAGATTAAACTTTCACTTTTTTTTTTAATTAAATAAATTGCATATTCAATACATTCTTCTGATTACATCATTAAAACATTCTAGTTGTCGTATTTTAATGAAACAAAAGATTTTATTTCAGATAATTCTATCCTTTTTAATAATTCAGTTTTATATTTATTATTTTCAGAATATTTTTTAATATACATCTAAATTAACCAATCAAAATTGTCTCTAGATGCTATGTGGTGAATCTAGTAAATGTGTTGTTTATTTTCTGTAAAGGAGAACGGAATACAAGATTTCAAAATAGAAATATCTTAACTAGGTACGTAGTTGCCAATCTCCATTGTGGAGTGGTGGCATCTCGGCATTTAATCTGGAGGTCTCTGTTTCGTATCCTGGTCAGATGGTCAGACATGGCATTTTTCACACGCTATCCATTTCATAATCTCATTCACAAGTTTTGAAGCTTATATAGTAAATTAATCACCCCTTCCTAAATATATATATATATATTTATATACAATAAAAGTTGCACTAAATTATTAAAAAAACTTTTCCAAGTTCCCTTGAGTAACTTGAAGAAAAATTTCTATCAGTGCACAAAACATTTTTTTTTTCATTTTAGTAAATATTTTAGCTTGTAAGGGCCCTACTACTCCTTTTAGATGAAACATATTAATTCGAAATATGTATTTTGAAAAATCTAAATAAAAGAAATTGAGAGAAATATTTACGTGTCATTGAAACCAAATAGACATCATTTCACGTCTTGAGTAGTGTATTAAAAGTGTATTAAAAGTTATGAAAAGAAATTGTTTTAAAAAAATCAAATTTCATTTAAAGAGAACATCATAAGAAAATGTTTTTTTTTTATAGACAGTATACATAATCAAAGGGGTATAGTTTATTTCATACACGTAATTTACTTTTCTTTTTTTTTTTATTAATAGAGAAGAACAAAATCTGAATACTAAGATTATCTGTCGTGAAAATGTTTAGTACAGGTAAGAGTGTTGCTTTCTAAAAAGAAACTTGTAATTTTTTACAATTGTGTGTTCACAATTTTATAAAATTACTAGCCGTCCGGGCTTCGCACGTCTGACTATCTAGCCTGGATCCCCGGCGTCTAGGCCAGCCCAGGCAAACCCCTAAACCTACCCTGGGGCCTACACTAGGGCCGCAGAGCTCGCTTCGCTCATCATTCCCGTCTATCCAGATGGCTCCGTCCTCTGGATTCTAATAATGTTCATTACCTTCATGGCTGTGAGAAAAATACTGACAAATAACAATTAATGTATTCGGACTTTATGGAAACCTGAAAAAGAAAATAAATTACAATTAACAGTATATTAACTACGGTAACTAAAGTACAAATACCTTTGACGACGAAAAATCCATAACTTATTTTGTTGCCAAGGTGACATTAATATAATAATGAAATAAACGTATTAATCTCTGTTTTCTTTAATCAAAGTGTTTTATTTACAATTCACCCAGAAGAAGGCTATGGCCTCGATCTATGGCTTAAAATCTTTCCTGGAATAACACAAATGTATGCTGCAAATTTGAAAGCAATCAGTCGGTTACTCTATTTTAACAAAATAGAACAATAACATACTCGGTCATTCTGTTTATTTAAAAAGAAAAAAAAAACGGTTGGACGGAAGACAAACAGACTTTTGGTTTTGTGTGTAAGAAGATAATTATTATAAAACCAATTAACTTATTTCTTCTTCCATCTAAATATTAATACATAATTATTTTAGAATCTTAACTAGAATTTTATACAGAAGAATTGAGAGGAGAGTGGAAGAAGTTTTAGGAGAAGACCAATTTGGTTTCAGGAAAAGTATAGGGACAAGGGAAGCAATTTTAGGCCTCAGATTAATAGTAGAAGGAAGATTAAAGAAAAACAAACCGACATACTTGGCGTTTATAGACCTAGAAAAGGCTTTCGATAACGTAGACTGGAATAAAATGTTCAGCATTTTAAAAAAATTAGGGTTCAAATACAGAGATAGAAGAACAATTGCTAACATGTACAGGAACCAAACAGCAACAATAACAATTGAAGAACATAAGAAAGAAGCCCTAATAAGAAAGGGAGTCCGACAAGGATGTTCCCTATCTCCGTTACTTTTTAATCATTACATGGAACTAGCAGTTAATGAAGTTAAAGAACAATTTCGATTCGGAGTAACAGTACAAGGTGAAAAGATAAAGATGCTACGATTTGCTGATGATATAGTAATTCTAGCCGAAAGTAAAAAGGATTTAGAAGAAACAATGAACGGCATAGATGAAGTCCTACGCAAGAACTATCGCATGAAAATAAACAAGAACAAAACAAAAGTAATGAAATGTAGTAGAAATAACAAAGATGGACCGATGAACCAGTCATTTGACTGGTTTGATGCATCTCTCCAAGATTCCCTATCTAGTGCTAGTCGTTTCATTTCAGTATACCCTCTACATCCTACATCCCTAAAAATTTGTTTTACATATTCCAAACTTGGTCTGCCTACACAATTTTTTTCCTTCTACCTGTCCTTCCAGTATTAAAGCAACTATTCCAGGATGCCTTAGTATGTGGCCTGTAAGCCTGTCTCTTCTTTTACCTATAATTTTTCAAATGCTTCTTTCTTCATCTATTTGCCGTAATACCTCTTCATTTGTGACTTAATCCACCCATCTGATTTTTAACATTCTCCTATAGCACCACATTTCAAAAGCTTCTAATCTTTTCTTCTCAGATACTCCGATTGTTCAGGTTTCACTTCCATATAAAGCGACACTCCAAACATACACTTTCAAAAATATATATATATTCTAATGAAATTTTCCTGTTTTATATTTAATTATAAATTACAGAATGTTACCGATTTTTCATTTAATTGCTACCAATTAACGATTGATGTTGTTTAATAAAACAACCTGGTGAATTTATCTTATCATATTAAACGTATTTCCACATTGAAACAATTGTCGTTTGAAGATCGCCTTGTTTCCTTGCACCTTATCACATTGTCATATCAACGTTGTCGTGGAGGTCTCATTGAAACTATCATGATTTATATAGGAACTATTCAACTTGAAAACCTTTCTTTATAAGAAATTTTGACAGTCTCACTTGTCGTCACAAGTTTGAGCTTACTAGGAAAGATTTCATACAACTATAAAACAGCATTTCTTCTTTATAAGAATGGATAATATTTAGGAACCTAATGCTTGAACACGTTTTTAGTGCTCTAACTCTAGTGTTATTTTATTGATTTTTGAATTCTCATTGTCGTATTGATTTAATTTTTTCTTTTTTCTTGTTTTTTTTTCTGTTTGATGGTGCATTGTATTGTTTTTTTTTTTATATTCGCTGTTCTAAGGCTCACAACCATATGCTTTAGCCTTATTATATAATAAAAATTAATTATTTTTATCTACTATATCTTATTTAATAAACTCAATGAATGACACATCGATTTTGTTTCTGATAAGAAAAATTATGTTTATCACTCAGAACGCGCTTCAAAGAAATAGTCTATAAACTTCCATTTATAGAAAAGAACAATTTATGTAAAAAAATACTGTTGAATTGTTTTAAAAAGATTTTCTAACTGAAACAGTTATTTAAAAAAAAAAAAAAAAAAAAAAAAGTATTGTAAGCTATAAATGGAAGAAATATAAATTGTAATTTTTTCTAATATATATTTATTAAATTTAAAAATACTAGACTTATCCAAAGTGCCTTTATTAAGGAAATAAAATTTGAAGTAGTTCCCTTTTTTTTAAAGACAACTGTGAAATTTTATGCGGTATTTTTATGTAGTAACTAGATAAATTTAAATTTAATTTAATTATTATTTTTATTTTTAATAAAAAGCTCATTTACAAACAATTAAAGCCCTTATTTTGTTAGATTTTATGACTGAAATATGTTTTAAGATAATTATCTAAATAATAATAATTATAACTAACAAATATTTTTATATACGTTTTTTTTTTTGAATTGTAGAAATCTTTCTTATGATAAAAAAAATAATGATAAGGTTAAGTTAGGAACTTTTGGTCCGAATCTGACGGTTTTTAACAGATGAATTATGTAGCCTACTAAAGTTAGTTAAAAGTGGTTTCCGACAGATGGCAATCATGTATTGGTTTGTTATACTGTAGTCATTATTATACGAATCGTTAAGTTTTACTCAATCAAAAAAAATTTGGTTACATTGAATTTAAATAATTTTATTTTTCTAAACTTAAGAACACTCATAAATTTTTATAATTAATTCATGAAAAATTTATTACTAAATTTAATGCGAAAAAAATTATTTTTTATTCTGTTTACTTACAAATCACTATTACTGTTATTTTATTTTTATTTAAACTATGAATTTTTTTTCTAAAAATCTAAAATATATCCCTTTAATTCTATCACACTAAGAGTATCATTAGAGAACACTAGCCTTTTTTAACTATTCCGCAACTCGCCGCCTTTCATCCGTAGGTCTCGGGTTCGAATCCCAGTTAGGCATGGCATTTTTCATACGCTAAAAATTTCCCTTTAGGCTAATGACCATAGCGGTTGAGCTTGTATCTTAAAAAAATATTTAACTAGTCACTAAATCTTTCGCTGCATTGAAGCCATTTACGTAAATTTTCCAGTATTATGCTTCAGTTTTTAGTAGATTAAAAAAAAAAAAATAAAAGACAGTATATCAATAGAACATTAGATTTATAATAAAATGTAATGCAAAGTTTTCCAGACTAATTTAGTTAATAAAAAAAAAAATTATTTATAATTTTCTTAAAAATACATGTTTTAAGAATTTTAAAAGATACCCAGATTTTAAATTTAATACATTTTATTGATGAACGTCTACAGTATAACATTTTAAAATTTGTCTATTATAAATATCTGTATTCTGATCAACAGTGTATACATAATTTTACATTATTATAAGATACTATAAAGATCAGAGATAAACTACAGTATTGCTTTTTCTCCCATGAAACTTAACAAAAAAATTAAACTGTTATTACAAGATGTAAATAATTTGATGTGGGCGAATATTTTTCTGAATATCTTCTCAGAGTGAATCAGCTGCATACAAATCTGGCAAAATATCTTATTCTTTTAAATATAACAAAAATAAGAAGGGTTAAGTCTATTTGGGGAAAAAGGGATATAAAAACGTAGCTGATTGGGGTAGTAGTTGTAAGTGAATGTGTTCAGATTAATTATTGGTTCAGGATACAGTGTTGTAGAAAATATTATAAAATCAGTTACGCATATAAAGAAAATCATAGTATACTCGAATAGTGGAATGACAAATTATTCACACGTTTAAATATTAATGATTTGTGTTATAGACACATATAAATATTAGTGTTATATAAGTATTACCTTTAAAAAGTATAAGAGACTTTATATAATTGTTAAAATAATTCAAGATTAGTCGGGAATTATGTAATTAATTAATTACTCAGTCTGATTTTAACTCGCCAATTTGTAAAGAAATACTAATGTATTTTTATAATAAAAGATATCTTCTTAATTTTAGATTCAAATGTACCTAAATGTCAAAAAATTAAAAACTCGTAGTGACATATGTTCATAATTACGAATAAAGTAATCATTTTTGTTGTTCTATACGTCTTGAAAAAATATTAATTTGAAAGCGTATAGAGAAAATTATTTTTGATAGAAAAAATTAACTCTTTTGTTTATATTTCATTTATTTTAAAAACTACCAAAAAATATTAACTATTTTATATGTGTCACAATAAAACATAGCTTTCGTCAGTTTTATTTCTCGTTAAATTTATTGCATTCAACGTTCCAAAATAAGAAAAAAATAGGTATTTTTTATCAGATAAAATATTTAATATTTGCCATCAAACTAACAAATATAATTAATCCTTGATCCTATGATCTATCCCCGTTGGATAAGTTAAGTATGGTATAAATTGATTTTAATAATGTATTTAAAATTTAGTTAATTTATTAATTTTTATTATAAAACGAATAAATTTTGTATTACCTTCTCTCAGGCCGAGGTAAAGGAGTATATATCCTCATGTGATACAGTAAAAAAGGATCTCTATTCGTTATATCAATATTTTATAGTTTTCAAAATTTTTAATAATGAAACAACCTTCCCTCTAATCCTATTGAGATAAATTTCTGATTTTTTTTTTAAAAATTATTTAAGAATTAGATAAAGGAACAAAAGACATAAAACTTAATGCAGTAATACTGTCTCAAATTAAAATTTTTGGTGTGACCAGAAGACCTGCGTTTACGTGTAGCTACTTCAGTTGTTTCAGTCTGTGAACAGGTTAAAATGTAGCTGGATTAATCCATTGGTACGTTGCTAACACCAAGAGGATAGCAATGAATGATAGGATTCATAGATTCCTGTGTCTTTAGGATTTGTCTACTGATGGATTTAGCCCAGACTTATAATTGTTCTCAATAAAATTCCTTTCCCTAAGGAAACAACAGCTACAAAAATCTAAAATTATTTGATTATTAGGAATAAGAAAAACGGATTAATGTTAGAAAAAAGACAATTTTATTAAAAATTATGGAGCGAGATATTACATTTCAGCCAGATAATTTAAATGCTATTTTCTAGTTACAACAATTATTTCTATCAAAATTTATAAGATCGGTTATGACCACAAGGTTATAATGCTATTACATGTTACTTGTTACATGTACTTATATTTTATTTCTACTCTGAAATAAAAAAAAATAGCTAATGATTTATGCTTTATAATATTACACCTCAATGTAATGTTATTTTAAGAGTGCAACATTAATTACTTTAAAATTTTCTTTATAATTTTTCCAATATTCTTCAAAAAAATGATTTTCCTTCAACGATTTAAAAGAACTATTTTAGAACTAACTTAAACCAAAGGGGAAATAACAGGTTTGTCGATCCATAGAATTGTGTGAAAAATGGAAGGAAATTAAATACAACTTCAATGGAACCGTTCAGTGATATATATTAACCATAATTTTATTTTATCTATTTTTAATTTTTTATAAAGCATACCTCAAATAATATATAATTATAATAATATATAAATATATAACTAAATATATAAATAATATATAATTTTATGGATATTATGTAATTTTCATAAGTACTTCGGTTATTTGTAATCTATATATACATATATATATATAAAATAAAATGATAGCACAAGGTCGTCCCTGTGCGAGCATCAATCAAAACCACCGGGATAGATATGAATAAAACATTACAGATTTATATCTTAGAGTCTTAGAAGCTTGATCAGTATTTCAATTAAAATTATCACGATATTCTTATGGGGGTTAAAATGGTAAGATGTTCATTAAAGAAAAAATAATAATTCTTTTAATAATAATGATAGTAATAATAATTATTATTATCTTAAATTGTCACATTCAGCGAATTTTTATGAGGTTTAATTGTTTATTTTGGCTTCGATATTAACTTGTCAAAAGTTAAAAAAGTATGCCTTCAAGAAAGAGAAGTAACTTTTTTTATTAATTACTTTGCTAAAAGAATGGGAGTATTTTGGTCCTTGGAAACAGCTGTAGTGCGTGATTCTCGATTAGCTTCTGACCGAAAACGCCACGCCCAGATTCGAGTTGCAATAAATTTGCAACGAGAGTTGCAGTTAAATTCCTCACGAGTTCATATTGATGTTGTAGTACTACTATGTAGTACACGTAAGGATATAAATGGATTTAGCTATAATTTACAGTTTAACCACGCCAACGAAATTGGCGTGGTTATTGGCGCCAAGACAGAAGTGTGCTGTTATTGTCATGATTGGAAATGGAAAGGGGAACCAAAAGGGATATGTTCGTTTGCAACAGAAGCTTCTACGTCAAGATTGAGGGAAACGTTGAAGGAAAGAGAACTTTGCAGGGTTGTAGTTGTTATTTAACAGTGTTATCCTACAACGATGAGGGTAATGAACACAGTGGAGGTCCTAGCTAGACGGGAATGGTTAGCGAAGCGAGCCCTGACTTGATCCTTTTTAATATTTTTTTAAGAATTATTTTCATAATTATTTTAACTATAAAATAATACTTATATAAAACCTATTTGGCATAAAAATTGATTATAACTACGCCAATAAAATTAAATTATATTTAACACATTTTTAATATCTTTTACGTGGAAAAGATTTTCCTGTTAAACAAAAATAAGATTATACATTTTGATTTACTTTGAAGTAAAGTATAGCTAATGATTCTTTTTTATACAGACAACAATTTAAAAAAAAATATAATTATAGCCTATTTGATACATAAATAAACAAATTATAATTCTCTGATACTTACTATATATTCATTACACGAGAGGTGCACCTTTTTTTCTGTTACGGATTGTTTTTTTACATGTATGCTTACGTCATAATTGAATTACGTATACATTATTTAATGCTAGATTTAAGCTATCAGTAAATAACAATAAAAATACGTCATAACGTAAAACATCTTCTTACATGATATGTAGCACGCACTACAATCCACCCTTAAATTAGCTCCTAGAAAAGATATAGGACTAAATAAAATATATAAGCAAAGAAAAAGTACTGTAATTTAGAATACTATGAGATGTCAACTTTTGTTTTATGTAAGGCAATGTTTGTCACGTACATTTAACACTTTCCTGTATTTAAGAATTGCTTTTGCGTGTTACATTTCATCTCTAAGCATTTTAGTAGATTCTTTTTATGGCTAAACGTATATTTTCGGTCTTGGTTCTCTAAAGTGTCACTGAACACGCACAGTTACTATTTACTGAAGCCTATATTTAAAATTAAAAAAAAAACAGATGTAAAAGTTTCTAAAAACCTTTTTGTAACTTAAATTTGTTACGTTGTTTTTGTTGATAATTTTTTTAAGGATATTTTCATTTAATGATTGACGGATTTAATAGAATGAAATGTATTGAATTATTGATATTTATTTTTACATTTAAGTTAATAAGATTTGCTTCAATCATTTGTTTCTTAAAAGATATTTTATAATCAATCTTAGTATAGTGTAATTCAGAAAAGTGCCATTTTTACGGGACAGGGAGAACCATTAAAAAAAACTAAATTGAGTTATTTATAAAAAATTAAAAAACCGTTTTTATTAGCTTGATAAAATTTTAATTGGTTTTTAAAATGCAAAGGATGCTAAAAATATATATCATTAAAATAAAGGGATAAAAATACGGTTCAACAGACTATTGAGCAGATCCGTAGAGCTGTTATCATCACAAGCAGATACTTGTAGGAAAAGAAGTACGGCTCTGCAGCATTTTTGAATGTTCAGCAGGCCTTTGATAAGTTCTGATGCCTAGTTTGCTCTATAAGATAAACAGAGCCTCCCTCAACCATTTAACTTACTCTGATGGGCGCTTTTCTCAGGTTAATTTCAAACAGGAATTATCTGGGTTCTTCGAAACGAAGTTGGGAGTTCCTCAGAGCCCTGTTCTGGGTTCTGTTCTGTCTGTATTCGATTTCCACATCAGATGTTCCTCCTCCGGATTACATCACCGTCGCATCATTTGCAGACGACACGACAATCCAAGTCGATGAAGATCCGAATTAAGCTTCTGTTAAACTACAGTTAGATGAGACCGGCGCTTGGCTGACAAATGGAAAATGATTGATCTGAAAATCAGATCAAATCGAGTCATGTGAAATTTAAGATGTGAGGCAGTGATTGTCCACAGGTCCATCTGAATAGGGTACCACACACATCAGGATCATATGGATTGGATACGGTATCTTGGCCTACATTTGTATTGTCACTTGAAGTGGAAGGGTCATGTGATAGAAATGTAGAAACAGCTTAACATCAAATATAGGGAAATAAACTGATTGCAGGGTAGAGACTTATTATTTTCTAATAAACTGATGATTTATAGAGTCATCCTTAAAGTATCTTCACGTATGAGATCCAGCTTTGGGGTACGACGAGTAACAGCAATTTTGAAGTAATTCAGATTTCAAAATAAATTGGTAAGGACCATAACAGAGGATCTGTGGCTTGTTAGGGGTAGAAATATTTCTGTTTACCGACGAATATTTTTTTTAACTGTAGTGTTGTTTTCATATATTAGTGTTGATATTTTTTTAATTTTTTTTTCTACCTGTGATTTTACTTAGGCCCTTTTTATATATATATATGAGGTGTTGAACCTTTGTGTACTTTAATGAGGGTTTCGTCGGGGACCTTTCTTCACGTGATTATCAAATTTACTTTTGATCCCCCTATGAGATACCGATTGTAAATAATACAAAAAAAATTGATTTTCTAACTAATTTATGTTTTTTTATTTAATTTATGTTTATTTTTTGTTCCCAAAACCTTTAGTTAAAATGTTTTATTGATAATTCTTTTTCCTTTTGTCATCTGAAAAGTGTTTTAATTTTAATAAATTATCAAAAAGTTCACTTTGTAAACTTGTAGTAAAATTTAAAAAGGTTTCATTTAAGTAGATTGTATTTTAAACATTTAGAACTTCCTTTTATTGATTCGTGGAAAATTAATAATTAATAAAAAATTAATTCAAATATTTTTATAAGTTTATTTGTTATATGTAGCAAGTTTTCTTTTCAGTCAACGGGAAGAATATGCTAGTTTATTATTCTGAGAATTTCACGAAAAATAATTTATTATATGAAGTATACGTTCAAGTCAAACTGCTTACCGGTTATGCAATTATTTTAATCAATTTATAAAATATTTTGTTATTAAATATATATATATATATATATATATATACATATATTTTTTTTCTTCTAAGTTTAACGAAAAGTGCGAATAGAATTATTTAAATCACACCAACATTCCTTGATTATTAGACGCATTTCTTATCTACACATCTTATACGTAATCATGTAATAAAATTACATTCATGCAGATGGACATTTAACTTTGTATAACTATAATAATTATACCAATCTTTATTTTTAATGGATACAAACTTTTTTCTATTTTGTTGGAAAGAACTCATATAACATGCAGCTTAAACATCTTTCCTAGCAAAATTCTTTTTATGCTATACAAATTTTTTTTTCTTTGTGATAAAAAAAAAATTTTTACGTTAATTGCTTAATACAAATCAGTTTATATTTCCATCGGTTTGAATGTATCATTTTTATTTAAGACTACAATAATTAATACATAAAGAAATTCGAATCTAGACATTATGCGCGCTCTGAATTAGTGTATGTTAGTTCCTTTAAAAGATTTGTTGGAGTGGATGAAGTTTTATTTTCTCAAAAGACTACCTGATATTTTAAAACTAACCCTACAGTATAAACTAAAATTTAATAAATAAACAAAGGGTGAAAAGTTTTTTAGAAATAAGTTATCTTGATTTGGCCAAAATATTAAAAAGATTTTTTAAATTTTTATTCCATATAAAGTTGAAGCTAGTACCAAAGTTCTACCTTTCGCCCCTTATTTATTTTTTCCACCCTCATTCGCTTTTTGTTATCTATTATTATAATATGATTGCGAAATTAATTTTCTCTCTCTGAATTTTAAAATAAGAAGTTATGTAGTTTTTAGAACTTTTTTTCATATAAAAAAAATTTTATCATAACAAAACTACATGGTTAGCATAGGGATAATGTGCTACATATAAGCTTTCAGTTAAATTTCTAACTACAATCTGGAAAATATATTATGAATCAACCATCAACTTCTTGATAAATGAAATCAATAGTTCATGAGTTTTAAAAAATAACAAATAAAAATAATTTGAATTTGAATGATATTAGTTCGTTATTAATTTTCTTTCTTTCTTCTCATGACTCCTGGGATGTTTACCACAGTTCAAACCTCACCAATCTCGCTACTATATAAATCATAAAAAACCGTATAAATAAATAGTCTTAAACTTCTTTTAGTAAATTTAATGTCATTTTATATATCGTTTGACGTCGTCCATGTCGATTATTATTGTCGATATCGATCGTTGTCTACGTCAATAAACGACTTTCTCAGATAGTTATTATGGGACAAATATTTTGTTGTTTTGGACGCATTGTCATTTTCAGCGAAATCTGTTAAGTAGTTTTTCAGTTATTAGGGCACATACGAAACCAAAATTGTCTTTTGTAATATAAACACACATACACTGGCCGGCCTGACTAGTCAGAACCTGGATCCTCAGGGCAAGGTCAGCCCAGCTGAATCCCGGAGCCTACTCAGAGGCTCTTCAGGGCCTCCCGAAGCCACGGGACTTACCCCAGGGCAGCAGATCTGGTATCGTCACCATCCCCGTGTTACAGAGGGACGGTGCCTTGGACATCCGCAGAGCTCGCTTCGGTAGCCATTTCCGTCTACCCGGAGAACTCTACCTCCTGAATTCCCGCACTGTTCCTTATTCTCATGTTGGTGAGAATAATACTGATAAATAACGAGCCCTGTAGAAACCTGAAAAATAAACTAAATTAAAAAATACAATAATAGCTAAGTAAAGTACAAACGCCTTTGACGACGAAAATTCATAACTTATTTCTGTGTCATGGAGGCAGAAATATTATAATGAAGTAAAAGGATTAATCTCTATTTTCCTTAATGAATAAATTTAATTTTCAATTTCACCCTCCTTGGGGGTGATGTTGAAAATAATAATATATATACTAACAGTAATAGTATATATATATGTATATATATATACTACGAGGTCTATAAATAAAGTAACGAGACTGGCTCAGAAAAACCTTTTATTTACAGTTATACATGGACTCTATCACCTTATAAATACTTCCCTTTAGAAGCCACGCAACGCTTCAAACGGTTTTCCCCCTCTTCATATCAGTGTTGGAACTCAGAAACCGAAATATCCTTCAGATGGTCTGTTACATTTTTTTAAAAATGTTTTCTGCTGTTCCAAAATAGTATCCTATGAGGTGTTTTATTAAATTCGGGAACAGGAAAATTTCGCAGGGACTCAAGTCAGGTGAATAAGTTAATTGAGGATCTACAGGAATGTTTTTCTATGCCAAAAACTCATTAATTGAGAGTGCAGTGTGACAAGGTGCATTGTCATGATGCAGTTGTCTTTGATTGCTGGTCTCACACGGGCAACTCTTTTCTGTAGTCTTTCAAGAATTTCTCGGTAAATATATTGATTTAAAGTCTGTACTATAGGCAAAAACTCCTTATGGAACATAATTGCCATTATTATCCCAAAAACAAATTAGCGTGGTTTTGATTTTTTATTTGCTCATGTTTGCTTTTTCGGGACGTGGTGTGTTTGAAGTGTGCCACTCCTTGCTCTGGCATTTTGTTTTTGAGTCTTACGCAAGTATCCAAGATTCATGATCAGTAATAACATTTATTAGAAAATCAGGATTAGTTTAAACTCGCCCTAGAAGATCGCCGCACACATCCATCATGTTTTTCTTTTCAGCAGTGATATTTTTGGGACCAGTTTTACACAAATATATTTTCATATCCAATTCGTTTGTCAAAATTTTATGAATTGTGGTACGGTTCAAATTCAATTTTTCTTCTATCATTCTAACAGTTATTCCTCAGTCGTATCGTGCTAAGTCTTGGATTCGCTCAGTATTGTCGTTAACGGTCCTCCAGAGCGTGGATCGTCCGAAACTGATGCCCGCCCATCTGAAAATGCTTTAAACCACCTAAAAACTTGAACTCGTGACAGACCGTCCTCTCCATACGCCCTTTTCAATTTTGAAAAGGTTTCAGTAGCATTCTTATCGAGTTTAACATAAAACTTGATTGCTCAACTTTGCTCATAATTAGTATCACCCATTTTTGTGATACTTATATAATATTTTGACTAAAATATTAATACCTGGTATTAATCAGTTGTTTATTTAACCATTTTTTTTTAGTGGTAACTTTACAGTGTTGCCACTTTGGCTGCAAAAAACTAGTCTCATTACTTTATTTTCGGACCTCTTGTGTATATATATATATATATATATATATATACGCTTTTTTCTCAGTGCCTGATACTAGTTGTCTAAAAATCGAATAGCCACCTAGGGTTAGATTTTAAATACAGTTTTTGTAAAAATTGTTTCAACGTAATTTTATCTTCTAATTTATTTATAATTATTTTTATTTTTTGTGTTTGATTTTAACAGATTTAAAATTTTCAGCATGAAGGAAATGAAGTAATATTAAGAAGTTAATCTTTCTTCATTTATATTTTCTATGTTAGTGTGTAAATGAAGTTTTTTTTATCTTAGCCTATAATCTTGTTAATATGTCTTTGATTAAACCTGGAATAAAACAGCAATGAAAAGAATAAATTGAACTTTATTTTAAAAGATTACGATGAATATTTGTTTGATTTCTTTTAAGAAAAAAGAACACTTTCATTTTAGTATTATATTACTGGTGACGGTACGTTTTTTTTTTTTGCAACGATAACACATTTACCATCCGTGAAATAATATCAAGGCAATCTTCAATACGGCGTTGGAAATTAGCTATATTTTAAACAAAATATTTTTTTTAATATTTATTTATGTTATTTTTTTTTTTTTTTTTTTAAAGAATAAAATAAAATAAATCTTACATCAAAGAAAGGAAAATATAAGGGATTGATATTTAGATTCCTATTTTCAAAAAAGTTCTCCTTAGTCATCGTTCTCATTTTATTTCTTTATATTTTCCTTCCCTTACATCCGGTCTTACTAAGAACCCTTTCGTGGCCTTTACCGGCTTATTCTTACTCACACCATAAACAACTTTTACAATCGTTCTTTTTCCACACTACCTTTATCGATTTATCTTTCGAAAATTTTATCGAAATAGGATTTATAGTTTCATAAAAGAAAACGAAATATATATATATATATATATATATATAGACAGAGAAATAAAGCCCTAAAATATACTACATAAAAATTTTATGAAGTCTTACTAGTAAAAGTACAAAAGTACAGTATACTTGGTTGTTTTGATAGAAAATTTGATGTAAAGAATAAAACGCTTATATTTATAACATTGGAATACTAAGTACATTTTGAAATTATTGTATTTTATTATCAGAAACAAAATATATTCAATTGATTTTATTAAAGATTAACAAAAAAATTTAAGTGAAATAAAATCAAATAATCTTTTATTATTTTCTTTCATAAAGTTATTTATTCCTTATATTAACAAAATATTATAAATGTAAATATATTACCTTTTACATATGTATAAGCTTTTAAACTGATGAATTTCATTTATTCACCTGCCAGTTAATTTCGATTATGTGTATTAGTATTTAAGAACTAGGCTGAAAAGTAGTAAAAACTTTTGAAAATGAATTTTTATAAAATAAAAAAATTAAAAAAACCTGTAGCAGATACATTGAAAGCTAAGATTTTCTGGATTAAAAAGTAAAAATTCCTAATCGTTGTAATGATTTTATATAATTTAATTTGATAAGTTTTTTTCCTGAAAAACAGTATTTAATTATAAAATAATGTTTATAAAGTGTGACCGTTTATAAAATATAAGCTATTAATGAATTTTATTGTTTTTTTTTATAGATACTCGTACAAAAACCAGTTCAGATATCAGTTTGAATCTCTTAAGTATATCAATATGATTTTAACATAGTTTTCAAGTTTGTTTTATCTTGAATACTACATTATTATACAGGTGATTTATGAAGAATTCAGAACATGTTCTACATTGTTCTATATTAGTGAAAATAAAGATAAACGTTACTGTAAACATAGGCCCGGAAACTCTTCGTTATCTAGTGTCGGCTGAAAAAAAATTCTCTCTGATTTCTTCGTCTTTGGTAAAAATAAGGCAAGATTGTTGTAATTCTTGGAGTTTAAATTGAGGGAAAAATTAATAGTTTGAAGTAGATTAAATAAAAAATTATATCAAAATAAGTTTATATTTAATTTCTGTGGGTTTTATTAATACCATTTTACTGAAAATAAAATTCCCTGCAAGTTTTGTTTAAAAGTAATAAGTGTTTATTACACATTTAACAAGCTCATTTTACACCAAACAAAAAATGGTGTTTTCTATCTCATTGTTTTATGTTTCACTCCAAATTTCTCAAAAACTAGCAAAAATACAGTTCTGGGACCTATTTTATTGTTGTGAGTTTTTAGATCAAATTTTGTGTATAACTATTAAGTTTATCTCTTAATTAGTTTTTTTTTTTTTAATTTTACCCAAAAATTATAAGTCCGGCTTAATTTTACCAAAGGCGAAAAAGTCATGGGAAAATCTTTCATCAGCGGATACTCACATACTTTCGAACCTAAGTATATTTGAACTTTCTTCTTTATTTTCAGTAGTAGAACATGTCTTGAAACTTTGTACATTTTTCGTGAATCATCATGTGTAACTGTTATCCGTGGTAGAATGGTGATATTTCCATCTTTCATTTGAAAGATTCTGGGTTCAAATTCCGATGATTCCCATCAAACATTTTCAAAAGGAAAAAGACAAGAAAAATGTTTGTCACTTTTCATATGTTAAAAGATTATCATGAAAAAATTTTGTATCAGCCTGCTGTTTCGGGAATGAGTAAAAATATTTTTGTTAATTGACACAAAATAACAGAACAGCAATTATTAATTCGAACCGTAAGTCCATTTTTTTATAAATGTTCTACCCTCGTCTTTCCTAACACGCTGATTTGTATAATTCTTTGTGGATGAAAATATTTTGATGAAACCTTTTTCAACATAACGTTAATTAACATTATAAAATTACAAGGTCTTGGAAGTGTATGTTTTTTAATTGTTCATTGTTATAATTAATTATATTATAATGAATTGTTACGTAGCTTGAAATAATTTTGATATTATTCAAGTATTTTCAAACAAAACATTTATAAATTAATTTAAACTTATAAAGAGAAATTGTTTGTTTCTACCATTAATATGCCGTCCTCAGCACATCTACACTAGTTACTACCTTATTCTGTCAGCATAAACTTTTTCTACTCGGTGATTCTGTGTTTCTTACTCAGTGACTCTACTCAGCATTAATTATTACTCAGTGATTCTTATGAGAAGTATATTTTTTAATATTGACAGCGTTTTATTTGCTAAGTGTACCCATATTTACAAAAATATAATCATGTGAAATATCTAAAAACATATTTCTAGATTTTCTGAAATTCAACCGTGAAAGAGGTAAAGAAAGGTAAAAAAATTTCCAAAAATGATTGCCAATTTTTTCCATTTCGGAATATATTAAATGAGATATTCACCCGATTTGAGCTTGTAAATACTCTAACATTAATTTTCGGATTTTTTTGAATTTTAGTATTTTAAGGAAGAAAAAAAATAGTTTTTTATATTTTTTACTACTGCTGTTGAATCAGTATTTATGTGATTCATAAAGATATGTGATTCATACATTGTGATTGTAATTTATATTTGTAGTTTTGATTATGTATTTCGCGAATGAAACCGCGACGGGAATTGTAAAACCCAGTTAGTGAATCCTTTACTAAACTGTTGCTCTGAAAAAATTACGATTTCTTTAAATTTAACAGGCTTTAGTTTTATTTATCATTATTATTATCATCACAATCGCAAGTTTAATGAACACAGGAGGCTCCAGGGGTTAGTAGTAACCTGCTAAAGATCTCCTAATCGCGATGGGGATACGCATATAATCATATAGCGCGAGCTAAGCTGCGATGAGGATGCTAGTATATATATATACGAATGCAAAAGTTTGTCTTTGCTTGTTTGTTTGTTAGCAACAGCATCACGCGAGAACCAACCGACCGATTGCTTTCAAATTTTCAAGAAAGATTGTGAGCTATTAATCGAGACCCTAACCCCACTGGGGATTAAGATATTAAAATTATTCATTAAATAAACAAAAATGAATCATTTTACTTCATTAATCTTCTGTACCATGATACAGAAATAAAGTAAAATGACGCTTTTTACTTCCTTGTACGAAGTAAAGGAAGCATTGTGATAGCGAAAAACTTCCGTTTTCTGATTTCAACGGAAATATCCATTTTGACCAACTGTGAATCAATTTTGACTAGTTTCAGCGTGACGTCTATACGTACATATGTATGTATGTTTGTACGTACGTATATATCTCGCATAACTTAAAAACGATTAGCCGTAGGATATTGAAATTTTTTATTTAGGACTGTTGTAACTGACTGTAATTAACTTTTAACTGTTGTAACTAACTTTTATTTAGGACTGCACCTATTTTTTGATTGCAATCCAATTAACCAAAAGTGTCCAAAAAAACCAACATTTTCAAAAATTTGGATTTTGGACTTTTTCTTAACTGCAGTAATAAGCACTCATTGAGAGCTTTTCAAAGCTAATAAGTGGTACTTATTTTCATTGTTTTCAGAGTTATACCCAAATGAAATTTTAATTAATGAAATATTTGGTTTTTACAATGGGAAGGCACATCGATTTGAATCAGAATTCATATACATTTAAAATTTTGTTTTAATTTAAATATATTGATTTATTAATAATTATTAACGTCTGATTGTAAACAAATTTTTACGATAAATATTAATTTAAAAAAATTAATAATAATTAAAAAAATAAAAAATACCATAAGTCATTATCAAAATGAAATAAGATTTTATGTACTTTCTATTTAAAAAAAAAAAAATGTGTATATGTAATTTAATAGGTGTACAAAAATGTCATGTGGTGCCCACATCTGATTTTTTCTATAATGAATTTTTTTTTGTCTTCAGTCATTTGACTGGTTTGATGCAGCTCTCCAAGATTCCTTATCTAGTGCTAGTCGTTTCATTTCAGTATACCGTCTACATCCTACATCCCTAACAATTTGTTTTACATATTCCAAACGTGGCCTGCCTGCACAATTTTTTCCTTCTACCTGTCCTTCCAATATCAAAGCAACTATTCCAGGATGCCTTAGTATGTGGTTTATAAGTCTGTCTCTTCTTTTAACTATATTTTTCCAAATGCTTCTTTCTTTATCTATTTGCCGCAATACCTCTTCATTTGTCACTTTATCCACCCATCTGATTTTTAACATTCTTCTATAGCACCACATTATATTCTCCTATAATGAATATTTGTAAAATATTTAATATTCTCACAGCTATGAGGATACCGAAAGCGTCGGCGGACCAAAGCGAGCTCTGAACGACTAGTGTATATACGTATTATATATATATATATAAAATAATTATACTCTTATATTACAAGTTAGACAAACAGTCTAATCAGATTTGCAACTAAAATTTTAATCATACCATAAATTTTTTAAATTATTATTAAATTTTAAAACTAGATTAACACAAGGAGTTTAGTGGATACCAGTGTATCTTGGTGGTTGGGATTCTAGATTCAACTAACCCTATTATCTCAGGAATGATTGGGCTGATTTTGAACAAGAGTACTCCTCATGTACATATCATATAAATCATCCTCATCTCACTACGCCTCGGCATTGCTTATTGTTCACAAATTGAACATATTTCAACATTTTTATTAAGAAAAAAAATATATAACCTGTAATATATTTCATTTATTAATAAAAAAATATATTTAAAAAAATGTACTGCTTTGAAAATAATTTTTTATGTTAATATAATGAAATAATATCAAAATTTTTGATAAACGCTTATAACATAAAACATAAATCGTTCACCTTTTTTTTGAGTTACCAAAGGCCAGTCGTAACCAACCACCTATCCATTGCTATGTTAATTTTAGCTATATTGAAGACCCGTTATCTTCTCAGGCTGAAGTTAATGCTTCAGGCTTTAAATGTTTTATGGATACTTGGTATTCTATGTAAATTAGATACATGTAGAATTATAACTGTAAATTACTTCTCTAATGAAATGTAAATTGTTAATTGTAATAATTTAAAAAACCTTTTTCAATTTTTTTAAAATTATTATTTTTTTAACGGATAATTGATCATATATTTTCATAATTTTAGATGTATTTAAATACGTATAGAATAATGACAAAATAATTAAAGTTATCTTCAGTGGTTCCTAAGGTGGGTCATAAATATAGAAAAATGTAACTTTTGGAAAACGGGATTTAAAAATTACATAAACTAGTTCTTTTAAGTTACCTGTTTTAAAATTGCCCGCTTCATAATGTGGGTCATAAATGAATCTTCCTAATCTTCTAGCTTTAGTTTTTTATTGCTGCTTGTCTGTCTTGCCTATTTCTACATTTCTTGAACTAGTTTTTCCTACTCGGTTACCTGTTTCGCGTGAATCTGTTTTAAAATATTTACGGTATTAATAAACGCATTCAAGATACTGCAATCTTTTCACCCTTGCTAAAGTTACAATTATTAAATGTTAATACTGCATCATGTACTACCAACTCAAATGTCTTCTTTCCCACAAAAATATTTTTTATCAACCGGTCCCAAATTATGTGGTCGAGAGACTTTTAGTTCTGCGTCTGGTCATAGAGACATTTTTTCAGCAAATCATCAGATAAATTTTGAAATATTGGCTTTATAACTTGAAAAGCTGTATTGGTTTTATAGGAGAGAAGTTTTGCGATTAAAAACTGCTAGTTTGCCAGTTTTACTGGCAATTTTGGGCATCATTGTTTGTAAAACAGCTTTGACGCAATTTAAAAAAAATCTTTAAAAAAATATTTGTTAACATACAGTTATGAATCTTATATCAAATGACAGTAAATATTCAAAAATAAACTGAGATGAAGTTCCAAAAAAGAATTTTTTGATTCCTTAACGGTTACGACTCCTTTTAAAAAAAAAAATATTGAACTTCCTATTAACGCATTATGGAATTTGTATATTAAAAAAATTCATTTAAAGATAAAAAATAAAAAACTATCCAGGGAAATTTAATTCAGTTTTAGATGTACTTATTTACTTTTTATTAAATCGAATATTTTGTACGTTTTATAATAATTTTAAAAAACCTACAAATAATAACATCACACTTTCGATAGTAATAGATATTTGATAATTTAAAAAAAGAAAAACATTTATAGTTCTGTATTAATTTGAAGAAAAAAATAATACAGTAAATTAAATTAAATTAAAGAAATAAAGATAGAGATATTTTTGTTGTTTCTAATTTTAATATTAATTATAAATTGTAATTATTTCACGTTAATAATATATGTTACACTAATTGACGTTAAAATGATAATTTTAGCATGGAGCAATAAAAATATCCGTTACTGGTATCCCTTAAGGGAAGTTATTAATAAATTGTGTTTGTTGTTATTTAATTGTTTTACCAAATTATTTAATATATATCTTATGGAATATATTATCGGTGTATTTTGTTAATGCACATTTTTAATTACAAACAAAATTCCAATTATTATGTTTTGATTGAAATTTTTGTATTTTAATTAATTTTTCTTCTACATTACGCCCTGTTTTTGAAACGAAATAAAAATAAACTTGAATAAAAAACTAA
The DNA here is from genome assembly GCF_047948215.1 of Lycorma delicatula. Lineage (NCBI taxonomy): Eukaryota > Metazoa > Arthropoda > Insecta > Hemiptera > Fulgoridae > Lycorma > Lycorma delicatula. Next base: position 14,438,506 of record NC_134463.1, on the reverse strand, counting down.
CTTCCCGACTTTATAATGTTATTATGAAAGAGGAAGTAGTTCAAAATATGAAATTACTATTAAAACAGAATTATAATGATGGAATAAATAAGAAAACACCTGTGTCCTCATTTTCAATTTATCAAACGTAATAATAATATATTATTAAGTCTATTCTTGAAATAAGAAATAATTCCTGATATATCAGGAATAATATAGAGGTTTATTAAAAAAAAATTTTTTGAGACAAAATTTACTGGATAGATAGTTAATTTCTTGATACCAATTAACGTTACCAATTGCCAGAGTAATCTGCTTTCATGATTATATAATAGAATAGGATCAGTATGCATCTTCCTTCATTATATTACATGCTAATTACTGAAAGAAAAACAAACCAACATACTTGGCGTTTATAGACCTAGAAAAGGCTTTCGATAACGTAGATTGGAATAAAATGATCCAATTAATTAAAAAAAAATTAGGGTTCAAATACAGAGATAGAAGAACAATTGCTAACATGTACAGGAACCAAACAGCAACAATAACAATTGAAGAACATAAGAAAGAAGCCGTAATAAGAAAGGGAGTCCGACAAGGATGTTCCCTATCTCCGTTACTTTTTAATCTTTACATGGAACTAGCAGTTAATGATGTTAAAGAACAATTTAGATTCGGAGTAACAGTACAAGGTGAAAAGATAAAGATGCTACGATTTGCTGATGATATAGTAATTCTAGCCCAGAGTAAAAAGGATTTAGAAGAAACAACGAACGGCATAGATGAAGTCCTACGCAAGAACTATCGCATGAAAATAAACAAGAACAAAACAAAAGTAATGAAATGCAGTAGAAATAACAAAGATGGACCGCTGAATGTGAAAATAGGAGGAGAAAAGATTATGGAGGTAGAAGAATTTTGTTATTTGGGAAGTAAAATTACTAAAGATGGACGAAGCAGGAGCGATATAAAATGCCGAATAGCACAAGCTAAACGAGCCTTCAGTAAGAAATATAATTTGTTTACATCAAAAATTAATTTAAATGTCAGGAAAAGATTTTTGAAAGTGTATGTTTGGAGTGTCGCTTTATATGGAAGTGAAACTTGGACGATCGGAGTATCTGAGAAGAAAAGATTAGAAGCTTTTGAAATGCGCTGCTATAGGTGAATGTTAAAAATCAGACGGGTGGATAAAGTGACAAATGAAGAGGTATTGCGGCAAATAGATGAAGAAAGAAGCATTTGGAAAAATATAGTTAAAAGAAGAGACAGAATTATAGGCCACATACTAAGGCATCCTGGAATAGTCGCTTTAATATTGGAAGGACAGGTAGAAGGGAAAAATTGTGTAGGCAGGCCACGTTTGGAGTATGTAAAACAAATTGTTGGGGATGTAGGATGTAGAGGGTATACTGAAATGAAACGACTAGCACTAGATAGGGAATCTTGGAGAGCTGCATCAAACCAGTCAAATGACTGAAGACAAAAAAAAAAAATTACTGAAGAATTGTCTATCCAAATATCATAATTTTTTTTTTTTGTTTAACATTATTAATATATACGAATTATAAGCTGAATATTTTAGAATTTCATGATTAATAATATACGAATAGGTTTTGTGTAATAGACCTAAGTTGTAGTTCGATATTGGTTCAATATGTTAAGTTTAAAAATTTTGATTTATTTTTTATCCAGTATGAGAAATTTTTTATTAAAATTTATTTAAATGTTTTACGATAAACGATACCTCCAATTTTACCTCTCTTTAATTTTCCCTATTTTAAGTAAGAAAATATTAGAAAAGTATTTTTATAAAACATATTTTCCAGGTTTGTTTTTTTCTATTTACATTCTGCTTTTAAAACCTTTATTTTAGTCAAAACTCATGTAACAAAGAACGCATTTGACATCGCTAATTTTTTTGTAATATTTTTTTATCTACCCTGTAAACTGTGATGAATATTTATATCTGCGATGTATACATATATCTGCATTGTACTTGTTTTCATGTTCTTCATACAATTTTAATCCTTTCCGTAATTTTTTTTCGATTCAATTTTGTTTGATTTAACCATTCTAAAGAACATTTTGATGTTGTATAAATATGGTTTAAACAGTTCTTCTGATACGATGATAATAGTAACGTAAAAAAATTATAAATTTCATCTTTTTTTTATTTACAATCTATATGCTTCTTTTTTTTTTTGACGTTTTACTTTGACGAATATATTTTTATATTTATAAATTTATATTTCTAAATATGCTTTACTTTTTCAAATTTTCCTTTTTTAATCTGTATTCAATTTCTCATTCATTGCCAAATTACATAGATTTTTTGTAAATTATACGTTCAGTGCTGTTAATCCTTTATTAATAAAAAAAAAACATAGAAACAAAAACCGCTTTTGAATGGCTGAAAGATCAGAAATGATATTTTTTAAATTACAAATCCAGAATTTTTTATGATTGAAATACAGGGTGATTCAAAGAAACGGGAAATTTTGAAAGTTGTGTTGGTAGCCGTGGGCGATTGGTACCACTCGATAAGTGGCCCCAGCCTCTCTAATCTAACCTGCCATTTAGTTGTCATGGATCCTTGGAGCGGTGCGCAACGTGCATTTGCTATCAAAGCGTATTACAAAAACAATGACAGTGTGGAGGGAGCGCGTAGAGAATTTCACCGTCATTTTAATCTGGGACGGCACGACCGTGTTCCATCAGCACATGCAATTAAAACATGGATATCTAATTTTGAGGAAACCGGTTCGGCAATGAAAAAGAAACCTCCAGGACGTGAGCGAACCGTCCGTACACCACAGAATGTTCAAGCTTTACAAGATGCTGTCACACGAAGTCCACATCGGTAAATCCGTCATCTCTCAGCATCTTTACAATTGCATAGTTCAAGTGTTCGAAGAATGTTAGCGAAGGACTTGCAATTCCATCCATACAAGTTGCAGATCGTCTAGGAACTGAAACCGATCGATGCAGTTGTGCGAGCACGATTCTGTCATGTAATGCTTCAGAAGATAAATGATAACGAAAAGTTTCTTCACGAACTGTGGATGTCAGGCGAAGCGCATTTCCACCTCAGTGGATTTGTTAACAAGAAAATCCTACGCAGCTACACCAGCGTCCGTTGCACAGCCAGAAAGTGACCGTGTGGTGTGCTATGTCATCTTACGGTGTTAAAGGCCCTTATTTTTTTGAGGATCACAACGGTCTTGCGATTACAGTGACATCGGCTCGTTACGTAGCCTTGCTTGAAACCTTTGTTGTGGAACAACAAAAGAGATTACCACCGATTCTTAACGCAGCCTGGTTTCAACAAGACGGTGCAACGTCACATACTGCACAAATATCTATGGCAGCTGTACCCCGATTGTTTGGACAACGTGTCATTTCACGAAATGGTAACATTGGATGGCCTCCCAGATCGCCTGATCTCTCAGCTTGCGATTACTTTTTGTGGGATCACCTTAAAAGCAAAGTGTTCCATAGTAGACCTGCTACAACGGAAGAACTGAAGGCAAAGATCCGAGAAGCAATTGCGGAAATTCCAGTTGAGATGTTACGTCAAACCATAAAGAGTTTAACAAAGAGACTTCGTGAGTGTTTACGTAGAAGAGGAGGTCACCTGCAAGATGTCATCTTTAAAAAAAAAAATAAAATGTATGTATCCTAAAATTGCAACATTTGTACAATTACATGAAATAAAATTCATTTTCTAAAAAAAAATTTCATTAAAGTTATTTAATTTTTAAAATTTTCGGTTTCTTTGAACCACCTGTATTTAAAATTAGTGTTTTTTTTTTTTAATTTAATTTAATATTTTTCACGATTTTTAAGTTGTAATTTTCTTTATTCTTCTGTATAAACATGTATGAAAATAATTTGAAATAATTTCGATTATCTAGAATGATGAATTATAAGAAAATATTATATAATATAGATTTTATAGAATAAGTTAATTCTAGAAAGTGCAGTACAAGATATTGCTTAATGGTGAACTGATAAAACGTACTTTAGATGATGAATTTTAGAGAAAAGAGATATTTAGAGACTGTAAGAGACACAAAAGAAAGATAGAGAGAGAGAAAAAGAGAATCGTACGAATAAAAGTAGGAAGCAAGTAAGATCTATCCCTCTTAACAATTCAGCAGAATGAGTGGCTTTCTGCAACGGTAGAAATACAACAAGATAGCCATTATCAACACGTTTGTTCGTCTCTCTGATTTGTCATTAAAAGTTTATCCGCTAAAAGATGTCCTATTCCCTGCCTCTTTTACCTTCCGTTTTCTTTCATTATTTATTTAAACAAAGGAAGTTTAACGTTTTCTTTTGGAATCCCAGCCCTCCTACATAATTAATAATATATAAACGTCAATTGAAATTGTCACACATCTTAGAATCTCTTAATAAACTTTATCTGTTTTTAACAATAGCTATATTTTTTTTAGAAGTTAAAAATTAAATAAACATATTTATAATTAATCAGTGTACTAAGTTGGTATTGTTTCTTGTATTACATCTGATACAAATTATACTTATAAATATCGAATAGAATTCTATACAACCTTTATATGACCGTGTAGATATCTAAAAATAAAAAAAATTAAAACCTATTTAAAAAAGTATAATATTTAACAATCAAACAATCAAACAAATGTAGATAAACCTGAAAACTATATAATTATCTTTATAAAATTTCTTGCATTTGAAATATTCTTTATGATATTCTATAGTCGAATAAAATATGCGATTAGTAGCTTAAAAATATTAAGACCATTTTAGTTTTAAAAAAAACATGGGTACAAGACAGTTCAGTGAGGATCTTTCTTTAATCATTAAATGCAATCTTAAGAAAAATAAAATCACCTAATTTGTAGTTCTAAAGAAAGTTTTGTTTTAGTCTTCAGTCATTTGACTGGTTTGATGCAGCTCTCCAAGATTCACTATCTAGTGCTAGTCGTTTCATTTCAGTATATAAAAAAAAACAAAAAAAAAAACATGGGTACAAGACAGTTCAGTGAGGATCTTTAATCATTAAATGCAATCTTAAGAAAAATAAAATCACCTAATTTGTAGTTCTAAAGAAAGTTTTGTTTTAGTCTTCAGTCATTTGACTGGTTTGATGCAGCTCTCCAAGATTCAATATCTAGTGCTAGTCGTTTCATTTCGGTATACCCCCTACATCCTACATCCCTAACAATTTGTTTTACATATTCAAAACGTTGCCTGACTGCACAATTTTTTCCTTCTACTTTACCTGACACTCTAATATTAAAGAAAGGTAAGCTATAAAGGTTAGGAAATGATATTGTACATTGAAACAAAATATTACAGATTTTTAGTTTTTTAGGATTTTTGGGTTGAAATTTAAGGAATGAAAACTTTTTTTGAAATTTGTAAAATGATTAGGTAATAAAAATTATAGTAAAGATAACACAAGAATACTTAATTTTTTATTTAAATATATATAACAAATAAAGTCTTTTAAAATATCTCTCCGCAATAAGTAAAACACCATTTACAATATTTTCCTAGCTAGCTCTCTCCTTATTTTTATGTTATAACAAAACTCTTATTACGGATTAGGTAATAGCTTTATTAAAAGAAAAAATAATTTAGTAGTACAACTTTACAAAATATTTTTACCTTCATATATATATATATGATTTATGGTTTGTAGTTGTAAAAGTAATTCAAAAAGTGTAGTCATTTTAATCTCTTGGTGATTCGTTGTTTTCAATCAAATTAAAATTTCTAGATTTTTTTTTTACCTGTTGTAGGAGTATTTATAAAACTTTATGTTACAATATTAGGTACCTAATTAAGATGAATTTGGATCGTGTAAATAGTAAATTTCTTATACATTGATATTATTTTTAGTGCAACTAACTGCACAAAACTGCTGGTAATTGATTGATAGAAACTTTACTAACAATTTTTATATTACTTATATATATATTATAATAGACATTTTTACTACTTTATTATTATTTCTGTTATTATTATTTACTGTTGTATTAATTATTGAATCTACCTTAATTAAGTATTTGACAACATTTTACATCTAATTATCATTGTATTTTTGTGTCATACTGTGTGACTAACTTGTATTCAATTTATGAAAACGAATAAATAAATTATTATTATTTCAACGATGATCAATTATTTAAAAATTACAGATGGATTTTCTATCCTTTTTCATATGGTAAATTTGATTGCATCTCCAACGTACCTGTTGCAACTATGAAACAACATATTTATTCATATTGATTTTAAATTTTAAATCAAAATTTAATTAAAAGGTGATATCGTTTTTCTAATGATTAATCCAAAGATTTAAAAAAATTATTCTTATTTCAAAAATAAACATATTCCGATTTGTAAACTAAATGAAAAAATGTATTTTAGATTGTACATACTTACATAAAACAGTATTCATACTATTTCAACTATTTTATTTACATATTTCATGGTAAACATTTTTCAATATTTTATGACAAATAAATCACTATTTTTATTTTAAGATAAATTTCCTCACTAATAGAATGAGAAAACATATTATGAAAGAAAAATAAAATTGAAATATTTTAGAAACAATATCAATGCATTATGTGGAAATCTACATTATTTTATCTTTAGGGTTAAAAGAAGAATCTATATATAGCTTATTTTTCTAGGATTAACTAAACTAAATTAAACATAATGCGGTATGGGAATTAATGCGTAGTGAAGAAAGTATGTGCAATTTTACTCAGAGTGATAAAGAATATAGATGAAGTGACGGGTAAAATCAGCAGTTTTTATTCCAGTAGCCTTGGTTTGATTTTCTGAAAATAAGGGGATTAAATTGTACGCGTCTGTAGGAAGTTGTAGTCTTTGTAAGATATACGTAATAATTAAAGAAAAGTTTAATTTGGTAGATTTTATGGGTTAATTTAATTTTCATTAAAATATTCATTATTTTTAAATGATTTTTACGTATATTTTTATAATTCTTTTATGGTACATTATAGAGTGATTCATGAGGAATGTAAAAAATTTTCAGTAGAACATATTCTACTGGTGTAAATAATAGAAGAAAATTAATATAAAATTCGGTTTGGAAAAGCTTCGTTAGCGATTGTCTTCTGGTAAGTGAATTTGCCCTGTTTTCTGCCCTTCGGTAAAATGAAAGTCTGTAATTCTTGGGAACCCAAATTCAGGGGTAAACGTTGTGATTTTTTATAAAAATATCCGGTCAGGGCCGTTTTGCTTATTCGACCACCTTATCAAGGGGCTTCACCTTCTGAGCCCCGACGCGTTTGTTATCCTCTTGGTTTTGAGAAACATTCGGATGTATATGCTCCTTCAACCTCCAGGCGCATATCTCTTTCCGCTTTGGTTTCTTGTTTTCATGAATCCCGGCTAAGCTTAGCGTCATTTGATGATCCTTTTAGATTCGATCTCCTCTTAGAGATATAATGAAAAAGACTGCAAAAACTATATGGAAGGAAGAAGATGAAGAAGAAAAATGAATAATTAAACAGGAAGTATTTATGTACAATGAAAGAAAAAGAGAATAAGAAACGATGAAGGATGTATTTAAATATAAATAATTGAAAATAAAGCTAAATTATAAAAGACAGTATAGTCTTTTAAACAATCACGTAATCAAGACAGAACGGATCAACAGTAAAGCGGTTAGTTTTTCTCAAGAACCTCAGTTTATTGAAAACAAGAAATAGATAAATAAAATGAAAAGATAAGTATAACCATTAATAATAATTAAACAACAAGAAGGCCAGATAAAGCATAACGTCCAATAAATGGAGGGGCGTTGACTAAATGCTATATAAAGATTAACAGAAACTGAAAATTACCAGTGAAATAAGTTTTGATAATGGAATGGTTTGAAACGCATCAACATATAATGAAAATATGAATCTAAGAAAGGTAAACAGTACTTAATATAGAAACGATAAAAACAAACTTACTTTCTTCGTGAACCACTCTTTATAAAGAGATATATGTACTGAGAAGCAAGTTTTCCTATAACCCGCAATTACTGTGGTTAAGCAGAAGATTATTAAGCTACTGGTGAATAAGAATTTACCCGTTTCACTCATTTACATTTATTTCTGGCTTGCAAGTAATAAACTTTACTAACATTTTTTATGTTAAATATTTTACGTAATATTGTTCTACTTTTATAAATATTAAATATTACCTTACAACAAATAAATATTTAATTTGTTGTAATTTTGAAATATTTAATTTATCTTTTGTTTAATAATTTTGACGATATTTGTCATAAAATTATTTATCTAAATTCTTTATCAAGTAGCTTTTTATTAATAATGAATAATTTTGTGAAATTTTCTATTTAATTTTACTTGTTTACTTATATTTCTAAATTTTATACGAATATTCATGAAACAACCTTACTGTATATAAAAATTTATAAAAAAAACTTTCAAATCGTATAATGTTAAGACAGGTTTTTTCTACAAACTTTCCATATTAAAATCCAGTTATAAATTAGTTATATTGAATTGTACTGAATTTTTATATATTCTACATAAGAACCTTATTTTTTATCCATTTCAGTTCGGAGATCAATCGTTAAGTTATAATTAAGTTTTTAATGGATTTTAGAATGTAAGTTTTTGAAATAAAAAAGTTATAAAAGAAGGAATATTTTTATAAAAAATATAATTATGAAATAAAAAGGAAAGCATTAAAGAAATTTATAAAAATCAAGTTTTTATATGAGAAAATTTGCAATGGTTTTTTTTTTAATTAAAAAAAACTCAAGTAAATTTAAATTTTTTCAAACTAATCCACATTAAAGCATCCTTTTAAGAAATTTTCTCTCCATAATAAAAATTTTATTCAAAAATTAATTAAATTAATGGATTAAATGTACAAATTATCTCACCTTATGAGACCATGTAGAGTAATTCTTGAAGTATAAAATTATGTACAGAAGTGTATATAATACACGATCACTTTTTACATAGGATGTATGTACGTTATTAAATACCAAGATCCTATGAAAAATCATTCGTTGACCGATAGCAGCAAAGTTTTATCTCATAAACAATAATAATATCCGGTAAAACAAAATTTATACTTTCGCTAAATATTACATATTATGTTAAAAAAAAAAAAAATTCAAATCACATAATTTTTCTAACTATTTTGATATATTTTCTTAAACCAAATGCAATATCTCATTCAACAATCTGTATTTTAATTGTAATGAATGAATTAATTTTTATAATATTTTAAAATAAATTAATTTAATTTCAATATCCAAATATTATAATAATTCAATATAAAAATTCGTTTAAAAAAATTCTAGATCGGATTGATGGTTTCCTGAAATACTGTCGTTTGTAAACTTGATTTCGTCTTTGTCGGTTTATCTGTTCCAGACATTCTGACGTCATAACTGAAAGAGTATACCGCAAATATGAGTTAAGACCTGATATGAGAGACCATTTATCACCGCTTGATAGTGGGTGTCGTTTATCTTAAGCATTCTGTTTCACTTTATTCTCTCGTACCATATATGAATACTAATTTACGCGTTACCGCTAGTTATGTCTTTAGATATACTTTTAAATAAATGAAATAAAATGTTAGTATTCTATAGGAATTAGGTATAATTTATTATTACTATTTTATTTTAATTAATAACACAGTTTATTGTGTTAATAAAATTATACTTTTAAATTTGCTGTAAATTTATACATCACTTATTTTTCAGAATGACTATGAGTTTGAAACGATTAGTGTGTGAAAAAATACATGATCCTGCTTTGTTCAACAATAGAAAAAGTAATGCATATCAAAATTAAAATTCCTTCTCCTTTCCTTATAAATTCTCAAGTTACCTTTCTCTTGCTTCCCTTGCAGTTTTATAAAAATATAACATACAATAATTTCAAACTTTGAAACGACAAACCAATGCTACTTACATTACTACAGCAGTGACTACGCAAAGAGAAGTCGGAATTTTGGCTTCATCAAATAGCCTATTTTATCTCTTCCTAAATGCCATTTAGTCTAAATTTATTCTATACATCAGAGATCCATTTTTACCTAGTCATTCCAGTTTTGCTCACCCACAACAGTCTAATTCTTTCTGAGTTGCTCCTCCTTGTCTCCTTTTTGTTTCCCCTATCTCTATATGCCCTGTTAGGAAAATCTTAAGGATACAGATTTTCCTAATTTTTCTGTTTTCCTTCTTTGACTTATAAAATTTAGTCTTTATAATATTTTAATAAGAAATTTCCTCAAAATCATATTTTATAAATTTATTTTCTTTATTGATTACATCAAACTTTCAATGATATCAGTATTTTATTTATCAGAACCGTTACTCAGTATAATAAACTGTTGATTATAATTTAAAAATTTAATTTTTTTAATAAATTACGAGGGATAACTCTAAAGTAAAGACCGCTGGGAAATTTCTGTCCTTAAGGTAGGTGAACCAGTGTTGTTCACGGCCACGCTAGTAATGTACACACTGCATTGTTGTCTGTAAGTTGTCGCAGTTGTTGTAGTATCTTTGATTACGTCTGAGTTATTACGTTATAAAATGAATAAGAAAATTGATGTTGCCGCCGACTCTGAAATACGTGGTCATAAGTTTTTGAAACCATCAAAACGTTAAGGAGACAGAAATTCATAGGCAGTTGGTTTCTGTGTATGGTGATACGGTAATGAATGAAATAAACGTCCGAAAATTATGTGAAAGGTTTAGAAATAACAGAATTAATGTTAAAGATGAAGAACGTTCAGGGAGGCCCTCGATAATCATCGAGGACTTGTTGAAACGCGTCGATGATGAAATCAGAGAAGATCGTCGCTCAACGATTTCCGACATGGCCTCTCGTTTTCCTGATTTCCTGATTTTTCAAGAGCTGTTATTGGTCGCATTGTTCATGATCATTTAGGCTTCACAAAGGTTTGTGCACGTTTGGTGCCGCACGTCTTAACAGAACGTCGCAAAAAAGTTCGAATTGGTTCTACTTTGCAATTTCTGATGTGCTACACAGAAAAAGGTGATAAGTTCCTTAATTCAATTTTTACCGCCGATGACATTTGAATTTCGTATTACACACCAGATAGATAACGGCAGTCAAGTGAATGGCGTCATCCTTAATCACTAACTAGACCAACAAAGGTCATGCTACAGCCATTTGGACGCAAACTGATCGCCACAGTCTTTTGGGATCAGTTTGACATGATGCTGATTGACTTCATGCCACGTGGAACGACGATATATGCAGAAGCCTACTGCGAAACTCTACGTAAGTTACGGCGCGCCATTCAAAATCGGCGACGTGGACGGCCGACCGAAGGCGTCGTCCTGCTATACGATGATGCACGACCACATATTCCGGGTCCGACATGTGATTTACTAAAAAAATTTGGATGGAAAATTTACAATCACCCACCGTACAGTTCAGACTTAGCTCCTTCTGATCGCCTTTTGTATGGTAAATTTAAAGAATTTTTGAAAATTCCCGGGTGACGATAACTTACAAATGCTGTTAATCAGTGGCTAAATTAATTGGTGGGAGATAAATTCGACGAGAGTATATTGAAGCTCGTGTATCGCTACGATAAATATCTTAATTCATGCGCGATTATATAGAGAAGTAGTATAAGGTTAAGGTAGTTTTAACAGAAATAAAAAAATATTTATGAAGTTTTCATAATAAATTTTTTTACAATGAAACGTTCTTTACTTTAGAGATATCCCCTCTCGTACTTAAACAAGTATTCACTTGCTCGTAGGGCCACCTTTAGTGACTCCTTAAAACGTTTCAGTTTTCAATCATTGAAACTTTAGAGTTTTCCTTTTAAAATTTTACAATTTTAATTATAAAAATAAATTTTCATAATTAAATAATCTTCATTGGCAACCATTTTGAGCTAAAATGGAGGAAAGAAAACAATAATATTTTTTTTAATATTATTATATCAAAGTAAAATTTGAAAAAAAGAATTTCAATTTTTGTGTTAGACTTAATAATTTATTTACTTAGTTATTTTAAGTATCTTATTTACTTGGTTTTTAAGTTTGAGATATTTTTAGTTTATTTAAAAACCCATTGTTATAATTTTTCCTTGTTTTTTAATTATAACATTGTTTTTCAGACTTAGTTTATTTTTAACGACTTTTGTGAAGAGATTAAATATTTTTATTTATTTTTAATTTTATAGATCCTTTTCAATCAATTTTTTAAGAGAAAAATATTAATTAGTTTATGTTAAAAACATTTTTTTCATTAAGACAGTAACGTTATTTAAATTTTTAAAAACTGATTTATTTTTAATTTCTTTTTATTTTAAGCATCTGCTATTTTAAATAAATTGAAAATATAAAATGAACGATTAATTTATTTTAAAGATCTACATATTTTTTTCATCTTAACTATGTTAGGTGTAAAATTAAATGTAGCAGTAACGTAATAAATTAATCATTAAACTATTTTTTTCCAAAATTTTGTCATGATAAATATAAGAATCAATCAAGAGCTGAATTGCAAATCCATTCAAATCTACATTTAATGTAATATTTAAAAGAAGTTTCACATGACGTAATCCGTTGATAAAAATGTAATTTAACATTAAAAGAAATTGATTAGAAAAGTAAAATTATAATTGAATTAAAGTAATTATCATTATGACTGAGTAATTAAATAAATCTAAAAATTAAAACACAATATTCAGTAAATAATTATTTATTTATTATTATTGTAGCGTATCAAGTCTACTTTTGTATTGCTTTCCCGGCTAATATACTAACTACAATAGTTATATTAATTTTCCTTCGGTTTAGATAATTTTTGAAGTTTATACTTATACGAGTTGGGGCTAATTAATTAACGAGACTAACTCTGTAAAATATTTTATTTTAAACTTACGCTTATTTAGTTGTCCCCTTCAATATATCCTCCTTCTCTATCTCTACAACGCTCCAACCGAAATTTTCATTGTTTGAAACAGTGCTAAAAGTCTTCTTCTGTGAGCTCTTTCATGACGGGTATCGCTTTTTCTTTTACAGCTTCAGCGGTTTGAAATCTTGATCCTTTTAATGTAGATTTAACCTTGACGAACAGATAAAAGTCACACGGTGCCAGATCAGGTGATTAAGGCGGATGGTCTAACACTGGGATGTTTTACTTGGCTAGAAACGTCTTGACAGATAATGCAGTGTGAGCCGGTGCGTTGTATACCTATATGACTTGTTCTTCCACAATTCGGGTCGTTTTTTTTCTTATTTTTTCACGGAGTTGAGCAAGGACCTTGAATAAAGACAAAAACGGTCAGATCGGATCAGATTAGCAATTTTTTAAATATTTTTATCCGTTTTTTGACGTGGAAGGGCGAAAATAAAATTTCATTTTGTTGAAATTTTTTTCTGTACTGAATAGAGAATATTTTAGAAATATAGATAAACAAATATCAATACCAATAAAAAATTAATGAAATGAATATGATATAATTACGCGACATAATACATTGAACATGGTTGAAGGGATAGTTGAAATACCCGCGTTTTTAAATGAATGTAGACTATGCTGATAATATTTAGAAGTCCTATTTTAATAGATATGACATGAATACCTGACCGTTTTAATATGTAATGATGCATAACATTAGAAGCAATAAGCTATTTGTATTGCTATAAACGACGTTGAGCTTATTCTGCTGCTATATATTGTCACTTTGAGATATGATATTATCAGCATACCATTTCCTCTTTATGAAAATACCTGACCAAGTCTAGCGTGGAAAGACACGCGTGAAACTCTGACTGAGCACAGGTGATCATCGTAGGAACATCAAAGAACAGACTACGTTACCTTTATTATTATGCTTATCCCACTTCTATGTTTCTCTTTATCTTTAGTTCACTTTCCTACTTTAATTTTTTTCTTTTAACGAATCTCTGTTCGTTCTATTACGTTTATAATTACTATCCATTTTTGTTATTTATGTACTCGAAGTTTGATCCCACAAACTATAATTTGTTTTTAAAAAGAAAAAGAAAATTATTTTTACTCGTAACTACTTCAGTTATTTCATTAATTTTAGCAGGTGAGTTAATACATGAATAGTGCAATTCGCCTGCGAATGCCCCCTATTCCTTTTTTAAATCACTGTTCCCCTCTTCACTACCTGTTACTTATTATCATTTCTCATATTTCAGTTTACTTGGTGTAACAGAACTACATTTTAATTTTAATTCTATAACTACATATGGTAATTCATAAAAAGAAAATTTTTATTTTATCATAATCAGGTGTGTGTGTGTGTGTGTGTGTGTGTGTGTGTGTACCACGAAAAATGTTAACAGTTTGTTTGACTGCGTTTTTTTGCCAAAAAAATTAGTTAAAAATCTACAATTAAAATAACCTGTGTCATAAAAAATTTATCATGAATATTACCCTCGCTTTAAATGAAATGGTAACGTTTAGAAATATTACTACAATATTCAAGACTTCAGGAAAGTAATTTTCTAACAAACAATAAATCAATAGTTTTCTCATAATTTCTTTTATTTTTTGTATTTTTTTTTTTTTAATAAATATATCGTCTATTCTATAATAATTTTTATAAGTAAAGCTATATTGAGTTGCGTCTGACGTAAGTAGATTATTTAAGATAATTAAAATTGTTTGGTATTTTAAAATGAAGTTTTCTTTTTGGAAAGGTTGTAATTTTGTTTGTTTGTAACAAATAAAAGACTACCTACTACGGTTACGTTCAATTTTTGAATACGATTTTTCGTTCAGTCCATGAGAAATATGTATATGTATAAAAAAATATTATTTAATTAAATTAATACAAACGTTTATAAGATAAGAAATGTGAAGTGCTATTTGTAAATATCCATAAAAATGTACTTAATTTTTTTGGAATATTTAATAATCTTAACTTCCAAATGAAAAATCATTTTATTAGATTTTTGAAAAATACGTTACACCGGACTGCTTTTTATATAATTATTTTCTAGGATTTTTCACTTAACAATTGGTCTCAATAATGATTCAGATTTACAACAAAACAATAACTTTTTGTATTCATAACCTTTGTAGTTTTTGTTTTGTCAAAAGGAAGTTTTATTATTTTTTTTTTAACGATATATTATTAACATTTTTGGGGAAAATACTCCCATTTTCTCTACAAGATTTTAAAGTCACTTGATTGGTTTTTCATTTTATGTACACATTTTTCATAAATATATAAATTAGTTGTATAAAAAAATTCTACTGTATTAGAATCTAATATAAAATTTATTAACATTTTTGGGGAAAATACTCCCATTTTATCTACAGGATTTTAAAGCCACTTGATTAGTTTTTCATCTTATGTACACATTTTTCATAAATATATAAATTAGTTGTATAAAAAAATTCTACTGTATTAGAATCTAATATAAAATTTAGAGTATTTGAAAAGAAATTATTCAGTTTCTAGAAACGACTCTATTGCGTCATTAATCTTTTACATTTCCCAATCTTCCATTATATTTTTGGGTTATATTAATTTTATTTTGAATAAATATCATTCATAAAACAATTCATGATAATAAAAACATTGATTTTTGGAATAGAAATATTTCCTGTAGAGGTAAGATTGAATTTTAGCATACAAAATATGTAATAACTTTATAATTATTTAAAATAACATAAATAAAAGTTCGGTTTCTCGTTTATACTTCTGTGGTTGAAATGTTTAAAAATCTCTTTCTGGGAAGTAAAAATTATACAAAATAAACTGTTGTACGGTTTTTAAAGGTTTTTTTAAATTAAAATTTATTTTGTCAGTTAAGTTTTATTCAAAACTTTTTGAATATATATTTTCAATGAATAAAAAAACACTAATAATAGATTAAATTAATAAATTCCTATTTTTATTCAATTGTTAAAACATTTTAATTTTATGGTAATTATTCTAAGAAAAAGAAGTAAAAGTTTACTACTTTAAAAAAAAAAATTGTAAACCAGCTTCAGAAGAATAATGCGTCTACGATACACTCAGTTGTGTAAGAGCTGAGAGTAAATGGAGCTAATTTACCAGGAAATAAAAATATTCTGTAATATTAAATAAAACTCTTAACTTATTAACTAAAAGACTGAAATTTTTAGTTTTAAAATCATTTAAATTTGCTGGAAGTGAATAAAGGACATTTTTAATTAGATTATTTTTAAAAAATATTTATTTTATTACGCTAAAAAAAATTTTTAAGAGTAAAAATTAATATTTTAAAAAGATTTGTATTTTTCAATCACATGAAAATATTACTCTTTGCTATATTTGTTAAACGAAATTAATTCAGCAAGATAAAAAAATAAGCTTGTTATTTCAGTGTTCCGTCTTTCATTTCACTTTATAGAAACAAAAACATGAAAAGGGCAAAGCATTAATAATTTTAAAAAATAAATATTTTTAAAAATCAAACTTTTTTTTTAATTAATTTTTTATTTTTTAAATTTAGTGAAATTTCGTGATCATCTGTAAAGAGAAAGTAAAAGTATTCTGAAATATTAAAAAAAAAAAAAAAACTCTTTAACTTGTTAACTAAAGACTACAAAATATTTAGTTTTCGAATGACTTAAATTTGTTCGAAATAAATTAAGAATATCAATTTTTCTCTTTTTTTTCATTTTCTTAAACAGTGAAAATGATTAACACAGTAACTATAAAATATAAACGAAGATAAACTGTTTATTTGTAAGAATGTATATTATATTATTTGTAAGCCCCTTCCATGCTTGCAAAAACTAGTCAGGGAATCGCCTGCAGACACCATATGCGGATCCCTGTACGATGGGATTGCATTGGACTCTCCACAAAACTAGAAACCACATTAGATGGATTCCTGCTGGACCGAAAGGTACTAGCACTGAAAGGGCTTCAGTAGACGGAGTGAAGGAGAATCGCGTCGGGAGTAAAAAGCAAATATTTTGCTAATTTCCTAAGGAATACCACGAGTATAAAATATTTCACAAACACCATCTACAAAGAATCGGAAAACAGTCCCAAATTCCGTCCATCTTAAAACTAAAATTAAAATATACATACAACCGTATTTAAAGTGTAATACCCGCCAGTTAAATAGAAAGATCCTTCAGCAAGGGACTGATGCCCAGAAACTGTAATAAATAGGAGGATAAATCATCGTCGATCTCCTTGCGTTCCGTTTCATATATTAAGCCATACGATATAGGTATTATGGCTAACAATTTTAGGTTTACTGAAATAAATTATTATTTCTCCAAAAATAAATTGTTGGTTTTCGTTTTAATATTTTAGAGTTATTGCATACAAAGGAATATATGCATCAAATCATACAATTTATTGGAATTCACCCTCAAAATGCTTTTAATAACTTAGCTAATTCCGTTTTATAAAGCAACACAAAATTTAAAGTACTAACAAATTCAATTTAAAAATTTGGTTTAAGAGTTTTTGATAAAATCTTTATTAAGACTTTTTCCTTCATAGGAGCAGAATAAAAAAAATTAAAAATTATACTTAATGCCCTTGAACAGGTAAGGTATTTTCTTTTTAACTATTTGGGATGTATTCTCACCTCTGTTTTCGATGAAGATACTCGTATTAAAAGGAATCGATTTAGAATTGTTTATGAGATTTTAAATTAAAATTTATGAAAAATACTACGAATAAGCTATGTTAAACTTATATCAGACCATCTCTGTACCTATTCTGTTATTAGTCTGTTAAACTTGAGTTTTGAGGAGAAATGAATGAAGCTCTATATAGGTCTTCCAGGTGAATTCCTTAAGTGGTCTTAAAGGTATAACAATAAGGGTTAGGATATCCAATTAGGATGTTGAAGTGTTTTCAAAATTACATCCATAATTTAAGTAATAATAGATTATGGAGTGATGAAAGGAACATATAGGAAGAATGAGGATTCAATAATGTCAAAAAAAAAAAAAACTTAATTATACTCCGTTAAGGAGGGAGAGATAACGACTGAGAAAGCCTGAGTAGGTCTATGAGTTATACAGTGTTATGGAAATGATGATGGTGATGAGGTTTGGATCCATGGAAACCTGTATTTTTATGCAATAAATTAAGAATTATAAACTAATCATTTAATACATGATTAATTAGTTTGTATAACTTACTTAATTTTACGTACTATTTTATATTAGAAATAAACTAGTCCTGTAATTAATATTTCATAATAATTTGATATTTTATTCTGTTACTAAATAATAGTATTTTTCTTTTATTAGAGCATAATATAGTTTTTTCATAATCGCTGTTATTCAACATATCTATATGAACAGAATAGAATCCGTTTCATTTTCATAAATAAAAATATTATATTTCAAAATATTTATTACATCCTATATCCTCAGTTACATACTACGCATTAATCGAAGGCAGATTGAAAATATTGCGTAACAATATGTCATGTTGCTTGCCACAGTGTGTTGCATCACTTGATCGTAGGAAAAAATATGTAATTAGGAAAATTTCTAAAAAATTTCGTCTTGCCTATTCGTTACCGAATTTTCGACATGAGACTTAAAGGGACTTACATTTTTATAAAGCCTTTTTATTTATTTAAAGTGTACAAAAACAACAAAATTACTGTTGGCTAGTACACAACCTACTACCACTTGGGAACTTCATACCACCAAGAGAAAATAATATGATATTTTGTAGGTTTTACCTTTACATCTTATATTTTATCTACAAAAATATTAAATAAATTAAATTTTTGTTGGTATTTTGAACTGTTAAATTACTCGGAACTTCTTCTATTTTTGTCCAGTTCTGATGATGTCAGGGTTTATTAGCATATGTTGGATGTTAGTTCTTATTTTACATAATAAGTATCAGTATTATTTGATTTTCTTTTATTGTAGGCGGTGCAATGCATTTATTTAATATTTAAAAAAAAAAATTATTCACTTAATGGAATTAAAGTATGTGATGATGGCAACACCCATACATAATTTTTCTCGGGAGAACCTAATTTCTCTTCACTTTTAAAAGAAGCTATCTATCTAAAAATTGAGTGAGAACTAGATATATTAGAAACTTTAATAATGTTTCTAATTTTTAATTGCGATTAACAATTTAGTTGATATAAGAAATTTGTTGTATGAAAATATAATACAGCTATGAAATTTTGTAAAAAAGAAGAGAAGAGAAATAATGAATAAATAAATAAAATAATTTTACATTATTCCGTCAGCTACATATTTGCCAAGATGATAAGGATTAATCAAAACTATTAACATTTTTAAAGATGAAAATCAATACACAAAAAAAAAATTATGTAAATATCCAATACTGTTCTAAAAAAATTAGAAGAAATTTGTTAGAAAATTATTTGTCCGGAGTATAGCTTTGAAGGTACTTAAATTTTTGAGGTAAGAACGGTAAAAATAGAAAATATAAATTATGTTTTAGAAGAGGTTTTTAAAAATTCAGATTTAAAACATTATGAAATGAAGAGGTCTTAAGAAAAATAGAAGTGAAAAGAAATTGATAGAATAATAATCTTGAAAGGGAACTGAATTGGTCAGCCATATATTTAGTGACATACGTATTTATTAAGTATTAATTACGAATCATATGTTTTCCAATAAATTATTTCTAATTCAATGAAGATGGCTAGAAAAGCGATTGAAAATATTTTTAATGTAAGCATTAAAAAGGTTTTAAAAAAAAAAATCCAAATTTATCGATATAAATAATTATTCGATCTTTGACTTCCTTTACATTTTTACCTTATACGTATTATTCTATAACAAAATTTATTAAAAGAAGTTATATTAATATATAGCCAATGATGTCTGTTTTGGAAGGTTTTATCGCGAATTCTTTTCCAAAAATTCGTCTTAAGAACGTTTTATTTAATTCTTTATGAACAACCTAATTTCAAAAATACTGCATTTCAAAGTTCTCTCTTTTTCTCCTTCCCTTTATTTTATTATCAAAATTTAAATACCGTAATCTACTACACACTTTATATTTTCATTCTGGATTTTTTATTTATTTTTTTTAATTTTATAACTATATTTGATAATGATAATTTTTTCCTAAATGAAACAATTTTACAACTTAAATAATAAATACCATAACTCCGAGTAAATTATTTTTTCTATTCTATTGTTTTTATTATTATAGCCGATCTCCGTGGTGCAGTGGTACTGTATCGGCCTTTCATCCGGAGGTCGCGAGTTCAAATCCTGGTCAGACGTGGTATTTTTCGTACGCTAGAAAATTAATTTATCATTATCAGTAACTATAACCGGCTGTAAGGCTGTTGTTACTGTGTGTATATTGATATATATGTGTGTGTGTGTGTGTGTGTGGGCATACGCGCGAATTTGTGTTCATGCACACACACACACACACACACACACACACAAACAAACAAACACTTGTTTGCAAATAATTAAATTATTGTTATTTAAATATCCTCCTTTATCGGTATAAATTTCATTATTTTTATCACATGATAATTCTACATAAATCACGTTCTGATAAATACTAGGATTATTTCATGATAAATATTATGCGACAGATGGTATTATATTTTTTACTATTCTTTTAGTTATGTGGATAAGCAGAGAGAAATCAAAACCAAGGTGAAAGATTCTAGTTACTACATTATACGTGTATAAATGTGATTTTTATTTTTAATTCCATTTAAAGTGCAGATTATAGATTTTAATTCTTGTTTATACATTCCGATTATTTATGCTTAGACTGTCTATTCAAATACAAACTATTTAAATACGTATCAATAAACTAACAGAAACAAAAATTTTCTGTTATTTCTTTATTTATTTTTTTAATAATAAAACAAATAAATAAATAAGAAGACATTATTTTTGAAAGGGATACAAGAATAGTTATGAAAAACAAATAGAAATACTACTTGAAGTAGTAGAGAAGATTAGACTACGGAAAAGAGAAGATCTCTTTCGAAAAAAAAAACATAAATGATGATTCAAACAAGAAATATTTGACACACACGGATGCTAAATTAGACAAGGACTATGGAATTAAGAAGTTTGGGTACCTAGGTGACATAATACCACCAGGCCTGCCGAAGGAATCACTAAAAGAAACAGTAAGAAATATGAAATTGGTTAGGTCAAAAGAATAAATAGCAGGAAATCAATTTCAATCATCATCAAATATAAGGCACTTTACTACACTGGTAGGACCAGAATAGCTGTATGTAGTAGAATAAATTTCTTTGTTACGATCAAAATTCTGGTGGTATGTTGTGTTAATTTGCTTTGAATTACGAGATATTCACAAAATTGGCTCATAATAAGTAGATTAGCTCATAAGAATTCATAAAAAATAAAAAATAAACAAACAAACAAACTTACACAACGAGGTAGCTGAAGACATGAAAGAACAAAACGTAAACCGGATAACAACAGACAAGAGTACAGGGGAATGCTCCAGAATATTAGGACGGTGCAAAGAGAATAATCATCTGTTCAGAAGAACGAAAAAAAACGTCTAATCCAAGAGGATTTTTAAGTACTATAAATATAAGGATAAGAGTGTAAAAAAGAAATAAACTGATACTTTGCATTGTCCAGATCAGGCCGTAATGAAAAACATTAAAAATAAATACGATTTATATATAATACACGAAACGAATTTTCCAGTAAATTGTATTTATTTAAATGATATGATTAAATTATGATAACTGTTTTTGTTCCTATTCTAGTCGTTTAACAAGTCAACCAACCCCTTTAGACTTGTTTCAGAGAAAACTGTAAAATCTTAATTTATACCATGATATTTTATTGAAATTCTTTGCGTAATATTTCTTTATTTTACTAATTTTAGTTTTTATCGTTGTAATTTTTAAAACTATTGTTGGTACTTTTATCGAATGCCGGCGAAACCCTTCCTTTCAAATCCGCGTTGTTTTCCAAATAATTTATTTATTTATTGTTAATTTACGGACTACTACATTATTTTAATTTAAATATCAGGGAAAATTTACCTGTTGATTACTACATGAAACTTCTGACGCTCGTATATCCCTTATTGCATCGAGTATTTTTTTTAAACGGGTTCTCTTCCCCTATTGTACACACGCCACATGAATTCGAGGAAGAAGGATTCTTTGTGGTGCATAGTATTTTCCCTATATTTTTTATTCCATTTGTGCGATCACACAAGCGTTCAATTGTTTGAGTACGAGCACGGCTTTGAGGATCAATGGTACCGATGCTTCACAGTATAACGGCGAAACCGTTTCATTTCCTGTTTATCGGTTTGGCAAACACCTAGGAATCTGAGTACAATATGATCCCGTCATTAACGTTGTCTTTGATAGCATTTATTGTTTGATGCATTATTGTAATTAGTTTTTGATACATTGTTGTGTGTAGACGAGACTAGCATGATTTTTGTACTTTGAGAACAGCGTCTCATCGATTTCGATGAACATACCGTTTCCCTTAAATTTATCTTGCCTGTTCTGTTTTATATAATCCATCCGCACTCTAATAAAATTATTCCAGTCGGCTACTGCATTCGATCGATTCAAGATGACGGTAAGCAACACCTGATAGTTCTAACACACAACTATATAGAAATGAAGTCCGAGATTTTAGCTCCGTACCTATACGAATATTGACTTTTAAACTGCAACTATATTTGATGCAACGGCTTACAACGACCGTCATTTTCGTAAAAAAACGCATAGCATGTTGATTGCGATACGTTTAAGTTTTTGGTAGAATGCGACGCAGTTGCAGGAAATCAATGTCATAGTCTTTAACCTGCAAATTCAAACTTTTATATCTGTAGCTAAATTTAACTACTTTCATGATAAACGCACAGAATCAACTCCAGGTATCCGGTAGAAATATATTAGTTACAGATAGAGTGTTGAGTTTATGTCATTATGATAAGGAAACTTACTCTTATCTTATCCTTTTCATTCCAGGCATTTAATCTTTAAATAGAATTCCTATATTAAAAGGTATAAATTGGATATTTAAAAGATAAAATCAGGGGCGCTGGTATTCAATAAAAGTACCTTGTTAAAAATTTGTTTCTGTTATATTTCTCTTTCAAACAATAAAGGTATTTTTCTTTGTTATTGTGTTTCTTAAATTTATTAACTTATACACAGTTATTTTCATTTTTTATTCTTTAAAACGTTAAAATAATGATTGCGTGTATAGATGAGTAATATTTTTAAAAAATGTAATAAAATAAAAATGTTCCATTTTATCTTTGTTTTTGGTTTTTTTTTATCTAATACTTACCCATTCTCTCGGAATATTAAGAGCATTTTATATTTTTACGTATATTTTTTTATTTTTTATAACGATACATGAATTCATATATATATATATGTGTGTGTATAACAATCATTTTTCAATATTCGTAAATTTTATTTGAAAAAAACATATTCTGGGAATGTTTTTTTATTGAAATGTAAATTAGGGTTATTTATTTTTTTTTATTACTTTTTGATAAAAAATTTAGGGTTACATTTTTCGCATTGATTTATCATACACTTGAATACGTTGAAGTGTTCGAGGATTGTAATAAATGTACTCTTATAGAACCGTCTGCGTTCAAGTACCATAGTCGATTACTGTTGTACTATATTGCAAAATGTTCGTTTACAAGTACTCATAACAATGTTGGTTTGAGAGGGAGAGAGACAAAATGTATAAACAGTTATATTGTGAAGCGATTTTGATATACATATAAACCGTTATATTAGTTTTATATATATAGCTATATAAATTGAAGCCAAATTAGATTATTGGTTTTTTATCTTTATTTTGATGTCTAATCTATTTATTCTGACTTTTCATTATATTAAATACGACTGAATACAGATTTTAATCAATTTTATGAACCTTCTATTTTATGAATTTCATTTAAAGTTAAACTATTACGTTTTTAATAACAGGATATTAATTGCTAAAAGTTACGGATAATACCGAATCGATGTTGTATGATGAAACAAATTTTTTATTTATTCTATTTGTTTATAAAAAAAAAAAAAAAATAAAATGTAATGAAACAGATTTTTGTGTAAAAGGTAGGAAATACATGAAATCAGAATGTGAAGTATATATACGCTTTGGTTGAATAGCGGAAAATTAAAAAGTCCATGTTTTGAAGTGTTTTTATCAAACTTCCTCTACGCATGGTCAATCAGAGTGAAAAGGGTAAAAAGAGGAGAGTTATAGAGTGAGAGCTAGGGTTTTTTTTCACAAAACCTAATATGGATACGGGAATTTTAACTTAGGAATAAAGAAATTCAAAATGTCCTTTGAGATGAGATGAATAGTGGTCGGAGAAGCGGATTTTAATGATGTCCGAATCACAAAAAAGGGGTCGAAGCAATGAAGGAGGAATGGAATGCGAGTGTGTTTGTATGTTTTTAGTGTATATATATATATCCTTGGTGTTTTTCAGTATAAAATAATTCATTTACTAGGAGTTATGGATACCGAAAAGGATTAATAAATAATGGGGAAAAAAGTGTTAAAATTAAGGTTAATCTTGTTAAAAAAACTCTAGTAGTAATTACTTACTATTTTGTAAAAGTATTTATTCACTTTTATGTTGGTTACACCGGTTGCATGGTGTCGCCTTGATAAGGGTTTATATTTTTTCATAAAATAATCCTACATAGAATTTTTATATTAAATAACGTAATATAAGAATACTGTAATGTGTTTATTCTTTCCTGGTTTATTTTTCTGTACTTATTTGTAACTAAAGATTACAGTATTATTAACACCAAACATTATAACTTTCGTCTAAAATTATTATTGAATGTTTGTAATATTACATAAGTTTTATGCTTTTAAATATCACATTTAAGTTTTTTTTTTTTTTTTTTTTTGTTAAACATGTTATTTTTCCAAAGAAACCACAACTAAATTTCATCACAATAATCAAGTTATAAAGAAATTACCCTTTCAAAACCTTAAATACATTCTAGACATCAATAATAGATCACATCAAGTAGAAGGAATGACAAAGCCAAGCAAATAAATTAACTAGAAATCATAATATTGACCATTACTACGAATAAAACCACAACCTAAAAACAATAATAGTAAGAGATAGGAACAAAATTAGAAACATAAATATAACATAAATACTTTAATAATGCACAACTTAAGAAGAAATGCTTTGTTATGAGTATCACTATAGGTTCCTAGATCCAATATTTATAACCGCTTTAATCACGTTACATCTTTCCCGTTGTCGGAAAGGTTTTTTTTTTGTTTTAGCTTGTTTTCCTACCCATCGGGCTGGATTCACCGTAAAGCACAGCACAGCCCAGGGATTATTCACTATAACGGATAGTTTCATTGCCTGCCTCTAACCCCTAAGGCAAGGTATACAGGTCCGACTGTGTCGTTCCTGAACTTTACTCTAGGTGCCGGGACTCGGTCTTGATGCCTTGCCTCCACTGTGAGTAAACCGCAAAGGGGGCCTACATCGGGTCTTGGCCTTTTAACAGCTGCCTGCCTCTAACCGGGTCTCACGAGGGGGCCCCAGCCAGGTCTCGGTCTTAACAGCTCGAGGGCGACGGAATCCTCGTGTCTCATTGTCGCCGCCCATATCGGCAAGCCAGAACGAACGACGACTCCGCAGGTAGCCGTACATCACCCTCTCGTTACCTCGTCGTCTCTGCCTTTGTGCTGTAGTATCGTTTTTATACGAGTATATACTCTTCTGTCACAGCCCTGTTAACCTCTCTCTAAGAGGTTAACAACTAGATACTTTACGTGGTCGTTAAGTTTTATTTTGTATTTAGTTGTAAATCGATCAACTTCCTCTGGAACACACGGTACCCCTAGTTAATCGTGAATTTCGTTGTTCTGTACGATCCATGGCTTCATAATGCATGTATCTTTATAGTGCATTTCGCAAATTTATTGTGGAAACCCTGAATAATATTACTGGTAATCGCCAACCCCAGATTGGATTCTTCACTGGTTCTAAACAGGTTTTAGAATGACTCTGTAGAAAACTAGCTTGTTAAATAAGGATAGTTGCGTTTTCATACCTAATAACCAATATGGACTTCTTAAATTTGATGCCTAACTGTTTGTGAACTTCCATCCTAGACAACGATTTAGGCGAATACCTAAATACTATACACTTTTACCATCTTCCGGGATGAAACCTCCATCTAATTTGACTTAATATTTAAATGTTAACCTAAGATCTAAATTAATATTTATATATAAATAAAATGAAATTCAACCTACAACAATTGGTTCGCGTTCTCTATTCTGGCACTTTCGGTCATTCGATTCTTCTCTAGAAAAGTTATTCTTCAATTTGTGATTATTAAAATTAAAGTCTGTAGAATGTAAACTTAAATTAATGCACATGTACTTTCATGGAAATTTTTAGAACTAATAATATGTTTGAATAAAATGTGTACAAAAACAATTAAACAAAAAAAAATTATTTTAAGCTTAATAAGCATCTAAATATTTTTTTTAAATGTACGTCATTACTAAGATTGCTATCGGAAAAATTTTCCTATGAAGAAGGTGTTAATAATTAGCTTAAAATGTTTTTGAAAGAGTGCCTCGATTAAACCTGCATCAAACCAGTCAAATAACTGAACATAAAAATAATATTTTTTTGATTTTTTTTATGTATCATTATTTTTCCACATATAAGAAAAAATAATTAGGAAAGTATCACAACTTTGTTGTCAGTGTTTTTTACGTGTGATAATTACAACAAAAAAAAATTTACTCCTTAGAACAATTTTTTTGGTCATATTTGGATTCAGTGTCAAAAAACCATGAGAATAAGCAAAATTATCTGTTAGTAAAACTCTTGAAGCTCACTGTAATCAATCCATTAATTTTATTATTGGGGAAACTTAAATTTATATAAATTAAAAATTCCATGAAAATTTTATGAAATGCTCGTAAATTTTAAGATATACTCATACTATTACATACCTTACTGTAATATTCAATATATTAAAAAGATATTCATGATAAAATTATTTTATCAAATCTTTTTATAAAATTCCGCTATGTGAATCTATAAAATTTATCTTTTCTCTGTAATGCAAACGTAGTGGTTTTAATATACGGCTTAGGTTGATTGCATCCAACGTGTGGTTCCCCATCTATAACGATTATCTTCCTAATCTGATATTTTTACGTGATATTTTTAAAGTAGAAATTATTAAGAAATACAAAAATCATAAAAAAAGTAATGTAAAATACTTTTTCGGATTAAATCAATAAATTGTTGGATATGTAGGAAAAATATAGGGTACAGTCTAACCTCTGGCATACAAAAGTGTAGTATCAGTTTATGAAAAGTACAAATTATATACAGCTGTTTTTCAATTAATTTTATTATTTTAACGTCATAAAAATTAAAACTTTACAACTTAATTGATTATTGTCTTCATTACAGTAAATCGTTAATCATCAAAATTTTATTATTCGAATTTTACAGAAAATTTTTTGTAATAGATTTTGATAAAATTATGTACTTTTTGATAATAAGTGACTTGTTTTAATAACAAATGTTACGTTATAAATTACTTTTTTAATGTATTTAGTTTTCTCATTTTATTGTATCTTTATCCTAAAACAGATTTTATCTGTAACATTAAATTAGTTAAATCCTAAAGGATACACCAAGGGAATAATTTTAGATGAAATCTGTTTTGTAAAGAACGAAGTGAATGAGGTTTTTGTGGTCTGTAAAAGAAGTGATGGTGTTAATACGGATATGTGATACTACACAGAGAATTGCATATTCTCCTTGGAATTGTTTTATGTTCCCAAATGAATGTTATTAACACTGTTTACGATTTTCTACGTGTTTATTATTGTTGTTTAAGACTAGCTGAGCAGTTTGTCATGTTTTCCGTTCTTCTCTGTTTTCGTACTTGGTTAAGATAGTAGTATTTTTTTCTTTTTTACATAAATAGTTTTCTCTTAACCAGATTTTATGTAAAATTTTTATTTTTTTATTTCTATAATAAAATAAATATTCGTTTGTATAATAGAATATTATTATGATTTTCGTAAGATGTTCTTTTAATTTCAGTTTTGTAATATATATGAGTACTCTTTTTTACTTGTAAAAAATATTTTTTCCTTTGTTTCTTGGATTATAGTTTTTTTATCATATAAAAAACTATTAGAAAATAAAAAAAAATTATATGCATTTTAATGATTTTCCAGTTCAGAATAGTTTAGCAAACCGGGCTAGTCTAGTGGCTAACTCGCCATTACAAATCAGCTGATTTTGAAGTCGAGAGTTCTAAAGTTCAAATCCTAGTACTTGTATACGGTTTTTAATACTAGATCGTGGATATCGTTGTTTTTTGATGGTTGGGTTTCAATTAATTACACATCTCAGGAACGGTCGACCTGAGATTGTACAATAATACACTTCATTTACATTCATACATATCATCCTCATTCATCCTCTGAAGTAATACTTTACGGTGGTTCCGGAGGCTAAACAGAAAACAGAGAGTTCAGAATAGTTTATATAATATATTCATTAACAAAATTACACCCTGTTGAATTTATTACGCTTCTATAAAAAGTAGACATAGCAACATTAGAGAAATAATTAGTTTAATTCTCAGTTTAAAGATAACAGTTTTAATTATTAATTTTCTATCAGATTTAAATTATGTAAGTTTAAAATAAAATCTGTATTAGTAAATTAGGAATGTGTTTTACGTATACTAATTTTTTTTTTGTTTTTATACTTAAAGAATTAGATCTGTCAAATTACCATTAAATAATTTATATAAACATTTTGTTAAATATTAATGTTTTGTAAACGTCTCATCCACATATTTTTCAATCCTACAGATGCATTTTAATTATTGACAATTTTCTTACATATTAATTTTTCATTATTTGAATACTTTTTTAAACATACCCAATTCTGTTTTTAATGGATTTATTTTACTAAGAAAGTAAATGATATTAAGAAAGCATTTATTCGTTTTCTTACATTAATTATGATTTTAAATCTCTTTAATTTTACTCTAAAATTCTGGTCTGGTTAACCTTTTTAAAATTGCTGTTATTAAGATAAACAGGTTGAACTCAAGTTCAAACACATGAACTGTAGATCATAGATAGAACGGTAGAACATAGATCATGTCTTTCAGCGGAAAGTATATTATTGATTTACAAATCCGTTTTGAGCGTGCAACTCCAGTATTGACATGCTTGAACGCTTCCAAACAAAACACTGCGAAAAATGCTCAACATACTCTGGTATGTAAGTAATCGCCTTATTTATAATGATTAAGTTGCGAACCGTTCGGCAAGAAATCTCACTGGTTAGCTTACGGTATCAAAATCGTTTGGACCGGAACCCGAATTATCTGGCGGTCAATTTGTTAGACAACTCAATCAGTGATTTTTCGAGTTTGAAAAATCATTATCGCTTCAATTAGGAGAGTTTATGGTCTGGGCTTACGGAGTGCTCATTTATTCCTTATTAAGTCACAATCCGCTGGGTCTGTGGCAACTTAATGTCAATTCAAATACATCTTATTTACTTATTGTTCTATGAACAGATTGTGAAGTCGCTGTGCCGTTGTAATAAAAAAAAATTAAGATAATAATTATTATTATATCTTCTGCTAAGAACACATTCTTTTATTACATATTGACGCGTTTCGGAATAACTCCATTGTCAAAACTTACTGTAAAATTCCGTACAATAAATTATTCCAAAACATGTCAACATATAATAAAAGATTGAACATAAAAGAAAGGTACTCAACATCGAAATCATAGTTACCTCTTTTACTTTCAAAAGATTAAATGTTTTTTGCACAGTTCCTTAATAAGTATAAAAGCTTAAATTTAATTAATTATTTATGTTATTGCATAGAAATTATGCAAGTAATATTTGTTTTGAAATTATAATATATTTAGAACTGGTTTTAAATATCTTACGCCTAATTGTATTTCGTTAGATATTGTAATCTCACTTCTCGCTTACTGAGCAATAAAAGCTAGATTTTAAAATCAATAATATATATTTTATAATTACGTTAACAAAATAGATCAAAACCAGAAAAAAATTTGCACAGTCGAAAAATTATAATAAAGAAATTTATAAAATATTATATCACATTAACGATTGAATATTTTCCATATTTTCATAAATGTTTTTCAGATTTTTTATATGCATGCTATGAAAATTATAGTTTTTTTTTTTCAAATAATAAATTCATTTCTCAGAATATCAGTCAAATGCACGGTAAAATATTGCTTTTTCCTTCCTTTTTCGTTATGTATTGAATACAACTACAGGATATGACATTTATTCATTAAAATTACTGTTCTGAAAAAAACAGTTCAGTTCAGTTCAGTTCAGTTTTTACCGTACTATTCCCGGAAAATGATATTTTTGTTCTATGTATTAGTCTGTGGTTTTATAACGAAAGACGCGTTTTTTTATGAAGTAAATATCAAATTATTTGACACTACCATACAAATAACACTGGATATATTGGGTTTTTAAAAAATATATATAAAAATAAAGATGGTTGATATTATTTTCTTCAATCTCATAATACAATTTTTTTTTTTTTGGTGGAGGGATATTTCGGAGTTATTATAATATTTAGTAATACTTAGTACGCATGGAAAATTGTTATTTTCCATGCGTACATAAAAAAGATAAATACTATCTTATTATCAGAAATAATTATTATAATTTAAGTAATGTTGTAATGCAAGTTTTATTAAATGCGTATTAATGCGTAAGTGAAGACAAAAAAGAATAAAAATTTTACTAGGAAAAAATTTTGAAATTATTATAGAAAAAATGTTGCTTGATTTATTATTATTAATAATTAATATTAATGTTCGAATACTTTTTTTTTTTTTTTTTTGTCTTCAGTCATTTGACTGGTTTCATGCAGCTCTCCAAGATTCCCTATCTAGTGCTAGTCGTTTCATTTCATATACCCTCTACATCCTACATCCCTAACAATTTGTTTTACATATTCCAAACGTGGCCTGCCTACACAATTTTTCCCTTCTACCTGTCCTTCCAAAATTAAAGCGACTATTCCAGGATGCCTTAGTATGTGGCCTATAAGTCTGTCTCTTCTTTTAACTATATTTTTCAAAATGCTTCTTTCTTCATCTATTTGCCGCAATACCTCCTCATTTGTCACTTTATCCACCCATCTGATTTTTAACATTTTCCTATAGCACCACATTTCAAAAGCTTCTAACCTTTTCTTCTCAGATACTCCGATTGTCCAAGTTTCACTTCCATATAAAGCGACACTCCAAACATACACTTTCAAAAATCTTTTCCTGACATTTAAATTAATTTTTGATGTAAACAACTTATATTTCTTACTGAAGGCTCGTTTAGCTTGTGCTATTCGGCATTTTATATCGCTCCTGCTTCGTCCATCTTTAGTAATTCTACTTCCCAAATAACAAAATTCTTCTACCTCCATAATCTTTTCTCCTCCTATTTTCACATTCAGTGGTCCATCTTTGTTATTTCTACTACATTTCATTACTTTTGTTTTGTTCTTGTTTATTTTCATGCGATAGTTCTTGCGTAGGACTTCATCTATGCCGTTCATTGTTTCTTCTAAATCCTTTTTATTCTCGGCTAGAATTACTATATCATCAGCAAATCGTAGCATCTTTATCTTTTCACCTTGTACTGTTACTCCGAATCTAAATTGTTCTTTAACATCATTAACTGCTAGTTCCATGTAAAGATTAAAAAGTAACGGAGATAGAGAACATCCTTGTCGGACTCCCTTTCTTATTATGGCTTCTTTCTTATGTTCTTCAATTGCTACTGTTGCTGTTTGGTTCCTGTACATGTTAGCAATTGTTCTTCTATCTCTGTATTTGAACCCTAATTTTTTTAAAATGCTGAACATTTTATTCCAGTCTACGTTATCGAATGCCTTTTCTAGGTCTATAAACGCCAAGTATGTTGGTTTGTTTTTCTTTAATCTTCCTTCTACTATTAATCTGAGGCCTAAAATTGCTTCCCTTGTCCCTATACTTTTCCTGAAACCAAATTGGTCTTCTCCTAACACTTCCTCCTCTCTCCTCTCAATTCTTCTGTATAGAATTCTAGTTAAGATTTTTGATGCATGACTAGTTAAACTAATTGTTCTGTATTCTTCACATTTATCTGCCCCTGATTTCTTTGGTATCATTACTATAACACTTTTTTTGAAGTCTGACGGAAATTCCCCTTTTTCATAAATATTACACACCAGTTTGTATAATCTATCAATCGCCTCCTCCCCTGCACTGCGCAGTAATTCTACAGGTAGTCCGGCTATTCCAGGAGCCTTTCTGCCATTTAAATCTTTTAGCGCTCTCTTAAATTCAGATCTCAGTATTGTTTCTCCCATTTCATCCTCCTCAACTTCCTCTTCTTCCTCTATAAAACCATTTTCTAATTCATTTCCTCCGTATAACTCTTCAATATATTCCACCCATCTATCGACTTTACCTTTCGTATTATATATAGGTGTACCATCTTTGTTTGTTTGTTTGTTGTTTGTTGTTTGTTTGTTTGTTGTTCGAATACAACTTTTTAAATATTTTAAAAATTTGCAACTTTCATGAATATGATATTAAATGTTTGTAAATGCCCTTTATCAGCACCGTAGGCAGGCCGATTAAAAAATTATATTTAAATAAAAATTTTAAATACTTTCTTTTAACTACATAATTTAATAATAATATATTTTTTTATATTTATATATATAAATTTTTCTGTGTATTGCTTTATTTACAATCAGTTTCTAACCAATGAAACTACAAGTAAATTGTACGGAGTATCCAGTAATACCTCCAAAGACAATATAAAGATTTAAATAAAATACAATACAATAAAAAGTATAATAAAAGTATAACTAAAGGTAACAAAGCACAAGCAATTGTAAAATTAACTGTTAATAACAAAAAAAAAAAGAAAGTTAAATAGTAACATAGCGTAACATAGATGAGAACAATAAAATTAAATGGTTAACAAAACCAGAACAAGCAATAGAGGATATACAAAAATTATCACGACTTATACATGATAAAAAATAAGACATGTAACAAATTGAAACTGGTCACATATAAAAAACGGTGACAACACAGTTGTAGGACGCGACTTACACACGCAATACACACACAACTTATTTTATCCCGTCAATGCTGCATTAGTGGTCGTTGTGGTGACGGGTACTATTGATGCAGTATACCCACTTAGCCACTATAGCATTTTTTTTGGGGTGGTGGTGCGATTTTGCAAATTTTTTTCAAATATTATTTTTTAATTGAGCCTATTAGTTTTAACAAAGCAAATGTGCCTAAGAAAACTTTTTAGGCAGAGATTTTTAGGCAAAATCTCGACATATTGAGGGTGTCCTTGCTCTATAACCTTACACCTTGTCCTTTTTAAGTTGAAAATTTAATGGCATCTGTGCCCGATATATAGAAATAATAGACCAAGTTTGGTCAAAATCGGTCTAGTAGTTCTGGAGATATAAGGCGATTTAGAGTGCAGCACGGAACTTACACACTTATTTAGGAACATCCGGAAAATTTCCATCCGATTTTTTTTTTGGTTCTTAGGTATCAAAATATCAAGATGCGGTGAAAACCGCAAATGCCCAAACTGGACCGATTGCAATACTTTCCCTTCTACAGCTATATTACTAGACAGTAAAGTAAAATTCAATTCACAATTCGAATATTTATATAGCTGATTTAACGATTTGCAAGCTTAAAAATTCTGCTATTAGAAATCATGTGGTCCACATGTGTTTTTTTTCCTTTTATTATACCCGTAAAAATAACGTTATTACTTTTGTGAAAGATGTGTTGACATAGTTTAGAAAAAAAAAAAGTGATTAAAATGAAGGTAGTTTTCGTTTTATAACTTTTAACATTCTAATTTTTTCTGATTTTCATTATAAAAATGAAAAAAAAAATAGCGAATAGAAATAATTCACCAACAATACTTATAGTCAATAGAAAACGATTTTGTTTACCACAAACCTTTTTTTATATCCAGGATATAGGCGCTGTATATATATATATATTACACAAATTGTACAAACGTTTTTACGTTCAAAATATTAGAAATACTTTATTTTTATTGTCCCATCAAATTTATGTTATTTGTTAATAACATTTTTATTATATTACTGTTTTTATTAATACTGTAAGACATAATATTATTTCTGTAATTAAAAGAAAGTAAAATACTTTTTTTTGTATATGTTACGTAAAGTTTTATCTAAT
This sequence comes from Lycorma delicatula, assembly GCF_047948215.1. Lineage (NCBI taxonomy): Eukaryota > Metazoa > Arthropoda > Insecta > Hemiptera > Fulgoridae > Lycorma > Lycorma delicatula. The sequence continues at coordinate 14,404,163 of NC_134463.1, read as the reverse complement.
GACTTCTGTTATATATCAGCAATAAAAGTTTAGTTTGTTGTTAAAAAATTATTATCAATCCTTTTTATTGTATTATACGAAATAAACTGGCTTTTAGATTCTGATAAAGGTGCTGATAATAGTGTTAATAAAAAAAATATATATATATATATTTTTTCTAAATAATAATTTTTAATATGTATTAAATGTATAATTATAGTGAGATTTTTTCCAGAATTATTTAGTGTAATGGAATTTGATTTGTATTAATTCCAAGTTGAAATATTGAATATGTAATGTAAAATTGGAAATGTGAAAGGTGGTGCTATAGGAGAATGTTAAATATCAGATGGGTGGATAAAGTGACAAATGAAGAGGTATTTCGGCAAATAGATGAAGAATGAATCATTTGGAAAAATATAGTTAAAAGAAGAGACAGACTTATAGGCCACATACTAAGGCATCCTGGAATAGTCGCTTTAATATTGGAAGGACAGGTAGAAGGAAAAAAATTGTGTAGGCAGGCCACGTTTGCAATATGTAAAACAAATTGTTAGGGGTGTAGGATGTAGAGAGTATACTGAAATGAAACGACTAGCACTAAATAGGGAATCTTGGAGAGCTGCATCAAACCAGTAAAATGACTGAAGACAAAAAAAAAAAATTTTTCATTCTTATCTATCTCGGAAAACCAATTATCCTTAATGATGATTTTACATACATATCATAGATTTTCTATAGGCGCAGAACATGTCTTATTTTTAAATTACATTTTAAATGATTTGGACAAAAGTCAAAATAACCAAATTAAACAAAAAATCTTAGTTCACATCTATATACACCTAGCTTCGAATCAGAAGATACATTCACAAAACTTAAGACTAGAAACTAGATGTAGCGGTTCTATAACTTATTTTCAATGTTCTAAAAAAAAATTACGTATCTGAAACTACAGTTTTAAAAACTTTTTGTTGACCCTCAATTAGGTATACTTTAGTTTTTGTCGTACAAAGGAATCTGTAATATCTGAAAAACATTGTTATCAATACAAGTTATAATAACAAGAAATAATTAATGCACATATTAATGTAAACCTGTATCGTTAAAGAAGTTTTATTTATTAATTTCACTATATTTCGAAATTTTAGCAATGTTTTAAGGATAAAATAAATCATAATCCCAACTAATTATCCATTTAGACTTACCGATCTTGTAAGCTGTAAAACGATCTAAAGTACATAAAATCAATCAAAAAATTAGTTAAAATGTGTATGTTTATTTTTATTTTTTTTGTATATATGTAAATATCCTATTTATTTTATCTACAGTGGTCATTACGGTAAAAATCGTATTTCTTTGATGTAAAATTCATAATGAATTTAAATTAAAATATTTTATTTATATAATTTCCTTTCATGAAGTCTACATAACTTTTTTATTGGTTAGGATATATTTCTTTTTCCAAATTACCGCTGACGGACTGATTATTAAAAAAAAAACGTGATTGTAGTCAATTCTCGCATTTTTTTTTTTAGAAAACTCTGCGTTTACTTTTCCTCCAAACTCTGATTTCATTTCGTTAATTTTTTACACAATGTTGGGTAAGATATTAAAAAATAATAATTTTTTATGGAAAGAAATTTATAGACTTACGACTTTATAATTGAATAATAGATTAGAATTTATAATCAGTTTAATGCTAGTCACTTTAATTAGAGTTATATACTGGTAGTAATGTACATAATATAATACTATGAAATTAAGTTTATTTTTTAAAATTTTAATATGTAACTAAATGCAATCTAAAATATAAATAAAAAAAGGTTTCTGTTTATACAATGAAAAAATGTTTCATTGTAGTAGATATAACATAAGGAACATATACAGAGTGAAATATGGAAATATTTTGAGCCTATGTAAACACCAATAAAAAAAAATGATTTCACGTAAAACAATATTTTATTTGTTTTATAAATTTTTTTTGAATTTGACAGCAACAAATTTAGAAAATATTACAGTTAAAATTAAAAAATATTATTAACTATTCATATTTCAATAAAATTTTGGAAAATAAAAGAAAGGGTTAACTCAGAGTTTACGCATTTTAGTTTAAATATGCACATATATTGTTCAGAAAAAAAATAGCGGTATGAGATCTTTAGTTGGAAAGGTTTTTTGTAAATTAGTTTAATACTTTCATATTAGGGTTCAAATACAGAGATAGAAGAACAATTGCTAACATGTACAGGAACCAAACAGCAACAGTAATAATTGAAGAACATAAGAAAGAAGCCGTAATAAGAAAGGGAGTCCGACAAGGATGTTCCCTATCTTTGTTACTTTTTAATCTTTAAATGGAACTAGCAGTTAATGATGTTAAAGAACAATTTAGATTCGGAGTAACAGTACAAGGTGAAAAGATAAAGATGCTACGATTTGCTGATGATATAGTAATTTTAGCCGAGAGTAAAAAGGATTTAGAAGAAACAATGAACGGCATAGATGAAGTCCTACGCAAGAACTATCGCGTGAAAATAAACAAGAAAAAAATAAAAGTAATGAAATGTAGTAGAAATAACAAAGGTGGACCGCTGAATGTGAAAATAAGAGGAGAAAAGATTATGGAGGTAGAAAAATTTTGTTATTTGGGAAGTAGAATTACTAAAGATGGACGAAGCAGGAGCGATATAAAATGCCGAATAGCACAAGCGAAACGAGCTTTCAGTAAGAAATATAATTTGTTTACATCCAAAAATTAATTTAAATGTCACGAAAAGATTTTTGAAAGTATATGTTTGAAGTTTCGCTTTATATGGAAGTGAAACTTGGACGATCGGAGTATCTGAGAAGAAAAGATTAGAAGCTTTTGAAATGTGGTGCTATAGGAGAATGTTATAAATCAGATGGGTGGATAAAGTGACAAATGAAGAGGTATTGCGGCAAATAGATGAAGAAAGAAGCGTTTGGAAAAATATAGTTAAACGAAGAGACAGACTTACAGGCCACATACTAAGGCATCCTGGAATAGTCACTTTAATATTGGAAGGACAGGTAGAAGGAAAAAATTGTATAGGCAGGCCACGTTTGGAATATGTAAAACAAATTGTTAGGGATGTAGGATGTAGAGGGTATACTGAAATGAAAGGACTAGCACTAGATAGGAATCTTGGAGAGCTGCATCAAACCAGTCAAATGACTGAAGACAAAAAAAAGGACAGATAACAGAGGAACGTACAGATTGAAATATAACAAGGAGATTTAGTAAAATCAAGAAGATCCAGAAAAAGTGATAAGGAAAAGAATGTTCAATCTCTGGCGTCATATCATCAGAATTGACTAAAACAGATTAAAATAACAAATCCTTGATAGCTGTAGAACATGCAAATACGTTTACCTGAAACAAATAGAAAAAGATCTCCGAAAGATAAACTTCAAAGATAACTAATCCAAAAGAGATATCTTCCAAAGAATAATCTACGATAAAAAAGTTCTTTTGGCAGAACAAAGATCAGGAAGACGGATAAAAACGAAGCCTATCGAAAAAATAGAAAAACACACGAAAGAGAAAAGAAGCTGGTAATAAGCGATATTTTCGTGGTCCAAAGTTGGGGGTTTTGCATAAAAGAAAAGTATATTAATATATAAATACTATGATAAAGTGAGTATCTTTAAGAAGTTTACATCTTTAATTGATTACAGGTTTTTTTTATTTAATAAACGATTTGACAAACTTTGCATGTTGTACAACAATTACAGCCGCGGTGTAATACGTTGGTTGTGTAAACTGTATATATTATGTAATTGCCGGATAACCAAATATTATTTAAGCACTTCTTTATTTACTTTTAAATTTACATTGAATTAATTAATCATAGTAGCTTCATACTTTAGGTAAATATATATATTAAACATTTAATATATATATTTTTAAATATATATTAAACATACTGTCTAGCGAGAACAGATATAAAATTATTAATGTTGTTTAGTTCATTTTTTAAAGGAAAGTAAAATGGATACAATTAAAACTTCTACAATAATTAAGATCATCTGGTTCAATAAAAAATAAGATGACAGTATATGTTTCCATTAGGTAAGAAGATAAGGAAAATGAATAAATCTTAAGACATGTTAATAAAAAAAAAATCATAAAATTTCATTTTATTTTAGTTCTATAAAAAATATAAAAAAATTTTATATTTTTTTTATAAAAATATAAAAAATTGGTTACGTTAAAAAAAATATTCGAGTTTTCAATGGTTTTTGAAATTTATTTTATACCACAAATAGTAACAATAAAAGGAAATTACTAATATTTCTCAGCAGAAAATTTTATGTTGGTTTAATACAAAATAAGTATGATTACATCATTCAAACTTTTTTGCCCACCGCCAACATTGAGAATCAAAACCTTTCTAGCATCGCCCAAAATTTTTAAACATACCATCTATTGAAAATTATATTGCAGTTGCTGTTTTTAAGATACGCTCTTATAAACAGCAATTGTAATTATTGTTTTTAAATGTGGCATACCCTATTTCTGAACTGAAACTTACATTTTAAATGAGACCAACTAAACCTATTAAAGATTGAGGATTCAAGCTTTAATTTTTTTTCGTATCTCTAAGCCTGTCGGTTGCAAAATTAAAGTAGTGTGAATACAATAATTTTTTATCATAAAATATAAGCGTTCCTTTAATTTTTTATACTAGTATAGTAAGTATTTAATTTTAGTTTCAAATAACAGGAAAAAATATTTTTGCTTTTTTTTTAATCAGCCTAGACCGCCTGAACGCCTACAATTTGCTGTAGACTTTCTACCGTCCTCACTGAATGATTCCATTGCCCGCAAGGGAGCGTTATAGCCTACTTTCAGAACGAATGGGCTACATAAAATGAATTCTCAGCAACATCTTGATTACAGTATTTACGTATTATGCGTAGACATCTGTGAAATTGCCCTTGTGTTTAAAGAACGTCGTTTTAAATTCTCGTCGATATTTAATAATTGAAATACAAATGTTTCTTCAATTTATCCCATAAATAGAAAAAAAATACATATATAATCAACTTCAGATATAATCTGGAGATATTGGTGTAAGTGCAAAAGCTTTTAATCCCGTCATATATAAAAAAAAATACAGAGAAAATTTATTTTATATTTTTTGTAGGCTAATACGTTGAACTTAAGTACCAACTTCAGACAACTTAATATTTGGTATTTTTTTCTTCTATAGCAAATTTATTTTAACTGGTTTTTAATAATATAATCTGTAAAAATCTTTAATCAAAGATAAAATAGTTCAAAAAAAAAAAAACAAGGTTTTGGGTAATTAATTGTAAAATTAGACTTTTATTTGAAAAGACTCATCGGAAAATAGGATATTGTTTAAAGTTCCGTTTCTTTATATTTGTGGTATAGTTTATTTGTTTTTTATACACTAAATTTCAGCATAAATGTTCGGTAAATCAGTACCTAAATCTAATGATATATTCATAAAGTTTCCTTCTTGGTAAACGTTCACTTTTTTATATTGTTAAAATTATTTTTAAAGAATAGGTAATTGTGAAATATATGCAGCAAAATATGGTGTATACTTAAAGAAATTAAACGGATTTTAATTTCGAATTACAGAGAAGATTTTTGTAAATTATTAACAGTAACAAATAGTACTATTATAACGTAGTTTTTTTTCTGAAAGAAAAAAATAGTTTTATGAATATCAACATATTTATCCTGGACGCAGGCAGAAGAAGAAACGTTCATATCATTATAACAGGATGATTAATAAAATAACTAATTAAAAATAAAATATTTAACTAAATCAATATATATGATTTTTGTAATATGATACATAAAAAGAAAAAAAAAATTAATTGAAAAATTAAATTAAATAAAATAGATTTAAAAGAAAAATGCATATAACCACAATGTAAAATTATTTCAATTTACATTGAAATCAAATAAAATAAAAATAATAAATTCTAAACTAAAAAATGAGAAAAAAATTGTCTAATGGAGAAATAAAAAAATACTATAAGATAACGTGTGATAAGACGACAAGAAATATTCATTAGATAAGACAACTGATTACTATTATAAATTTATAGTAAATAATAAACCTTAGCATTCACTTAAAAATCCACAGCTTTATACCAATAAGTAGATTTTTTTAATGTTAAGTAGTATATTAATTTATTTTATTGTAAGCTTTTCATTATAGTAACATGTATTATTAGTGTGGATTATTTTTGTCTTTTAATTCGGTAATTTAAAATATATATTGTGTTTCACCCATTCATTTATTTCTTTGATTAGATTACTATTTATTATTTGGACGTTGAAATGATTGGGGACTTTGGTAGAAAATTTACTGGGGTACTACAAAAATTTATATTTGCAAATAGTTAATTTTGAAAACAATGTAGTATAAGTATTAATATTTTTCTTCTGTACGGTGTATTTTTAAATTCAAAAACATTTTTTTATGTGTATTATTACTTTCTTGACATATATTTGTCTTAAAAAGTAGGTACTTTTTTTCAAATTAGTGTGTACCAGGATATAACCTTGGTCTACTGAGAGCTGCTATAATTAAATATTTCTGGAGCGTAAATATTTTCTTAAGATGGTATCATATGTTCCTTCCCATATATCGATTCCATATTGAAAAAGTGAAGGAGCTTATTCAAAATATATAATTCTTATTATTTCAAGATCTTTAATTTTATTTATATTGTAAAAAGTATGACTAAGGTATTTTAGTCTCTATGTTAAACGCTGTACATCGACATTCCACTTCATATGATCGTCCAATATTATTCCGAGGTATTTTATTGACTTGACTTCTACTGACTAACAACGGCAGTTACTGTTTATCGATTCGTTATTATTTATCGAATATGTACATACATAATCGATAAATAATAGCAAATAATATAATACATATTCGATAATAATGAATTTCAACTAAAATGACATAACTTTAGTTGAAATTCACGACGGGGTTTACCGGTTTCAGTAGGCAAGAATGACATATATTTCGTCTTATTTAAATCGAACCTAAGAATTAAATGTAAAACCCCCATCTTTTGTTGATTTTCCAGGTTAAAAAACGTACTGATTTTTAAAAATAAAATTATTTTTATAAAAAAAAACTTTATTATACAGTCTTTTAAATATTTTTTTCAATTATTTTGGAAAAGTTACTTAACAAACTTATAAGTTTGTAATTTGCCGGGATGTTTTTATCTCCCGATTTAGATATTGTGATTATTTCGGTTATTTCAAATTTAGTAGGGAAATATCCTTCAATGAAACATCTACTTATTATGTGTTCAAATGGTTTTACTATGTAATTATTTATTTATTTTAAGCAAGAAGCATTAAAGCTATCGATTCCAGTTATTTAAAAAGATTTTTATTTCATTGAATATTTCAGTAATATTTGCTGGGTAAAGAAACAGACTATTAATATAGAGTGGGGTTAACAAAAGAGGTGGATTTATGGTATTTGTACTTTTTAGTATTGCATTTGCATAATTTTCTCCCACATTTGTAAAGTATTTATTTAATCTATTAGGTTCAATTTTTGATTGTGTAATTTTTTTTTCATATGCAATATTTCATTAATACATTACCACGTTTCCCTAATACTGATTTTATTTAATTGGAACTTATTATTAAAATAATCAGTTTTTGCTTTCTTTATTATATTGTTTAATGTGTTCCTATATTTCTTATAAAATCTTTTAGTTTTGTATTTAATTAAAGGGATATTTTTCATTTCTGAAACTGAATTTAAGATTAATAAAATAATTATCATTGGTTTTTTTTTTATTTTATCCGAAATGGCATTTATCTTAAGTAACTTAAGTTGATGTAAAATGAAAGCAGCAGCTATCAGCTATTCCCAAGTGAGGCTACTCTTCTTACTGCTTATCATTTAACATCCGAATTGGATATCAGCAATCAGTAAATAAATAATAAAAGAAGATTATAATCAATTTGACTTAAAAATCTTTAATTTTACACGAATTTCTTTAAATAAGACTAAAAATAATATGTGCTAAAGTTTTCGTTTATTTTATTACCGGTGTACATTTTAAACATTTCTATAAAGGAAACCAATTATTATGTGACGTATGTGTAGATATTTAATGTCATAACAAAAAAAAAAAAAGGTTAAAAATGACGTAAGATAAAAGTTAATTCAAAAATTTTCATTAGAAAGTATCCTATATAATTTTTAATAAATAAATTATGTTCAATAAGTAATGAAGTTTTTTCCCATTGCCTTCTTCAAAAGGAGTAATTGAACGTCATTACAGGTGATAGAAGAATCCTTGCTTAAAAGGTATATATTTTGATCGTTATTATTGTCAGAGAAAACAACTATCACTACTAGTTCTTGTATCTAATAATCTAAATGCCTTGTCGCCATAAGAAAAGCTGTAACAGAATGGATAAATCAAAAATATTAATTAAACCCTTTCTATTGAGAAACAATACATTATATACATCACCCCATTTAGTAGGAGATACTTAAACTGATATATTTTTAATTGTGCAAAATTAAAATCACATCTATTAATAAATTATAATACGTATGATAGACTACATAAGTTTGATTAATCAAAGGGAGATATTCGTATATTATATAATCATATTTTTACGTATTAATACGATATAAGTGTATTTTTTTTTATATTTAAAAGTTTACACGTGACAGTTACACCAAATTTATTTTCATTAAAAGTGCAGTTTGCAGAATAAAAAAATCAATTAATATTGACTTTAATAGAACTACTTAATTTTGGAGTAGTTAGTGATTGAACCATATATAATAATAACCTTTTTTTTAATTTAAAAAACAGAATATAATCAAGGTTTGTTTAGAACATGTTTATTGTGTATACAACACATAAATTTTACATTATTTTGATGTAAAGACAGTTCCACAATTTTTTACAACAAATTATTTTTTAATTAATAATTAATCAATTGTTAATTAAATAATAAATTAATTGTTAATTTAATATTGGAATCATTTTTATTATAATGAAAATAGAGTTTTTAGAATCACAACTTATTTGTTCCAGTTGTAGAAGAACAGAAACAATCAATCTGATATGTATAGCAAACTTCTCACAATCAAACCAACTTACGTAAGGTAACTTAAGTTTTTTAAAGCTAAAGTTACTTCAGCTGAGGCAGTAAGACAACTTTCTGTATTAGACGTATTAGAAGTTTTATAAAAAAAAATTTACTAAGGCAATTTTAAGTTTGTTTTCGCAATAGACATCTGTATAAATATGAATTTATTTTACGATACAAAGAAATTTTATTAAATGTACTTTAAAAAATCAAACTCACGTGAACTATTCTGTTTTTTTGGAATATATGTATTAATTTTTGACTCACTTTTTTAATTAGAGTTGAAATCGAAGCCAGCTTCGATCGAGTTGAAATTTAAGCCAGCTTTTGTTTTTTTTAAATATTTATAAATAATAAATTGTTTTTAGATTTTCCTATTATTATTTTCGTTATTATTATTATTATTACAGTATTTTTACAGAAGTATAAGTGCTTTTCACTTTTAAGTCTCTCAAGATTTTGTCATGTGACTTATCAATATTCGAGATTTAATCTATTCTAACGGTTCAAAAAAAGAGATTAAAACTTTTCTAGATATAGAATGCATTCAGTAAAGTTATTTATAACGGTATAATTTAAAGATTATCTACAATTAAAGGATCTATAAATCTTTCTTTAAAATTCTCACCAGGGTGTTTTAGGAATGTATACCTTATATACATTAATAAGTCTAGAAGTTATGGAACATTTTTATTGTGGTTTTTCTACATTTGGTGAAAAGTTTAATTATATTTTGCTATTACTATGGAAGTAGTGTGGTATTTATAAGCACATAAAAAAATTTAACTCTTTTTTCATTCATGAAATGGAGTAGAAGATTTCATGAAAGAAATCATGATTTTAATCAAAGTAAGCATAATTAAAATGTTTAACTATTTTTGAAACTGAGATTTTCAATCCATTCTTATAATTTTGACTACGTGATATTCACTGTTTGTATAATTTGTTTCTACTTAATTTATTTAATCATACTGTGTCTAAAGACCGTTGCTATTAATTATTTAAAAGTAATTAGTGAAATGAGGTTATTTATACTGTTGAATCGTAGATATTAGGTATCGCAGAGGAAATACGAGTACTTATTTAACACACACATTATTGAATATAATCACAAAACACGTACGGCATTAGTAGAATTTCGAATCAATTTTATTTCATCAAATTAAGGTAAAGAGAAACGTTTATTATTATTTCTATTGTAATTAGTTTAAATTATATAATTTATACCTGTAAATAAATTATAAATTAGTTCTTAAGAAAAAAAGTATACCTCCTCCAAAAGGTATCTCCTGCATTTCGATAGTTTTAATATTTTTTATAGATACCAGTATTTTCGACTTAAAAAGAAGAAGGTAATAAAATTTCAAATCACTCCAAACATTTCACAATAAATCAACATGTTATGTTTGTTGTTCTTTATAAGGATGGACCTTTTTGTAGTTTTGGACTTTTGTTCACTCAAATGAGATAATTATGGTTATGACATGGAAGAAACATCATTTGTAATAATAATAATAATAATAATAATAATAATAATAAATGATAAAAATTGTACTTAACATTTATATTTAAAATTTTGAAATACATTATATATAAAGTTTAAATGAATAAGTGGAAAAGTGGATAGATTAAAACATATCTATATTTATAATGTGATTTGTTTGGATAATAATTTTGTTACAAATATAAAGCGGATGTTGTATGTATATTTGTGTCAATGTGTGAATTTGTGTGCACTTACACGTGCGTTTATGTTTGTGTAATATACGACTGAGGTGTAAAAACGAACAGAGAGTAAGTAAAAGCAAAATTCGTCATGTGTAAGTTGTTCGCCAAGTAACTTCGTCACTCATAAAATATTGTTAACAAAGTGAAATGTGACAGTCAAATTAGGAGATGATAACGAATCAGTGAGCTGTGTAAGAAATCGAGGAGAACGGTATATTTTAATGATGGCAACGACCGTAGGTTGGGAAGGTACAGGTGGAGGGATGTTTGAGGGGGTGGGAAAGTGTGGTCGGGTTGGAGTTTGTAAAAGGGGGTTCGGGTAGACGGTAGGAAGGGGCGACGAAGGGAGTTTAAGAGGGAAGTGGCAGGACGGACGGTAAGATGTGCACTATATTGTGAGTAATCAAGTGAGGTGATGTTGTGCTTGTCTGTTGGAGTTGTAGTGGGAGGCAGGTTCTATTTCCATGGTAACCATCTCCACGCTCCAACCCTACACTACATCTGGGTCACAAGCTTCGCCTACCTCACTCGCTTTTCCCATCACTCTCTATATAATTTCTCCCACTCATTCTCTACATGCCTCTTCTTTTTTTAAAAAAAAAAAGAATAAAAAAAAAACGAAAAACTTCTTTGTCTAAATTAGTACTTGAATTTTTTATTTTACTTTTATTATTTTTATTACTACCTCCATTATTATCATTCATATTATATGAGTATACACGATTATTTTTCTTAGAATAATTTCAATGTTTTAGAAAGAAAAACTGAGCAAAATAAAACTAAGAAGAAAAAGAATATTTTAATAAATGAATATCAAAGTAAAAATTTATTTCCACTTCGATAGTCAGATATTGGTAAATTAATAAGTTCTACATTGTTTTGTTATTTGAATATTGTATTTATATACAATTAAATTTAATATTTTAATGTCGTAATTTAATAAGTGTAATTTGCTTAAAATTATTCAGAAAATATACAATCATCCTTTTGAAAAATAATTAAAACATTTTATGTAAAAAATATAATTCCACTAAATGAAACCGATTTACTGGGAAATATTAAAAAAAAATAAAAATAAAAATACGTTTTTTCATCAGTTTTTCCTAAACATTATGACATTATTTTGCTAACCTTTTCTATCTAGAGCGGTTAAATCCTTAGATCTCTCCTATCCACAAAAGTATCTTTTATTATCCTATCCAATCATTTCACAACCCTTAATACTATTATTACGACGCGAACCTTAATTTGTGTAAATTAAATATTGGTAAATGTCAAAGGGGTTAAATCAGCAAAAAAGATTGGGTATACTTACCATAGAATTGTATTCTTTTATTTTTAGAAAAAAGTATTCGTGGAACATTTGATTTTTAAAAAATTTATTTTTATTCTAATTTGATTTGTTGTATATTTTATTTTATTTAATATTATTTTATTTTTTTTAAGAATACGGATTCCATGTTTTAGTGATTTAAAACAGTTATTTTTTTTATGATTATTATTTCATAAAAAAATGCTTAATTACTAGTTTTATCTTTTATTATTTGGTTTAATGTAGTTTATATATGTTTTAGTAACAAAATTTTCCGTAGGGCTGTTCCAATGCAGTAAATTATTATTTGCACAAGCGAATTTAAAAATTATTTATTAATCATCATAATATATAATATTAATATAATATGTTATATAATATAATATTAACATAATAATATGTTAAATGTGTTAAAATATATTAACATAATTTGACAAAAATACAAGTTTCTAAATAACTTTTAAGCTGTTAAGACATGAAAGTGTTATTTTAATACGTACAACGTAATTCTGTTATGGAATGAAATGCGTCCAGGTTTTAACACTATTTCCATCGTTTAAATTTATTAAAATTTCTGACAATATAAATTTTTGAGAATTATGTGTTGTAGATGCATAATCCAAAACATATAAATGTATCAACTGGAATATGATCTTTCTTCTTCTGTTTAGCCTCCGTAACCACCGTAAGGTATTACTTCAGAAAATGAATGAGGATGATTTGTATGAATGTAAATGAAGTCTTGTACAGTCTCAGGTTGAGTATTCTTGAGATGTGTGGTATTCATCCTGAGACTGTATAATTTTAACGCGATCTATATAGTGTCAATCTTAAAAAGGAAAGGAAATATTAATTGATACTCTGTTTCTTTCAACATTTAATCATGAAATCCCATAGAATGATAACATTAACATTATCAGGAAACCTTTATATGTGATAATGGATTTACAAAATTTTTTTAATATACAATAGATATATATATATATATATATAATAATTTTACGAAGATGTAAAATAATAGTTTTTTAATTAATTAAAAATAATAAATCTAAATTATCTCCAGAATTACAGGTTTCAAAAAAAATTAAAAATTAAACTAATGTAATCCATAGGAAATGCTAAACAAGGACGTAATGTGGCTAACACTTTGCGTGATTATTTTTAATTTTCCGCGTTAATGAACACCAATAATCATTACGATTTGCTGGATGGTTAAGTAATCATTATGTTTCAAATTTCGTACTGTCTTAATGGGGCGGTATTAAATCACCAAAACTTGGGTTAGAAAATCCATTATTTAACTAAACTATCACAACACTCATTAACTTTTGAAAATAAAATATCTTCTCTCTCGAAAGCTCAGTTGACGCGCAGATGGGGATGAATTACTGGACGTGTGGTTGGCCTCATGCTATCTATGACAACCTATCTCGACTCTTCATACTTTTCCACTTTACTATTGTCAATACGATCGCTATTTTAAACATCCCAAGAATGGGTATTAGTTCTAACTACTATAAACAATAAAATATTTTTTAGTGGACGTTAATCCAAATAAAATTATCCTAATCCGTGAAACACAAAATACGCATTATATAAATAATAATTCATAATTAATAAAGTAGGCGTGTTATTTGAAAGTTATTAAGTTTGGTTTTTAATGTCGTAGAAAATGCAATCTTGCTTCTTGATTTATTTACAAAAAGATGCGTAAAGGTAATTCCATATTAAGCCTTATTGACGTAATTAATTTATCAAATGAAATTAACTTAATTATAAAATAAATAAAGGACTGAAAAAAAGGTGCAACGAGTAAGGAAGAAAGGAAGAGAATTATCAATCACGAAAAATTTTTACGAGTCACATGACTTTATAAATACATCAATTTGCCAGTGAATGGAACAAAAATTTGAATCGAATTCATAAGATACAGAAAGTTTATCGAAAATAAATTTTATTAATTTACTTTCCTAATTCATAGGAATAATATTTATGGGAATGATTTAATCTTACATGTAAAAAATAGAAATAATTATGAAAAATTGATCTTTTAGCACACTTACTAAATTCATCTCTTTTTTTCCGGTGGTCATAGAAAACCTTTCTGTGCAGTATGAGTTGCATATTTACAAGTTATAACTCGTATTATCAGTGAAATTAAAAACAAAATTGTCTGGATGTTTTAAATCACACAGCACCTTAGTTTGCTAATTTAAAATTAGATTACAGATTTTTTTTATTGAATTATAATATTTTGACATTAAATATATAAAATTGTCACAAATTATGCCTGCACACGCATGTATATGTATGTGAGTATATATATATATATATATATATATATATATATATTCGTGCGTGTGTGAGTATCATAATCATATCTTCTCATCATATATTCATATCTTCTCTGAGACAGATCCCTTGCACGTCTGGTCTACTCTCTTCTATTGCTAGCTAAATTTTTAATGTCTTGAAGTTTCTATTTCATTTTAGATTGTCAATAATTTTTATTATTTTTCAGACTATAGTTTTTTTACCTTCTGATTTTCTAACAAGTTAACCAATTTTTCTTCCATAACGTGTCTCAAACGTTTTTTTTGTATTCTAAATTGTTTTGATTATACTTCCATTGCTGTTAAATCCTTCTCTCTCCTATTACTTTCTCATTTCACACTTTTCCTTTGCATTTTTTTTTTAATCAAATTCCTCCTTGCTCACATTTTAAATACAACCATTCCTTAGTTTTAATACGAGTAGTTTCATTGTAGTATATTCTAAACAGAATAATTCACAAAATATTTCTTCAATTAGAAGTCTATTTAGCAAGATAGATTACTTATGTTCCTTTTCACTAACATAATCATTGTTTCTTTCTGTTACATGCATTCTTAGTAATTGCTGTACTTGTTTTTATTCTGTTTTCACTTTTACAATCTTCGATTAACTTGAGAAGAGATTTGTAGAATCCTTCTACAAATCAACATTGTTGATTTGTAGAAGGATTCTAGATTCTTAAAACCAAAATAGATTCTTAAAACAAGAAAAATTTAGATTTTTAAAAGAATTTTTATTATTTGATCGGTTCAATATTTTATTCTGGGCAAACATTTATTATCATATTGTCCATTATTCTTAATAATTTAGTTTTATTATCTTTTATCTTCTTTCCATATTTTGTCGTAATATCTTCTAATTTGAAATCATCTTCTTAATATCATATAACAATAATAACTCATCTACAACTTCATATAATTTATTATATTTCGTAAAAAATTGATTCCTTTGTAAATTTTCAGAGCATGTTTTAACAAATCTTCAACGTACTTATTAAATAATTTTGATGATATTTATGTATGTATAATGTTTACAAAAATGTAAACGCAAAATATTTTCAGTTATTTATTATAAAATATTAATTTAAGAATTCATCAGTGATACTTTTATACGATTTACTTGTAATACATCTGGTAACATACTCTTTATTAAATTTCAAATGATATAGTATTTTTTCTTAAGAGATACTTGTTAAATCAAATGAAATTATTCTTTCAGTTTGGTCTGTATAATTAATGTTGATCTTATATTGCTTTCTATTTAACCGGGGGTGTCTTCGTAGTTCGCTTAATTTAAATTATGCATTTCTCAAAGGACTAAAATGACTAAAAATGGTAAACATTTTAGAATTATGAAATACAAAAAGAGACAGTGGTGAATAAACTAAAGAAGAAGAAGTAGTAGAGGAATATGAAGATAAGAAAAAGGGCTGAAGAATATATATATATATATATATATATATATATATATATATATATATATCTGTATGAGACTGATGAATATTTATGACACTTGGCTCGTATTTTCCTTCTTCAAATCTTCCTCAAAAATGAAATAAAAACAGGATGGCCCTTCTGTTCTTTTTTTGCTTACCTCCTTCCTTATAATCTTATTGCACAGTCTTTCCTTCACTATCTCTCTTCATCAAGATATCAAGCCTTTTTTTCCTTTCATTTTACCCCCATTTCTCTCATTTTAACTTCCAACACAGTTTTACCTTTTCTTCATTACGTATATCTATACGCAGTTTTTTCTTCGTTGTAATCCATTTTTTCAAAGGTAAAAATATTTTTATATCTAACTAGAAACTGAAATGAGCGGAGTTAGAACGGATGGAAAGGGTTGTTTTATAATATAACGGGTTGTAGATTCTTTGAAATTGCTCTTGTAAATCAAAATTTCTTCTTATTTACTTTTTTTACTTAGTTTACTTATAGTTTTCAAAGGTAAAGGTGTACTCTTTACCTTTATAAAATCCATTCCATATAGGAATGGATTTTGTTTTCTCTAATGAATTTAATGACGTCCATTAAATACACATATTAAAATTAAATATCTAAATTATAAATAAATTTAAATATTTAGTAGAAGAAATTATCATTTACAATTTAGATAAAAACCTTCATGTAATAACAAAGTCAACAAAGTAGCAATCGCACAATAACTCACCAAAAAACACGTATTATAAAAAATGTCTCTCCACAATTACCAAACTGTGATCCAACCGGAAATAACATACTGAAGTGAAACTCTGTATAAAACAACTATCTCCACGGCTATAGACAGGACCCTGAAATTTCAGAGAACGTTACCACGAACGTGCATTAATAAAAAAAATATCAGAAAGATGGACACTGAAGACTTCCCTCCAATGAAACAGTTTAAGAAAAATTAGAACCTGTAACCAGTAAGATATGAAAAAAAAATAATTTCATTCTTGGGACACTTAATCACCTGGAACCTTAATCACCTTAGGACACCTGGAAAGAGATTGTCAAGACGAATTATAAAAAAATTCTGGAGTAATAAATACTGCATAAAATTAATTATGAAAGTTAAGGAAGATTTGAAGGATAATGAAATAACGATAAACAATTTAAAAGAAAAAACAAATGAAGAAACTGAAAATGAAACAATACATTTTACAAACAAGAATGAATAGGCAACAGGAAGGAAGGGTGATTTCAGGGAGAGAAAGAGAAGCAAGATCTGAAAGGATGAAGAAATATTGGAAAAATAAGAAACTAAAAAAAATCCTTCTTAAATTTAACTAGAGTGGTCCCATTCTGTCCATAAAAGCCAAAAAAAACTAAGAAATTACGCTTTAAACTTCATTTATTTGCAATTATGATGTAATTAAAAGCAATCTAATAAATATTTATAAATTTATGTTTTATATTAATAAATTAATGTTTAAAAATAGTTCTGGTCGATTTCTTTTCTGCAGTAATACAATATACTTATTTAAATATACATATTTAAATTGAAGTAAACCTCAATTTTAAATCATAAAATAACAATGACCAAATTTTAATTTAGCATTTAAAATTTTGGCTGTTAAAGTTTACTAACCTGTTGAGTATAATAACTGTTATTAATATTGTTGTCGTAAAGTTGTATTTATATAAATGTTCTATAATCTTTCATAAATACAACGCTATACGGTAGATATAAAAACCATATAAACGAACTAAATTTGTTTGCAAAATTGAAATATAAAAGGATAAAGAAGAGAAATTTACTTTTTGATCAAAACAAGAAAAGGAATGTTGAATAATAATGTTAAGTAACTGTTTCTGTACCCGAGTTAAGTGTGTCTGGAGTGTTAATATATATATTTTATTTGTATCTATAAAATTGTGAAAATATTTTTAAAATGTAATCATTTTAAGGATATGTTTCATTCTATTATAACAACAATCCAGTATTGAAAATAATGATGAAAAACAAATAATCCTCAAATAGTTTTTTTCAACCAGTATTAAAGAAACACCAAACAAGGCCTTGCAAAATTCTTGGCTTCCTGTACAACTCATCTCCATTCTTCTCTAATGTGCTGCGTCGATTCTCTCCAGTTCACAACACCTTTGCTCCTCAAATCTCCTGTCACGTTTTCAAGTCATCGTGTTCTGCATCTACCTCTTCTTCTTTGTACTCTCATTTCTGTTTACAAGATTTGTCTCTCTTGTCGATATGCTTTCATTCTTTCGTGTTTCAATTAAATAGAAAAAGAAAACAAAAAAAAAGAAACATTTTGGTTACGAGAAATTCTTAAAAATTTAATAAAATTATGTATTCCGGTCGACTTGAGAGCTTCAATTTATATATATGCTCTCAATTTTTTATGTATATATATATAATTTAAATCATATTTATATATATATATATATATATATATATATAATTTTTAGGTAGAATTATTAAGAAAGCCTATCTATTGTAATGGGTACCATGATTCACTTCCGGAAAATTTCTACGTATTTTCACGTTTCATCCTTGAGATCCCAAAACCACCGTCAGCTTAAAAGTATATACTATATACATTTATATATATATTTCACTTTCTGGTGGACACAATAACTGCTGTAATTTTGTGCCAACACTTTCAAATTGTTTTTTAAAAATAACTCGTCCCAAAATCTCGGTCGAGTTCGTTAACGGTCAAAATTGAACCTTGGGGGTGGAAATGTGGGGTCTTTTTTAAAAAAAAAAAAAAAAAAACTATTACTATACTTTTCTTATTAATTAAATATCGAATTCGTTTAAAGTTCCTACCATTCTTTGGAAAAGAGCCTAAAACCTATCTATCGAAGTAAATTATTTTTATGTCACCAACCATTGGCCCAGGGGGTTGAAAAAATGGGGTTTCGAATCCAATAAAGAATCATACCTCGCTTAAAAGGCACAGCATCGAATCCCTTTAAAGTGCTCGTTATTCCTCTAAACATTACCTAAAATTTTTGTCTGGAACAATTTTTGATATCACCAACCCTTACGGCAAGGGATGACCAAAATTTTGTTGGAATTGTAAGAACATGGGGCTCGTCGTAAGCTAAACATGAGAAACATTTTCACATGCAACCATTGTCGAATTGAGTAAATTTGAAGTTTTTCTTTACTTTAAGGTGGAAACTTTTTTATCCCTTACTTAGCACTGGTAAAATCTACCTCCGCCTTTCGGCGTGCCGAAGGAGATTTTTTATTTTATTTTTTACATATATATATATGAAGATAATTAAATTTTTTTAAACAGCATTAAAATCTGACGTGAATTTTGGCCTATACAACTCGTCTCCATTCTTCTCTTATCTGCGTTAAATCTCTCTAGTTCACAACCACTTGCTTCTCAAATCTCTTTTCACATCGTGCAGCCAACGACTTCTAGGTCTACCTTCTCTTTTTGTTACCTTCATTTCTGCTTCCAAGATTTGTCTCTGTTGTCAATATTCTGGCATTCTTTATAAATGGCCAAGCTAGCCAATTCTCCTAGATTTGATGAATCTTAACAATATTTTCTCTTTTGCTGTATTTCATC
This sequence comes from Lycorma delicatula, assembly GCF_047948215.1. Classification (NCBI taxonomy): domain Eukaryota; kingdom Metazoa; phylum Arthropoda; class Insecta; order Hemiptera; family Fulgoridae; genus Lycorma; species Lycorma delicatula. The sequence continues at coordinate 14,384,618 of NC_134463.1, read as the reverse complement.
ATTATATCTTAACCTCATTGATAGGACTATAGATTCCTCTTATTATTTTCCTTTCAAAGAATAGCGGTGAATTTATTTTTTCTGGATTCAACATCCATACCTAGCTACCATCTTATTAATATTACCATCTATTTTATTAATATTTTATAAATCTTCATTTTAGTATTACAGGAGGCCATTTTAGATTTTAAAAGTTCATATTCCCAAAGTATGCTTTGTTAAACAACATTATTCGCTTTTTAATTTCTTAGAACACTATTGTCCTGGGTGAGTTCATAACAAGCTATGTAAAATAATCTACCTTCTCAAAAGTATGGTCATTGATTTACCCTTCACCTTTCCTTCATTCTATCCCTCTTCCTGTAACTCTTCCTCTCCTTTATCACCAGGCCCGTGATTTTTTTCTCATCTTTCAGAATCTGGAAAGCCTATTGTAATTCTCTCATATTTCTGCCACCAGTATTCTGTAATCTTCTTACGCATCCATCAGGATCATCCTATAGGTAATATTTCCTCTGGTATTAAGATTTTCCATTGTCTTGTGAAGAACCATATTGAAGAACAGATTTGAGAGTGTGCCTTTCTGTCTTAACTCACATTATATCTCCCTACTCAGTCACGGCTGCTTGAGAGTGTCAGTTGTGTAAGGCTGACGAGATATTATTTTTTATAAGTATTCCATAACATTCTAGGCACTAAGTACTTTTATCCTATTTGTTTTACCAAAGACCTACTTAAAACCAATAAACAGCATAAACAGCTCAATATCATAACAATTAAATCCATACCGATTTTCCATTGTCTGTCTCAGAGTAAAGAGCTAATCAGTAGTTGTTCTCCCTGTTGTAAAACCGCATTAGTATTTTATAAAATTTGTTCTGTGCATGAATTTATGCTGTTCATCAATTGCTAAAGAATATTTTATGAGCAGTATTATAGCAGAGTAATTCCCCTGTAGTTGTTAGTTCTTCTTATCACATTTTTTGTAGATTGTTATATCAGCCCTTTCCTCCAAATCCTTGATATTACTTCCTTGTTCCACATTAAAAAGAAATAATTTGTATAACTAAATCCAGAGGTTTCCACTTTAATACTTCCACATCTTTGCCGGTATGAGATCCTCTCCCCTGATGCCCTACCGTTTCTCTGTCTTCTGATTGCAATCTCTACCTCAAAAAAAGTGAATATTTCAACTTTAACTTCTACTGTTTGGTATATTGGTTTCCTTTCTTCTTCCACCCGCTATGAGAATCCATCCGTTGTAAATTCTCAAAGTACTCGGCTCACATTTCCAATTCTTTTCTTCTTCATTTATTTTGTTCCATCTTTATCTTCACCTGTTGTATAAAGCTTTATATCAGCTTAAGTAACGTGTGAAAAAACGTTTGAAGAGTAATTTACAGTACTTATTGTAATTTTATCATTAGTTTACTTCTTTTTTTAATAAATGTTGTGTACCTTCGTAAGTTATTCAGTGCATTATTAAGAAAATTAGTAAAAAAAATAAAAATAAATAATTATTCTGTCATAATATATTTTTTGCGGTGGAAAACCTTTAAAATTCGCGTTCGGTATTAGCTATTGTTGTTTTAGTTAACTGATTTTGACATTTTATTTTGCTATGAAATATTGTAATAACGAAGTTTTACATCGATTTAACCCTTCTGAGTTAAAGTGGTAATGCTTACCCCTTAAAATAAGGGATATTTTTGTTTAACTTCCAGAACCACAGTTAGGCATTATTTCAAAGGATGAGATGAATGATTTGTAGCGTGTGTGAAAGTGCCATGCTTGACCGGGATTCGAACCCTGGACCTCCGGATAAAAGGCCGAGACCCTACCACTCGCGTCACGAAGGCCGGTTAAAAGAAGGGATGTTATTTGCAGCAAAGTTTTTGCCAATTTAATACCATAATATAACACAATGTAATATCCAAATAAATTTTTTAGATAAAAAATTTATATTGCAAAACTGTTATTTTACTATATTTTAAAAATCAGTGTATGTTTATGCGTACAAAAAGTTTTATTTTATATATAAACAAATTCAAAATCGATGCAGTATCGTTTTTCCTGCAATATAAAATGATTCTGTTTTGATTTTCGTAGGATGTAAATGTATATTCTTAACTTCTTTCAAATTTTAAGAAAATAATTTTACCACATATAAACTACAAACTTTCCTTTTATAAGTTTTAACCTACGTGTATACATGTTACCAGCTTAAAGAAACTTATAACTTCAAAATAAATTTAATAATCAATTTTGTATCAATATCGTAAAATGTTAAAACGATATTAAACAAAAGTAATACAGTTCTACATCCAAGTGAGTTGAACAGATTATAAAGTTTGTTATAAAATATTGATAGTTTCAAAGATTTTATATTAATATTAAATGATGAATATTGTACACAAAAATATACTTTAGTAGGATTTACTTGGGGAAGAATTATTGTTGGTTATTTTTAAATAGAAAACACGGAAAACTTTCAAAAAATAAAAAAAATACATCTATACTAGATGCTGATTTGCACTTGTTGAAGCAATTTATTCCGGTATAAATAAGCCTATAAATATACAAAATGTCCCAGTAGTATTCTTCTAATCTTCATAAGCGTATTTCTATCATTAAAATAATGAACAAAAACCATGTAAATATGGGTCCGAAAACGCTTCGTTACAGTGTCACGGCTGGTGAAAGATTTCACCCTCGTTTCTGCTCATCCGATGAAATGAAGAAGGTAAATTTTGGGAAAAATTTAGTGGTTTCTTATGGTTTATGGTCTAAAAATGTTTAAAAATGGATCCTAGAAGCATATTTCCATTATTTTAAACTAAATAGGTTGTAATAAATAAAAAATTAAGTTGAGAAACACAGTTTTTAAGATATAGTGTAAAATAACTCTTAAATTGTCAATAAACAAAACTTAGGAGTTAAATTGATAGCGAATTTAATTCTGAAAAAAGTAAGGAAAATAAAATCAATTAAAAATAAATGATATGGCAAGAAAATAATGTATTCTTTAATGCAGAACAATACGAACCAATATGGAAAATATTGAATTATAATGTAAGACTAAAACGAATAGACTTAAATAAAAGTGTAAAATAAAGCGATTAGATAAAATTGTAAGTACTAACTAAACTTCTGAAATCAAATAAAATACTATAAGTTATTCTTGTCAGCCTCCATGGCGCGAATGGTAACGTCTCTTCCTTTCATCGGGAGGTCCCATGTTCGAATCCTGGTCAAGCATGACATTTTCACACGCTACAAAAATTGTCATTCATCTCATCCTCTGAAGCAATACCTGATGGTGGTCGTACATCAACTCTTCAAAATGTCCGCACATTAAACTTTTCGTTTTCCTGTTTAGTCTCCGGGAATCATCGTCAGGTATTACTTCAGAGGATGTGTGAAGATGATATGTATGAGTGTAAGTAAAGTGTAGTCTTGTACAGTATCAGGTAAACTATTTCTGAGATGTGTGGTTAATTGAAACCCAACCACCATAGAACACCGGTATCCGACATTCAAATCCGTGTAAAAAAACTGCCTTTTCTAGGATTTGAACGTTGGAACTCTCGATTTCCGCTATTAACCTTTTTTCCCTCTACACTCTGGGCTGGACATACAATGAAGTAAAGCTCAGCCCAAGGGAATGTCCTTCAAATTCTAACGAGCCTCCAGTTCGGCTCACCGGTTGGATTTTTGTGATCAACGCCTGCCTCAAATCGTCAGGGAGGGGGGTTAACCAGACTCGACTACGTCGTTGCTGGGGCACTCCCCCCCCCCCCCAGGACTGGACTCAGTCTGTATAATTTCTTGCCTGCCTCTGACTACTATGAGGGGGAACCGGGCCCGATTATGTTTTAGTCATAACCGGCTAACGAAGCATTTTTGGATCCATGTTTATATGAACATTTTTTGTTATTTTATTTTAATGAGAGAAATACGCCTATGAAATTTAGCAGAATCATCCATTGACATTGTATATAAAGAAAACCTAAAATTAGAAAGTAAATATTAAAGAAAGATTTGTAAAAAAAAATAAATTAATAGTTATTGAATAAATAATAATCTTTGAATGTGGAATAAAGAGAGAAATAAATAGAATATATGTGAATAAAAGAGAAAACTTCAATTGATCTATAAGAGGCAAAAAATAAAAAATTCTTTATTAACATATTATCTATTGTATTTTATTATTATTACAGCCTTCAATGGAAACGCTAAATATCGATTTATTTCTTTTTCAATCTATTTTTGTTCTCTTTCCAGTAATTCCTCATCCTCTAAGATTGGACTTTTTTCATTTTACTGACCAGGTGTTCGGTCCTATTTTCTTTCATTTTGCTAAGTCAAGGAAACTCTTACTACTCTCGACCACTTCCCGGTAATCTTATCTGTTGTCGATCATTTCCGTTCTACGCTCCGTGTTTCATGTCCTCAACTACTTTCTTTTACCAGTTTATATATATATATATATATATATATATATATATATATATATGTTTCTTTCTATTTTCTATGTAAAAATTATTTTCTTTATTATAATTTTACTAATTACTAAATTTTTCTTTTATATGTTTTTAATATTAATTTGTATATTTATATCTGAATCAATAATGCTTGTTTAATATCAAAAGGTGCATAGAATTTATTCTTAGATTTTAAAATAATTACTGAACGATTTTTTATGATTCTCTGTTTTACGAATTTGTAGATATCTATTTAAATAAACTCTTTCTTTCTTCTAACATTTTTATTTTTTTTAAATCAATATTGTTAACTGTTTTTTTATCTAGAAAAAAAGAAATGGAAGTCATTTTTTTTAATTTAAATATATTGAAGTTTTTTCACTTTGTTATGTGTGAGATATTTTATATATGTATATTGATAAAAATATAGGTAAATAAGAAAATAAAAAGATAGAAAAGTCTATCTATATCTACAAATGAAGTTTTTTTAATGTTACGTTTTAGGTATTTCATAAGAAAGCTGCCTATTTTAATGGGCACTATGATTCGACTTCAAGAAAATATGGACATATATTTGCGTTTCACATCCCCAGACCCCAAAAACACCGTCAGGTCAAAGGTTTATACATACATTAATATATATATATATATATATATATATATATATTTCATTCTTTTAGACACGGTAACTGCCATAAGTTTGCGCCAATCATTTTAAAAATTGTTACTTAAAAATATATCGTCCCAAAATCTAGGTCGCGTTTCTTAATGGCTAAAATCGAACCATTGGGGTTGAAGTGGGGGGGCTTTAAAAAAAATATCGCTATAACTTTCTTATTAAGTATAATATCGAATTCGCTTAAAGTTCCTACTATTCCTTCGATAAGGGCCTAAAACTTATGTAACTAATGTTTTTAATATCACCAACCACTGGCCCAGGGGGTAGAAAAAATGGTTTTTCAAAGACAAAAACAATCATACCTCCCTAAATAGGCACAGTATCGAATTGGTTTAAAGTGGTCGTTATTTCTTTAAACATTACCTAAAACTCTTGTCCAAAATAATTTTTGGTATGACCAACTCTTACCGTAAGGGATACAACATTTTGCTGGAATTGTAAAAAGAAGGGGCTTGTCGAATGCAAACATGTGAAAAAATTTTCACAAGTATCCATTGTCGTATTAAGCATATTTGAATTTTTTCTTAACTTTAAGGTGGAAATCTTTTTTATCCCCTACTTAGCACCGGTGAAATCTATTTCTGTCTTCCGGTCTGCTAAAGGGATTTCTTTTTTAATGTATTTGGTTTTAAATGTTTTTTTTGGTTTTTTTTTATCTAACATTGAAAAATACGTTTAATCTCTTTTAGGAGAGGAAATGATTTTAAAAAAATATTATAATTTTTTTTTCTCTCATTATACATATCTAAACGCAAATTTCCTTAAAATACTTGAATTAATTCTCATGAACAATCTCTCATTGTTTTAATTTTTACAGTAAAGTTTATTAATTATATTAAAAGTTATAAGTGCTTTTATCGAATAAAATATTCAGAATAACTGTCTGTGCATTTAAGTTAAATATAAAACAGCACCGTTTTTATTATTACGCATCATAAAATATTCAAAATTTAAAAAGAAATTTCGCTTATAAATTCCTATAATCCAGCTAGACCCCTTCCAGTTCATCTGTTTGGACTCCCAACTGTATTCATTATCTTCATGCTTGTGAGAATAATACTAACAAAACAAATAAATTCTGTTCAATAAAAGCTATCATTGTATTATAATTTTTTCAGAGCAAAAGTTTAGTCAGCACAGAACTTAACCCACCGTGTTGATCTAGTGGTGAACTCGTCATCGAAAAACAGCTGATTTCAAAGGTTTAAATTCAAATTTACATAGAAAAAAATAAATTTATTATATAAATTTCACCTAAATACACGAGAGTTCTAATGTACAAATCCTAGTAAATGCAGTTACTTTTGTACGGATTTGAATACCAGATCGTGGATACCAGAGTTGTTTGGTGGTTGGTTTCAATTTACCACACATCTCAGGAATGGTTGACCTGAGACTGTACAAGACTACACTTCATTTACATTCGTACATGTCCTAATTCATCCTCTGAAGTAGTACCTTCCGGTGGTTGTGGAGGCTAAAGAAAAAAAAGAAAGGACTCAAAATTTTGAGTCATCAGATGTATATGGTTTTCAGAATTGTCGGTCCCCATCTAAAACATATCAGTTGTAGCTGACGGATTTCTAGGCTCCGGTTTTCTAAGCTGACGGATTAAGTTCGTTCCGGTGGCGCGAGTGGTAGCGCCTCGGCCTTTTATCTGGAGGTCCCGGGTTTGAATCCCTGTCAGACATAGCATTTTCATACACTGCAATTCATTCATCTCATCTTCTAAAGCAGTGCCTAACGGTGAACACGGAGGTTAAACAAAAAAAAATTAGTTCGTTCCGCCTGCCTTCTATAAATATAATTATTAAAACTGCACTACACTATTTTATAAATTATTTTTATTTTCATGTAAAATATGTATTTTTATAAAATAAATTAGACTGAACTAAGTTAAGATATATATTAATTCATGTAACTCGTTAGGCGGCTTGGCTGGTTGCAAATAATGACCTAACTGTAAGCCGCTTGATTGTTTACACCTGTTAATTTCTACGGTCATTTGAATAAAATTTAACCGGTCACTGCATTTATTTTCACAGAAATACCTCAAAATTTCAGTAACTATAAAAGATATCTCAGCTACATCGGTGTAAATTGAATGAACCAAATCTTTTAGAAAATCTCTCCAACAATACGGCTCGTGTCATAAAACCTTGCTTTTAATTAGTGAACCAACTTTTCTCCCTTGATCTAGAAGATCTAGGAAAAAAGATTTCTATCCATTCTGAGCCTAAGGCAATAAAATGTCACGTCTTTACTTGACAAGGTTTTCCATACACAGCATAAGATTCAACTTCTATACGAAACGTCTTTACAAAGTAATTATTGAACATTCTTTTGGTTGGAAATAGAATGAGCATTATTCATTCATGTAAAGAGAATGGCTCTTTACACTTCACTCGGCTCCTGTCCATTCAGCGGCTCTTCACAGTTGACACAGCTCCTTTCGGATGCATTCGGCTCCTGTCGGGATCATTCGGTTCTTTACGGTTCACACGGCTCCTTTCGGATGCACACGGCTCCTTTCGGATGCACTCGGCTCTTGACGATTCAGCGGCTCCACATACAGTATATAAGCAAGCTCATAACTTCATTCGAACAGTCCAGTTCTAGCTCTCCGATTATTTTATTTCAAGTATTATCATAACATTTATAGATTCAGTAATATATATAAAGATTCACATGTATATGAATATTATTCACAATTTTCAACAAAAATAATTACAATCGCAACTACATAAGATTTAATTTATTTACATGAATCAACACCAATTTCCTACACCAATCTGTTTGCCAAAAAGTAATTCTTCTCATCCGCTCTTGACCAGGAAAACAATTTCTTTAACTTGGATATTATCATGACATCTCGCCGCTATCTACCATTACTAAAAAGCTGAAACAGTGTTGTAAGCTGAAACACCATCATGTTTGAAAGTAGTAGAATTATTACTTGTAACGGAAAAAGCAAAATGTGTTGCTAGCAATTGATTGATCACGTGTAAAGCGACTTTTTAACTGATTACCTAGAATTTTTAACCAATGAGTATGCTATATTTCATTATCAGTAGTGTTTAAACAATGCTCTAGGAAATGCTGAATTCCGACTATTTGAAAGTCATAGGTGGTGACAAATTTTGAAGGACAAACACAAGATGATCGTGGTCAATTTTTTCTTTGATTATGTGCACTACCATAACACACTGCACGATCGTATGATATTCAACTGATATAAAAAAAATAACGAAAACAGGTAATTTTATGTTATTACAGTTTTAGAAAATTGAAATTTTTGTTACAAACGTCGCTTTTTTTGAGAGCAAGGAAAAATTCTGATATTTATGTGAAAATTTTTATTAACTGCCTTATTGTTTACACAAAATTTTAGTTAAATTTGTTAGTAAATGATCTCTTTATAACCACTAAAATATGTAAACCACTTCATGAGACACTGTTAAACTAAAAAACTTGTTACAGAAATTATTTTAAATAATAAAAATCTGGGGCATACATAATCTAAGAAAGTATTTTTTATACCTTTATGTATAAAAGGACTAGTGTATAAAGGATTAATAAATATATTTATTCATCCTTTTTTTTTGCAATTGGACCTCCTGAGGCTGACGCATGCGTAATCCTAACTTCTTTCCTTAAATTTTCTCTCTTTTCTTCGGTCCATCGAGTGTCCAAAGATTGTGTTTCAAAGATTCTGTGTTTTGTGTGTCCAAAGATTCGGTCCAAAGACTGTTTCCTCTTTCTATGGAAGTTTTGATTCACAGCCAGTTTTCATAAATATTGTCTGTTGAAAATTATTTCTTGGGAAATATTTAATTATTTTAGATCTTTTTTTTAAATTTTTTTAGAGCTTATTTTGATTTTCCTTTTTGAAAAAAATCTAAATATTTAAAATTTTAACTTTTGTTTCATCCTTTCTATATAAGGAAGCATTCTTTTTTCATTTTATGATGCATTTTTCAAAATTTTCGTAAATTTCTTCGGATTTTCTTAATTTATAAATATTATCTTCGAGTTTTGGGCTATAGACTTTTCTTAAAATTCCTTTTTTAACTTTTACTAGATTTTTCTTTCTAAGAAACGCTTAAAGTCTTCTGAACTATATAACGCTTCCGAAGACTACGGTTTTATAATGTCTACTTTCGCGTTTTTGTATAAGGGTTTTTTTTGTTATTGTAAATGTTTCTTTTAAAATGATAAACCATTTTCATATTTTGTGTTTGTCATATATTCCTCCTTTATCCGAATTATTAGGAAATTAATTATTCACGTAAATATTACATCTTTGATCTTTTGATTGATTCCTTTTCTGAAATTTTAATTGTTTGCATTCTTCGATTATTATTAGAAAACAACTTTTTTTGTGTATAAAAATTTTATAAAATTTATTATTTATTTAAGAATATTTTAGGTTTTTCGAAAAGAATTATTGAGAATAAAGCATTTTGAATTGAATTTCAATCTTACGTATTTATCCATACAAGCTAAAGAGAACTTATTATCTTTGTATATTTTCTTAATGCTGAAATTATTTTAGGAACCAAAAAAAAGTTATAATTTACTTATAAAATATAAAAAATGAAATTTTTAGCATAATACGATATAATAAGTACTTTGACTAAACTTCTTAAACACTTTTGTATCATTTCACAAGCACGCCTCATAACAGCACAGACATTATAAAATAACTCATCTGTTTATTAATTAGAAATAAAGGAGGATTAAATACATAAAAATATAATGAAATTATTGTATCTGATAATTTTAGTTATAATGAGTACATACAATAAGTTATTGTATGTACAAGTTATTAATGTTAATTAAAATGTTTTATTTAAATTTATTTTTGAAATAGATAGTTATATAAACCAGTAGAAAATAGAAAACAAGGATTCATATTACGCTTTGTGCTGTAATTGCATACGTTTCATAATCAGAGGAAAAAGGTTCTCAGAAACCAAGAGAGCTTGGCGACTGATTATTATTATTACTTGGTTATTGATTATTTGTTATTACATTTCATTAATAAAAGCCTTATAATTTCAAATTAATAAATATTTCATAGAATTGTATACATTTCCTTTTAAATTAGATTTCCTTAGGTTTAGCTAGATATCTTGTACTTCAATATATATCGATATATATATATATAGAAGTAAAATTAAAATTGATAATATTTTTTTATCAATCCTACTTTAACTGAGTTTTGATTTCTTCAATTAATCATTCAATAACTTCAAGTCAAAATATCAATAATATTCAAAAAGAAATTACTCGATAAAAAAAAATTAATAAAAGCATATTAAATATCTTTTTATTTTCTTCAGATAAGAAAATTATAATACTAAGCCTAAAATAAATAACGATTGTAAACTAATTTCAGTTGTAAAAAAATGATGTCACATGTATTCTCTTCGTTTAATTGATAATAGCCGTTTCTTAAAATTTGGCGTTATCATTTTTTAACGTAATATTTAAAAATAAACCTTCGAAAGAAAATTACATTTAACGCCATTAAAAACCACTTGATTTTTATGTAATAATTTTTAAATTTTTGAATCAGTTTTGTTAAATATTATATGTAAATTGTATGTAAGAGGTAGCCTGATGCCGCAACTTATTTAAGTTAAATCGCCCTTCACTTATTATAAAATGAAGAAGAAATAGTATTAAAAGTAAGTATAATACTTTTTTATGATTAATTACTTTAAGCATTAATTACTTAATTACTCCGAGCATTAGAGCATAATGATAATTAAATTACTTTTATCTATATCAATAGTTTAACTGCAGATAATTAATTAAGTTTCAACAGGTAGTTTTCCAAATTTAAATGTATAATAAATTTTAGCACAAACTTTTTCACGTAGTATGAGTATTTTTTAATTAAATTTTTAATATTTTATCAGTATTTCCCGTTATTTTTCTCACATTTGCCTAAAATAGAGTGTAATGTATGTAGGGTGTGTGATTGTATGTATGCATGTATGTGTGTTCCACCGTAGCAGCTCAACGGCTGAACCAATAATAGATGTAAGACCCCGCGTTGGAATTCTTACTTTACCGGGAGTGTCATAGGCTATAAATATATATATATATATATATATATATATATATTTATAAATATATACATATATAATTTTTTTTATATTTATTTATATAAATATTTAATAGTGAATATTTTCCGGCACAAACTTCAATGAATTTAATTATGAACTGTGAAATCTATCATTGTATTAACTGGGTTTGAGCTGAATGATTTGAATCGATCGAATGAATAATATTACAAAAATAATAGAATTAAATTTTTCGTTAAATAAAATAAAATAATATTAAATAAATTAAAAAAAATTACGTTTAAAATAATAATGGGCTTCCCGAGGAGATTACGAGTGAAGCTTGAGTGATGAGATGATGCGAGCAGCTCGTATGAGGCGAGTCCAATCATCACCATCAACTGGTAGCAAACGGGGTGCCCATGGGACGCTGTTGTGGGAGGTGCAATGGGTTCTATTATAATATCTCTGAAAACAATCGTCTGATTTTTAAAATTCAAACGGGGTATGTATTAGTAGGTTGAAGGCTAAGTTTAGCATGTATCAGAAACACTCCCGATTTAACAGATCACGTTTATTTGGGAGCGCTTTTATATCTTCGCAACTAATCTTCAGAAAAATCATTTATTAAGTTGATCAGCATATTTTTATTTATGTTAATGACATTAATAAAACTGCACGTGTTCTTGAAATATTTTTGTAAAAAAAGGAGTGTAATACTAAGTTTTTTAAACATGGCACAGTTGATATATAATATTATTTATATATAAATAAATGAAGTACAATAATACCAACAATTCGTCCTCAGTAATTGATATCTTTGATTGTTTTTGAATTGTTTGTAAGGTTATATTTCATTTATTTATATATAAATAAAGGAGTGTAATGTACTTAGGGTGTATGTTTGTATGTATGTAAGTTTGTACCATCATAGCAGCTCAACGGTATAATATATTTAGATATATGACCCCGCGTTGGAATCCTTACTTTACCCAAATTATATTTACTTATATTTTAAAAAATTAGAAAAAAAAAATTATACTATTTGTATTTCACCCGCACGCACTTTAATTATCTTGTACTAATGTTTGTCAGCAATTTTTTTTTAGCCGTAGTTTTTATGAATTTTTAATATTTATCTCTTTTCTTAATTTCTTTTAAAGTATGACTTTATAAATAATTTTAAAGTTTTGTTTTATCTCTTTCCAAAGGATTTTCTCTAAACTTTAGCTTAACGTAAGACCTTAACAAAGTATATAATTTTTTTTTTATAATTTATTACACACCAATAAACTATAAAATACAGTATTAAAGAGAGACTTAACAATAAATTTTCATAATTTTTATTTTGATAGGTTAACTTTACCTGACAGTTACCTTATTTTTTCATCGTTAATAATGTGTCCGAAGAATCTAATTTACTTTTTTGTTGTAAGTTATCGTATTTTAAGTTAACAGTGGATAAAAAATTCTTAAATTATTTTCAATGTCCATCTTAAAATGTAATTCCATTTATTCCGTTATTATTAATTTTATTATTACTTATACTAGTGTTATTACTATTATCATTAAATTGCACGCTATTGTTGGGAATATTACTATAGCAGTACGGGTGGTTGTATACCTCGTGAAATGCCTTATTTAAGGGTGGTTGTCTGTTGTATAGAGGAAGTAGAAACGTGAGGAGGGGCAGGTATTGCGTAACGAGAATAAGATAAATGCATAGACCCGTGCTAATTGCGCTGCTGAAGAGCCTGGGAAGATCCGCCAGATGTACTAATGACCAACCGTATCACTACTACCTTAACCACAAGGTAGATGACGTAGTAATGGTACCACCGTTACAAGTACACGGTAGATGAACTAATGGTCGAGACTTACCATTCATTATCCCTCACTCTATATATCCCTCTCATTTTCACCGTCTCTTTCTCTATATTTCTCTTTCTAACACGTTCTCACTTTCTCATAACTGATACATTCAACAACCATTTTCATGGCAAACCGTTAAATGTGAGATACTGTCACAATTGTCTCCTAAACATCTATTGTAATAAAATGTTAATTATACTTTAATTATCATCTCATATTTCATTCATTATTTTTACTATATTTGATTTCAACTTCTTATCTTCTTTTTTATTGAGGGAAGCTAATTTATAATTCGAATTAAATGCATATTCCTACTACACAAACCTAGAGTCTAGCAAAACTAAATGTTATCGTCATGAAATAAGGATAGAATATCATTATTTAACAGATCCTGTTTAAAAATAAATAATAGTAAAAATAATCACGGTAAAATAATGTTCCGAAGACTTTCGGATTATCATAAAACACCATCTTTGAGTTTACATATTTTCTGATTATAATTCTTAATATTTGAGTAAGATATTTAATCTTTTTATGGAAATTTTGTATTTAAAAACTCAGGATCGGTATATTTTAAGAAATTAAGTTGCCAATAGAATGGGCTTTTTTATAAGTATATTTCAACATTTCTTGGAATTCTAAATACTTTTATTATAGGGGTGTCCGAGAGTTATTTGAACAACGCTGATATATTATTAGAAAAAAATAATAGTTCTGTTAATAAATGGTTGGGCTTTCTTTAAGAGGTCACTCACTTCTTTAATAGTTAACCCAAGTTTTCCTCGGCAAATATAGATAGCTCTGTGATTGCGTACATAACCGCATACGTCAGTCACCATGAATACAATGAACAAAGCACAATGCGAAGAATGGTTTGTTGATACGAAATCAAACACACAAGTTCAACCCGATTTTAGAACCCGTTATAACCTAGAACCACCTTTTAGATTAAATTTTCATTCACGTTAGATTAAATTTAAAGAAACTGACAGTGTTAAACGTAAGAAGGTGATTAAGGCTGGCCTAGAAAATCATATGAAAAATGGAGATCATTCGTCAATCTTTTTTTCGAAGCCTTGGAAGTCAACTCGGAGTGTAGCGTGCAAGTGTAATACCGTTCATCATGTTTTGAAGTAACGATTAAAATTGCGTCTTTATAAATGACAAATATTGCAGTATATTGCACCACGAGATCACAATACTAGAAAGGAATTTGCTATTGAAACGATTGAAAGAATTGAAAATGGTGATTGTTACCTTAAAAATATTGTGTTCTCAGAAGAGGCTACATTTTACTTGTATGGAAAACTGAAAACTCAGAACGTTTGAATGTGGGGATTAGAGTACCCTATGTTACAATTAACCGTATTAAAGATAGTATGAAAATTGATGTTTGATTCAAACTGCTTCGTGATCATGCGATTGGACTTTTTTTCTTAGCAGAAATGTCGGTTAACGCGAATGAATATCTATTTTCGGAAATTTTTGCAATTTTTTCTTGTTAGAAGAATTTTTTACCGTCGCTTGAAGAGTTACAACCCGAAATCACATTACAACAAGATGGAACACCGTCACATTGGGGTTTATTAGTATGTGAATCCCTCAATAGTACATTCCCGAATCGCTGGATTACACGCGATGGACCGACTGCTTGATCAGCTCGGTCACCGGATGTAATTTCATGTGAATTTTTTTATGAAGTTTCATCGAGGAAAATATATACAAAACTCGTGTGGTAAATAGTGATGATGTGATCTTAAGGAGAGGATTATTAACGTATTCGAACGCATAGATGCGGGTATGTTACAAACAACATGACATAAAATTGATTAGCGGTAGTATATTTGGTGAATTACTAATGTTGCAAGATTGAATGTCTTTGACTACAGGCAAAAAAAGTTTTTAAAATATCTCTACAAATTTGCTTTATACTTTTTCGTCATACTTTATTCAAATTATTATCATACATTGCATGAGTTTAATTAATAGGTTAATTTTGATTTCAAAAGATAACATCATATATTGAAATTTCTAATATATTTATAAAATATCAAAATATTTTCAATCAAACATTTACTATACAAGGTAACAAAACACTGAAGTTTTTGATTATTGAATTACAATTGTAAATTAACAAAACTTTTTTTGTCGCTTGTTTACAATTACATATTTATCCCCGTACGGAGGATGTTTGCAAAAGTAATGGTAGAATATTACATTGTCACCCTACCTAAGTAACTGTGCAAAATTTCATCAATAGGTAATTTCAGGAGGTATGTTAAATTATTACACCTGCACCCTTAATTTACCCCCGTATGGGAGGATTTTTGCAAAAGTAATGGAAAAATATTGTATTGTCGCTACGATTGTAACTGTGCAAAATTTTATCAATCGGCAATGTCAGGAAGTATGTTAAATTAAGGATGCAAGATTTGAGGACAAACATGAAAAAAAAAAACAATGTGAGTTAAAGAAAAGCGAGGAAAAAACTCTCAGTTTTAATGTTTCTAAATTCATACAACCTGTTTTTTTATCTTAATGAATAAATTATTTACTCAGTATCAAAGTTATTAAGATAATTCTCGGACACCCTAATTTAATTTTTAATCATTTATCAGATTGGACTACCTTGCTTGAATGAAGTTTTCTTATACAATAATATTCCTTAAATTCCTTTCTTTGTTATCAGTTTATAAAATTCTAGAAATAGAACAACAATATAAATCAAAATAACATTTCTGAAATTAAATATATAATTAATTAAATATTTATATCTACGTAAATTGAAACATTCTAGAAATGTGTAGATAATGCATTATTTCCAACAGGAAGGGTTACATATATGTATATATATATATATATATATTATATATATTTTCTTTTTTTTTCATTATACTATCTGTTTTTGTATTATTTACCGATTAAATTGGGTAAAAAGCATCTGAGGTACAAGTAGTATACTTAAAAGTTACTTTCTCAGAGAATTTATGATGTTTACTATACAACCATTAGCAGTTCATTCTGATTTGCTAACTTATATTAAAAATATATATTTAATTCAGAAAACAAAGCAATAAGAAACTATTTCGTCCATCTTTTTTCTAAGTATGTCTGTCAAGTGTTTTCTTTTGAATAATTTTCTAATTTTCCGGTTTGACTTACAATTTGTGTCCGATCTACAAAACAGTACGATTATATAGTTCACATGTATATCACAAACTAAAAGGAAACTTTCGGATATCAATGAATTCATGATTTAGAGACTTCTAAAAAGGTTTTCATAATATTTAACTTATATTAATCCTGTAAATTTTCTTTTAAAAAGTCACAGTTGAAAATATATTTATTTATATCTATATTAAATATGAGATATTATTCACTAATAGTAAATTTAACTAATAGTAAATTTTTTGGCACAAATAGTAAATTTATAAGATGTTTTACGTAAACATTTTTCAAAATAAAATTTATTCTGGATAGGCTTTTTAAATGGTACAAATAAAAGAACGACTGTTTGGACATCTTCAGTTCCAGGTATCTAATTTGTGAGGTTAAAAGGAATGAATAAATATCATTGTAGATATTCAGTAATTATATATATTTATTTTACATTTATGCAAACTAATTCTAAAAGAAACATTATTTATTGAAGTAAAACGCTTTTTAAAGGACATACCAAGGCAATGTATACTGATTAATTGTAAAATACATAATATCTACAGTTAAATAACGGTAGATGATCATGTTACAACCAATGGGCAAGAAAAATGTAGTATTTAGTAAATTATAACAATGTAATGACAAAGATTCTTGGTTGATAAGAGATAACATATCTGCCAATCAGCACTTTAATCAAACAAAAAAATCTTCAACTATTTTAAATTAGCGTAAATGCGATTTAAAATTAACTGTGAAAGTACATGAATGTATTTTATCCCTAAATTAATATTTTTGAATGAATACAGTAAATTTTCTGAAATAAATCACTTATTAATTCACATATGAATAAACATTCCTATAGATATTATTATTTATTAAGCTACTTATGCTAATTAAACTTAATTTTAAATCAATTAATCTTAAAATATGTGTAAGTTAAAAAAAACTTTTTAAAGATCTAAATGAACGTTGATAAACAGCTAAATAAAAAAAAAACGAGTTGTCGTTTAAGTTTATCAATTTCTTTTTCATTTTTGTTCTTTTTTTATAAGAAATTCATGAACAACAACGTTCAATCGGGTTAAAAATGTTTCTATTATGATCACTCAAAGAATCATCCATTGGGACTCTATTTAAAGATCTCTTAACATCTTTTATTCATAGAATTTCATTTCTACTACCAACCTTGATTGAATACTTTTATTGTTTTTGACGAACGAATAAATCTTTATTAAATTCAATATGTTTGTGTGCGAACAATTCTGGTCTCGCATTTTGATTTTAGATTTGGATTAAGCACACAGTTAGAGCATTAAAAAATACACGAATCGGCCGTCGAGTTCAAGTCAAAGTGGGCACCATAATTAAAATCTTTTTAATAATACTTATGTGAGCTATCATGTTGGTTCAAACGCACAAACCTAAGGTTTAATAATATTAATAAAATATATAAATTTTTTAAATTAAATGTAAGTCTCACAAAATTAGCAGAACACCTAACTTTTTAATAACTAAAACATATATATATATAAATACACACACACACACACACACACACACACACACACACACACACACACACACACAATCATATTAAATCATATTAACTTACCGTATTTATGTAAAACTTATAGATAATTTTGTTAGAAATAAATTAATAATTGAGAGAACATTAATAATTACAAAAATGGTCTTTGGGAAATGTCTTACCAGATTTTTTATTGGTAACTGGTTACATATTTCACAGTATTGTTAAGGTAAAACATTAAATCATAGTACTGCTCCATTGGTTTATTAATATAATGTGGAACAATTGTTCCACAACATATTTTTAGCAATTTCTTAAATAATCATGAAACAATATGAATTTAACATCACTGGATATCCTGACTCCTGCAGAGGAAGACGATCCCAGTCACCACACCACTCTGTTCCTAGTTCTTATGGGATTTTTCGGTGGTCGTTTATTAGCTCTTTTAGACTCTCTAAACATGATAACAAAATATAGTCATCAGTTTAACTTCTGTCAGGTTTCCAGCGATGAATATGCCTCGGCCGACATTTCTATCAGTGTATTTACATAACCTTCTATCGCCATCGTATAGACTCTTCCAATCACGAACACTTAACGTAGCTTACAACCTTCAACTTTCAAATTAACTGATTCTTAGGCAGACGCATAATTCAATCATTTAGGACTGTTCAAATCTCGTTATTTTTTTCCAGTATTATACAAAGAACTTCTTTTTCGTTTATTGAGCTTCTGTAAAATAATCAAACGCTGCTGAATTATCGAAACTTCATTTTTCTTGAAAAACATCACTTTTTGTAGTGGGAGCCATTTTAAGCATACGTTAAACATTTTTTAAGTTCAAAACTAACGATTTTTGGGCTTGAGTGGAAGGAAAACTTACCAAAACCTTTTTTCATTTTATTCACTAGGAATTTTTACAATCAGATCGAACGTTTTTAGATAAATGATGAATATGTAGATCGAAAGTTTGCTCTTAATTTGTTTTTTAACTGTTATAAGATATATAACTATTCTTTAGACTCCAGCCTATGAATTGATGTTTGTAGTCTGATTTTGCTAACATTAATCAACAAGATTTTATGATTCTGATAATATTAAAATTGATTTGTTTAGTTTAGGACCCATTTAAGGATTATTATTATATGTTTTCAAGAATAGAGAACCATACTTTGCTACGTCTAAATAAGCAAGACCCCTACAGAAGATGTTCTTATTTGGAACAAGCTCTTTCTTTTTCCTGTTTAGCCTCCGGTAACTACCGTTTAGATAATTCTTCAGAGAATGAATGAGGATGATATGTATGAGTGTAAATGAAGTGTAGTCTTGTACATTCTCAGTTCGACCATTCCTGAGATGTGTGGTTAATTGAAACCCAACCACCAAATAACACCGGTATCCACGATCTAATATTCAAATCCGTGTAAAAATAACCGGCTTTACTAGGACTTAGCCCCTTTACGTTAGGACTTAACGCTGTAACTCTCGACTTCCAAATCAGCTGATTTGGGAAGATGCGTTAACTACTAGACCAACCCGGTGGGTTTATTTGGAACAAGCTGGAGTGGTACAACCCAACTCATGATATATAACTTACTAATATTCTTATTCTAGGTTGTATCTTTTTCGAACCAATTTTGTAATTGTAGTATTAAGATTAATTCTATGCTACAATAAAATGAAAACTCAATTCGTATTTTATTACAACATTGTTAAATTCACTACAGTAAAATATTCTTATCAACTATCTTTTAAGTTCATAAATACATGATTTATTTAACAATCAGACATGATATTTGTTCCATTAATTACGGTTTAAATTTTTTTCTTCCTCTGAACTTTATTTGTTTGTTCCTCTGCTCCCTTACGCCGGCTCAACAATCAAATATTACTCGGCCCAGAGGAGTGTCTTTGGGACTCTAATGAGCCTACCGCCTACCGGCAGTACGTCCAGCATGGCAGGTCGGCTCAGCGGTTCTGAATTTTTTCCTTATTTTCATCTTGGCCCTGGAGCATGGCCCGGCTATGCCGTTCTTGGGCTCTGCCCTAGCAGCCGGGTCTCGGTCGTTATGTGTTTCTTGTTTTTTTTCTCTCTCTTTTAAAGTAACTCTTCAAACTTCTTCTAATCCACTTCCTTTGCTCTTATAACATCAGCCGAATCTCTCTATTGTCAGCCATTCCTCTTTACTTCTCAGCATATACTTTTTTGTAGTTTCCGGGGTAATATCTTCTATGTTATATGTAACTTTTAGATCCTTCCAACGTGCAAATTCAAAAAAGGTGTGGCAGAGAGTGTCCTTTTGACCGCAGTACACACAATTTGGGAGCTCCTTTCTTCGAAACCTGTGAAAGTATACACCAAATCCTCCGTGACCAGAGAGAAACAGGTAGGAGAAGAATTATGACACGTCACCGTGTTTCCTCCCCAGTCACGGTTTTATCTTAGGAATAAGCTTCATTTTCCACGCCCAGGTGTAGCGGCGATCCATTTAATTTAATTAAAATTCTTTATTTATTCGTATTTATAAATTAAAATGACTATCACAAATAGATTTATTTTAAGTAAATAGTAGATTTGTTGGTATAAGTTTACCCAGAATATTAATTTTTCTTAGCTATAAATATCTTGCATAAGATTATTTGGAATATAAGCATACATTCGTACATCAAATATGTCATTTTTTGAATATGATTTAACCAAATATTCCATTTTAATATCAATTTAACAAACCAAATATTTTACGATTCCTATCTATAAAGCATTTTTTGTTTACATCAAAAATTAATTTAAATGTCAGGAAAAGATTTTTTAAAGTGTATGTTTGGAGTGTCGCTTTATATGAAACTTGGACGATCGGAGTATCTGAGAAGAAAAGATTAGAAGCTTTTGAAATGTGGTGCTATAGGAGAATGTTAAAAATCAGATGGGTGGATAAAGTGACAAATGAAGAGGTATTGCGGCAAATAGATGAAGAAAGAAGTATTTGGAAAAATATAGTTAAAAGAAGAGACAGACTTATAGGCCACATACTAAGGCATCCTGGAATAGTCGCTTTAATATTGGAAGGACAGGTAGAAGGGAAAAATTGTGTAGGCAGGCCACGTTTGGAGTATGTAAAACAAATTGTTTTACAATACTGAAATGCTGAAATGCTCAATACTGAAATGAAACGACTAGCACTAGATAGGGAATCTTGGAGAGCTGCACCAAACCAGTCAAATGACTGAAGACAAAAAAAAAAAAATCTATAAAGCATTCCCTGGTAAGATCCCGTATCCTCTACGGGTATCAGAAGGGAAAAATTAAATTAATGAATAGAATTATGAGATCTACAAAAGGAACTATCAATCGAAGTTAATATACTGTGAAAAACATTTAAGCCGGTTGGGAATTGGGATTAAAATATGAATAATTAACCTTCATAAATTGGGTTACGTTCTCTGAAGAATCCATTAAACTTTGTTTATATGGAAATATTTAAAATCCAGAACCCTTTTTCAGATACTATTGAACGGAAGAACTTCTTATACTAAAGAAGTGTAAATTATATCAAGTATAAAAACTTTTGGTTTTTTTTTTATTGCTTCTTTATTCTTTAGGTTTAAACTCAAAAATATTAAATTTCATCTATAAGTTAAATGAAAACACAAAAACAGGAAAGTTATTATAAAAACAACGGATTCTGTTTTCTATACGGTTTAAATCCTAGACCGTAGTATACGGTCTAGAATTTATTATATTTGAGGTATCATACATTTTTTCATTCAAGTTAAGGAGGATTAATACATTTAAGCTTAAATATACTGTATACATTATAAATAATCGGATTGATAATTAGAATATTAATAATACTTAAATATTTTTATCAGGAATTAATTAAATTAGGATTACTTTAAATCGAATTAAATACGAAAAATATTAATTTATATTGAAAGAAAATTCAAAAAGAATGAAAAAGATTATTCTTATTATTATTATTATAACATTAAAGGTAAATTTATTGAAACGGTTTGATAACCACTGGATTGTGTAATAATTATTATGCGTACAGAATTCTATAGAAACTGAACTTTAATAGTAAAATCCTGTTGCAAAGAGGTTAACATCTCTCACAATAAATCCCGCTTCGTTTGCTGTGAGAAGCACAGCATAGACATAGGGTACTGTGTAAGCGCATTACATGAACTTCGCCATTGCTGTACCTGTTCCGTAACATTCACTAATTAACAGAATTAACGTTAGTATTATTAATCCGTGGCTAATTGATGTTCACAGCGGAAACAAAAAGTAACTCTTACCCATTACTATTTCTCTCTCACTTGCTCTTTCTCTCTCATTCAAACTTTGTGTGTTTGTCTCTCTCTCTCTCTCTCTCGCTCTCTCTCTCTCTATGGTTCAAATATATATATATATATATATATATATATTTATATATACTACTTCACTATACATATAGTCTAGAAGCCCCCACCATTTCTACAGATGTATCAAACACCCCACGCAAACGTTACTAAGCTCTTGTTAACACATCTTTCAATGTTCCCTAAATTCAACTTTGCTCCCTTCAATAATTCTTTAATTATTACATTATTTTATATATATAGGTATAAACTTATAATTTCGACTTCCTTTCCATTTTATTTCCTTAATTAATTTTTCTTGCAAGAAAAACATAGAAAAATTAATTCATTATAACTTGTTCTGAAGAAAGAAAAAAGTTCTTTTTAATCATATTAAAAAGTTAATTATGCATAATTATAATAAGTATTCTGAAGTACTATTCTTATTTTTTAATGTAAAAGATTAAATATAGTAGAAAATATTTAAGTAAACGTACTTTTTTCTCTAATATATTTTTTTCTTTAATTTTAAAAATAAATAATTTTTGTTGTTATTAATCACTTTTCTTCTCCTGATAAAAATAATCATTAAATTTTCCTGTAACCATCTAACTTGTTAGTAATATTAAATATTATTGTAAAATTATAATTGTCAATTTATTATTATTATTTTTTTTTTTTTTTTAGTTTTTTAGGGGCATCGACTACTTTGGTCATTAGCCCCATCAAACTTAAAAAAATAAAAAAATAAAATTATTTTAATTCATATTTTCATGAAAAAAAAATGTTCAAAATTTCACAATCTTCTAATTTCAAATCCAACAAATTACAGCCTAGGCTTTCCTTTTGGCCATCCTTTCTTGCGTTTTTCCATTCTGCGAACGGCCTCAACTTCCGACGACAGAGTGTCTGAGGCTTCGGACATGGCATCGTCTTCGCTTTCTGACGCCAATGACGTTCGCCGGCTTACATCAGGTGATGAAAGCTTCAATGGTGCTGTGAGCATCGTTGCAATTGAATCTGAACTCGCAAGCGATGCACTTTCGGCGGCATATATATATATATATATATAATAATAATAATTATTATTATTATTGTTATTTATATTTAATTCTCTAATTGTTGTCTTCACACTTACAATGTGTTTGTCATTTTTGAACATCTTTTAAACATCCTCTACTTCTAATCACAGTGTTGGTAAAATTGAATATAACTTTTTACATTATACTATATATTTTTTTACATTCTTTAATTACGTGACTATCAAAAAGAAGTGTAATGTATAACCTCACGTTGGAATCCTTGCGTTACTGAGAGTGACATAGGCTATATAAATGTGTGTGTGTGTGTGTGCGCGCGTGTGTGTGTGCGTATATATATATATATATATGTGTGTTTGTGTGTGCGCGTGTGTGTATACAGAATGATCATTTGAAAAGTTACAACATTTATTATTCAACACAGATTTATTATCAGTTACATCGTATTTCTGTTTGCAGAGATGTATACAATTCTCTAGCAATGAAAAAACAAACCATTAAACATTATAACATCAGTATATTATAACATACGAAAAATCAACCTAATCTAATCTATCTACCTAACCTAATATCTACCCTAATTATCCCGGTGAATTATAGACGAATAAATGTAAATAATATAAAGAGGAAAAAATCGTGAAATTATTACTAATAATATATTTAATAACAGGTAAAATTTTCTTTTTCTTTAATTTTTTTTGGGACGATATTTTATCTTCTCACTCTTACGAAGTTTATTTATTTATCGTTCAACGTTTCAAATGAAAAACTATAAATATATTTAAATGGGATAAACTTTAGAACACATTTAGTCATTCTGTGTGTATTTTTTTTTAGTTTCAGTTAAGAACGTATGTTATGCGTATCTTGTATAGGTTTAAAAAATCATACTAATTTTAAACGTAATCTTATCCGGTTATAAGTTAAACTAACAATACTAGGTCGAATACTAGATTTTAATATTAGAATATTATTATTATTTCACTATTTGAATATTATTACCGGTGTTCTTTGGTGGTTGGGTTTCAATTAACCACATATCTGAGGAATGGTTGACTTGAGACTGTACAAGACTACATTTCATTTACATTTATACATATTATTTTCTGAAGTAATACTTCACGGTGGTTCCTGACGCTAAACAGAAAAAAAGTTAAACTAAAACATATTTACATCGTAACAGTTTTTGGCATTTTTTAGGTTAACCTAAAGAAATAAAGTTAGTTATTTAGTATTATTTTTATAAAATTAGAAATCAAACAACCTATTAAAAAAAATATTGTAGTAGATACAAGTTTTAGAGTAAATAGTAGCTATTAAAGATTACATACAAAATGTTTAAGAAAAAAAGTTAATAATAAAAACCTGTTAAATATAATCAATATATATAGAATAAAAGATTAACTAGCCTTAAAAGGGCCGAGATGTAGTGGTAGCGTCTCGGCCTTTCATTCGGAGATCCCGGGTTTGAATACCGGTCAGTCGTGGCATTTTTTCACTCGCTAAAAATTTCCATCGGGCTAATGACCATAGAATATAATGCCCGCAAAACTGAAAAAAAAGAAAAAAAAAGATTAACGTTGAATAAAAAGAAACTGATTATATATTTATTTTATTCATTAATTTTACAATTTGTCGCCACTCCTCATACCCATTGCTCTTATTAATCTATTTATTTACTACTATTTTCATAAAATTTCCATGTTTAAATAGACATCTTTTATATTCTTCTTTTGTTTATACATATTTACTGTCCTTTAAATTCTCTTGAGTTTAATGCCGTAGAATTTAATGCAGATTAGAATTTATGCCAACTTAAATTCCGATTTTTCTGTAGAATTTTTCACTTGAAACTTTGATAGATTTATTTTCTTTTACCTTAATATTTTAGTATTTTTATGGGGAAAGTATGACTGCTACACTTTATAAAAAATGTAAATTTTAAAAATTACTTATCTTAAATTTTAAAAACCTGACAACACAGTTATAGGAGTTTTCCGTCAGGCGGTTTTTTTCTGATGCACTGCTTACACACACATACATACAACTTAATCTATATAAATAAAAATGTAAATGTTCGTTTGTTCAAAATCTTAAATCTCCGAAAGTTCTTCACCGATTACTTTGAAATTTTGGCACAGTATTGCATTCGAATACGCGCGTGTTTTTATATACCTACTATTTATATACCTAAATTGTCACCACATGTGACAAGTAAAAACGTTATTTTTTTAAAAACAGCCCAATCTGTTGGACGTAAAAGCAAAACACGATATATTAAATATTTTACGATTCCATTTTCAATGGTTCCAATATGTGTGTCTGATATAAACTAAAAAACTACTGGACCGATTTGCGTGCGGGGAAAAAGGGAAAAATCGAAAAAGCTAAAAGGGGTGAAGGGAAAAATGGAAAAGGGATAAAACGGGGAAAAAGAAATGGAAAGGGTAAAGGATAAAATAAAAGAGGAAAGGTGAAATAAGGGAAAGAAAAACGCTGAGAGGAAATAGAAAAGTGGAAATTGGGGAAATGAGAAAAGGGAAAGAATATGTAGTAAAAATGGAAATGGGAATAAATGAAAATGTGGCGATGGGGAGAGAAAAAGGATAGAAATAAGTGATATTTACATGGTCCTAAGTTTGTCTTTTCGTATAAAAAAGTAATTTTGTTTGTAAAAAGCAATACTACTGATTATTTTTTGTCAAGTTAATTTAATTCCTAATATTTATACATAAATGTATATTACACTGATTGTAAAATCGTTACTGTTTTTAAAAAAAAATCATAGAATAAAGCATTAAGAATAGCTTTTAGGAGTTGTGTAACTCATATGAGAGGAATTAATTTAACTTAAAAAAAATTGTTTTCTTACTTTATACGATAATAGTTTGGTAGATCAGAAATAAATTTTATACAAGGATCATGGTACAACAGGATTTTTCTAATATAGAAATAATATAAATATATTTACCTAAAACATAAAAAAAATAAAGATAAAAAAAAAAACAAATAAATAGATAAGTAATGCAGTTATAGTAATAATTCTAATAATTTTTAAACTGTTTCATTGCGAAGGGAGTGAAAATTATTAATATTTATTTTATTGTTGAAAAATTTCAACTACTCTTTGGTTGTTTTCTAAAAGCATTTAATACGGTTTATAAAGCGACGATCGTAATTTTAAATGAAATGTAATACATCAATCTATGAGTTTTTTAATGGATTTATTGAAACTGAATTATATAGCGTGTCCTGATACAAGAAAATTGTTAACTTTATTGTATCACTAAAATAGCTGTGGAAAGTTTTACTACTTTCTTTCTCGAAAAGCAACAAAATAAATTTAAAGAGACACATCTAGTTTCGTTTATATAGAAGAGCGCATTAGAAAAGTTCGTTTATTTTTTGTATCTTAACTTTCGTTTGGACTTCACCCTTATTCACATACGCCCCTCCTCGTTGAATGTCATTCGGTGTTTCTAGTAGAATCCTCTTAGCAAAACAGTGTCGGAGGACTTTAACCTAATAAAGACGTACCGAAGTTGCATCGCTGCTTAATACAAACGCTGAACGTGAGATAAAATTCAATTTGTCGCACGCAAGCATCAAAACAATAATTTGTCCTGAGTCACGCACAAAGCCACGCGTGACTCGAGGTGTTAATTGTGCGACAGCTGATATCATTCCACCCTCCACTCTTATGCTCTCTTTCTGGCTTTATCTAACACCGCCACATATCTCTCGACTGTAACAATACCCGTCCAATCAGACAAATAAGTACTAGACATACTAACCCTTCCAAGTGGGAACTTCAGTAGTTTGTACCCATAACACAAAAGGATTCTACTTACTGCTGCGCATTTCAACTCTACGAATAAAGGTGTATAATAATGCACACGTGTTTGTCATTTTGTTCTCGTGTTGTCTTCCGTGTGTTTGTTCAATCATTCTTATAGAAATGAAATAATCTGTGTAAATAGTTACTTAATTTCAATATTTTTGTTAATACATGTTTTTATAAAGCATTTAGATAAATAATTAATTAAAATATTAATTTTTCTTTACAAAAATGTTTCTAAGTTTAATTTTGTTCAGTTAATAGAGTATAATAAAATCAACAACCACTTTTTAATTTTTCATTAATAAAATTATTTGTCATCTATTATACATAGTGAAATCTCACAGTAAATTTGTTATTTTACTGATTTAGAATAATATTATTAATAAAAATGTGTTAATAAAATGTACGATTTCTTGCATAATCTCTTCATTAGTTAACACCTTTAGTTGTACTGATCGTAGGAAGCAATAGATGATATGAAATCGGATTTTCTTTCCATCTAAGTCGTATGAATATGAATTTAATGCATTTTTTTCTTAAAAATATAGGAAATTTTGTATAGAAATATGCCGTTTTTAATTGAATTTTAAATAATATTTTGTCAAATGATTTTTTTTTTTTTTTTAATAGCTGTATCGTCTAACGTACTAATCGTAAAAGGTTATATATGTATTTATGTACGTATAAACGTTATTCAAAGAAAGCTAAAGAAAAACTTTTATGATATTCTAAATATTTTCGAAAATGTAGTAAAAAGTTACTATAATTTAGTAAAAGTAGCTTTTATTTTTATCTAAATTATGTTAATTAAAATTTTAAGATTTAAACTAAATCGTAAGTAAATATAAATACATATACGGGTGTCCGAAAAGAACTGCGGGTTTTAAGAACTAATATAGTTTTTATTCTGCAGCACTCCATACTGTTTTACGTGCAACCTTGAAAAGAGAGTTATGTTTCAGTTTCACATTTTCCATCAGGTTGTACCTGAGTTTGACTGTTACACAGACCAAAATGTTATGGTCCCGAGCTCAATATCGTTACATCATCAAAAGATAAATCACAGTGCACATACCGGTTCGAAGAAAAAAATTCAAAGACTTTCGTACAAAGAAAATATGTGCAAACCTACCGGAATTCTCCGAGTGACAAAAGCATAATAGTATGAATAGTTTTTGGAAAACGGAAGAGTTTTTATAAGTGCATTCACCAGGTACCTAAAACAAGCGCCACTGAAATAATTTGATAGCCTCACCGGAAAGTCCAAATTGTTCAGTTCGTAGTGTTGTTATTCGTCAAGTAAACGTTCCTAAAAGCATTGTCCATGATGACTGCAAGCGATTGAAACTTTGTGCTTATAAACTGCATCTAATCTATGAAATTTAACTCAACGTTACGTCACAAAGAGTTAAATTTGTAACCACGTTAGATTTAATTTCTGCTGATGAAAACCGCCTGAAGCGCATTATCTTTTCTGTTTAAGAAGTATTTCCAATTTCATGGAGTTCTGAATCATCATATTTATCGAGTATGGGACTTAAAAAATCCACACGATTTGGTTAAATTTGTTTGCAAACGTCCAGAAGTGAATGTTTCGTGTGATATCATAAATAATTAAATTTTTGGGCAATTTTTTCCCCCAAGGAGTATATCAATATGGAAAAAGTGGATATGTTAGAGAACTTTGTTTGAGTTTCCTCACATTTAAAGTATCCAGGACTTAATTTTCCAAAAGGATTGAAAATAAAGAAGTTGTGTAGACTGCGCTCAACGCAGGTTTTTTTTATTTTTGGGCGTAAACACTTTCACGTTATCATCACCCGTTTCATACATATCATAACGAATAAAATTAAAAACTAGTATCACAGAATAACTTACAACTAGTATAAATGCTAAACTATCACTAAAAACTTACAAAAAATAATATCGCAGTAGGAAACTTAAAATTAAATATAGTTTTTTTATTTTCGTTCCGGCCACAACGGATCACGCTTGCATAGTTTTGACTTCTTTTCTTTCGCCAAAATGCTTTCATTATATTGCTTTGTTGTCACCTTTCTTCTGTCCATCAATTTAGATTTATATCCTTCTTTTTTCTTTCTCTCTGCAATTTTAGATCCTCGAATCACTTTTCTGAAGTTATCTCTATCTTTAAACAGATCCTTAGAAATGTTTAATGTTTTTAGATCTGTTTCTGTTTAAACCAATTTGTCTTTGTGGTTCTGTTTTCATAAAAATATAATATTTGTTTTATCAATCCTTGGTTGTTAATTTTGCATAAATGTCCTTAAAAATCAAATTTTCTCTTCCGTATTAAGTCTGTTATTTTTTCTGCATATTAAATTTCTTTTTCACTTTTCGGTTTGTAAATTCCATCTTAATTTTTTTTTCCGTAAATTTTTCTTAAATTTTTTTCTGCTATTGCTATTTTTTGTTCTGAAAAAATATTCTGCTGCATACAGTGATTCAGGTATGACTATACTCTTATAGTACTTCAATTGCCTCAATTTGGAGTTATGTGATAGGGAAATTTTATTGTAAACGTTCTTTCTAAGATAATAGGCAGTTTCTACTTTTCGTAATAATATTAAAACTAAAGTATAGTAGCACTATAATAAACAAATACATCATGAATAATAAAAATTTCTAGTTTGTGTTGGATGGAAAATAATATTAAATTTTATGAAAAAATATTTATACTCCATAGGAATAACAATACCCGGTCTAAAAGATTTTTGTTATTGCCTTGGATAGAGTGAATGTTCCCAGATAATTTTAATTTACGACGCAACGCCGCGTAAGATATACAATCCAGAAGTATATGGCACAGAGTCAAGCGGCAGTTACATCATACATATTGTGGTGCATTTTCTAATATCAGATACCCGTGAATAGCTCTGGTGTTTCCTAATCGCAATCGATAGAAAATTGAATCTTTCTACTTGTAGAATCTCTTGGCGACATAGTACTCTTAATATGACGGAGTTTATTATCTACTGTAGCAGACCAATCACCTTGCCCCTTTCCTTGAAGAGTGTGTTTTACAGAAATAATAGAGTGGTAATAGACGGTTGACTACATGTATTTTTAGCGGCGGAATCCGGACGTTCATTCCGGAGTTTCAACATGGCTAGGAATCCAGAAGAAACTCACTTCCGTGTTGCATTGATTCTACTCAGGGATTTCATTGTAGATTTCGATGACGATAGTATGTCTAGGATAAAAAATATTTTAAAGCTTTGAGTACACTATACGAGTCGCTACAAATAAGGATATGATATTATTTTGGGTTAATAATATTCAAAGCTTTATTGATGGCGTACTGTTCGGCAATGAAGACACTTGTGATACTAGGAAGAAAAAATATGTAGCTTCTGTTGTTATAGAAAAATTCACATGGAATGGCGTCATTTTGTTTTGACCCACCTGTGTTTAATATACGTATGGGTTTATCTTGGAGAAATTCCTAAAATATTTGCTTAAAGATGATAGAAGGTGTTGATTTTTTTATTATATTTTGTAAGGTCAAAATTACAATTTATTGGGTCGAGTCTTCACGGAGAATACGTGCAAGAATAGGTTGGGAAACTAAATGTTGGGTCAAAATGTAGAAGGTACATTAATCGGCGGATTCGGACACCCACTGGTGCTGTATTACGTGGATGGTTTTTATACCGTTGGAAATGAGGGTTTGCGAGGACTGCTTTAAAAACCGGTTGATTTGGTTATCTTTTAAGGCGGGCAGAGTAAGATGCTAGAAACTGGTCTCGTGGTCTCGCCTATTCCAAAGTGATGTCTCATCGCAACCTATAAGTATGCTTGCGACAGGGCTTGATCTAAACGCGCCAGCGGCGCGTTGTATGAGCAAAGACAGGTGGATTCCTTCTTTTGGGGCTACATAAAAGATGTTATATATAAAGAAAAAATCCATTTATTTCATCACGTCCGCCAAAGTATAACAGCAACTGTTAATGAAATTCTGCTCAGATGCTTGACAGAATTTGATATGAGGTAGATCATTGGTTTGACGACTGCAAGGCTATAAACAGTACACATAAAGTTACATTAAAAAGTAAAAAGAAAAAATCGAGTATATATAATTTCATCTAATACAACACATATATTTGTTATTCTAAATGTCATTAAATAAATTATAAATAAAACAATGAAATTTAATTTAAAACTGCGGCATTCTTTTTCGGATTCCCGGTCCAGAAGAAGCCTGTTATTTCAACGGAATGAAATGATAAAATAAAACATCCCTTGCCACTGGAAAGTTCAAGAATTTTACCCTTAAAATATTTTTATCTAATCTAGTCTAATTATGGTGGAAAATTTTCATATTTTTATTATAAATTTGTTATGTACTTTTATAAAGAATTAATTTTATTTTTATTTTTTTTGTTACAGGTAAGTCATCAATGTTTCAAATATATGATGTTACGATAAAAAATTTAATTTTTAACAGTAATGGTAAGATTAAACTTCACTTTTTTAGCCTATAAGTTCTATTATTTATTTGGTCATAAATAATTATTCAGTTTTTTTTTTTAAATTACTATAAGATGATTAAATATTGGGTATTTACGTATTAACGCCACCGCAGCTACAGCTTTATTTAAAAACAAAGTAGTCAATCGGATTTCGGTGGAAAATGGGCCGATATAGAGTTTAAAATAGATTCAAAACAGCCTCTTTATTAATTTTAATAAATGGTCATTTATATTTATTTATTTTATAAATATAATTTAACCAAACTTAACCTACGCTCGCTTCGCTCGCTAACTTTGACTCCGTAATTTATTAAATAAATACTCAAAAAATTACGGTGATAATTAGTCAAGGTTAGCGAGCGTAGGTTAAGTTTGGTTAAATTATATTTATATAATTAATACGCAAGTACTCGCTGCTAATACGTAAGTGGCAAATATTGTATTATAATAATACTAACAAATATCATTATAATTATATATTATTTTATTTATTTATTTTGTTTTTTGTGCAACAGAACAGCTTAACAAAGCCTTCATATGTTGCACAGTATTACATGAAAATATATACAATAGTTACAATATCTATAAAGAGTTATAAGTAACAATTAATATATAAGTTGAAATTACAATATTTAAATACATAAATATCAGTATACAATAATAAAAATAATTATAAATTTACAACATACAATATTATCTCCATTACAATATTATTATTATAATAATATTGTAATGGAGAATACTTTTACATAATTTATTCTGTAACCATCTTTTATTTGTTAACTTCAAAGTTATTTGTTATTAAAATCTGTCATGTTAAATATCGACTTACGTTCTACCAGTTTAGTAATAGTAGTCAATATATGTTATCGGAAACTTAGATGTAAATGCTTCGTTTCTATAAAGTCTAAATATATATAAATTAACTTTGTTACGTTTAGTTGATTTTTCAGTGGTAAAAATTAATTAAATGTGTCGATAGAATTAATCTAGTTTAAATCTATTTATATTTAAATTTTCCAGTTTTGTTTGCTGTCAATCTTACTTAAAAATTCCATTTATATCTTTGAAAATTACGCCCTTGAAATCCTGTCAAGTATGTCCCTATAATTAAATAGTACTACTCCGCTAAAAACGTACTATTTAACTGTTTTCTTTTGATCACGATTACGATTTCTTTATTAAGCTTAAAAATTCAAAGTTGTGATAAAAGTATATTATCCCGTTTAGATTTATTTATAAAATGATCATATCAAGACATGTATTTCTTTATGTTTGCTAAGTAATTGAGTATTTAATGTTAATTTCAATTTGAATTTCACTAAATATATCGTTAGAAATAAATTTTCATTGAATTAAATCTTTCTCTAGAACTCTTTCTTATATTCCATGTTTCATAACCTCAAATCAAAGTACTACCCTTAATGAACGAATCGCTGTTAATGTCGGAGTGGTCAGAAAAATAATTTTTTACCGAAATCTAAATCGAAAGGTTGTAGTTTCTTATCTTAAATCTCCTAATAATACTCGAAAAGTCAATACTTTTGAAGCGAAAAGTAAATGCGTGTAATTAAATTTATTTATAACTTTAGTATACCGTTGCTTATTAATAATAATAATTACTAATCTACTAATAATTATTTATTACTTATTACTCACATCCTATTAAATTCCGTAGTACCAGATTTAATAATCATAATAATTATGTCAAAATTATTATCTACGATAATTTTGCAGATTAAATATTCAACATAAAATAATATTTAATCTGGCATTACTTGCATAGGATGTTACAACGCCATTACTTGTTATATTAAACATAAAATATGCCCGACGGAATGAACAATACTACAGCTATTTCAAGTAATCAGTTATTTTATATATTCAAAAAAAAATTAGAATGCTTGTAAGCGTCCTTCCCGGAAAGTACAAACTATTTCAATTTTTTTTTTTGTATAAATAAAATAACTTGACAATTCGCTATTTAGATATAATCAGGCATTATCTAACTTTATCGATACTCTGTCAGGAATTCCACAAGGTTCAGTTCAGTTTTAGGTCCAATCTAATCTACACTGCAGACCTTCCCATACTATGTGACAACCACATCATTTGCGGATGATAAGGCTATCTTGGCGGTTGACGATTATGCATCCTTGGTCTTGGATAAAAAACAGTCTGCCTTGAATCTTATCAACGTATGGCTCTCTAGATGGAAGGTAAGGATAAATCCGGCTGTCACATCATGAGACGTTTAAAATGAAGTTGGTCCACATGTCCAACTGGATAATATTTACACCCCAAATATGAACAATGTATGTTATCTGGATTTGCATCTGGATCGTTGTTTAACGTAGAGAGATCAGATAAAAGAGAAGAGAAAGCAATTAGACAATAAGTTAAGGTGAACATCCTGGTTGCTGGGCAGAAGATCTCCTTTATCTCTGTCAAACAAATTACTGGGTAAATTAAAAGGTATTAATGATACTAATAGGAGTTACGGCATACAGCTGTGGGGAGCAACGTTGTGATCATCCACAAAGTACTCATGATCTTATCGGAAGCGCTGTGGTTTGTAAGAAACAATGAGATCCACGACTGTCTAAGGATGCCGTACATTCTTGAGGAAATTCTAGTATAAATGCGAAATTCATAACTAAATGAACACGTGAACCTCCTAGACAGCGATGGGAGACTTCTAAACAGGCGACATGTTTTGGACCTGGGTTACGCTGAGTTTCGATGAATTACGTTCCTGAATTGGGGCGATAAACAGTTTTTCGGATGACAACTAAGATCATAATTACTGCTGATTTCCTGTTTTGTTTATTTTATATCTTTTTATTGCTGTAATAATTACTACGTGTAATAATATAGCTACGAATTGAATTATTCGACAATTATTGTTATACTTATAACTATTGATTATGGTGTGGTCAGTCGTACTCTTGTCAGAAATTATCTTACCCTACTAAAGAGCATCTGCATTTGTGTATGTGTGTGTGTGTACACGTGTCCGTCTCCCT
Source organism: Lycorma delicatula (assembly GCF_047948215.1). Classification (NCBI taxonomy): domain Eukaryota; kingdom Metazoa; phylum Arthropoda; class Insecta; order Hemiptera; family Fulgoridae; genus Lycorma; species Lycorma delicatula. Next base: position 14,350,078 of record NC_134463.1, on the reverse strand, counting down.
TAGCTTAGTACCGGAATGTACCGATCACTGGCGGAAAATCCCGATTCGTTTGTACATGTCTTGTGGTGGTCAGGTGTATGTATACTTATTATATATCGACATATCGCATATGTATCGATATATATAAATATGCGAAATATATATCTATATAAATAAAAATGTAAATGTTCGTTTGTCCAAAGTCTTAAATCTCCGAAAGTTCTTCACCGATTGCTTTGAAATTTTGACACAACGTTGCATTTGAATATGCTCGTATTTTTATATAACTACTATATATATACACCTAAGATGTCGCACCTGTGACAGGTAAAAAATGATTTAAAAAAAAAACAGCGCTATCTGTTGGAGGTAAAAGCAACACCCGCTATAAAAAATATTTTACGATTCCATTTCAGTGTTTCCGATATATGTGTCTGCTATAGACTAAAAAACTACTGGACCGATTTAGGCGAGGGGAAAAGAGGAGAAATGGAAAAATTGGAAAAAGGGAATAGGGAAAATCGGAACAGGGAAAACCTAAAAAGATAAAAGAGAAGAATGTAAAAAGTGAAGTGGGAAAATGAGAAAAATAAATGGGTTAAAGGAGAAACGAGAAAGGGAAATGGAAAGGGGAAAGGAGAAAAAATAAAAGGGGAAGGGGAAAAGGAAACAAGAGAAAGAGAAACGGGAAAGAAAGGGAAATGGGAAAAGAAAGATCAAACTTTCAATTGTGTTCATTTAATTTATATATGTATGCTCAAATCTAGCAGTAGCGAAGCATTGCTGGGTCTGCTACTTAATAATATATTGTTTTTATTAATGTGTTTTTTTTCTTCATAGAATAATGAACTATAACCAAAAAGAGGCACCGTAATGTACCGATCACTAGCGGAATATCCCGATTCATTAGTATCAATTTCGAGTTAAATCTCTAATTTAACTTCCGTTGTATCAATTTTCATCATTCAAAAAAAATATTTCTACACAAACTGTAATCGATTTTGGACACTTAATAATCCCATTTCGAGACATCACACGCCAGGGCAACTCACCTGGAGGGCTTTTATACCGAAGGCGTGCCCAGGGTACGCCTCTAGAGCTAGTTAAATTATAAATGGTTCAACTTTCTGCTGTTTGTCTTAAGTTTAATTTTTATACCTCAGTTTTTTGTTGAACTCTTTTAATAATTTTTTCCTATTGTAAACACTTATTTTTAAATTGTTTTCTTATGACGGTTGTGTTGTTAAATACTCCTTATGTATTTTAGAGAAGTAACGTAAACTATTGGTGGTGTCTGTAATTCACGAGAAGTATCTCTGGTTATTCATCATTCATGTTATTATTCTTCAATCGATTTACTTATGGTTTCGATTTCCAGCAGCAAAAAAAAGAGATTGTAATGTGTTTTTAATAAAATTTAGAAAATGAGGAGGCTTTAAACTGTCAACGAAATTTAATTTTTTACTGTGTTTAGGCATTTTTATCTTGATGAAATGATCGGGTTTTTATCCTCTTTTAAAAATAATTTAAATAAAAGCTATTTTATATTAAAAAAAATTACATTGTCTAAATTAATTGTCATAACCTTCTTTTTTTCTTGTTTAACCTTCGGGGCCACCGTTAGGTATTGCTTTAGAGAATGAGACGAATGATTTGTAGCGTGTGTGAAAAATGCCTTGCCTGACCGGGATTCGAACTCGGGTTAAAGTTATTTGTAGATATATACATATTTATCGCATTTTAGATAATTTTAATTCAAGCTTGGTAGAAGTAATTATCTAACTTTGTTTCTCTGCATTCCGTTTCTTTTTTTTTAAAAAGCTTCTCTTCCTTTTATTTCTTATGAAAGACTTTATTAACCTTCCGCTGATTATTGATGTGAGCAAACACCATTGTAAAAAAATAAAATTAAAAAATAAAAACGAAATTTAATTTAAAAGAAAAATTAAAACCGTTTTAAGAAGTAAAAACGTTGTAAAAATACTGCTTAATTCTTCAGTTATTTATTACAAAATCGATGCTAAATGAAGGAATCGATAATTCGTCGGTTTTCACTTTCCACTAATTTATAAAATATGAAATTAAAAGAAGTAAAAAGATTTTTTCCTTTTTTATGGTTCCTTAACTCGCATTAAAAAAATTATACTTTCGATTACATATAATAAATTAAATAATTATAATAAATCATTCATCAGAATGAAACAATTCTCAGTTATTTTTAATATATTAGGTAAAGTAACGAAACTAAAAACTAGCCTGTCCGTGATAAAATTTATGCAAAAATAACAGCAGTGCCAACTTTCGTGTCTTAGTGGTAGTATTTCTCTTTTCTTCGGTAGTTTTTGAATTTGCATCCCGGATCTTAGCTTGTAATTTTCTCAAATTACAAAATTGATCAGTCCTAATTCATCATTTATAATTAGGGATGAGCCTATAGTTGGAAGTGAGCAATTAAAAAAACCATGATCACCTTATACCACCAAATTAATAATTATTCATCTACATCAATTTCTATTAAATTCTTCCGTCATCATTTTCCTTAACACAAAATTATTACCCTCTAAATATGCAAAAGAAAAAAGATACTCTGCATAAATATTATTATATAATAATCATGTGAATAATTTGTTTAAATATTAAATAAAAACTTCCTTGATTAAAGATAATTCAGTCGGAGTGATTCCAGATAAAATATTTCTATTTAAAGAATATCTTTAAAACCAAAGGTAATTTTAACTTTTGTTTAGAAAATACAGAAGAACATTTTACAAAGGATGCGCATCTTTTAATTATGCATCTTAATTTAAAATGTTTAATCAGGTTTATATATACATACAGATTGTATCACTAAGTTTGTTTATATATATATATATTTAATAAAAAATTGTTGAAAAATGTTAATAAATTATTAAAATACATATATGTCGTTTACAAAGTTCTGATGAATTTTATTAAAACATTGCTTTTATTTCAATATAATTTTATTCGTCGCTAACTAATTTTTCTTAACATAGCTTTAACATAAATTTCCAGAGGTAAAATGTTAAAAATTTCAAAGAAAACTAACCCATTAACTTTATATTTAAAGTTAATGGGTTAACCTTTCCATATTTCTGCCATAAATTAACTATTATTTTTTTTACTACAATATATACCTCGAAAATTATGCAATAGTTAATTTCATTTTAAAAAGTCTTTAACCCTAGGGATTTTATTTTTAACCTACTTTGCAAAGTATTTAAGCGTTCACTATTCATATTACATTTTCATATATTTAATGCAAAGCTTTTTGCATTTGATATTAGAATCTTCTTGTACAGGAATCCAATTTTTTTGAGTCTTCTACATTAGGTAGATGTTATATTAAAATGAATGAATAAATAACACTTAAATTAAATTATATTTATTTTATACAGTTTAAAAAGTATTGAAATATTCGTTGTCATGTAAAACAAAGTTCATCAATACATTTCGATTAATTTAGTTCAATTAATTCTTCGGATGACGATTGAATAGGCACGAGGGTTATCAGCGGTCCATGATATGAAAAATATTACTCAAATAGTTTCTTTTATAATAGTGTACTTATCATAAATTTTGTTTTTGGTAAATTTATAATTATTTATGCAAAATCAAGAATTTATCTGATGTATGCTATTTCTGTGTCATTAGAAAATATAATTTTACTCATAAAAATAATACTTACATAAATTTAACCACAAATCACGATACACAATTTTCACAAAAAAAAAAATTGAAACAAATATATGCTGCAATATAAATAAAGTTTTATGAATATGAACAACAATATTCACAATTTAAAATATCCGTCTTCAGAAATCCGTATATATAAATATATATTTATTACTATTCATTATCTGTTATGTTTACAACACGTTCTAATCGCTTAAGTGCTGATTAACTGAATTAGTTACTACACGCATGTGCGTGCAAACTGATCCACTTGGGCCTGCACAAATGTTCATGGTGTGTTACATCGGTGCGCGCAACTTCCGTAACTTGTTAAAAATACACACTGATCAGTTTATCTTAACGCGACAAAAGAAGTATAACTTCAAAGAAAACATGTGGTTGATAATTAGTTGTAAATGTACTATAAAATCGTCATACTTGGTACGGTATAGTAAATTCTAATGGTAGGTTATATGGTAGTTTTTTAATGGCACGTTCTAATTTAGTAATCTTTATTCAATTTTACAGTTTTTCTCTGATGTTTAAATTATTAACTTTCATCAAAGTTTGGAATGTTAATTTAGAAGTTTTATTTATGTATTGTTTGTCGCGTCTTTAGAGAAAGGAATTTGAAGACAATTATCAAAATAGTTGACTTTAGATGTTCTAATATATATATTTATATATATCGTTGAGGTCTACATGAAATCACATAGTCAAATTTTAATGATTGATGCTTTGCATAAATTTATAATTTGAACTAATATTTGGTAGAATATCTGCAAATTTTGTTTTTTTAATGGTCGGTGTAGGTTTTTGTAAGGGTTGATTAATGAATTATAATTATTGTGGTGTTTTTATTATTTTGAATTGTAGTACGAATTAAAATTATTTTTAAATCTCAGTGTATCAATTACTGATTGTTTCCAATCGTTGAATTTTGGAACAGATAAGCATTTTTATTCTATAAAGAAAAAAGAGGTTTTTCATTAGAGATTTAGTATCTTGTAAAATTTTTTAAATAAAATGATTAAAATAGTTTTAATAGAAAATTAAAACTATTTTAAATGTTACTTTTCTTCATAAAAAAAGAGATTAAATTTTACATGTATTACCCAACCCATAGCCAACTTTCTTAGCAGAATGGTAGCATCACGGCCTTTCATTCAGAAGTTTCTAAGTTTGAACATCGATCAGGCATTTTTTTTTAGGAAATTAATTTCCTCCATCGGTAAATGTACTTTGATTAAAGTGTTGTTAGTTAAATAGTAATAATTCACCAAAGAAAGAATAATAACGTTTTGGTCAATTGTTTAATCTGAGTGGAATTATTTTCACTCGGTGTTTATCTATTCATTCTGTTAAACTATTTTTATTTTCTTAATGTATGTGTTGCAGTCTGTTTAACTACTAAAGAATATGCAACCCCCCTCACGTCACAATGAGATGAGGATGATATGTATGACATGTAAATGAGGTGTAGTCTTGTACAAATTCAAGCCGACCATTCCTGAAAAGTGTGTTTAATTTAACCCCAACCACCAAAGTACTCCGATATCCACTGTATAATATAACCCGTTTAAAAGCAACTAACTTTTACTAAGATTCAAACCTCAGAACCTTCAACTTCAATAATGAGCTGTTAAACAACTGATTTACAACTGATTTGCGACAAGTTAACCACTAGACCATCCCGGTGGGATAATCTATTTTTTTTTTGTTTTTGGTTGTTTATGGGCGAAAAACGCTTGGGCGTTATCATCGCCCTATTTAAATAAAGTTTTTCATTTATATTTTTAGATTTTTCTTAATATTTCAATTACAAAACGATTAAAAAAAATGTTAAATATCCATTATTTTAGTGTAACAAATATAACTTTATATAAATAATCAACTGAATTACATTTTTCATGCAACTTTGTATTTCCTTATTTAAATCTTAAATGCGTGTCTTATCTATTTGATTAAGAAATACTAGAAGGAATACATTATTTAAAATTTTACTATTTTAACACTAATTTTATTTCCTTGCTAGTGAATGTGAACGAACAGTTTCTAATTTATAATATAGTTATTTTCAATAAGCTGTCATATAATACCTAGCTTACGAATTACTAACTGATTTTGGTATTTTCACTACATATGTAACATAACACACTCCTCCCCTGCGCGAAACAGACACACATACATACATACATAACAAAAACAGGATTCATGTGTATGGTTAGAAATTATTCACACACTTATTTAACGTTAAATCATACAAGCGCACAAAAACACGCGTACCTCCGCTTGGTTATGAAGCGTACACATCATGTCATTTACACACATATTTGCAACGTTACTCCCCTTATCCAATCATATCCGACGAAGCAGGAAATGTACAAATGATTGGGTAAAGTTTGAACTGTACACAGTATAGTATTTCAATTAATAATCAGACGATAATTAAAATATTACTCGGATTCAGACGGATTTGTTTTAAAACACAATGAACGTGCAGACATTCAATTAAAAATTATAATTGAGCTTTCAATATAGAGAGTAACAAAGAGAGATTGATAAGGGTGAAAAGAGACATGGCCTAATATAAGCTAACAGTAACTCTGACTGATAGATTTTAAAATTAAATATTTAATCTGGTTTTATTTATTTTAACAATATCGAATAATTTTTTTTTATTCACATAAATTATTCCGTTTTATTTCAGTTGACTTTTAATTTTATATTTTATGTTATTAATTTTTTTTAAGAGAAAGAAAATTGATTGATTAACATCAGATCAGAATGTTCATTTTTGTGGCGTAATCATTCATATATTTTTAATTTTATTTTTAATATACATATATATATATATATATATATACAGTTTTACACAATCGTTATTATAATTTTACGTGTAGATTATCACATTATATTAATCTGTGATATAAAAATAAATATTCAACATTAATTTTTTTTAAATAAATATATTATCCGATTAATATAAAGAATACAAAAGTATCTGCCTAATTGATGGCCCTAAACAAATAAACATTTTCAGAAGGAATATAATTACGTCACAGATATTCTCACATATCTCAATTTTTGTATTTCCTAAACAATTAGAATTGTAAAAAAACTTAAATAAAAACTTTCATATTTATTAAATTTCTATTTGGTGATACTAGTTTGATCAAATTTAGTATAAGCAAAAAATACTTTAGTTTTTCATCTAGAAGTGATATTAACTTAAAAGTGTTACCTTGATGTTAATTTAACTTAAGGATTAACAAAAGTGTTTCTAATATATATATATATATATATTAACGAAAATTATCATTCCAGTAAATTTAAAATTCTTTGAGACTTATTAATTGACTTTTATTAAGAAGATTTTCTAATAAAAATTTTAAGAAACTATTTTCAAAAACTGAATTCTATAAATAATGTGGTTTTCTTGTAGCTAAAAAGATCTCAATCGAATATAATCTGTAGAAATATTCTAGAATCATTAAAAAAGGATTTTTTCTTTTATATATATACTTTTGTTTTTGTTTAGTATTTATAAACAAATTATATATTGTAAATAAATAATTATATAATAAATTATATTATTATTTAATTTCTAATAAATCAACTAGTAGTTGATTACATAGTTCATACAGATAATATGGTAGTGCAATATTTTATACGAATATTGTTCCGCTCTAAAGTAATTTATGAAATATTTGTATACGTCTTTGAAATAATTAAAAATTTGAAAAATATGTTTTGTTTTAAGAATGTATATTTTATTGCCATTGCAATGTTTTACGAATGCTTTCTGTGTAAGTTAATCGATGATACATAACTACTACTCATTTTATATTAATTTCCTTTCGTACTTTCTTAAGTTCATATAAACTCCTTCAATTCTGCATATTTTTTTTTTTTGAGCTACTTGAATAAAAATTGACAGCTTATATTTGATTATAGATTAGATCCCATTCTAGCAGTTTGAACTTAATACAACTCAACGACATTATTATTATTATTATTTTTTTATTTTAACCTATGGATCCACTATTAGGCATGCTTCTGATGAATGATTTGTAGCGTACGTGAAATTGCCCTGCTTGACCGGGATTCGAACCCGGGACTTCCGGATGAAATGCCGAGACGTTACTACTCACGCCATGGAGCCGGCATTATTATCGTTATTATTTTAAGGTTTCTCAACGTTTTAGTTATTCAGATCATGTGACGGGATTGTACTAACTCACACATTTTTCCATTGTAGGAAATTCTTGAATATTGCAGTTGTTTTTAGAATTATGGCTTTCTGTATGTTGGCGTGAATATGTGTTGGGAGATCTAATTTCTTCAGGTATCCTGTCATTATTTTTGCTGTTATGTATGTGACTGATATTGTGACTATCAGTACAATCGGTGACGATCGGTACTATTGTTATTAAGTTCTGATTACAGATTTCTTTCAGATCTATTCTAAGGAGAATATATTTTTATTTTTTCTCTCTTTCTTTTAATATTAAATTATTGCCGTACCGTATAGCAATATGTAAATATCTCATTCTCATTTCTTGATTAATATGGTGTTTGGTCGATTACATGTAATTGTTTTGTCTGTAAATATGGATCTGTTCCAGCGCAGTTTGTAGTGTGCATTCTCTAGTACATTTTCTAGATATGTACTTGTAGTTTGGATTGTGTGTTGTGATAAGTTCATATTTAACTGCAAGTTCTTAGTGAATTATTTTCGCTTTTGTATTGTGTCTTTCAGTGTAGTCTGCTCCAACGAGTACTTTACATCCTCCTGTAGTAAGTTCTGTAGTTTCATTGATTGTAGGCCTTTTCTACATGAATCTCTTTCTATGTTCTCTTTCATGACATATTTTCTGAAGTTTTTCGTGGGAATTGCTTTATTTTGTACGGCTAGTGCAAATCCTTCTGTGCTGGGAATAGTTGTTCTATTGCGACCCATTTATATGATAATGTTCGGTCTATGTTTGGGTCTAGAATTATGTTGTAGTGATTTTATTATTATTATTCATCCTTAAGAGAGCATTAAAAGATTTAAATGGCAGAAAGGCTCCTGGAATAGACGGAATACCTGTAGAATTACTGCGCAGTGCAGGGGAGGAGGCGATTGATAGATTATACAAACTGGTGTGTAATATTTATGAAAAAGGGGAATTTCCGTCAGACTTCAAAAAAAGTGTTATAGTAATGATACCAAAGAAATCAGGGGCAGATAAATGTGAAGAATACAGAACAATTAGTTTAACTAGTCATGCATCAAAAATCTTAACTAGAATTCTATACAGAAGAATTGAGAGGAGAGTGGAGGAAGTGTTAGGAGAAGACCAATTTGGTTTCAGGAAAGTATAGGGATAAGGGAAGCAATTTTAGGCCTCAGATTAATAGTAGAAGAAAGATTAAAGAAAAACAAACCAACATACTTGGCGTTTATAGACCTAGAAAAGGCATTCGATAACGTAGACTGGAATAAAATGTTCAGCATTTTAAAAAAATTAGTGTTCAAATACAGAGATAGAAGAACAATTGCTAACATGTACAGGAACCAAACAGGAACAGTAGCAATTGAAGAACATAAGAAAGAAGCCATAATAAGAAAGGGAGTCCGACAAGGATGTTCCCTATCTCCGTTACTTTTTAATCTTTACATGGAACTAGCAGTTAATGATGTTAAAGAACAATTTAGATTCGGAGTAACAGTACAAGGTGAAAAGATAAAGATGCTACGATTTGCTGATGATATAGTAATTCTAGCCGAGAATAAAAAGGATTTAGAAGAAACAATGAACGGCATAGATGAAGTCCTACGCAAGCACTATCGCATGAAAATAAACAAGAACAAAACAAAAGTAATGAAATGTAGTAGAAATAACAAAGATGGACCGCTGAATGTGAAAATAGGAGGAGAAAAGATTATGGAGGTGGAAGAATTTTGTTATTTGGGAAGTAGAATTACTAAAGATGGACGAAGCAGGAGCGATATAAAATGCCGAATAGCACAAGCTAAACGAGCCTTCAGTAAGAAATATAATTTGTTTACATCAAAAATTAATTTAAATGTCAGGAAAAGATTTTTGAAAGTGTATGTTTGGAGTGTCGCTTTATATGGAAGTGAAACTTGGACAATCGGAGTATCTGAGAAGAAAAGATTAGAAGCTTTTGAAATGCGGTGCTATAGGAGAATGTTAAAAATCAGACGGGTGGATAAAGCGACAAATGAAGAGGTATTGCGGCAAATAGATGAAGAAAGAAGCATTTGGAAAAATCTAGTTAAAAGAAGAGACAGACTTATAGGACACATACTAAGGCATCCTGGAATAGTCGCTTTAATTTTGGAAGGACAGGTAGAAGGGAAAAATTGTGTAGGCAGGCCACGTTTGGAATATGTAAAACAAATTGTTAGGGATGTAGGATGTAGAGGGTATACTGAAATGAAACGACTAGCACTAGATAGGGAATCTTGGAGAGCTGCATCAAACCAGTCAAATGACTGAAGACAAAAAAAAACAAAAAAAATTCATCCTGCTGCATAGGATGGTTCAGGCTGGGGTAAAATTGACTGTTTAAAGAGAAATTTTTATTTTAATTTGTGGAAAAATGGGAAAGCCGAGACGCTATTACTCGCGCCACGGAGCCGGCATTATTATCATTATTATTTTAAGTTTCTCAACGTTGTAGTTATTGAGATCATGTGACGGGAGTGTACTACGACACACATTTTTCCATTGTAGGAATAATGTGTGACTTAGTACACTCTTGATTTAATATGAAACCGTAATTATTTATTCAATTTTATAAGGAACCTAGTAAAACAATTATATTCTAGTAGCTTTAAATTTGGATTGCTGATCCGTTTTCAATTTGCAGAATTTTTCAAAACTGATGAATGTCTAGGTCATATAGAAACTCCAGCATAGATCTTCCCAGAAAGAGTTGTAAGATGTGTATGTATGTTATAGTTTAACAACACGGGTCTTACTGTTAGTCGCTGTACAATAAATATTTGGATAGTGCGTGTATTTTTCCGTCATACAGTAACCGTTTGCAATGTATGTTTTTTCTCTTGTGGCTTGAAGTAACTATAGAAGACATCAACCCCATTTCAAAGCTTCGTAGCTGACAATTTTTATGCAAACAAATATTGCTTACTCATTCATTAGTGGGTTTAAGAAATAGAGAGCATTATAACGCAATGAACCTATGAAATTCTATTCGTTAAATATGTTCTATAAACGGTAATAACCTAAAACAAGTTTTATACAGTGTATGGTAAATCCAATACGAATCTCATTCTCGCTTATGCCTTCCGTCTTACGTGCCTTATGTCTTCATTTACGAATGGTATAACTTAACCCCTACGAATTTTGTAACTTTATTTTTTTTAATAGTTTTATCAAAATTTGTACCAGAATTATCATTTTCAATTTAGTGAAGGTGTTCTTGTTCTTTTTATTTCATCAACAACGAGCGCCCTCCCATAAGTAAATATTGATTATCGAAGGTCAAACGGAAAATTTTCCATCATGCAAGTTCGTTCTACATTTCTGAAATATTTCAAATAATTTCGAACATTACTTCTATTCACTGGTTTAACGCTAGTTCCTTGTATGAATTTCAGTAGGTATCATATTTGAAATTGCTAATAAAACGTATTACAGTTAGAATTTCACATTGAGCGGCAATTATCATCGATTATACAATCAAACAAAAGAAATTATAAAAAACAGATTTGAAAAGTAATGAATTATTGTAAACATTATAAAAATATTTTCAGTATTGAAGATGCAATTTGATAATTTTTGATCTTCTAAAAAGATCAAAAATAATTTTTTTTTAAATATAACATTTTACCTACAACTACGATATAACTAGCAGAATATAATATAACACCCAAAAGATCTAATTAAATTATATCGAAGTAAATTGCAAGGATATAACTGAAATAGTTAAGTCACAACAAAGACATTTAACCACTACACATCGTAATACCCACTAATTAGTAGCGATACTAAAGCAGAAACCTGTGTGCTTAACTAATGTTAGTAGTAAAAGGAAAGATATTAACATGAATACGGTTGACAGGCATTCACCTGTTAAAGTCAAATTTATAATGTATGAAAATATTGCTTCTGATAATGTAGTGTAAAAATCACTCGCCAATGTCTTGACAGATGTCTCCCTCCCATTTTATTGCGTTACATGTCGAAGAAAAGGAGGTTTATATCACTTATTTAACTTCCGTTTATGAATAAAAATAGCTGAAACGTTAAAGTTATAAGTGTAAGAAATTCTTTTTCCGATAAATTCCTATTCATCCCAGATCGGTGATAGAAAAACAAAAAATTACCACTTTACCTTTTTTTTCTTTTAAGCACATGTAGGTGTACGTTTTTCTAGCAATCTTTTCCCATGGATAATTTCCACGTACGCCTAATTTATCTGATACTATTCCTTCTTTAATTTTGGAACATGTAATTTTTTGACCTTATCCGTAGATATAAACGACTTTGATTTAAAATTACCGCTGACCTGGATCATGCGGTAAGTTTAGGTTCATAAATCTTTAATTAAATTATTTTTATTAAATTAATTGTATTTTTTATTTGTATAAATGTTTGATTAAAAAAATTTAAATTACACATTTTTAAAAACTTTAGTCTTATATATTAATTTATTTCACAAATAACTGATTCATTCTAGAATATTTTTTTCGGAATAAAATTATAGTCCAAGAGATTGTAAATGTACGGGTAGAAAATACATTAATACTTTACGATTGCTGTGTGATATTAAAAATTGTTTATGTGAAATATATTTTTTTAGAAAATATCAAAGAGATATTTTCTAAAGAAAAAAAAACCATCAAGACGTTGATTTTTCTCCAGTTAGATTTCGTAAAGTGTCGTTTTGGTTGAGGAAGTCATGAAATGTCAACATTTGCAAAAAAATAGAAGACATGCGAAATTTGAGGTGATGAGTATACATTTTCTTGTTTTTATTGTAATTTAATTCTATTAAAATTTCATACTTACGTAATAATAAAATATACAGTGTAACTAAATAGTTGGGAAATTAATAACAATTACTTTATTTATTTTCTTTCAATTTATGTCATAGTACCCCTAAAGTGGACAACTTAGTACATAGAGGAGAAAAACAAATTGTATAAGTTATGTCTCATTATATGTTGGGAAATCCTAAAATTAAAGTTTTTGTAAACGTATCTGCTGGTAAATGCAGAAATAGTAATTCTGGATCTTATATAATTAATAAACTATATACTATGGTTCTTTTGTATAATGAATATATCTCCTACATATCTATATATATATATATCTATATATTTTGTAATGTTTTATTATAATTTTTTTTCAAATTTGTTTTTATAATCCTTTCTTTTGTAGGTTAACTCAAATAATTTAGGACTGCATAAATAAAAAAATATAAAATGTGTCTTTTTCCTAAAATCAATTTGATTACCGTGAATTTCTTTAAATTACAGTTCCATTTTTTTAGAATAAATTACGCATATAAAAATAGTAAAATAAAATATTTTAAAAAATTATGAAACTTTTATATCATTTTATAAAAGAAAACAAGATGAAGGCAAAAAATTATACTTCTTCTGTAGGAGCATTTTAAGCAGAAACAAAACAAAAATTTCTTTACTTTACCATTCATGATCATTTCTAGACAGACCAAAAGGCCTGCCGTAAGATAACACAATTCTTTATACTATCATAACTTCTTTAAGGGAAGCCTAAAAGGGCCGGGTTGCCAATTTTTTTTATAAATACAAAAAAATAAAAATAATTCCTTTCTATCGCATCATACAAATCTTTTTGTTTATTTTCTTATCTATTTAATAAACTATACACTATTTTTAGTAAGTAGTTATTTTATTATTACTGATGACATTGTAAAAGTTGAAATAAGAATTTTTTTTTTTCATTAGAGTTACAGTATAATTGTAAATTTTTTTTTATAATTATTAAACAGTTATAAAAAATCTAAAATGGATTACTAAATTAAAAATTACAAAAATAGTTTTATGTAATGTTATGAATTTTAAAATTGTTATAATGTTATAATTGTTATAATTATGATTAATAAGTAAAATTATTCTTCAAGAAAATGTAAATTTAATTTAATTTTTAATTTCTTTACATTTTTTAACATTTACTTTTGTGTATAATATGTAAAATTTTGTATGTAAATAATTTTTTAGGTTATTTTTATAAAAATGTAAAGAAAATCAAGTTTTTATCAGTAAAATTTATACTGTAAAGTCAAAATAAAATTGAAGAAAAAATATATTTATTTAATATGATCGTTTTAAAAAAAGTAATCAATAAAATATGAAATAACTAACTATTACTCGATCTGATAAACATACAGATTTCTTTGTTCGTTTGGAATCGATTTAGAATGATTAAAAGAGATTTTGGGGCCAAAATTTATTCCAAAATTTAAAATTTTAGCTTGAATTTTTGGTTAAAAAATACTTACTCCTAGTAATCACTTGTAAAATCTGAATTGAAAAAAAATTGCAAAAAAGTGTATATATATATATATATATATTTTGTATTTTACTACTATTATATTTAAAAAAGTATTCGTAATCTCATCGTAAATTCTTCCAAGAAGCAACAAAAAAGCTAATAATAAATCAAACATTTTATTATTATTATTTCCTTTGTTTGGTCAATTACAAAGCACAAACTAAAATTTACACCGTTAGTCAGATAAATAAAATATTTATTATTTTTCTACTCAGAAAAAAACTGAATCAATTCCTCAAACAGTTATTTGAAGAAAATATATAAAAATTATTTCAGGGAAAACAAACGTAAAAATATGCTAAAAATTTAAAATAAAAAAATAAAAAAAATTATTAGTTTCATACTAATAAACAAATCGTTCTCTTTCTTGTTGAATATTAAGAATATATTACACTTAATTTTCTTGGATTATTGAATAGATAATTAAACGTACAATGCGATTTGCTATTCAGACAACAGTACGCTTTTGAAACACAAGCTACGTTGACTCATTTTAAAAAAAATAAGTTTTCAACCCTTGAAAATTTAGAAAATATTTTAGAGCAAAATTTTGTTGGTAATTTAAAAAAAATAATTTTCACAGTTTTAATACACAGATTATTATTATTTCAAATGGTTTAAGAAGTAATACCACATAATTTTGTACTTATTTTTTTTGGACTGAAATTTAAAAACAGTACTACCCAAAAATGGTTTTTCGCACCTACCGTGCGAAGTGATGGGCGGATTTTAATTTTCTTTTCACCAAAATTCATTCTTTCGGATTTTCAATTCACGAAATTAAATGTTACCATTGCCATTTAAGACGATTGAGTTGGGATTGGTGGAGCGGAGAGCGTGGGTTCCACTCCTTTGAAAATAATTTTAAAAAGGTTCCTTCCAAGAGTGGTATACATGCCTGCCAAGAGAAATATTATGGGACTGATAGCTGTTGAATAATAAACGTGGTAACTTTTAAAATTATCACCCGGTATATAAAAGAAGTGTTTAATAAAAATCTGTTATTTCGATATTTAATTATCGAAATTTTTTTAGAGCTTTCTCAATCGTTAAAATTTGATAGCTTTTAACAGTCATTTTTAATGATTAACTTCTGATTTGATTCGGATAAATTGAAGAATTTTATTGTATCTTTATTTAATATTTATTGTATTGTCTGTCGAAGAATATATATGTACTAGCATCTTCGTTACGGCTTTGCCTGCGTTATTTGGTTAATTCTATTTTCCGCAGTGATCAATTTTTTTAATTTTATTTTATGTTTTTTAGTCAAATAACGGGAGACAGATGCAGCCAACTGCGTCACACATACAATAAAAGTAGTACTGGCTGTTATGGTTGAACCGCAGCGCCACACACGGTTGTACTACTTAAAAAATTGAAAAAAAAAACCGAAGATAGCTTTTAGATATTTACCTGGAATAGTATTTTCAAGCTTAAATGGAGTGAATACTTTGTTTAGTATAATTGGAAAGGGGAAAAATTCTCAATCATTATTCAAAATTGTTTAACTTTCCTCACCTCTTTCAAAGATGAATTTCAAAAAATCTAAAAATTGGTTTTTATTTATTCAAATGAAAATTTATACACGAAAAATCAAATTGATATCTTAATTTGTTACCGAGAAATTGAAAAAATAATATTTTTTCAAAATGAATTTTATCCCATTAAACTCATAAATTTACATAGTTTATAACCTGTTTTTATATATTTATATAAATATTACACACACCAAAAATCAAGCTGATATTTTCATTTCTTACCGAGAAATTAAAAAAAAAAATAGTCGTGTTTCAAAAACGATTCAAAAATCGATTTTAACGCTTTTAGCTCGGAATTTCAAAAATCCTTTTTTAGTCTACATTTACACTGTAAGAAAAATGTGTATGTAAATTTTGATCAATTTATCTTCAGCTTTTTCTTGCTGGTGGTTGATTTAAATCACTCAAGACAAGTTGTTTTATATAGGTATATATAATAATATAAATCAATGAATTATTGGTACAATCCTGTGTTATAAAAACATGGGGGATTAGACAAATTATAAATTAAATTTTATCTTTGGTTTAAGAATATAACGAAATTTATATGCGTATGAGTGTCGGTGATGCGTTTTTGTATTTGCATTTCGAGAGAAAGTAATTTACATAAAATGTGTGACAGAATATTACTTTATGCTTTCATTGACCTTGACGTGAACACGATGTTTTCAGGTCGATTATTACTTCCATCCCTGTTAGAAGCCTTGCAGAGGCTTTGTTCCGTAGCTATGACAACGGGGCACGCTACTGTTGTCATAGTAACAGGACGCTGTGGCGGGAAAAATCCCTCTACACCTTCCCTCCAATCGTGCAGTCCAGTATGGCGCTCGCTTTCGCATTGCTTGCTTGTACCGTTTTATTTGAAGTGTTTTTCACCCAGAGTGAACATTATTAGGTTGTTTTCATCATCTATACAAGCAACTCTCTTCTCGCCCCCTCCTGTTCCATTCACAAGCGGCAGGAGAGCCTCTTTTTGACCCCCTCCTCTCAACATATATACTCTCATACCTCTATCGCCACTCATTCTCTCTATATTTTCAACACCGCTTTGTCCTCACCCCCTCCCCAAACGACCACTTAGTGATATTGAATTAATGGCATTGCCCAGGTAACGTATCAACTATAACTGTCCACCCTTATGAAACTCCTAATGTAGAAGCGCAATTTTTCATATATAACTGCATCTTATTAATTATTTTACGGCTGGTTACCCAATATTTTACGTAAATCAGCAACGGGATGGCTTTATTAAATTTTATTTTCATGTTTATATGAGATTACACCTTAATATAATTTCTATGCAATATACAAGTTCCGAGTAAGTAATTTTGTTGCTTACACCCATATGATTACTCGCGCCTGTATGTGTACAACAGAGAAAAGATTATATCAAGTATTCTATATATAATTTTTTATAAAAAACGTGTAATATTTTGTCAAATATTTTAAATTAATAAAAAATCCTTCTATGATTAATAGTTTGATTTCTTTGCAACAAAATTTATTATTTCGCAATGAACTGCCTTAATACTAAATCATCTTTCTTCGCATTATTGAAATGTTTTTGTTTTAATGTACTTAATTAACTATTTTATCTTCAAACATTTATCTAGTTTTCAAATGTAAAAAAATGACTGTTCAAGATATCTTTGTCTTTTAACTATCAGTGCGAATCATCCAGCCCGTAAATTAAAAAAAAAATTACTGTTTTGCTTCTTTTCCTATATTTAATAAAATTATTTTTAAATTGAAAAATAAAAATTTCGCTCATTACTTTAAAAATAATTAACAAAAAATAACATTATTTATCATTAAAATCTAATATTATTCAATAATATATACAAAAAGAATGAATAAGTCATAACATAATTTTTTTTAATTATTAAAAAATCAATTAGTATTTGTAAACTAAGTAAATTGATAGTAAAAAAATATTTAATTTTTATGTTTGTGTATACTGAAGTCTGTTGGATATAATTTCTTTTGATAGAGGTAATCTTCAAATATTCATTAAAAAATTTATAAAATTTATTATGGTAACTCATTTATATGGGAGCTTTATGTTAATAACTGTTAATGATAACTTTTCAAGGGATATTTTTGTAGATGTAGAAACACTTACGTAAAATTCTTTTAATTATATGATGAATTAAAATGTACCTTTTCAGTGTACATGGATGTACACTGAAAAGGTGTGATTATGTATCTTTAATGTAGTATTAAGAAAATATATTCACGTCATTCCCAATATTTTTAATTCGGGTTTATCAATTTAAAAATACATTTATCATTCATAAAAATATAAACATTAAGATTAATACATATTTTTTTTTTTAATTTTTTACACGGATTCAAAGAACGTTTAGTTAAAAATCGAATAAAAACTGTTATAAAAGGGGATCAAATATATTAATGGAAAAAATAAAAAGGGACAATCTATACAAAAAAGATCGCGAAAGGAAGTAAATAAACCCATCCTTAGAAATAACGTGTGAAGGATCCTTCAGACGGTGTGTTTAATAGTTTCTTAAGAGGTAACTTGCCATGATTGCGAGTACTATACCACTGCTTTAGTTTTCATCAGCATGTTATAAAAAATCTATTTTTTAAGATATTTAGGAACTGCTTAAAACAGGTTCATTTTTTCGTAACAGTAATCCTTACCGCTGTCGTACAATTATAAAATAAATGAATTTTTCTAATATATAAATTATCAGCCCAATATACATTTAAAAGATAGCGGTTTTGTGAAAAAAAAATTATTTTAAGAATTCGTTTAGTAGGAAATTGTGGAAGTTATTCAACTGCTTTAAAAGATGTTGAAATATTATTTGTAACAAAATAATTTATTATCTAGTTTTTTGTTCAATAATCCTTTAATCGAAATATAAAGACGGTTTTAATTAAGGAAAACAACACGTATGTAATATAATTATAATTAAAATTTATAATAATTATAATATAATTTTATAATTTTAAATAATTTTTATTTTTATTCGTATTTAATAGCTGGTTTTGAATTCTAGAATTAGGATTTTAATTTAAATAGCGAATAATAAGTTAATTCATTTATTTTTTGTATAGTGTAATATAGTTCTTTAAATTTTGTATGGATCAGTTAAAAAAAAAATTATATTCTGTAAATATTGTAGACGAAAACCTTATTTATAATTCAATACTAAAATTAAATCGATAAATGTATTTCGTTCTTAGAAAAATGTGTTAAGATATTTTTTTCATTTACTTTAATAACTGTGATTATAGTTGAATTCAATAACGGTAATGGTTATTGATTTTCAGTTAGAAAATGCCTGTATTTTAGATTAAAAAAAAAAAATAAGTGTTTTTAATTTTATCTGTTTCCGTTTACGTAGATCAAATAAAATATATTTTATATTAAATCCTAAGTACTTCTCTATTCGACAGAATCTCCTGAATGAACTTCAGCTGGATTGATATTTTAACAATTACAACGTAAAGTATAGCGTTAATAAAATACAGTTTAGTAAGTAGCAATCGTTATTGCTACTTACATATACCTAAATTCGTTTTGATATTTATAAATACAACTTCCTTCGTGTTTTAAATATTTTTGTTTGAAATAGGTTGCTGGATCGAAAAAATAAAAAGGATAGATTAATTTTTCATTTTAAACCTCAAAGTACAGCTTAAAACTTCTGTTCGAATAAAAACCGTCTTGGTCCCGCACCTTGGTTAAATATATTCTACATATAACTTTGCTGGTTCATATTTAGTAGTAAATAAAATAAATTCTTCAGTTATGTTTAAAGAATATATTTTCATAAGTTATAACGGTCATTATATGTTTCACATTTTAATTTAATTTGTATCACGTTGTTAAAGAACGAATGTAATTTACTGTTTCTACATGTTTATTGTATGATGTGTAAATTTTAATTAAGAAATATTGGAATTAGATATATTGTTACATTATTAATATAAAACATCCCTTTTGACACTCCGGAAAGCGGAGGTAGATTTCACCGATGCTAAGCAGGGAATAAAAAACATTTCCATCTTAAACTTAAAAAAAACTTCAAATTTACTCAATACGACAACGGTTGCATGTGAAAAACGATTCATATGTATAGCGTACGACAACCCCATCTTCTTACAATTCCAGCAATATTTTGGTCATCCCTTGCCGTAAGGGTTGGTTATATCAAAAATTGTTTCAGACAAAAGTTTTAGGTAATGTTTAGAGGACTAACGACCACTAAAACCGATTCGATACTGTGCCTATTAATGGAGGTGCGATTTTTTGGTCTTTCAAATCCTATTTTTTCTACCCACTGGACCAATGGTTGGTGATATCAAAATACTTTACTCATATAAGTTTTTCGTCCTTATTCAAATAATAGTAGGAACTTTAAACGAATTCGATATTTTACTTAATAAGAAAGTTATAGCAATATTTTGTTTTTTTTCGGAAAAGCCTCCCCATTTCAACCCCCATGTTCCGATTTTGCCCATTAACAAATTCGACTGTGATTTTGGGTCGTTACATTTTATGTATCAATTTGAAAGTTATTGGAGCAAAATTACGACAGTTATCGTGTTCACAAGAAAGTGAAATGTATATATATATATATATATATATATAAATTTTTGAACTGACGGTGGTTTCGGGGTCTGGGGGATGTGAAACCCAAAGATATGTAGAAATTTTCTGGAAGTCGAATCATGGTACCCATTACAATACGTAGCTTTTTTAGGAAATCTACCTTACAATAGCTGTTAACAAAGTCAACTGAATTGTAATAAGCTAGATACTTTACATGAAAAAGAAGAATGCAGTTAGTTAATTTATTTATAAAATTATAATGAGGAAATGATAGGTGTGTCTGAACATTTACTGTTTTCAATAAAATCAAAATTATTTATCTACGGCAAATTAAGATTATTCTTATTAATTAGTTTTTGAATTCTTTTTTACATTCATCCCTTAATCAATATTTGGAAATTTTATAAAAAAATACATTTCAATGGTGAGCTTGTTGTACAATTTTCCATATTATTTAAGTAGAAATTTAAAAAAAAAAAAAAAATTAAACTGTCATCTTTTTAGTATTGGAATACTTTAACATAAAGATAGACTAATTTAATTCTGAAATTCAAAGTACTTTTTCACTAACACTGAAGAAAATTATTACTTTGGCGAAAAATATAGGATAATTATTTCTGCATTATTGATTCTCTTTGGTTACACTAATTACTGCATTTCTTTTAATTAATTTTTTATTTGTATTAAATCACAGTTTTCCCGTGTTTGTTTTTTTTTTTAGAAAACGGCGTTCGTCATTTGAGTAGTGTTTTTGTAGGCTTATATATTAGTCGTATAATTTAAAGAGAAAAATGAAAATAAAACATTGCATAATCTGGTAAAATATTAGGCTGTAAATCAATCCTTACTTTTATTTTGATTTTTGTAAAATCTGTATTAAATTTAAGGTTAATAAATGTTTTAAGAAACTGCTTTAGAATTCCGAAATTAATAATGTAATCTTTTTACATTTTCCTCATTTATTTATTATTAACTTCTTTTATCATGAAAGGGCGGGCATAAAAATCTGTTTGTCATTAGCTCGGTGGAAATTGATAGCATATGAAAAGATGTCATGTCTGACCGGGATTCGAACCCGGGACCTCCGCAAGAAATTCTTAACTTAAATTGAAAATTTGAATTAAAATCTGTTTCTCAACTTTACTTTTCCTATTTTCATATTTTATGAAATTATGAAACCTTTCCGTAGCATTTAGTCACTGTAGAGGAATCAACATTTTGTTGTACATTTAAAATTGATGGTGAATTATGTTATTTATATAATTTTGGTAAAATGTCTAAAAAATCTGTATAAGAAATATAACAATTTTTTTATCATTATTTTAACATTAGCAATGTATATCTTTTTAATTTTTTTTTTTTTAAATAAAAAAAATTATTAATAAATCTTATTTATTTGAGGTCAAGAAATTTTAATCTTTCAATTTTATTCGGCAATATTGAATTATTTATCTGTGACAAAAACTAGTTGATATCAGTAGTAGATTTAAATTACAGGAGTTTGTGATCTAATCTTAAAGGAAAAATGACTAAACATATTCCCCGTACCAAATCATGTGCTTTGTTATGGATACTAGGGAATTTTTAATATAATTTTTTTATATCTAGGATTATTTATGTTGGTTCCAATATTATCTTCATTTAATATTGATTTAATTTTAACTATAAATTAGATATATTATTCCTTAAAAGTGTTTACTAGCAATTTAAATAAAGATTGGTTAAGATCAATAGATCGAAAAATTTGCACACCTATCAAATAATCAAAATACAAAACTGTAAACATTTTATGAAGGAAAATAAAAAAATAAGATTAGAGAAAATTTATAAATATTTTGCTAAAATAAAATTATTTCTTAGGGATATTATTAATTTTTTATTTAGCTAATATTATGAGCATAAAAAATGAGAGTATATTTAAAAAAAAAACAGATAACTAAAAAACATATATCTAAAAAAAAAAACATTCTTACACATTTAATAATTTATTTTAAAACGGTAGCCACTCACTTTTTTTTATAAGCCTATCATTGTAAAACTGTCACTTTACTTTTTTCTGATTGTTCAACAAGCTGATATTTAGGGCCAAAACGTCAGCAAGCTACAGAGTTGTTCTTTTTAAAGCTGAACAAAATTTTACTGAACAGTAAAATTATAACGATTAATAGAATTATAAAAATGGTGTTTACAAACCAAGTTCCAGTGAATAAGAGTAAAACCAAATCATTTAATGTTTATGTATTTATTAAAATAATTACAAATTATGGTAACAGTCATCACCACAAATACATTTTCTAAAATTTAAATGAATACGTAGTTTCTCTGTAAAATACCCACAGAAGATTGGCCATTAAAAAATAATCCGATGTGGACACCATATGACTTCCTTGTACGCCTATTAAATTACATATACACATTTTTTGTTGCACTTCATTTAAACTTATTTCATTTGAAAGTGAGATACGATCCTCCAGTTCTTTAATAAAGCGGACAGCTACACAATTGCATTGTAGAGGACATCCCATTGCATCACATTACTTTGTGGTGTCCGTATCAGCATTATATATTAATTTATACATATATATTAATTTTGTTTCACGTTGCTCAAGAAGATATGTGGTGTAACTGAGAACCTATCAGATCCGTAACCATGCACAAATCGGTTTGAATCCGACTTCATGTACATTATTTTCTTTTAATTTTTTTATTTATTTAAATATTCGTATATTGATTTATTAATAATTATTAACCTTTGTAAAAATTTTAGAATTGAAATGAAATTTATATAAAATTTTATTTCATTTATAACTTCTGATTTTTTCATTTTTTTTTCAATCACAGGTTAATCTGATTTAATTAATGGCTTAATTATATATGTGACTTATTATTGTAACTTAAATATATGTGACTGTAATGATCTATTATATGTATTTATATGACTTAATGAATAATGACTTAATTATTAAGATTAATAAATCCTAAATATTTAAATTTTAAAAAAAAGTTAAAAAAAGGAAATGAAGTCGGATTCGAACCGATGTGCCTTTCCTTTGTAAGATCCAAATATTTCATTAATTAAAATCTTATTTGGCTATAACTCTTAAAACAATGAAAATAAGTATGATATATCATTGAAAAGCTCTCAATAGGGCTTGTTACTGCAGTTAAAAAAAATTCCAAAACCCAATTTTTTTTATTTTGGGCTTTTTTGGACACTTTTGGTCCAGTCGATTGGAATCAAAATGGGACATGCACAACTTGATGTTTCAACAGTCCTAAATCCAAAATTTCAACATCCTACAGCTAATCGTTTTTTAGTTATGCGAGATACGTACGTACAGACTTCACGCCGATACTAGTCAAATTGGATTCATGGATGGTTAGAATGGATATTTACGTTGAAATCTGGAAACCGAAATATATTGCGATTACAATACTTTTTTTACTTAAGTACAAGGAAGTAAAAAATCATAAATAAAAAAACAAGTCACATCAATGCTTTTAAACACCTATTCTGTAACTATTCAAACTATCATTAAACATGAAAATGTTCCTGTTAATTAAGGTCAAAATATTGAATAGTTCAAGGGAAAAATTTAATGGAAATTGATACGATGCAAAACAGAATCGAGGAATAAAACTTAAAAAAAACATCTACCTCTAGTTAACCAAAGTCCATAAAATACTAATGTTTCCAAAATACACTGACAATGGATTAAATTATTACGTTATAACCATAAACTTATTTACGGTATACCATAAATTGCAATAACTTCCACCTAAATTTTAAACAACTTTCTTTTTCCTGTTTAGCCTCCAGGAATAACCGATCAGGTATTACTTCACAGGATGAATGAGGTTGATATGTAAAGAATGCAAATGAAATTTACATTCTTAGTCTTACATTTATAGTCTTGTACAGTCTCAAGTTCAACCATTCCTTCTATTGAGATTGTGGTTAATTGAAACCCAACCACCAAACAACACCGGTATCCATGATCTAGTATTCAAATCCGAATAAAAGTAACTGCCTTTACCAGGACTTAAACGCTGATACTCTCGACTTCTAAATCAGCTGATTTGGGAAGACCTGTTCACCACTAGAACAACCTGGTGGGTTAAAATAAATTAAAAAATTAAAAAGAACTGATGTTTAACATTGCACATAACTAACACGTAGAAAAATTATAAGGATGAAATTCATTATTAATATTTTTTTTTAAATATATAACTTTAAATCCTGTATCTAGTAACTTAACTATAGTATCTAGTACTAGTAACTGGTGCATCAGATAATTTTTGAACGTAGTCCATAACTGTGTACAGCGAATACAAGGTGACTTCTCATGTAGACGTAATAGAGTATTTTAATTGCTTCAATATTCTGAAAATATTTAATACGTTTTTTTTTTTTTATAATTGTTGACGGCAGTTGCCTATTAGCTTCTTTTAAAATAAACTGAAGAGGATCATGCAAACTAAAAATTCTATCAAACATAATTTACAGACCTATAACAAACACAATCAGAGGTAACATGTAATCGCCAATGAAATAAAAAATTTTGGTGTACAAAAAAATCTCTGCCCATAAGCAACCAACACATTTAATTCCTTCGGATTTAAATACAATTTATTTGTGTCACAGCAGACCAATAAAACTTTCAAGTTAAATAAATTTGGAGTCAGAAGAGTTTCTCGCAACATGTCAAATTTAACATGTTTATATAAGTTTTAGGCTTAAAATATAATTTGTTTTTTATGTATAACTTTATATTCTATTATTGATATTTACAAAGTAGTTTTTTTTTATATATTATAAATATAATTCTTATTTTTATGAAAATTAAACACAGATTAATCGATTAATCTAAAGGGTTTGATTTAGAAAATAAACAAAACAATATACGTCATTTAGTATTTCCCCTTCTTTTTTTCTATATAGGCTACGCGCAAGATAAAATAAACAAAAACCAGTTAAATATTATGTTTCTTTCTATATCGTATTTTAATCAAATAAATCGAAGCACGTAGCTCACGCGCTGATTAATATAAATAAAAATATAATCTAGAAATATATTGGTAGATTATTATATATTTTTACCCACATTATTACTGTTAAAATGAGTTTTTCTTTTATAATAAACTTTTATTGCATAAATTCTGAACGGTTACTTTCCCCCTTTCATGAAGAAAGGTGATTTTTCAAATATTTTCTGTTTGTGATGCATCCACTTTAATGTATGATTTTTTTTTCATATTCCTGGTGAGAATTAAAGAAAAAAGTTATAATATTAGTAAGCATAAATTTCTCCGTAGATTGACTTCAATTTATAAATGAAATAAAATGCATATTTTGAAGCAATGTAATCGTAAAAAATAATTGTATTTTTTTTGTAATAATTACTTTTCCCTTGAGATAATATTTATGGTATTACATGTTTACACATAATCATTATCATTGAGAACAACGCAATGAAAATCCTAGCACAATATTAATTCTTTGTTTTTAAAACATTACATTTAAGAATTTTCAATTCGAAACTTGTTTTATTTTTTAAAACTCATAACGGTATTCCAGAAAGTAGTTTTAAACTTGAAAATACTATTAAAAAAAATCAATTTATACAGGTTTTTACTGATGAAAATAATTAAACCTGCCTTAGATGATTCAATGTTTTCATTCTTATAAATAAAACGCTAAAAATTATCACATTTATCCTAAATTGAAATTTAATATTGAAATTTCATATTTGACTTTAAGTTTGCTTGCAACTGTTTATTGTGTATTATTTATTTTGAAGGTTCTTTAAGTACCTTCTTATCACGTGCTTTTGCCAGAAAACTTACTTATGGCTCTGCAGGAGAGCCGATTGTAATTGTAATTGTTATTGAGCAAAAAAAAATATATCCTAAATTTTTCATATTTATGATATCGTCAATATGAATAGATTTAACTGCTATATATATTAAAACAAACTCTCACTTATGTATGTAGAATTGTTTTAATCGCTTTAATCACTGAACTGATTCTTATGATTAAATGAATCGGAATTCAGTATCTCGAGAAAGAGTTTATTGAATATTTTAGACAGAATAGGCCAGTAAGACGTTACTTTGTACACTGGCTTACCCGGTTTGGAATCATTATTATCTGTAATAATTTCCATTCCAACGGAAAACTAGTGCAAAGAAATGCCATTAAATAGGTTATAAAGGATAAACTTAAATGGTAATATAAGTAGATTTTGGGCGTAACTAAGTAAAAACCTGAAGGTTTCTTTATGTTCCGCTCGTTCTTGTTCTCGTAGTAAATTTCTGCCGATGAAAGATTTTTTAGAAAGACACAGAGGAACTTGGCTGTCCAAGTATTAAAGTATTTCCTCTTCATCATTTCCCTCTATTTGTTTGGCTGAAA
This sequence comes from Lycorma delicatula, assembly GCF_047948215.1. Taxonomy (NCBI): domain Eukaryota; kingdom Metazoa; phylum Arthropoda; class Insecta; order Hemiptera; family Fulgoridae; genus Lycorma; species Lycorma delicatula. The sequence goes on along the minus strand of NC_134463.1, from coordinate 14,323,285 downwards.
ACCTTACTTAAATATTCAACACAAAGATTATTCTTTCGGCCTTCGCTTTGATTATTAAAAAATTTCAATAATTGTAATACTGTTTTTTTTTTTTAATTTTTTTTTTTATATTAAACAATTTTGCAGAGATCTCTGTTTCATCAGACATTTTTTTTAATCGTGTGAGCTGCTTAAAATATATGTTTAAAAATATGGTATTTCATTGAAAAGTTTTATTCATGTATTTTCATTTATAAATTTATATATATATATATATATATATATATACGAGGCTCGACTGATAAATTTTGCACACTAGCGTGCTACACAAAAACAAAAAGTACTATCGAGTTGGGCGTGGCAGCACATATCTAAAATCCCCCTAAAAAAACCTACGATAATGCTTTGAAATCGGTTTACTGATTTGTTTTCGGTAGCAGTTAAAAGTAGAGTCGAGTGTATTGTCAATATGTCAACACGGTTAAAACAACGTGGAGTGATCGAATTTTACGAGAATGCGAATCCTACAAATAATTTTCATCGTTTAAAAGCGGTTTACGGTAATGAAACTGTTGACAGCAGCACTAGGCAGTGACAACAATATAGATGGGCGTTAAAATTTTCCAAAAGTGAAGCTGGTAAAGCGACAATTGGGGACACATCTCCCACCGGACGTCCAGTTTCAGTAACTGACAAGAAAAATCGAAAGGAGGTGGACGATTTGCTTCAAAATGACCGGCGTTATACCCAGAAAGGCATCGCTATTCAGTTAGGCTTATCTAAAAAAACAGTAGGCCAAAACTATGATCTCGGAACAGTAGAGACGTTAAGACACCTCAGGCGACGAGTATATCGCGTTTGAAAGACCACCATGCCCATAATCTTACAACATGACAATGCATGGCCTCAAACATCGCACGACACTACAGAGTCTTTCCGCACGCTGAATTTTCTACCTGTTCCATATCTACCATACTAGCCGAATTTCGCTCCGTGCGACTTCCACTTATTCCCTCATATCAAGAGGAATCTTAAAGGTAATCACTATACCACAAACGATGAGGCGAAGGAAGCTGCGGCCACTTTGATCCGAGTCTGACCGCCAGAGGTTTTCAGTGACGGAATGCAAATACTTGTCACACGTTGGGAAAAGTGTATACGTGTAAACGGAGGTTATATAGAAAAATAAATTCTGAATTTTTTAGCTGAGGTATTGCACTTTTATTCATTTTTATTTCATTCCCATGCTACGAATATATGTGCAACATTTATCAGCCGAGCCTCCGTGTATTTGAATACATGTACCATTTACATGAAATTTTCTTTTAATTTAACCAAAAAAAAAAATGTTTAATTGTGACCGTACCAATCGCACCAACATCCGAACCGGGTAGCCGGATTTATTTAGGCGGATTAAAATTTTACTTCAAAATTAATAAATAAATAATATATAATTTAATTGATTGCTAATTAAAAAATAAAACTAATCTGCTTTGTAGTAATTTACAACATTGAAACTGTTCGTTAAATTCATTAAAAGTACTTTTTTCGTTTGTAATAAATATAATTATACTTTTATTTTATTAATTTTTATTCTGTATAATTTATTTTGATTTTATTAATTAATTAATGAATGAAAATTAATCCACATGTTTCCATTTTTTTTAACCAATTCAATTAATATTATTATTAGTAGATGTAGTTTTTATTGAATTATATTATACACTAATTTTTCATTTCGTTGTCTAAGGATATTTGTTTTTTTAATCTTTCTGGCAGTTATATTTTAATATCAACGTTAATTAATTGTTAATAAATGTTAAGGTTATCGGATGAATATTAAAAAATTAGTGTTAAATGTTAGATTTAATTCACTAGATTCTGTATTTTATGATTTTTATTATTTGTGTAATGTTTGCAGAGTGTAAGAGATTATGTCGCAATGTAATGTTAGTGGGGTGTTCACACAGTGTTAGTGTATGTAATGAAGTCTGTTAGGTTATCAGAATCCAGAGGGAGAGAGGTTTAGTGGGGAAATAGGTAGGAGAAAATGGGGTGAGATTAGAAGAGGGGAAAGCCCGCGCGAGCGCGTTCGGCACGAGGCCGGAATGCACCTAATGAACTAGGCTCAGCACATTTTTCCTGCTTAATTAACTACGGCGAGAATGCGCCCGGCGGCCAATCAATCCGGGATTATGGCAGGAATTTCTGGACCGCGAGCCAGGAATTTCAAATGTTTCATGTCCAACCGCCAGGAGCGTTGGCGTCTGTCCTGACGCAATCATTAAATGCGGTTTTTCCGTTTCACATTCTCAAACAGACCGATCCCTCCCGTTAAATCTATTAAATTGTAAATTGACTCGCTGGCCGCGCCAATTTGCGAATAATTTAATTTCTGAATTCCATCCCTGTTACGACCCTTTGAGGCCATTAATCTCTGCTTTATTTTACATTCAATAAACAGCAAGAGATATTAGAAAAGTATCTGAATTTTATGAGAGAATGCTATGTAATTTTATTATATTATCAGTTTTAACCCTCTTTTTTATTTCGACAATACACATAGAAATTTAATTTTGTTAAAATGATATGTTTTCTATTTAATTAAACGCATACTAACTGATATTACCCCGCTTTAATTCCTGCACAACAAATTATATTTATTAAAAAATTTCTTTAATTGAACAGATGTATACGACTCCTTATCGATATTATTCCTAAAGCCTTTTTTTCGCGTATGAAAACGGGTTTTGATTGAAAGATATTTAAAAAAGATAAGTAGAATTTTTGTAATATAATCATTACTGTGCTAAGAAATAGAAATAAATAAAATATTCCACGAGCATTAATATTTTATAAAAATGTAATTTCATCCTTGCAGATATTTCGTTAATTTAAACTTATTAAAATACTAAGTAATAAAAAAAAAATAATTATAACAGAAATAAAGTTTTAAATTTCATTATATTAGCAAAACAAAATAAAAATGATCATCATTAATTTGTTGGAACATATACCAATTAAAAATATTTACTTGTATATTTTATTATTTTCCGTTGTTTTGTTACACAGGTGTACAAGCACATATCGAATTTTAATTTTCATTTAAAATAACAGTTATCTCAAAAGTTTCGTTTTTCTATATAGAATTTTTACAAATGAAAAATGTTACACTTATATTCTTACATGTTATATATATCAATATACGAGATTATTTTTAACTTTTTATCATAACGTTTCTTTGGTTTTTTAGTATTAAAATTTAAATCACTAAAACTGTTTTCAAAAATGCTGGTTTCAGTTATTATTATTATTGATAAAAAACTATCATTACTTTTTGTTAAATGACTTTAGCGATGCTTTAAATATTTATGAAGATACGAGCGTTAAAGCACTTTAAAAAAAAAAAATACAACTGGCTGTAGAAAACTGTTGCATTTTTCTTTCATTAAAATGCAAAGTACTAAACCATTTGCAAAAGGATAATCCTCTGGCAAAAGATGTGAATTCCCTTTCATGTGCTTCTACGTTTTTTACATTTTTTTAATAGTTTCACATTTGGTTTTTTTTTGTTTTTGTTATTATAGTTTTTAAAACAGATTTTTGGTTTTCAGATTATCCACTTTTTTACAAAGTAATTATATAGGATGAAATAGTTCTTTTTTATAAAGTGTTTCTTCTGGAAATAATTTTATCACACAAGTCGGTAAAAAAACAAATTTATAGAATTTATCTTCTGTAATAACAATTACTTAGTTGAAATATGAATCTTGACTGAAATGTAAGGATTGAGCAGGCAATGAATAGATAGATATAATTTACCAAGAGAATGGAATTTTATTAACAAGTATAGGAAAGCGTCGGTTATGACCAGCTGATGATTTTAAGAACGTCACGTATAGTCACAAATATCTGAGTAGGAAAACGGATAAAAGCGTTTAAAATTTGATAATTTTAACGGTTGAGAAATAAGGTTGGTTTGACGGTCCAATAGGGTGGGTTTAACAAAAAAAGAAAGCATTTTAAGAATTTATGTAAAATAAATTTAAGAAAACTTTAAAATCGGCCAGATAGAACTATACCTTTATAAAACAATTTTTGTAATAAGATATTTTAACTAATTGTTCTACATTTTGAAGTTTTATAATTGTATTCCCGATCGAACAAAATTAAATATATATAATTATCATACACAGATACAAGCCTTCCAAATTATGAATTATTTATAAATTTAAATCTCTAAGAATTCTTATATGTATAAAAAGGTAGGAGTGTATACATTTTGTTTCTATGACTAACAGAGATTGTATTTTTTTTTAAGTAATTGGTGAAGATATATTACAATTAAATAAATATGCGAAAATTATAAATAAATATTACTTTCTTATGTTCATTTTCAACAAGTTTATCGTGAAGCTTTAATGAAATCATATTTTATTTCTGATCTTCTATTTAATTTTTAATTAGGTATTTGTATAAAAATTAAAACTAGATCTGAGTTAGTTGATTATTTGAGGTAATTTTAATATAATATCTGGTTAAATACTTCTTTTTTTTTGTGGAGGTAATGGGCATCGACAATTTTGATCAATTAGTAGTAAAGTTTTTGTAGTATGAAAAATGCCACGATTGACCGCGACAACAATTATTCATAATTATCCATTATATAAATCACAAAAATATTTTTATACTTTTAAATGTATAAGAAAAAAACAATTAACAGGTTTACATTTATGGTAAATGGCCTTTTTTGTTGTAAATCAGATACCATAATTAGAAAAAAAACACAAAATGATTATATTAAACTTCAGCAAAACTTACTTTAAAATTTGATTTACATTGGTAAGCCAATCGTATAACCTCTTTAAAAATGTATGAACTGTTCAGGTCTAATGTGTGATAATATTATCTTATTACCATTCGTGAAAATTATTTATTAATTATTTTATAATTAATAAAAATATTTGCTTATTATTCATTAATAAAATAATAATACGCAAATATTTTGCGTATTATATATATGACAATGTATATATATATATATATATACATAATGTATTAAAATTGAATTTAACATTTAAATCAATTTACCTTATTAAATCGATTTTATTTAAATCCAATAACTTCTAAGGAAAAATTATAGTTTTTTTCATAATATAGAGAAATTTTTACATGTAAACTTTTAACATGAAAAATATTTTTATAAAATTAATGAATTATATAACGGTGCTTTTAATAGAAAGGTGCACTGGTGCTAAAAAAACGCTGGAATGGCGTTCCGGTGCTGCTTTTTGGGAGAAATAAAAATTTCTCTTTTATAATTAATTTTTTTTACCTTAAAATCAATATAAAATATAATCCTCAGATCGCACGAAAATTTTCCTTGCTGTTGGATATCTGTGTGCTAACGACTGCAGAATAAGTTACTAAAAATATAATTCACAAAGAAGTAAAACATTTGACATAATAAAGGTAAGCTTTACTTTTTGTCAATATAAATGGATTTATTTCATAACATAAAATAAATGCGTTTTCATAACATTGTGTTGTAGCCAGCCGCCTTGGGCTGTGGATCATATTCTTGCAGTCTGCTCTAATATAAAATCAAATGTTCCGTTACTGAAAGATTTACCCCTGGTAGAAACACAAAAAATTACAAACTAAACGCAGATTTATCTTACTCTATTTTAAATTTCCGGTTAACGATTTCAGAATAAATAAATAGATGCATAACGTGTTGTCAAAGAATACTTTGATTATTTTTTATATAATTGTAATATTATAAGTAGTATAAATTATAAGATAATTCTTGAATTTTTTTTTTTCATTATAACGACACAGCAACTTTACAATCTGTTCACAAGATAATTGAACAATAAATTTTTTTTTTTGCTCAATAACAATTATAATCGATCGACTCTCCTGCAGAGCCATTAGTAAGTTTCCTGACAAAAGCACGTGATAAGAAGGTCCTTAAGGAACCCCCAAAATAAATAATACACAATAAATAGTTGCAAGGAAACTTAAAGTCAAATATGAAATTTCAAGCTCAGTCATAAAATCACAAACCATTAATTTCAGCACCAAATAGTCCACAAAACAAACATTTATTAATAAAAATAAAAAAGAAAGAGAAGTAACAAGAAATTAGATACACCATTAAACTTGACGGTGTTAGATTCCAAACTGTTACGCAGACCCTAAGTCGAGTAGATGGGTTCGTTTCAACCGTCGGACGTCTCTGCTGTTATCGAGTAGATTAATAGCAAAGTGTTTTACATGATTCTCAAGCCTCTGCAGGTATTTGACATTGCGCTGTTGTGCAATCTCACGAACTGATGGGAGCATTGAACAATAAGTAAATAAGATTTATATTTGAACTAACACTAAGCAGTCATAGACCCAGCGGCTGGTAACTAAACGAAACGAAAGAAATTAAATAGAAAAGCACCCTGTACAATGAGACCATAAATTCATCTAATTGAAACGATAAGGCAAACCAAGAATATTGTTCCTTAGCAAAAGTAAAAAATTCCTTTCTGAAAGTAAATAATTTTTTTTTAAATTTTATATCATGAACGAAAAATTTTTAATTGTGAACGAAAATGTCTGTCGGCTACCAAAGAATATAATATGGTAAAAGACGTATTCGTTCCATTGTAAAAAAAAACGTGGTAAATTTTGTTGGGATATAAATTTATATCCCTTTTAAAATTGTAGAAACTTTTAAACCTCCAATATTTCAGTGTTATTAGTAAACATTAAAATTATAAAAATAAGTAAGGTTTTTAAAAAATGTTATTTGAAACATTTATAACTTTATAAAATTATTACTTTTCTTAATATTAATATAATTCAATAATACAAATAATTAAAACTATTATAGAAAATGTAATAAAAAAATTGTTAAATTTGAACAATATTAAACAGGCTTTTATAACATATAAAAAATAAAATAAAACGTAACAGTAATATAGTATGTCATGATACAGTGTATTCATCAGAAAAATGTCTTGAGAGGAGCATTTATAGCATAAGTACTTTTCGCTATCACGAGTCTATGATATTACAAAAAAAAACTGTCACAGATTAATTAAATAGCGAGTATTAGAGTCAAATCAAGAGCAAACTTGGATATTTTTTTCTTAATCCAATAATCTAATAAAATTATCTTGCGTTTTTTTATAATTCATTCAGTTATTTACTGTAATATATATTTTAAAATAAGTCAAACGATGAAATTATTAAAATAGTAAAAAAAAAATTATATTATTACCTAAATAAATCTAAAATTGAATTAGATAGGTTGTAAATTACTGCTTTAATAGAATGTTTCAATAAAAAGAGTACGTGCAGCGTGAACATTTCATGCGAAGAAAATGTGAACTAAAGATTTATTAACAGCCAGTTGTCTAAACTATCAAATGGTTACAAATTTGTTATTTTTATTTCTATTTGTACTTACAGGTTATTTTTTTTTTTAATTTAGATATTAATATTTAATTTTGATTGTTTATTTACATAATATTCAGTTATAGTTAAACTTGTCTAAAATTATTTTATGTTATTTTCTTTTTAGAATCTATCGTGCAATTTTTAAGACAATAAATATAAATTGAAAAAAATCAGAAAACCGTTTATTCATAAAAAGCTGATTATTACAAGCACTAATAAAAATATTTTGATGAAGAGTAATTAAAATTATTTCATACTATTCCAATCTAAAACTGTTAATTTAAATATTTTCCGCATTTGAACTTAATTTGGTTGCGCTGTAGATTGGTATTGACCAAAAGTACTAATTTAAAAATATATAAAAATTTATTTAAATATCTTACCGATTCGGTTGAGGTTACATTTCATAGCAAATAACATCAAGTTTTGTTTCACCTAGTTAATTAATACCGAATTCGGCCAGCAGTGCTATTAAAAATGAATACATTTACTTGTGCGTATCGTGCTCGCTGAGTATTTTGGTTTCACAATTTGCAGTCAGAAACTGCAGTTCAACGTAATTTTCGTAGAGTACGGTAGGTAGCTTCGTACTAGGCATACAATTTATTCTTGGCATCAAACTTTCTTTGAGACAGGTTTTTGTGCCTGAAGCAAACAAAGACTGCAAGATCCGTTCTTCTTCCAGAACGCCATTATTATTAGGAAGAGGGGGTACCACCTCAGTACCGCACAGAAGTCCGAGATTTTCTTGATACTCAATTTCCAGTTCGGTAGATTGGTCGTGAGTGTCCAATTACATGGCCACCTCGCTGCCCAGATTTGATCCCGCTAAATTTTTTCTTGTGAGGTTTCATTAATGATCGGGTTTATGCAGCACCTTTGCTTGCCGATCTTGTTGAGCAAAGACTTATTAAAGCTGCAGCTGCAGTGGTAACGCCCGACATGCTGGCTACAGTTTCGAATGAAATCGACTTCAGGTGGGATGTATGTCGCATTCCAAATGGAAACCAGACTGGCTTCCATTAGGTAACAAACTTTATCTATTTTTCTGTGAAATGAACCTCAACTGTATTAATAAGTTATCTCAATAAATTTTTATATTTTTTTGAAGTTGTAAAGTTCTTTTTGAATCAACCGGGTATTCAGTGTTAATTGCATCATAGTGTAGCAAATACACGAGACTGTCCGTTTAAAAAGATAAGTAATATTTTTTTTTAATTTTAATTACATTATTTTTATTTATTTGTTAATTGCGCTTTTTTTCTGTACACATATTATGTAGTAGGATTTTAATGTTTTGTTATTTGTATTTTAATGAGGGGGTAAAGAATACGTTTAATTATGTCGTATAAATTATAAATATTTTTATTAGAATATTATATATTAACCTAACTAGTACAGTTGTTATCTTCTATCTATATTTTAAATGTAGTTTAGGTATAAATTTAAGTCTGAAGCCATGAAAATCAAAAAAAAATTTTTCGCTCAATTAAGAATTAGTATGAGCAAAAGTAATACAAAAGTTTCTCAGTTATGTCATATTCTTTCGGGAACAGGGTAGTATTATTTTTTTGATATCATATAATAAAAACTATTATGCCAATAACCTACCTTCGCATTTCATAAAAATATGAATTTTATGTTTACTCAGATCTTTACAGTTTAAAAAACATATTGCACGAACGCGCGCGTTCACAAATACATACATGAATACATATCTATAGTTTGATGTGGAATATTTCGTTTATTGTATAATTTTAGTATTTTTTATATTGTAATATATATATATATATATATATATATATATAAAATATTATTCTATTAAAATGAGTGATTTTTTTTTTTAATTCTACCAAGTTGTAAGAAAAAATTAATTAAAAAGTAAACTTATATTATTTCTTTTGTATAAATTCTTCTGCGATAAATTTTTAGGAATATTATATTTCCTTCATCAACCAAAATGTAAAATAATAAATCAATTTATCGCTTTTATGTAACTATAATGACTCTGGAACCATTTACGGAACATGACACCTGCTAAATAAATGATTCAAAGACCAATAACAAACAGGTCATATGAGCTAATTTCGCAGAGGTGTAAAAGCTGTTAAAATAGCTAAAATTGAAGTATAAAATAATTTTAAATTATTTACCGTAGTATGAAAGTTGAATGTCTATATCAAAGTCAATTTTATTGTTAAATATATTTTAATACTCTACACAGCGTGTTTTAAAAATCAATCACCTAATTCTAGGAAGTTATTGATTATGAACGAGTGAAAGATGAAATATTTTCTAAAAATATTTCCAGATATACTTTATTTCCGGCTTTTCTATCTGTCAATGTCTTTTCGTAGAAATTCTTACGTAAAAGTGGATTGAGGTGTTTTAATGATATTTTATATACAATCTTAGGAATTCATTTTTATAAAAGTAAATGAACATAATGAAGTTTTAATATGTCGGCCTGGAAGCTTTTATGTGTATAGTAGCAGGATAAATATTCTATTTGTTAAATTGTGTTTTATATTTAAGTATTTAAAAAAAAAAATTAACAAATGTTTTAGTGAATCATATTTGTTTAAATACCACTTCAAGAAAATTTTAAATGATAGAAATCTAAAAAAAAATATTTTTTATCAGTTTTCATTTCCTGTAATAAGAAAGACTTTCTTAATATTATTTTTGTTAGAAGTAAGTTTAAATACTTTATTCCATATCTTTTGAATGTTGGATTTGTTTATGCAGCAAATTAGTAATGTCATGTTAAAAAAAAAACCTATAAATGCGTAGGAGTAAGATAGAAAATCATAAGCTGCTCTTTCTAAAAAAAGAAAGTATTTCTGTATAAAAATTAAAGTCAGTGTTTCTTGGTAGGATTTTGTTTGACATACACAGTGGTAAAAGTGTATGCAATACATCATTATGCATCACAGCTTTCCAACTTCTCTTAAAATTGGGTAATTGTTTATTGTTAAGGTTACTTCTTAAACAAAAGTATTTTCTATAAATAATACAACAAAAAAAATATGAATAAAAATTACGTATAACTTAAAAACTAAATTTATTTTAAACAGAGAATTTTGGTGTCTAGAAATATTTTCCTTAATCTCAGCGCATAAAATCATACTTCATTGCAATAACATACATTTCCTGTCTAATATTCAGGATTGAAATGTGCTTGAAATTGAGTAAATCAGTAGACAGCAGAGACATATACGGAAAATCTTTATAAAATTCTAAAGAAATAAATTGATGGAGTGACTTGGAGGCCACCGCAAACAAGCTCTGTCATCGGGTCTATGCCGATCGAACCAGCGGCAGGTGTAAACGTCATTCAGCCAAACCCGTACAGACTTATTTTAATGTGAATGCACAAAATGTTGCTAAATAAAATTCTCTTGCAGACAAATAAAGAAAGTACGCAGTATATCAAAATAAACAATTCTTGTTAATCTTGTTTCAGTAAAAAAGAACGGCCGGTAAAGTTGCTTTTGGGGTATTGCACAGAAGATATTATTTTTTCGAGTCTCTTTCACGTTGTTAGAATTCATGGGGATTTTCTGATCCCCAGAATATGAGACTAAATTTTTCATTAAGATGAAAAATATTAACTCTTCACTAAAAATAATACGATCAAGAAAGACGTGATCTTCATGTTGTAACATTTTGATTGCGAAATCCGCACACATAGGGCGTAGTCAGTAGACTTTAGAACCTATAAATAAAATGTATTCATACGTAAGCGTTTCTTTAAAATATTCGAACCCTGTTATTATTGGTATTGCTACTTCATGGCCGGCTTTTGTAACAGATTTTTTTTAGGAAAGATTCCATGGCACGTTCAACATTTTCTTCAGACATCTCGGCCTCGTATTCTTCTTTTTACTAAACCATCGGGTCATTTCAAACTGGTTACACCATCGACGAATATTGTTGTCACTTTGATGACCACAATTAAACCTCTATTGAACCACATCAAACTGCAAATACAGAATCACATTTAACAAACTGAAAAACAGATAAGGCTTGTATTCAGGTATCACCATCATTGCTAATGGCGCTGTCAAGCGGAAAGATAGGGAATCATTTTACGTCCATTCATGCCACTAAAACTATCTTTTTTGCTTATTAGATTCTAGCCTTAAATGAATACTATAGACATCATCTAAGAGACAAATATAACAAATTAAAATCCCGATATTCTTTTTTTGTAAATAAAGTTATTTGTTATTAGATTTCATAAACATATTCCCGTAAATTTATTAATTCATATTTTTTTATCCCGATAAATAAATATTTTGATTCGTAGGACCTAAATAATAACAAAATTTGTTAACCTGAAACTAAAGTATATAATTTTAATTATTTTATTAATACACACATAACAGTTGACTGTATAAATTGTAAGTTATTTTATTTTATACTTACACCAACAATAAATTGTTATATGAATTTGTTATAATTTACGATAACAATATTAAACAATAAATCTTTGTAAAAACGAATATAAACATTACAAATAAAAGAGAGTTGATATAGTTACTACGGGTAAAAGAGTACACGGTTATAATCAAACCTCATATATTTAATCACCCATTCTAGGACCCTAACAACATAATTAATTCCCACTTTCGCTCCATCTCTGATGAGGTCTTCATCATTAAACATAAAAGGGTTTATAATCAAACACCACGTGACCACAAGATACCTCATAAAATCAATCGACGTTGCTAATTCGTACTACATTTTACATTATGATATATTATAATGAAATGAAATGGTGAATTACATGGAATAATTACATTTAATTAATAGTTCAATAAATTTAATTTAATACGTTTTCTTGTTGTTAATAAGCAAAGTTACATACAACACTGATTATTGTAAAAGCTATTATTTAGAAATACATTTAAATTTCTAGAATAGTTTCCACGTGTTTAAAAAAAAAAATGATATATTAGACTGTGTTTAATGAAATGATTACATATTTATTTTTAATTTTAATCAGTAAACAGATGAATGAATAGGGGATTACGAAAAATAAACCATTAAATGATACGTGAAATTACTAAAGACGAGATCATCAGGTATTATAATTAATCTTTACTAAATTATATAAACAATATGGTAAAAACAAGAAAAAAAAATAAATTTTCTTTTATCAAAAATGAGAAAGAAAAATACTATATAATTTCTAAAGGTGAGATTCTTTGAACTGTAAATGAGTCAAAGAACTTTATAAATATTATGTAATGTTAAAATCCCTTTTAATTGATATGCACCCAGTATTATTTATGAGACGCAGAAAAATAGGTTTTATTAACAAAATTTATCAATAACCTCTGACAAAATCACCCTTAAATTAATCCTACTCTTCTCACGATTGTCGCCGCTGAGGTTACTGCTGACATTATTTTTATTTATTTGTTTAATTAATATTTTCCTGACCAACCGAATTTAGAATGTAATTTAAAAGGGTGCAGGGTTCAAACTGGGTTCATTTATATATCGTTTTTCTACAATTTTATAAGTTGATATACGGTCAACTTTTGCTAAGTATCTCATAGATACAAATCTGATGAATCTACAAACATTGAAAATAGGCTTTATATTCTATATTTACATAAAACAAAGTTCATATCTTGATATGTTTAAACAAAAGAAAATATACTATATATATCTTCTTAATAAAAGAAATAAAATAAATAAATCATGCAGTAAAATCAGCTGATATTAGTGTGAAAGACCACCAGTAACAGTGTGAAGGACATTGTTAGTAATAACAATCACTAAAAAATTTCGTAAAGATGACTGAAAATAAGTTTTAAGACTTTTTATTTTAAATTTTGTGTCAATTAATTTTTCTAGATTGTTCATAAAGATTTAGATTCAAGTCTCTCTATCCTCAACATGGTTGACTGGTAGGGTGTAACCTACACCTAAAGAACGAATGACATAAAGACGGGATTACGAATAACAAGCATACGTGGGTGGTAGAAAGGAAAATTTACTAATAAAGGAACCGCAGAGGAGACTGACAAAGCTATAAAAAATGAAGCTCAAGTTCTTCTTCTGACAGTGGGCGCATACTCACCCTTAATATATCAGTATATCAGAATTTTTTACTGAGAATCGGCGCTTTAACAGCTTTAGGATGTGGCATAATTATTGAGAATTCAACCGAAATTATAGGGCTTTAAAAGAGATGTTACACGGTTATATTACGTAATTTCATGTACAAGATTACTTTTCTTAATTACGGTGAATACTCGCGTAATAAAGTTTTATGAAAATACAGCTCAGCTATAATACTCTAAACTACCAAGAATAGAAATGATAGGTGATCTTATAATGTTTTTTTTTACACTTAAAAGGTAGATGATGACGTACTTTTCAGAGAATTCAATGTTTTCATGTTCTGTAGTTATAATTAAAAGTTTTGTCTATGAATTTCTGTGAATTCGTTGTATTTTTATTATATCTTTTCATTGAAACAGAAGTATAAACTCATCATTTGGATCGGTATCTATTCTTATGGGAATAGACATAAGCACAAAACTTGTAAACTGCATTTATTTTTACCATTAATTGTTATGTACGTGAATGAAGGTTTAATTCTATGTCTCCAATTGTCATATTTACGTATAGACGACTCCTTTAGAGAAAAAAATATTTTGGTGAAAAAATTATTTATCTAATAATTCATGATTGTTTTAAAAAAAAATATTTTGAAGGCTATTTCAAGAAATATAAAATCTGAAACAATATTCTTATGAAATTCTCTTTTTAATTAAATATCAGTTTTATCCTGCTTTTTTGAACTGTATTTTATGATTATTAATCTAAGAAGTTATTTTTCCAAAAAAACCTTCTAGGTATGAATATGAGAAAAAACTAGAGCTTTTAATTAATTATACAGTATTGGTTTTGAAATTTAAAACTTGTTTTTTGCCTTCTTGCTAAGACAATAGTTTTAATGATTAATTCTTGAAATACTTTTAATGATTTTAGAAAAAAGAATTGAAACAAGATTTTAAAGGAATTTAACTTTGAAACAATTCTTTTTCTTTAACATTGACTAAGGATTTGCTTTCTGGTAAAGTCGATGGGAGTAGTAGGAACATTAGATAATTTAGCTTTCATTATGATAAAAGTGGTATTAGTAAGTTGTTTCAGTTTGTTCTTCAGATATATGTATTCTATCGAGTGTTTCAAAAAGGACGCCATTTCTTTGTTTGACGACGTAAATTTATTACAAAAATATTACTATTCATAAAATACTTACACAAAAGTATTCAAATTACCTTTAATAACTTCACAATAGATGTTCAAAATGATTTCTTATGATCCTGATGTAGGTTCGAACACGTTTCATAACATTTGCAGCCACTTTACGTATGCTCCGTAATATTTGAAATCTCACTTTCAATGTTAGCCTTCAATTCGTGAAATGTATGAGGATTGTTTTTAAAAACTACTATATTAAATACTCCTGGTGTAAAATCTGAGAATCCTGAAGGCCACACACCTTTGATATCAAGCTATGGCCAAAAAATTCCAGTAATATATCCAGCGTTTCAGTAGCCGTATGACACGTTGTGATATCCTGCTGGAACAGACGTTCCTGTTCGTGTAAATCTATCGTGGCAATAAACTCTTCGATTAAGTTGTGATAAAACCCACCAACTACAGATTTGTCGAACAATAAAGGCCCTACTACACGAAGCCGGGAAATCGCAAAACAAACACCAGTTTTACGTGCACGTAATGATCGTTCATGAAACGCATGAGGATTTTCAGCGCTCCATTTTCGGCAGTTTTGCTGTTAATTTAGCTATTCAAGTGAAACTATGCCTTGTCGCTGAAATAAACACGATCCAAAATTTCAATATTGTTGTCATCAGTAAGAGAACGAAACCGAGGACAATACTGTAAACGTTTTCCGTGATTTTATTTCTTCAACGACACGATAAGTATGCAACTGTAATTTTTTAGTAGCCCTAGAAGCTGCAGTTTGCGAAATCCCGGTCTGTAAAGATAAACTTCTGAACAATTTTTCTGGATGAACAAGTCAAACGTTCTTTCACAACCTCCAAAACATGTACTATTAACTATGATGATCTACCTGTGCTTTCTGATCATATACACTCACAGTCTCACAAGATTTATTAATCAAACGAAATATTGTCGATTTATTAAGAACAGAAAAATAGGAAAAATTTATCCAAAACTCGTTTTTCAGTCGTTCGTAAGATTTATTCTCGCAATAAGTCACACTTTCGTCCTTGGAATACGACATGTTTAACGCAATAGAGACGAATATAGCACTAGTGCTAACTTGAGTACAGTGTTTCCAGACAGTGTCGTTGATATGTAGAGGGAAATAAAATTTACCTATGCGTGACTTCTACCTTCTTAATCTTAGGTTACGTCCTATTTTGAAATTCCCGCTATTTTTCAGAGAAAAAAGCCAGAAAATTAATTCGGCATTTCTTATTAGATTTTTATATATTAATGAATGTAATCAAAAATTTTGAATAAGAAAACTTTTTACATTGAACTCCGTTTCATAATTTGTAAAAGAGGAACATAGAAAATAATTGCAGCCGTCTTGTAACTAAATATTTAATAGAAAGCAATTAAATTTTTATTTAACAAGATCGTCCTCTGTAGTAACTGATTTTATTAAAATTAATTAACCGAAACATAATTTTAGTTATACTGTTATTAATACGCAGTTTGTTGGATAGGTGGTAGCTTTTAGCGATGAAGAGGGGTAAGATTGCACTCTGTTAGTTTAGAAATATGTTAGGCGTGTTAATTTAGCCTGGAGCTGACTACAAACCAGGCTCATCTTGCTTACCTTATACACTAACACTCTCCATCCTTTCGTCGTTCTGTGTTGTACCCATTTCATCACTACAGTGAACTCTAACGCAGCATCATACATCTCCGTGTTTGTAAACCACTCCAGGCAGAGAACCAACTGTATTGGCTTGGTGTACATCCTTAACATAGCGCCATTCATATTGGCTGGCTGTTTTACGATTATTATTTTATTTGATCATATAGTCAATCATCATCGTATTTACAATATTATAGAAATATAATTCATGGTAATACCAATATATATTTCTTTATTCTATTATGGAATGATTAGCTTTTTGTTTTACAATACAAGTAAAGGAATCAATACGTGTTATTAAATGTGTTTTAAAAATTCATCATAATGAACTTTCTTTTTAAAGTAATTAATTTTATGATGTAAAACGTACAAATGAACAATTATAACATTTAATAAGAAATTTTATTATGTAATTCATCATTTATCATTTATATAACCCTCTGTATTTTTTCGGATGACAGCAAAAAAAAAAAAGATAACTTTTAATAAAAGCCTCAGAATTTTTCTTGAAGTTAATTGGAACAAATAATTTGATCTTATACTTATTTAATTTGATTTTTGCTACGTATATGTTATTAATATATCTGCACAAGACATTTAAATATATAAACAAAAATAAAACGTCTACATGTTTTTTGTGTCTGAATGATATAGATACTACACACAATTGAATCAATCTTTCCAAATCAGCTTGTAGGACTCAATACAAAGAGAATAACAATATTATACCAATTTTAAATATATTCTAAAAAATCTGAGATTTTAACAAACGTTATAAAATACGAGGAACATTCAAAAATTAAAGAGACAAATTGACATAGAAAAAAACTGCGTATTTTTATAAAATGATACTTTTATTACTTCTCAAAATAATCCCCACAAATATTAATACACTTGTCTCAACGATGAACTAGCTTTTTATACCTGATGCAAAGAAGTCTTTGTCTTGTTGTTGAGCCACTTTGCCACAAATTCATTGACCTCCTTGTTGTTGCTGAACGTTTTTCCATGTAATGGCTTCTTGAGTGAATCAGACAAATGAAAATCCAAACCTGAACTGTAGGGAGGATGTGGTAGTATCTCCCAACCCATTTTTCCAATAGTTTCTTGGGGCAGCTGGGTGGTGTGATGACGAGCATGATCGTGTAGCAATATCTCGCCTTTTCCTTGAGATCCGCGACGTTTTTCTCTCATTGCCGGCTTTACTTTTTTCATCAGGATATCTGAGTAGCAGACACTGTTTATTGTACGCTGATTTTCCAAATAATCACAAAAGACGACACTTTGGGTATCCCAAAAGACGTCAACATGACTTTTCCCGATGATGCTTGCGTTCTGAATTTCTTTCGGACAGGTGAGCTGATGTGCTTCCATTCCATGCTTTGTCTTTTGGACTCTGTTTCAAAATGGTGAATCCAATTTTCTCAAACGTTAAAATGTTGTTTAGAAAAGGGTCATATTCACTTTCATAGCGTTCTTTCAAGTCTGTACACACTTTGAGTCTTGTTTCCTTATGTTGTTGCGTTAACTCTGTCGGGACCCACCAAGCACTTGTTTTACTGTACTTGAGCTTGTTACTGATAACGTTATGAACTGTGTCAACACTTGCTACAACTGTTTTTGTTATATGTTTAACTGTAATACGTCGGTCGTCACGAATAATGTCGTCGATGCGGGTTTCAAGCGAAGGAGTTGACAATTCAACTGGCCATCAAGGGCGTTGCTCATCAGTCAGTGAGGTTCGACCGCTCTTGAACTGTTCTACCCACTTATAAATATTTCCGCCGTTCATACAACTTTCACCATACTGAAAAATCATTCGAGAAAAGATTTTAGCCGGCTTTTCACCTTCAGAAAGCAAAAATCGGATCATTGAACGTTTTTCAACCAATGTGGAAACTTCAAGCAGACACGTAATATTGTTAAATGCAATATTGTGGTTGTAAACAAAACAGTTTTCATCCGTCAGCTGTTCTCAGCTCATCCCAGTGACGCCAACTTAAATTCATGAAAGTACAGTACTCCTCCTGTTTCATTTCTACATCAGTTTGTCTTTTTAATTATTGAATATCCTTCGTATAAAATTTACACATACATATGTTTATTGAAAAAAAAGAAAATTAAAAGCAAACCACAGTAATACAAGATGTAGCTACAATGAGGAAAGCTGTTACGACTAGTTTACGTAGATACCTAATTCCGAAAAAGGTTCTGGAAATTTACTATTCTACGTAATAAAAAGGATTATCCCGTTCGTTATCCCGATTAATCAAATTAAACAATCATCATTACTACGTATAAATTTGTAACAATATACAGAAAATGCACCACAATAAAAATAATAGTATAAAAATAAAAACAAAATTTGGTGTTTTTTAAGTTGTTTTTTTTTTAATTTATTGTATTTTAGCAATCAAAATGTAAATTAATACTTTCGTTTTTGTAAAACATACCTTTCTTTACTATACTTTGGGTATTTTATTACAAGGTTTTGTAAGAATAACTTGTTATAATTTAATCCTTAACCACAATACGTAATATAAAGATTTTCCTAAATTTTTTCATCTTAACTCGTAGTTAAGTTTATTACTTGTAATCAATTTCTTTTTATTATTATTAGCTATGTTTCTTTTATTTATGAAATATTTGCGATTAATTTGTAGTTATACATTAACAAAAATTTTAATTAAATTTTATTGAAAGTACCACCATTTCACTTATCGCAACCAATCACTAGAAATTATTTACTCATGAAATATTAGGTTACGAAAGAAAAGGAATATAAAGAAATAAATTTTATGGACTTTTTTTTAAAGAAAAATTCTATCTTTTTTTAAAATTAATTAAAGTAAAAAAAAAAAATAAATTCATATAAATAGGATTTTATAACAGAAAGGTAATCTATAATTATATTGTTAAACGTTCATTAAACAGTAAAGTGTATTCTACATTATTAACTGATATAGTAAACATAAATATTTATATACTACTAACCGTTCAGGATTCGCATTCCTTGCCCTTATCATCTAGCGCCCCCTAGGCTGCAACTGTGTTCATTATCTTCATGTTTGAGAATATAATTCTAACAAATAACAATTAAAGTCTGTACAATTTAGAAAAATGTTCGATATATTGTAATTTATTCAGAGTAAAAATTTGATCACCATAGCACTCTTGATTGATCTAAAATAACCGGGTTTCGGGGTATTTGACCTCCATCTTAAAAATAATATAGTTGATTACTCATCCTTCTTTCAGGTAAAAAAGTATTTTACACTCTTCTTAGTGTTACTCGACAAACATCCCAAGCAGGTGACTGTACTTCCTTTTTTTAATTTTTTATTTTTTTATAATTCATTTTTTTTTATAAGATTTTAACTGAAGGCAGGTGCCCCCAGTCATTTTGTACCCACAGTAACAATGCAGTCAGTGTTGGTTGAGCCGCTGCGCCATACACCGTCGTATCTTTAAAACTATTTTTCTCGATAACCAAGAGATATAAAAAACAACAAAGAGAAATTTACTGTAGAAAATTTAATTTCAAATTAAGTAATTTATAAATTCGATTTGATCAACAATTTGGCTATAGTAAAGTTGAATATCGGCAGGGAACTTAATACAGTTGTTACCACAAGCCATTAAAACGGCCGCCGTCTTGAAAAAGTGAAACATTTCGTAACGACGCGACGATGGTTCTATGTTTTTTCCATGTATAAAACCTATTCATGTAATATTTCAGATCAATTACTTGAGTAGGTTTTGTAGGAAAGAGTAACAGATTTACAGAAACCGCTGATCTCTTTTTATCTATCGGATAATGTTTATATTTTAGAAAGTGTTAGTATGTAGATAATTTAAAACATAATTTTGTTGAAGTACAGATTTCTGCTAAAATATTCTGCACATCAAAGAAAACAAACAGTAAATGCAGAGAAATTAATCAGTTGATTATATGCATCTATATTATGTGTATTGTATAAAAACGTCAGACAGCTATATCTTTTTATGAATCATATTGTCAGTGAGAGATAACTCTTATTGAATGGTAAAATTATTTCGAGGAATGCTCTATATAAATTTGATAACTTTCTCATAATCTATTTTTTTATTATTAAATTTATTTTTAGATTAGGTGAAATCAATGGGTAAGTAATCAGAGTTGGATTATATTTTTTAAGTTTTTTTTTTTATTTTTATAAAATAAAATATACGTTAATCTTACTACATTCCTGTAATCGGTAACAAAAAGGATTAAAAATTTAAATGAACTTGATGAATTTACCTATATATATATATATATATATATATATATATATAATTGTATTGGCTAAATAAAAAAAGTTACTAATTCCGTCAGTTAATTCCATTGACCCAACTTATTTCAGTTCAATTTATTAATTCAATAAATTGAATAAAAGAAAGAACAAAATTAATAATCGGACCAAATTTTAAACGGTCTAAATTTACATAACGTAAATGGGATAGTCACCACAAATTCAGTCAGTTCAAATTTTTTTTAAATAAACGATGTAGCCGAAATTACAAAAATTTAATTACATAACAATATTGAAAAAAACGTAAAATATCTGAAACAATATTTATTTAGTATAAATTTAGTAATTTATTATAGAACTTTTGAAGGAGCTGTTAATATAATTTTAATTTAAAAAAAAAAAAAATTATTAATTTAATAGTTTAAAACCAACCATCAATTCAATTTATTTGACAAGGTTGCCTAACGTGCTGCATTTTAGGAATGATAAAATTTTAAATTATAGGTGGTTTAAAGTTCGCGCTCTTTCATTGTTACTGTATTTCATTTGGAAAATGTTTCCCTAGAGAATTTTAATAAAAAAATTTTCATTTAATAAAATTTATATAATAATTCTATCTTTCACCTAATGCATAACAATTAAATATTCTGCCACCAAACTCAGTTATTTTCACCATAATTATTATTTTAAATATAATAATAATTTTTAAATTTAATAAACATGTTTGAACATTATTCAATCATAGGGTTCTGCCATTAGGTAGGTCCTGTTATAGCTGCTGAATTCCTCCTTATTCTGTCCTTTGCTAACCTCCTTGTTTCAGCATTTTTCCCCTTTTCCATAATCCCATCCATCATTTGAAATCTCTTCCTTCCTCTTACTTTTCTTCCATTCACCATGCCTTCTATCCCATCGGTTAATAAACACCTTCTCATAAAATATCCTTACCAGTTCCTTTTCCTATGTTCAGTCACATTTAGCATTTTCCTAATTCTCTCCGATTCTCCTTAATACTAGTTCATTTATTACATTTATCATTCTGCGCCACATCCACATCTCAAAAGCCTCAATTCGTTTTCTGCCTGCCTTTCACTTCGTCCAAGTTTTAGCTCCATAGAGCATCACACTCCATGTAAAACATTTCATTAATCTCTTCCTTAACGTTAAGTTTAACTTTCCACGCACCAGTTTTCCCTTCTTATTAAATGCCTGCTTACTTCTTCATATTATTGTTTTTAACATCAAAATTCATAAATTTATATTTTAAAAAATAGATACCTTTAAATAACTTTTATGAATAATTTATTTCCAAAAAAAAAAAGTTATATTCAAAGTTAATATTTTTACTTTTATTGCGACTATTATTTTAATTTGATTCAACATGGCTTGATATAATATATAAATTATTTATATAGTAGTTTCTCCTTATCATCAATCTTTAATAGTATTGTTCAAGCGCTTTCGGATTATTGATAAAGGTCTTAATTGCTATCTACCCTATCTCTCATTATGACATTTGAGGCCGTCATACTGACATGAGAGGTAACGTTAACTTTATTTTACCTTTTGACGATCAATGGTTATATTTATATTTTTATAAAATTCAATTTAGTATAATTCATAATACGTGAAGTAAATAATTATATATAACACATCATTGTTCCTGAGGATGGATCGATAATCCGAAAGCGCTCGAACATTACTATTAAAGATTGTTGGTAAGTGGAAAATATTATACAAATAATTTAACTATTTTTTTTACGATGTCTTACGAAAATTGTATTTCTTAATTTTAACCAATTCTTTTCTCTTATCAAAGTGAATCATCCATGAAATTTGAATCGAATGTGTAATTATTGATACTAGATATAATAAGTATATTGAATTAAAAAATTTACTGAATTTACTGTATTAAAAACTTTTATAAATGCGGTAATGTTTACAATTACATTATTATGATTGTAATAGTAGATATAACAGATTTATTTAAATGTTTTTAACCTTTGACCTCTGTCTAACAGAAGGGTTTATAGAAAATTGGTTGTAAATGCAGGAAGAGATTCAGCTGCACTAAGAGCCGGCGTAAAGGGATTTAATTACGTCATTATTTAATTTAACCTACACATACATATGTGAAAATTAATATATGTACAAGTATGTCAATATTACAATGTAATTTTGCTGTTGATATTATGTTTCATATTAAGTACATTTAATTATCTTGTTAATTTATGATAAGAAATTATTGCCCTATATTCAAAATTAATTACTGTGGATAATGGTAGATTGTATTAAAGGGGAAAATAGAATGAAAGGGGGAAGTAAAACCACTGTTATGGAAGGGTGAAGTGAGTAAAAAGAGGAAGAATAAGAACATCATAGTGGGGGGAGTCGGTTGGGAAGGGTACGCGTATTTGTTTGTGTTGGGTATTGTTAGAAGCTATTTCAGTACCCTGTAATGGGCCATTGAAGAAACCACGAAGAGTAAGCTCGTTGCGTTGTGAATCTGGAGAAGATAGGCTTTGTGGTGTTCCTGTAGTCCAAGATTTTTTCTTTCCTCAACCGAGGGGTAAAATTAACATCTGCAATAAATAAACTGTGTGGTACTTGTAGTTGCCGATAAACTACTCGTTCTCTTGTATTACATACTACTATCTTTAAATCTCCCCTTACTTTATCTCTAGTAAATTTTACTGCACTGAAAACCTTTTTGTTTCAATTCAATTAAATAGATTTTTTTTTGTTGTTGTACATGTTATTTTAAATGCAGTTACTATTTGCTTTACTGCTTGTTTTTTTTTGTTTTTTTTTTTCACATAAGTTTCCAAGTAAAATGAGAAGCTTATCTAACCAACACAGTATAAACCTTTTAACAAACATTGAACAATGTTTAATTTTTAACAGCGTATATATTTGGTGGTAATGTAAATTTTTCACAAGTGTTTATTTTATTTTATTTTATGGTGAATTTAATTTAGGTGACATTAAATTGTGAATAATCTAAAACCTAGTAAAAGAATTTATCTAAAAAAAATAAAACTAAAAAAAAGCTTTTTTGGTGGATTGCCCGTTTCAATAAACATGATACAGTTTTGTTGATGTTACTTATACGTTTAACGCTAAGTACGAATAAAAAAACTTGGTTTTTTAATAGTTTAATTAAAAATACTTATACAAACGTTTATTTTATGAAAAACAGAATAATGAAGAGTTTTTTTTTGTCTTCAGTCATTTGACTGGTTTGATGCAGCTCTCCAAGATTCCCTATCTAGTGCTAGTCGTTTCATTTCAGTATACCCTCTACATCCTACATCCCTAACAATTTGTTTTACATATTTCAAACGTGGCCAGCCTACACAATTTTTCCCTTCTACCTGTCCTTCCAATATTAAAGCGACTATTCCAGGATGCCTTAGTATGTGCCCTATAAGTCTGTCTCTTCTTTTAACTATATTTTTATAATGCTTCTTTCTTCATCTATTTGCCGCAACAGCTCTTCATTTGCCACTTTATCCACCCGTCTGATTTTTAACATTCTCCTATAGCACCGCATTTCAAAAGCTTCTAAACTTTTCTTCTCAGATACTCCGATCGTCCAAGTTTCACTTCCATATAAAGCGACACTCCAAACATACACTTTCAAAAATCTTTTCCTGACATTTAAATTAATTTTTGATGTAAACAAATTATATTTCTTACTGAAGGCTCGTTTAGCTTGTGCTATTCGGCATTTTATATCGCTCCTGCTTCGTCCATCTTTAGTAATTCTACTTCCCAAATAACAAAATTCTTCTACTTCCATAATCTTTTCTCCTCCTATTTTCACATTCAGCGGTCCATCTTTGTTATTTCTACTACATTTCATTACTGTTGTTTGTTGTTTATTTTCATGCGATAGTTCTTGCGTAGGACTTCATCTATGCCGTTCACTGTTTCTTCTAACTCCTTTTTACTCTCGGCTAGAATTACTGTCTTACTGTAATTCTATCTTGTGTTATCTTTTCACCTTTTACTGTTACTCCGAATCTAACTCGAAAATTCCCCTTTTTCATAAATATTACACACCAGTTTGTATAATCTATCAATCGCTTCCTCGCCTGCACTGCGCAGTAATTCTACAGTATTCCGTCTATTCCAGGAGCCTTTCTGCCATTTATATCTTTTAATGCTCTCTTAAATTCAAATCTCAGTATTGTTTCTCCCATTTCATCCTCCACAACTTCCTCTTCTTCCTCTATAACACCATTTTCTAATTCATTTCCTCCGTATAACTCTTCAATATATTCCACCCATCTATCGACTTTACCTTTCGTATTATATATTGGTGTACCATCTTTGTTTAACACATTATTAGATTTTATTTTATGTACCCTAAAATTTTCCTTAACTTTCCTGTATGCTCCGTCTATTTTACCAATGTTCATTTCTCTTTCCACTTCTGGAAACTTTTCTTTAATCCACTCTTCTTTCGCCAGTTTGCACTTTCTGTTTATAGCATTTCTTAATTGCCGATAGTTCCTTTTACTTTCTTCATCACTATCATTCTTATATTTTCTACGTTCATCCATCAGCTGCAATATATCGTCTGAAACCCAAGGTTTTCTACCAGTTCTCTTTATTCCGCCTAAGTTTGCTTCTGCTGATTTAAGAATTTCCTTTTTACCATTCTCCCATTCTTCTTCTACATTTTCTACCTTATCTTTTTTACTCAGACCTCTTGCGATGTCCTCCTCAAAAATCTTCTTTACCTCCTCTTCCTCAAGCTTCTCTAAATTCCACCGATTCATCTGACACCTTTTCTTCAGGTTTTTAAACCCCAATCTACATTTAATGAAGAGTATATTGACTATAATACTTCTTATATACAAACTACATTTCTAACTAGTAAACATAACCTGAAGTGATATTTTATTAATGTTTTCTAATCTTTAAAAAAAAAAACTCTAAACATAATTGAAATCAGTCGAACAATAAAATATAATAATGTTTTAATCAATTCTTTTATATACTCGCAAATTTTAAGGATGTATTATTATATTTAAGGAAGTCTGAAGTGGCCCAGATTATCTGATAGGCTCTTTAAATATTAGGCTTGTTTGTGATCCATCTGGCAGGAAAGTCCTTGGTTAAGCCAATAAGCAGTCCTTCCTTGATTACGTAATATGTACGATTTAGCTTAACGGATCTCAAAACCTCATATTTAACTTAGTAACCTTAGACCTACAAATAAAAATTAAAAATTTAGAGAAAGGATCAGTGATAAAAAAAAGAAACTAAAAATGTTTAAAGGAGGATATATTCTTGAAAAAAATAATTTGGAGAAAAATGATTCCCCGCAATAAAAAAAGTATGACAGTTTTTTTCGAGCAATTGTCACTAATCCCAGTATCTTGGAAGAGAGGAATTTTTACTCAGATAAGAATTTTATATTACTAACCAACAGTTTTACCATAATCAACCTTAATGCTTTAAAAAATATATTTCAACTTTTTACAAAATATTTTTCCTTTAGAAGTAAAAAAGACATTATATAAAAATATATGTTCTTTTTCGTGTTAATTCTAATTTTATTGACGTGGTGAAACTGTGTAACATATTTTTTTAAGTCAGAGTTGCTCTCTTTGAGAGGAATGGTGTTCACTAAAAACCTAGTTTTTGAAGTAAATGAAATGAAAATGTTATATTTTGGGGCTGAATATTAATCTTATTTCTGTGGATTTATTGTTTTTAATGAAAAATATATTCCATTTAGTGACGAAGATGAAGGGAGCAATCACTAACTTTTGTAAGCCTGATATGGAATTCTTCATATTTCTATGTATCTAATATAAATGCATCTCAATTTAATCTATTTGCCTATTTACATTTGAATATAGAGTCTGGTGGATTTTTGTGTAAAATAAACATGTATTGAAAAATATTTCAAATATTGTGAAATATTTTATTTGAAATAAGATATGTTATGAATACAGTGAAACAGTTTACCTGATTCGGACTTCCTTCCATGTGTCGATAATTCATGCTTATTTTTTGCCTCTATATTTTGATATTTAAGAAAGAAAGAATTTTTCTAGATGAACATAGAGGTTTAAATTGATTTAATTACAGTGGTATATTTTTGATTTTTCTTATAAGGGCTTATAAATTTTATCTTTACGAATATAAGAATCTTTTTTTATTTAATCACTGTATCAATATGTGAACTAGGACAAGTTCTTCAAGCGCAAAATTTGTACTTAAAAATCAGATTAGTTTATATGTTATGAACCCACCGGGTTAGTCTAGTGATGAACGCGTCTCCCCAAATCAGCTGATTCGGAAGTCGAGAGTTCCATCGTTCAAGGATTAGTAAGGGCAGTTACTTTTATACGGATTTGGATACTAGATCGTGGATACTGGGGTTCTTTGGTAGTTAGGTTTCAATTAACCACACATTTTAGGAATGGTCGAACTAAGATTGTACAAGACTACACTTCATTTATACTCATACATATCATCCTCTGAAGTAAACCTGAACGGTAATTCCCGAAGGCTAAACAGGAAAAAGAAAGAAGTATATATATATATATATATTATGTTTGTTTAATAAGTCTCGTTTGTGTTAATTTTAGTTAGTCTGAAATTTACGCGCATTTATCCTTTGTTAATAAGCTCTTTTTTTTAATTTTAATCTTTATTTGTTATTTCAATAATTTTTTTGTTCTGGATACATTTTTTTTGTGATGATACCGTCACTTGAAGCTGGTGTTTGTGGTATGGAAATTGAATTTTGTGTGGAAAATATAATGCCCGACCGGGATACGAAACCAGGATCTCCGGAAGAAAGGCCGAGACGCTACGACTTTTGGCAAATCGGCCGATTCAGGAGATCGGCATCTTATTTTTTATTTGTCTTCTTATTATGTATGAGTGAGTCAATAAGTGTGTTAATATATCACTTTATAAGTCGAGGATGTCTTACAGAAGATGTCTTACAGGATTTTTCTGTAAAAATTTTGATAACTTAAAAGAAGTACCACACAAATTAATCAGTTTTATCATACAAAGTTAGTAGTTATGAATAAATTATGTTTTTCACTCAATTAGAAAGTTCTTTAAATGTTTTTAATTATCCTATTCCCGGAAAGACGAATTTTAAAATACGCTTTTCTACATGGTTCTAGAATCATAAAAAATTGCTTTTTATTTTTTGTTTGAAATTTTAATTTATGTGTTTATTGTCTATCCAAAAAATAGTTGACAATACAGTTCATTCTGATCCACGTCTTATACAAAGATACACACGCGTCTTAATTTCAAACAATTATCATTTTGTTTAAATATAATATATTTTCGTTTATTTAATTCAGTGATTCTAGAATAAAGCGCGTACCCATACTGTATTTAATTTGTATTTAATACCGCTAGTACCGCCACGCGCGGGCGTGGCGGTACTAGCGGTGACGGTCGGCACTAACTAAACTAATGTAATTTTACAACCTACATAAAACAAATTTGGCTTGTACCGTTTGCATACTAGTGTACTGCGAGGCTTAACGCACCCGCACCAGGTACCGAGTCAACCGAGCGAGAGAGTTCATGACCCAGCTAGACCGAGTTACTTTTTTATACTTTAAATATTATTCAATTATTTAATTCTACTGCTCTCAGTAACGTCACAAACGTTTAGATCACTTTTTGGGGTGGGAGTCCTATTTACAAAAAAAAAAAAAAAATGTTTTTTGCAAATATTGTTATTTTTAATTGTTAACAAAATGTGTCTATGAAAAATTTGACCTTAATTAGGCAAAATATCGAGATACTGAGAGTTACCTTGCTCTACAGCCTCGCCTCATTGACCTTTTAAGTTAAAAATTTAGTCCCATCAGTTCCCCATATATAGAAGTAATCTGACAAAATGTTGTCAAAGTCGGTCTAGTAGTTTTGGAGATATAAGATGATTTATAGGCCAACACCTAACACACACACACTTACATAGGATTTTTTGGGGTTCCTTAGGTGTCAAAACGTGAAGATCCGGTGAAAACCGCAAATGCCCAAATTGTTCCTATTCAATATTTTCCCTTCTAGACCTATAGCTATGCTGTATTGATATCTAGACGGGAATTTAAAATCCATATTAAAACATATGTGATCTAGAAGTAAACAAATAAAATACTATGAAATGAAACACGGTTTAATAAATATATATTTACCACCTGTAATAGTCAGAATACTTTCATATCGAGTAAATAGAAAAAAAGTAAACTGATGTAAAAGAAATATCAACAAAGCAATATTATTTAAAACTTATGAATACATTTATAATTTTCAAAAAATCATTCCTTTCATGTACGTTGGTGAATGGAGAAAGGGAAATTTGCAACCCTTTTCTTTGTGAGGGTGAAAATTGATCAAATATGTGATGAACTGAACGAACAGTTGTTGAAGCGTGCATTGCAATAAAATGAAGGATGATTTCTTACGGATAACAGGTTGCTATAATTTTAACAGAATCCACCAGGTGACTGGTGCGCCGTGAAAAGTGCACAATATTATCAAACGGTTTTCCGGACCGTTCGCTTTTCATATTCAACTACGCAACAATCTCTTTCTCGGTCATTATTTCTCACTCTCTTTTGCACATTCTCACTTACTATCTCTCTGTTTCTCCCTCACTTATAATCCGTTATTTGCACTCGTATTCATTCTATCATCCCAACCCAGGTATTTTTAAATATTTTTTTCCGATATGTATTTTCGTATTTTACTACACCAGAGCAGTTATAAATTTTAATTATCGCATATCAGTTGGTTTTCAAGTTTCATCATTATATTGAAATTTAATATCTACATGAATTTAATATTAATATTTCTTTGTTATGTTTCTAACAACTCTACAATTGCTTCATTTTAATAAATATTGAATAAAAATCTGCAGTTTTTAAATTTAGTACTTTTAATTACATACGTGAGTGTATTTTTCCTCTATGTGAATATATTTGTAATCATTACACGCATACTTTCCAGTGAGTAACTGGATGTACAATTTATTTAGTTCATTAGAATACTTACAAACGTCACACAATTTTCGTGGTCGGCAGGATGGGGAGGTTTCTGAGGAGGTTTGAATGCATATAAAAATCACTAAATCAATGTTTAGTGACTTTTATATGCAGAAAAAATATTTTTTACGGCATAACATATATGTAATTTAATATAAACATTGTTCAGTGATTTGCTGATTTCATTCTGTCTTAAGATATCCTGATTTAATGAAAGATTGAGGGTGGAATACATGCCTATGATTTGTGGATGCCTGAGGTACTTCTTTGGGTAGGGCTGATTCTTTTCCTTTCTCGTTTCAGCTACGGTAAGTTGTCCGTTTGTCACCATTTCACTGCTCATCTCATTTCTCTCTCTATGTATCATTCATAAAAAAAAACATTAACCAAAAACTAAACGATGAAAAATTGATTTTTCTAAAAAAAAGAGAAAAAAATAAAATAATGCAGATAAGTAAAATAGACTTTGGAAGCAAGAGGTATGTTTTTTTTTTTTTTTTTAATTACAGTAGTATAAAGTTTTATCTTATTCTAATAAATTTTCTGAAGTTTTTTCATGAAATTATATTACAAATCAGAATAACATCAAGCTATACATCATTTAGCCCTGAAAATCCTACTATTAATAAAGAAAAAAATCATTAATTCCTTAATATAGACCTTGTAAATGTAAATTTAAATATTTTTCAAAATTCTGGGAAATTCAAAAAGTCGGGAAACTTTCTTAAAAAGAAAAATCAAACTATTTATTTACAGACGGGTAAGGGTTAAAAAAAGAAAATTCAATTATTATCTGGTCTTTTTTATCAAGCTTTTTAAAAAATTCCGCATAAATTAATTTTATATACTTATGTTACTTGAGTGCTTGGTCTATATTATGCCAATAACATTTGACACTGTTGGTTTTACGAATACGTAATAAAACGAATTGAAGGGCTGAAGAACGGAATAAATAATATTTTAATTTTCTGTTAATTGGAAAGATTAATTAAATAATAACCTCATAATTTATAATTGAACACACATATTTAGTTCTGTCTAAGCTTTTGATAATGTTTTATGGTAATTAAAAAAAATAGAAAAATACGGAAAGCGGTCAACATATGATTTTCCATTTATTTATTAATTCGTCGGTAAACGAGTTTTAGGAAGTTCACCTTTAGTTCTATTTACGATGTATTTAAATAATTTAATCGAGATCATTTTTTGCGTTATTGGTATACAAAAATAATAATAATTATTTTTATTCTTCTTCTCCCACGCGTGATTGCGATCTTAATCTGCATTGACGGGCTATGCCAAGTCAGTAGAAATACGATTATGGTTCTGTATTAAAGAAAAAGGTGATTTCTGAAAGTTTTAGTGTAAGTGTATTAAGTCCTAACTGCACTAGATGTGGTGTGAAAGTGTGAAGTGTGATGCCCTTGATTAACGTAATGAGGTGGATGATGATGACTTTTTTTCAGAGCCTTTTTATTTCTATCGATAGGTCGGTATATTTGGATTTTCGGTGTATTTGGTTTAAATATTTATTTCGTTGGGGAGGTGATTTTTTTTTCTTTTTTAGATTGAAAGGTGATGAAGTCTGGTCTATTGGCGGGGATTGGTTTATCCGTATGAATGTCAGCATCTCAGTATAATTTGTGTAGGTGAGCCATATTTATGGGACACATTTAAAATGCAATTGTGGAGCATGTTGAACACAATATTTATTACCAACTATGTGGAACACATTGCCAAAGGACGGGAGTTTTGCACTGTGTTCAGTGTTTTAAGATTACATCCCTTAGATGGGCACCACCGTGACGAAACCATTATTTTGCTCGAATATTAATGTTTAGCATAGTTTGGCGCAAGGTTTCGGCAGGGATGGCTGCTATTTCTCTTGGATGCTATCCTTCAGTACATTGATAGCGGTGAGCTTTGTGTTGAACACCTTCTCCTTTAGATAATCCTACAGGAAATAGTCTGAAAGAGTTAGATCGGGGGATCTGTATGGCCAATGGATATCACCGAATCTGGATATGAGTCGTCCCGGAAAGTGTTGTCGAAGGGTTGTCATTGACACTATTGCAGTATGACTTGTCCCTTAGGCCAAGCCATCTCATTTCGGGAATGAAAACTGTTCGGTATTTTTATGTTCGTTCTCAAACAAATAGGGACTATTACTATTACACAGGCATGAGTCCCTGCACAACACACAGTAACCTTGGCACTGTGCAATGTCATTTTTAATCCACAGTTGTGGGTTTTCTCTAGCCCAGAATCGATAGTTTTGTTTATAGACATAACCACTGAGATGGAGAGAGCTACGTCGGAGGTGATAAGGTGTTGCACAAAGTCATCATCAACTTTGCTGGTTAGCTAATCACAGACTTTGGTTCGTTGAACCTTATCTTGTTCGTCCAATTTATGCACCATCTATACGTTGACGGATACATTTGTAAGTCCTTTTTAATGATTCGCCCACACTGGTACGTGAAGTATGCACTTAACGACACTACTGCCGAGTTGATTTCTTTGGGCTTTGGTCCATGGCATTGGACACACGTTCAATGTTTATCGTACTTCACGATGATCGAGATCTTACAGGGCACCGTTTTTGGTTGGCGTTAGCGGTCTCACAAAAGCTGTGAACAGCACGCAGTATGACCTTTCGGGATGGTGCTATCCGTTTCTGAAATGATGGATCTTCCGGTACTGAAGAACGCCTCCACAGGTACGAAATTTCAGCGGAGGTCCAAATCACGATGATTCCCTGTCACAATGAAAGAAATATGTATCAGTAACTCCCATCCTTACACTTCCTGGTAAATTATTTGAAAAATATGCATGATTATTATGGCTCGCAGTATTTAAAGATAATTATGTCCCATCAATATGGTTCACTCTGTATTTATTTTGTTCGAATATGGGTTTTAGTGTTTATTTGTGGTAGGGATCTGTGTTTTCATTGAGTTTGTATGTTGTGGCTAGTTCTTGGTGTACTAGCTTCTTGTATGGCTGAGTATTCGGTTCCGGCTAGAGTTCTGCATCCACCTGTGATGTGTTATACCGTTTCTTTTTGATCATGGCATCTTCTGTTTTTGTCATTTGTGACGGATGGTTCGCCGATTATGTAACTTTTATTATTTTTATAAAAATGATTAATACCAAAAATAATAATAATGATAATGAATTATTAAATTAATGAATGAATCTATTTATTAGTAATGACCGGTACAGATTTCCATAGGGTAGTGGTTGAATATTCAGCACAGATTTTTATAATGCTTTCTCGTCTAGCTAGCACAAGAAATTAATAAAAATCTACTGAACAGGTAGACAGACCTATAAACCTTTCTTCTCCGAATTCTTTTTCCAGCCATTCCATGACTTTTCTATGAATTAAATATAAATTGAATAATATTACTTTAACAGATTTAGTAACCTAATACTTCTACATTATAATTGATCTACTAAGTATTTATTAAGTACAATAAACGAGGGTATTCTTTTGTATTTTTCCCTTTAAGAAAACAGAATGTAATTTATCAACCCATTTTCAATTTATTTGAGTTAATATTTTTTTTTTCTTATGTATTTTTAAATTTGTTTTGTAGATTCATTCAAAACTGTTGTAATTGTATATAATCAACATATTAACTCATAAAGATTTAAATTACAGCAGATTATTTTCATTAATATTAAAAAAAATACCTCACAAAAGAAAACAAAAGCTTTCAAAAGTATGTACAATTTTTAAAGGTGAATTTATGGTGAAGCTCTGAACTTCCATTTCTAGGGCAATCTTTGAAATGTACATTATTCCGGGTTTCTTGGAGGAAATGAGGTATTTTAGGGGATAAATGTCCGGAGCAAAGTACGGTACGAGAAAGCAAAGCAAACGAGGAATCAGAGTTTTAGTTAGACTTAACCCTTGGGAAGCGAGCGAGTGAGAATGGCGTGGGGAAGAAGTTATGAAAGGGAATGAGTTAAAATGTGTAAGAACGAGGTTGCTGCAGATTTTTCTTAATAAATAAATATCTATCTACTGTTATAATGCTAGGATATTTCTCAGAGGACAACAGGCAAAAGTCTGTCGTGACAAATTGCACACCTCGCTATCTTAGTACCTCCCTCTTAATCCTTCTTTTTCCTCCAGTCGCACTTTCTCTTTATATCTCTCTTACTCTTAACTTCTCTTTTACTTCAAACAACATTTTCTCCCTCTTTTAACCCTCCTTTAACCATCATCATAACGAAAATTTTCCCTCCGGCTCTGAAAACACAGTCGCTGTTATAAATGGATGCTATAGCACAGTGCAGCAATTACTCTTATCACAAACCGGATACCGACCGTGAAAAGACATTGTTCAGGTTTGCGACAATCTTGTATGAAAAGCTGCCTAGTATTTTTGTGGTATCAAATACTGTTTAAAGCAGGTATACCACTTAAAATGGAAATAAAAGAAGTAATATTTTTTATTGTTTTTGTTATAAATTTGTGAAAATCTTCTTATTTTTCATTTACTTATTTACTTTCAATTATACTGTTAAGTTCCTTGTTTCCATAGGAAATTCAAAAGTTATAAAAATTAGTTAATAATAATGAAAAATAGAATTTTTATTAAAATTAACTACTAAAAATTATTCTTAGCTTCATACCCATAACTTCTACAAATTAAACTAAATATTGGCTTTTTAAACAATTCTAAAAAATTGTCTTCCTAACAGATTTTCAAATAATAACACGAATTTTAAAATAAATTATTAAATTTCGTATTAGTAAAAATGCTTTTATTTTAAAAAAATATTGTAATATAAATGAATAATTTTTTTATATTTATTATAAGTTTTAAGTGAAGCACGCAGGTCAGTGCTTTGCTCACTGGACCTGATAAGCGTTCGTATCCTCATGTTTTTGAGAATATTAAGTATTTTTCAGATATTCATTAAAGAGAGTAAGATTATAGTAATTTTACTTAAATATTAGTAATTAACTCAGCGTCAAATAATCGGCAGCAAAGGAGTAGGTTTCGTGATGAACAAGAAGATAGAAAGGAGAGTGGAGTATTTCAAGACGCATAGCGATAGAGTCATTGTAATAAGGATAAAATCGAAACCTAAACCGACAACGATTGTTAACGTCTATATGCCTACAAGCGCCCATGATGATGATGAAGTAGAGTGTGTATACGAAGAGATTGATGAAGCAATTAAACAAATAAAAGGAGATGAAAATTTAATAATAGTTGGAGATTGGAATGCAAGCATTGGAAAAGGCAAGGAAGGAAATATATTGGGTGAATACGGGCTGGGCAAAAGGAATAAAAGAGGGGACCGACTTATAGAGTTTTGCACGAAGTATAATTTAGTAATTGCCAACACCCATTTTAAAAATCATAATAGAAAAATATACACTTGGAAAAAGCCAGGCGATACTGCAAGGTATCAGATAGATTATAACATGGTTAAGCAAAGATTTAGAAATCAACTCGTTGACTACAAAACTTACCCTGGAGCAGACATTCATAGCGACCGTAATTTGGTGATAATGAAATGTAGATTGGGGTTTAAAATCCTGAAGAAAAGGTGTCAGATGAATCGGTGGAATTTAGAGAAGCTTGAGGAAGAGGAGGTAAAGAAGATTTTTGAGGAGGACATCGCAAGAAGTCTGAGTAAAAAAGATGAGGTAGAAAATGTAGAAGAAGAATGGGATAATGTTAAAAAGGAAATTCTAAAATCAGCAGAAGCAAACTTAGGCGGAATAAAGAGAACCGGTAGAAAACCTTGGGTTTTAGACGATATATTGCAGCTGATGGATGAACGTAGAAAATATAAGAATGCTATTGATGAAGAAAGTAAAAGGAACTATCGGCAATTAAGAAATGCTATAAACAGGAAGTGCAAACTGGCGAAAGAAGAGTGGATTAAAGAAAAGTGTTCAGAAGTGAAAAGAGAAATGAACATTGGTAAAATAGACGGAGCATACAGGAAAGTTAAGGAAAATTTTGGGGTACATAAATTAAAATCTAATAATGTGTTAAACAAAGATGGTACACCAATATATAATACGAAAGGTAAAGTCGATAGATGGGTGGAATATATTGAAGAATTATACGGAGGAAATGAATTAGAAAATGGTGTTATAGAGGAAAAAGAGGAAGTTGAGGAGGATGAAATGGGAGAAACAATACTGAGATCTGAATTGAAGAGAGCATTAACAGATATAAATGGCAGAAAGGCTCCTGGAATAGACGGAATACCTGTAGAATTACTGCGCAATGCAGATGAGGAAGCGATTGATAGATTATACAAACTGGTATGTAATATTTATGAAAAAGGGAAATTTCCGTCAGACTTCAAAAAAAGTGTTATAGTAATAATACCAAAGAAAGCAGGGGCAGATAAATGTGAAGAATACAGAACAATTAGTTTAACTAGTCATGCATCAAAAATCATAACTAGAATTCTATACAGAAGAATTGAGAGGAGAGTGGAGGAAGTGTTAGGAGAAGACCAATTTGGTTTCAGGAAAGGTATAGGGACAAAGGAAGCAATTTTAGGCCTCAGATTAATAGTAGAATGAAGATTAAAGAAAAACAACCCAACATACTTGGCCTTTATAGACCTAGAAAAGGCATTCGATAACGTAGACAGGAACCAAACAGCAACAGTAACAATTGAAGAACAGAAGAAAGAAGCCGTAATAAGAAAGGGAGTCCGACTAGGGTGTTCCCTGTCTCCGTTACTTTTTAATCTTTACATGGAACTAGCAGTTAATGATGTTAAAGAACAATTTAGATTCGGAGTAACAGCACAAGGTGAAAAGATAAAGATGCTACGATTTGCTGATGATATAGTAATTCTAGCCCAGAGTAAAAAGGATTTAGAGGAACCAATGAACGGCATAGATGAAGTCTTACGCAAGAACTATCGCATGAAAATAAACAAGAACAAAACAAAAGTAATGAAATGCAGTAGAAATAACAAAGATGGACCGCTGAATGTGAAAATAGGAGGAGAAAAGATTATGGAGGTAGAAGAATTTTGTTATTTGGGAAGTAAAATTACTAAAGATGGACGAAGCAGGAGCGATATAAAATGCCGAATAGCACAAGCTAAACGAGCCTTCAGTAAGAAATATAATTTGTTTACATTAAAAATTCATTTAAATGTCAGGAAAAGATTTTTGAAAGTTTATATTTGGAGTGTCGCTTTATATGGAAGTGAAACTTGGACAATCGGAATATCTGAGAAGAAAAGGTTAGAAGCTTTTGAAATATGGTGCTATAGGAGAATGTTAAAAATCAGATGGGTAAGAGGTATTGCGGCAAATAAATGAAGAAAGAAGCATTTGGAAAAATATAGTTAAAAGAAGAGACAGACTTATAGGCCACATACTAAGGCATCCTGGAATAGTCGCTTTAATATTGGAAGGACAGGTAGAAGGGAAAAATTGTGTAGGCAGGCCACGTTTGAAATATGTAAAACAAATTGTTAGGGATGTAGGAAGTAGAGGGTATACTGAAATGAAACGACTAGCACTAGATAGGGAATCTGGGAGAGCTGCATCAAACCTGTCAAATGACTGAAAACAAAAAAAAATAATTAATTATATTTCTGTCCATGATGACAAAAATAAAAATGTGGGAACATACATCAAAGTACACTCAAAAAACTAGCGCACCATATTTTTTCATTATAAATATATTTCTGTTGCCATGGTGACAGAAAAATAACGGATTAGGAGGATATAATGAAAACGAAAATGAGAACGTAATGAAAAGAATTAATATTTCTTTCTTTATTTAATATCTTAACCCATAAGGGGACTAAGGCCTCGGTATATGACCTTAAACCTTCCCTGGGATGACGTAAATGTATCTTGAAAATTTTAAAGCAGTCTGTCCGTTAGTTCTTGAGTGATGCTGTTGCAAACAAACTTCCGTTTTCTTATTTTCATATATAAACTATATAATACATAATATATATTATATATATATATATATAATAATATATATTATTATATATATATATATATATATATATATATAAAACTTATGCACTCATGTTCTCTCTCACTCGTACACTCATGCGATTAATTAATTATTATG
Source organism: Lycorma delicatula (assembly GCF_047948215.1). Classification (NCBI taxonomy): domain Eukaryota; kingdom Metazoa; phylum Arthropoda; class Insecta; order Hemiptera; family Fulgoridae; genus Lycorma; species Lycorma delicatula. The sequence continues at coordinate 14,285,526 of NC_134463.1, read as the reverse complement.
TATAAAATATTATTATTAAATTACAATTGTTAGTTTAGTGATGGTTTAATGATTAAGTATTTGAATTATTCATGCAAAAAAAAACAATATCCACTTCATTAATAATATAAAAAAATGAACAAAATTATAACTAAGCATATTGACCTTAACAATTGACCTTAACTATTTATTTTTTTGACGTTGACCATTTAACCTTTCGTTTATTTATTATTCGTTTATCTCCTTTTCTTATTTATCTAATTACAAAATTTATAATCTCAATTATTAAATAAAGTACAGTTAAATTAGTATTCATTTCTTTTATCGGACATAGATCTCGGCTTTCAGTAGAAAGTAAATTATTGATGTATAAATCAGTTTTGAAACCTGTTTGAACTTACGGGCTTGAATTATGAGGTGCGGCGTGCAATTCCAGTATTGACATACTTGAACGCCACCAGACAAAAATACTGCGGAAAATTTTCAACATATCCTGGTACATGAGCATGCATGATGAACTTAAGTTGCGAACCGTTCGGCAGGAAATCTCTTTGTTCAGCCTACGTTATCAAAATCGTTTGGATCGGCACCCGAATTATTTGGCGGTTAATTTATTAGTTAAAACGATCAGTGATTTTTCAAGATTGCTGAGGAACAATATTCTTGGTTTGCCTAATCGTTTCAATTAGGTGACTTTACGGTCTGGCTGTACGGAGTGCTCTTCTGTTTCGTTTCTTTTGACCTTTTGTTGTTATCGTTAAGTCACCAGCCGCTTGCTCTGTGATTACTTATTGTTAGTTCAATTATAGATCTTATTTACTTATTGTTCACTTATCTTGCTGAATAGATTGTAAAGCTGCTGTGTCGTTATAATAATAAAAATAAATATTTTCTAAAAGCACTCTCTTTTTATTAATAGATTCAAATATGCAAGTTTAAAAATTTTTCACCTTTGTGAATCGAACATTTTTGAGATATGTTATTGTTTTAATATCATGAAATCATGATACACATCACCTCGGTAACCATATCATGAGATTCTTGATAATGGCTTGGTCATCTCCAGGAAAATTTGTTGCATTAGGTATTTTACCCTTGCACCCAGGTGATGTAAAATAATTAGTTATACCACTTGACATAACTTAATACGTATAAAACTTTAGTATTAATGGAATTATCAAGGGTTTTACGATGTTCGGTTTTAGTAATTTAAGTAGAAGTTGTTGTTTTATTTTGCACCCACGCCTTTCTTTTAACTTCAACTCAGCATCTCTGAAAATTTTATTAGAATTCCGCTCACAATTATATAAAGACTTTTACGTGTCTTTAAATTTGTTTAAGATTTGCTTTTCGCGCTTAATAACATGAAAATATTAGTTCTAAAACTATTTAGCTTTGTGTCTCAAGAAATGGAATACCATTGTTTTTTCTTATTAAAATATTAAGATTTCTTCATATACAGTGCAGCGCTAAAATTTTACTGACCTTGGATTAATATAGAAAATATACAATCTTTAAAGCGTAAATTTCTCTATATGCTCTACATGATATTAAAAACAGTCTTATAATAACAATCTTCATGTAAAATGGATTTAATTTACGTTCATTTTATTTAATAACAATAGAAAATATTCCTTGTTTTTAAAGCGTTATAATATTAACTATAAAGAGATAGCTATGCTAAATGTTTACTTATAGATATATTATTATTAACAATCCGTACTTCATGGATACATCACAAAATGCTTATTTCTGCCAGAGAGTATACCTTGACCTTGAGTATACATTGATATTTTTACGTGTTAATATCAGTATGATGATTCTTACTCGGTAACATAGTTCTAAACAATATACATACGTTAATTATTAATGTAATTTCACTGTTTACGTGTATAGTTATAAAAAAGGTTAAACAAAATACACAGCATATTTATGCTTCTTTATTAAGTGACGTTTTCTAAATTTTCTCTGAAGTGAAAATTTCAGATACAGTAATTTTCATTGCCTTACCAAGGGTTGCTTATGGATGAGTGCTGAAGGATTTAAAGAAGGGAATGAAAGTTGATTTCGTATTTATAAATCGTATGATTGGAAGAAAAGTAACAGGTTATATGAAGAGCAATTTGTGACTACATATTTTTACTTGTCATTTTCTGAAAAATATCATGATTACGGAATGGATAAAGTAAAAAAGAAGTTAATCGTTGTAATTTATTTAATTTTTGTTATAATTTTTTTAATTAATAGAGCAATAATAATTATTGAAGGAAATTTTTTTTTAAATCCCCTACTTATGGTGTAAACCTATCTACGAACCTGTGGCTGACCTCATGGACTCATTATCATCTCTTAAACGTTTTGTCTTACGTACCTCTATCTTTTGTACCGTATACACCTTATCCTTATCCAAAGGAGGCAGGATTGTGTAATTATTTTACAAAGCTACAACGCCTTCACCTGCGCCAACTAAACTAATTTATGCTGAAATTAAATTTCCACTTTATCACGGTAATTTAGCAGGCCATCTCTTCTTGACTACGATCTCAATTTCAATCCCTCCAACCTACCGGCGTATCCTTTCCTCTCCACCCGCATTATTCATTCACTTTCATCATTTACATTCCTCTCCCACTCTCTTTCTTATCAAATCTCATGTCCCCCTTCTCTTCATCGCCCCCTTCGCAAACATAAATCTTGTTTAGTTTCATCCATTCTCTGCTTGAATATCAATATCTTTCTGAATATATATCTTAATTTGCCTTGCGGCTTTTACTTAGTTATGCTCTTCGCTTTATAAATATACGAAGCACACAAATTTATTTAGCGTTAATTTATAAAGGTCTCTTGATTGGGTTAAAATGATTTAAAGTATTTAAAAGGAATATTTTCTCTCCGGGCATTCATTTATTTTCTTTAACGCTTAATCGCCTTACAAATTAATCACCTACAGTTAATAATTAAACCAACATTTTTGCTGTCATGTAATTCATTATTTGTTTTTATTCAAAATTGTGTCGTCATCATCATCGTCTTTGATGCAGAATCATCTATTTTCTGTATTTGAACAGAAAATAGAAAGAAATCGTTGAAATTTAAAATAAAAATTATTTATTAAACATTTTTACGTAGAAAAATATACAAATTAAATATATTAATAATGATTTTATATGTAGGTACATATTAAACATTAATTTATTTTACGATTTCTGATCCTGAAATATCCGTTTACGTCTTTATCACTGTAATATACCAAAAGAATGCACTATTTATTGATATAGGCTTTAATAATAAATAACAATACTCAAAATACCCTTTATTCAAATGATAATACACTTACAGGTGTAAGTTAAAAGTAGAAAAACATAACCATGATCTTCATTTACAAAAGGATAAAGTTGCATAATTAATGAGATTTCGTTAAATCAGAGCAAACGTTAAATAATAATGTTTTAAATTAAGTTATACAGGAAGGCATTAAATTATAATGATATTCCTCCATGCGGTAATGTAAATATGTATCACCGTGTGAAATTCACCGCGTTGATCTTTTTTAATCCGTAAATTAAAAAGGAAATATGTAGTTAAGTTTATTATTCTATTAATAAATTACTTTATTAATTTTATAAATTAATACAAATACTGTTACTTATTAATGGTATTAATAAAAAAAAGCTGACAACATAGTTGAAGGCCTTTCCCGCCACGCGGATATTTTCTGATGCATGACTTACACATACAAACACACACAAATTAACTAAAAATATTTATCATTTTACTTAAATATAATTTTTTTTTTTTAAATTTAATTCAGTGATTCTAACTACAGCACTCGCACATACTGTATTTCATTCACGCGGATGTGGCGCTACTAGCGGCCACTTTAAATACTCTTTTACACTTTATATATTATTCATTTATTTGATTCTACCGCTCACCTGTGACATTCACAACATAGCAGACGAAAACAATAGCTGTACTCAGGGCTACACTAGCGCACCTTGTGGTGATATGGAGTACTAGTGAGCCACTAGTATATTTAGATAATTTTTTGGGATGGGGGTGCGATTTCGCAAAAACTTTTTTTTCAAATATTATTATTTTTTAATTGTTTATAAATGTGCTTAAGAAAAATAAGACCCTTAATTAGGCGAAATCTCTGGATACTGAGGGTCGCCTTGTTGTATATCCTCATCCCAGCATCATCCCCTTGATCTTTTAAGTTGAAAATTTAATAGCATCAATGCCCCATATGTAGAAGTAATCTAACCAAGTATGATATAATTTGGTCCAGTAGTTCTGGAGATATGAAGAGTGCAAGACTTAACACACACGCGTACATACAAACATCCAAAAAATTTCCATCTGGTTTATTTTGGTTTCTTAGGTATCAAAACGTCAAGATACGGTGAAAACCGCATGGGCGCAAACTTCTAAAGCTATAGCTCTGCTATGTGCTAAACGGAAAAGTAATAAATTTTTATTGTTGAAATAAATATTTCTACATAAGTATTTTATTAACCGAGCGAGGCGACGTCCTTTTTTAACTCAAACTTATCTTTTTCATAATTCGTCTTTTTATTTGTTTTAGACATCCATTAGTTCCAAACGTGGGCTCCAAATTGTATGAAGTTTTACACTTTTCTTGATATTTACTAGAAGGATTGTATCATTAAATTTCTCTTCCCAAAATCTAATTTTTTTTTTGCGATAGGTTTTGGAATGGAATGGAATGCAAAAGTGGCGGGAGTTTCAAAAATTCTCCCTTCTAATCACAGAGCCAGGACAGTGTCCCATGCTGCTGTATGATTCTGTAATCGGGCTTGTTTAAGGGTTTATTTTAATGACGAGTCTAAGTTTTAAGTTTTGTTATATTTTATGGAAGGATTTATGATTAGCATTCCATATACGTTTTGACCAGCGTTCTCAAACCCATTTCTGGATCCGACCACGAGGTTTTTTGCAGTGTTGGGATGAAAAGAATTACCAATCGATAATGATGATCGTGGTCTCATCAAAGAGGATGAAGGATACATTTTTAGATGAAAATTCCCCCAAATAATTACATAAGTTCTGTAAAATTTATTTACAAAACAAAAATAAAATTGAAATTTTAAAAACTAATATAATAAAATTTTTGGTTATTGTAGAAGTACGATTTGAATTTCATATTTCTTTATTACTCATCAGTAAATGATTTCCGATATTCTTGAAAACTGTGCTTAGGATTTTGCTTGTACTCCTACAGTAAGATAATTTTTAAAGTTGGCTACACTTTTTATAATAAATAATTTATTCTTATAGTTTTTTTATTTTTTTATTTTAATTCTCGCTTAATAAATTTAATTTTTTTGAGGTGTTGAAGTTTACACAAAATAAGCTAGTTCTACGGTGTATAAAACTTGAAGGTTACATTTCATTCAGACATGGTACAGCTCGCATTCATCCTTGCATTAGCATATGCTCTAGGGAAAATAACGATTCCGCACCTAAACTGTTTTAGGAGAAATATTATCGAATTATCTGGAAATGATTGGTTGTAAAATTTGTATACACCACGATACTTGGAAACGGTTGTCTATAATTAATCGCATTGTGAACTTGAAGAAAGTAATCTGTGTCAGAAATATCTATTGATATATATATATATATATATAATACCCACTCGAACAGCCACTATTCTAGAGCGAGAAAAAATATTCTTAATTTTTCAATTTTCTACTTATGTTATTTCATTAAATTATAATTTAAATTAAAACGTTTAATTAAACATAATTAATTGTAATTGTAGTTTTTATAAGGTAATTTGATTTTAAAAAACTTATCACTACCAAAAAAAAATATTTCGTTTAAATATCTAAGCACTTCTTTCGGATGGTCTAAAGAATAGTTTAGAAGAATTGATATAATTTCAGAATTATTTCAAACACAGTTTTATGAATTCCGTATATCTTTTTTTTCGGTTTAGAAACCCGGAATACTTGTAAGTTATAATTTCTAAATTGAAAAACGGTATGATTTTGGCGGATTATTTTGATTTTAATGAAAACTTTTGAAGCTATAATTTCTGATCTTTTATTTTTTCATACGAAATGAAAATAATTAATTAATCTCTAGGTTTACTCAAAGTTAGATCTTAAATTATAAACTGTAGGCTATTTTGAATATAAAATTCTAATTACGGAGTATTGCTCTACACCTATAAAAATTGGTGTTAATAAATTCCCCATATTATTATCCAGCAGGTGTACTGTTTTTTTTTTTGTTTTTTTTTTTGTGTTTTCTTATCATTATGCCATGTGTTTTTATTTTCTTCATAATCTTTACCTATGTTATTTTTTTCTATTTATCTGGGTAGTTATCATATCATGTCAACTGAACATTTAGTCTGTTACTGTAACCTAATAAATAACACAAACACAAAATCTATTTTGGTTTCGAATACATGTAATTTATTATAACATTATTTCATAATTAAATTTGTGGTATTTTTTTTTTACATAACTGAAAGGATTATGTATAATTATATGAGAGAAACTAAAAGGTAAACGAAGAATATTGTTTTCTAGTTTAGGAAGCTAACAACGATGACCATTACAATCCGTAACATCAGATTCTGTGTTTGAACTGAATTATTTTTTTGTTTTCTCAACTTTACGTTACTTTTATACTGTGTTATAGTAATTTTCATTTAGTCCTCTTTAGTTAATCGACTTCAATAAAAAATTATCACCAGTAATAATATATTGTCTTTATTATAGTAGCTTATTTTACCTATTACTTTTGAGCTGAAAGAAATGTATCCATGTTTAATCCACGGTTATTATTCGAGAGTAAATATTTCTTTCTTCTTCATAATCGTTCAAAGATTTTTAATCTTTCGGTTTTTCGTGATATTTTTAACCTAGCCAGTCTACATTTTCTAAAGATTTGATGATTTGTTTTTTTTTTAAAACCAGAATTAAATACAATTTATTTGCATTTACATCAGTTTTAGTTTACTTATCTAATGAATCGATTTACAACGTGTACCTTTATGCATCTTTGGTATTCATAATCGGCTAAGAAGTGGGAAATTTTCTTGAATGTTTTCAATTACAGTAAAATCTGTAAATCTTTTTATTTGTAGAATGATTTAAACAACAGATTAATTTACTTTTAAGATAATAAATACAGATTTCAAACCCACTACTTTCAATGAATAAAACTTTATTCTCATTTTCTTCTTTGGTGCAGTCAGAGAAAAGACTCATTATAGATTAAACTGGTGTTAGTCTGTAGCTCAGATACTGGAGAGACGCCTCCAATATATGGAAAGCTAATCCCCATCAGGTCATATTTGTTTTTTAATTCTTCAAAATAATAATATAGAATTAAAACTTAATTTATGATATTTTCCAAAGCATTATTATTAATATAATAATGCCGATGTCTATAGCAGAATGGTAGTGTTTCAGCCTTTCATCGGAAGGTCCTGGGTTCAAATCCCAGTAAGATATGGCAGTTTTCACACTCTACAAAATTAATTTACCATCTAGTAACTGTGAGAGGGCGTAAGCCTGTTGTTACTATGTAAATAAATAATATATATATTTTTTTTTTATAACTTGTTAAGCACCCCAAGGAAACCAGCCTCCGCCTGTTAAGACATAGCATGGTCGCCTTGCAGTGCCGTGGCAGCAGTCTCTGCCCACCCTAGCTGGCTCCTTCCGGAGGATCTCCCACCGGGGTCCCCAAAGCCTCATCGTAGCGAGCTAACCACCTCTACCGGACACTAACTCCCTCCTCCGCTATGGAGCTACCCTCCCCATCACTAACCTACTTGCAGCCGGCACGCCTTCCGCGTACCGCTGCCCCCTCGCGTTCCTCTCATACCTAAGGGTCCTTAATGCCATCATCGGGGACCCCCGACCCCACTACACTTGCCAGTGAAGCTAGAACACCCTAGGCAATAAGGCTACCTCCCTGGGCCCTACTCGTCACAATTCAAACGTAATTATAAATGTACAATCCTTAGAGCTAACTTCTACGACGCCGACCAGTCATCTACCTCGCCTTCCTCAGAGGCGTGCACGCAATCTTGGGGGCTCTTCCTTGGCCTTGGTATCCAGTAGATGGTGAGCCAAGTTCGCAATCTCCTGCCATTCTTCTTGAGATCTGACCATGCGCCTGACCACATCGTCGGGTGTGAACGCGGCAACCCTTCTCCTGTCGGCGTCCCACCGGACACAGTCGAACCAAGTGTACTCGACCGTGTCCACTTCGTCGCAGTACCTGCACACCGCTGATCTTCTGCGTTTGAACCTGAGAAAGTAACTGCCGAAATCGCCGTGGCCCGTGAGCAGCTGGGTGAGAAAGTAATCCACCTATCCATGTCGCCGCCCCACCCAAGCTCTCACGTCCGGGATCAGATGCCTGGTCCACTGGCCCACCTGACTCACCGCCCATCTCGCCTGCCACCGATCCAGGATCTGTGCCCTCACCTCTTCCTTGGAGACCCCGCCGAACCGCATACACCTCTCTTCCACTAGTAAATCGATTGGTGGGGACCCCGCGACGACACAGATTGCATCGTAGGAGACCGTCCTATACGCACAAGACGTGCGTAGGAGCAGCCTCCTGTGGGTCGATGCCAGCCGCCGTTGATACTTGTCTACCTTCACCACCCTGCTCCACGCAGGGGCCGCGTAGAGCAGTACTGAAGTCACCGTCGTCGCGATGACCTTCCTCTTCTTCTCCGTAGGCCCTGCCGTATTGGCCATGAGGCGAGATATCGCTGCCAAGAGGCGTTCCCCCTTCAACACTGCCTCTTCTACATGGGGCCCGAATGAACGATCCTTCTCCATCCAGACCCCAAGGTATTTGGCTCGCGGCACCTGACGAATCTCTTGGCCGTCGACAGCCAGTCGTATTTCTCTCAGAGACCGCCGTCCAGCGAAGACGACGGCCTCCGACTTCTTCGGGGCTATCGACAGCCCGTGCGCAACCATCCAGTTGTGAACGCCCCTCAGTGCCTCGTTTCCTTTCACTTCGACCTCTCGCTCTGTTGTTCCTTGTATAAGCAGGGCCAGGTCATCCGCAAAGCCGTTGACTTCCACTCCCTCAGGATACTGCTGCCGCAGCACTCCGTCGTATGTGATATTCCATAGCAGTGGTCCCAATACTGAACCCTGCGGAACCCCCGCTCGCATGTGGAATATCCGCTATCCGGCATCCGTATCCGCGTGCACTCTCCGGTCGCTCAAGTACTCCCGCAAGATATGCTGGAGCTGACCGGAGATCCCTCTCTCCTCCAACGCCTGCCCGATGGCCTCCCAAGGCAGGCTGTTGAAGGCATTGCGGACGTCGAGCAGCACCTGGGCCGGAATTCTCCGTGTCCTCCAAGTCCCGCCGGCGGCGTTATCGACGAATTCCATGACCTCCCGTATTTCGTGGACCGTAGACCTCCCTTGTCGAAATCCGTACTGGCGGGGGGATAGTCCACCACCCGCCTCCACTTCCGCCATCAGCCGGCCCTCGACGATTCTCTCGTAGACTTTTCCCAGTGTCCTGAGCAAGCACACTGCCCGTAATGCTCCAGGATCGCCCAGAGCTCGGCCCGGCTTAGGCAGCAGGACCAACTCCGCGACCCTCCAGCCCGCCGGGAAGACGCCCCGCACGAATGCACTGTTCATACAGTCCAGTACCAACCACGGGAACGCCTCCACGACCATTCGAGCCACTGCCCCCGGCACCCCATCTGGGCTCCGGCGTTGATCTCTTCCTGGTGTTTATCCTCGCAGCGGCTCCCTGAAGTTCTGGAAGGGAGATCCGTCTTGCGTCATCCATCGGCGCCACTCTCCACTCCACTTCAGGTAAACTGGGGAAGAGCGAGTCGACTATGCCACCGATCATGTCTCCGGCGATGACCGGCAGCCTCCTTCCCAATTTCTTGGTGACAAGCTTGTAGGCTTGCCCCCAAGGGTCCTCCTGCAGCTCCTCAAGAAGTCTCTTCCACGACTCGCTCTTCTCCTTCCGGATCTCCCTTTTCAGACGATTCCGTCCCGCTTTCAGGTCGCGCGCAAGCTCCTCGACGTCGTCCCTCTATCTAGCTCTACTTCTGTTGAGACGACGCCGCAACACCTGGGACGTGGTGGGGGGGGGGGTCGGATAAATCCAAAAGGGTTTGGGACTAGGTGGCCCCTAGCCCGAGATATAGGGTAGAGAAGATTTCCCTATATATTGTCCTTAGAAAAAACTTAGAGAAATTTTCTAAGTTTTTGATGGGTCACTCTTGATGAACGACTCACCAATACACGTATAAAATAAAATAAAATAAAATTAAAAAAAAATATAGTCCTAAAAAAAAAATAAGTCCTAAATAAATAATATTATTACATTTTTATGTAACTGAAAAATAAACTAATTGTTGTAATATGCGTATAATTATTATAAGGATTATAGAGATAGTAATAAAAAAGAATTGATTAGTCCTTGATAATTTAATATTTAATTAATTGTCTTCGAAAAAGAATTTAATTTTTTTAAATATTTATTATGTTTCCTCTATTGATCTGATATAACTTCTACGCTTTTACTGAATTAATTTTATTATTAAAATTTTCTATATGAAATGATGTGATGCAGTGGCTCTCATGTAACGTAATTAAATTTACAAAGTAAAGTTTTGCTCAAAGTACGTAAAGGTAGGAGGAATAAAAGTTAGAAATTCACTAAATTAAAAAGTTAATAAATTTAATCTGATATTTTGTAATAAGTATTAATATTTGTTTTATGTACATCTTATTTTTTTAAATTTAACTTTAAATTCTATTTAATTCATTTAAAGTTATATTTAATATTATCAGAATTGAATTTTAAAGTTAGTTAATTTGACCTAAACATACATAATCTGAGATTTTTACTTGTAATTGCATTACCTTGCTATACTTTATAATCCTCTGTCATTTATTACAAGAGATTAATAAAACAAGTGAAAAAAAAAAATAAAACATATATATATATATATACTTCATAAAATACGTATATGAATATTGATTTTTTTTTTTTTAATATCTAGTTAAATCTGCTACATTTTAATAAATTTTATTTTTAATAAACTTCAAAATTCTTAATTATACTATTACTATAAATTTTAATCCTATTATTTTACTGGAAATCAAATTCTGTAAAATTTTTGTTTAAACTTTTATTGTTTATTACCCATTTAACAAAGTTATTTTATGTCAAATATAAAATAGTGAAATTTTTTCGACTCCAATTTTTTTGTCTATAAAAAAGTAGTTCTGAAACATTTTTTTCCAATTTTTCAGGTCATATTTCATATAAAACCGCAAACTTTATCCCTTAATTTGGGTTTCAAGGATTACAGTCTGGCTTAATTTTACCGAAGGGATAGAAATCGGGGCGAAATCATTCGCATGCCAATGCTCGCAAAATAACCTTTTCCAAACATAAGTTTATATGAACTTTCTTATTTGTTTTTACCAGTAAAATAGGTCCTGAAAGTTTCTATATTCTTCGTGAATCACTTTGTATAATATAATTGTAGGTGAATCCAGACTAAAATATTAGATAACTTTTTACTCTAATCAGTATAATTTTTATATTACAAATTATTTATTTATTAATAATATATACTATTTAATTAATAATAAAAATGATGGACAAGTTTTAATATTTTATTTGGTAAGTATAAACCCATCACTTGGCGATATTACATCAGCGTTTATGGTTTAGTTGTTTGTATTATTATTTACTTTTAATTTAACTGGGCTGTGCGAAATTTTTTGTTTATTCATATAAAAAGATTATTATTAATTCAACCTGTTAAAAAAAAAAATAATCAAATTTTAAAATTCTTAAAAATATTTCTTGCATTTAAGTACACATTAAATTGCTTAAAAATTAATAGATACTTGTGATTTCTAGTTCTGGTTATTTGTAAAAATGTTTCTATCATTTTAACTTTATTAACAGTTAAATTTTCATGTAATCCGAAAAATAAACAACTTTTTTTAAAATATATTAGCTCCGACAATTTAAACAAATAAAAATTAAGTTTTTTTTATTTGTGATTCTTCACTTTATTTAGTGAAATAAAATGGAAAAGAAATAAATCAAATTAAGTTAGAGATTAAAGATTTCGATAACTTTTTTTTACCTGAAAGCTGGAATTTACCACTCATATTAACTCGCTCTTGGACTGTGTATGTGATATTGGACTATGTATGTGAGATTTTTGTTACGAAAATTTTCAGTTGAATTTTGAAGCAGTTCCACTTATCTATTCGCTCTGAAATTTTGCAGAAGGTTTGCTTTTATGATAACACATTTTTGTAACAATTTCAAGTTGGTAACATCTTAGGGGCTAAGATGCCCCTAAGTTGTTAAGTTGCTAAGTGAAAGAAACGTCCCTTGAACTTATGCAATCTCGTTTACATGCATATTTTCTTAGTGAAAGATAACCTAGCCTTTTTCAGTAAATTTGGATATTAAATTCACACACGTTTGAAATACATAATTCTATCAAAACGTAGGGCTACTACAACAATCGACTGGAGCTAAATGATAACATAATATTAATTTTATAAACAAGCGAGATATATATTACAGTACACAGTTGCTACTAGAAATTCTGTACAATAGCAACCGACGTTTTGGGAAAATTTAGTACTTTTTTACCAGAACTGAATTTTCGGACGAAAATCGCAAATATCTCAAAAACGGTCAATCCTAGCGCTCTCAAACTTTTCGACCCCGCCCGACAATACCCCATCCGCTCCCAGTCGTACTTATCGGATGATAATATTTTCAAGTGCCACCGGGGCGCCGTTCAGAAATTAGGGAAGGGGTGTAATGGGGTGCCACCGTAGTATCTCAGCAACTGCCTGTCGGATTTTTACGAGTCAAACGGCATATGTATCAGCAGATGAAGCGCTAATTGTTTAACGCATCGGGTACACTCTTGATCGACCGGGTCTTGGTTATCCGGAAATTAAATCGTTTAGCCCTATCTTTTTATTGCACTCACCCACGTACTGATCCGATCTTTGCTAAATAATTTGTGCTCAAAATTATGCGTTAGTGCAGCTGTAAAGTATAAACTTATAAAGACTAAAAAGTAGAAAATAAAAATAAAAAAATGTAAAAAAAATTTAAACACCACTCTTAAATTAAACGCACTAAAAGGTAAAAAATTATTTTAGGACGGTATATCAGAATGAATTTCACAATAATCTTTGATAGTAATGTGTAATATTACGTGAAAGTAATAACTTGAAATTAAAAATTTTATGTTTTTGCCAATTTTTTCATATGCGTGATGAATTATCTAAAGTGTGGGGTGCAAAGATTTGTACTTTGACATGAACACCCCACATTTAGGCCATTCATCACGCATATAAAAAAAATTGGCAAAAACATAAAATTTTTAATTTGAACCTATGACATTCACATAATCTTACGTATTACCATAAAAGCTTGTTGTCAATTCCATTCTGAGATACTGTCCTAAAATTATTTTTTTAAATTTTAATGCGTTTAATTTAAGAGTTGTTATTAAAATATTTTTTTACATATTTATTATTTTCTACTTTTTAGTGCATTTAATATTAAAGTGGTTTTTAAAAAGTTTTTTTAACATATTTTCTATTTTTATAAATAATCCTCAAAAAAAAATCATATATCTGATATGGTGAGAGAAATTTTCTAGCAAAAATATAGTTTTTTTCAAGGTTTAGGTTGTTTCGTTTATTGAAGATAGCTGTAAGTTTTTGTGTGTATTTTTTAATTTCGTTTAATTAATTTTACAATTATATTGTTTCCAAATTAGATCTATCCTTATGTTTTCTGATAAATATTTTACATTTACTTGAATGAAATTAATTTTTAATAATATTTCTGTATTTTTTTTTAAGAAAAAACTTAATTTTCATCCTTTTTGAAATAATAAACTCGAACTTGAAAGAACAAAGCTAAATAACATTCTGAATTTGACATTGATATGAATAATACCATTAAGATTAAAGAAGTCGTTCCTGTATGAATTACGGGAAAATATTTTTTTAAATATAAATGTATCATTTATCTAGAAAGATGAAAATATCTTGGAATAATTTACTTTTCTTCAACATTCCCTTTGAATTTAATAATTTAGTAAATACTATTTTTTTGTTCTTTTATTAGGATAATTTCATATATTAGCTCTAAACGGTAGTTGAAATTGTAATTAATTTCGAAAAATATCCATTATTCTATTTCCAGCTAAGGAAAATGCTCTTGTATGAAATAATTTTACTCTTTTTATTTTTTTTTAATATTCATATTATTATTAATCAAGGATCAGTTTTATTATATAGGAATTTTAGCAGACTTTTTTCCGTCTAGAAAGAATATTCTTTCTGCCACCGGACAAAAGGAATATTTCTGGCGGGATGTTTGTAATTGGTTCACAGTAGTACTTATACCAGAAAAAAAAATAAACTGCTATGCCTCTACAGGTCATCTAGTCCTTAGAATCGAATTATCACACAACCAAAAATAATAACGAAGGGAGTAAAAGTACTTAGAAAAGTTTAATTTCTCTAAGTATAAATACATTAAAAAAATTTAAAAAACCCATTAAATGAAAGCTTAAACCCCTTCCAGGAATTTTGGCATCCATTCAGAGGATTATCTCTAGAGAGATCTGGTATTTTTAACCCAAAATGTTAATGACAAATTAATGGTCAGTAATATCTATGTTAACCAGATTATATATTATATATGATGCAGGTATTTATTTTTCTCCAGAAAACAAAGAAATCTATTATAAGAAATCCAGCCTCAAAATTAAAATTCTATGCTATATTCAAGTATCCAGTTGAATGAATATTATTCATTCTACAAGACTGAAGGTGTATTAAATGATTATTAGTTAAATAATGTAGACGTAGCATAAATAATTTAATACTTATCAAAAGGTTTCTTGTCTTAAAATGAATAAAAAAACATGAAATGATCAACGGAGTGTAAAAGATCCCTTGATAGTTCTTGGCTCAAATTTATATAAATCTCTTAATTTCACAGGTTCTATGTTTGATTTTTTAAACTATTATTTTATTTTTCAATATAAAACTGGTATTTTTTGATTATGGAAGTACGTACATCATCTTTTCTTCTTATCTTGTCATATATGTAAATAGGTTCTTCGTTTAGGAACTTACTTTCTTTTTCAATAACATATTGTCGTTCAGTTAATAATCTTATCTTAAAGAGTGTACTTAAATTTGTAAGATAGTATAAAGTTAATATGAACGTTGACAAAATGTTGTAAAATATGTACACTTTTACACCATTATTAACTAGTAATACAAAAAATGAAAATTATCTAGTAATATTTGATACTTTACCTTTACTGATGAATCCGATACCTGTATGGTACGATGAATTACCCTCTCAATACACAGAGAGACAAGAATCGTACACTAGTTTTATTCATATCTGAAAAAAAAATTACAATATTATGGAACTTGAGAAGTTCTTTGAGTTTTAATCTGTGAATTATTAACCCTCTCTTTTTTTTATTTCCTATCGCAGTATTAAATGTTTCATTACGTGTGTTTGGTTAAAAGGAAATATTTTTATTTAATTTTTTTTTTTGTTTCCTTCATCGAGTATTGTTATTTTTTCTAAAAAAAAAAGAGAGCTAAAGATAAAAGGACTTAAATTTATGTCGATTTATATTTTTTATTAGAGAAAGATGATTACCAGTAATCACAGCGTAAAATATGATAGGCTACAGACTATAATAGGTTATATGAATTCGCTCAAATATTACTTAATTTTTTAAGTCAGTATTCGTTTTAATAAATTTAAAATTAAGTTTTATCCACTTAGTAAAAGAGAACAAAGGAAAATGCATTGTTAAATGTTCATTCATTTTCAGAATAATAGTGAGTGATATTTTCCTTGAAATATACAGTTTCTTTTAAAACTCCAAAACATGTTCAAGGCAAGATCTCATCTTTTTTTCCTTTGAATTCGGTAATAAAACCTGTTGAAGAAGAAATGGGGCTAAATAATTTCAAAAATTAAGAAACGCTCTATCAGACATAAATGAAATGTTTAAAGGAATATTTCCTGTTATAATTAAGAAATAGTACTTTGTTAAATTTTCCAGCACGTTAGCTCCAAGTATTATTAAAAAGTATAAAAAAAAGTGTCGGATGAGCGGGTGAGGTTTGGGGGTACAGTCGGAAGGATGAAAAACAAGAGATGTGAATTGTGAATGAGTTAGCGATGCAGAGAGTTAAAATGTAATATTACAAGGGATGTTATAAGAGGGTCGGTAAGGAGGGGTGATGATGAGGTGATGAAGGGGGTGGTGGAATGGAGCAATATCTTTGAAGTTCTTTTCATAAAGATGAGAGAAAAATGAAAATAATGATGGAAACGAGTGCAAGCAGTCATTGAGGGGTGAAATTGCCAACAGCAAAAGAACGGAGTCAGTCTAACAAGACAACAAGCAAACTTCCACAGCTTGTCAATTTGCATTGTATCAGCGGTTGTGACGTCATCAACTTAGCTGCACAGATAAATATGTATTTTAAGTTAGAGGGTCAACAAATTACGGAACTTATATTATTACATCAGTGTTGATATATTTATACATATAGGTAGAACAATATAATTACTTTAGAAAAATCATCTAGGAATTTTGGATAAAAACAGAACTTTTAAGTCATAGAGTAAAACGTTTTTCATCCAAAAAGAATAAATCAAGCTACATGATCTAAATTAAGGAGTAAGGTTTAGAAAACAAGTTCTTCATGCTTCTTAAAGAGCTACAGATATATCTTCAAGTTGACCAGATAGAACGTAACATACTGTCATTCTGAACACACAAAATATAATTGTCACCAAACCACTCAGCAATTTAAAAATCTTGGACATTTGCAGAATCTTGACTTATTTTATTTATGTTGGTCAAGAAGACAATTATAAATAAATTAATTATTTCTATTAAGTATATTTTAATTTTTGCCATAATATGCTGATATTTCAACATTAATTTCTACTTTAAAAGATTTTCTGCCAAAACTCTTCAAATTTGTTGATTCTTTTCTTTTTTTTTATCAAAACCCATTCACCGATTTATATTGCACATCTGCACTACTCTCGCTATACGAGGAGAAGTTTGGTATCCTTGATTTCTAACTAGGATTGATTTTTCCTTAAAAACAGAAAATTATACTTTATAGAAATTGAAAATTATGGATAACTTCCAATTTTAGTTAACTGTTCTTTCTCTTAATTTTTGTCTTCTATTCCCTAATTTTCGTTTAAAAAGAAAAATGTAAAAAACGTTTGACATCAATGCCAAAACGTTTTACAGTGAAAAAAATAACACTTGCTTTAATAAATTGATTCTATATTCTTCTAATTAGTAGTATGTGTAACAAACTGTACCTAATGATGTAAATTGATCATAAAAGCTACAATTTAATTATAAATAAATAAAAAATTATTTAAATTGATGAATGACAGTTATTTTTTTTTTTTTTGTTTATATTCTTGCTTAACTTTTGAATTTTGAAATTGATTATATATTTTAATAATTACGTAACCCAAAGAAAGGAAAATTTTCTATAGATACAGGTGGAAAAAATACATGATTTATTATTATAAATAATATCAAACAATATGTTTGCCGTAAAGTATTGTCTTCCTATTTGAGAAAGGAATAAGGGGTTTACTTCACCAAAGAAGCATATGTTTCTCCAGGCAGAAAACCTACTTGGGTCAATCCATCAAGAGAAAATCTCTGGCTGGGCACTATCCACCCATGAGCTAACGACAAGTAAGGTCATTTTTATGTTGATGAGGCCAGTTTTCATTAATAGAACTAATAAATAGAACAAATTTAATTGCTCTAGATAAAGGTTCGTAAAGGAACATACTCATTGTTCTTCAAAACTGCACCATAGATGATTGACGAAATCTGAACAGTAATACCATGTATTAAATCCGAGGTATAAGATGGTTATTATTATTATTGTTAGTATCTCGAACTATATTAACTCGTGCTTCAAACGTTCTGACTATTTTCTTCCACATTTGATCGTATGTTTTCACTCACAACATGGATAAACATTATGTAATTAAATAACGGATAAATGGATTCTGGATTTTTCTAAAATTACTAATCATGATATATTTGACGAATTTCATTTGCGCTTTCTAAAACTACTTTATGTCCCTACTAATTGGACATTTAACTGAATATTCACTGACCTATCACTGATTTACCAGCGGTATTCAATTTATAATATCTTACCAGACCCAGTAACACTTTTATACGCTATTGTCCCTCCTCTTCTGTGGAGCTATTCTTTAAATTTTAAATCTTCATATCAACCAAGGTTCTTCATAAACAAAACGATATTTACCTCACGTAAAACACATTTATTTCCGTTGCAGAAGTTAATAAATTTTATTTTTTGACTTAATTAAACAAATATTATATAGATATTAAGCAGAAATACATTTAAAAGAGATTTTAATATCTTTTTATATCATGAATTGCTTTTCATTTTCATTTTTTCAGTGTTCTGAAATTCATTTATAATTATTTTATTTCATATGCTACTTTTACAAAACGTTATTCTTTCTGTTTATGTCGTAACTAATTATTTTTTTCTTCTTTGAATTCTGCGTATTATATAAATATATATTTACAGAGAATATTAATTTCAACTTCAGCTGAAGTATTATTTATAATCTTGAAATAATGTAAATGAAATTTTTTTATGCCCGTTATACTTTATATTAAATTACTATTAAGTTATATGAAGATTTTATCATTTTAAATTTACTACTTAAAATAATTTTTTAAATTTGTTCATTTTTTCAAATTTATTCATTGTAAAAGTGTTAAAATTATATATGTATACATATAGTATATACATAGTATATACAAGTATATGTTTGTTACACTTTTTTATTAAGAAGTAATAAAAATACAATTATACTGAACTGTAATAACAATATTTGGAATAATAATAATAATAATATATTAGATTATTTCAAAGGAAAAATATAGATATATTATGCAGAAAGATAATCGCCTACATACCGTATTAATTATCAAGTGCTATTTCAACCTCTCTACGCTTTGTACACCCATCCAATTCAAATACATAATAGCACTCATTCATAGCCAGTAGTATTAACTGATCAATGTTTAATTGAGAATTAATATGGTGTCCATATCACTGAAAACCCGATCTTTAATTATACCCGTTTTTGTAGTGCGCATTAAATTTAGCATCGAATTCAATACATACACAAAAATTCATTTGTGTAAATGATAATTTTATTACACGAGAGAATTTTGATGATGAAATAACAAAGTAATTTGAAAAATTTATCTTTATAAAATGGAATAGAATTACATAAATCACAAATGTTATTCTTCATCTTAACAAGTGAACTTACGTTTCATGCAGATGAATTATCATTATATACTCGTACGTTAATACAAAGAATGATTTTTCCGGCTATGAAAGTCAAGTCATACCTTGCACAGCTTTAACATTCTAATAATAAAATAAATTTACCTCTATATAAAACAATAACAAAAAATGTAGTATCACGATTAGAAAACTTTTTTGTAACCAAATTTTTAATATTCCTAATAAGACATTATAATGTTAAATACAGAATTAAAATGAATAATTATAACAAAAATCGTTTTAAAATATAATGAAGGAAAATATATTAAAAAGTTTAATAATAAAAATTAAAGGAATTAGTACCAGAAAACAAAAATATAAAAAAATAAAACATATGATTTAGAGTTGGAGAATAAATTCTTAGAAAAATTCTTTTAAACTGTTCATATAGATTTTAAGGTTAAAAAATTTGCTCATGTAAAATTTTCTTTAAATTAACACCATACAACAAAGGTTAAAATAAGAAAAGTAAAACTTTTAAAATTGTTTTCTGCATCTTAGGTTAGGATCAACAATTAAAAACAACTGTAGACATCTTTGATATGAGTATAAAATTCCAAACTTTTTTTCAAAAATAAATAGACCAAAGGGAGATAGAGTAAAAAAACAAACACATATTTAAATTTTTAGGTGATATTTAATTTAATTTCTGTTTTTACAATTATTTATTTATGTCTTGGGGGTAATAAATTTTCTTTAATAAAGTTTTCTCTAAACTTTTTCTGAAACAAATCGAAATATGTTTTTTCGCGATATCCTTCCGTCCCCTTAATGAATTCAGAAAAAAGTCAATATTACCAGTATTCCATATTTAGAAATATTTGAGCCAAATTTGAAGAAAATTAGTTAGGTCAATCCTGAGATATAATGCCAAAAGCATTATATATACGTACAAACGTATGCACGAATACATAGGTTTATTTTTGTCTGTATGAAATAGATTGATCTTAAAGCGAACAAATTTACTTAAAAAACTCCTATACCTCATTTTTGATATTACCTTTTTTTTCATTCTAATCCTTGTGTCACGAAACAGTAAAACAGATATAAATATGAATTCAGCATATATGAGTTATATCTCAGTAGTTAAGAATGAATCATTCTGTCACACCCACATGCAAGTACAATTATTGTTTTATACGTATAATAATGTACTGTAAACTTGTGTGGCACCGTTGCACGCCAATGATAAACAATTAAACATTTTCTTGAATCTTTGTTGTTCATGTTTAATAACGATAACATCATTTTTAATTTTTCACACCATTATTCAATTCAGTGAAAGAAAATATTTTAGTCTGTGTTATCTTACTCTATGCAATACTATACAATTTTATATTTCACTTTTATAATAGTTTTTTTCGTGTTACTTTCATTAATTTCAATTTACCTTATGTGTGTTTTCTGGTAGCTCTGAAAAAAAAATCAGCAACGTGTATATAACATTAAAACAAGATAACGCTGAACCTGCAGCCAGAGATATTGCTCGGAAAAAAAGTAGTGAACAAACGTTAACGAAAGAACGATTTTTAATATAATAAAGGTACACAAAATTTATCGTCAATATTTTAGCCCTAAAAAGACTCGAAAGCCTGTGAAATCGTTTGAAATTTGGATGGTTTTACTAAAATTGCTATCAGAAAAAATTTCTTTTGTTTTATTTCAATAACGAGCTTCCTGACTTGAACAAAATATTAAATACCGTGATTAAAGATTCTGAACTGCCGAATTTTTCTAGAAGTACATTACATCGTGTTTTAATCTATGAATTTCCGTTTCCTGTCCAGAAAATATAAATTCTTTATTAATTGAAGTTATTTTTTCTTGAACAAAGGAATATTTAAGAGAAATTAAGTGATTTCGTAAAGTGGTTAACACAATTTATTATATAGATGAAGCTTGTGTTAATTCGTGACATGTACGGGAGAAGGTATGGGTGGATAAATAAATAAAGAGCGCAAAAGACGCTTTTATGAAGGGTTTGTCAACCGGGAATAAACCTCGGGTAGAATAGGTAAGTGATTAATAGTAACACACGTAGGAAGTGAAAATGGATTTGTGAACAGCGGTTGAGTATTTGAATCCATGTATTTCCAGTCACGATGAAATGAATGGTGACAATTTTATGCAATCGTTTAAAAAAAATTGTTTTTGATATTGTTTCTGAAAGATCCGTCATAGTAAGGATAATGCACTGTATCATTGCCTAAAAACAGAAAAAATTCCAAATGCTTCGACCCAAAAGTCAGAAAATTGCCAGGTGGTTAAAATCAAAGAAAATTTTATATATCGAATACAAGTTAAAAAATAGAACTTATAAAATAAGTAAAATCAGCTAAACGAAAATATATTCATTATAAAGTAGATGAAATAGAAAAATTAAAAAAATTATCGTACTGCATCTTCCTTAATACTATTCCAATTTTAAGCCGATAGAATTGATAAGGGCACATATTAAAGGCTACATTGAGAATAATAACACATAATTTAAGTTAAGTTATATGAAATATTTATTGTTAGAAAGTGATAATAGAGTAGTTGCAAATGTTTGGAAAAACTGTAATATGTTTAATATGTAATTAAAGAAAAAAAAAACATGAGAACCGGACAGTTTGTGTGAAAATATTATTGAAAATATTGCGATAAATTTCGGAAATGATTACAATAGTTCAATACACAGCAGTTTATAGGAGATTGAAAAATACATTGAAATATTTTTTATTATTTTCCTTGATGAAATTTTAATATAGTGGTAACATACTTTCTTAAAATATTTATTTTCAAGATAAAAATATAGTTTTATTACAATATTCTACTTTTTATATTATGAGTTACTTTTACTTCATTTGTATTTTAAAAATAAATAGAAGTATTTTTTATCGGATGAATTGCGCTAAATTAAATTAAATTAGAATTATCATACTGTTATGTTTTCGTTTACAGCACGGTTTTACGATACAAATTATAGTTATATTCACAGGGAAAGTAAAAGAAAACAATGTGATATTATTTAATTTGGTAGACTATTCGTGTTTACTTAATTAATTTACTAGCTGCTGAGGACGTCGCTTCGTTCTTCTCTTTAGGGCTTAAAAGGAGATTGAATTTTTGAAAACCTTGAAATTGACACGAAACTATAAAATTCTGGCCAGACATCTCATTACTTTCGTTAACTGCGAAGCGCTCTCGGAACATCTAAGGTTTGTAAAACCTACACCAAATCCTGACTCACTTCCATCCACAGACGAACTCAATAATTGTAAATATAATCAAGTCATTGAAAAATAATACGGTTCCTGATGAGGACGGAATTATTGCAAAATTCTGGAAATTGGACCACAAAAAATTAGCACCTAAAATTGACAAAAAAATATTGGAAGTTTGAAGAACAAAGAAAATCCTAAAAGAATGGAAGAACGCCTTGATAACCCACTCCATAAGAAAGGAGACAGGGCAGATCCGAACAATTACAGAGGAATCCCACTTCACCAGTCACCTATAAGATCCTCTCTAGATCCTTGCTGAACCGATTCGACCCCAAATGAACCCGCAGACTGTCTAGTATCGGGGAGAATTTAGAAAAGGAAGGTCCTGTATCGAATAAATCTGAAACCTCAAGACCATTCTACACATCAGACGAAATCGGATAACCACAGACACATTTGTCGACTTTAAAAAGGCCTATGATTCAGTCGACAGACTAACTTTGTTTAATAATCTACAATAATTTTGAATTGATAAAGTTGGTGTTAAAAATTAAGTTAAAAACCTGTGCAAGGTGTTTTACGGCTTGACAAAAATAGCCGGTAAAGTCATACAGTACTCAGCCAGTTTTTAAAAATCGTTTGATTTTTGCAAAAATATAATTTAATTTAAAAATTTTATAATATCGTTTAAAAACCTAATATTTTTTTAAATATTTTTTTTTTTTTTTTTATTAAGCCAAATTTATATTATAAAATGTTACATAACGTTTTAAATTAATTAGTATTAATTTTAACCAACCGCTTTATTTAATTAATTTGCTTTACATATTAGTAATATACTATATGTAATAATAACTTTTCTATTACCTTTTTAAAAAACTATGAATGATTCTAGAGTTTAAATGCATCAGATAGATCGTATTGAGGTTAAAGTATACGACGTTTTAATGGTTGCACTTAACATTCAAGTCAGCAGAGTTTGTAATGATATTCACGTAAACTTTAAGCAAATCAGAAACTTGATTTTCCCTCTATATTCTACTAGTTTTAGAGTGTTCTGATGATGATGATGATAGTGTTCATGATGTAGGGAACATGAATAGAGAGAGATTCCTATTAGTAGTACAGACTTAACTAACACAGCAATATATATATATATATATATATAGATAGATAGATAAATAGTATATAGAATTATGTATACTTATTGTATTATAGTTGTAATAATTTATCTATGGATATGTTTTTAAGAGTCTCAGTACATATTGGTTTGGGTTAACTAGTGTTGATTACATAACTTTTCAATGAATAAGGTAAATATTTAAATTATTTTTCTTTTTGATGCATCCAATCCTAGGATTGGTTTGCAGCAGTATTCCTTCTCCAAGCAGTTCTATCGTGCACAAATCTCATTATTTCTATGTATGTTTTACACGCAAAATCTTATATTCTGTTACATATATCTTGGTCTTCCTCTTACATTATTTCCTTGAACTGTGCTCTCCATTATGGTGTACAACAAACTGTTATGTCATAGTACATGTCTATGTACTATGTGTCCTATGCATGTGTCTTGCCACTTCTTGGATAAGCTCTGTATACATTGCACTTCATTAATACTTCTTATACTTCTTCATTGGTTATTTATTTATCCTTCCATATGATCTAGGGACATCAGTTGAAAAACACATCTATTCTACTTTTCCCTTCTGCTCCTATAATCCTTGCTTTACTGATATATAGGAAACTACTCCATGAAAATGTCTTCATCAATTGCTTTCTCATTTTTTTGTTTATATTGTTTGAGGGAAACATCTTAATTTTCTTAAATGCTAATTTCGACTGTTTTATTCTGTTAATAATGTTTTTCAAAATTTGCTCAACTGACACAATTCTGCTTCCAGTGTAAGTGAACTCCTTCACACACTATAATTTATGTCCATTCATATCTGTGTCAGCTTTCGTATTGTGCCTGCTAACTACAATATCTTTGTTTCATCCATATTTATTTCCATGTTATAATTGGATATAGTGTTCATGCTTCCCACCATTCTCTTCAAATTTCGATTTCATTTTCAACGAGTACAGCCACATCATCGGTAAACGTAATACATCTGTTTTCTCTCCATGTATCCTTACACCACAGCTACCTCCTATCCTTTCTCTAAATCCATCTATTCCTAGTTGTAAACATGCATTGAACAAGATAGCTTATTATGAGCACCCTTGTCTGATATCTCACTTTATCTTTACTTCCTGATAGTGGTCTCCACATCACACAACTGCTACCTCATCTTTTTGTTTTCACATCACCCTACAGTCCTGGTAATTAACTCCTATATTCTCATTACAATAAACACAATGTCCCACACATTCTACTTTAGCAAACACTTTTTCAAAATTATAAACGCAATGAATGTGTCCTTATTCTTCCTTAATCTTTGCTCTTTTATCAATTTTTTTTTTTTTTTTTATTTAACCTCCGGATCCACCGTTAGGCATTCTTCAGAGGATGAAGCTGAACGATTTGTAGTGTGTGTGAAAATGCCATGCCTGACCGGGATTCGAACCCGGGACCTCCGGATGAAAGGCCGAGACGCTACCAAGAGATGAATCTCTTGCGACCCTCAGACTCTACTCGTCCTTTTCCTTGCTTCTCATCAGTTTTTAAATTGTAGACTATATTCACTTATAACCATGTTGGGGTCAACATTTATATCTGGACCTGGATATGCTTTACAGTTTTTGACTGATTCTTGAACTTCCTTCTGACCAATTATAATCTATCCGGTATCGTTTTAATTCACCAGGAGTTTTTCAAGCATATTATCTACATGGATTATGCTGAAATAAAGTGCAGCTACAACTAGTTTATGTCTTCAACAGAACTCCACCAAACTTCCTCGTTGCTCATTCCTTTGCCCACGACAAAATGGCCCAACCACTCCTCCGTCAATACCCTCTCCAATAATAATTAAAGTCTTTCATAATAAACTCTTTATGAGATTAATGCCCTCATTCAACTCGTCATAACCAATTTTTATTTCTTCATCAATATCTGCTGATGTTGTTCATGATGTATGTATGTTGCCGATATTGTAGGTCTGTATTATCAGAGTTTCGTTAGGTTTTTTTTATCTAATTTGACTAATATAGTTCTTCCACTTTATTACTCATATCCATTATCTTTCTGCCTCTATCAACACCACTCCTTCCCACCCAGTCATTGACTCTCCTCTATTGCTCCTCTGTAGATCAATCTGCACTTCCACTCCAAAAATCTTCCTTAGTAGGCCATCTTGTAGCTTTAATTCCAAGAAGATCTAGTTTCATCTTATTTATTTTCACTTTTAGGTTTTCAAGGATACCACATTGTAGTAATGTGCAGACCATGTTCCATCTTCCTAGTCTACTATTTGTTATCTATTTCTTAGGTCTGCATTGTTAGATCAAGATTTTTAGCAGTTCCCGGAGATCCGAATGGGGGCTATTACTCCGGAAACTTTTACTAAAGCACGTTCTGCCATAATTTCAAATGCTGATACTTGGGATATCTTTGCGAACCTTTATTGGAGATTTTTCCCTTACCTCCTCTTGATCCTTCCGCTCATCCACCTATTGAGGTCGTTTTGCACCTCAAGGGCAAGAGAGTGTCCTTGTCTTCATCTAAGCAGATGAAGCAAGGACAGATAAGCATCTGTCCTTGCTTGAAGTCGTTGGCACTTGATGGAGAGGATCCCGTTACCCTGAGTGACACTCGGTTCCTGCACTGGTTAACCATTTAATTAATAAACGTTGCCCCCTATCTACCACGGGTAGGTTGAGTGTCTGGTATTTCCCTTCATTAAGTCCAGAATCTCAAGTTCTAAACTCTCCAGTACTTTTAGAGATGTTTAATTATTTATGCGGGTAATTTATTTGTCAAAAATTATTTTTTACCCGGAATCCTTCCGTTCATGAAAGCCCACTCTGTCATGGATAGATTTGGCCCGGCATTCACTATACATAATTATATAATTTCTTTTGTGTCTTGTGATGTTAGATCGCCTATAATCTTTACGGTTGTAGTAATTAGCATATAAATACATACAAGATCATAAAAACGCCGATTTTTGGAATATGGTCATACACATTACCGCTAGACTAAAAATTGTATTTCAATAATAAATAAATGAAATCGACTTTGACAGGTTTAAAATAAAGTACCTGTAATAACGCTTCGTTTTTTTTAAATTTCTTCGTATCGCACAATGAAATATCTTTCGGTATTCGAATAAATATTCTTAGAAATTCTTAACTTAATGAGTTCAATCAAAATTTTGCTTTTATTTTGTAAATATTGTAGAAATAAAAAAAGGGAGGCAACCAACCAGTTCACCTGCACGATTTTAGTATGCGAATTTAGAACCATCTAAATATCTAACTTGGTACTGCTAGATAATCACGATTAAATTACATCTTTTGAAATATATCTATAATCATTGTGGTTGACAATTCCAGTGAAATATTAACCTATATTTAAAGTTAAAACTTTACTCAAAATTAAAAAACAATATTTTTATGCACTGATTTATCCATGAATGTATTTATCAATAAGTGGTTAAACAGTTTATGAAAAACTTACTTAATTGAATAACTTTTACCACGATGGAAAATTTTCTGTAGTAATTAACAAACTTTTAATGTAATCAATCAAATTGTTGTTAAAATATTTCCTGTAAGAAGAAAAATCTAAAGATTATTGCTATTTCTTTTAGAAAGATAATATTGTTTACAATTAATCTTTTAAGTATAAATTTCAAAGTTTGATAGCTATCAATAAAAAATATATTACTGGTAAAATGAACCAATGCGAGAAAAATAAGATGTATTAGATAATAAACTATGCTAATTGATTTTCAGGGTCAAATCATAAAGAATTTTTTTTTAACTGATGAATTAATTCACCACAATAGAAAGAAATTTGTAGTATAAGAAAAATTTCACGCCTGACCGGGACTCGAACCCCGGATTTCCAAATGAAAAGCTAAAACACTACAATTCCGCCAATTCAAACACGATCTCAGAGTTTTTCGTTTAAAAAAAAATTAATATAAAATTGCAGAATCATTTTGGTTGTTAAATAGTCATCATTTGACACTGAAGGAATGTTGTAGTATATATATATATATATATATTTTTTTTTTACTGAATGTAAATATAAATATATAAAAAAGAAACTTAAAATAATTAAAAAAAATAATGTTAACAATTTTTTTTTTTATACGAAAAAAATAAACAAATTAAAATATGTTTACCAATAAATGAGTTGAGTTTTTTTTTTTTATAAAAACAGATAAACGTAAATTTCTCTTTCGATTCAATCAATTTTAGATGATAAATTTAACATGTTTTTTTAATGTTGACAATTTAATAAGCTAAGAAATTATATTAGATTAAATCACTTACTTTTTTTTAATAGGTTTTCCTCAGTTTCTCCATTAATAAATTTATTTATTTTCTTGGTTGGAGGAAAGATTTTAACAAAGTATATTATTTAATTTTTCTGTTTTTTTTATTTATATTAATAATAATGTTTCGTTGGAAAATCAAGACTGAACAGGAAGATTACTGGAATAAAATATTTTCCAAGAAAAAAACCAGTGCGATTGAGAAAGACTAGCTGTTTATACGGCTCTTAATATATAACTTTTATTCTTAATTTAAACTATCTTTGAATTATCTACCTCAACTATCTATCGGTATGGTGTAAGAGTTTAACCAGTTATTTTTATTAATGTTTAAAAGTCAGGGAAAACTGGTTTCTTTTTCGTTAGGTATTACTTTTTGACTTTATCTTCTTTATGTATAATTATTATTTATATTTTCCTTTTATTAATTTTTTACAACTATTAATTCCCCTGATGATAATTAATTGAAATATTTATCTACTTTAAATCTTTCTTTTTTTGGGTTGAAACGATCTTTCAGTATTGTTTACTTGAAATTTTAGATTATTGTCAGTTTATTGTGACCCTAATTGACTAGTCATTCAAGCAAAGTTAATAAATTTGGTGAAAAAATTTACGATACAAGTGTGTCTATGAAGTCAATTTAAATTAGTTTTTAAAATTTAAGTTAAAAACATATTTTAAAATCGAAAGCCTTAAAAACTGCAGGTTATAATTTTATTTACAGTAAAATGTTTCAGAAAACTTTAGAAATTCTTAAAACTTTGTTACAAAATAGCTTATTTATTTATAATAATTTAAATGAAATTATCCTTAAAAAAAGTTGATTTTTTTTTTGCATTTAAATGACATCTATAATATTTTGCCGTATCGTTAAAATGATGTTGTTGTTTATATATATATATATATATATATATATATATATATATATATATATATATATATATATATGAGTGTATTTATTTATAGTAGCATGTTATAATAATGTCTATATGTATATATAACAAAATAATGGAAACAGCTGTATAAAACACACGATTGTCGCACGACCTTTACAATGCCGAATACAGGAATGAAAGCGGTAGTACCACTACAACCAACCGGAGGATCCTGTGGGAATATTCCGCACGTTGCCCACGCTCCAAAGTGAAATTAGTTTTATATCCAATTAAACAGAGACCAGACGAGAGCAGGTATTTCACCACTACAGCAAACATGTAATGGATGCTACAGCGTTAATTAGTTTTTAGGTGTGATATATAGCAATTGTATCCCATTGTTTGCTGCTGTCGAACCACAATCCTCAAAATTCTTTAGCATCCTGTTTGATTCTGTACAATATCTACTTGTTTTTAGATTTTTTTGGTGTTTCGTTTTAAGTTCTTCTGAATGAAACATTTTGGTTTTTCGGTTTTTTTTACACATATCATTTCTGATATTCATAAAACACTTTTTATTTCTATTTTAATTTGACCTTTACAATCATTTATTAAATTTTTTAAATAAAAGGTATTTGAAAAATTCTTGAATTAAATTCAATAACTGGTTTAGTTATGGTTGGTGAATGTAGAATTTATGAAATGTAATTTCAGTAGCATGTATGTTCATCATTTATTTTTTCCTTCTGTTTGATTGTTTTAACACACTTATTCATTCGTTTCTACTTTGTGCTAATCTTGTAACTTCAACATACTTCTTCTATCGTGTATTCTGAATTTTTTGTTTCATATATTCTATTCATTGCCTTCTTTAATTGTTTTACCGTTTTAATTTCCTTCTACAACGTTCACTAAATAAGCGTGTATTAATATAAGTTCCTTAAATCTCGTTGTTCTTTTTACAAATTTATCTAACGATTTATATTTTCTCCAACTAGTTGTTAAGTGTATTTATTTTAGATTCCATCAAACAACTAATATTCTGTGATTCTGTTCTGTTCTCTATTCTAATATTCAATATTCTGTGAGAATTCCTTTCAAAATAATCTGTCTCTTTACCTAACTTTTCTAATGATCAATGTTTTGTTTTTTTTAAACGGAAAATTCATGTTATAATATTTTTGTTAAACCTTTTTAGTTCTGTTGCTATCAATCATTTGTATTGTTTGATATACTTCACCTAATTATTTGTTATTTCCAATTTATTCGTTTTAGTAGCTTATGCCTCTTGTATTCCACATTCTCCATTATGTAGAAAGTATTTGTCTGGAGGCAAATACGCACAATGTGGAAGAACTTCGAAGGATATATCAATGAGTTTTGGAGCAAAAATTCAAGAGTGTGACAGGCGCGTTATCGTAGTGAAAGAGCACATTTTTTTTCTACAAGTTGTGGACGTTTAGAGTGAATTCCACTCTTCAGTCATTCCCTAAACGTTAATAATCCACAGTGATAGTAATACGTTTTCCAGATAGTCTATGAGCACCAAAGCACGAGAATCCCAAAAAACCATAACTGTAAATTTCCTGCAGACGAAACCGTTTTCGGTTTCTTTGGTGCGCATTCACCTGCTCCCACCCACTGTTTAGACTGCTGGTTGAACTATGACAAGAAATGGTAAATCCATGTTTTATCTACTGCTAAAATTTGAAGAATCTCACGTTTAAACACAGTAGAATCACTTTACCCTCGAGAATTGTTCAGTCGAATGAGTTTGGCCGTATGTTAATAAATACGGCATTCATAGATTAAAAGGCTTTATAATATCCAAAATCGTGTAAAATATAGTGGACACGGTCTACCAAGGGGATTACAATGTCATAAGCGTACGTGAATTTTGTTGGCGATTATTAATTCCCGCATTATGGATTACTGTGACGCCTTATTTGGTCGAACCAGTTTTTGGGCGTCCGGAGAGTTCGTTACCTTGAATAAATTTACGATGATGTTTAAATACAATTTCCTACTTTTTTAAGGTTGAAACTGAAGGGGAAGAATCCTTTAAAGTGGAATCTACCTCTCTTTGTATGTCAGAGTTACACCTTTTAAAATTGAAGTTCGAGCTGTTATACATATAAAATTAAGTACATTATCATTACAGCTAAAACTTTAGTTTCTTATATTTTTTCAGAAAATTTCAAAACGTTTAGATTTACTCGATCGCTTCAAATAAGCAACAAATCGCACGTATCTAACTTTGTAGTACACCATCTAAAGGATCATACTTGAAATATATTAGTCGTTTGGTCATACTTGCGCCATCTGTGTGTCAGGCCAAGAAGTTCTAAACGACTCCGGTTTATACCATAAATGATTAGAGGAACTTCATGAATAAAAAATAATAATTCAAATCTTTATCATTTTTTTCAAAATAATATATATTCATTATTATGTATAAGTCACCAGAAGAAAGATCGATAACCTTTCCTTTCCCTTATCCATTATCCTATGGTGAGCAATTGAACAAGATTTTCATCTTGTTCTGTCTCTTCACTATTCATTCTTGATAATCTTTTCTATCTCTATATATAACCTTACATGCATTTAATTTCAAGTTGTCACCTCACATCACGACTTCAAGAAATTCTCCTAATATGTTTACCTTTGTATACCTTGTATACGTATGTATACCTTTGTATTTATTTATAGTATGAAGGAATACTATGAATACCTTTGTATACCTATATACTCCTTTTTTATTAGTAGAAATGCTTTGCACGTACCCATGCAGTAAGTAGATAATTTGAAATCCAGGTGATTCTGATACGTCTATATTTACTGACGAACAGCTTTTAGAAACTATCTCTCGGCTGCTATTCTGTTGAAGGTTTCTAATTAACATATTCTGGTCTATCGAATTAGTAGGTTTTGAGGTTTGTTTACAACCCTGTAGATTGTAAACAACCTACAGACATGTTTAATACATAAACAAGGGACACAGATGTTTGCAAGCGCTGACAAGAAGAAAATCGTACTATTTACTCAGGAATTCTAAAATAACATACGAATCAGCCGCACTTCAATAAATTTGTTATAAATTGCGTACTACGTATGAAATCATACCTTTTTTTCTTTTAGTATCATGCTTTAAAAAATATTTTTAAATAATTTTTTTGCGATTCAATTAAATTGTATTTTTTGTTGCTTGACTGAACGATATTAAAATTTAAAAATGTAATTCCTTATCGGTTAAAATGTTAATGATTATTTGGATTAAATTATTTTTCTAGAATTTTTAATTTACTAGTTACGAAACGCTGAATTATATTATATATACACAAACACAAACATACAGCCAAAAAAAAAGTGTTTGTGTGTGTGTGTGTGTAAAAAGATACCAGATGGTAAGAGCATGAATGGTTGGAAGGTGGGGAACATGACTTGCAAAAAGGAAATCCTAATCCAATAGCGACTGGATTTAGGAAGTGAAGTAGGATTTGACGGCAATCAGAAAGAGAAGGGCGAATGATAATCCAATAAAAATGAAATGAAACAAAAAAAAGAAGAGGAAAAGACAGTACAGAAAGAAGAGAGAGTAAGAGGGACTGAGAGGGGCGTGAGGGAAGACGAAGAAGATTGGATAGATCTGTAGTTGTGAGAGAGTCCAAGTATAAGAGTGAATGTTGTGCTGTTGCTACTACTAATACTACTAAAGGGTGGGTAACCTGAAAATCCAAAACTGCCTGAAAAATGGATAATGTAGCTCTTAGTATCCCTTTTGTTACTACGAAGGGCCAAAACTGCTGTCCTATAATGAACATCTTTTTTATTTTTCTTTATTTTTTGGATGATTAATGAATATTTTCTTCCAACTCAGCTATATTTAGTTAGATCACCACCCTTTCTTTTATTATATACTTTATAAACATTAAAAAAAAATGTGCATATTATATTTTTAACAAAATAAATTTTTCAACTGACCTAAGTATTTTAATAACATATTTCATATTTTTAAAATGATAAATGTTTAAAATAAAATAAAAAGAGTTGTCGCAGGTATTTACTAAAATAATTATTATCCTGCGAACGATTTTTATGTCGTTTACTAAATTATATGGTAAATATTATCACTGTTAAAACAGCTTATTTGATCACTATTCAGAGCACGTTTAAAATGTGTTTATTTAAAATTTATAAAATTATGGTTTGTTAATAAAATGTATTTATGTAAATTATGATTTCAAGGATGAAATCAATAACATTTTTTTTTTTTATAAACGATTGGAATAACGAAAAGGGTATAAGTTATCTGTTATAAAAATCAACTAAAAAAACTAAGTTTGTGAAGAATTTTTAAATTATGTTACAGTTGTTTTTTTCTGTTACTAATAAATATACCATTACCTGTTTATAAAAAAAACCAAAAAAAAACGTAAAATTATTAAATTGTATTGTACGTAATTTTTTTTATAAATATTACCTTGGATATCCAGTGATGTAGTATACATACGTTTACTATTCGGAATAGGACGAAGATATCTTCCATCCTTAATTAATAAAAGTAGCTACTATTTTTTGGAATATCATATTAATAAAGTGAACGATTTGTCCTCCGTACGCATTTTCTATACGCTTTACAAAGATCATTTTAAATTAAGATTTTGTAGATATTTGATTAAAATATCTGAAACGAAAAAATCATATATGTATTTTTATTTTCTAATGGGGTCCCAAAAATGAAAATATATAATTTTCCTAAACAGGTTTTCTGTTTCATATATCTCGTTAATTCTTTTTAATTGGTTATTTTTCCAGATCCTTATTCCTATTTAGGAATAAATAGTTCACAACGTGGATATAATCCATTACCATGAAAATCTAACATCCACAAATTTTTAATTAAACCTGGGTAGTCAAACTTTTCCATCATTTTTCACAGAATCGCCGCTCACTAGATGCCCCGTTGGTTTTAACTGCTTCACAATTTGCATATTGTGTGGATGGAACTATAACTCGTAGTAAAGTATTTGTTGAAAGGTTCTTTAGCTAAGGCGCAAATTTGATTCGTTTTTACGAGCAGAACGTTGATAACTTCATGTTGACGAAACCCGAAAAACTTTTTCTGGAGTTCACTGAGTTCGTGAAGCAACTAAAAATTTCTTTTTTAAAGCTAAACCCTCTCCTCAAAATTCTAAACCCAAGGTTTGATCGCATGGCAAGATGGAACACGATCATAACGTCCTAAATCTTAGTGGCCCCGAAATTCCCTTCAAGCAGCGGTGAACTGTGACCGTTTTTGTAAACATCCCTTCATAGCAAACCGCGTCGTGAACCGTACTATTTGATCTAATGTTAGTATATGGGAAAGCTTTCCTGCCTTAACAGCGCAATCATGAAGTGATGCCCCTACGCGTTTCAAAATTTCACGTTTTCCTGAATCACCTTGTATAAATATGTTAATTTTGATTTTCTCACAAAGTTGCCTTCTAATATCTTTTTTCTCTTATAATTACCGATAATCCAAATAACTGACGTTCATATTTAGATACAGTTGTTTAATAGTTTAATCTTTCTTTTTCATTGTGGTTATCTAAGAAGAAAAGATAAGGAATATTTTTTAAACAACAAAAAATGGGAGTTGCTAGTTATGTTTACCTAGTATTCTTTCATTTCTCTCATTTTATTCATTGGATTTTCTATCTTCAGATTGTTTTTTTTTTTTTTGGAAAATGTTTCTTTTCTCTTGAAATCCCTTGAAATTCTTCAATAATTTACTTACTTGATTTCTATAGACAAACATTTTGATACCGATATCATTTATATATTTTTGGACTTTTCAACTTCGATTCGATTTACTTCAGCAGTTGTTTTTTTTCAAATCTGTTTACTTAATCTTTCAGATTTCATTCTTAGAAATTAATAAAACTTTCTTATTCTTTCTTTCATTCTAAATTTGTTTGATATTTTTGAGAACTTTTGATATATTTTTTAGTTGGACCTCTTTTTATATTCTATGTTTGTCAGTTTTGGTCCAAAAATTTTTCGGATATTTTCTTTTTCGTTTGTTTTTCAATTAAAAATTTCTATGAATATTAGGTTTGGAAAACGATAAAAATAGAGGTAATCTTTTATTTTTTTGTACTTCCTTATGCAAAGTAAACCAAGTATTCGTAAAAAATTTTGGTTTTCAGATTTCAACGGAAATATCCGTTTTGAACATCCCTGAATCCATTTTGACTATTTCCGGCGTGACATCTGTTCGTTCGTATGGATCTCGCATAACACAAAAACGATAAGTTGTAGAATGTTGAAATTTTGGATTTAGGATTATTGTAACATCTAGTTTTGAACCTTCTTTTTATTGCAATCGACTGAACCAAAAGTTTCCAAATAAGCCTAAAACATTTGGATTACTGCTGTAATAAACCATCATGGAAAGATTTTCAACGATATAAGTGGTACTTGCTTTCATTATTTCCAGAGTTATAGCCAAGTAAAATTTTAATTAATGAAATATTTGGATCTTACAAGAGGAAGGTATATCGTTTCGAATCAGACTTCATCTTCTTTTCATTTTTTAACTTTTTTTTTAATTTAAATATATATTGATTTAATAGTATTAATCTCTGATTGTAAGAAAAAGATTACAACAAATAAAAAATCAGTAATAACCATAAAAAAAATTATATATCAGAAGTTATTAATGAAATAAAATTTTATGTACTTTTCATTAAAAAAAAGACGTGTATATGTAATTTAATAGGCGTTCGAGGAAGTCATTTGATGTCCACATCAGAGGTTTTTAATTTTTTTTTTTTTTTTTAAATTAAGAAAATCAGTTATTGTAATAAAATGTAAATCTTATTTATTTTCTATTTTTGGATTCATAATTATTCCAGTGTTTTATGTTTACAATTTACTATTATTTTCATAACTTATTTTCCATAACTTTCACATTAACTTAATAATATGGTGTTTTTAGCGTTACGAATATTTGCTCTGTTAAATTTAATTGGCAAACAAAATAGGAATAGTAATAAACTAACCCTATAATAATAAACTAACTAAAATAAAAAACGATGTTCTTAAAAAATAAAACTTTTGATTCCCTAAGGTAGTAACAAAATATCATAATTTTCTCATATCCAAAATAATGTTCCTTTTTCTTATTTCAAGTTAACCCTCAGAAACATCTACACTATAAACTTTTAACTATACACATATATATATATATATATATATATATATATCTTCAAACTTTAGACTAAACTTTAATATTTGCACTTTACTTTTAAGTTCATTATCATATTTCTTGAAGTACTTAATTGCAGATCTAAACATTTTCAAACGAATTTAAAGTTTTAGTATTTAAAAATTAAAAAATATATATATTAGTAACAATAACTTTTATATAGTTACATAACAGTTATTGAAACATGAGTTTCTTGTAAGAAAATGATTTTTCGTCAAAATAACGACATAATTTCCATACGTTTTAAACCAGTTTTAAGTAAGTCGATCTATGTTATTATGCACCACTAAACAAATATTAAATGAAATTTTTTAGAAAATAAATAAAAAAAAAAAAGGAAAGAGAAATGTAACGATACAATTTCAAATTGGGGTCCAGTTATAAGCCGATGTTGTACAGTATAGGATATTACATAGTTCCACAACAGAAGTTTGTAGAGGAGGGGGATGGATAAAATAAAGGAGGTTTGTCAACTTCGTGATTCAGCAGTTTGCAAGTGATGTCACAGTCGATGGCTGATTCGTAGGAGGGTAGGTTTATATTACAAGTAAAAGAGGTGAGAGGGTGGTTCGGGATGGTTGTAGTGGAATTGTTGACAGCGTTTCTTGGAAGCTTATATGGAGGGAGTAGAACAAGTTAGTGTTTTCCTTATCGGGATAGAACGCCCAGTGTCCGGCTCCAGGCTCTCCAGGGGACAGTTCCAGACCGTCTATTATTTTTGCACGATAAACTTTGGTGGACTTTTGTTCCAGACAAAAGTCTGATGGAGGCGCCTTGATGGAGATACTATTTCTTTCTCTTTTACTCTCTCTCTCTTCCCCATTAAATTAAAAATAGGATAAGGGAGCTCATCAATGACTGCGTTTCCCGGAGCATTTATGTCGAAAATTAGTTTCCTTTACGGGTTTTGCTGTATTAATTCATAAATGCACGTATAAGAAAAAGCGAAATTGTATAATTATTTAACTACCTATTTATTCGGTTATATCATCAAATTTATTGAATTTATTTTAAAATAAATTTTCCTTCATATATGACATCGTAAACAAATTAATGTTTCGCCAAAGGTATGATTAAATTAGATGTATAAATTTTATTTTATCTCTACGTTTACCATTTTCTCATGAAATATACGATCTGATTTTATTACATATATATCAGCAAAGTTTCTCGTTTTTAAATTTATTTTCTTAATTCTATATTTATTTAATTTTTTTTTTCTTTCCGACCACTACGTTTGCATAGTTTTGACTTCTTTTTCTTTTCCCAAAAGGTTTTCATTATTTTTCTCTCTTGTTGTCGACTTTCTTCCGTCCATCTATTCAGGTTTATACCCTTCTTTTTTTTCTCTCTGAAAACTTATATTCTTGAATCACTTTTCTAAATTTATTTCAGTCTTTACACAGATCCTTAGAAACGTTTATTTTAAATTTTCATACAGATTTCTATAAAAAAATTAAAAATCTTTCTTAGGGAATTTTGTTTTAAATTCCTATGATTTATTTTTTTTAGATATTACATTTTAAGAACTCCTGGACAATCAAATTGCATATTAGACTTCGTTATTTTTTTAAAATAATTTTCATGTCTGTTGGAGTTTGAATACATTCAGTCTAGCCTTTGTTTGGATACGGATGGTCGGTAATAAAATCCCTGTCATTTTCAATTTAATTAAAAAATCAGGAAAAAATTAAAAAAGTATTTAAATTCCTTTTAGACACATTTACATTTACATTAAAACATAGGAATAAATAACAAATTGTCAGTAGTTAATTTATTTTAGATTACGAAATATAAAGAATTATGAGCAGCTCTTAATGTATGTATATATATATAAGTTATATATATATAAGGAAAATTACATTACGCTAATATAATTTAAAACAGGAGTATATTTTGCGTCGAGTAGAAAATTTATATTGTTTTAAAACGATATTTTCACATGTTTATAGAACTTTTAAATATAAAACATTCCCTATATGAATTTAATTCTAAAAGTTTTATTAATGTAATTATTTGAGTTCATTGTTTTCTTTTCATTATTTCTGCTAATTTCGTATTTAGAATTCTCTTTTTCGTTTATAATCTGATATTCGTAATTAACAATAACGTATCTGGTACAAACTCATAATTATGTTATAAATTTATACAGAGTAATATATATATTTAATAATAATTACATTTATAATTTAAGTTAGCCTAACTAAGAACAGTTTTATATTAAATTATTTTTTGTCTGTATGTAGAAATAATTAGAATAGTATTAATAAATCTGATATGAACACCACATTTCTTTCTTGTACGTCTATTAAATTACATATACACATTTTTTGAAAGTATATAAAATTTTATTTCATTAATAACTTCTGGTTTTGTTTCATAATTTTTTTTTTAATTGTATTATTATTTATTGTAATTTTTTTTTTACAATTAAATTATTGATTTATTAAATATATTAATAAATCAGTATATTAAAATAAAAAAAGTAAATGAAGTCTGATTCGAAATGATGTGCCTTAATATGATATGATCTGAATATTTCATTAATTAAAATTTCATTTGGCTATAAATCTGGAACCAATGAAAGTAAGTACAACTTAAGATATATCTTTGAGAAGCTCTCAATGAAGACTTATTACTGCAGTTAATAGAATGTCCAAAATCCAATTTTTTGGGGATTTTGAGTTTTTTCGGTCCAGTTGATTGCAGTAAAAGGAGAGATGCACAACTAGTTGTTACAACAGTCCTAAATCCAAAATTTCAACATCCTACGGTTAATCGTTTTTGAGTTATGCAAGGTACATTCGTACGTGCGTACATATATACATACGTACAGCCGTAACAATGAAATTAGTCAAAATGGATTAACAGATTGTCAAAAAGGATATTTCCGTTGAAATCAGAAAACCGAAATTTTTCGCGAACGCAACACTTCCTTGTACTGATTTTTACATACTTGTACTTCGTACAAGGCAGTAAAAAGTTTTAAACAATAATTCTCTATGAATATCTTGGCCTACTGTGCCTTATAAATGTTTTATGAGATTTATTTTTTATTGTGTTAGGTAGTAAATATTGTAAAATGTAATTTTATATGATAAATGGAACAAAATTTAAATTTTACGGAAGATCTTTTTCACTTTTTCAACCTCAATTCATCATCTTCAGTTACAGTTGCGTTACTGTTTTAATGTGCAATTTCTGCTGGATTTATTGCTGGTGGGCTTTCAAATCAGTAAAACACATATTTACAATTTAATGCAAAACTTTCCGTCAAAGAAATGATAATTAGATTTTAATTTTATCCTATCGGTATATTCATGTATGTAGTAGAAATACCAAAGATGGACCACTGAATGTGAAAATAGGAGGAGAAAAGATTACGGAGGTAGAAGAATTTTGTTATTTGGGAAGTAGAATTACTAAATATGGACGAAGCAGGAGCTATATAAAATGCCGAATAGCACAAGCTAAAAGAAATATAATTTGTTTACATCAAAATTAATTTAAATGTCAGGAAAAGATTTTTGAAAGTGTATGTTTGGAGTGTCACTTTATACGGAAGTGAAACTTGGACGATCGGAGTATCTGAGAAGAAAAGATTAGAAGCTTTTGAAATGCGGTGCTATAGGAGAATGTTAAAAATCAGACGGGTAGATAAAGTGACAAATGAAGAGGTATTGCGGCAAATAAATGAAGAAAGAAGCGTTTGGAAAAATATAGTTAAAAGAAGAGACAGACTTATAGGCCACATACTAAGGCATCCTGGAATAGTCGCTTTAATATTGGAAGGACAGGTAGAAGGGAAAAATTGTGTAGGCAGGCCACGTTTGGAATTTGTAGAACAAATTGTTAGGGATGAAGGATGTAGAAGGTATACTGAATGAAACGACTAGCACTAGTTAGGGAATCTTGGAGAGCTGCATCAAACCAGTCAAATGACTGAAGATAAAAAAAAATATTCATGTACGGTATGTGCGCTGTCTATGCCCGTTCAAGTGTTTCAAATGCACTGAATTTTCGTTATATAATTAGAAATCCAAACGATGCAAATAATGATGCGCTATTAACTTATTCTATTGCAGGTATCGAGTGTTATACAGAATTACGAGTAGTATATTTGGGAATATAAAATGTAAGTTAATGGAATTTTTTTTATCTTAATAGATAATAATTAAATATATATGTATATTCGTCATATGTTTTTCGAATTTCGAACTAATTTTTAGATTTGTGATATTGAGTCAAAAACTGACCAATAATATATTAGTCAACCATAAAAAATAATTAAACCTGATGGTTAACCGAAATTGTCTGAACATAAGAAAAAAAAGGGTTGCTTAAATTCTGATTTCTTTGATTAATCTTTATATGGAAAAACTTGTTATATTCTTTGATTCTTTGCTACTGCTCTTTCCTGTCATAAACTGAATGACAGTATCATTTGTACGAATGAATATCACCTACATTTTAATAGACATAGTATGCTGTTATGTAACAAAACATTTGATTCAATGAAAAAGAAAATGAGCATCCACTTCACTTTTCGTTATCTTAGTAACCGTAGTTTTGAATTATTAATTTATATTACTTATTTTTCAGAATCATTTGTAATTCATAACAAGTATTCCACAATCATTAAAGTTATAGTACTTAACACTCATAAGTAATATCACAGGGTTATTACATAATTTTGAAAGGTAATAAAAATTTCCAGTTTTAAACGTTTTATAGTTAAATTTTAATGTGTATAATAAAAAGAATATTCAGAAAAATTTGTAAACCGATTTTATATAAATCTAATTGTCCGAGGATCATCTAAAAATAAAATTCATTCTTTTTAATACAAAAATATAAATTATTACAGTTAATGTTATAATTATTTTACATTAGAAAATTATGGGCGCTTAAATATTTTAATTTATTTTAATATCTGAGTCAGGCAATTGTTTTGCTTATATTTTCACTTGTTTATTCAAAAAGATATGTTGTTAATTGTTATAATTTGGATCATTCTAATATTTTCAGAGAATATATTTCAGATTTGTATTTTTGTGTCAATCAAACACATGAAAATTGTTTTATAACACATTTTTTTTTTCTAATTTATTGATTCAAAAATTACAATAAATATTAGATACAGACTTACGATTCAATTTTTCAATGTTAGCTGCTGTGTTTATTGTTGTATAAATAATTTTACTTTAAAAAAGTTGTTCTTTAATAAAAAAAAAAAAAAAAAAAAAAAAAAAACTGAAATGAAGTAATTTTTAAACTGTTTTACTTACGTTCACTTATGGAAAATGAAAACATAGTAGTTTTCTGATTGATTACCGATTACACATCAACCAAAAATAGAGTATTGCAACTTGATTGAAGTGCTTTTTTGAGGATGGACAGTACGTATTAATAAAAAGCGCTACGTGAAAAGGAGGGAGGAGGCTATGTTGGTCCTAATCCAGTTGAAAGCTTACCCTATCCCGATTAGGACAAAGGGTTTGCACCTCAGTGACCACCTACCCTTATGACGTCGGTGAACAAGTAGTTTATATGTATGTGTGTGTTTGTGTTCGTGTATGCAACAGATATAACTGGCTACGAGACTTGTGTTAGTTAGAGGACATCGGCGCGGTCCCTACCATCCGGTTGTCCCTGTCTACTCTGTATGTTGACATCTGCTCATCCTCTTTAACTCCCTTCAGCTCGTGTACTTCCATCACATAACCCCCAACTCCATTACATCGCTTGATCCAGCCCCCGGTCACAACACTCTATGCTTCCTAGCGAGACGAGTAAACATTTGATAGTTATCGTGGGATGAGAACCTCACATCTTGTGATTGCTCTCAATTTTGTACACAGACCATCACGCTATCTCGTCCACGCACAGTTACGTGCACGCACTGGCAAAGTCATTTCAACATACTTCCCTTGTATATATAGTATATACATACACACACATAGAGATACAAACAAACTGGTAAAAGTAAACAGGCCTTTGACTCATAATTCAAACTATCTCATCCAATCACCTGACCTAGTGTATTTGTCTACATATATAGATTCACGACTACTCTTCGTTTTTAAAATACCGTTTGTATGAAAAAACTATAAATTTATTAAATAACAAAAGAAGTCATTGAAATTTATATTCCAAATAAACTTAAGTTTCAAATTATACTTTTCATCTAACTAACTAACTAACTAAGGGCTTAGGCGGAATAAAGAGAACTGGTAGAAAACCTTGGGTTTCAGACGATATATTGCAGCTGATGGATGAACGTAGAAAATATAAGAATGCTAATGATGAAGAAAGTAAAAAGAACTATCAGCAATTAAGAAATGCTATAAATAGGAAATGCAAACTGGCGAAAGAAGAGTGGATTAAAGAAAAGTGTTCAGAAGTGGAAAGAGAAATGAACATT
Organism: Lycorma delicatula; assembly: GCF_047948215.1. Taxonomy (NCBI): domain Eukaryota; kingdom Metazoa; phylum Arthropoda; class Insecta; order Hemiptera; family Fulgoridae; genus Lycorma; species Lycorma delicatula. Next base: position 14,242,844 of record NC_134463.1, on the reverse strand, counting down.
GGTAAAATTGACGGAGCATACAGGAAAGTTAAGGAAAATTTTGGGGTACATAAATTAAAATCTAATAATGTGTTAAACAAAGATGGTATACCAATATATAATACGAAAGGTAAAGTCGATAGATGGGTGGAATATATTGAAGAGTTATACGGAGGAAATGAATTAGAAAATGGTGTTATAGAGGAAGAAGAAGAAGTTGAGGAGGATGAAATGGGAGAAACAATACTGAGATCTGAATTTAAGAGAGCATTAAAAGATTTAAATGGCAGAAAGGCTCCTGGAATAGACGGAATACCTGTAGAATTACTGCGCAGTGCAGGTGAGGAAGCGATTGATAGATTATACAAACTGGTGTGTAATATTTATGAAAAAGGGGAATTTCCGTCAGACTTCAAAAAAAGTGTTATAGTTATGATACCAAAGAAAGCAGGGGCAGATAAATGTGAAGAATACAGAACAATTAGTTTAACTAGTCATGCATCAAAAATCTTAACTAGAATTTTATACAGAAGAATTGAGAGGAGAGTGGAAGAAGTGTTAGGAGAAGATCAATTTGGTTTCAGGAAAAGTATAGGGACAAGGGAAGCAATTTTAGGCCTCAGATTAATAGTAGAAGGAAGATTAAAGAAAAACAAACCAACATACTTGGCGTTTATAGACCTAGAAAAGGCTTTCGATAACGTAGATTGGAATAAAATGTTCAGCATTTTAAAAAAATTAGGGTTCAAATACAGAGATAGAAGAACAATTGCTAACATGTACAGGAACCAAACAGCAACAATAACAATTGAAGAACATAAGAAAGAAGCCGTAATAAGAAAGGGAGTCCGACAAGGATGTTCCCTATCTCCGTTACTTTTTAATCTTTACATGGAACTAGCAGTTAATGATGTTAAAGAACAATTTAGATTCGGAGTAACAGTACAAGGTGAAAAGATAAAGATGCTACGATTTGCTGATGATATAGTAATTCTAGCCGAGAGTAAAAAGGATTTAGAAGAAACAATGAACGGCATAGATGAAGTCCTACGCAAGAACTATCGCATGAAAATAAACAAGAACAAAACAAAAGTAATGAAATGTAGTAGAAATAACAAAGATGGACCACTGAATGTGAAAATAGGAGGAGAAAAGATTATGGAGGTAGAAGAATTTTGTTATTTGGGAAGTAAAATTACTAAAGATGGACGAAGCAGGAGCGATATAAAATGCCGAATAGCACAAGCTAAACGAGCCTTCAGTAAGAAATATAATTTGTTTACATCAAAAATTAATTTAAATGTCAGGAAAAGATTTTTGAAAGTGTATGTTTGGAGTGTCGCTTTATATGGAAGTGAAACTTGGACAATCGGAGTATCTGAGAAGAAAAGATTAGAAGCTTTTGAAATGTGGTGCTATAGGAGAATGTTAAAAATCAGATGGGTGGATAAAGTGACAAATGAAGAGGTATTGCGGCAAATAGATGAAGAAAGAAGCATTTGGAAGAATATAGTTAAAAGAAGAGACAGACTTATAGGCCACATACTAAGGCATCCTGGAATAGTCGCTTTAATATTGGAAGGACAGGTAGAAGGGAAAAATTGTGTAGGCAGGCCACGTTTGGAGTATGTAAAACAAATTGTTGGGGATGTAGGATGTAGAGGGTATACTGAAATGAAACGACTAGCACTAGATAGGGAATCTTGGAGAGCTGCATCAAACCAGTCAAATGACTGAAGACAAAAAAAAAAAACTAACTAAGGGAGCAATAAAACAATTTTTAATGCTCATTTTTTATGACCTCATCATAATAAAAACTAAAAAATCTTCTTTCAAGATATTCAAAAACTATGAACGAAACCAATAAAAATTAAATTTTATAAAAATTCATTTGTTCAATACTTTTCAAATTCGTCAGCGGATATAAACCATCTAATCACAGAAAGAAATACTACTCATATGCTTTTATTCATAGAAATACGATTATTTAGTACATTTATATTACTTGAAAACCACACAGAAGTACTTGTAAAATCCCTAATACATATAAATACATGTTACACCTTACTCAGATATTCTGCTGTACAAAATAGATACAAGCAAAGATAAAGCTAACAAAAAATAGATCAAATATTTATATAGGAAAATATACTGTGCATGTATATATATATAAATGTTCCTACTTGTGTACTCGTGTAAACCAATATAATCATAAGTAAATATTAATTCCTATTTAAAAATATATTATATATTTATATAAACATGTGTACGTGTATACATATATAGCATATATAAACTGTAATTGGAAGATAGCTTGTTTCAGGCAATATGAATAAATTAATAAATAAATATATTTTATGTTATTAAAGAAACATGTTTCTTTACTTTGTTTAATATGCATTAAAATTTAAATAATTATTCAAATTAAAAATTTTAATACGTTAAAAATTAATTCATTGCAGACACCAAAACTCATTTTTTTTTTCTTTGTAAAGATAACTAAAAGGAACTGGAGGATTTATGGAAAGAGACGTAACTCAGAAATTGATGATGAACTCTCTTTCTTACACCCTCTATGTTCTTTATTTTCTTGACTTTATTTCTTCTTTCTCTTTTACTACTTCTTCAACCCCTAACACTTCTACCCTTGAAATGACGTCTCGTTTTGTATTTCTTTAAGACACAGCACTTTAAAATTCTGACTTCTCTTTATACAAAGCTGTAATTCTTCTTGAGTGGTTAAATTAAACTGAAAAAAAAATTTCCTGTTTATATATATATATACTTTTACATATCGTTTTAATAATATAATTAGTATTTCTTCAATAAATAAGACTTATATATATTAAACATTATTTCTACCTGTGGAAAATTTTTTTTGGTCACAATACACTTTCATTTAGTATCTTTTCTTATATGAATACATTTGAATTATGACTTTTTTATTAATGTAAAGTGACTTAATAATCTGTCATAATTATCATAGCATTAATAGACATTTCCAAAATCTTTCCTTATTGGTGTTTTTATGATAATAATGAAGTACTAGTAAATCATTTTAGACTGATAGATGCTTTGGAATAGAATAAAAACTGGAATTTAATCGTGAAATATTAATTTAACCATTTTACTAAATCGTATAAGTATATATCTTCAGTATAACGAAAAAAATATATAATACTCTTAAATTAAATAAAGATTAGTTTCTTTGATTATAGATCGGGTTAAATTTTGAATGTAAAGATTTTACTAAACTTAGTAAGAGTGTTAATGGATAAGTTGATTTTCAACGTCATATCTTACTACTTTGTACTTAATTTCAATATCCCTTTCACTCTCTTCATTTCTCTCCCTTAGCAACCCTTTTATTCTCTCCACATATATCAGGTTAAAATTTTGAAGCTTTAATATTAGTTTCAATGAGTAATTTAAGTGTAATAGTTTGAAAACAAAAAATATTTTCCGAGTTGAATGTTTAATAAATTCTTCTTAGCATAGGCTTACCTAAGTAACCGTGTTTTCCCCGATAAATATAGTGGTTGAAAACTTGCAAGTATGCTTAAGGTTAAATAAAAACAAATTAAAAAGCTTAAGAAAATTAAATTATTCAGAAAAATAAGTGTAATTTCTCACTACAGATTCTCACAAATATAGTATTTTACGTATTTGTAGAGGCAAATATGTAAAATATAAATAAAGAAAGAGATCGCTAAATTGTATTATAGTAAGAAAAAAAACGAAGTTTTTATTAAAAATTCAAGCGTTTTTTGGGCTTAATATATAGATTATTTTTTTGTACGACTCATTTATTTAAAATGCAGGTTACGTTCTCGTGAAATTTTTATTAAAAATGTGTTCTTCACTATGCTTAATTGTCCTTAATAAAAAAATTACTTGCGTTTTTCTGAAGAAAATTACATAAATTGGTTATTGAAAAGTAAGCAATATTTTAGATAAATTTTTATATAAAATATTATCACAACTCACTTTATATATTACATTGCTTTTTGTGAAGCAATGTTATATATATTACAAAAATTTGTAAATTTTTTTTTTATACATTATCTGGCCAAGTTGTTTTTCTTGTGGCTATAACACACGTAAAGAATCTGTGATACAAAAAAAAACTGTCAGAATGGCTTTATTTGTCACTCTAATCCCTGTGATGAACAGAATGAAGTTTTCATTTAAATGACAGAATATCGCCTATTTTTTGCTCGAATTTGTGTACTGATGTGCAACCGTTAATTCGGTTTAGTTAAGAAGACAGGGGAAGCCTTTTTGCATATCACTTTTCATAGGATATGTGGCATGTCGTGTTTGTAATTTTTGTATATTGCAGTGTAATTTGCAGGGTTAGAACCTTATTATATCAGTTTATCTAAAATTATTACAGAATTATGGCATTTTCTGTATTTAGTTTATATTATAAATAATGTATTATTATCATTATTAGTCGGATTTTTAAAAAAAATTTATTTTGTATTTATGCTATGCTATGATCAAGCGTTACCACAGTTTACCATCGTCCATCCAGACAAGTGGTAAACAGTCCCTATTTTTATCTGTGGAATAGCATATCTACTCCTTCCTTAGGATGCTATGTACAATTGGTTATTATTATTATTATTATTATTATTATTTCAAAATAACTAATACATTATCAGTGTAGAATTTATTTACTGATATAGATATGATTAATAATGAAATAAACCAAAGAACCTTTCCCGTTTTCATTTACAGTTAACGATCTGTTGCATTATATTTAATTACAACTGAAATTCAATGATAAATTTTTCAATGGAATTTGAAGTTATGACAGAAATAAATGAATAATTCGTATTATTTTGTACACAAACATAATAATATGGAGATAAATTCTGTACCCATACTTTTCTTTTAAATACGTGTAACATAGAATCTACGTGAATTTTTTTGTTATCCTAGAACGCGGATACCGGTATTCTTTGTTGGTGGAGTTTCAATTAACTACACATCTCAGGGAATGGTCGACCTGAGACTGTACAAGAATGCACTTCATTTACATTCATACATATCATCCCCATTCATCCTCTGAAGTAATAATAACTTACGGTAGTTCCGGAGGCTAAACTGAAAAAGAAAGATAACAACTCCTTTATTTTCACTAATATTCATTTGCGCAACTATAGTACGAGTACATTACTCTACAACAATCAGCATTCACAAACAAAAATATAAAATACAATGCTAAAAATCTACATTACAAATGCAAAAAAAAACCTAGTCATGCACGTTGGTAAAAAAGTAGCCAGGTAGTTCATGAATCAAAAAGAATTGTGTTGAAGCACCATCAGAACAATTCAAAGAGCAGTTAGGCAGCTGAAAAAATACAAAAAGAAATCAATACTAATGTGAGTATTACTCCATAATTTATTAATAAATTCAGTTCCTGACCACTGCAAAATGTACTTCTCTAACGTATTCCTAAATTCAACTCAAGCCTACCACAAGAAATCTTCATTATCAAATAGAAAAATCCAAACTTTAAGCTCCTCCAAGAATTCCTTCAAATTAATTAAACTTGCAATGTACAGGGACAGATTATTGAAAATGCGCAATGCGGCGTATGTAAAAAGTTTTTACAAGCCTGAAAATTTGGTTGTGACACAATTACCATAATCCTTGATCACAGCTTGGCTGAATAAGCAAGGGAATTTTGTAATTATCTGCCCTCTCCTAATGAAGAAAATACGCATAATGTGAAAAATGAAAAGATTCCTAAGTGAAAGTATATCCAGGTCCTTAAAGAGGAGGGGAAAATATGTTCAGATCTCCTCACTCTACAAATATGCGTATATATTTTATTGCTTTTTTGAGCTATGACAATTGGTACCAACGCACACACTCATCCCAAACTATGTACCAAAGGAGAATATACTAATTTCAAAACAAAAACTGGCCAAATAAACTTTAAAAAATATATTTTATGCAAAACCTTGCACACATGCATCCTAAGAAAATTGATATGCTCTTTCAAGTACAGTTTTCATCGACATAAACACCCAGATGCTTAATAATCTTTTCTATACTTACGTATTGAATACAAATTTCATCAACCCTTCTCTTAAGACAATTTTTATACTTAAAATAAATATTCCTAAGGTTTCTGTTTGTTTCTAAATTTATAACGAATAAATTTACTTTTTGTACTCATTGCCATTCTATTAGCCGCAAGGAAGCGTAGGTTTAGATGATTTAAATCACTGCATTCTAAATCAAAGTTCATCGATATTTCTACCTAAATAACACAACGCTGTATCATCGGCTAAACTTGATAAAAGTTCAAATAGATTTCCTGAACAAAATCATTTATATGTATTAGAAACATAACTGGACCGAACACTGAATATTTCTCTTACAATTATCTGTAGGTTTTTATACATTTAAATTTAATATTTATGTATGTTTATATTAACAATAGAATGATTTTATTTTTATTACTATTTATCTTGTGAAACCCTTACATTTTCCACTTTTTCTAGTAAGCCTGGCAAGGAATATCTGTTATTCTTGTAAATTTTGGTAGTCATTTTTGATTTATATCGTGTACAACCGTTACTGTTATGGAACTGAACATACATAACTTACAGATAAAATAACCTATGTTTTAGCTCGTATGTAAATAATTTAAATTAATTAATCTTCCCTGATAAATAAATAAAAAATCGAAAATTTTTTTAGTATTTTTTATTTTAAATTCAATCTTTCAAATCTATTTTTCTTATTTTTAGTAAACAATTTTTGCCAACAAATTCTTTTAAAGGGTCTTGCAAACATATCGCTGTGAAGTAATCCTTTACATCACGTAGTTCGTTAGAACTTCGTCGGTAAGAGGCGAAGAAGTCAACGAACTACGTATAAAGTTCAAAACATGACTGAAGCTAACAGTGAAATGAAAACGGGGAAAAATAAATAATCGTGAAAACATTACATTTCAGTTCAATTAGATTAGTAATAAAGAATACTTTCAAAAAATACCTCGAATTTTGTTAGGCAACTTTTTTTCTATTTGAGGAACCGTGGAACTCGAATATGTCATTTTATTTATTTTTTAATGTACCTTTACGAATCGCGCCGCTAGGTAGTAGTACTTGACAGTACTAGGTAGCGTACAAAAACTTAATAATTTATTTGAAATAATAAAATTTAAAAGAAAATATAGTACAGCTTGTTTTAATATTAAGTGCTGTAACGTAGGTGAAAGTACTGAAGCTGAAACAATTTTTTTTAATACCGATCACTTTAAAAAAAAAATAAATAAAATTATTGCTTTAAAAAAGATTATAGTAGTTTTATTAAAAACGGAAAAATATAGTTTGACGTGATATGACTTATCAATAAAAAAAAATTGGCCGTGAAATTCAATTTGTTTGTTCTAAGGTAATATATTTTAATGATAAATCCATAAGATAACAATCAGTAATTTATAAAAGATAAAAGAATAATCTTACAAAATGCAGTGACATCCAGAAAAAATTACAATGAAATTGTAAACCGTATGGTAAGTCTTGCAGATATCATTTCTTCCGTTCAAAAAAAAAAGAATTTCTGCAATATAAATAAAACGGGTTTTAACAGAACGATATTGATATCAAAATCGTATGACACTACAGTTCTATTATCAAAATCTGTTATTAATTTAGAATTTTAAAAAAATACATGTTAAATGTATGTAATAGATAATAGAGATACAATAATAAATAATAGCAATGTTTAAGTGTTCTATCTAATAAGCAAAAAAAAAAAAGTTTGTTACAAAACTCTTACCGGCCCGATTTAATTTATTAAACAACTAATAATCATAAGAATTGTATTATATCTGTAATTGTGATATTATTACATATAAATAAAATCGGGTATTTTTTTTTAAGAAAATTCTGAATTAATACAGATTTTGATACAAGAAATGTAGTATTTTCCCTTTTTTGATGTCAGTATCGTTTTCTTAAAAAAACAGTTTATATTACAGAAATTCTGTTTTTTGAGCGGAAGAAATTATATCTGCGAAACTCTTACCGTACGGTTTACAATTGAATTGTAATTTTTTGGATAAATACATTTTACAAAGTATTAATTTTTTTTATTTTATTTTTTCTTCTGTACATAATATATTTTTTAGTCAGATTTTAATAAGGGGATTAAATACTAATTTTATTTTATTTTAGCAAAATTAAAAACCAAATAAAATAATATTGGATTAATGATTTTACATTAGCTAGAATGTTTTTATTTATTAAGTGCAACATTTTATTATATATATATATATATTATATTATTATATATTATTATTATTATTATATATTATTATTATATATATAATATATATATATATTCATTTTTTTAAATAAAATTAAAATAAAAATGTTAATCTAATTGATTACTTAACCTATAATATAAAATTACATCCTTAACTTTCAATGTTTTTTTTATTTATGAACTTGACCCGGAAGGTTTTTGGGTTTGACATTTTTAAAACGTTTCAAAAACTTCATTCTTATCATTAACGGTAATTGTAATTGACTTTTTTTTGTCTTCAGTCATTTGACTGGTTTGATGCAGCTCTCCGAGATTCCCTATCTAGTGCTAGTCGTTTCGTTTCAGTATACCCTCTATATACTACATCCCTAACAATTAGTTTTACATATTCCAAACGTGGCCTGCCTACACAATTTTTCCCTTCTACCTGTCCTTCCAATATTAAAGCGACTATTCCAGGATGCCTTAGTATGTGGCCTATAAGTCTGTCTCTTCTTTTAACTATATTTTTCTAAATGCTTCTTTCTTCATGTATTTGCCGCAATACCTCTTCATTTGTCACTTTATCCACCCGTCTGATTTTTAACATTCTCCTATAGCACCACATTTCTAAAGCTTCTAAACTTTTCTTCTCAGATACTCCGATCGTCCAAGTTTCACTTCCATCTAAAGCGACACTCCGAACATACACTTTCAAAAATCTTTTCCTGACATTTAAATTAATTTTTGATGTAAACATATTATATTTCTTACTGAAGGCTCGTTTCGCTTGTGCTATTCGGCATTTTATATCGTTCCTGCTTCGTCCATCTTTAGTAATTCTACTTCCCAAATAACAAAATTCTTCTACCTCCATAATCTTTTCTCCTCCTATTTTCACATTCAGTGGTCCATCTGTGTTATTTCTACTACATTTCATTACTTTTGTTTTCTTCTTGTTTATTTTCATGCGATAGTTCTGTAATTGACATAAAATTCATATTTAATCAAATAACCAATAATTGAATAAATTATACCTGTTTTTTAAAATGTAATACAATAAAAGAAAATCAAACAAATATTTTTCGTAGTATTTTATTTTTTATAAAAAGAAATATTTTCATTTATTTATTTATTTATTTTGGAAGACTGATAAAATATTATTGTAAAAAAAAAATTTTTCTGATAAACATACTTCATATCTCTTCTTTACAAAAGTATAATACTTCAGTGAAAAATTTACCCTTTACAAACAACGTGAAATAGTATTATATTTTCAATTGGTTAAAATTACATACCATATTTGTATTTATTTTTATGAAAAAGTCTTCCAAAAAAATATGTTTTGTTAAATTTAATCCAAAAATAAACCGATTAATTCGTGTTTAATATACATGTATATGCAATTTGCTAAATTAAAATCTCAGTGTTTGAAATAATATTGGATGAAAAAATGCTGAGTTTGACTTTAAAGAATAACATTCCTGAACGTTTTAGACAAATTCTTTTCTTACCCTACCAGGTTTTTTTATTTTTACATGCTTACTTTTTTATCGTAGTGTATGTTTGTTATACTTGCATATTTTCTTTACAATTAATGTCAAGAATAAGAAAAATGAAATAAGACAACCAACCTTTGTTTTGCATTGTTTTCAGTTAATGTTATACTTTATTACAGTCGACATATTTGCATTTGTTTATATTAAAGAACTAATGTAGATTGTAAATATTTATCTATCCTTTTTTTAAGAAGTATTTAAAACAATTTTTAGTTATTTTCATTAATTTTTAATTATTTTTTTGATCGTTGTATCATTCTGTTGGAATTAGGTCCAAATAAAAAAAAAAGTTCGTATTAAACAAATTTTCTGAACTTTCTCTTTGCTTAAGTTTGAATTACTTTTAATAATTACTGGAATAATTATTCATGTAATTGACTTTATTTGAAATGATTACTAATGTTTATTGACAAAATTAAAAAAAATAACACTACATATATCAAAGGGAAGAAAAAATATCCAATTAATATAAATTTTAAACTAAAAAGTTAATTTTCAATCGATCTGAATTCGTTATTTTATTTTAAAAAATCTTCTCATAAGGATAAGATAGTTTTCATCAAATTTGTTATATTTTTCATTTTTACCTTACTACGTCAGGAAAAGATTAATTTCACATTTTTATGTTATATTTATGTTTCCATTTCCATGTTTTTTTTTTTGTATTCAGTAATTTTACTGGTTTGATGCAGCTCTTCAAGATTTCCTATCTAGTGCTAATCGTTTCATTTCGCTATACCCCCTTCATTCTACATCCCTAACAATTTGCTTTATATATTCAAAACGTTGCTAAACATAATTAAAAGAAGTGGCAGACTTATAGGCTACATATTAAGGCATTCTGGAATAGTCACTTTAATAGTAGAGGGTCAGGTAGAAGGAAAAAAAATGTCCGGTCAGGCAACATTTGGAATATATAAAACAAATTGTTAGGGGTGTAGGATGTACGGGGGTATACCGAAATCAAACCACTAACACTAGATAGGAGAGAAAACCTGCATAAAACCAGTCACATGATTGAAGACAAAAAATAAAAAAAAATTTAAATCTCAGTATCTTATTTCCACTTTTATTCTCTTCGACTTCTTCTTCTTCTTCCTCTATAACACCATTTTCTAATTCATTTCCTCTGTATAACTCAATATATTTTCCATTTCCATTTAGCTTTTCTATTCTAAATTGTTCCGATCAAGCATCTGTTACGATTTACTTTCTTCATTAATTCATTTTATTTGTGTATTTATTCTTCTACAATTTCATTTCTACCTAAATAAAAATTGCCAAAAATAATATAAATCAGTAAATATAACTGAGCTAAAAAAATGTATATTTTAAGTAAGTAATATTTTGTAATTTTAACAAATTACAAGTCGATACAAGAGTAGTGAAATATATTTAAACTGAAATACTTGATAAATTCTGTAATGAAGAGATGCATATTAATCAGTACGTAAAAAACAAATTTATTACTTGTTAATAATCAAATTAACAAAGCAGTTTTTTGCCTCAAAATTTGTTTATTTAAAATCGGTTCTAATAAGGGAACTATAATTAAATCGTATTGCAAAAAGCACTTGATGAGGGGTTTCGAACGAAACCCTCAAAACAAACATACATACATAATGATATAAATAAAGTACTTACTGGTTCATATACATATATATATATATATATATATATATATAATCACACGCGCACTGAATAAAGCCACATAGACACATTAACAAGAGTTCACAATGTTCTAATAATACCAATCAAACAAAATTTATAGCAGAATTAAAAAAGACGCTTATCACAATGTACTATTGAACCAGTTTATAAGTCACTCTGATTCCTTAGAGTTCTGCTCCTGTGAGCATTTCAGTAGCTGTACATCCTCGCTGTTATCTAGTAGATTTACTGCTAGAAAGTTCACATGATTATTTAATCACTGTTTATAATTTAAATCGAACCGTGCGACCTCTTCATGAACATAGATAATTCAAGGTAGTCGTGAATTTCTTTGTTCCATGCATACCGCGGTGCTTCTCCAATGGATCTCACCAACTTATTTTGGAAATTTTGTATAATATCAGTGTTATTCTTGCATAGGTCGTACCCCATAACTCTAACCTATACGCCGAAATTAGTTTTCGAATCAACTCGTACATTAAAAATTTGTTGGACAGCGACAAGCGTAAATTTCTCTCTAACCAATGAAGTTTCTTATACCTCGTGTTTAACTGTTTTATTTTAACTAAATATGAAGACGTAATTTAAACTAAATTTGGAATTAAACACTGAAACAAATTACTTTTAAAAATAATTTGAAATTAAAAATATGTTGTTTCAAAATCTTTTATATTGAAATAAATAAAAATATTATAATTTTTGCTTAACAATTAATTTAGAAAATGCATAATATTTATTTTTTATAAATACCGTATAAAGTATACGGTGTAAAATTATACGTATACCGTATAAAGAGTATACCGTATACTCTTTACTTATCTATAAGCTATCCTAGTTAGGATCATCACTGCAGGTCTAAAATTATTTGCGTTGATTTGAAGTACATTAGTATTTAAGACCTAAAACCACATTCATGCATTCATTATCAAAATCGTACGGTTATTTTTCTCTTTACTAAGTGAAAAAAAAATTTAAATTTAAATTAACCATACAGTAAATATGTTTAGAGTTATATACTGTCCAATATTTTGTCCAATTTGAATCCTTCAATGTCAAAATGTTTTTCTAAAAGTTAAGAAAATACTCTACTGACCATCGGTTCATAACTTAATAACTTAACTAAATGAAGCATATCTTACGAAAGGCGGCTGAAATTTAATGCACACTGGATTGTAAAGGATAAAAAAAATATCGCACAAAGATAGGTGTGCCATCTTACAATTTTATTCCCGTATTACAAACACCAAAAAATGTTGACCCATGCACTTTCATTTTCTGCCAGTCGCCATTTTTTATTAGTACTTTGCAGTGTCAACGCTTCTGTAATAACATTCAGTGATTAGCTTTTTAACATCGGAAAAAACTAACTGTAGTGATATTCAGCATCGTGTAAAGACCATTTAGGAAATAAATGTTTGATCGAAGTACTATGAGTAGGTAGGCAATAAAATTTCATACATCAAAAGCTGGCAAATGGAATATTGAGGATGATCTTGCAGTGGTTTCTGTAATTGATGAGAAGCACCAAAATGAGGGGTCTGATTTGATTCAAAATGATTACCGTATCCTGCAAGAAATTCACCACTATCAAGACATATTTATCGAAAGAACGAGAAGGACACATTATTGCACAGCTGTGCTACCATAAAATCTATTCGCGGTGGGTGCAACGTCAACCGAAAAGAACAAATAATGTAAAAGAAATATATTGAAAATTATCTGAAACGTTATCGTGAAGAAGGAAATGTCTTTCTTTTCAATCTGCGACGAGAGACGAAAATCGAGTGTATTGTTACAATTTAAAATAAAAAATTGTTGGCAAACCGACACTTTGGTTTGCCATAAACAAAAAAATAAAAACACAAACCTCTGAAAAAAATTCTCATCACAGTGTTTTGGGATTCAACATATTTACATGACCTTAAAACACAAGACATTGTGTTTTCAGGTCATGTGTTTAACATTGTGTTTCAACACCTTAAAAGACGTGTGTGTAGTGTTCGAAAATCCACGGAACCGATAATTTTGCAATACGATAATGTTTGGCCCCACACGTCGCGAACAATCACCGAAATTGTGAAGTTGCAGTTCGAAATTATTCTGCACACTCAATACTCAATAGGCTTCGATCCGCACGATTTTAATTTCTTTTCGCAATTTAAAAGGGTTATTAAAAGTGTTCATTTTATCATGGATGATGAACTTTAGGATGCAATGAGATCGTAGATCAAAGAAAGATCACAAGCATTCTACATTGACGGAATGAGAAAAATGATTAATCATTGAGAGAAATAAACAACTGTAAATGGTGATTATGTGGAAAAATAGATGAAGGTTTTGTAGAAAATAAAATGCAATTCTTTGCGATATTTGTTTATTCATTTATTTTTTTTCGTTTACGATTTATGCGCGTATATACATTTCGCATCAGTAACCCTAGTATTAATTAAAATAACATAATATAACTTATGAATAAAAGAAAAAGTTTTCATAAAAATATTTATCTAAAACTGAATGTAAAATATATAATATTGAATTTTTTGCCAGAATATTTTTTTAAATAGTTTATCTTAAATTAGATTTTAAAATTTGTTTTTTACATTTTTTACTTTTTAAATAATTGATTCATTTAAGTAAAGCTCCTCCCCCCGAAAACAAAACTAGGTGATAGATGATTTTCTTTGATATAAGAGTTTAGGTTTCTTTTTAATCTCTATAGAAGATAATAGAATTTTATTTTTACTAAAAGGGTTTTATTTTTGAAATTTCACTTACATTCTGTAATTTTTTAATTTTATCTGTTTTATAAGAGTAAGATAATTTGTGAGTGATAATAAAAAAAGCCAATAAATTAAAATTTGATCATCAAATATTTGTTGCAATAAGTTATTATAGTGTTACTAATCTAGATTTATTACTAAATATAGAGTTCAATTTCTAGTTTATAATAAACAATATATATGATTTAACTTTAATAATATTGATTATATTATCATGGGTTATATGCTCTCTCTCTCTCTTTCTCACTCTCTCTCTCTGTCTCTATAAATATATATATATATATATATATATAATTGTGTGTGTGTGTCTGTGTTATATATGTACATACCTACGTGTATACATATGTTAGACGGGTGCTATATGTTAATGTATGCAACAGTACTAATAATAGTAGTAATAATAGTTGAGGGGGTACTGGATGCTTGTGTTAGATTAAGTATAGGACGGTGAGGTAAGAGGAGTTACGTAATTAGTTTGAGTGCCATATCTAGATCTGGGGTGTTACTCAGGGAGATGATGGGTGTCGGGTGATGCCTGGTAGAAGATCTAAAGCCCCCCTGTACTCAGTTAGTCACGCACCCCGTGAATATTCATGGTGCCCACATCAGGATTATAACCATTTTAATATTTTCACCCGAGTAACCCCCTTTCTAAACGACCTTTTCCTTTCACCCTAGTATACATTTCTCTTCATCATCTTCCATCTATATTTTCTAACCGGTCGAAATTTAATGCTTACTGTTCATTGTTGTCATAAATATAAACGGTAGATGTCTTACTTATTTTAAAAATACTAAATTGAAACAAGGAAGCACTTAGTATCTTATTTTATATTAACCCTTTTTTTTCACCCCTCTAACCCTTCAACGTTTGCTTTTATTTTTACCTCCTTTTTCTACCCTACTGTTGTTAAAGCTTTTTAAACAAACGCAGACCACGACACTCTAATTGAGGTAATTTAATTTTCTGTTTACCTTATTACACTTTAAGAAAAATGCAAATTTTAAAGCTTTTAATAATATTCATCATCAGATTTCTTCTTTTTATTATTTGTTATATATAAACATATGTATATTATATCGATATATATTCATTAATATATTATGTAATGTTGTGTAAGGAACACAAACGATTAAATTAATTGCAATAGATTATACCTAAATTCTTAAAAACATAAATTATTTAAGTTTGATTTATTTACAAACTCAGGTTCTTTTAGTATAGATTATTATCAATTCCGTTTTGCAGTATGTATAGTATACTTTTAAATAAACTATACATTACATTACATTTATATACTGTATTATTATAATTATATATTGTTTATATTCTACAGTATTTTCCTAAATATTTGTTTTTGTAAAATAATTTTATTTTTATTTTATCGAATATATTTTCTATTGCTAAATTTTCCTAAAATCTGTAACTTTTATTTCGTCTAACTTCTACGTAAACAAAAAAAAAAAATCAGTTTGTGGCATCATACAACCTTTAAATTTTGTAATTATCTAATGCTGACATAATTAATAAGTTCGTTGATAGAACTGATTAAAAATTTTTCAATGAAGAAATAAAAGTTTACAGTTCTACAAATCTTAAACATTTTTAATAATTAAGCCTATTTTTATCAGTTGAAGATTTAAATATATATTACGAATACATATATTTTTAAATTCAAAGATCAAACGTTATACGTACGATGTACGTCGATTTTTGGATTAAAATATGTATTTATATATTTACTGGAAGATTTATAAAATTGAACTCCTAATTTCATTTACAGTTTTATATATATATATTTTTATTTATTGTTTTTTGTTTTTTTTTGATCTGGGCAAAAAACGAAGTGTCATCATCAGCGTACGGAGACAATATTTATTTAGTAAATAAATAAACATTAAAAATTATATTGAAAACTAAACTAATGTAAGAACACACTATAAATGGAAAACGCCTATGACGAATGCTAAAAGGGAAATAAAACCGCAATGAAATATTATATTAATAATTTAAATTAGAACAATACATTTACCATCTGTCATACGCCAAACGTCATAAATATCTGAAAAATTCTAAAGAAAATTCAAATATTTATATATAAACGGTCGGGCATAACAACACATAAAATATTTGATAATATCATCTCATTTTTTTCTAAACTATTTCAGAAGTTAATCCCAAATTTAAACTTACGATGCAATGACCCGTAATAGACATAATCCGTAAGGATATGGAGTACAGTCAGTTGGCAGTCGCAACGAATACAAAGGGTTGCGTTGTTCTGAGTCATGAGATATCCACAAGTGAGCCTAGTGTGCCCTATTCGCAAACGGCAAATAATAAATAACCTTTTCTCGACTGTTATTCCTGTATGAGGAGCTCCACGTTGATACACTTTGATTAACAGGACTAAGTTTATCGTTGATTGTACTATTCCCATTCACTTTACCACTCATAACGGATAACCTTCTTTATAAAACAGGCAAGGTTATAAGAAAAACACAATATTTTTTTGAAATAACGGACATTGACTACTTTTAGTCATTTTTCTCTAAGAGAATGGAAATTTGTAGCGTACGAAAAACGCTATGCTTGACTGGGTTTTGAATCCAAAACTTCTGTATGAAAAGATGCTACTTCTTTCCTCTTATATTTTATTATTATAGATTTTTAAAAATCTTTGTAAGTATATAGAAAAATAAAAATGGTAATCAAAATTTTTGTCTAGATTGAGGTCTAGACAAAAATTAAGAATTAAAAAGCAATATATGTAAGTGTATATATTTCAAATTTTAAAAAAGTGATTGTGAATACCAAAGATATTTTGTTATTATTATTTTGTATTGCTTGATTTTTGATCATTTTATTACCAAATAGTAATTTTAGTTTCATTTATTTTTAGTACCTGTATTTAACTATTTTTTTATCCTTTAATTTATATATATATATATATATCCACACACACATACACACACACACACACACAAACACCCATACACACACGTAATTTTTTTTTTTGGAGAGAACAATCAAACGACTTGAAATAATCAGATTTATTTTTTGCCTCATTATTTTTTTATTGGTCATTTTTGAAACTCCTATTTTTATTTTGTTTAAAAATATAATGTTACTTTTAGAAATCGTTCATATTAGAAGGTCTTATCTATAAATAACATCCAAAAGTTAACACCTACACATCTCAACACACACGCGTTACTAATTACAGTTTTATCTGCAATTGTTTAATATAGAATCAGTTCTGCATTTTTTTATCTCTAGATTTATTACAGTATTACAGATATTAATTAAACTTTTCGAATTCTTTTAAATCGTTAAAAGAAAATATAATTCATGAAAAATTAATAAAAATTTAATCTAATGAGTTTCCATAATTTTTCATACATAGTGAAACATTTATTATTTGTTCAATAAACATTTTCATTTATCACTGTTCTTTATTTCTGTATTTAAGGAAAAAATAATTCACATGAAGTGCCAATTAAATTCACGATATTACTTTTGTAATTTTTACTTAACTTTTAAGTTTAATACTGTTAAGTTTACTTTTGTTATATTGTTTTATGCTTTTTTTTTAAAAATAAATTTCCATTCTTTTCTAATCATGTTACGCTTATAATTTCAAATAACCTGTTATATCCTGTGTCCATAATTTTATATTTCTGTAATGAATGTGCAGATTCCGCTGCTAAAGACGCATGTAGTCAACCATCCTTCACTACATTCTACTACATTGTACACGTGTTACTACATTCTACTTTATTAATCATGTCAATCACGCACTTCGTGCGAGGTAAAAATAAGTCTGGATTGTCACGGTAGATAACAAACTTCGATGTCAAAGTTACTGTGTTGCCGTGGAATTCCTCCCACAGGAAACTTGGCCGAAATAAAGTGATCCTTTGCCGATTGCGGACAGACATACGAAAATTACTTACGGGTACCTGATGTCAGCAGAAAATGCACCGATATGAGTAACGATGCAAGTACCGCTTGACTGTGCGCCATATCCTTGTGAATTTCATACGTTATGCGGCCTTGCGTTGTAATTTTAAATTACCCAAGAATTTTCGTCAAATCCTGGGCAATAAAAAAGAAATTTTGGACCTGCTATTTTTATTTCTTAGTGATATTAGTATTTTGCAAACTTTTTAATAGTGTTCTTACATTTTTTTTTGTTTGGTAGTTGTTTATTTCGGGTTAAAATTTTAAAGTTTTTTATTTTTTCCTTGTTTTTAGTATTTCACTTTGAGTTTTAATCTTGTTTTTAAATTTCTATTTTACATTTTTTTTTGTTTTAGTTTTATATTCTGTTAGGTTTTGTATTTATGTTTCATGTTTTGTTTTCTGGGTGTTTTTATATAATTTTTAATTATGCATTTTAAAAATTTAGTTAAAACATGCGTGTTAGTAAAACACATGCATCGTGTTCGAGCGATGATAACGCGGAAGAGTTTTTCGCCCTGCAAAACACCAAAAAATAAATAAATATATTTTTGTTTAAATATTTAATTATATTATCATTTTTAGCATTTAAACTTTCTTAACAAAAAAAAAAGTGAAATCTTTAATGTGGTAATACCAGAGAGATAATAATTATTCTTATATAACTAGGATATAATGTTTCGAAAAATATCACTTCTGCTCCATTTGTTCTATAATATCTTCCGTTTATTATATTATAAACCATTTATCAGAATTTTTAGTATTCTCATTTAATATACTTCAAAACCTTCAATATATTTCTTTCTGTTTTCCTTAGTCATACAATCGCAACTTTTCTCGTTTTTTTTTTTTCATTTTTGTAATATATTTATATTTTAATAATTATCAGTATTTTTAATTTCTTTTTTATGAATTGTGTAATAAAATATTTTTTTCTCTTTTGCAGGTGAGTTGTAATTTTACTGGTTTATTTTTATATTTAACATTTCACGTAAGTAAAAAAGAAATAAGTTTTTAATTACTAATAAATGTTTATGCTTTTGAATTTTTAATAATGTTTAATAATTTTTTTTACAATAAATTTTAATAATATTTAATTATTTATAAAACTGGGAATTTATTTATTCCGGTTACATCAATTAAGTAATCAACGAATGGAATATTAAATATGTGTTTCTTTTATAATTTTATATTAATGAATGAAAAATTTTTGCTACTATTTTAATGCATGAATATTTATGTTTGTTTGAAATTACTGTATAATACATCGTAATAGGAAATTTTAACCATAAAATTAAATAATATTATCAATCGAAAACAAATAACTGCTGATTGTCATATAAATGGAACATTAGGTATCATTCTTCGATATTTTGAATATCTAGGAAAATTATTTTCACTAGAATATGGATGGATTAATCTGTGATTAAATATAATTAAAATTATCAACTGTTAATTATAGTAAATACATAAAACACAGTTTGGAAAATTTGGGATACGTACCTAGATTGTTTACAATTGTACTTAAATTAGAAAGATATTTATTATGTATAAATTACTACTAGTTTCATAGCTTATCACAACTTTTTTGATAAAAAACATGAAAAAGAAACTTATATTTGCATATACATACTTTTTTTAATACATACCTGTTTTATAAGAGTATATGTCAGTGAAAAACATAAATACAGTACTTTGTTTCAAGGATTTATGTAACTAGCTGCCAGAATTAAGCAAAAACAGGATGTATTTTAAACGCTTTGCAAAAGATGTTTAAAAAACCAGTTTTAGAAAAAAAATGTATATATATATGTATTATATTACAATACACGATAATGTTTCACGCATCAGCTCTTTGTTATAACAATTTAAAAAACCTGAAAACACAGTTGTAGGTCTTTGCAGGAACGCGGTTAAAGCCGTGTTCCGTGCACGAACACGGCTTTAGCCGCAGGACGGCTACAACTGTGGTCTCTTTCTGATGTACGGCTTATACACACAACTTAATTTAAAATATTTATCATTTTATTTAAATATATTATCTTTTCGTTTATTTAATTCAGTGATTCTAACTAAAGCGCGGCCTCGCATACCGTATTTAATTCGCGCGGGTGTGGCGGTACGATCGGCAACGGTCGGTAGTAACTAAACTAATGTAATATCCCAACTTACATAGAACAAATTTCGCGTGTACGGTTGGCAGACTAATTTAGCCGCGAGGTTTAACACACCAAGTACCAGTCAACAGAGAGATCGAGTTCTAGACCTACCACAGCGAGTTACGTTTCCACTTTTTTTGCTTTTATATTTGTTTCTATTCATTAACTATACGTATGTAAGTCACCGAAAACAAACAGTTTTAGGTGATCTGACTTCAGACACTTTATTAAGTCCCTAATTAGAAAAGTTAATAGTCATTCAATACCACCTTTGTTCTGTTGATTAAAAAGAGAAGTATTGTTCCGCTGGCTTCTTTACTGAAAAGTTAATGTTACTATATCTTCACGTATCAGCATTAAAACACCGCTCAGATTCTATAAACTATAGAAACCGGTTGCGTAATTAATGTCACTATTCTCAGATACGTCAACCTTGATAAGTATCCTTTTATCTCAAATGATGTTATGTATCAGAATTATAAAAAAAATCTTAAATACAGTATAACAAATGAAAATATGTACCTCATATTGAGGTAAAAATATTCGTGTTTTCCGTTTTGTCTATTTGTTTTAGTATCAATTTTTCTATTTCTAACGTTAAATATATTGTTTAACTAAATAGCCGATAATTTATTACAATCGAATTAATTATTTTTTAATAGCAATACAATAATAATAATCATAAGAAAAAAATCTAAAGTATTTATTTTAAATATTTTTTTAAACTAAAAAAATTCACGTACTCGTAGTTAATTATTTACTTTTAAATCTATTTATGTGATTCAAAGAGCTCTTCATATTTAATAAAAAGTATTGTTTAATGTATTTTATGATTTTCATGTTGGAAAACAAAACAGAAATAAATCCACAAATTGAATTGATAATTATAATTGTGTTACTTAAATAGCACTTCCAATAAGTAAAAAAATTATGTAATTATGAAATGTTTGAAGTAAAATATTGACTGAAAAACTTAATTTTTTAAATGGGAATCAGGTTTTCCTGTTAGTTTTTAGTTCTGTTATAAATCTATAAATACGTATGTTTTTAAAGTTATATTTCCCAACTGCATTTTGAATTAGTCAAAATTTGGTTTATCATAAAAATGTATATATATATATATATATATATATATATGCTGTGATATAAAATTCACGGTAGGAGGTGTAATTTAACGTTTCTTAAAACTGTGTATATTATCTCGAGCAGAAATTTATTGAAACGGATTACATAAAAGCTTTAAGCTTTATGCAAGTTAAGTGCAGATTTACAAGAGAAGTAGGCGAGAGGGGCGTTAAAATTATAATAGGGGGAAGAGTATGTTCAAATGAAGTAGCAATATTATAAACCCGAAACTCTACCCCCTCTACCTTTCCAAACAGTTCCTATCCAATCAAATTTCTGTATCTATTGAAAATCCACTCAAATAATGGTACTAATTACTGTTTACACAACCGTGGAATAAACAACACATAAACATTATCATCAGCATCAAAACAATAATATTTTTTTTTTTATTTTAATGTAAAAATATAAACCAGCTTAACTTCAATTTAATACATTTTAATTAGGGATTAAAATTTATTATGAGCAAAGCTTTCTAAATATATATATATCTCGTTGTTTTATCAGTACTTTACATTAAAGTCACAGATTTATTACTCAATTTTATGATATTTATAACATTTTACACGACTCTACTTTTTGTTAACTTGTTTATTTTTATCTAATTATACTTGCTTAATAAAATGTCGTTATAAGAATTAAAAATGTTTACTGTATGTATAATAGTATAATTAATTGGATAATAATCATTTTTATTCAGATTCCCCGAATTTATTTAATTTTATATATTATAAAAGAAGATTCTTCCTAATAAAAACAAAATATTTTAAATATGATTTTTTTATAATTATATATATATATATATATATATATATATATATACATCCTAATCAGTCTCGTTTATAATTATTTTTTCCATTTTCCGAAGCTATTTAATTAATTTTAATACCAATATTTTTCAGCCCCTTACGTGTCTATTTTTAACTTATTCATACATTCAACAAAAAAAAAGAAGCTGATAACACAGTTGTAGGACTTATCAGGAACGGGTGGGTTGTTTCTGATGCACGGCTTACAAACACAACTTAATTTAAAATATTTATAATTTTGTTTAAATATAATATTTTTTAGTTTTTTTAATTCAATGATTCTAATTAAAGCGCACGCGCATAAGCTATGCTCGTATTACTGTGAAGATCGCATTAAATAAATTAATGTAATTTCACCACTTACGTAGAACGGATTTCGCTTGAACGTTCAGCAGACTGGTGTAGCCACGAGGCTTAACGCACTAGGTACCTAGTCAATCGGGCGTTCGAGTTCGAGACTAAGTCAAAATGAGTTACTTTTTTACACTTTAAATATTCATCATTTATTTAATTCTACCGCTCACCTGTGACGTTACAAAATAGCAGTAGTTTAGAGTATTTTTTTTAGAATGGGAGGGTGCAATTTTCAAAAGTTTCAAAAGTAACTAACAATAATCGAAAAAGTTTATTTTGCAAATATTGTAATTTTTTTATTTTTAACAAATGTTTTTAAGATAAATATGTCCTTAATTAGGCGAAATCTGGAGATACTGAGGGTGACTGCTTTACAGCCTCACCCCTTTGAACTTTAAAATTGAACATTTTATGGCATCAGTGCCCCATTAAAGAAGTAATCTGACCAAGTTTGGTCAAAATCAGTCAAGTAATTTTAGAAATATAAGATAATATAGATACCAAACGCGCACAAATATATGCGAATATTACATCCGGATAATTTCTATCTGGTTTTTTTTTATTTCTTAGGTGTCAAAATGTTAAGATCCGCTGAAAACCGCATATACCAAAATCAGACCGATTATAATATTTTCCTCTTTTAAAGCTATGTAGATTAGAAAGTAGAAATTGATTTAAAAAACACGAATTAAAAACTGAAAAAAAAAATTAATATTCATTGGTTAAAAATGAATTAATACGTACTAAAATTGACAAAATGGACCGTTATTTAATCTAAATAATAAGGAAATATATATATATATATATATATATATATATTTTGATTAAAAAGCTTGGACGGAATTTAAACGTAATTTGTCGGATTTTAATTGTACGATACGAGATATAGAATCACGTACTTTGAAGAAATGTGTTTATGAATAAAAGTAAAGCTTGAAATGATACAATTTTGCCGCAAAGCTTGAACCTTGTCCGTGGTAATGTCAAAATTAAATTTTATAGCTTATTCAAAATGCCACACCTTACCGGGATTCAAACCCGGAACCTCCAGATGAAAGGCTGAGATGCTACCACTCCGCCACGGCTGGATGTTTACTACTATTACAGCAATGTACAAACAAAATACGTTTAATTGATCGTCGTTTTACGTCACTGGGTATAAAGATGTGGAATTTTAAAACTTATTCTAAATTATTTAATCAACTTCATAGTTATAACCGATTTTTAAATATTATATGTAAATTATTTAAAATGAGTAACTTAAAGAAGATTTAAACAATCAGTCGTAATAAGAAAAATAAAAATTAAATTAAATTAAAAAATATCTTGTGTATGTCTAGAATATTAATTTTGTTGTAGTTTAATACACATCATTATTAAGAACATTAATGGGTATAATATTAATTTATTACATAAATACATTCAATTTAAATACTGGTAGGTTTTTTCCTTGTTAATAATGAGCATTAATTTTCATATGTAATATTTGATTTTAAAATCTTTTCCATGTAGAGAGATTACCTGTATTTGCTGTCTACCACAGCTAGATATTACATGCTTATTTTGGCTATAAAATTCATTTTTATAAAGTAAACATATTGTTCGAAATAAAATAATTTTAATGGTCTTAATTTCTGCACAAAATCTATATTTTCTCAAAAACTACTGCAGATATGATTCTGAGATTCGATTTTTCAGGTCAAAAACCATAACAAAACATATTCTCTACACCTTAATTAACGTCCAAAATTTCAGTCCGACCTCATTTCACCGGGGTACGTGAAACCCGAGCGAAATCTGTCGCTAGTCGTAACTCGCAAACGAAGCATTTTAGGACGTAGGTTTGTATGAAATATTTCAATTATTTGCACCAGTAGAATAAATTATGAAAGTCCTGGGAGAACTCCTTGATACACTCTGTATATATATATATATGTATAATTATTTAAATTGCGAGTCCAACCTAGCCCAGAAAACCTAGATCAACCTGGTGGGTTAAGATTTATGTCTCTTTTAGATTAAATCGGACTAGTGAAATTTATTAATGATAGTTTATCTCATGTTGTAAAGTTGTGTCAACAATCGCTCATTAGCCACAGCAAATGAATAATTATAAGTAGTTTATATTCTTAGCTTTATATATAGTTTACTTAAATAATTAAATTTAATTCATTTAAGATGAAAAATTTATTGTCTGTCAATAAGGTCAATGTTATATGGAACAATCTGTTAACCTCTATATTACTGTTAAATAATTAAATAACAATCAATCATTAGTTTTGTTTTAACTTCCTTGTACGAAGTAAAGGAAGTATTGTGACCGCAAAAAATTTCGGTTTTCAAATTTCAACAGAAATATACATTTTTACCATCCCTGAATCCATTTTGACTAGTTTCGGCGTGACGTCTGTACGTACGTACGGGTGTATCTCGCATAACTCAAAAACGATCAACCGTACTAAGTTGAAATTTTGGGTTTACGACTGTTGTAACATCTACTGTTGCACCTCCTCTTTTGATTACAATCGACTGAACCAAAAGTGTCCAAAAAAGCATAAAATCCAAAAAAAAGTTGGATTTTAGACTCTTTCTTAATTGAGGTAATAAGCCTTCATTGAGAGCTTTTCAACGATATATTATCATAAGTGATACTTATATTCATTGAATTCAGAGTTATGGCCAAATAAAATTTTAATTAATGAAATATTCAGATCATATCATATTCAGGCACATCGGTTCGAATCAGACTTTTCGTTCGAATCTCCCTTTTTTTAATTTAAATATATTTATATATTAATTATTAACATCTGATTGTTAAAAAAGATTAACAATAAATAATAATTCAATAATAACATTAAAAAATAAAAAATATCGGAGGTTATTAATGAAATAAAATTTTATTTTAATTTTTTTATTTAAAAAAAAAATCTGAATATGTAATTTAATAGGCGTATAAGCAAGTCATGTGGTCTCCACATCAGATTTGGTGAAACATCTGATTTCTCGTTTTTATTTTCATTTTGTCGATAGTTACATCGTAATAATATTAAAAACAAATATTAGTTACATATAAGACTTACATTTATTTAAAGAGTAATAAAGTGACTTTTATTCTATCCTAATATTTCAGGTAAGATGGTTGAATTAATAACTGTATAAATATTTGATGTTAATAAAAACTAATATTTCAGTATTGTGTAACTGTCCATTTTATTAAAGAACTGGAAGATCATATATCTCTTTCAAATGAAATAAGTTTAAATAACGTTCAGGAAAAAATGTGTATATATATAATTTAATAGGCGTACAAGAAGTCATGTTGAGTCCACATCCATCAGATTCTTATTTTTTAAATTTCTTAAAACAAAGTATAACATTAGAGACTAAATTTAATGTTAATTTGTTACTCTAAAAAATTATTTCAGGGTTGATTTTAATATCATTGTTTACTTACAAAAACAAATAAATTAGAAATGTTAGGAGATAATTATTTTTTTAATTCACCAGGTTTACGAATTTGCAATTTTTTCGTCAATAATTTTATTATATTTTTTCCAGTATAATGTTTAAATATATTTATCATCAATCGGAAGGAGCTTCCTTAGTATTTAAATTACCATTTGTTCAAAAAATAAAAAATATAATGCTTACATATAATCGGTCGTTTTTTAAAATGAATATCTCAGATTTATATGCTAATTTAACGTAATATATATGTTGTATATAAAGATATTTCATAAAATTCATACTTATTTACATTTTAAATATACTAAAATCATTTTTATTATAAAACTCCACAATATAATTTTTTTCACCAAAAAAAAAAAATATATATATATATATAAATTTAAAAAAAAAATATCGTTGATCGAGAAAAAATTTATCATCAGAAAATAAATACTTTTTTTAAAACGTATACGATGTCTGTGTGTTTAACGGAAGCGCAAAAATAAAAGGAATCAGTTTAATATCTCCTGACAAGAGCAGTATATATCAAACACATATACCATTATTATTTTAATTTTCTCCCTCTAACAACGACGTTTTTATGAATTGCTTGAACACAGTTTGATAACTTTTCACAACTTTTGTTTTTTCTAATTATTTCAACGTTGGATTTTCTATTTTCCATTTTTTTTTTTTTTTATGTAATTTTTCTCAACCGAACAACCGCTTTCAAACTTACCTATCTACTAGTATTACTAGCATTATACAGTACAATCTATATTGTTATATCATCTGCAAATCCTGTTTTGTCTGTAACAAGCGGGCGTTGTCAGCCCGTTTACCTAACTAGCTGCCTACCTGTACGTAGAGTATTGTTTTACTTGTTAATTCTGTCCTTTTCTACCTTCTATTTTATCTCTTTTTAGCATGTAACTCGGTCTGTACTCTATCTCTTTTTATGTACGCAGCTATCAATTATACACAATTTCTATATAATATTCATTCTGGCTGTTTATTTCCCTGCATACAAATAACTCGTAGCACGTAACAACACCTAACTGGTTAACACAATGTATTATTACCATATAAACATTTTCCTATACGTTGTTAAAATTGTCACTGTTGCTTTTACTGTTACAGTATTTCTCTTATATCGTTTGTTATGTTTTAATTATTTTGATAATTAAAAGTCCCTATTTTGTGTTTCATTTATCTCTGTGTGCGCGCGTGCATGCGTATGTAAAAGTATGTATATATATATATATATATATTGTGTGTGTGTGTGTGTGTGAATATATATATATATATATATTTATAAAACTTCCAAATTTTATTAACGTTCATATGTTTACAATATTTTAAACATATAGCAAACGTAACACCCTCTTCCCATTATATAATTCTATGAATTTTCAATTTACATTTAATTTTAACAGTAATAAGTAAATAAACAAAAATGATAATAATATAAACAAGAGGTTCATTTCCAGTTCTTATTTTTAATTATGCATATATAAATTATTAAAAAGTGTTAGGTGTTGAAATTTGTATATTTAACTAACTTTAAATAGAAAATTATCGGTTGTATTTGCTTATTATTACTATTATTGTTGTTGTTATAATTTTAATTAATTTGACATACAAAATGCTACTTGTATTAGAAAAGTTTTACACTTGTGCTATTTAGATGTTGGGGCAACAATTTGGCGGAAATCTAAAGCGTAATATGAAATTACGTGACAATTATATGACAAGATATTTTTTTTTTTGTCTTCAGTCATTTGACTGGTTTCTTGCAGCTCTCCAAGATTCCCTATCTAGTGCTAGTGCTAGTCGTTTCATTTCAGTATACCCTCTACATCCTACATCCCTAATAATTTGTTTTACATATTCCAAACGTGGCCTGCCTACACAATTTTTCCCTTCTACCTGTCCTTCCAATATTAAAGCGACTATTCCAGGATGCCTTAGTATGTGGCCTATAAGTCTGTCTCTTCTTTTAACTATATTTTTCCAAATGCTTCTTTCTTCATCTGTTTGCCGCAATACCTCTTCATTTGTCACTTTATCCACCCGTCTGATTTTTAACATTCTCCTATAGCACCGCATTTCAAAAGCTTCTAAACTTTTCTTCTCAGATACTCCGATCGTCCAAGTTTCACTTCCATATAAAGCGACACTCCAAACATACACTTTCAAAAATCATTTCCTAAAATTTAAATTAATTTTTGATGTAAACAAATTATATTTCTAACTGAAGGCTCGTTTAGCTTGTGCTATTCGGCATTTTATATCGCTCCTGCTTCGTCCATCTTTAGTAATTCTACTTCCCAAATAACAAAATTCTTCTACCTCCATAATCTTTTCTCCTCCTATTTTCACATTCAGCGGTCTATCTTTGTTATTTCTACTACATTTCATAACTTTTGTTTTCTTCTTGTTTATTTTCACGCGATAGTTCTTACGTAGGACTTCATCTATGCCGTTCATTGTTTCTTCTAAATCCTTTTTATTCTCGGCTAGAATTACTATATCATCAGCAAATCGTAGCATCTTTATCTTTTCACCTTGTACTGTTACTCCGAATCTAAATTGTTCTTTAACATCATTAACTGCTAGTTCCATGTAAAGATTAAAAAGTAATGGAGATAGGGAACATCCTTGTCGGACTCCCATTCTTATTACGGCTTCTTTCTTATTTTCTTCAATTGTTACTGTTGCTGTTTGGTTCCTGTACATGTTAGCAGTTGTTCTTCTGTCTCTGTATTTGAACCCTAATTTTTTTTAAATGCTGAACATTTTCTTCCAGTCTACGTTATCGACAAGATATTATAGACCAGTAATTATATTCAAAATTCTGGAAGGAAGTTTAGAAAAAAATAGTTTAAAGAAAGAAATTAATGTATTCCTTTTCACTGGAATTATCCGTTATATTAGCTTGAAACCCCTCCCCCGTTATTTAAAAAAGAAACTTTCAAACAATGTCTAAAAATGTTTCAATAATATTTAGCACAAAATAAGTATGATAACTGTTTTTTTGTATATTTTATGCATATTTTTTGCTAAAATTCAATTTTATAGTATTGATTTTTTTCTTTTAATATTAGAATGCAATTATTTTTGTATACAGTTTGTGAAAATTTTCATTAAAAATTTAATGTTTTTCATAATAATATAATTCTAAAAAAGTTAATGAATTCATACAAATTGATTTTTAAGGTAGATTCAATTAGAAATTGATTTTATATCATTAAAAACTAATATTTATAAGATAATAATAGTTTTACTTTGCTTATCTATTAACTACAGAAATACAACAATAACTATACATCCTTTATTATCTGTTGTATGTTTATTATTCTTTGTCTTCCTATAGAATGGCTTTTCCTTTCCAAATATCTCTTTATTACCAAAATTATTAAACACTAATGTTTAAATATATCATTCACCAACCTAATTTGTCTCTTAACCAGATTTTTCCACAAATTTCTCCCTTACCAATTCATTTTAAGATCTCTATATTTCAAATTTCAGAAATCGATCGATATAATTTTCAACAACTTATTGTAATGCAACCATTTAAAACTTTACTGTTCTCTTCTGATTCTTTTGTGTCGTACTTAACCATATTTCAATAAAATAAAAAGCTATCCTCAAAAAAATTATTTTTTAAACAATTTTTTAGTACTTGTAAACTTCTTTTTTGCATGAAAGTTTTCCTTTCTTGCAACAATCAGTTTTCATATCTACGTTACGTTATTTATAGTTTGTATCACTAAATACCAGATTTTTATAATATCCGGTGTATTTCGTTCACCTAAATTAATATTTCTTTTTTTTTCTTTATTTCATATTTCTTTACCGTTGTTTCACTCTTATTTATTTTCTAATTGATTTCTCTCCTAACAATGTAACAGTATTGTAGCCCGTATCAAACGCTTTAAACTAAAAATTTGTGTTTTTTTAAGCGAGTTTTTCTCAGCAAAATACCGGTATCCCGCCTCGGATTACTATGGAAAATGGTGTGGTTCCTCTTTCCTTCTTCAACAACCTGAAAAAAATATTTTGTATGTATATACCGAACTCTCTAAAATACAAATGATATTGTATCTTATAGAAATCTTTTTTTTTTAAGTAAAAATTTGAAGCATAATTTTGTTAAACCTGGCAGTAAATATATATTTATCAGGAAATAAAATATTTTATTTTTTTCTATATATAAAAATAGACAATTCAATTAAAAAAATATTATCGTAATTATTATTTTATATAAAGTATTGGCTTTATTTATGTTTAATTTAAATATTTTTAACTAATTAAACCTGAATTTTTTCTTATGAAATTTCATACCTTGTTTATTGACGATATAAGACAAGATTTTATTAACATTTTGTTATTGCGTTGTGTAATATCCTGGAAAAAAGATTAGATGAAATAAGTTTTTCTTTAGAGAAATTTTTTTAATTTTAGTCGTATGAATATTTTTTTCTCTCTGAAATATATTTTTTAAACGTTTAATATTAATTAAACTTTGAGTAGTTTATACATAACGAAATGCAATGAAAGATATCCGGTGTTATGATAGGCAGATGTTATTGTAACTAGCTAAAAATCCTGAATTTTATTAAAATGAAAAAAATATATATATTTTTTAATGAAAATAACTTGGAGCGGTGATGTTTTTAACGTTATCAAAGGACTAAAAAAAAGGGGGGGGAAATATGTAGTAAGTGGATTTCGTTTAATAGCTTACTTAGTGAAGCGGAACGTAGAAACGGATAACTGAAGAGGACTTCCGGACAAACATCCTGTGTTGATATGTTTACACAACTCCTCAATTAAGATTTTTTCTTTATTGCAACCTTTTTTATAAGTCCTTTAAAATTCAACATAATGGTTTCTGGAACTGAATGATATTCAATTCGTTATAACATCTTGTTAAAATCGCCTTTTTGTAAAAGAGAAATTTTACTATTCCAAAGATGTAATATATTTCACCTTTTGTTAATTGGCACGTGATATTTCCATCAGAGGTATAACATAATTATCAATTAACTAAGAATGTCTTTTTCGTACTACATTATTTTTGCAAATTCTTTTCATGTTTAAAATGCGAATACGGTATTGCTTACATTGTTTTTTTTGTAAAAAAAAAAAAATTAAAAGAAAACTTCTTATTGGCAGATTATGTTGCTCGTATATCCATAGAGATAAATAGCATATAAGTTTATAGATCTGTATAAGGAAATTTGATTTCTGTACTTTAAAGAAGTGAATTGCAATGAAATTTCCTTTTTAATGAAATAAAATAACAAAAAATTATAATAAAATCTGTTTTGAAAAAAAAACTGTTTTTATACAATTAACAGGTTTTTTCACTTTACAAAAGTGAAAAAAATTATGTTACAACAATTTATTTTATTACCATTTAAATACTTTCTTACAATAATAGAATATCTGAATTTTCAGTTAATACCGGGGAAAGTAATTTTTTTTAAAGACCTATTGACTGGTTAGTGATTAGTTATTAATAAAAAAAATAACCAGCAATTAAATTGCACATTGTGAATTACATTTTTCATCTTAGTAAATCAGTTCATATAATATGGCTTCAGCGGTTTATATTTAAATATTTCTTTACATTTTTAATTCCCCAGTTTTACTTTCTGAATCGTTCGAAGTACTGCGAAATTACTTATTTTTCTTAACAAACAAATTTTTTAAACAGTTATAAATTAATATTAATTTAAGCCTATCCTTCTTCCTATCAGAATGGAAGATGTCTCGGGTAATCATATCCCGAAGCTGGGTAAACCTTCGAACGAGGAATCTTCTTACAGGACAATAAACCATCTGCCGATTCTGTCGGAAGTTATTTGAGAAGCTGTTTCTTCATAGGCTGTAGCCGACTTTGAAACAGTAGAAACTAATTCCGGATCATCAATTTGGATTCAGAGGTGGTAATTGACCTTTGACAAGGTCTGCCAACCGATCTGTTCCACGGGTTGAAACGCAGGATTCTTCAACCATTCTACCTGGTCTTACGGAAATATCTCGATGAAGGTAAGCTTCTCCCAGGTAAGATGCGGCGGTGAGTTATCTGGATTCTACGATATCAAATCACGGGTTCTACAAGGTTCTGTCTTAAGACCAGCCCTGTACACGTTTTTTACTGCAAACCTTTCATCTCCGTATGATGTCACGGTCACCTCGTTTGCTGATGATACAGCGATTCTGACCGTTGACGAAGATCCACACTTGGCCTCAACGAAGCTACAATCCGTGTTAGACCTAATAGGCGAGTGGCTATAAAAATGGGGGATAAAACAGAATCAAAATAAGTCAAGTAATATTAAGTTTATATTGAGGAGGGCTGACTATCCCGAAGTTTACATAGACAGAGTCGTCATTTCACGTCCTGACTTAGTTCTGTATCTTGTGCTCCTTCTTCATTACCATTTAACGTAGAAGTACCTCGTTGAAAAGGAAACAACCTAACAGCAAGTATAAGAGGCTTTATTAGTTGTTAGGCAGGAACTCTCACGTCTTGTTGACTAATATACTTTTGATATACAATGTGATTATAAAATCGGTTTGGACGTATGGTTGACAACTATGTGACACGATGTGCTAAAGTAAAGTTGAGATTATACAACCTTTGTAGAACAAGTTCAGAAAATCCGTTGCAGAAGCACCGTGGTTTGCTCGGAATAATGAAATACACGAATATCTTGGATTGCTTTATGTTCATGAATAGATCAATCGAGATCAATATGTATCAGGTCCAAGTTACAAATAGCGATTAGACAGTCATATTAACTTTCTATCAGTTAATCTTGCAGACATCAGTGAAGATGTCTGGCGACTTGGATCTGAATGACATTGGAACTGGTTCGGTGTTAGACGTGTGAACGTGCTATGCTACTTTATTGTTTATCCGTATCTACTGCTTCATAATGTTAAGGATGCTTTTTCGTTTGTTTTTTCACTAGACTATTGTGACCTCTTGAATCTTTTTGATTTTTTTCCCCCCTACATCCC
This sequence comes from Lycorma delicatula, assembly GCF_047948215.1. Classification (NCBI taxonomy): domain Eukaryota; kingdom Metazoa; phylum Arthropoda; class Insecta; order Hemiptera; family Fulgoridae; genus Lycorma; species Lycorma delicatula. The sequence continues at coordinate 14,209,679 of NC_134463.1, read as the reverse complement.
TGGGCCGGATATCCACTCAAGTATACATGGCCCAGGGATATGTCCTTGTGACTATAAGGGGGCCTCCCCACCCACCGTATTAAGTACAAGTAACCGGCACGACAGATCAGCCCCCCCGGTTCCGGATCTTTTCTTATTTGCTGCCCGCCTCTAATCCTCCGCACGTAAGGGAAGGTCCGGCTATGCCGTCCCCCCCCCCACACCATGAGAACCGGGTCTCGGTCTTTACTCTTTTATGCCTGCCTCAAACCGGCGGCGCCAGCCCCAGCAAGCACCGAAGCGCTCCCAGGAACCGACACCGCCGGCCGGGACTCGGTCTTTTCTTTATCCCTTTCAAGCAACCCCAGGAGTTCCCACCCCACCGGAAACCACATACCTGAGCATACGGTTCCATTTTCCGATTCTATTAAGGTATTTCCCGAACGACCCACGTCCTGTCAACTGAGTGATGTGGAAATTTAGTCCGCCTTTCTTCCCACCCAACCACTCTTTCAGATTGGGAATAAGTCTCCTTGTCCACTCTCCTGCATGAGCGGAATACCATGCGGTTTGCCAGTTGCTAACGACTGTGTCTTCTACCTCTGCTCTTGGCACACCTGCCGCTCTCATGCTTCGGCCTTTTATCTGTAATTCAATGGGAGGCATTTCAGCTAAGACACATAAATCATCGTAAGAAATTGTTCTATATCCTGAGACCACTCGTATTAGTGCTACTCTGTGCACGCTTCTAAGTTTGCGTTTATTGCGTTGTACATTCATTGCAGTGCCCCAGACTGGTGCCGCGTATAAGATAGATGACATCATTGCCGTTGTGATCAGCCTTCTGACCACCAGTTTCGGTGCACAGTGGTTATTAAGTAGACCTCTTTGAGCCTTAATTGTAGGGGCAACCTTTTGACAAATCATATCTATGTGAAAACCGTACTATAGACTCTTATCTATGAATACGCCCAAGTATTTGACGTTACTGACTTCACGAATAATTTCTCTTCTTATTTCTATATTTATTCCGCTGACCCTTATCCTACCAGAGAGCAAAATGCATTTTGACTTAGCTGGGGCTACTTGGAGTTGGTTGTTATCTAACCATTCGTCTAATAGTTGTAAGGTCTGATTTGCCTTAATTTCAAGACGGTCCACTTCCCTATCTTCCACCAGTACCGCAACGACAATCCTCACTCCTTCCGGATAAGGAAGCCTGAATATTCCATTATAGAAAACATTCCAGAGAATGGGTCCTAGAACGGACCCCTGTGGAACACCCCCAAACATCTGAAAATTTACCGTGCCCTCAACAGTCTTGACCTCAGTATGTCTATCGTGTAAGTACTGATTTATCTGATTTACAATGTAATCACTGATGTTCATGTTTATTAGAGCATCAATAATCGTCGGCCTCGGTACAGATCCAAATGCGTTTTTACATCCAGCAACACAAGTAATGGAAGACTTTTAGATCTCCGAGTACCGCTTCTAGTGCTGTTGCCCATTCCGTAACTCTCTTAAGCGCCTGTAACGTGGAACGCCCTTTCCTAAAGCGGTACTGATCTTGGCGTAGGCAGTTCTTCTCCTCTAACTCATTTTGTAGTCTGGAGGCTATAAGTCGTTCAACCGTCTTCCTCATATTATTGATAAGACTTATGGGGCGGTGACCAGCTTGATCTATATTCGCGGCTTGCTTGGGCAGGAAGACAGTTCTTGCCGTCTTCCAGCAGCTTGGAAACATGCGGTCATGAAACAAAAGATCATGAATCTTTTTGATTACTGTTAATGCAAGTGTGTTTATTTATTTAATTTTTTTATTTATATCTAGTTTATACATTTTTATTTATGTCTGAACATAAAGCTTTTTATAATGCAATTTGCTTGTGGTTCCTTAATTGGTACCGATTTTAAATACATGATTTGTGAAACAAAAGATTTAAGCCTACATTGAGATACTCAGATTTAAAAAGTTTAAATAACAAAACAAATTCCAATATTCTCTGATGTCTGAAATTTTTTTTTTAATAATAAAAAATATTAATCTCTACTTGTAGATTAAAAACTGTCAGATCAAATGAAGCCTTATTTAGAAAAATAAATAACGTTTTCACATTGACTGTCAGATTTCATATCTTAGACTTCATTACTGGCTCAAACATAAATATTAAAAAAAATTTATACATAGATAAACTGTTCTTTGGTACTTTTCTTGCATTGATACAAATTTTAATAGTCAAATTTGATATTATTCCAAAAATTAATATCGCTGTTATGAAATAATTTATTTTCATAATGTCCATTTATATTTTTAATATATTATTTCACCATATTACTGTAACATACAAATATAAGTTAATAAGAATTTCTAATAAAATGATTTATTTGTATGGAACGAATACACAGACAAAAGAAATTTTTCAATTAGAATTACGTAGCTTATTTTCTAAAAGCTTTACTAAAAGTTAATGCGTATTGTGAACAAAAACTATGATTTGAAACAAACTTAAATAATTAACGGTTAGATTGGATTTTATTAAATAAATAATTTTAACTCAAATAATAACTTATGGTGTTAATTTGTTTCGTTTTACACGGTAAAGTTAAATACACAAGGCTGGGCTGTATAAAGTTCATTCACTCTACCGTAATTAGATTCAGGACTTATAATCAAAGTTATTTTGAAAAAAAACATTGCTTGTGTATAGGTGGAATAGTTTTAAAGATTTGCATTAAAGTGTTTGTTAACTTTTCACTGTAACAAACCAAAGGTAATTTTTTTTTTCAGTACCTTTCTTTCACTAAATTTAAATCACAAAAAGAATTAAATTTATTTTACTTCAAGAAGATAAATGAATTACATACTGGGTTCAAATCTGTTGTTTTTAGTTATATTTTAAATTCAAAATAATTTCTTGTTGTTTATATAATTATTCTTTCTACAGATTATCTTCAATAAAAAGAAACATTTCATAATTCTTTTTAATGTTCGTTTAGTTTTAGTATCCAGGAATGTTTAAACAAAATGAGTCACGAAAAATGTAAAAACCTTTCAGCAAATGCTCTACTGAATTTTTGCAGAACATTTACAGAATTGTTCAGCAAATGTTTATTTCTTTCAAAAAATTATTCCCTTGTTTTGTAACATTAAATATTTTGTTCCGTTTAGTATGAAGGTAAAATATGCCGCATTTTGATATGTTTTGTTTTTAACTGTCATGTTTGTATTTAGATTTTTGGACTTTGCTTATACCATTTTATTCAGAATCAAATTTTCTAAAGATTTTGTTAAAAACGTTTATGTGTTTATTACATATTTAACATAGTTGTTTTTACCAAATCACTGTGGTAATGTCTCAACAGCCAAGAGTGGGTGTTGGTCAATAAGTAAGTGTTTTTATCAAACATAAACTATTGTATTTTTTACCCCAGTTTTTTGCCATTAACTCCATACTTCTCAAAAACTACAAAATACAATTCTGAGGCCAACGTTTTTCAATATTCCGATCAGATTTCATTTAAAACCAGTAAATGGACTATTTAATTTGGTGTTGAAAAATACAGTTTGGCTTAATTTTGCCGAAGGTAGAAATCAAGACGAAATCTTTCGCCACTCGACACTCGCTAACGAAGCGTTTCCGGTTAACGAACCTACATTTATATGAACTTTCTTCTTTTTCTTTCACCAGTAGAAAGTTTTCTGAAAGTTGTTACATTCTTTGTGAATCACTATTAAAAATAATCAATTATGAAATACAAAAAAATATTATTTTCATTTATTTATTATTTTTTTAAACAATTTTAAGAACAATGACTATTACCCATTGCAGACTATGAAATTGCAATCTACAACTCCGTCCAAAAACAAATTAATAATGCATAACCTCCAGTTCCGCCTCTTCTGGCTGATAAACTACTGGCAGACGGACGCATCCGCATAGGATGGGTGTCTTGCCGAGTTTTGAGGAGGTCCGGTGAGGACCGTTGTTATCCGTGTTAGAAGGTCGGGCACCAGGCTAGGTCCTGCAGCAGTCCCGATAAACGGGAGCAATTGTTTTAACTGTGGGTCACGGGTAGCACGATTATTAATTTTAGCATGGCGATTTGTCGAATTGGAGTGCACAATTGTTAAGGGGTGATGGGTGATGATGGTTGCTATCGACCTGGGTGGTATTCCGAGCGGCCTCTAAACTGGAGCTGTAGTGGGAGATTAGAGGTTATACTCAGCTCCCGAAGGATCAGACTTGAGGACCTCTGGGACTAGGTTTATTGTACCGGCGGCTGTGCTCCAATCGCTTAAATTCATTACGATCCGTAACGGTGACTGAATTTGGAGATTGATATGCTGTCGTGGCATGCTTGATGCATCTATGCACTAGGGGTGTAGTGTAGTTTAGAGCTTATTGTGGTAGGCGCGGGGTCTTCTTTCTCCGCGGGTAGCGTTAGATGTCAGCTGTCTTCTTCGGAAGGCAGAACTCATTACTACTTCTCGTGGCAGATTACCGATGTGGATGTCCCTCGGGGCATCTGCATCGGTGGCATCTCACCATGGCCGGGCTGAACACTGTAGAATGTGATCAGTTTGAGGGCAAGAAGATGTCCTCCGTTAAAGCCATTGCTGGCAAGGAACGGAGTGGGTGGTGTAGCGACCTGACACGCTACGAGGCGGGATCTTCTCCCCTGAAGGGGGGGGGGGGATTGAGATGTGGGTCGCGGGCATCTGCGAAACGATTGTTTGACAGAAGCCAAGTGTTCGCAATGTAAGATTCGGGGACATTCTCTTGGGGACGGCTGCAGGGCCGACATAAAATAATGAGTCGCCTTGGTTTTGGGGAAAATCTGGGTTCGGACAGCCTCGTGCATGAGTGGCGGGCCGCTTAGTTGTCCCACTGTCGATGATTGGACGGGGATTTCCTTGGATCTCCATTGGGAATTCAAAGTAGGGGGTAGTAAGACTGCAGTTCTAGAGGGGATCCCTGTGGGATTCCTCATTAGAGGCGTGGCGTAAAGATCGGAGTCCCTGTGGGAGGATTCTCTTGGCGTCCACTCATTAGAGACATGGCGTATAATTAAAAGACCGAGTCCTGGCTAACTGGGGAAACATTAGTTCTCGACGAGGTAGTTTGAGGCGACGGCACCCCCTGGAGCTGTGTATATGCTTAGTTGCGGGTCCAGCTCTAGGGAGGGGTGTAAAAAATTATGAGCTCAGAAAAAAATGTATAACCGCCAGTTAAATAATTACCCGCCCGATGAAATAATTATATAGCAGCAAGGGACTTTTGACCAGGTACTGCGATTAGTAGGGATATGCATATACCGCTGTCCTTCCATTTCGTTCCGTTCCAACCTCTGTGATCTGTGATATTCTTAAATGAGATACATATTTTTTAAAACTACCTTTATCTTGAATATATTTTGAAACATACCTTACATATGCCCAGTTAAAGAAAACGTATATGAAATTGAAGTTTAAAAGTTCATCTTTTTTTTTCAGTTTACAACTATATGACTTGTTATATAAATGTACATTTTTACAATAAGATAAAGAAATTTTACCTGTTTCTTCTACCACAGGTCCTTCAGATATTTTAATTTCTGTATGATAAATATATGAAACAAATTTTCTACGCGTTATGTATCAAATTATACGTTTTTTTTTTATCGCTAAACCTTTTTTTATCGCTACACCAGTTTGGTGTAGCGATAAAATCGTCATAGCAGATCAGTTGTTTTAAAACTTGATTTTTGAAGTCGAATCTTCTGAAATTCAAGTCCTAGTAGAAATAAGTTTTACTTTTATACGGATATGAATACTAGTGAATGGGTACAGGTGTACTTTGTTGGTTAGGGTTCAATTAACTACACGTCTCAGTAATGATCAGTAATGGTGTACAAGACTACACCTCCTTTACATATAACACAATAGTATCCTCAATTCATTGGACAATGAGATCGCTTATTGTTCATAAGTTGGACAGTTTACAATACACAATTAGGAATGGTGAATGAAATATTCCGATCTGCAATTTTCTTTAGTAGAAGGTAAAATAAATATAACAGAGTTATACTAAATATATTATCCAAATTAAAATTTTCCAAGGATTAATTGCTCAGATGTCAAATATTGATATCTGAGTAATACCTAACGCATTTTATCATGAGATTTAAGTGAAGATGAAACAGGTATATATTCCATCGACAGTTTGAAAATTTATTCATTATTAAATACTTTTACTCTCCCGTCTAGCGCTATAGCAGAGCAATTGCTGTAGAAGGTAAAGTATTGTAATCGGTTCAATTTGGGCATATGTGGTTTTCACCGGATCTTGACGTTTTGACACTAAGGAACCCAGAACACCGGATGGAAATTTTCCGGATGTTCGTATGTACGTGTGTTTATTTGGTGTCTCATTCTAAATTACCTTATATCTCCAGAACTACTGGACAGATTTTGACCAAACTTGGTAAGATTAATTCTATAAATGAGGCATTCATGCTATTAATTTTTTAACTTAAAAGGTCGGGAAGTTAGGCTATAGAGCAAGGTCACCCTCAATATCTCGAAATAATGCCTAATTAAGGGTTTATTTTTTTTTAGGCACATTTGTTAACAATTAAAAAATAATATTTGCAATATCGCACTTCGAACCTCCAAAAAAATACTTTTAACTACTGGCTAAGTGGCTAAACTGCATCAGTAGTACTCCGTGTCACCGGAATGAGCGCCACTATAGCACTGACATACAGCTGCTATAGTCGTCTTCTGTATTGTAACGTCACAGGTGAGCGGTAGAATTAAATAAATGAATAATATTTAAAGTGTAAAAAACTATTTAAAATAGCCGCTAGTACCAACAAACCCGAGCAAATGAAATACGCTACGCGCGCGAATTTTTTTTAGAATCATTTATTTAAATAAAAGAAAATATTAAATTTAAGTAAATTGATAAATATGTGTATGTATGTATCTGTAAGCCGTGCATCAGAAAAAAGCCGCGTGACGGGAAAGTCCTACAACTGTGTTGTCAGCTCTTTTTATTCGTAGTCTTTTATCATTTCTCATTAGTTTCTTTTTACTTTCTCATTTTTTCATGATATCTATAAAGTAATACAATTTATTGATGGATATTTTTCCATTTCATGTTTTTACTTAATTTTTTTAATAACGCTGGTTTTCTCCCTACTACAGTGTTATTTTGGAAATAAAGTCTAAATTAATTAAAACCAGATTATTTGAAATATTAAAAAACCGTTGTTTCAGAGATCAGTTTCCGCTACTTAATTTATAATGAAATTTTATGTTAAAAATAGTAAAAATTTTAATTTAATTGAATTTTATTAAATGTAGGGATACAAGCATATGTCAATAAGCATAGTTTCTCATGGCATGACAAAGAGGCAGGGAATGTCTATAAAATCCAGTTATTTCCCTCGGATCAATATCTATATCCAATATTTCCCATAACTGATATATATATATATATTATAAATCATTTTTAAAATTCAAAAATTTATTAAAATATATTAATCATGAATTGAATTCATTTAACGCCTATATTTCGTAAAATTCACTTGAATACAAATCTTTTATTCCTGTTAAACCATTTTAAAATACTAAAAGCTTAAATTTACTTTTTTAATATAATCAATTACGTCGTGAAATTAATTGCAGTTTAGTTATCGATAGATACAAGTGGATATTTTCTAATTATTATGATTCATAACACTTTATAATGTTTCAACAGATGTTGGGTTTATTGGGAATATTATATAACAAAGCATTTGCATGTAAACTACCCCAGGTGTTTAAATAGCCTATTATTACAATTTGCTCTAAGTAGTAATTAATGTAACGTATTTTCATTGTAATCATGTACTGTAATATACAACGTACTGGGTATTTCGTTAAATTTTCAAAATTTTAATTGTAATATCAATATGGCATCAACATAATTTTAACTATTATATTTTCGTATAACACTTTTTGTAGAATAACATTATGTTTCATCATTTTAATAATGAAGTGGATATACAATCTATTTGTATACTCTCAATCCTGTGTTTGTCATTTCATTTTATAATACGACAATTCGATCCATTCGATCAGTAAGTAAACATTTTTTTTTTTTTTTTTATATAATACTAAAACTAAAAACAATAAAAGAACAATATATAAATATTTTTTTCACAAAAATCCCATAGAATGGAAATTCCGTAAAAAAATATTTGTGAAAAAAGTGAACGGTTTTACTAAATAACATTTTATTTTATGTATGTAATCATGACCTCTTTCAATTTGATATTAAATACTGTGTTTGCGATGGGAATTAATTTTGTAGAATGTAAAATAGATATTTTATTTCTATCTAACTGTAATTACAAATTATATTATTATTCAGTTAATAAATAGGTAGATTTACGTTGAATTATGTGCAGAAGTTTTGAATAAGAGAAAAATTAATGATCTAATGCAAAAATTAATGCACTTAGTCGAACGAATCAAAGAAATCCATGATGCAATTGAAATATACATTTAAACATTGTTACAAAATGTAAATTTAATATTATGAAATATATATTGTAGTGGTTGAAGTTAACTTTATTAAATCAAAATAATAATAATTATTATTTTAAAATAATAATTTTATGTAAACAAAATAAACAGACAGAAGAAAATATTTTAAAATTCAATAATTGATTTTTTGAAAAAATTGCGGCAAATTTACCACAAAAATTACCCAGTAAGCTACTAATTGAGATAATCCTAAATTTCGTTAATTGATAATAAAAAAAATTTAATTTAAGTTTTTTTTTATTTCTTTAAGATGATACGACTTTTCATCTGGTGGTCCCGGGTTCGAATCCGGTCGTACATAGCATTTTTCATACGCTGCAGTTTATATTTTCATATTACCACCCACAATTTCATGGTGAATTATTTCATCAGTAAAAAAATAATCTGATGTAGACATCACATGATTTCCTTGTACGCCTATTAAATTACATATACATTTTTTTTTTTTAAATGAAAAGTACATAAAATTTTATATCATTAATAACTTATGATTTTTTTTTAATTAGTATTATTTAATTATTATTAATTTTAATATTTTTTTTTTACAATGATAGGTTAATAATTATTATTAAATCAATATATATAAATGAAAAAAAAGTTTAAAAAAAAGATGAAGTCTGATTTGAACCTGATTTGATGTGCCTTTTAAGATCCAAATATTTCATTAATTAAAATTTATATAGCCATAACTCTGGATCCAAAAATATAAGTACCACTTATGATATATCGCTGAAAAAGCTCTCAATGAGGGCTTATTGCTGCAGTTAAGAAAAGGCTTATTGCTGCAGTTAAGAAAAAGTCCAAAATCCAATTTTTTTTTTAGAATTTGGGTTATTCTAAATAAATTGGGAGGGGCACAAATAGATGATACAACAGTCGTAAATCCAAAATTTCTACATTCTACGGCTAAATGTTTTTGATTTATGGATGATACATACGTACAAACGTACGTACATACGTCACGCCAAAACTAGTCAAAATAGATTGAAGGATGTTCAAAATGAATATTTCGGTTGAAATTTGAAAACCGAAATTTTTCGCGATTATAATACTTCGTTGTACGATGAAAAAAGATAATTTACTTATCATTAATTATGGTAACTGTTAAAGGTTTTTCTGTGTTCGAATTTAATATGATTTGAAAACACAGCTCTTTAGCTTTCAGTAGAGTAGGACAGTTTTATCTATCAAATGATAGCTTTTAATATAAAAAATCCGGTTAGCACCCTTAACTCAAACCATTCCTGTTCTACATGAATTTCTGTGACAATTAGTTTTGTATATGTCGTCTATGATTTGAGGAGTTAACTGCAAGAATCCTAAATTGCTTAACATTGTAAGGAAAATAATATTTAAAGAAGAAATACGACTTCTGTTATATTCAGTATACTATATTCCGTCGGGGTGGTTGATTTACGGCAAGAGCTATACCCAGCTATGGGTATTTTTCTCTTTCTCTCTCTCTCTCTCTCTCTCTATCTATAGATATTATTATCTGTCCACTTAAGTTATCTTCATAACTTGTGGACAAAGGGAAGTGAAGTAAAGAAAACTTCCATTACAATTGGTGGAAATCTCTGTTTTCTATAAAAGAAAAATATTGTCTTTCAAATATGCTCCACAATAGAACTGTTGTTTAAACAGATCCAATACCTAAATTGTATTGCACATTCGCGTGAAAAAGACTATACTGTTTAATAACTAATATCATAAATTTCTGTCCATTTTAATCGAAATTTACTTTTTTCAATAACTTTCAATAATTTTCAATAACTTCTTTACTGAGATTATGTAAACACATTGATAATGTAGGCATAAGTATAGAATCGACTTCATATATCAAAACTGAGGTATACTAGGAGGTAGAAACAATAGCGGATCTACATTGTTAAAAAATTACAAGTTTATGGAGTGTTTGAAATTTTTGCTTCCATCTTGGATACACCATATGGAATCAAACTATTTATTTTCTTTTTAATAGGATCTGTCTGTACGTTTATATGCTAAGGGATGACATGATCCAAACGCTTAGAAATCAACACAAGGTTTATAGGAAAGTATACAAATTCAAAATTTGACAATAATCCTCATTTAGAATAATGGTTTAAGATATTCTTCATGTACCCATTCCATATATAATCCTTCTGAGAATTTAGGTATTTTTAACCAGATTTGAAACAGGATATAACTGATAAACAATTTTTTTTTTATTAACATTAATGGATTTCATAGCAAAATTAATAGTGCTCAGAAATTTATAATTTACCTAGAATGAGTATCTAGTTTTCTAAGTGAATCCAATTACACGTTAATGAAAATTCATAAAAGTAAAAGAATGATTGGAGGTTCAAAAGTATTCAACTTAGTAGTACAAATTTTAACTTCTTGAGGGTTGGGTTTTTTTTAATATATTTATATTTTTATAATTTTAATTGTTGTTTAAACACTTATATTTCAATGAATTAATATTTGTATTCAAATTATAATGTACCATATAAAAAATTTCTATTTGTCTTTATTCCTTAATTTATATCAAAAAATATAAAACATAGAATAACCATCATCCAAACTGTAAGATCACATCAAACAATTGTCTTTACGCATCCAAAATAAAGGAAAATATATTCACATCGAAATATAATAGCATTCCAAATTTTATCTATTACATTTTTCTTCCTTATTACACAATGTCATCAACTATGCTTTTTTATTTAAATAAGCTAACAGATTTTTTGCCAAATGACTAACCATTCCAACTTTTTTTTATACCGTAAACAATAAATTGTAATGATATTAAGTATACTTATTACGTTATATCGTAATATAACAAATTTTTATATAATAAATAGAATAGTAAAAATACTACAATGTTCAAATTTAATTCATTCATTACGATATGACATAATTAGCGCCATATTTCGTATTTATTTTTATATACATTTATAATTATTTTGGAAGCTAGAAATTTTGGGATTATCTACAGAGATTCCATCAGTGATTGTACTAATTTTCTGAAAAGATATCCTAAGCGCACGCTATTTTGAATTTTTGCCAAATATGTTAAATCTTGCATTTTATGTATGTTTGTTATTTTGATTTTAATTGCACAGTACTTTTTTGTTATGAAATAAACTCATTTTTATCATTACAAAGTAATGATATTTAATTTAGTACAGTTAGTAAAAAGATTATTTTTATATTAGGCTGTTAATTGATACTTTCGTTGTAAGAAGTCTACTTTAGGAACGCTTTTCGTATTTTTTCTTTGTAAAGAATGTAAATTATTTTATATTTTGAAATTATATTTAATTTTAAATATATATATATATTTTACTTTCTATATTTATTATCTTTATTTTACTTTATGTTACATTACAATCGACTCTGTTGTAAACCGATTTGTTATATAGGCGTCATATATTTTTAAGTTTTAAAATATTAATTTTAAAATAATTCAGTTTTTAAAATAATATACAGTTTTTGTTTCTATTAATTTTTTTTTAAGCACCGTTTGTACAATGTTAATTCATTATATAAAGAGCGGTTTCATAGATTACAAAAACTAATTCCATAATTTTTCAGAGTATAAGACGATAACATTAGAATAATAGTATTGAAAAATCTGAAAATTGTGAATATAAAATCCCCGAATATAAAGAGTAAGCCTTTTAAAGATTTAAAAAATAAATTTTAAATCTTACATAGGTTTTATTTATATATGTAATTTCCTTCATCCTATTTCTTTTTCTACGTAAATATTAATTTCAAATCTGTAGAAAATTTACGGTGACCGTCCAACAATTGTACATTCAAAATCAAAAGCAGCAGTTCTTATTTTGTTACTATGCTAAGTGTGTAGGCAATCTTTTCACTTTGTAAAATTTCATGGCTTTTCGACAAGTGTTCTTGTCGTTCGTTTTGTATACTACGTATTCGTACCGATCTTTTTCTATGCCATTTTTGTTATTCGTCTTCCACATCGTCGTCTTTCTATTAAACAGTTTGATCGAATGTATTATGAAATCGTAGTCTGCAGTAACGGCCATTTTTTTTTCCACCTCGTTAGTCTTATTCCAAATTTTAGTTGTAATATTTGATCGTCTTATATTGAAAATTTCGTCTTTTCATATTTTCGTCCTTTCACTAGCAAGCAGTTGTTGAAATTCCTGTGTTGCCGTAGTACATCAATGAATTATTCTTTTTGCTTGTCCGTAGTATTAAATATGACATAAACGGTAATATTTAACCATTCATCCAATCTTGAATTTTCAACGCATCAGCTTTGATAAAACAATTTATAAGGATATATAATCAATAATCTTAAATGAATGGAGAAGTATATGGTTTCAAGTAAATACGAAATTTTAGAACAGTCTCTCATAGCGACTCTTACAGAAAAAAAAACAAATCTCTCCATTCTTGAATATTTTGAATCTACATGGTTTATCATGAATTTTTATATAGTGGCTTATAATCTAAAATTCCTTTACATAATTTTTTTTCTGTATAATAAATATTCAGCAATAAAATTTATTATCAGGTAATGATGATAAAAAATCCTTCTCGTGAATTGATGACACCATATAAAAAAAATAACAATTAATATAAAATTTATAATAATTTTATATCGACTGTAGTTTGGGATAAACGTGATAAAATATAAGAGAATCATTTTGACTTGTTTATACAATACTTTTAAAATTATTTTTAATTTACCACTCGAAAAAAGGTGGGCCTATGTCCCGCCGCGAAAACGTTACATGAAATATGTTTCATTACAAATGGTTCTGTTAAATTTTTTTGCCAACTCTAACTAAGTAACGTCATTAATTTAGCATACAAACAACACCAAAAACCTTTACAACGAAAAGCTCCAAAATCCTACACAATTTTACCCCAATGTTTTCATCTCTTTATCGCCACCCAAAAAAAAAATTTTGATAAATCTTTCGTATAAAGAAGCATAATTCATTTGAACCAATGTATCCTTTATGCGGTGCGCGCAGTTCAACTTTTCCCGGCGCAAATCAACTGATTTTAAAGTAGAGATTTATAAGTTCCAAATCCTACTAAAGGCAGTTACGTTTATACGGATTTTAATACTAGATAGTGGATAAAATTAGTATTCTTTGGTGGATTTTTCCGTGGTAAAAGAAAAAGCTCTGCCAGTCGCCGCCAGGCCCGCTCTGACGGCAAGTGCGGGGTTCTCACCCACTAAAAATCTTTCCCCACTAGTCACGCAGCGGACAGACCTAATCCACATGGTATGTATACAGCCCCTGCGAAATTACCAGTAAGCTCTTGTAACAGAATTAGAATAGCCAAAGGAACGTCCCCAGTGGATCATCGGCAAACAACGACCCCGAGGAGCCTCCTACTCTAAGGCTGGCGGTCCGTAGCCATCCGGCATTGGTCTCTCCGCCTCAGGACAACTGCAGTCTTCCAGTCTGCCTGCCCCTTTCCACTGCTGCCTTGTTTCTAATTATGACTGACACCGCAGTCGTTACTCTCGTCCAGGCATCTCTGTCATCCAGCATCACGCTCTTTGGTGATTGGATTTCAATTAACCACACGTCTCACGAATGATCGACCTGAAACTGTACAAGACTAAACTTGGATCCTCATTCATCCTTTGAAATAATACCGTAAGGTGTTTCCGAAAGCTAAACAGAAATAGAGAGCTGCCCGACGCACCATGTGGTCTGTTCTGTGCTAATAGCAGCTAAACTAAAAACGTGAGCAAGTATATCAAACGACAATTATCCAACTTACCATCCTCTTTTATGAGGAAATTTAATTTACCTAAGTGAATTGTTTTTATACCTAAATGAATTTGTTTACCTAAATAAATTGTGGTTAAAGCTTGATTTGTCGAATATCTCTACTAATCTTAAATGTTAAAAAAGCGTGTTTATGACGTTTTCTACAAATCACTGTAGTCAGCCTCCTAACCTAAATAATTTAACATGCGTTCAATAAACCACAAAAGGCCAACTTTTACTTCATGTCTGTGTCCCAAACTAGAAAAAAGTAAATAAAATAAAATAAAATATCTTGGTGGCTGGATAACTCCTCACCTTTAATGTGACGCGCACATCAATAATATGGGCAAAAGAATTAAACACTTAATCCTTAAATTCCACCAAATCAGTAAACAAAAAAATACAGTATTGTTAAACTTGTATATTTTGCGTACCCCCAATCAATGTTGCAATATGGAATATGTTCATGAGATTCAGCAAGAAAAGTGAACTTTAATAAAGCGTATGTGCTTCAAGAAAACGTAATAGCAGCAGCCTTAAAGAGGCTCAAACGTTACCCTTTAGCTGACCATTCCGGGAATTTGACCTGTTAACAATGATACAGCTCTACGTCAAAAGCATTGTTTTATATAACACAAATATTATGTATATTTCTGTTAAAGTAATAAATCTTATTACTGCTAAATTTATGTATAGCAGAAGGAATAAAAAAACTCCTTAAAGAGATAGATGAGTGGATAATAATAAATAATCTGTATGAATCATTATACTAAAGACGTTTTTGCCATTCTAAGTAACAGATAATTAGTTAATTTTCTAATCCACTCTTAATTATCTTTTGTTTTTTTGTATAAAATAGTATAACGGAGCTAATGCAAACTGAGAAAAGCAAACTTATTAAGATAAATTTATAATTATAATTATAGTCATAATATTAATACTTATTTATTATTTTATATTACAACATAGTGTTAAAAAACAAAACAGATTTAACAATATCCATTTTGCTCCAATTTTTACAGTATACTAAGCATAAAAGTGTACAGTAATACAAATATTATTTACATCATCTTTATATTCTTGATCTTCTTGATATTATTAAATCAAGAATGTTGAATTTTAATGCACGGGTGCGGGTGTTCATTTATTAGAGTATTACTATATTAATTTTTTTTTATTCTTTCCTCGTTTTTCTAAGATAAAAAGTTTAAATTATAATTAATCTCAATCTTTAATAATTAAGTTTGTTTTGTTTAACTTTTATTTATGTAGGAAATTTTAGTTACTATTACTTACTTTAAAAGTAATTTTAATTTTTTTATATTCCTTTTTTAGAAATATTATATAAAGTGGTTCATACCTGTGTACAGGTTACTCTTTGCAGGTTATTCGTTGCGTATTGCAATTTTATTTTTACGTCACATTTTGTACAAGGGAATTAAAGGTTTATCGATTTTATTTAGCGGCTAGAAAAATATATATAATATCGTAAAAGATATTTTGGTTGGAATTCGAATAGCGAACAAATTAAAATTATTTTTTTGAAAATAATACCGCTTACCTTACCTACGGGATGTCTGAACTAAATGTAGTGAGAGTACATTTCTGAGTTCTAGGTGATTGAAGTAGCTATTGTGGTGTGTATTTGACAAGGGCCATGCAATCTAGAACATTCCAATTTGATGGAAGGTTTAAGGGAGTTGATGTGATGTTAAGGGCTTCAGGGGCAGATGTTCATAGCCGTTTACGTTTGTAAGTGGAATAACATGTTTGTACTAATATATAATATTGTTATTATGATATATCGCACTTAGTAATTATTTTCTCTTATCATCTTGGAAATTATTATAAAAGTATTTTAAATTCAAAAATTTTAATCGATTTTAATATTCTATTTTTAAACTTATTAGTTTGGTTTAGTCGAATAAATAATCTTTCTAATCGCTTTAATAAAAATATATACATTATTTTTTATATATTTTTTTGTTTGATACTGTTCTGCAAATTACTTTGAGCAGATAAATAAAATTCCTAATATTGGAAAAATGAAAAATTTAATTTATCTAGGTGTCAGTGATATATTTCCAGGAATATTATTATTATTATTATTATTTTATAATTACAAGCATCATTATTTTTTCCGATATTTATTTTTAATCGTTTATACTTCGTGGAAAAAATTATACACTTTTTTTTTGTTCCACAGTTTACTTCAATCGGATCTGTAGTGGAACGATAAGTGTATAATAATCATAATCATAAATACGGGGGTTCTTAATGAATTTGTGCAATAATTCAATCAATACTTAAGGATAAAAAAAAAACAACTAAAGTTACCGATAAGCAAAGTTTTTAAAGTTCTGAAGTACAAGAATACACCCTCATTCACTTCGTGGTTTGCAAAAATAAACACTAAGAAAGTATATGATAAAATAAATAATAATAAACACATATTTACAAACGTAAATATGTGAGACAATGTAACAAGTAATAATTAATATCATAGTAAAGAAGAAAACAAAATAACAATAGTATCGGTGATAATAATTGCAATCTGTCATACAGTAATCCTCATGTTTAACACGTGAAGACGTGTTTCATTTATTTGTTTTGATGAAAAGTCGTTTTATATTAGTGATATTTTAATTTTTAGAATAAACATTAACGTATTTTTAATTAATTATTTACACTTCCCGAAGCATAAAAAAAAAATAATTGGCTAATAATTTCAATTAAATTCGTTACAATGAAGTTTTTCTTATTTTAGAAAAGTATATATTAATAAGTGCATAATAAAATAATTATTATTAGTATATTTGCACCATAATAGATTCGAAAATTGTTCCAGAGTTAAAGCTAAGAGGAACTATGTTTTGCTAATTCTTAAATCCTAACAACAGATAAATATTAAAATAACAAAGCACGACTGCCAAAAAAAAAAACGATGCTGACAAACATTCCTCTTTAATGTAAGATAATTTCTAATATAGGATAATTAAAAAGCGTGAGGGTGAAAATTTTTTATGTAGTACAATTCTTTTTTCAATTTTTACATTTATTTAAACACGCACACACATTTATATATATATATATATATATATATAAATGTGAACATAAGAAAGAAGCCGTAATAAGAGAGAGAGTCTTACAAGGATGTTCCCTATCTCCGTTACTTTTTAATCTTTACATGGATCTAGCAGTTAATGATGTTAAAGAACAATTTAGATTCGGAGTAACAGTACAAGGTGAAAAGATAAAGATGCTACGATTTGCTGATGATATAGTAATTGTAGCCGAGAGTAAAAAGGATTTAAAAGAAACAATGAACGGCATAGATGAAGTCCTACGCAAGAACTATCGCGTAAAAATAAACAAGAACAAAACAAAAGTAATGAAATGTAGTAGAAATAACAAAGATGAACCGCTGAATGTGAATATAGGAGGAGAAAAGATTATGGAGGTAGAAGAATTTTGTTATTTGGGAAGTAGAATTACTAAAGATGGACGAAGCAGGAGCGATATAAAATGCCGAATAGCACAAGCTAAACGAGCCTTCAGTAAGAAATATAATATGTTTACATCAAAAATTAATTGAAATGTCAGGAAAAGATTTTTGAAAGTGTATGTTTGGAGTGTCGCTTTATATGGAAGTGAAACGTGGACGATCGGACTATCTGAGAAGAAAAGTTTAGAAGCTTTTGAAATGCGGTGCTATAGGAGAATGTTAAAAATCAGACGGCTGGATAAAGTGACAAATGAAGAGGTATTGCGGCAAATAGATGAAGAAAGAAGCATTTGGAAAAATATAGTTAAAAGAAGAGACAGATTTATAAGCCACATACTAAGGCATCCTGGAATAGTCGCTTTAATATTGGAAGGACAGGTAGAAGAAAAAATTGTGTAGGCAGGCCACGATTGGAATATGTAAAACAAATTGTTAGGGATGTAGGATGTAGAGGGTATACTACTGAAATGAAACGACTAGCACTAGATAGGGAATCTTGGAGAGCTGCATCAAACCAGTCAAATGACTGAAGACCAAAAAAAAATATATATATATATATAAGTATGATATTCAACGAGTTATGGTTTTAAAATACAAACTTTATTTATTAAAATTAAGATACATTTAACTGCAAATAATAAATTACTAACGTCATTATACGTTAATGTTAATGAGTTACAAAATATGACGATGTTCTAAGTACGTCCCGTATATCGAACGAATCTACTAGTACAATGTTAATTGTATGAGGTCCTGATTGAGACTCGAATAGGACGATGTTCATCGAACAAATCCAGAACTTAGATTAAATAATTATTTTTACAATTAGAATAAAGAAGACAAAGGTTACAGCTGCATTACATTCTTTCTCATGGTAACTTTTCCTGGAAACTAGGGATAGGCAACACAGGTGGCTTAGGGAATGTAATTCATCATCTATTCTCAGTAATGTAACTTTTATATATATATATAAAACAGAAATACAAAATATTCGGATCCCGAATTAATCACAACGAAAATAATTGAAATAAAATACGCGGATAAAATATTTAGATCACAAATACTCTATTTTATAATTCTTCAGATAAAAACATTCATCAGTTGTTTTGCTTTCAGTGCAAGATAAAGCCTCGATTGAAGCAAAATGTTGTGTAGCTGTTTTGTATTTTGTTTTATTTAATGTAATAATATCATAATGTTGTAAAATGGTTGTTTTTTTCTGAAAAAAATACAAAATGGAATATATTGATCTAAATATTTTATCTGCCTATTTATATTTATTTCAATTATTTGCTTAGTAACCTATTTGGGACTTGAATATCTTGTGTTCCTTTTATTTTAACTACCAACCGAGAAGTTATCATTTATTTATATATATATATATATATATTTATATAGCCTATGACACTCCCAGTAACGTAAGGATTCCAACCTGGTGTCATAATCTAAATCGGTTTAGCCGTTGAGCTGCTACGGTGGTACAAACATATGTACATCCTAAATACATTTCACTCTTTTTTGGGTAGTTTAAAACAAGCGTTTAAAACAGTTCAATCATAGGGTTTAAGGTTTTCTAAATCTTAAATACGAACTGTTTAAGAACATATAAAACTACATCAACATACTTTTTCTGTTCATTATCAAATTGCTGACAATTTTTTTATGTATAAGTATTTTCTTTCTCATTCATCTTATATTTTATGTTCAATAGTTATATTTCATGTTTAACTGTAGATTTATATTATACAAAGTGAAATTTAAGTTATTATTATTTAATGTATTCAGAACAAATTTACTTTCGTTCAATAATAACCTTGAAGAATAAAAGAGAGCACTTTATAGTTATTATATTTTAAATTTTATGTCTGCATTTAAGTTATTAAATATATGCACAGATTAAGTCACAAGGGAATAAGTAGCGTCAAGTGTACTAGATATAAGTGAATGCAACGAAGTTTCATTATATCATTTGCTTTCTTCTTTCTCTATCATTATTCTAATCACTCATTCTCTTCTGCAATTTCGTGTATTTCATTCACTCTCTCTCTCTCTCTCTCTCTCTTTAGGAATAATAATTCCACTATTTATTATTATTCTATCTCCTTTACACGCTTCATGTCACCTTCTGTAAGTGAACTTTCTCTTATACATTAATAACTGTTACATATTATTTAGTTGTATATGCTGTAGATGTTGACAGTATTACATAATTTTATATATCATATTACTTTTCAAGCAGCTACCTATAATGGAATTCTTGTCTTTAATTAAATAAATGTACCGTGTGTCCCAGGAATAGGTATTCGCTTTTGATTTAGTATCACTCGGCCGTTCCCCCACCGATTTTATTGAAATTTTACACACATTTTAACAAAGGTTTAAAAATATTCCGACTAGATTTTAACTTTCTAGTATTTATAGAAAGAAAATGGCACCTTTCATATTAAATATCAATTTCAGATAAATCGCATTTTTTATTCATTATGAACTAGCTGGTAAAAATGATTAAAACAGATGATAATTCGAACTAGAATAATTAAAAAGTTCCATAATTATGACTTAATTATTAAACTGTTTATTCAATTTTAACAACTTTTAACTATGCATCATCAATGATGAATACAAATAATCATTAAAAATTTATTTTTTATTTTTTAATTTTAATTTCGGTTTATGAAAAAAAGGAGAGATTTAGCAGTCTATCTCTCTTTTTACTCAGGAAATTTGATGGAAATAGGTAAAGAAAAATATTAATTATGATTAATACTCATTCAAAAAATATTTCTCAACAAACATACTACATCTACAAGGCGTGTGTAACAGACCTATAAAAAATGATTTTTTTTTTTCTTTTATTTGTATGTTTTTTCCATTTGACTTGCTTAAAATAAATGTAGATAAGCTCGTTTTTAAAATATAATTGTACATTTCTTTTTTGTTTTTTTTTTGTTAAAGTATTTTATCGTTTGAAGTTTGTTAAAAAATATTAATAAGATTTCTTTTAGAGGTATACAATATCCAGAGTGATTCAATTTTATATCTTTCTAGTGACGTAATTTACTTTTAAAAAAAAATTCAATTTTAAGCGACTTAAAAGCCACAACTTAATATTTACAGAAATATCTAAATATTACTTAAAAAATTTAGATTTAATCTTGAAAAACGTTACTTTGACAGATTATTTAGTTCTGTATATATTTGTCTGTATTACTACATTAACTTTGTTTCCTGTACTCTTGTAGTCATACTAAGAATTGTTTTTTTTTACTTTTGGCGTGAGTTAGACGAATCTTGAATGATAGTCTTTTAACAAGTAATACAATCATCAGTGTTGATTAGAATATAATAATACCTAGTAGATCGCAAAAAAAAAACATTATCTATTCTTTGTTCTTAATACTCTTCTTTAAATACCCAAGTACCACACCATGATCTACAAATAAATTTGTGATTCAAGCTAATTCAGTTATTGATCCGGCTTAGAAAATGAAACTAATTTTAGAAAATAAAAAGGTTTTGTCACCGATCAAAACTAGTGATGGTTCATTTAACATTGTTAATAAACTTTAAGAATTCCTCTTAAATTCATGAGTAAACTGTTTGATATTTTTTTAGAATAATTACTTAACTTACGAATATGGTCCCTATAGAAGTGTGATTTAACCCAAATAAAATTTTACATTTCGTACTCTTGGATGTTAATTTTTCTACTGGGTGTGTTATTTAAAATTTATTTTTAGGGTTGGAAATGATTTTTCTTTTCTGAAAGGTTAGACTCAGTCATGACAGATGTAAAACCCTATCGACAAAGTGATCAAGCAGCAGATTGAATTAAATTTTGGGTAGTTAAAACACAACTTCGTAATACGGGTATTCAGTCACGGAATTTATTTTATTTTATGTATACCAGGTTAAAGACTAACAGCGCAGTGGCATGATGTCAACAGTACTCTGCAGAGATGCCAAGGAATCTGTACGGAGTCTCGCGTAAAAGTATAAATATACTGGTAAATGTGTAGTCTTGAACAGACTCAGGCCAACCACTCCTGAGAGATGTGATTAATTGATACTCAACCATCAAAGAACACAGATTTCTACATTCTAACATTCAAATCCATATAAAAGCAACTGCCTTTACAGGGACTCGTACCTTACAACTCTTACAATTTTGTGTTTTTGAATTCATATATTTATTTTAACTTAAGACTGGAAATATAATTCAGTTTAGGAACAGATGGAGACAAAAGTGCGCTTGACTAGTGTCTGACAGTCAGATAAATAAATAAAAACTCTATTTATAACTGAATAATAATAATAATGTCAATGCCTATAAAACAAACAAAAAATAATAATAATGATAATGATAATAATTGATGACTGACTAATCTTAAATTAGCTACATCCTTGGAACAGACTGGGTCCAGATTATTATGTTTGCTTGAGATGTATATTGGTAAAAGTGTGAGTGCACTGCTTACTACAGTCTTTAATTGTGTTTTAACCCTATAGAGAGCGGAATATATTTGACATACTGTCCAATAATTGTTTTTTTAAATTCATTGGATATTTACAATGGACACTCCGACATGAATTGACTGATTTGAACTGTAAAACACATAATACAGTAATTGATTCTGACCTTATGACATTCAGAAATTTAATTTAACAAAAACAATTCGAGCATAGAATAGAGTTTATTAGGACAATGCGTAAAGATACGTATTATCAATGAAAAATATTGTTGCTTACGTTCTTAATTTGAATAATGTCAAGAATATTTTTTTATTTTATTTCCATAATTCAATTAAAATCCTATAAAATTAGAGTAAAAGTTAATCTATTTACTTTTAAAGCTTTTCAATTGGCACTGGTGTTCATTATTCCTTATAAACTAAGTTCTGTCAGCCTTGATGGAATATAGATTGTGTAACATATTTTGAACTAATTTCAATCCATCTGCTGTATTATTCTAACCGATAATAAGGTACTTGAGCTTTTTCTATATTTCATAGGAAAGGATATCTTATAATCAATACTAAATTAATAATTGTATTTATTCATTTATGTTTGCATCATGATAACATTGTGATAAATCGTTTCAAAACAGTTTTGTAATATTTTAAAACTATTTTTAAGTGTTTGCAGTCTTATACACTATTATAAACGGCATACAAATTTGTTTGATGCTGACTATTTTGTGTTTAATAGGAAAGGAGTATTCGAAATTGGTGTAGAGGGGAAGGATTTACTTCAGCCCTAATTACTTGATTGTCAATTGCACTAATTACAGATTGGGACAAACTTGATTTCAGACTTAATTGAATTATCGATCTTGAATCGCTTGGAAATTGTATAGCAGCAATGGTGAATTTTGATCATGCAGGCAGTGGATTTGTGATCATGTTCAATTCTGTTAATCATACTGATTTCGGATTAGAATCATGTCCCTTCTATGTCGTATCACATTGTATTACTGTGTCATATCTCTTCTCTGCATTGGTTAGTTAAAGAGGACATATATTAGGTGTAGATTTGTATTTACCGTATAATCAATATTATGAATTTTATAAGTAGTTAAGTTATCTTTTAAACTAATTATTATTTTTTTAAATATATTTCTATATTTTCATAATTTTTCTAAAATTTGTTTTGATAAAAGGTAATTTTCCAATCGATTTAAATGGTTTGTAAATGTAGTTAAAATCAAGTAGTTTAACTATTTTAGTGAGAATATTTAACTACAAAAAAAATCATTTCAGTAAAATATGTTACTTCTTAAAAAAGTACTGTATGACTTTTCCCGGCTACGTCTGTCAAAGTCATAATTACCAAAATAACATTTAAGCATGAAAATTTCCAATTTTCATATAAAACTTCCTTATTTTAGAATAAAATGTAGGAAAAATTTGTTTATAAAGAAGTGATCCCTAACAAAAAAAAAAAAAATAACAGAGAATTTTTTTAAAATATTGAAAAAATAAAGAATAACTTTTATGAAAGTAATAATAAAATTTATTTCTTCATTTTGGGTCCGGAATGACATATTGATGATAAAGCTATATTACTTTTAATAACTTTTATGTGATGAAGTATAATACAATGAAAAATTAATAATAAAAATTAAACGAGGTAGATCCAAAAAAACAATTTTTTTTTCCTAAAATTATTCCTATACAGGTTAAGCTTAAAACATTTGCTTAAGTAAAGTTTCGCTAATGAAAATAACACCGGCTTCAATAAAGGCCAGAATAAGAAGGAACAAATTTCAGAAAAATGTTTCTGCAGTTAAAATCCAGAAATAGAACCTATAAATAATTTTTAAAAACTGTAGACAAATTGAATATAAATTTGTTCTGTAATATTATATATATTTACTTCATAAAAATGAATACCGATATACCATCAGCACAATTCATATTTATGTGCTTTGACTGTTTTTCGTTTGCTGTCATTACGTCTTTTTATATACGCCATCTGTAGGTCAATTTCAAATTACAACGTATGATAATGTTTTTAAAAAATTCTAAGGAATTAATTAAGTATTTCTTATACATTTTACCGTGTTCATTTTGATGTCGGTTCCATTTTTTTTAATTATTATTAATAGCTCTATACAGGAAGTATTAACTTTTAACAAATTTTTGAAAAAATATTTAAATCGAAGGGAAATAGTGCAAAACAACATATACTTCAATTTTGAGAGGAGGTGATTGATTATTGAAAAAAAAAAGATTATTTATATATATATATATATATATATACCAACAATATATATATATATATATTGTTGGTAAAAAATTTGTTTTAATAATTTTTTTTCTAAAATGCCTCTGAAGAAAATCGAAATTATTTTTTGTGATATTCCTCACCCACTTAAAGAATTTTAAAAAGTAATATTATCAATGGCCAATATATAGAAATATTTGAGCCAATTTTTACGAAAATTGATTTGGTTAATCCTGAGATACAAAGCCAAAAGTAGTGCAACACGTATATGTACATACGTTGCAAATAAATAATACTGTATGTGTTATGCTCTAGATGAACTGTTTGGACACTAAAACATAAAAATTTGAAAAAATCTGAATATCGTACATTTGACGTTATCATCATTGTTAAGGTAAGAATGTTTAAAAATAGTAAATTAAATTAATTAAGTGGACTGTAAATCGCTAGTTATTCTCGACCGAATCTACGAGGTAAGATATTGGTACACAATGAAAAGAGAATGTGAAATTCACAATGTTTAATTTTGCAAAAAAGAAAAACACCTTAACTTATTGAACAATGAAAAAACTCCCTTATGGAGTTCATACATCTGTGAAACATTAACTCGCACTCGAGAATGGTAATTAGAGAGTTGCTTATCAGCAGCTGCATTGCCAAAGCCACAGAACAGTGACCCACACACAAAAATGCGTAGGCCCAGACAACCCAGCCGCCGACAACAAGCTTAACGCAATTACGTAATCTAATTACTAAACAATCATAATTTTCCCTTTAATATAGTAGTTCTTCTAGCTTCATCGACGAAGAAAGTAAAATTATATATATATTCAGTCTTTTAAAATATGAGATAATTTAAAAGATACATACGATACATCGTATGTATATATCGTATATCTATTTATTTGTTACTAGCAGATCCGGCAATGCTTCGCTGTTGCTAGATTTGATTATATGTATAGATTAGATGAACAAAATTTAAAGTCTGATAAAACATTAAAAAACAGAACATTACGAAACTTTACAAAATTTAACCTATCACTTTATAAAAGTCAGAAGGTAAATAAATCCAATTGGTCAAACAACAGCACTACCTATAGTATAGGATTTAATTCAAACCGCTCTCTAAAATACAGTAGTCTGTGGAAAATAACCTTTTAGCAGAAAGAGATGTGGCTCCAAAACCACCACAGTTAATACTGAACATTAAGAAACTTACAAAACATTACGTAACTTCAGAAAATTTAACTTTTCACTTTAAAAAAGTCTGAACGTAAAAAAAATCCAATTGTCAAAACAGCACTACCTACCGGATTTAATTCAAACTACTCTCTAAACACAGTAGTCGGTTCAAAATACACCTAACTTTCTTTCTTCTGGTTAGATAGAGGATTTCAAAAGCTTTAACCCTTCTCCAGACCATTTTGCAGAAATCCGAGCGTAAATCGGTCCAGTAGTATTTTTGTCTAAGGCGGACCACATACGAACATCGCCTTTAATATTCATAGAAAAAAGTCTGTTTATACATTTGTTTTGTAAATATCTCAGCACCGGCGCCACCTACCCAGTATAGTTTTTGCAAAAAAGTTTATTTTCACGTAACTAATATATATTCTAAATATATAGTCGAATTGGTCCATAAATACAATTTTTCTAAATATTACAATCCCAGAGTCACCCGGCGGATCCATTTTTTACAAAAATATTACTTTTCATGTAACAAATATATATTCGGAATACGATCCAAATCGAATCATAAATGCAATTTTTCCCAATATTTTAACCCCAACGTCATCTAGCGAGCCCATTATCTGAAGAGTTATTTCTTTCTATGCAAGTAACACATATTCTGCATATGAGCTAAATCTGACCATAAATAAAATTTTTCAAAATATTTCGACCCCCGCGCCACCTACCGGCTCCAAACTAATCCAGAAATCTTTATGGGCGTGCGCGCAACAATTCACCAAAGTCTCATCGCTATCAGATGAGTAGTACAACAACGCATACGGAACAAACATTCATTTTTATACATATATAGAAGATTTTAAATAAAATAAAATTACAATACACTTCTTCTTTTTTCAGACTCCGAGACCATCGTTAGGTATTGTGTCAGAGAATGTGATGAAATGACAATTGTAGCGTGTGAAAATACCACGTCTAACCGGAATACAAACCCGGTTTGAATCCCGGGAACTAATGTTTAATCTTCGTACTTACTAGAACAGCTACTTTCATTACAAATTCAGCTGTTTCGTATAGTATGGTATGAATTAAATTCGCTAGATGATATTAGTGTGTAACTTTCCGTGTTTGGTCTATTTAGTCACTAAAATATACATATTTTCTAAGGTAATCCTAAATGTTTGAAATCTCTGTCGTCTCTGCTATAAATTTATATTGACTCGCAATTATAATTAATGTCTAAATTATTTTTATGAATTTAATATACAACCTAGTGATTGCACTATTTCAGTTTTATAACAATTGAAAAATTATGTTTGGTTTTCAATTTTTGATAATAATAAAAAATATATGTGAATTACATAATCTTAAAGAATTATAAAAAAAAATTGTAAACCGCACGGTAAGTGTCTAGCAGATAATAATTTTTTCCGCTGAAAAAAAAAAACAATTTCTGGAATATAAATAAAAATGTTTTCAACAAAATGATATTGATATCAAAATAGGTTAGACACTACATTTGTATGAACAAAATCTATTATTAATTTAGGATTTTGTTTAAAAAAAAATACATGTTAAATATATATAATAGATACAATAATATAAAAGAAAAAATGTTTAAGCGTTCCATTTAATAAGCAAAAAATAAATAAAAATTTGTTACACAACTCTCACCGGCTCGATTTCATTTATTAAACAACGAATAATCATAAGAATTGTATTATTTCTGTAAATGTGATATGTATTAGATATAAATGATAAACAATAATCCATTATTGTTTATCTATTATCTATCACATACATTCAACATGTAAATTTTTTTAAACAAAATTCTATTTCAGTATCAATCAATCAGTATCATTTTGTTAAAATCGGTTTTATTTATATTAAGAATTTTTTTTATTTTTGAGTGGAAGAAATGATATCTGCGAGATTCTTACCGTACGGTTTACAATTTCATTATAATCTTTTTTGATTTCACTGCGTTTAGTTATTCTTCTATTTTTTTTTTTTTTTTTTTAAATTTTTTAATAAATTACTGATTGTTATCTTATGGATTTATTATTAAAATTTATTCCCTTTCAAGAACAAACAAATATACATTTTTTGGAATTTTACGGCCAATTTTTTTTTTGATTGTCATATCATTCACTTTATACCATTTATTTTTTAATAAAACTAGTATCCGATTCGAAGATCCGTGACGTAGTATTGCATTTATTACTTTGTAAGTAATTGTAATCTTCGATTTTTATCGCATCCGTCGACTATTTTTTATATTATTATTAAATAAACGTTTTTTTTTTATTTCTTCATCAAATATTTCTAATTGTAGAATAAATATTTTACCAATAGAATTTATTTCTCTTTAATTTATTCCTTTTTTAATAAAACTAGTATAATCTCTTGTAAACTAATAATTTTATTTATTTATTTTTTTGTAAAGAAGTGATGGGAATTAAAAAATTGTTTCATTTTCAGTAATTTCATTTACGTAAGAACATTTACTATTAAAACAAGCTTTAGTATATTTTCTTTTAAAATTTATTATTTCAAGTACATTATCAAGTGTTTTACGCTACCTAGTACTATCAAGGACTGCTATCTCGTGGTGCGATTCGTAAAGTCACCTTTACAAAAATTAAAAGAGACTTATCGAATTCCGCGGTACATGAAATGGAAAAAACGTTGTCTAACAAAATTCGAGATATTTTTTAAATGTATTCTTTATTACAAATCTAATTGAACTGAAATATAATGTTTTCATGCTTATTTTTTTTTAATTCTCTTTCCCATTTTCATTTCACTTTTATATTAGGTTATGTTTAGAACTGTAAACCTAGTTCGTTGACTTCGCCGTGACGTGCCGTCCGGTTCTGCGGACTCTAACCGGGAAAATTCTAACGAACTTTGTGACAAAGAAAGAATCAAAAATAATTATTAATCAAAATAATAATACTATGTACGTAATTTGACATAATCAAATTTGTTGCATTGAATATGGCTTATTATTGCAATATTTTAATACTGTATTTAAGTTTTTTTGTAAAATGATTTATTAAAAAGCGAATGATATTTGTTGGTGATTAAAGAAGTATTATTTTTTAATCAATTTAGAGATTTTAATATTTTGTCGACAAAAAAATTGGTTTTAGAATTAGACTAAAACGATATGCTCTTGTTCCAACAAACATTAGTTGTTACCTACGGTTTGATATACTACATGCAATTGTGAAATCACACAACGAATTACAAAAACATATTCTGATAACCAAAATCGAATGGTTTATGAATAAAATTGTAGTGACAGCTAAAAATAATAAAATGAGACTAACCGCACATTAATCTACAGATAAATCAGTTCGCATAACAGAATCAATATTTGAAAATCACGTAAGTAGAAACAGGACATAAACACGCAAAAATATATAAAGTGAAGCGTACAAAACATTAAATAAATCAACGATCTCAATAATTAATACGCTTGAAAAAAATTTATACACACATTAATTGAAAAAATTTATACACACATTAATGACTTTTTACAATAAAAAATTACAGTTGGCTTCAATGAATAAAGAGATGCACAATAGATCTAAACAAAAAACTCTTTTGAAGTACAATTTCACGCATTCAGAAAGTCCTTTTTTTTAAAACAATGCGATTAATTTTATAAACTGTACTAAAAAAAGTTTGCAAAAAATTTTACTTAAAATGGGAACCATTGATTAGATATTATTATAATTATTGCTATTATTAATGTTTAGAAATAATAATAATAATAATAATTTGACAACCTAAACAGTACTTATGAAACATTGTAAAACAAGTAACTTTTATCCAAGATTTTAGAATAAGAATAAAAAGTAAAAATAAAAATATAGAAATGTTTTTTGTCATCCTAGAAATTATAAATAGAAGACGCAAATTTTGTATATTTTCCTTTAATGTTTTTTAAGCAGAAATAACAGAAGAGTGATCTTTGGGTTCCCTTCAAATCATAGGTATTGAAAATTACGTATAGCTTGTGCCATTTTTCCATGCAGTGAGACCCTAGAACACGATAAACAACAGATATTTGGGGCTCAGACCCTTGTTCGGTCCCCGACTTTACACCCAAAATAAAGTTCATAACATCTTTTTACTAATGGAGTAAGGTTTTACCTTTGGATCTTGAGCGTCACTTAACCACATAACAGAAATTTTTAGGTTGATTTAAACAAAATCTAGGCATTTTGTAACTAACGACTAATTGAATTAATGTTTAAATAAGTAATACACAATATTTTGACACACAAAGCACTGACAATGACGTATTTACTGGCACACTACTGTCTAACAACTGACATCGTTTTGATGTATATGCGCTACACTAGATCACATTTGTATATGTTTATACATGTCTGCCCTGCACAACAGTAGCAACGTTACCCGTTGTGTTAGCTCATTTGGTTCCATCATATTTAAAATTCTGTAGAAGCTTTTACTTGACAATGGATAAATGGGCGAAAAAGCGTTTTAAAATATTTAAAAAAATTAAAATAACAAAAAACTGTGGTTGATGGAGAAATTCCGAATATATATTTGAAAACAGGATAACAAAACAGCATTACGTACACCTATTGATACAAGTGAGACAAAAATCATGTTGACCATTGTTATTAAACTCTGATTGTAAACAATTTTTATGATAAGAAATAATTCAAAATAACCTTAAAAAAATATTAAAAAAATATCGGAAGTTATTAATGAAATAAAATTTCATGTAATTTTCCGTCAGACTTCAAAAAAAGTGTTATAGTCATGATACCAAAGAAAGCAGGGGGCAGATAAATGTGAAGAATACAGAACAATTAGTTTAACTAGTCATGCATCAAAAATCTTAACTAGAATTCTATACAGAAGAATTGAGAAGAGAGTGGAAGAACTGTTAGGAGAAGACCAATTTGGTTTCAGGAAAAGTATAGGGACAAGGGAAACAATTTTAGGCCTCAGATTAATAGTAGAAGGAAGATTAAAGAAAAACAAACCGACATACTTGGCGTTTATAGACCTAGAAAAGGCATTCGATAACGTAGACTGGAATAAAATGTTCAGCATTATAAAAAAGTTAGGGTTCAAATACAGAGATAGAAGAACAATTGCAAACATGTACAGGAACCAAATAGCAACAGTAACAATTGAAGAACATAACAAAGAAGCGGTAATAAGAAAGGGAGTCCAACAAGGATGTTCCCTGTCTCCGTTACTTTTTAATCTTTACATGGATCTAGCAGTTAATGATGTTAAAGAACAATTTAGATTCGGAGTAACAGTACAAGTTGAAAAGATAAAGATGCTACGATTTGCTGATGATATAGTAATTCTAGCCGAGAATAAAAAGGATTTAGAAGAAACAATGAACGGCATAGATGAAGTCCTACGCAAGAACTATCGCGTGAAAATAAACAAGAAGAAAACAAAAGTTATGAAATGTAGTAGAAATAACAAAGATGGACCGCTGAATGTGAAAATAGGAGGAGAAAAGATTATGGAGGTAGAAGAATTTTGTTATTTGGGAAGTACAATTACTAAAGATGGACGAAGCAGGATCGATATGAAATGCCGAATAGCATAAGCGAAACGAGCCTTCAGTAAGAAATATAATTTGTTTACATCAAAAATTAATTTAAATGTCAGGAAAACATTTTTGAAAGTATATGTTTGGAGTGTCGCTTTATATGGAAGTGAAACTTGGACGATCGGAGTATCTGAGAAGAAAAGATTAGAAGCTTTTGAAATGCGGTGCAATAGGAGAATATAAAAAATCAGATGGCTGGATAAAGTGACAAATGAAGAGGTATTGCCGCGAATAGATGAAGAAAGAAGCATTTGAAAAAATATAGTTAAAAGAAGAGACAGACTTATAGGCCACATACTAAGGCATCCTGGTATAGTCGCTTTAATATTGGAAGGACAGGTAGAAGGAAAACATTGTGTAGGCAGGCCACGTTTGGAATATGTAAAACAAATTGTTAGGGCTGTAATACTGAAGAGGGTGTACTGAAATTAAACGACTAGCACTAGATAGGGAATCTTGGAGAGCTGCATCAAACCAGTCAAATGACTGAAGACAAAAAAAAAAGTAATTTTCATTTTAAAAAAATGTGTATGTGTTCACCCACACCAGATTTTTACATTAGTATTACTGATTTTCACATTGTGAACAATGTTTTTAGCAATCTTTTGTCGTGAAATTTTATTCACATAAATCAATTTTTTATACAAATAAAATGTTTGATTGATATGAACAGTATAATTCGAATGAAGTATTCTAGTAGTACTTATGGGTTCGTATATATGTTAATATTTCTACAGTTTGTCACCTTACTGTTTAATAGTATTAACACCCACCCTCCAACACACACACACACACACACACACACACACACACACACACACACACACACACACACACACACACACACACATTAATTTATATGTAATGCATTTTCTTGATTAAATTTTATACTCAACAACTGTAAGTTAATGATTCTAAAGTTAACCTAAATAACAAGAGATGAAAACAAAGTTTTAACTAAAATAACACTTCTAAAAATATACGTTGTGTTTTAAAAACATTCTACTTTTAAAAAGAAGTAAACCGTCTTCTATGCTTATTTAAGAATATACTTTTTAGTAAGATGTGTTTTCAAAAGTTACAAATATAGATTTAGAGTAAATATGTTGAAAATTGGTGAAAGAACCTGGCATCATAGTAACATCTGGTTCTCGTTAATAGTACTGCAAAATGTCGAGACAAAATAACCTGCTAAGAATGTTGAGACTTAAGACACGTTCCTAACGAGCAGTAACTCCCCTAAGTACCCTTAGTTATGACTTGATTGCTGCAGAGGTGCTTCACGCATCATTTGCTTAACTATCTTGCTACATCCTTACGTACTTTCAACAAGTTCTCTTAATCTTGTTATCAGTTCATAGTTTCCGCTTGCATTCCTTTAAGCTGCGCACCATCTTAATATAATTCAAGTAATCTAAGAACTATTTCATCGTTTTATATCTAATTAAATGTTATTATATGAAATTAATTAAGGTATTTTAAGGGAAGAAATAAAACAATTATTAAATATGAATAAGTTTTAAGTGATTTTATGAAAATGAATTCAAAAACTTTAATTGTTTTTTGTTTATCTTTTAATTAATAAAAAGGTTCTCATTATGAGTTTTTGTTACTTAATCTCTTAAAAACCTGTCTGATATAATAGAAATTGAATATCTGGATATTTGCCTTCATTCAAATCGGAACAAAAATAATACATTTGAACATTTTTTTTTTTTTTTTTTTCATTTAGAAGTAAAATAAAATCAAATTTCAATATATATCGTGTTCTTTAAAAACCAAGCAGTGGAAATTTTAATTTCTTATTACCAATATATAAATTTAAACACTGGGGAAAAATATATTATTATACCTAATAAAATACAGTGGAAATAAAAAAAAATTGTATGAAAAAACAAAACACACACTAATCTATATTTATACTATTATATAGGGTCATTCACGGGAACCGGATATTTTTAAAATAATCATAAAAATTTAAATATTTGCTTTAGAAAGTTTTATTGGTATTGAAACACTTGTTAAATCAAAGCATTTGTTACTTACTCATGAACGAAAAATTATGTCCGGCAAATGATGTCCATTTTGGGCAATACATTGTTGTAGCCTTTCACGGTAACTGGCCTCAATTCTTTGCAGCTTGTCTACATCAATCTGGGTGACTTGATGACGAATTGCGACCTTTAGGTCCTCCAATGTATGCGGTTTATTGCCGTACACAGGCGATTTCAGAAACCCCCACAGAAAAAAATCACAACTACTCAAGTCGGGGGACCGAGGGGGCCAAGGAATGTCGCCGAATCTGGAAACGATCCGTCCCGCAAACAAGTTACGGAGAACAGCCATTGTTGCCCTCGCTGTCTCCGCTGTAGCTCCATCCTGCTGGAATAAAACATTTTGAAAATCGATTCCCCGGTTTCGTAACTCAGGGATGAAAAACGTATTCAACATCGCAATGTAACGATCAGCTGTTACAGTTACGGCAGTGTCATTTTCTTTAAAAAAATATGTCCAATAACACCGACCTTTCCTATTGCACACCAGACAGTCACCTTTGGGCTATGAAGTGGTCTCTCGTGAAGCTGATGTGGGTTTCTTTCTGCCCAATACCGGCAATTCTGTTTGTTGACGAAGCCATTCAGATGAAAATGGGCTTCGTCACTCATTAACAATAATAAATTTTCATTTTCTTCGAAAACGGTAAGCATTTGTCGACAAAATTGTAATCGCTGCGTGAAATCTTGCTCGTTTAACTGCTGCACGACGGCTATCTTGTAAGGATGGAAATGCAGGTCTGTACGCATAATTCGTCTTAGCGTACTTGTGCTCATTTGAAGCGGTGCTGAATGCCTCTGAATAGAGCGGCGTGGGCTTCTAACAATGGGTTCCCTTACTCGTTCGATGTTCTCCGGAGTGGTAGCATTTCGTCGGTGACCCGGTGGTTTTTTCTTCAATATTGAACCGCTTGTTTGAAGGTTGTTTACCCATCGTAATATTGTGTTACGAGAAGGGACACTTGCATTTCGATGGATATTAAACTGACGGCGGAAATCTCGCTGAACAGCAGTTACGGATTCGTCATTTCGCACAAAACTGTCATACGCGTACAGGCGTTGGTCTAGCGTCCACGGCTCCATCTCAACGATTAAAATGTAAATGCTAACAACGGAAACGTCAGACACCAGCCATGTGCCCCTCCCACCACGAACGCCCGAGTACAACCCACTTCAAAAACATCCGGTTCCCGTGAATGACCCTGTTTAAAGAGAAAGAGGGTTTTTATTTGTTCAGAATAAACAAAAAAACTATTCGATGTTTCTTGACACAACTAAGAAAATTTTTAGATATATTTGATCTCGAAAAAAATATATGTACAGATTTTCCGGTTGAAACACAATTTTTAATGAACTGTGAGTCTCTATCACTCTGTGAGCTGGGTTTGAACTGTATGATTCGAATCAATCGAATGAATAATTTTACAAAATAATAAAATTAATTTTACGTTAAATAAAATATTAAATATATTTAAAAAAAAAAAATGTTTAAAAATAATGGGCTTCCCGTAGGGTCTGCGTGTGAGGCTAGAGTGCTAAAGTGGTGAGGTATGAGAGTATTTCGTGGGAGGCTAGGCAACTTCACCAACTGGTAACAATCAGGGTAGCCCTGGAACGCTCTTTTGGGAAGTGAAATGGGGGCTCTTAAAACGTCTCTGGAAACAATTATCCAATTTTCAAAATTCAAAGGGATATTTAGTAGTAGGTTGAAGGCTAACCTTTGCAAACATCAGGCACAGTCTCCATTTAACAGATCATGGTTTTTCGTAAATGGCGGAAATTTTAGGAACCAATCTTTCTATTTTCAAAATGCAAACGAGGTATTAGTATTTGTATATATAATGTTTGTCTGTTTGTTCTAAAATTACGTGAGAACCAATTGACCGATTGCTTTCATTTCTGCGGGATACATTTGGGTTATCAATAGGAAAAGTTTTAATTTCCTTGTAGCATTTATTTAACTTCCTTGAAAGATAAGATGTTAAAAATACTAATTATTTTTTAATCCCCAAGGATTATGAAATTGTGAAAAAAATATATTCATTAAGGAAAAAGAGATTAATCCTTTTACTTGGTTATTATATTTCTACAACCATGGAAAATAAATAAGTTATGAATTTTTCGTCGTTAAATGTGTTTGTACTTCAGTTACCATAGTTACAACTATTCTGTCTTTTGTAATATAGTTTCTTTTTCAGGTTTCTACAAAGCTTGAATACTTTAATTTTTATTTATCAGTATTATTTTACCAACCTTGAGGATAACGAACAGTGCGGTGGTTCAACGGGCGGAACCCTCTGGGTAAACGGGAATGGCGTACGAAGCGAGCTTCTGTGGGTGTCCAGCACGCCAGTCCCCCTGGCAACACGGGAATGGAGAGCGAAGCGAGGTCTACGGTCCTGGGGTAGGCACCCCTGAGTTGACTCCAGAGTACGCCTAGACCCCGAGAGTTCAGGTTCTGTCTTGACGGGCTGGCTAGTTTATATTTATATATACACAAGAGTTATTCAATAATTAAAGAGGAAAATCATAGTAGAAAAATTTATATTGTTCAGTCAATGGTCAAACTCAAATGTACGCACTCTAACCTTTGACGTTTGAATTACGGTTCAAAATAATGAATACGCGTTTCATCGCACTGATAATGTGTTCCAAAAAAAGCATTACTTTTTGCAAAGAATTTACTTTTTAAATTCTATAAAAATATGAATTCCAGTGTCTTTATCATTTTTAATCAACTATCTCGTAGCTGATCTTGGATGCGTTTTGCTATAATTCTGCATATCATGAATAATAAAATGGATTTTCCCAAAAGTTACTCCAAAATTTTAAGAAATGTCCTATTCGCTTATTTCGGGTTTTGAATCCCAGTCACGCATGTTATTTTTACAAGCTACAAAATTTTTAAGAGGTGGTCCCGGAGGCTAAAAGAAAAAACCATTTACTCATATATCTTTCCAAATAACAAAATTAATTCGCTTTTGTAAACTGTTAGGCGAAATTGCGTTCTTCTACTAACATGAAATTTGGTAACATTTTTTTCTGCCCAGTTTAAGCTGTTCAATCTACTTATAAAATCTGGTCGTTTAATACATTTTTTATCATACTGTTTTTAAATTTACAAATGAATTTTGGCCGGGTTTTTACCTTCAAAAAATAAAAAGAAAAGATTATAACAATGTAAATTCTTTTTGAACAGCTGTTATTTTTTATATCATATAGTTTCAGTTTTTCTATTAAGTCATTTTTCCTCTGTTGTCAAATTTTCTCGTTGTGTATGTATAAGTATATTTATTGTTTAATTAATTTAACCTATAATGAATTAACCAGTGGCAAGTTAAGATAATAATAATATAAAACTTTATATTTTTGTTGTTGTTTGGTTTCAACTAAAAACATGTAAATCTGGAAAACATGTAAAACTTAAGAAAACTGAAGAGTATGATCCTTATTAAATGCAGTGTAAGCAGATTAAAATAGAAAGAAATTAAGACAATTATAGCTGTGATCTTTTAAAAAAAAATATGGCTACTCGACAATTTTGAAGATAATTCTGGAAGATAATTTGGGTAATTTTTTACCCCAATTATTTTCCTTTTTGGGATCAACACACTCAAAATTTTTCCTTAAAAGATTTGAGAGTACATACAATTTACTGAATAATATTATTCATTCGTAAAACTTGATTAATCTTTGTCAATAAATTATACATGAATTAAAAAATTATGTTAAATAGAAAAAAGAATATATTCTTTCAAATTATGAAAATAAACCTTGTAAACTAACTATAGAAGGCGAGTTAGATGTATTGGGTACACCTGACCAGAAAATAATGATCGTTGTGCAGAATTTTCACAGTAAGAGATTACCAAGTACTGAAGTATTTACTGAATATACGTAATTTTTTTATTAAAGAAATCTTTAATAACGTAAATTTTGGATTATTATTTCTAGCTTTTAAAAGTATTTTACGTTACTATAGTTAAAACTTTTAATTTGTGTTTTCAGGATTTTTTTTGTATTACAACTATTTTATTCATATATTTAAAAAAATTATACAACCTCTACTAATAGAATAATTGTTTAACTATATTTTTCTTAAACACAAGAAATAACCATAAAAATAATACGAAACCAAAAATTATTGCTTATATCATGCAAAAAAAAAAAAAATAGAAAAGGATTATATTATAAGGAAAAAAAAACATTATGTTTGAATATATACGCTATACGAGTATGTACAGAAACTATTTTAAGGTAGAAATAGAGCGGGAAAGTCTAAAACAGTCAGTGTATCAGAGATTCAAACAGACAGGACGACCTGTTCAGAAATAACCAGATGGAAACAGCTTTTGCATTCTCTCCCTTAACTCACTACACTATTAGAGGGTATGCCTCATGGCCTACTCATACTGCTTTCACTAATCAACCGGAAGTGAAGTTTCCTTTGTTCTTGCTACCGAACAGCAGAACTCTCGGTCACCAGTAAAGCTCTTTCGTTTATTCATTATTCCATCCTTGTTTTTATCATCATATCTTGCTCACTCTTTTAATGCTGTTTTCCACTATTACTTTTAGCTGTTTTGTTGGATAATATCAAAATAATACTTTTGTAATTGATTTCATTTTGTTACTTTTAAATATCTCCAAAGAATTTCAACTTGGATTCTAATTAACTTTATTTTATTTTTTGTTTTTTATCTTTAACAAAGAATTTTATTATCAATTCATTAGAAACATTATTAATTTGTGTCTATTATTTTGTTCTATTTTAAGCGTAACAATAGATACACTATAATTATTGTACAATATATCTATTTGATCAGTCTTTCTCCTATTCTGGTTAATTTTGAAAAGAAAAATTCTCTTTTTTGTAAATCGAAAGTTACCAGTTATAGAAAAACTTTATAGAAAATTGATATTTAAAAAGCTTTCTTTCATTTTAATCACAATATTAATTTAAAATAGATTACTAAGTTAAAACCTAAAAAATTCTTGCGCAGTTCTGCACAAAAAGATGGAATTTTTGTTATTTTATTTTATGTAATTTTTTGCACAATAAATATACAAAGCAAATTAAATGATTAAACTAAAAAAGTTATAATTATTTTTATATTTGATATTAAAATATATTTTTTGTTTATAAGAAAATTAAATTATTATTATTTAGTTACAATAATAATAAGAATATAACCTCAAATTGAGGTTGTTGACCTTAAATTAAGTGAAACTGAAGAACTACTCAATAAATCTTCATCAAATTTTCAACTTCAAATATACAACTTCAGATAAACTACTACAGCATACCCTAATTTCAGTGAATTGGTTAAGTTGTTTTGGAGATTTTCCAGCCATAAACTTTATTAATAAGTCAATTTATATATACAAATTTCATTTTAAGTGAATGTTATTTTACTCCACTTTCCTTAAAAAGTAAAGAAATTACAATTTTTTCCCTCCGATTATACCGTAAGTCCGAAATTAACACCGTATTTTTCTTCGAAAAGTTCGATAAAAATACAACTAATATTTTATAAATTTGATGATACTTGTTTATTTGAATTTTTGTATTTAAATTAATGAGACTGTTTATTAATTAATCAGTCAACAGCTCCGTATCTACTTTAGACAAATTATTCATTTTTATCCAGGTTCATCTCTGATTCAGCTAGAAAAATTGATTGTTTTTATGATAATACATATTTATAATTACCATTCCACAATAGTATACTACCGTATACAAAATTCAGATAATATTTAACTCGTGATAATCTATATTAATTTAATTTTATTTTATTTAAAATTGTATGTTTAAAAAAAAGACGTAATTTTAAAGACGTAAGTATATTTTAAAACGATGACTTTTTTAACGTAGTTACCTTTTAATGGTTATCGGGAAATAAAAGTTTACGACCGTAGAACTCCAATAATTACTATTCATGATTTTATTAGCTACCGTGTATTAAACACGAGAACGTGACTGTCTTAAGATATGGCATAAT
This sequence comes from Lycorma delicatula, assembly GCF_047948215.1. Classification (NCBI taxonomy): domain Eukaryota; kingdom Metazoa; phylum Arthropoda; class Insecta; order Hemiptera; family Fulgoridae; genus Lycorma; species Lycorma delicatula. The sequence continues at coordinate 14,170,265 of NC_134463.1, read as the reverse complement.
ATTCTGTTTTTAACTTTTTTTTTCCAGTAAGCGGTAGCCTATGAATTATTTGTTATACTTGTCAGTTTTATTTATTAGTACTATTGCCCACTTGGTTACTAAATATATATATATGTATATATATATATATATATATATATATATATATATATATATTTTTTTTTTTTTTTTTTTTGTATTTTACTCTTAAAAATTCAAATGGCAAACATTTATATACCGTCTGTAATAAAGCAAAAATCACTCTATGATTCTGAAAAAAAAAATATATATATAATCGTATAACTCGTGAAATATATATATATATATATATATATACACATGAGTTATATATATATACGAAGTTCTCCCTGAACCTTCATAACCTATTATAGTCGTGAAAATAATTTAAAAAATTCATATAAACATGTCAATGTACAATTCATATGTTTTAAAATGATTTCGTTTGCGAGTTATGGCTAGTGAAATATTTCGCTCGGATTTTAGCTACCGTGGTAAAATGAGATTTTCCTGAAATTTTAAGGATTTTAATTAAGGGACAATATTAAAAAGTTCTTATGGTTTTTGACTTGAAAATCTAATAAAATAGGTCCCAGAAGCGTATTTGCTGTAGATTCATTTTAAGCTTAAAAATAAATTTGGGGTGAAAACCAATAAATTTGGGTAATAAACCCTTTTTTTATATTTTACGTACAATAACATTGTTCAGTGGTTAATAAATGTATAAAATCTATAAACAAAACTTGTAGAGAACTTAATCTCAATTAAAATGGTGTAAGAGAAATTGAATTAACAAAGAAAAGTTAGAAAAATTCGAAATTTATTTAAAAACAATACCCTAGACCAAAGTGCATTTTTGTACCAGTATATTATAAATACACAAAAATGAGTGCGGCATTTTCAACACATTTCTTGGCAGGCTTCTTTACTGCTTTTGTTGCTCTTTTTAGTTGTTCAGGGCTGTCCTTAAGTTGTTCAGCCTGATCCATAAGTTGGACAATTAATTCTTTACGACAATGTATTTTTGTTTTGTATTCAATATCTTTTATCCATCCCCAAAGCCAAAACTCTAAATGTGCTAGATCAGACGAGCTTAGTGGTCAGGAATTTGAACCTCCACGATCTATTTCTCAGAGAAATTATAATTTAAGTGAGTAAAAACGGCATAAGAGACGTGGGGAGGCACACCATCATGCTGGATGTATACTTTGCGTCTCGGCACTAGAGGAACACCTTCAAGCACCTACGGAAATTCTTCTTCAAATAAAAAATACAAGTAAACACAGCGTTTAAAAATCAAACCATTTGATTTTTTATTTCTTCCTGCAAAATAAAATAAAGTGCAAATAGTACGGCCTTCATTCAATGGCAAACCGATCACGTTCAAAGTAAAATTCACAGAAATCCTTCGCTAACGACAGCTCAGTTCACAGTACCTAATATACTTAACTGTCCTTACAGAATGACTTAAAAACTAACACAGTATTGCGCATTTTTAATCAGCTGTTGTATTTTATTGCTAATTTTGAAAAATAATTTATTGTATTGTGTCATTACTAAAAAAAATTATCTAAGTAATTTTTAATAATTTATTTTTTTGTAATTTTATGGTTTTTTTGTTTTTTTTTTAATTTTAATTTTTAACGGAAAAATTTATTTTACAAATTTGTTACATCATCAAAAAAAAATTGATTTTTGTTTACATGAAATAAATACATATCTGAGAAATTTAGTAATGTACTCTTTCTAAATATAATTCGATTTTTTTTAACTTTTCTGGTTTTACTAAACTTAAAAGAAGAATAAAAGGAAAGAAGATCCACAACGCGACCCCCTGTCACGGACTGGAGTCCGGAAGAAGAGCCCAGTAGAGTAGCAACGTGAAGGGCAGGGCAGCCACAGAAGACGAAGATGATGATCTATAACTCTTTAACCAAACTCCTTAGAAAAAAATGCAACTTAATCAGCACATGCGATTCCCTCCGGAGAAGGGGGCACATTGCTCCCTCCAAACAACTAGGGCCGGTTTTGGCGTATTCCTGCTAGCCCATGAAGTGCTAGTACCGAAAGGACTTCAGTGGACGGTCTGAAGGGGAATCACGCCGGGAGCACCAGGCACAAAAATCCTAATCTTCCACGGTCAGACCCAGTAACAAACTGACAATGCTGGTCCAAACGGATGAGAACGCAAATCACCAAAATCCTTCCATAAATAAAACTTATAACCGATATAAAAGAAAACCCTTTAAACCCGTCCGATTACAGAATCATAAGCGGTAAGGGACATTCTCCAGGCTCTGTGATTCGTAGGGAGAAATGGTGATACTCCCGTCACGTTATAGGTTACGATACGAAACTCATCTTACACAATTTTCTTCAGAATTAAATTCTCTACAAATTTTTTAAACGTTTTATGTGTTAATCACCATTTAACGAAGTTATTCTACGTTAACAAAAAAAAGGGTGTTTTACTCCAATTTATTGGTTTTTACTCCAGATTTCTCAAAACCTACTGCAGATACGGTTCTACGACTATTTTATTCAATTTTCTCACGAATTTTGCCTCTTAATTAACCTCCTAAAAATGTTAGTGCTACCTCATTTCACCGGAGTAGCTGAAATTCGAGCGAAATTTTTCAGTAACCATAACTCGCAAACGAAGCATTTTTGGACATATGTTTATATCAACTTTTTCCATTATTTTTACAAGTAGAATAAGTTATGAACGTCGGGAGAGAACTTCATGATACATTCTGTGTGAATCATACAACATATAAAATATTTATAAATAATCCTGTTTTGTTTTTTTTTTTAGTTTTGGTACATTAAAACAAAAAATTATTTCTTTTTCGTAGCCTACCAACTGAATTTTCTCTAAAGATATATACAAAAATTGTAAAAAAAAATATAAAAAGATATTTTTACGTACTTTATATTTGTTTCCTTTATAATTTATTATTTGATTTTCCAAGGAAAAATATACCGCTACACAAAATCTAATAATATAATTATTTTAATGAAGTTTATTCAAATAGTATATCTACTCGTAATATATATATATATATATATATATATATTATCCGGTCAGTGGATCCCCGCTGTGTTCGTTATCTTAATTCTTGTGAGAATGATACTGATAAATAACAAATAAACTCTGTCCAATTTAAAAAAAAAGAAGCTATCAGTGTCTTACAATTTCTTCAAAGCAACAGTTTGGTAAGCAATGACTTCAAACTTCAAGTCATTTGAAGTATACGGGTTTAAAACAGTTGGTCACCATCTTAATCGTAGAAAAAAAAGTATTTTGCACCATTCTTAACGCTACCCGACAAATACCACAAGGAAGTGATCGCACTTCATTTCTCTTCATTTTTTTTGCGGTTTTAGTCAAGTAACCGGAGGCAAGTGCAGACATTTGCGTTATACACACATTAACGTTGGCAGGTTGAGCTCACCTTTCGTACACCCTCAAAAAAATCTTTTTAGAAAATTGAATTTAAAATACTGCAAATGGTTTTTAAATTCAATCTGACCAACGGTTTGGGAATAAAAAAGTTGAATGTCGTCAAGGAACATAATCCGGTTATCACAAGTCATTAAAACGGCCACTATCGTAAAACGATGGGACATTTTGTACGGCAATAATCCTATGTTCTTTACAGGTATAAAAATCTTGTTCCTTCAAAATTTTGAGCTCAATCTGTTGGGTAGTATTTTAGTAAATAAGTAACAGACTCACAGACACTACTAGATTTACTTTTATATATATATATATACACACACGCCTTTTGTTTACGTTTTATTTCTCAATGTAACAGTTAATAAAAACAAAGTTTTTATTGAAAAAACAATAATTCAGTGATAATAATCTTTTATAGATATTAAAATTCCAAACTCGAAAAATATTTATTTAATTCTGTATTCATGGTTAGTTATTTTTTTGTTGGGATTTATATTATGACGTAGGAGTACATAACGTTTACGTATAGCATTATATTTATTAAAATATATTTCTAGTAATCTATTTTTCTAGAAAAATGGATGAGCGGTAGAAATGTATTTTATTTTGCTGGTGGATTAAATTATACGAAAATTGTGTTCTTTTGTATTTATTAACACTATATTTATTACACTTTAGAAATGACTACCGATAGAGATTATTATCATGCAAAAACCTTTCTATTCCTAAAACCTGTGAAACTTTCAACCTTCTACTCTTTCAAATAATAGAATTATTTATTTTAAAATTCATTATTTTTTAATATGATTATTTTTATCAGAATAGGTACTGATCATAGAAGGGAAAAGAATACATTTTTTTTTAATTCTACAATAACCAGATTTTTGGTATAAAAATTGATGCATTTTTTCGTAAAATAGATCTTTCTACACATTTTATAATTGTTTTTTTTTTTTTATTAATTTATTAAAATTACGTGTGTGTAAAAATATTTTAACAATACGTTCACCGACGTTGTTTAATTTTGAATCTCCATACCGATAAGTTCAGGAAAGTTTTTTGGTATATATTTTTTTAAACTATATAATCCTTTTTTTATGGATAAAAAATACTTTATACACTTTAAAACTTTTATACGGTTAAAAAAAATTTATACATTTTTTGTTTGTTTTTTACATTAAAAAAAATTATATTGTTTTCAGTAGCTAATCAGCTGAATTTTCTCTAAAGACAAACTAAATTTAAAAAAATATATATATAAAAAGTTACTTTTTAAATATTTTATCTTTTCCTTTAAAATTTATATTTGATTTTCCCATGAAAAAAATACATCGGTTTACAAATCGAAATATTTTGGTACTTAAAATCTAATTGATTTTAATGAAGTTTATTCAAATAACCTTCAACTTTTTTTAAAATTTTAAATTATTGTATTAATGTAATTAATGTACGGGCTGATAGTACATAGATCTCGGCTTTCATTATAAAGTAAATTATTGATGTATAAATCAGTTTTGAATCCTGTTTGGACTTACGGGTTTGAATTGTGGGATACAGGCTGCAACTCCAGTATTGAAATACTTGAACGCTACCAGACAAAAACTTTGCAAAAAATGGTATAAATACCCTGGTACATAAGCAATAGCCTCCTATATAAAGATCTTAAGTTGCGACCCGTTCGGCAAGAAATCTCTTTGGTCAGCCTACGGTATCAAAATCGTCTGGATTGGCACCCGAATTACTTGGTGGTCAATTTATTGGATAACACGATCAGTGAATTTTCAAGATTTCTAAGGAAGAATGTTCTTGGTTTGCCTTATTGTTTAAGTTAGGTGACTTTATGGTCTGACTGTACAGAGTACTCTTCTATTTCTTTCATTTCGTTGTCGTTAAGTTACCTTCCGCTGGGTCTGTTACTGATTAGTGTAAGTACAAATATAGATCTTACTTACTTATTGTTCAATTATCTCGCTGAACAGATTGTGAAGTTTTTGTGTCGTTATAATAAAAACAGAATTTTTTTGCTCTTATTTTTCTATTATGATATTTTACAACTTAAGGATTACATTAACAAAATACAGATAATTTAATTTTTCTAAGTAGTGAAGAATTTTGAATGTGTTCATTGTATTTTAAATAGCATTTTAATTTTTATTTAAGGTATTACAATTTAAGTTTTATAATTGTTTATTTATTCTAACAAAAGTACCAGTTTTTTTTAATACTTTTATTTATAGTTGCATCAACAATTAAAATCATTAGCGACTTATCAGTGTAATGTAACTGTACCGGTAAATTTATAGTCTTGAACAAACTCAGGTCGACTATTCCTACGATGTTTGATTAATTGGTTAAATTTAGTTTTGTAAAATTTATTCATAAACAAATCAGTTATTTTAATACCAAAAACATTAATACTTTTCGTTAAAAATTAGTTAAATCTTATAAATGTTTGGATAGCAACCACATTATTATTTTTTATTCACAAAGACTAAATATTAAAATTGTAAGCAAACGAGAAAAAAATACAACGTATTATTTTGAAAAATGTTAAAACCAAAATAATTACAAAACATAGGCTTTGTATGAGAATCAATAGTGTCTGTTTTATAATGGGAATACGTTTATGTCATCGATAAATGCACTGTGATATTTATTAGTAGGGAAGGTGATCATTTTTCAAAAAAAAAAATAAAAAAAAGGGTGATAAATAAAATCCGGTGGACTGGAGTAAAATTGAGTTAATCTGTTTGAAGTAGTGTTGGCGGAGGGGGTGTCGGTAGTATGGTACAGGACAGTGGTAGGGAGTAGAGAGTGGTTGTGATATATGGGTTAGGTTGCTCTTGACAAATGACACTCCAGATGTGGCTTAAGTCTAATAATAATAGTAATACTATCCTGGAGGAGGCCTCCCATTTTGCGAGGAGGAGTTACTACAATCAACCAATTAGATCTCACGTCATCCTTGACCATGTTAATTATATGCTAACGACATTCTACATCTATTTTGTTTAAAAGAAATCTTCCTAAAACTATTTATCTCAGTTTAAATTAAAATTTTAGTTTTGTTTATTCATAATTTCGTATAATCTATTATTAAAACGAACTTGTTTATCCAATGTAATCACGTGTTAGAAATTTTATGTAACAAATATTTTTATAATAATTTTAATAAATCTGGAAATAAATTAATGTTTATCGTATCGTATGTAGATTAATTAATTATGATAATGCTAGTACGTGCATTCAATAAATTTATTCTTTCTTTTAATAAAAAAATTAAGATTTTTCATGGTTAATATGTTGGTAATTGTTTACTTTATTTTTACTAATTTTGTGCTCTCAGCATGAGGCCATATTTATATAAATACATTAAATACTGTAATGCTGTCATTTATTTATTCTGTGTTATTGGATCGGGAAAAATTATACCTTCTAATATCTAGTTTTAATTTACCTAAAAGGTTGCATTTAAACCAAATAGTTACAAAAAACCATTTTTTTTAATTTCCTTACGAATGAGCCAAAAGGAAATGAATTATCAAAAACATAGGCTGTTGTAAACCAGTTTCTTTATTTTTCTCCATAATACATAAGTATTTTTTCTAGTTGTATTTTTTCTTTCATAATCAGATATTGAACGATACATGGAAACAGGGAGATTTTACAAATTCTGAATAGGTATATGTACATTTTTAAATTTAGAGTAAAAATGTGCATATACTTTTTTGTCAGGAAAAATATGAATTAAAATTTTCATAATTTTTAAGCATGAAATTTATTTATGTCCAAGTACGTTTCTAAACGTACGATCTAAATTTAGAGTAATCTTTTTGTATCAGTTTTTATGTATTATATACAGTAAATATCCTTTACAGTGATGTCCAAGGGACCGACGATTTTTGGTCACTATAACCGATAGTCACAATAACCGATGTTTAGGTTGCTTAATGCTATTACCTTAATATGCTCTCTAAACGGGTATTGTAATACAGTAATACAATAATCATTAAAAATAATAATTTATTTCCGTAATAAAATAATATTTAAAAAAATACGGAATAATAAATACAAATGTGGTAGAGTAAAAAAGATAGACAAAAATGGTTAAATTTACTGTTGATTATTTTGCAAAAAGCTGATTATTTTGATTTATTTCCAACATTTCGTGTTGTAATACAGTTTTTGAAAGTCTTTTCCAAAACAAGACAATTACTCTTTGTTTCTTCATTAGTAGGTTTTGTAAAACAAAAAAAAAAAAAAATTGGCAAACGGTTTTCATTGCAGCTATGGAAAATTTGGCGGGTTGATGTCTTCATCGCTGTCGCTACCGTTACTTTCGGTGTCATTACCTATGTTCCCATCTATTTCTGCTAGTACTGAAGCCAGCTACGTTATCATCTATTACATTTTCATGCGTTTCTAAATCTTTGTCAACCTCTTGACAATATTCAAACAATAAATTTGAAAACTATTGGTTTTGCAGACTGTTGCCTCATTCTGCAAATGATTCTTATTCGCATGAAACGTCAGGAACTTTGCAGCCTGTGGTAAATGTCGAAAGAAATTTTTTACAGTCAGCGAAGAAACCTTATTCCATGATCTTTCTAACATAATTAAAGCATCCGAATATTTGGTTGTGTTTCGTTTTTTGATCTAAATTCTGTATTATTTGTAAAAAATTAGGTGTTTTTTGTAGGGAACTTTTACCGTTTTGATCACGCCTTTATCTAAGGGCTGTAATGCTGCTGTTGTTTTTGATAGTAAGAACCCTAGCTTTATACATGAAAGATTTTCGACGCGTGAATGAGCCGGACAGTTGTCAATAAACAACAGTGTTTGTTCATCTATCTTTAATTCACGGTCCCATTTTCGTAACCAAGATGGAAACATATCACTTGTCATCTAAGCTTTCTTACTTTCATATGTAACAGAAAGCAATTTAAAATTTTTAAAACATCGGGGTTTAGCAGTTTTCCCTATAACCAAAATTCTTTTTGTCAGTTCCATTCATATTTGTAACATTTAGTCTCTCTTTTGATAATTTTCCACCCGAAATCGTTTCACCTTTAAACCGAAGGTTTCTTTCTGGGGTCAGTTAAAAAAAACCGATTCATCAGCATTATAGAATTTTTCGTACATAGCCCTCTTTTAATTATTGCCAAATGGTTTCTAACCATGTTTCTGGCACCGGTTGGAGCTGCTGCGACCTCACCAATTATTCTTAATTATAATAATCTGTTGCTATTTAGGTATTCCAGTTAACACCTACTTTTCTTATTATTAACGCGTTTTTTTATTTTGTATGTGTCTCCTCGTTTTTATTCGATACAAAAAAAAAGTATCGTATTTTTTTTTTTTTTTTGGGGGGGGGGAGTTTTCATACGACTTGTAAAAAGGATTACCAACCGTTTTTAAATTTTTCTGAATATCAGTTTGCATATACGTAAGAGTCTAGACCTTTCTTTGTTTTGGTTTTCTTTGCTGTAAGACTTTATTTACAATCAGATTCACATATAGATACCATAAGTAAATTGGGTACAAAACAATAACATGAAAGAGAAATATACATTGAAATCATTCAAAAAGGATACATATAAGTAATATTATGAGTTTCATGGATGAAAAGTAACATACAATGAGTAAATATAATAACAGAATAATGTGTATTGTAATATCTGAACATAGTAAAAGAATAAAAATAAAAACAAAAATTAGATAGCAAAACAAAACATAACATAATAATTTTCACTAAAACTATTTAATGAAATACTCGGGCGATAACATATGAGTGTAGAATTCCCATTTTAGTTATTACACAGTATTTCCAGATCCAAAACCTGAAGTTGTTTCATTCGTTTAATAACCTTTCTGTTGTCGAAAGTTTACAGCTAATATTCACGTTAAGTTAAAATGAGTATCATTTTTAACATGAACATTTAGACTAAAATCTTATTTCAAATTGATTAGTTGAATTTCCTGCGAACGTATGGCATCCCTAGATACTCATGGATCTCTTTGTTCTTCATAAACTACAGCGCTTCTGTTATGCTTCTAAGTAATTTATTTGGAAACCGCTGTGTAACTTCAATGTTGCTGCTGCATGTGTCCTCTAAAGTTGTACAGCGTAGATCCATACCGGCTTCAAATTTACTTCATACAACAACAGTTTGTTAGGCAATGATAATTGAGATCTTCTGCCTAAAAACTAGTACATCCACTCAAACTTAATGTTCAGTTGCTTTCTTTTTATTCTCACTTGATTTTTCTTTGTCTGACGACGGCGATCTACATATAGAGTTAGATACCGTACATAGTTAGAATTTAGGATGCAAACACCATCAAAGTAGACCACCATCAAAGTTGGACATAATCACGACTTCATTTCGCTGGATTAAGTTTTAACTTCATCTAGTTAGCCACCCGCTGATTAGATCCAACTCAGAGCTGACCCAATGACGAGTCTTGATGACCCAAGGCTAGCTTTGGATCATCAATGACTGCCAAGATCTCCGTATCATCAGCAAATGATGCAGCAGTGACGTGGTCCGGACCAGCAAATTCTGCAGTATAAAATCGGTCCCAAAATTGAACAGTGAGGTACTCTTAGTCGAGTGTAAAAAAATTAAACAACTTTTGATTATATATTTTGATATGCGCATATTCTTCAGTCTCCACCGAGGCAGTACTCGTAATTGCAGGAGTTCCTCCGCTTAAACAACTGGCGGAGATGCGAGTGAATATAGCACGTGGGCAACCTTCTAAAGAAGCATATGAAGAGATGCTGCGTAATTGGCAACTTCGTTGGGATGTAGCCAACACGGGACGATGGACATATCGTTTGATACCTTTGATCCGACCGTGGATAGAAAGGAAGTTCGGGGACATAAATTACTGGATAACGCAATTTTTTACAGGGCATGGGTCGTTCAGGTCCTATTTATGTGCGAGACTAAGGGTAGATAACAACAACTGTCCTTACTGTGGGGCATATGATTCCCCTGAACATGTAGTATTTGAATGTAACCGTTGGACTGAAAGCAGGCAATCCTGTGTAAGACGTATAGGGCCATTATCTACGGAGAATGTGGTGGATAAAATGCTACTTAACGAGGATAACTTTAATGTGATCTCGTCGTTTATAACCGCAGTTATAAAGAAGAAAGATGAGGAAGCTCGTCAAGAAGAAACCGCTCGCTGATGACGGCTTGTCGTAGGTGGAATTTCCGTTTGTCAATATTTGAGAGAATGGGCAATATTGAGATATAGCTTTGAGTATGGTTTACACACCAAAAAAAAAAAAAAATTATAAAATATGTATAAAAATGTATTAATATACTGAAAACTTACAAGAGGAAATTGTTTGTTGTTGAGGGGAAGCTGATGATGGAGCTCTGGTTTGTAGGTTTTATCGGATAAGTGGTGAAGGAACTTATAGATTCTTAAACTTTGTGTTTCTTATATTATAAGTTTATAAAAATTTGTTAAAAGATTCTGAAAACTGTCATAAGGTAACTGTTTGTTGTTGATGGGTAATTTAAGGTGGTGCTCTTGCTCGATTGTGATGACGGACAGCCGAAGGTGGAGCTCATGCTCGTTCGTGCTTGCGTGGATGGGCAGAGAGGTGAAGAACCCTGAGGACTCCGTGGCTTAAGTTTTAAACTAATTGGTTGGGTTGGTATGATATCATATAAAAAAAAAAAGAGAGAGAGATTAAAGAATAGGGGTGACTGTTGCTGAGAGAACAAGGGTGGTGGACTCTCAGTAATCGGTGTATGATGAATATCTATAAAAGAAATAAAAGAGCTAACCGGTGAACTGACCTGCCGTGCCGGACATACAGCCGGCGGGCGGGGAGGCGAGCTAGAGTAAAGGACACTCCTCTGGCGCGAGTCAAACTTGATTGTAGATCCGTTCCAGAGGAGTAGGTGGGAATATAAAAAAAAAACAAATAATAAAAAATAAATAAAAAAAATAAAAAATAAAAAAGCTCGTATTCAGCTTGTAAAGTAGTTTAGGCAGCAAGCATTGTCAAACGCCTGCTGGACATCCGTAAAATGCTGCTGAACAATTCTTCCTTTCAAAACATGTACTGATGGCATTAATAATCTTAAAGATTTGTTTAATAGTGAAATGACGATTTCGGGAGCTAAACTAGTTGACAGGTAAAACACTTTGCACGTTAAATAGGCTCCGAAAGAAGAGGTTCTCAAAGATCTTAGAATAGGCAACAGTTTTATTAGTCTATAAGAAAAACATCGCTTATCCGGTTCGGGATCGTAGTTATCTTCGACAATTCCATTCTTATGAAAAATAAGTCGTGCTAAGGATGTTATAAAAATGGTGCGTTATGTACAGGATAGCGTTAGATGGCAATATTAGCTTGTAGCTTGTAGATAGATAGCTTGTAAAAAATAAATCAAATTTTGGAGTCTTCTTTAAATTTTCCTCTATCCTAGATATCTTCCGATTTTTTATGCAGATGAGAAATACCTTACAGGAAGACACTGAGGAATCAGACTATGCAAAAATCCAAAAATTCTTCCTCATTATCTTCCCTTATCTCACGTTGCTGATAGAACTTGCTTAGGTGTTGAGCAAACAGATCGGTCTTTTGGCTGTCGCTACTAGTCCAGTCATCTGATATTCTTGTTTACATAATATGCTGTTTTGGTTATGTTAATATTATAACTTCTTTATGATTGTTTCCTTGTTTTAGACAAAACTTATTTTTCGTTTTGTTTGTGTTTGTTTAAATATATAAAAACTAGTTTTATAGTAAGAGAAGATTAATAATGTTTCAGCAGCAGCCTCTGATTGTGAATTTGAAGTAATAATACGTCCGAAAAATTTCTCAAACCATTTTTATTATAAGTATAGCACAATATTTATTTCATTGATTTTCGCGGGAAATTCAAAATTTGTCCAAATCTATTGTAAAAAAAAAATAGTTTTAAAAATAATATAAATAAAATAGTAATTTGCACTCTACTAGTAGATTAAATCGAAAAAGTTTGGTAGAATAAAATAAAAATTATAAAACCAAACGAAGTAATTTTATTTAAGAAAAATATTTAATAATAAATTATTAGTTTAATGTATAAGAACTTTTAAATAATCTATATCTGTGACGGGATCGTTAGCGTCTCGGCTTTTCAACCAGAGGTCTCGGGTTCGAATCCCGATCCGGCATAACAATAGCATTACATAGAGTTTTTCGGCATCAACATGCCCGAAAAACTTTAAAAAAAAAATTAAAAATTAAAAGTATACTCTTCCTTATACATTCAGGATGTAAATATATATATTTAGATAGAGAGAGAGAGAGAGAATGAGAAAGAGTTTTTTTTTTATCTAAATATGATTTAATTAATATTAATAAATATTATTTATCATTTTTACTGCCATTAAAAATGTATTATATTGTTTTTTCTTTACAACAACGAAAATAGAAAGAAGAGAAATGAGAGAAAGATATACAATAAAGAAAATCAAATAGGAGTGATTTCCTCAATACGAAGCGGAGGATTTAAGATTTAAGTAGGGCAGGAAAGAAACGGGTAGAAAGGAGTCGTATGGGAAAGACTGGAAATTGGGCGCATAAAACATTCACTGAACGCCCTTTCACAACAGTCAGCTCTCTCTTCCATCTTCTATTATCACCTCCTTTTCTAATATATACCTCTTTATCATTTCTAGCAGCCTTTCACTTTACTATACACTTCTTAACATGTAGTCGCGTTTTACATATGTAAGGGACTGATGTCAAGTTGTATTGCTATGCACATGTACGAGGTTGTTAACAAGATAATGAATCTGTTATATTATTTTCTCTATTCTAGTTTTATTTGTGAATTAGAGAAAATTACAGAATAGCTGAAAATTGTTTCCTTTACTTCAGAATTTCAGTTTGTTCTTTAAGTATTAAATCTTTAAACGAAATAAATTTGCTCGTAGTGTTACTGTTTGTGAAGTATTTTATGTTTACTAATTTATAACGAAGAAGTAGCTCCCTCTCCGCCCATTCAAACTTGCTGCATTATCTCAATTCACCTTTATTATTTATTTATGTCAAATCATAGATTGTGTTATGCTACGTTAAAATAATATGGCTGATATTAAAATATTCATTATACTAAAGCTTATATTTTTATTTTATTTAAGTCATTTTAACCTTGTGTAATTATCAAGTCCTTTTTATTCTTTGTCAATATTTTCACCTAAATATATTTCTTACATTCTATGTCGTCATTTATCAGTTTTATACATTATTGTAATATTTTCTTCCTTTACTGTTTTTCCATTGTACACTTTGTTTTAGAACAAAATTCACTGAAAGTTTCTGCAAAAAATTTATCTCCTGGAATGTCTCATAAACCTAACGTTAAGAACCATTGTAAGTGAGAAAAGATTCTAAAATTATTTTCATACGTTGAAATGTAGTTAAACAAACACGCTCAACAAACAAACATATATTCAAGAACATGTACTCGCACAAAATTTGTAAGATTTTTGTAAACTTTTAATAGTTGTTGGTATATGTAATGATGTATTAATTTCATACACTTCTAGAATGTGGAAGTAGTTTCCAGGAAAATTTTAAGCAAACATAATTATTATATTATTTTTTTTATATTTCCTTAATCGTAAAATTTTCAAAACGATTATCTATACAATTGTTCATAGTATTTTTTAAATATTCTTTTTTATATACAATGTTTTGTATATCTGTTAGATGTCAAACCAGTAATAGTTGTTTAAACATAACACGAGTTAAAAGTAACAGTAGATACAGTTGGTTCCTTTGAGCAGAATTTTTATCTTCAAATCAAAACTACGTTAACCTAACAAAATTGCTTCAAACCTAACTCAACTAGTAGTATTTTACAGGCAAAATCGCGATCTTTGTTTTCTCTGTGTTTTCGTTATAGACTAAAAAACTACTGGACCGATTTACGCGCAGGGAAAAAGGGAGAAAGGAAAGCTCGGAAAATCGAATAAGGTAAAAGGGAAGAAGGGGAAAATGGAAAGGGGAAAGAGGAAGGCGGAAAGGAAATGAGGCAAAAAGATAAAACGGGGGAACGAAATGGAAAGTGGGGAAAGGGGAAAGGGAATAGGGTAAAATGAAAATGGGAAAAGGTAGATGCGGTAAGGGGGAAAAGGTGCAATGGAGAAAGGGTAAAAAGAAAATGATAAATTTTGTGAAGTTCCGTAATGTTCATTTTGTTAATGTTTATCAACTTTTAATTGTGTTCATTTAATTTACATGTGTACTCAAATCTAGCAATAATGAAGCATTGTCGAATCTGCTAGTTAAAAATAATCTAAAGATTATTTGTTTTGGCATTCGGTATTTATTGTCAGTAAAATCTTTGTAGACATTGATTTTAATAAATGTATTTTATGAAATTAATTTTCTTTAATACTTACCGACTGCATAGTTATTCGTAGTAAGGGAAAAACAATAAAGAAAAAAAATTATGCATCATAAACATTGTTATATAAATAATTAGCGTGAATATATTTAAAAATTATAAATTATTATGTTTACTAATTTTTATACTGTAACATTTTTCAAAAAAAATTTTTTTTAAATAATATAATATTAAAATATTAATAGAGTTTTCTATAATCCACTCGAATAATCTATAATAAAACAAGTAACGTCTACTAACGGGGCTGTCAAAATTATTTTCTCCCTTTGAATAAAGCAAAGAGGGAAATAAGCAGTTCCCTCCAAATTTCAATTTCCAAGCTCAAAGCACTCTTGCTTTATTGCTCTGACAGATGTTAGACACAAACAAACGGGAGTTTTTTAAGGCAGTAAATTTCTTTAATGCACCGTACAATGTTCAGAAATATTCATTTTAAACATAAAAATTTCTTTTAAATAAGAAATAAAAAATTAATTTATTACTTAAATTTAAATATTTTGTTTAAAAAACAATCCTTGAATAAAAATGTAAATCTCTCTAGCTAGAAAATTAAATTGATTATATTAAAAAATTATGATTATATTAAAATCATAGTAATGATTTTGATAAGATCTTTTCTCAAATTATAACAAAATAATACTCCATAAATACAGAATATACAAATGTTAAAAAGAAAATCCTCCTGTAATTTTTTTTTCAATATTCTTCGTTGTGTAAGTTCATGTTGTAATAAAATAAAATAAATAAACAATTTAACTAAACGAAAAACAGAAAGGACTTAATTAAAATAAGAAAATGTTTTAAAAGCACAGAATTAAAATGAGAAAAAGAAAGGCCAAGAATATTTTTTATCGGTCATTTTTTTTTTACTTTTGTTTTATGTTTATCATATTCCATAATAGTGGAAAGCGAAATGAACATTGGTAAAATAGACGGAGCATACAGGAAAGTTAAGGAAAATTTTGGGGTACATAAATTAAAATCTAATAATGTGTTAAAAAAAGATGGTACACGAAAGGTATATATATAATACGAAAGGTAAAGTCGATAGATGGGTTGAATATATTGAAGAGTTATACGGAGGAAATGAATTTGAAAATGGTGTTATAGGGGAAGAAGAGGAAGTTGAGGAGGATGAAATGGAAGAAACAATCCTGAGATCTGTATTTAAGAGAGCATTAAAAGATTTAAATGGCAGAAAGGCTCCTGGAATAGACGGAATACCTGTAGAATTACTGCGCAGTGCAGGTGAGGAAGCGATTGATATATTATACAAACTGGTGTGTAATATTTATGAGAAAGGGGAATTTCCGTCAGACTTCGAAAAAAGTGTTATAGTCATGATACCAAAGAAAGCAGGGGCAGATAAATGTGAAGAATACAGAACAATTAGTTTAACTAGGCATGCATCAAAAATCTTAACTAGAATTCTATACAGAAGAATTGAGAGGAGAGTGGAAGAAGTGTTAGGAGAAGAACAATTTGGTTTCAGGAAAAGTATAGGGACAAGGAAAGCAATTTTAGGCCTCAGATTAATAGTAGAAGGAAGATTAAAGAAAAACAAACCGACATACTTGGCGTTTATAGACCTAGAAAAGGCATTTGATAAAGTAGACTGGATTAAAATGTTCAGCATTTTAAAAAAATTAGGTTTCAAATACAGAGATAGAAGAACAATTGCTAACATGTACAGGAACCAAACAGCAACAGTAATAATTGAAGAACATAAGAAAGAAGCCGTAATAAGAAAGGGAGTCCGACAAGGATGTTCCCTATCTCCGTTACTTTTTAATCTTTACATGGAACTAGCAGTTAATGATGTTAAAGAACAATTTAGATTCGGAGTAACAGTACAAGGTGAAAAGATAAAGATGCTACGATTTGCTGATGATATAGTAATTCTAGCCGAGAGTAAAAAGGATTTAGAAGAAACAATGAGCGGCATAGATGAAGTCCTACGCAAGAACTATCGCATGAAAATAAACAAGAACAAAACAAAAGTAATGAAATGTAGTAGAAATAACAAAAATGGACCACTGAATGTGAAAATATGAGGAGAAAAGATTATGGAGGTAGAAGAATTTTGTTATTTGGGACGTAGAATTATTAAATATGGACGAAGCAGGAGCGATATAAAATGCCGAATAGCGCAAGCGAAACGAGTCTTCAGTAAGAAATATAATTTGTTTACATCAAAAATTATTTTAAATGTCAGGAAAAGATTTTTGAAAGTATATGTTTGGAGTGTCGCTTTATATGGAAGTGAAACTTGGACGATCGGAGTATCTGAGAAGAAAAGATTAGAAGCTTTTGAAATGCGGTGCTATAGGAGAATGTTAAAAATCAGATGGGTGGATAAAGTGACAAATGAAGAGGTATTGCGGCAAATAGATGAAGAAAGAAGCATTTGGAAAAATATAAAAAGAAAAGACAGACTTATAGGTCACATACTAAGGCATCCTGGAATAGTCGCTTTAATATTGGAAAGACAGGTAGAAGGAAAAAATTGTGTAGGCAGGCCACGTTTGGAATATCTAAAACCAATTGTTAGGGATGTAGGATGTAGAGGATATACTGAAATGAAACGACTAGCACTAGATAGGGAATCTTGGAGAGCTGCATCAAACCAGTCAAATGACTGAAGACAAAAAAAAAATTCCATTATATTTATATTACTTTAAAATTTTGAGAACTTTCAATTAATGAGTATCAAAGATAGAAAATTATACAACACATGTACAGAGTGACACACGAAAGAATATAACAATATTTCAGGTCATGTTCAATCGGTGAAAATAAAAGAGAAAAATTCATAATAAAAGTAAGTTCAGAAACGTCTCGTTAGCAAGTTTCGACTACCGAAAGATTTCGCCCGATTTTGGCGCTTTCGGTAAAATTAAGCAAGACTGTAATTCTTCGGTCCCAAATTAAGAGGTTAATTTAGTGATTTTGTATAAAATTTGACCTGAAAAATTTTAAAATGGGTCTCAGAAAATATAAAACACCATAATAAAAAAAACAAAAAAAAAACATTAAAAATCAAATAAAATAACACATAATAAAACAATATATTAGAAACATTTAAAGTTAATAATTTATTTATTAACGGATGCCACCAAAAATATTGTTTATCGGGAAGGGTGTTATATCGACTGTGGCTGAGGACATTTTCAACAGTTTATTTGTTTTTTGTGTTTATTTTTCTGAAATATTTAATTTTTCGTTTTTTAATTTTGAACATTTTGTTTCGTTTAATATCTAATTAAAAACTGCCATATTTTGATATGATTTATTTTTAATAATTTCGAAATTCTTATGTTTGTATTTAATTTTTTTTTTACTTTATTTTTTTGCATTCTATTCATAATAAAATTTCCTACAAATTTTGTTTAAAACATTTTTCTGTTTATTCGTATCAATTCAACAAAGTAATTTTACGTTGATATAAAATAGTGTATTTTTCGAAGACAAATCTATAAAAAATTACTAAATATAAAGTTCTGGGTTTTATTATATGCAATTATTTAGGTCAGATTTCGTATAAAACTTATAAATGTATAACTTATTTTGGATTCTGAGAATTACCTTCTGTCTTTCTAACGAGTGTTTCTATGTTTACGAAGTCTGTAAATAAAAATTGAAAGTAGGTTTTTTTTGGCAGCCCAAGTGGCAGCAGTAAACATTTACTAGTAAAAACATGATTATATGAACAGCTGATTTATACTAGGTATAAATATTTTTAGTCTACTGTTGCCACACTTTTCGTGAAACGAGTTTTTGTTGTACGTTACAAAAATGAGTGTTACTAATTATGAGCAACGTTTGCAATCTAGTATTGTGTTAAACTTGGTGAGAATGCTACTGAAACTTTTTCAGAATTGTAAACTGCGTTTGGAAATGACGTCTGTCACGAGCTCAAGGTTTTAAGGTGGTTTAAAGCATTTTCAGATGGGCGGGAATCATTTTCGGACGATCCACGTTCTGGAAGACCGTTAAAGTCAAAACGTAATGACAATGTTGAGCGAATCAGAGATTTGATACGTTACAACCGGCGATAACTAACTGTTGAAATGATTGCAGAACAAATGAATTTGTACCACACCACAATCCATCAAATTTTGACAAACCAAATTTTTGGACGTGAAAAAAGTTTGTGCAAAATTGGTCCCAAAAAACCTCAGTGTTGAACAGAAAAACAACAGAGTGGAAGTGTGCCCCGATATTCTAGGACGAATGAGTATTATGTTATTATGTTGAAGTGACAATGAGGATATTCGAGGACTTCATTACATATTGATGCATGTCAATAGACAGTTCCACTAAAGATGAAGAACAAGAAGAATAGCGTGGATTACAGCGCTACATTACTAATAAATTATTCTTTGTTAACGATCTTAAAAATTTGGTGCAAGAAATTGTTCTCTTTACATTAATTAACATGAAAAGAATCACAGGCTATCAAAAGCAAACTTTTGTTCATTCTGATAACTTTAAGGCAATCAAAATATTCAACTAAATTTTTTACTGTTCACTAAGTTCTTCAATGTAGGGTACCTTTAAAAGTGTACGGGGTCTGTTCAAAAAATACGTAGACTAACTTCAAAAAACAAAATGTACTTTATTTAGAATTACTTGTCTGGGTCCCCTTCAAAGTACTCTCCTCCCCGACGCACGCACTTATCCCAACAGTATTTCCACTTTTGGAAACAGTCCTGGAACGCTTCTTTTGTGATATTTTCCAGTTCCTTCGTCGCATTTTCCGCAATCTCGGGAATCGTCTAAAATCTTCTTCCTTTCAAAGGTCTTTTGAGTTTGGGGAAGAAGAAGAAGTCACAAGGAGCGAGGTCAGGTGAGTAGGGTGGGTTGGGAAGAACAGTGATCGAGTGTTTGGCCAAAAAATTAGGAGTTCTGAGGGCTGAATGGGCTGGAGCGTTGTCGTGATGAAAAAATCAGTGGTGCATCAATTTTTCGGTCAAATCCTGGTAACACGATCCGACTGATATCCCACACTCTTCAGCAAGCTCTCTGATGGTCAGACGTCTATCTGCCCGAACCAGGGTGTTGATTTTGTCTACGTGTGAGTCATCAGTTGACGTGGAAGGACGTCCAGGACGCTCATCGCCTTCAATCGACTGACGACCATCTTTAAAACGTCCGTGCCACTTAAAACATGTCGCATGCTTCTTAGCAACGTCGCTATAAGCCGTCTTGAGCATATCAAAAGTTTCACTCGCATATTTTCCGAGTTTAACACAAAATTTCACAGCAACTCTTTGCTCGTTCAAGTCATTCATTCTAAAATCTGCCAAACGAAAAAACACACTTCACAAACAACAACCGCGTAGCTATGCAACCAATAATGACATTTGCAATCAAAAAACTGCGTTGTAATCATCTGATCTGTACGAATACGGCGACGCCAAGCGGATTTGACTGGAACCAACTGGACCCGAGAAATTCAAACTGTCTACGTATTTCTTAAAAGACCTCGTATGATAGGTATAACCTATCATAGGTCTGTATAAACGTTTTTTTGAAAAAAAAAACAATTATATTGATCTTAGTTTTACTTAATGAATCAAATTTCACTTAAGTTTATTATTTTTTTTTACATTTGTGATCATTAATTATTCTTTCATTTAATTAATTTTCAATATTCTTAGTACGAAGTAAAACTGAGATTTACCTTAATTTTGTTGTTTATCTTGAATAGAAAGTCGTAAGTAACTTAATTTTTTTAATTTACAATGAAAACGTTTTTTTCAGTTTCTGAAAAAAAATATTTTTAACGGAGTTAAGAAATCATAGAAAAAATATTTTGCTTCATCATCTGGTCCACATTAAGTTTATATATGTTTGTTTTTTTCTTTTTCTTGACAATTTTTCTTTTACACGGCATATTCTAATATTTTTTAATATTATTTCATATTCAATGTATCTCCCTTAACATAAAATTTCTGTATACATATATATATATATATATATATACATTTTCAAATTCAGTTACTTTATCTTTTATTACTCCTCTTTTTGACAAGATTACATGTTATATTTTTAAAAATTTCTTGCTACTAATTTTGATTTACAAATTTTTTACTTAATTGAGATTCTGCATTTTGATTCTAAAGCAAGTTCTTGTCATTTTATTTACATCAGCCAAAGTAAAAATACAGCCATTACATAATATTGTGTTTGAACTCTATACTCGACCATATTTGGGTTTGGTTATTCACTTTTTTTTTTAGTTTTACAATATAGTTATTAAGAAAAATTAAGCGACAGAAAAATATCAAAAATTACAAAACAATTGTCAAAAATACACTGCTCTTTAATATAGATTAATTAAAGAGATGCAGGTGATAAATTTGTATTAGTATTTGTACACAGTATATATGTATATATTTTTTAATTTATTTTAAAATATATTTATTTAGCCTACGACACTTCCGGTAACGTAAGAATTCCAACACGGGATCATACATGTAAATCGGTTCAGCCGTTAAGCTGCTATGATGAAACTAACATACATACATATTATATACTTACGCCATAAATACGTTCATTATACTCCTTTTTGGGCAGTTGCTTAAGAAATTATTTTCTACATTATTATGAAGAATAGAAAGATAACAGTTTATATATATATTTATTTATTTTTATAATCTTGTATCTTTTTAGAAGTCAAATTTTCACCTATTTTCTTTTCTGCTATCATCCTCCATTAAATTTTTACTGTTTTAATTGTTAAATATATAATAATTACTTTCTGATTTGATTCATTATTTAAGAAAAATGGGAAACATTATAGAAACTTTAATTATTTTTTAAATAATACAGTCAGAACTTGACGCAAGATTGTTCGGACAGAAATATCTGTTATACATTTACATTTTTTTTTTTTTAAAAAGAAAAAAAAATTCGTTAGCAGTCTTGGAAGTAAGCAAGTTAATAAAAGTATACATCTTTAGAAAATTTTATTAAATCGAGTTCTGATTTTAAATTGCAATTTATGTCGTATTGAGTTATTTTATGATATTAAAAATTTAAGCAACATTTCTCGTGCGTCACTGGTAAATTTTACTAGTATATAAAAAAATCTAAAATTAAACAGGATGTAGAGTTCATTTATATGAAACTTTATATAATTATATTTATTTTTCAGAGCCTGATGATAAATAGATTGTAAGAAAATTTGATTTTAAACTACCCTTACATAAATAAAAAAAAGTGTAAAGTATAAAAACAGTATCCTCTCAGTTCTTCGTTATTTCTAGAAGCTTTAGCCTACAGCTAAATTCTGTTAAATCGTTAGATTATCCTCTTAAAAATTTAATTAAATAATGTAAAAATTACTCACCCGTATATTAATTACCGAAGTAAATTAATTGAACGCTTCCGGTTTTAAAAAGTTAATATTCCCAATGCAATTATCTATTAGGCATGTAATATTAGTCGCTGTGAAATTACGATAAATTTTTGTATACATAGAGTATAGGATCAGAGTACTTATTTCATTAACGTTAACATTTCAGATATTAATTAAGTTTAAACATTATTTGTAGAAATTTCGGTCAAATTTAACGAGCACTGCCCAATAAATACATTATATTTGTTTATTTATGTTAGTAACGCTGTCATATTAGCTGGGGCTCTACGCTTATTTATTTGTTGTTAAAGTTTAGATTCTCGTATGCGTGTGATAAAATAATTTTGCGTATAGTTTTGAAAGTGGGTTGGTTGTTTGTTTTGTTTTGTGGTGTATGTGTCGGTGGGTGTGCTTATGTGTACGTGTATTTCTATGTATATATGTGAGGGCTCGGTTGTTTGTTTTATAGTGGTGTTAAAGAGAGGATGGGTCTATATACGCGTATACATGATGGTACGGTATACTGTAGAACTACCGAGATCGGACGGACGTACGAGTAAAGCGAGTTTGGATGGAGTTTACAAGTTAGGTGTACTGACGATGAGGAAGTGGGTGGTGGTAGAAATAGGGTTGAAGGTTCAGAAGGGTGCCTCGTATATTCATCAGACGGACGGGTATGTAACCTTCGACCCCTTTGGTCGTACTTCAACCTCCTAAATCCTAGCACACATGTGGCCTATCTGTTTTGTGTGTTAGTGCTGCTATATTCGGTTCCGGAATACTGTTACTGTTGTTATATTAATACGAGTACTAATTAGTATTAAAGGATAAATGTTGTAAAATAAAACATCCAGCAAAAAGAACAGTTTTTTTATCGTGTAGAAAAAAATATATAAACGCATTTATCTATAAGTAATTTAGTCTATCTGTGTGTTAAAAAAATAGATTCTGAAATACCTAACATTTCAACATCGGTAAGTCTTCTATCCTAAGGCATAGACATGATAACATTTATAATTAAGATTACGTAACTTTCCGTGATTTTCATCTTAATATTTCAACATTAAATCACCTTTTTATTAATCAGTATATATAGCAGTTAGTATACCTCTAATTTACTAATAATGCCAATATAATAATAATAATCAAAAAATAATCTCCTCTAGGAAGGTTTTGCCGAGTCAACATATGTACGTTGAGAAGATACACCATCAAAAATACCGAACACCCGAGATTTCTTTTCTTCCACTTTATTCTGTTTCAGTTCTTTTATTATTAAACTACAGTAGAAGTCCATTAGTCCGGCATCCAACAGTCCGGAATGCCCGACAGTCCGGCATCACTCCTGAAAATTGTAAAAATGTTGGTTTTCTCCAAAAGTGTTTCTTTAAAGCAAATAAAAACGCTCGAGAGCTATTCGGAAGTTTTCGTGGTAGTTCGGGATCAGCCGGAAGCGCTCGGTATTGTTCGGAAACAATTAGCGGCCGGCTAGTCTCAGCTGTCACAACAAATTCAGGTGCAGTGCAGCTCCGTTAATCAATCACGAAGCGTCTTCGCCATTTTTTTGTGCGTTGTTGTTTTGTGTCCTTTCACATCGCAGTAAACGTAACTTTTGAAACCGTTTATAAAAAAAGTGATTTTCGTTCTAACTGTACAGTGGCCGTGATTTCAAAACCTAAGCCTTCGAGTTCAAAAGGAGAGAAACGAAAACACGTAACACTGACTCTCAATCAGAAACTAGAAATCATCAAACGGCTAGAAAAAGGCGAGAATAGAAATGTTTTAATGAATGAGTTTAATATTGGCTCATCGACTATTTATGACATTAAAAAACAAAAAGATGAACTAATGAAGTTTGCTTCTCGATCGGTAACAACTGAAAAATTGGCTTCTAGACAAACATTAAAAAAACCAAAACTGGAACGGCTAGAAAGTGTATTGTTCAAATGGTTTAGTGCAGTACGTTCTGAAGGAAAGCCGGTAACAGGGCCAATGATTATTGCAAAGGCAAAGAAATTCGGCCAAGATTTAGAAAGTGACTCAGATGCCGAAACGGAAGAAAAGGAAAAAATCAGCTGGGCAGAAGCTGCAGAATCACTAAATAATTTTATCTCTTTTTCTGATGCTAGTACTAGCTACAGTGCTTCAGAAATTATTGATTTCCATATCATTAGAAATAAATTTTATACTAAACGCCAAAAGTCAAGAAAATAAAAAGACATTCGTGACTTTTTTAAATCTAAGTGAAATATGTTTTACAGTACGTGTACATACATTATATGAAATGTAAAATAAACTTTGTTGTATGTATTTGCATACTGTATTTGTAGTTTAATTATTAACCTAATTGTTCTTATAATTACCGCCCGATAGACCGGAATTTTAGGTAGTCCGGCACCGAGCCGGTCCCGAACGTGCCGGATTATCGGACTTCTACTGTACATCAAACATTTTTACTTACCTCCTTAATATATTTTAATATTTGTTTCGTCTTCCATTAAAAATCTTTCTTTTAGTAAAAAATTAAGAACGTTTTGTCAATATTACGCTTAAACATTTATCTTAAAAAATTCTAAAAATAGAATAACAATAAAAAAAACAGTAGTTATTAATAAAATAAAATTTTACGTAATTTTCATTTAAAAAAAAAAAAATTGTGAATATGTAAAATTTAGTAGGCGTACAAGAAAGTCATGTATGTCCACATCAGGTTTCTATTTTATTTACGTACTTCTTTTACGACGATATAACATTTTGAATTTAGTACAATATTTTTTTTTAAATTGTCAAAAATTCTTACTACTCCAGTGTATTAGTTTTATCTTCAACATATTTTGTTTTTAAATTCTCTTCAATTTTCATTATTTTTCTCATAAATTTATGTTCCTATAATAAGTTTTAAGGTGAAGGATTTCTTTGTTATTCCAAAATCTATTTACATAGTTACAAACTATTCTTCGTGAATGGTTCTTAGTTTATATCGAGTCTAGAGCATGAAGGAATAAAATCGAAAAAAAAAATAAATTTTTTGAATAAAAGGTTTATTTATTTTTTTTATTTCCTATCACCATTGATAATTTTGGTATGAGTTGTTTATCATTTTTGTGATTATTGTGTCATTTTACAGATTGACTTTCAACTTTCAAACCTACCATTCCTATGATAGTATCAATTAACACATACATATCTTTTGTCATCATGTTTATATAGAAACTACATTTTTTAAATACTTATTATTTAATAATTTAAAAATAAAAAAACCTCGATGATCATTGAAAATATTATAACCATTTCCAGTAACAAGTATCTTATGCCAGGTTTACTTATAAAATAAGGAATAAAGTAGTTTCCTATTGCTTTTTGCTAACATTAAACTATACCTATTTAAATACAGGTGATACTTAGCCTTAAACATGTTAACGTCTCTATTCATTACAAGGAAAAATTCTATTCTGAACTTCATCATAAAGTGAAAAGAACTTTGATTAGTACTACATGTATTTCAAATGCTTTACACGAATAAAAGCAACAAGAATGATTGTGATAGTTTAAAATAGCAAGGAGTATAAATTACTTCTGATAGAATTTAATGAAAACTTTAATTAAATATAATATACGCTAACAACAAAATAATGGCACTAAAATCAAATTTATATGAGAGGCATTTGTAAATACATTGAAATTAATGTTTTTTATCGTTCTATTGCAGAATTCAAGTAATTAATCATTCTATATCCGCCGGAGGGATCAAATCAAATGATAAAATGAAACATGCACAATTGTTTACTAATTTTTTATATTTATATGTTATTTGTATACGTTCAAAAATATATAGTGAGTATATTTGATAATGCGTGTGAATGTGTGTGTTTGTATGTACAGGTCGTTTGCATTTTAAAATGAAACTCATATAATAAAAAAAAGAATTGTTTGTATGACAAACAACTCTTTATTACGTAATATTGCGCTGAAATATAAATATAAATATATATATAGATGATCGTAAAAATATAAAATGAAGAGCTTCAATGAACATTTTTTCTCAGTACATATGTAAAGTGATGTTATACTTGATCCGTATGTTCCTGTTATTTAAATTTGTTTTTTAATAAGCAAAGACTTTTACTGGTATATTGTTATTAATTTGTAAAAGAATTGCAATATTTGTACTATTCTAAAGTTTAAACTGACGATATTATATTAAATTCTTTTTTGTATGATAAAAATGTATGATTTTTTTATATATGTATGTTTACATCAGAATATTTGCATGAGTATGGGATCTGAATTTTACATTCTACATTCTATAGTATTTCAAGTATTGTAAAAAATGTTTAAATATTTTTCAAAAAATATTTGTTACATATTTCTTTTGTATTTTTTTTTTATTGTTAATAAAAAACCTTTGTTACGTGCGCAGGATGAGTTGTCAGGATATGTATTTTTTATAGTTATGTAATTAATAAACAATTATTTTTCAACTGATATTAATATTTGTTTAAATTTGTTACATTTAATTGTTTCTTTGTTATCTTTTAATTTACATCTGCCTTCATCAAAATGAAATGATTACTTTTTTTGTAATTCGTTATTAAAGAAATCCAGTATGAAAGGTATAAATAGAAAATGCATTTAATAATGAATATTAGGTTACATGTATTTTAAAATATGTATCTGGTAAACTTGGAAATTTTATAATTCAAAATTGAATGAAATTGATATTTTATTGGAAGTAATCAAAGGTTTTTTAATTTTCTCGAATTAATCTGAATATATGAATTGCTCTACAAGAATAACGAAAACAAAAAAAAAAATTAAAAACTACAATCAGTGAAGATGTCATTACATCTTTATTAGTTTTTTCGGGTATTTAAACTTGCAATATAATTAATTATCTTGTTTCTTGGTTTTGAAAAAAAATTGAATTTTTAATCCACATAAAGCCACTTTGTATTGATGAAACAATAATTCTCTTTATTATAATAAAAGTCTTCAATCGATGTCTGACTCTTATATCACTCTCAAAAAAAGATTATTAAACGCTATTCTTCTTTGGTACTGATGGAAAGCGGAGCACCGTGGATTGAATGATGGTACTAAAAATAAAACTGAAATCAACTCAAATCTACGCAAAAATGTAAAGTCGGTAAATTAACAATCTTCGCGCAAAAACGGCAGTTTTATGATAAGAAACACATAAGCAAATATATTGGGTACAGTATTGACTCTCCCGCTGTATATATATATATATATTTATATATATAGTACAGAGAAGAGTGTTGTATTAGTAAATCTACATGTGGTGTGTCCTAGTGTTCAAAAAATGAGAGTAAAGACCTTTTAAATCATACAATTTTAACGTTATAGTCTATTCTAATAACCTGTAATTAAAATTTTGCAAATTTTTATTGTTACATGGCAAAATCTGTGATTTTCAGCTAATAAGTAAAACGAATTCAAATCATATGAACAGAATTTTTAAAATTATTTCATATTAAAAATTAAGTATTAATAGAAAGAAAGCTTTAAACATTTTTTAACATTTCATCCACTGAGAAAAGTTAATCCTATAAAATAAAAATATGATAAATTTAGATTGCCCTACAACTTGAAATTTACTTTTTTAAATTTGTAAATTTACTTTTTTCAGGGTAGAAATATTAGTTAATTTGTTTTTTTTTTTTTTTTTTTTTTTTTTTAGAAAAAGAGTATTTGTTTTAAAATGCATCCTAGTTTAATAAATATGATGTGCTATATTTAACGTGATTAGTTATAAATATTAAAATTATTTATGAAAAACAATAATGAGATCAAGTTTTTTCCCACACGTTGAATGTATCCGCCATTTCCATTAGTGTAAACCTTTACCCTATTTCTCATATGCCGTGAAACCTTTCGAAATGTACCTCTTCCACTAATTCGTAATTCTTGAGTTATGCTGGCTTTCAGTTCTTCAATAGTGTATGGATTAATTTTGAATACACAACGTTTTAGATATCCCCACAGAAAATATCTGCAGGAGAAACAGCAGGTGACCTGGCGGGCCACAATCTAGTCGATATTACTCTTTCACCAAAGACATTTCTCAAAAGGTTCGTTGTCGCTCTTGTCATATGACATCATCTTGTTGAAACCACGAATTTCTCTCATTTAATTCCAAATTTTCAATAAATTGTATTACAATTTCTTGGTAGAGGTTTGCATTAAGAGTGTTTTCAAGGCATATGAGGCTAATTATTATTCTTTGTCTGGAAATTGCACACCACACACCAATTTTCGGTGGGTGTAGGGGTAGTGAATGGATATGAGGATTGATAGACCTCCAGTAGGGATCATTCCTACTATTAACGTAACAATTCAAATTAAACCAAGACAAATCTCTAAAAAATACATTATCCAACACTCTACTGTTTACCCGAAAAAACTGATTAAATCATTGAGAGTAATGGAACGTAGTAACATAATTAACTAGGTATAATTCATACGATGCTTAAATTAGGTATGGCTTTAAGTTAAGTAACCAGATAGCTTTAAAGCCACTGCACAGAGATATTCCTTTTTGTTTTGCAGTTTTCATATCGATTTGTTAGGTGATTATAAAAAGCTTACCCTAGCATCTTCCAATGTCTTTTTCATTAAGTACTGAACGTTTTCGGGTACATCTCTGATTTCAAACAGAAATAGTCCCTCTATGTTGCTTTATCAAACGACGAATTGAAGGTAATTGAAAATTTTTATTGAAGATTTACGAGGTGTGTGAGAAAAGTAATGAGATTGGTAACACTGCGAGCGATCTGGCAACGGTGTGTCTACCGGTCTGTGCTAGACCGGTTTGTTCATCCCTTCCACATGCTCAGTACGAGTTTCAACTCCGTTCAGCCAACAGATTATTTTTGAAAGCGCCACCAGTGAAGTTGTGTTTTGTTGTGCGTTACGAAAATGGAGCATCAGAATTTAGAGTAACGTTATGCAATCAAGTTTTGCGTTAAACTTGGGGAATCCGCGATTGTGAACTTTGAAAAGTTGAAACAGGCCTACGGGGAACATTGCTTTTCTAGAGCACAAGTTTTGTGCTGGCACAAATCATTTTTGGAAGGCCGAGAACACATTGAAGATCAACTCCCTCAGGGAGACCTTCAACTTCAAAGTCTGACGAAAATCTTGAGCTGTGAGGGTTCTTGTGAGATCAGACCGCCGTTTAACAATAAGGATGATGAGTGAACAGGTAAATTTAAACACTTTCACCGTACATCAAATTTTGACAGAAATATGATGAAATTTCGCGAAAGCAGCAAATGACATTTTACCTACTCTGCGCATTTTAGAAAAAAACGGAGGATTAAAGTTACGATAAATCAAGGCACGTCACATTCGCCATGAGGATGAGTGACTGTCCCAGTTTATAGGGACAGTCAATATAGGTGGTATCTTGATCCTACAAATAAAGACTACCTAAATACTATCTAGGTGAGGCTAGGACCTCATCTAGATCGGTGTTTGACCTAGAAATGTCTCATGAGGATGAAAAGAAAACAATGAACGCAAAGTATAGGAAAATTCATTGGTTGCTGCGGAGAAACTCACACCTCACCTTTTCCAATAAAGTTTTGATTTACAAAGTTATCCTATGACAAATCTGAACTTATGGCGTGGAGTTGCGAGGGAAATCTACTAATAGTGACGTAGATATACAACGCTTCCAAAACAAGGAAACAATATCAATTGTAGAGGCATCATAGTTCACACGTAAAGATATGATTCACGAATATGCGGAGCTTCCAACGGTTCTTGAGATTATGAGACAGCAAAGTGTTAAATATAAATTACGTTTAGAAAATCAAGTTAAACACTTCAATCAATCTGCATGATCAATCTGCATGATAACAGTAAGGATGTCTGAAGGTTAAAACGTCTCCACTGCTTGACTTAGGGGCTGTTGAATGACAGTTTGCAGTTAATATCGCCAAATCTAGTGAAGTTGTTTTTGTTTAACTCTGTATTTATTTTTCTCTTGATTAGGTGTTTTTTTATTAACTATTTATTTGTTTATTGGTTTTTACTTGTTAATTGTTTGTTTTTATGGACTATGAAGTGATGGCAGATATATTTTTTTTTACTAATGAACTTTAAGATTATTTCTTACTGAAAACTATTATTACGGGTTGACTTATGCGGGAGTTCCTTAAGAACCTCCTATGATGTCCTTATTATCAAACGATTTACTTATCGTTTCACTTAAGGAGCCGATTGTAAATACTAGTTGCGGAAAAAAATTTAATTTTTTTTATTTTAGCAATTATAAGTAAAGTTTAATATGATAAAAACGTGTTTGGTAATAGGGTACTGAAACACAAAATTTAACTTCTAATTTTGATTTTTTTTTCTCAATATAATTTTAATGCTACATAATACTTAAGATAATAATAAAAACGTAATTTGATCTTGAACATCAAATTGAGCCCAACATTTTTTTACGGAAAATTTTCATCTTTTTTCAAAATTATTCTATAAATACTTCATAATTAAGTAATTAATAAGCATATGGCCTAATAAAAAATTTTTTAAACAAAAATTTGTTTTTGCTTTACTGGTTCGACACTCTTTTCAGGTGTAAAATTGAAATCATAAAACTTATTACCAATTAAAAAATTTTATAATTGAATATTGCGCAATGCAATACATTGTATGCCAATAAAAAAACAAATGTATTAAACACACATTTACACGTACGATGTACATGTAATTTTAATTAATGAATAGGCTACACTCAAAAGTGGACTTCGTATGCAAATTGGAGTTATATGTTGAGTACAATTGTTATTTGAAATTACATTGTTTCTATCATTTCATTGTTGTAAAAGGATCAGAGAAAGCCTGGTTTTGGTTTGGTGTGGCTTGATTCCCCTTCTCCTTTATTCTCCTATTGTCGTTTAAATCAAAGCGATTTTGCTGACGCAGAATATGGTATGTATGTACGGACTAAACGTAGCTACATATATATATATATATATATATATATATATATATATATATATATATATATATATATATACACACACACACGAGTTGAACATGTGAGGACCAGCCGTTCCCATGCAACTAGTGCCATATCATATATGCATCATTTCAGTAAATCTTCAAAGGACTGATGACTACTGACTCTTACCCGAGTCTAAGCATCCTTTGACAATTATCCATCTGTACATCTGTACCGTTACGTAAGTACTTTGCAGATGAGAATTGGCTTCTTGTTCACTCTCTCTCCTTGTTTATCGCTCTTACACTCATAACTCTCTTTGTTTAAACCCTAATTAAATATCTCATGAAAGTATTTCTCTTCAACATGCTTGTTCAGCAATTTCACTTGCAATGTATTATTACCTTATTCAAATAAATTCCAAGCGTTGCATTGTACGCTTCACCCACCCTTTGTGTCAAATTTTATAAATGTAGCCTATGTAAAATTTAAATATCTCATCTTGTAAGCACAGAGGCTACAGGCAATATATTATACCACCTGCCTGTTGCTCAGATAATTAGTTTTTTTTCTTGTTTAACTTTACAGTCCCTTAATTTGATTATATTAGCAAATGATAATTAAAAAATATTTCCTTTTTAAAGCTTAAACAAGGAAATTCATTCCACTCTGGAATTTTATCTTAGTCTTTCTTATAACAAAATTAAATAAAATATTTATTAATCATGAATTAACCCCGTTTTTAAAGGATCACTTCTAGACACTTTTTTCCTATTCTCTTTCAATGGTACTAAAGATCATGTTCTTTATTTAATTTATAATTTACTGGAAATGTTGCAAGTTAAAAATTAATTCAGATATTTTCTAAATCACTCTTAGTAAACTCTAAATACTTAATTCTCAGTATACTTTAAAAACTTAAAATTACAAAATAATTCGAGCATTTTTTAAGGAAATTTCTATTTAATTAATTAATTTTTTTACTATACGTAGAATGTGTAGTTATTTTTATAAATTTAATTATTTATTCTTCTAAAACAAAATAAACGTTTTATTTTACCATTTTTGTTTGTTAATAGAGATTACAAAATTTTATTAACAGAACATAAAAAAAAAACATATTTAATTTTCGTTTACTAAATATTCACATTATTTAAGCAATTTTCTAGATCTTGAATTATCGTCTATTTCATTCTTTCCGTTTGGTAGTGTAAACAGTCAGTAGTAATTTAATTTACTAATAGATAATCCTGGCAATGTTCGCATTGATTATTCTCCTTTTTTCAGTACAAGATGTACGGGGCTGAAGTTACCCGCCTATTTTAAATCGAGTTACGATGACTTGTAGTTTCCTTTCTACGAAATGAGCAAACAGGGTTTTTCATAAATGATTTTTCATATTTGATGAAGGTTTTGAGGTTTGATATGGTTACTTTATTTTTATATAGCTATTAAAAAAAATAAAATTATATATAATGTCATAATATTCAACTTGCTGTCATGCAAAACTTTAAGATGGTAGGTTGGCAAACTTCAAGTAAAAATCTAATAGACATTTTAGATTTTCAAAAGACTTTGCTAATGTTAATAGTTAACTTATGTGTTAACTATTAACACAATGTTAACAGTTTTAACTTATAAAATTTTTCTGCATACATTTTTTCATATTTTTAACCGGTAGTAGCTTAAAATGCTGAACATTTTAATCCAGTCTACGTTATCGAATGCCTTTTCTAGGTCTATAAACGCCAAGTATGTCGGTTTGTTTTTCTTTAATCTTCCTTCTACTATTAATCTGAGGCCTAAAATTGCTTCCCTTGTCCCTATACTTTTCCTGAAACCAAATTGGTCTTCTCCTAACACTTCTTCCACTCTCCTCTCAATTCTTCTGTATAGAATTCTAGTTAAGATTTTTGATGCACGACTAGTTAAACTAATTGTTCTGTATTCTTCACATTTATCTGCCCCTGCTTTCTTTGGTATCATTACTATAACACCTTTTTGGAAGTCTGACGGAAATTCCCCTTTTTCATAAATATTACACACCAGTTTGTATAATCTATCAATCGCTTCCTCCCCTGCACTGCGCAGTAATTCTACAGGTATTCCGTCTATTCCAGGAGCCTTTCTGCCATTTAAATCTTTTAATTTTACCTTTTAATGCTCTTATACGTTGTTATGAAATAATTATTTAATAGTAAGCAATGAATACGACATCATTGTCGTTATAATAAAAAAAAATATACTAATTCGTCCTCGTCGACCAAGTAGTTTATCGTTTAAAAAAAGATATTCCAAATATTAGAAAAGCCCTACAAAGGAACCACTCTAAAAATCAATAAACAAATCATCTAATTCAGTTTACATATTTGTTTATTTAAGATAAGAGATTATGTGTACTCATAAAAAAATCTGTATTTGTAGAATTAAAAATCTCCTCTCTTAACTGAAATAGCAATATAAATTACAACACCTGTAAAGAATTCTTTTTTAAACAATTATGTAAATTTGTAAGTTTTGAACTGAAAATGATTGCTTGATATATTCTACCTAATTAAGTAATTTTTTTTTTTTTTTTTTGCTAAGTTCTTCTATATTGAGCAAAGGAAGTTATTACACATGAGACTATCACTTGAAATAGGTTCAGTCTATAATAATCCTCAGTGAATACAAAAAAAAATAATATGAATAAATACAAGATAAATTCTATGAATACGTACCATAAACTATGAAATAACATAATATTTGAAAGTATATTTGAAATTAAAAAATAAATATTTAAAAAATATAATTTTTTAAATATAAAAATTGATTATCTTTACACCGATAATCAAGTCGGGTAAATAAATAGAACAAAATAAACAAATATTAACTTTAAATAGAACAGCAATAAATGAAACATTAAGATAACCATAGATAAATAATAAACGTAAGTATCCACATATTTGAGTAACCGTAAATAAAACAAACATAATTATAGAAATAAAAGTGTTATCTCCAACAAACCAGATCATCATAACGGTCCATCAAACAGTTCAAATAAACCTGGCCTTCTAACGCTTTCATTCTACTAACGTGATCATTGTTGTCAAGTAAATTCAAACTAGATGATTAACATGCTTCTACAACCTGGACTCATATCTCGAAATTGGGCGTTCAA
Source organism: Lycorma delicatula (assembly GCF_047948215.1). Taxonomy (NCBI): domain Eukaryota; kingdom Metazoa; phylum Arthropoda; class Insecta; order Hemiptera; family Fulgoridae; genus Lycorma; species Lycorma delicatula. Next base: position 14,135,870 of record NC_134463.1, on the reverse strand, counting down.
CTTCTCGAATGTATGGAGTATATAATGTAATACGTAATAATGTAATACATGATTACGTAATCATGGATTTCACTATTCCTTGTGAACCATGGCGATTGGATTATGTTCCGTAGTATTTTATTCTGGAACCTCTAAATTATCTCCATATGCTGATATTTGTTGTTCCCAAAGTTCAATTCCAACATAACAGCCTTACTGAATTTATTTAAAATCATTTCATCATCAAAACATTAAATACTTGGCCCCTCCTTTAAAATGTTGTTCATGATATGAGATATTTGTTTGCTTGCTTTAAGGTTTGTATTAATATTTGTCTTTCATGAAATACATTTTTATCTTATTAAAATGTATGTAAGATGAACACATTACATCTTTTGTAGGAAATCTAAATAGTCAGATTATTTTACGCTTTATTATGACTTCCAAATCAATATGTAATCATTTTCTGTTAGGAGGTTTTGTTTTATTCTCTTTATAAATATTGATAAAACACTAACTTTGTATTGATTTTTAAAGAATTTTTTAATTTTTAAATAAAATTTATTTTTATTTCACTGATACTTATCTTACTAAATATGAATTATTCAGTATCTGTTGATAAACGTCTAGTTATAGATTTCAGGTAAATTAATGTGTTAACGGTTTTCCGCATTTTCATAATTCGTAAATTAAAAAAGAAACTACATACATTTTCTCGGTTACAATCCATAGTTTGCTCTATAATCATTAAACTGAATGATAAAGAAAAATGATTAAATTTAAAACCATACGTTTAATTATCAGGATGGTTTGTATCAGATCTTTCTAATATCTTTACTGAATTTCTAAAAATTATTTTCTTTTAAGAATTAAATATTTACGTTTACATCACACGGTAAAATGATATGTTGAATACCTATTACTAACTTAAAAGGAGAAAACCCAATAGCGATTAATTCCTCATACATTGTTTATTCTAGTAGGTACCCTGTAACAGTTACCAATGAAATGAATTTTTTATATCTTGTAAAAATAATTCCATACCTGAATCGGATTTGAACACACAACCTCAGGATGAAACGCACTGGGTGAATAAATTCACTTCACTAAAGAAATCAAGGACAATAATAATAATAGAATTAAATTTTTTTAAACAGACGAGAACTGTATAAAAAACGTATATTTTTACTTCATCATAATTCAATAAGAAAGGGAGTCCGAGAAGGATGTTCCCTATCTCCGTTACTTTTTAATCTTTACATGGAACTAGCAGTTAATGATGTTAAAGAACAATTTAGATTCGGAGTAACAATACAAGGTGAAAAGATAAAGATGCTACGATTTGCTGATGATATAGTAATTCTAGCCGAGAATAAAAAGGATTTAGAAAAAACAATGAACGGCATAGATGAAGTCCTACGCAAGAACTATCGCATGAAAATAAACAAGAAGAAAACAAAAGTAATGAAATGTAGTAGAAATAACAAAGATGGACCGCTGAATGAGAAAATAGGAGGAGAAAAGATTATGGAGGTAGAAGAATTTTGTTATTTAGGAAGTAGAAATACTAAAGATGGACGAAGCAGGAGCGATATAAAATGACGAATAGCACAAGCGAAACGAACCTTCAGTTAGAAATATAATTTGTTTACTTCAAAAATTAATTTAAATGTCAGGAAAAGATTTTTGAAAGTATATGTTTGAAGTGTCGCTTTATATGGAAGCGAAACTTGGACGATCGGAGTATCTGAGAAGAAAAGATTAGAAGCTTTTGAAATGCGGTGCTATAGGAGAATGTTAAAAATCAGATGGGTGGATAAAGTGACAAACGAAGAGGTATTGCGGCAAATAGATGAAGAAAGAAGCATTTGGAAAAATATAAAAAGAAAACACAGACTTATAGGTCACATACTAAGGCATCCTGGAATAGTCGCTTTAATATTGGAAGGACAGGTAGAAAGAAAAAATTGTGTAGGCAGGCCACGTTTGGAATATGTAAAACAAATTGTTAGGGATGTAGGATGTAGAGGGTATACTGAAATGAAACGACTAGCACTAGATAGGGAATCTTGGAGAGCTGCATCAAACCAGTCAAATGACTGAAGACAAAAAAAAAAAAAAATCAATAAAGGCTACGCTTTGTCGATTTAGCCACATCACTCTCATCAAAGCTTTACCCTTCAAGTCATTATATGAACAAAGGCCCATCTCTTCTTTAATAATATTGATGATGGTTGCTCTTGGTCTACCTCTAGGTATTTTACCCAAACGTTGCCCTCAAATATATTCGTCAAGAACTGGTCATGTCGTATAACATGTCCTATAAATTTCGCTCTTGTTCTTCATATAACATTTATCAAGGATCTCCTCTCATTCACTTCTGCTAACACTTGATCATTTCTTTTCCTATCCACCGAGCGTGTTCTTGTTATTTTCCTCCAAATCCACATTTCCCTTGCTTCCAGTCTTCTTTCTGCTTTCCCAAGCGTCCATGTTTCACACAAAACTTTGATTTTTCTTTTTATTGTTATTTATTCAACAATATTATTATTGGCTTATTTTTTCTTAATAATGATTTTATTATTATTTAAGTCAATCGGCTATCATTTAAAATAGAGATAAAGAATGATAATTACTTTTGTTTTTAATTTTAATATTTTTCAAATAATATTACATTGGATTAGGTGGATTTAATGAAGATTCCGTAGATAAAAATAATCTTACCAAAATTTCGCTAAGAATTTTAATATTAATACTTAAATAACAGTTCAAGATTGCTTTCGTGGTATAATGATAGGAAATGGTTATTTTTAAATGTTCTGGCTCATTGAACGACAAAAGATATTGTTTTTACAGTTTACTTCAAAAATATTTGCTGATGTATTAAAAAAATAAGCTCATCTATTTCCTAGATTTTTTCATTTAACATATATTATATAATTTTTAAAAAACAAGATAAAAAATTTTATCAGAAACTAAGTTTTTTCTTTATTAACTTCTCTGAATTTCCCTTTAAATAAAATATATTACAAAACATATTGTAGGTAGTTTTAAAAATTCATTATGAACTAACGTTAAAAAGAACATTATATTAAATATTTATGAGTTTCTGTAAATTACAGACGAGAGACAACCATTGATAAAACTTTATTTAAGATTTAGATATAAACTTGGGTATTACTAGTTGATAAATTTTTTGATGACGATTACATTATTTCTATAAAATAGTTTTCTGTTTTTTATCTTCCCTATTATATTAAAAAATATTTTAAATTATTTTTAAGTTATTTAAATTAAATATCACAAGAGAGATAGAGAGAAGAAGAGCCATCCAATGAAGATCCACCACGGAAACAAACAGTAAACGATTATAATAACGGTAAACGTCCATATCAATAAAAATTCTTATAGTAACAACTAAAATCGAGTAAACACTCATATGTCATAAGCACTATAGTGACCGGGTTCTATATCTTATCCAATCTGTGGACTACATTCAGTTCGCACACGTGTTTTCTAACAAATAGAAAATTCTTATGAACTCAGGTAGATAAACGAAGGAATGAAAAATGAAACACAAACATAAATAAAAGGCTGACAAAAAAACGAATATAGGTAATTGAAAAGCAAGAATATGAAAAACAATTCTAACAATGAAACAACAACATTAAATATCTGGCAGCAATGTAAACAATAAAAATAACAGAAACCAGAAAATGCAAAAGGTAGAAAAAGTAAAAAAAAAACCGTGAAAATAAAGCATATTCGACGACCCTCACTAAGGTTCAGATATGAAACCTTTTCAATCATCTAGTGTCATCACCGTTGTCAACCAAGTTCAAAGCTAGGGGATTTACAAGTCTCCTAACCATGAATCTAGAACTGAAACGGTCAATCTCATCCGAAAATACGGAATCCCCAGGTATTCATGTAATTCAAAATTCCTGACGAACAAGGTGGTTGGATCATTATTTATTATGGTTTCATCAGAAGAAAACAATCAGATTATAAATTATTGTTCTACGGAATAAAAAACGGTTATTTAAATTAAATAACGTAAAAGTTTATATAATTTTCGTTCTTTCTGAATGTCAGAACGTCAAAATGAATGGTTAAGTTAGTGTGTTTGTATACCTGTACTTAAACTTTGTACCGGACTGGTTGATAATTAGTTGCTATTTAAAATCATTTGCAATCGCAAAGAAAAAGCTTATTTTACTGGAATAATGAATTAAAAGCTAATGTAACAATAATAACACTAATATTAAAAAAAAAATGTAATATTTTATAATTTGTTTTGGTAGAAAAGTTATTTATTTCTACAGAAGAGGAATTGAGTTTTAATTATAACTTTTTCGTGAAGACCTGTATAACGGGTTTCAGTAGGGGTTTAGAGTTGGAAGGGGGTAAATGGTTTTCAGAAGCGATGGAATTAATGTTTTGTTTGGATGGTTAGGGTGTATAAAAGAGAAAGAGGTTCGGGTAAGCGAGAAAGATATAGTGTAAGAGAGAGGGAGTGAGGCGTGCTGCCTACCGTCATCTGATAGCTGCTATCGGAAAAGCCATATTTACGGGGAGATAAGCTAGTAATTAGAAGGGTACGCCGGGTGTTTTTTATAGCTTTATCCTTGAGGATAAAAATCGGAAAATCGGAGGAAACAATTCCTCTCATCTCACTTACCGGATAACTCGTTTGTTTTACTCATACTTCCTTTAACCAATTAGATATGATGTCTCATACTGCCTTTTTGAGTCTAAAAGTCTGTGACAACTGTTAGCCCGACAAATGTTTTAATGTTAAAGCCCAGTTCACTGAAACATTTTGTTATAATTTGTACTTTAATTTTTAAATGAAGAAAAATAAAACATCTTCCAATAAATAGGATGGATTTTGTAAAAATAAAAATCACAATTTATTTTATTATTCTTTTATATTAAAAACAATACATTTCTTTCTGTAATAACTTTCAGTTCGAAAATATTAATTTGCAAAAATTGTTGATCGTTCCAAAGATCGTTTAATCTGCAAAATTAGACGGAAATCGATTAATTGATGGCTAAATAAAACGTTATAACAGTTTATGAGTTTATTTTTCTAATTTGGTGACAGAAATCTAAAAAAAAAAAACATAAAAATCAACTTCTTTTACATAATCTAATAAATTATATATCATCTTTTGTTATCGGTAATAAACAATATTACAGGTGGTAATACATTATATTAAATAATTGGTTACACCATTAAATTACATTATGGTATATTAGGTAAGAAGTATTTACCTTATAACTAATGAAATAATACAAAATATTAAAAAAAAAACCCCATTAAATTTCAATATGTTAAAATAAATGAACTGTATGAAAAAAAATACATCTATAAAATCATGAATTTTGGATCTTCTAAGACAATCGTAACTGATAAGGGGTAAAAAATACCGTTTTTTGGAATTTCTTCGCAGTTTTTTTTTTTAATATTTCTGAGACGTTTGTTATAAGATTCATAACTATGTTAACAAATAAAATTTTTTGATTTTTTTTTATAAAATTGCGTCATAACTGTTTTGCAAAGTACGACGTTAAAAATTTTCAGTAAAACTGGAAAATTTACCAGTAACATCTATTCTTACTTCATAAAACTTCTCTCCCAATTTCTGTTCTTCAATTTATATAGTCAATATTTTAAACTTGAAGATTTATTGATAACATATTTCCGTGGAGAAACACAGAAGTCCAGCGAGTCTTTCAACCACATAATTTGGAACCGTTTGCCAAAAAATAATTTTGTGAAAAAGGAAAAATTTGAGTTTTGAGTACATGATGCGGTATCAACATTTAATAATTGAAACATTAGCAAGTGTGAAGTTCTGTAGCATCTTGGGATCAATCCAAGTTTTAATACCTTAAAATGTTTAAAAAACATTGATGAACCCGAAAAAACAGTTCAAGTAATGCAGGAAAAGGCAAGACAGACAAGTAGAAATAAAAAGTTAAAGTTAGAATATTAGGAAGCTAATAATAATCTATGACCCAGATTATGAAGCTGGGCAGTTTTAAAATGGGTAACTTAGAAAAACTTATTTGTGTAATTCTTAAATCCCGTTTACCAGAAATCATATTTTTCTATATGTATCACCCATTAAATCTTAGGAATCACTAAAGATAACAATTTGTTTCATCATTCTATATGCTGATATCTTTCTACACATCTAAAATTATGAAAATCCGTTAAAAAAATAATTCCTAAAAAATTGAAAAAAAGTAATAATTTATATTTCATTAGGCAAGTGGTTCATTTATAATTTTAGATGTATCTAATCTACTTAGTAGTGGCAGCTCATAGCTAAAATTAGTGGAAGTGCTACTCCAGAAATTTTTTCTGCACCTTTTCAGGCCATGGTTAACGTTTTCAGTAAAACAAAAGAACCGAAAAAAAATGAATCAAATAGAATAGCTGGAAGCATTATAATAATATAATTCTCCACTTTATCACAATCAAGAATATGGTACACGGTTTTTAAGCACAACACACGCAGAGTAAAAAAAAAAAACTACCTTCCACTAGCACGCCAGGGTCGGAATTGCGGGAGCGGCAGAGCTCTCTCTCTTTCTCCCTTGCAGCCTCGCGTGCAGCTTCCTATGTGTGCATGCGTGTACTACAGCCAAAGACCACCCCCTCTGGAACTGTGAAGTGCACAGTTCCAAACAAATATTTTCGTATCTTTTTCATAAACTGGGAGATGACTACTGTACTTAAAATTAAGGATTATATGTTGTACAAGTATAAAGAAAAAATTGAAGAAAACAGGACTCATTATATTAAATTTTATTGAAAATATCAAATGGAAATAGGGGTGCTGCAGTTTCACTGTGCCTGTACGCGAGCCACCATTGCTACATATACTACCAAGTGTCCAGAAAACATTTTAACCGTGTAGCACAAATGTAACTCGGATTCGGAGATATATTAAAAGTCATTATTCTTATTGTAAAGTCAGTCATAACATATTTCATCAAATATTCATTGCCTCTATTCATTGTTTTTAGGTCACACACGTAGAAATCATGGGGTTTATTCAGATCTAAAAGTTCATAAATGAAGTAGATGGAATTAATAATACACAATAGGATGGATATAGGGCCGTAGATATATAGGAACATTTTTAAAGCAGTTTTAAATAAAATTACGGTTTTTTTCAATCCTTGTTTGATTTTAAAAATATGCGCTCAAAGATTTTCTGTAAACAACTTAAAAATTATTTAATGATTTTATTTAAATATTTATTAATTTTTATTTTGTAAATATTTGATTAGTATTTATTAATTAATTATTATTCACGTATTTATTATTATATATAATTAATTTACTCGTTTTTTATATTAATCTTATTACATAAAAAAAAAATATATAAATAGCTTATATATTTTTTTTCATTTGGGTCACCTACGGATCACGATGAATAGCATCAATTTCCTGTCCTTCCAATATTTAACATACTTTCTCTGCGATTCATTCTTCTTTGTACTGTCCATGATAGGCTTTTTAAGATGTTCTTTGTATAAAAGTTTTATATTTGGGATAAATCTGTTGCTTAAACTTAAATATTAATGGAAAAAAAATTAAATTATTTATAAATAAATACAGCGTTGAAAATTGCAAATAAAGAGTTTAGTTTTCATTTTAAAGGCATAAATGCAAACAGGGGTATAAAAAAAGGCTTTAAGTGGGAGATAGATAGGCCGGTGGTTGAACCAGAGGGTGGCTCTGGAACTACGCCAACAACCACTTGTATCATCTACTGCCAGTTCTAGTGGCAGCAGTGGTGGTGAACGTGGTAAAAGTGATGATGGTAGAAAATCGTTGGACACTCAACAGTTTGTACCGACGAATTGCCTGTTGCATCGTTTTCTTTTCTCTATTATTATTTTAGCTTTAGATTAAACTTGATAATTAACATTTACAACAGATTTTAACGTTTTATTTATTTTATTCTGATAATTTCTTGAAGCTTTTTTTTATCGCGGCTTTGTTTTCGGTGTTTTATTTTTCCTTCTAGTGATCACTAAAATGTTTCACGGGTCACTTTTTAAAATAAAATTCTACCTGTATTTTACTTCGTAAGATTTCGTATATACATAAATCAATCTTATTCAAAATTTCCAGATTTTAAAACGTTATATCTATTATGGAAAGATAATTTATTTTTTAATTGAAATATATATATATATAAAACCGATATTATTATCCATTATCATTAGAAAAATTGGTAACATTGATTTAAACTTGCTTGCTATATTTCATCAGAGAGCACACTGTAGGTATTTTGATTTCTGGTTCTGTACATTACTTGCATTCAGATTATAAAACTATGAGTCGAGAGATAAAAATTCGGGATCATGATGGACAAGTTTTACAGTGTCTCCTCCTTTGAATTGTCTCCTTGCCAGCTATTTTTTTTTCTGGATTCCAACGAGTAAATATTGTATGTCAGGATGGCTCACTTTTATTTCTCTCCGGGATATTGATAATTCCAGATCTGACTGGATCAATTAAACTTTTATATTATCATCTCTTTGTCACTATCTTATAATTTACACTGTTTTTGGTTTGTAATCATTAACTGCTCTGATTATCCAGAGATAAAACAGTACACTGCACTTGTATAAACAATGAGTACAACTGCTTACTGGTTTAAATTTCAATGAAATTGCACTATAAACTTCAACAAATTCTGGAAAATCATCAAAATAAATTAATCCTTATAAAAAGTTAGTTTATATATATATATATATATATAAATAGAAGACAATCTTCGTTTTGTGTTTGCGCTAATAACTCAAAAACTACTTAACTGATTTTGCTGAAAATTTTACAATTTATTATTATTTGTCCCGTGAGTGTTTACATGTTATTAGTTTCATAATATAGTCATTTAGTAACATAATATTTACTCATATAATAATTCTCTGAGGAAGTCGATATTGATGTAACCAACGATCGATACAGACAAGGACAATCGATAAGGCGATTTCCCTTGATATTTACAACGATATTAAATTTGGTAAAAAGAATTTTTATATTTATACGTGGTTTTTTATGATTTATATAGTAGTGAGATTGATGAGGTTTGAACTATGGTAAACATTCCGGCAGTAGGATAACCGGGTCCACTAGTATTTAATAATTTTAAGCACAAATAATTTAACTTCTATTAACAATAATATTTAATTCTTAAATTAAAAAAAACCTAAATACCAGTTCATACTAGGCTGGGTTACTATTTTTCTAAAAAAAAAAATTATACTCAACGTGATTGAATCATTGCTTGCTTTATCTTAAAATTCCTTAATCTTTATTTTCGATTTTATAAATTCCCGGTAAGAAAATATCTAACGAAGCCCGCTAAGTCACTTTTTACTAATATACCAAACGGTACTAGTATAGCTCTGCAAGGAGGCCAATTCCAGTGGTTGATTCATTTTTACAGTTGTACACAATCCTAACAAGAATGAAACGTATTTGATAAAAGTAGCTTCAAAAGATAAATAGTCACGACGGATCAAAACAATTGCTTTAGAAGAGCAAAAAATTGGGTAAATTTATACAAAATAAACAATCTTTTTCTCTAAAGAACCTAAAACGTGTAATTTGAGGTAGATTTTATTTTGTAATATGAAATAAATTGACTTAAATACAATGTGATAGCTAAATAAAATGGTAATTTTTTTTTTTAACTACAATTAAACTAATTAATACTGTCACGTATTTGCAGTTCAACAATGATATTGAGAAATATGACGCGATGAATTTATTTCTTATAATTAAAATTTATTTGTTTTAAATAACTTATACAATGTAGCAATTCAAGTTAAATAAAAAATTAATTAAGAATAATTAAATTATAAATTTCAAAAATAATTCAGATCTACTAAAAATTTTATAACTAATATATACTAATATTGAGCTAACAATAAGATAACAACAGAAAATTCTACAATTTTACCAGTTTACTTTCTACAAGTATTTTTCACTTTTACTGCTTAAAAAGGAACTATCCTACAATTAATTAATAAAAAGAATAATGACACTTTCACTGTTGTTCACAAATAACTCGCCGAACAGCTTCTTGTTTTCAACCACTGTCCAAAATGTAATTCTCGTGACGCAATCTTCGCTAGTTTGTTACGAACTCCAAATTCTCTCGCACACCGTAACCGTTTTTATCGAAAATTGAACTGAACTCGAACTTAAAAAACTGTTCTCCGCTGGTCCCCGGCAGTATTTACATCTCCGGATCTGTTGCAGTACCAGTACCCGATCCGTCTTTTTGATTTTTCAAGCGTAATAATTTCTATTGTCCGCACTTTCTTCGCTTTTCTATAAGTCCTTGTGTAAAACTAATTTCTTTGTCGTTTCTTCTAGATTGTTCTTTTTTCATCTTCTTTCTCTTTCTTCTTTCCGGAAGCGTCTTTATACTTTAAAATATAAATTAGTTATTTCAAATCCTATAAAACTATGATTCTAAAATTTTCCTTGTTAAACTGATTGTAGATAAAAAATTACTTAAATATTAGATTATCAAAGAACTGTTTTCTTAATTTACTAACACAAAATCAAAAGATGAAATTTCACTTCTTTCTTATCAATAAGTACTACATCGTTTTACCTAACAGTAGATCATAGATTCATGTCACCTGTATCTAAATTCCTCTAAAAATTATCAAAAGAGCTCGGTTGCTATTTTTGCATGTTATCCTTTTTTTTGTATATCAAAATGAATCTGTAATCTAAAAAGATCTCTTTTTCCAATTATCATAAAGTTACAAAATCATAAATTATCTCTCATTATTTCTTTATGTTAATAATCGATATTTTTTTACATAATTATTTACCGTTATTAGTTTATTTTTTAAAAAAATATGAAACAAGTAATTGAGTTATAATTCCGTACATTACTCATTCATTTACTTTTCACAACTACATGGGTTTTAAAATATTCTATACATAAATAGGTTTAAGAAATAAAATACAACGAAAGTTGAGTACATTTAAAAAACCTCTTTGATTTATTGCAAGTTTTAAAAAAATAAAAAATTCAAGTTAAAAGTAAACATACTAAAAAATTAAAATTCTATATAAGGTTGATACACATTTTATATTATGATTCTTCCAAAAAATTTCTCAGGCTCATGGATTTCCTTCGATTCATCCTTACTTCTTCGTCCTTTCTAACTGATCTTAAATTTTTAAATTGTTTTACAAGTAGGTATTTATTTAATAAATTTTGTAATAATCTAAAATTATCTGCAAATAAAATCTAAAATACTTTGAACTTACACTTGAAATTTAACTTCCTTTTACAGATAAAGATCGTTTTATGTTACGTTACCTCTACGTAGAGTGCTATAATACAATGGTTACAAGTAACACGACTCGAGATACCAGCAATTCAAAAAAGTAGAATTCATAATTCTAAAACTAATAAATACCTAATATTTAGAACTAAAAAAAAAAAAAACTGGCTGAATGTATAACATAACTTTCAGCGACAATAATTTTGAATATTACCGCATGTCCTCAGATCCTTCGTATGAATTCCAGTTATGAGATAGACTGCAACAGATATTGGAATGTTAAATTTAGTTTTTTTAATTTATGCGAAAAACAGATATCCAATATTTTTATACTATAGGTAAATAGATTATGCTATTTTTAAACATTTTTATTGTTGACAAAGTTTATTTTTATTATACTATTATCGGGTGTTTTAAGCTTTAATTAACAATATTGTTGGTTTTATTTTCCCGTTTTTCATTACAAATTGAGCCAAAGAATTCATTAAACAAAAACAAATTTTGAGAGAAATAAATAAATAGAGAGACTTGTACGCCTCACAATAGTGAATCTCGATTCGGAACGGTTTATAACAGAGATCACTTGGAAAAATTTCCATCTGTTTTTGATGTATTATGTTACTCAGCTGTTGTTACAACATGCCTTGTTTATTTTACCGCCTTTTATTTGCGCTCTGTGTAATTATCACAGCCGGCCTCCGATACTTTTCATGCACAATGGTAAACATTGGATAGTCACGCGGATCGCTTTGTTCTCGATGCCCTCCGGGTGAACCAGTTTATTGAACTCCTGTTTATTGGAAAATACCCCACCCATCACCTCTCACTTTATCTCTTCCTCATCATCCGTTCCTCTTATGCCTTTGGCGGCAATATTGTGAACGATGTTACATCATACGATTAAGCCGTGATACACTGCTCGTATTATGTGCTATCAACAATCATCTTTCCATTTTATTTTAATTGTTTCCTTAAAATTACTATATTAAAAAATATAATATAATCATTAAACAAAAAAGTAATTAGTATTTTTTTTTTAATTTTAATGATTATTATAGTTAAATTGTTACCTAAAAAAAAGTCAGTAAAAATCGAAATAATGAAGTAAATTTTTAAACGTGATTCGGCATTTAAAGTAACAACCATTAAAATTACAAACAGTAACTATTGATAAAATTTTTGTGTTACTATGATTTTTTTTTTCAATTAGATCTAAATTAAATAAGATTCATAATTTCTAGTAGATACTATTGCTAGGAATTATTCATAAATTACAAAAAAAAAAATTATACTAAGCTGCTATTTTATGAAACGAATTGAACCAACATTTTTGTTTACAACTGAGACTTTGATGTTGTTGGAAAGAGCAAGAATAGAATAGAATACTGAGTGAAATGAATTTTCTTAGCTAGGTATAGAAATATGCCAGCTTCCGTGGCGCGAGTGGTAGTGTCTCAGTCTTTCATCTGGAGGTCACGGGTTCGAATCCCGATCAGGCATGAAATTTTCACATACGCTCATTTATCTCATCCTCTGAAGCAGTACCTAACGGTGGTCTCGGAGGTTAAAACAGGGAAAAAATGAATACATAAGATAAAATAAGTTAGAAACATAAATATATAAAAATTTTATCCAACAATGAAAGTGTTTAAAGAAATAAGTTCACAAGACATGATATAAAGTTTAACAAAATAGGAAGAAAAAAAAATCATAAATCAATAAATGGAGATTATCAGGCTTGAAAGTTTAGGAATACGTAGAGATCTCCAACTAGAATACAGAAGACGAAGGATATTAATATTATGATCCCTATTATTTTTTTATCCCATTTAATTATTCTTTATATATGTGTGTGTATATATATATATATATATCACTACTACATAAAGACTGCATATTTTTCGTTTGTTAGGATAACCGCAAAGAATACTGAACCAATCATTATGAAATTTTTAACGGTAACATTCTTATGACCCCCAGAATGTTAACACAGCTCACACCTCTCCAATGTCACTACTATGTAAATCATAAATAAAAAACATTAAATACATAACGTAAAACTTTTTTTTTCTAAATTTGTTGTCGTTGCCTTTATCGATTGTCATTTCTATATCGATCATTGTCTACGTTTACATCGACTTCTTCAAACAATTGTTATATGATATAGTAAATTTTATTTCACTGTCTAATCTGATTGCGATCCGAGAACTTATCCTCAATGTAGATTTCTGTATCTATAAAAATAATATATACGATTATATATATCGCGTAGTCCATTTAAATTGAGACACATTTATATCTTGAAAACTACACAGTTTAGGAATTAAATGTTTCCGTTTCAAGTGGTAAATACGTTCACAACCTGTATTGTCCTTTATACGGTCAAATAAAGGTCATTTCAAGGTCAAAATAATTTATTTAAATAGAAACCTATATTTTATATTGCAGAATCAATTTTTTTTATATAAAAAATTAAAATTTCATCTCAAACTTTTTTTCTAAAATTGATAGTTTTTTAGTTATTCATCTTCAAAAGTAAATCTATAAACTTCTGCTTTTCGTTTCATTGGGTCTAGCTCAGCTGTCGAGTTACAGCCAGCTGATATTACCTTTTAAATTAATAAAAATTAAATTTTAAATAAAAAACAAAAAAATGCAGGATTAACCTAAATAAAATTCATTTACGTTTTAATGCATTTTTTAAATTAAATAGTAGATACCGGCATGGTACACAGCCTACATGTGTTGCACGCTTTGGTCAGTTGTTATGTCGACCCCCATGAAAATACGGTTTAATGAATTACTGAAACTTTAAAAATTTTGTAATCCTCGTTATTTAAAATAATTACAAAAACTAACTCTATATAAATTACAGCTCCAAATGTTCGAAGTGATATCCTATTTCTACGCATTTTTCGATACGTTTTAAAAACGACCCATGAACATTCAATAGAGTATTTCACTAGATATCTCTACAGATGTTTGTTGTACGCTCTTTCGTGTGTTTACAGGTGTAGTTGGTACTTCTAGATAAACCTTTTCTTTAATATAACCCCATAAAAAAAAGTCTACTAGAGTAATGTCGTGGAACGAGCAGGCCAATGAACTGGACCAGTCCAACTCGATCGATCCAACGACCATTGTGCCCGCGGTCCAAGATTACTCTGTTGATAATTGAATAATGTGCAGGAAAGCCTTCCTGATGAAACCACATCGTTTTTCTCTTTTCCAAGGGTAATTCGTCAAGCAGTAAAGGCAACTGATTTTCTAGAAAATCTGCTTATTTCTCTCGGTTCACATTTTCATAGAAAAAATTCACTTCGATTAATCGAATGATTGGGGTGAAACCTTCGATTCAGCCCCAAATCTTGACAGTCCATGGACGTTGATGTTCTGCTTCGCTTGGATTTAACACTGTCCCGTAATGCATATTGTCTGTTTACTTCTCCACGACAAGTAAATCCTGATTCGTCGGAAAATAAACATTAAGGAAAAACATTTTATCTACCTGTACTTTTTCCAACGTCCATCGAAAAACACTACTCTTAATTAAGTGAAATATGGTACGGATATAATTTCAGATGTTTTAATATTCTCAGAACACTGGTTTTAGATATCCTGGAGTCACGCGAAATTCTTCTTGAACTAATACCGCTTTTTATTTTTTTCTGCTGTCACAGTATTTTAACGACTTGGAGTATTTCTACCGAGGAATCGTAGAGCATATAAATCTACTGTCTGGTCAACATTTCGGTGACATTCCCTGTAAAGCAAAATTACCTCAATTTTTTCTCTAATTTTAAATCGTTCCATAATTTCTAATAAATAAAAGCTATATATTTAATATTTATTTATTAATGGTTAGCGAGCAACAGAGTAATAAAAAAAATAATTAAAGACCTTCACTTATACAAAATGTCATTTTCAACTTAAACTTCACTTTTAGGCTTTTTTAAAAAATTTCGCTGGTGTTCATTATTAAATACTTAACATTATTTTCTTCTTCTTCATCATTATTGTTAGCGTAGATAGTTTTTTAATTAAAATTAATATCAGATGACGAGTTACATCTCGTCAGCTCGGCAACAATTCTTAATGAAACTAAAAACATCAATTTATAGGCCTACAGCATTTTTTAAGGTAAATAAATAAAAATCCATTAATTTTAAAAAAGTCTGTAATGAAATTTTTTGTTTGAAAAATATTCGATTCTGAAATAAAAAATATAGCTTTTTATTTGCAAAAAAATTAATTTGACATTGAAATGACATTTATTTGACCTTATCAAGGACAACATAGGTTGTTAACGTATTTTCCCCTTGAAATGAAAACAATTTTTCCTAAAATGTGCAGTTTTTGAGATATCGATATGTCTCAATTTAAATCGACCAATATATATACATCTATATATATATATATATATATAGATAGATGTAACAGTATTATTAGTAAAATATATAATATTTTTAAATTAAACTATTTTACTATTATTTATAAAGAATACATAGAAATTTTCAAATGATTATCCATAAAATGTTGTTTTATTTTGTACTTTGACGAGATATTGTACATATGTAAATTAACATAAAAATAACTTCCTGGAAAACGATAATATTTTGTATTATCTTTTAGGTTAGGGCACCCAGTGGAGGAATAAATAACCATTAAAAAAAAAAAATCAATTCATTGAAAAGTGTAACTATTTTTTTTAACTACCAACCACACAACGAAATTCCTAAATTACGTTTAAGTTATTACTTTTTATAAAATATGTTACAATAAACACTTTTCTCTTCACACACTGAATATGATGCTAATAAACTATCAGAATGAAGGGTAATATTGAGTCACTTTTTTTTAGTGTAGTAATGTTTACTGTGTAGATAAGACACAACCAGGGCGTATTGTGACACAACCAGGGCGTAATGATATCACATGTGGGGTTTATTACCAAAGAAATTTCAGTGAGTTTACCATAATTTAAAGAAGTATTAAAGAAAGATGAACCATAAAATTCCTCAGTTTTTCTAATAATTCTAAAATGGTGCTTTTTATTTTTAAGCATTTTTTATGGTTGGAGAATTTGTATTATGAGAAGGTCATTTTTTTTTTACGTAGAACAATTTTAACAGACAAATTATGATAGAAAATAAAAGGAATACTTATTTTTAATAATTTTTTGCTAAATATCATTTTAAAATCCTATAAAATTTTCTCTTTTTCCCTAACATAACTATTATTTTATTAATATTATTCACCAAAAAGGAAAATATTACGATTTATTCTTAATAAACGAACAAATACAATTTATATTTTCAAGTATGTAACTTATCGGTCAGAGATAAATAAGATATTTTCTTTGGATGTTTACGTACTGGAAAAATTGAAGTATACTTACCGCAACATATCTATAGTTTAAAATAGAATTACCGGTAAAATATATATCATAAATTTAAAACCAGTAAGTAGGCGGGAAAAATATGAGAATGTAAAGTGTATTTTATTATTGAAGTACCTTGTTTTGATATCAAAATCTGATTAGCGCGAGAAATTTCCATAGCAACTGTAAAACCGGGACTATGGGCGCTCCCGGTAGCTCCTCCCAACCACCTCATCATCAAAAAACTCATCTAACCTTTTCTCCACTCTTTTATCATTATATATATATATATAAAATAACGCGCGCGCTAACACATACACACTTACAAAATGTATTCCTGTAATATTTAATTCCTACAGGATTTAAATCCTTTTACATTTATTAGGCATGATTTTCATTCAATCGTAAAATTTATTTGGTAGGTTAAACCTTTATTAAACTTCCTTTTAGAAATGAACTGTACATTTTTATTTTTTTCCTCAAAGTTATTTTAAAATATATAATAATAATCCACTAAAATTATTTGATAATTGGTTGTGTTTGAAAATAAATATAAATTCTTTTTTCTTAATTTTTATTTTATCACAAGTTACGAGACTTGCTGTATGAATTACTTTTCATTCCTTTTTATTTTATGGTAATATTTTAATGTATCCTTTACTTCCTTTATCTTCAATTATTTTCATAAAATAAAAAAGCCACTTTCCATTGTTCCTCCACGGCAATATTACATCATCTATGTTTTTCATTCGGAGGATTCAGGTTCGATTTCCAATAAGACATGTAATTTTTCTCGTAGTACCAAGATTATTATCGCTCATCCTAGTAATTGTTATTGTACGTAAGCCAGTTGTTGCTACACAAATAAATAATTAGTATGTTATCGTAATTTAGTTTTTTTGTTATTTTCATTATCTTTAATTTCTAAGTTAGCTACTCACGGTACCGTAATATTTTGTATGCGGTAAGTCTTAACCTTTACTTATTGTCCATAATTAAGTGAAGACTACGAAATACGAAAGGTCATCTCTAAAGTAAAGACCGTTTCATTGTAAAAAAATTAATTCTGAAAACTTTATAAATATTTTTTTACTTATTAAACCATATAACTTATATTACTTCTTGATATATAATCGCCGCATGAATTATGACATTTATCATAGCAATACACCAGCTTCAATATACCCCCGTCGTATTCTTAGGTCGCCAGTCCTTTTGACACTGATTAACAGCATTTTTATATTTATTGTCACCGTCGAGTTGCTTACCGCTCAAGAATTCTTTCAATTTTTTCAAAAAAATGGTATCAGGAGTAAAGTCCGGACTACATGGTGGATGATCGTAAATTTCCCATTCAAATATTCTCAGTAAATCACTTGTCAGACCCGTAACAAGTGGACGTGCATTTTCGTGCAGCCGGACGACGCCGTCGGTTAGCCGCCCACGTCACCAATTTTGAATGGAGTGCCGTAACTTACGTAGAGTTTTCCAGTAGGCTTCTGCATTTATTGTCGTTCCACGTGGCGTGAAATCAATCAGCAGAACGCCAAACCGTCCCAAAAGACGATGGCCATCAATTTGCGTCCAAATGGCTGCGGCTTGACCTTCGTTTGTCTGGTTGGTGATCGAGAATTATGCCATTCATTTGACTGCCATCTTCTCTCTTGCGTGTAAGAAATCCATGTTTAATCGCCGGTAAAAATGGAATTAAGGAACTCATCACCTTTTTCTGCGTAGCGCATAAAAAATTCCAAATCAGATTCCATTCGGATTTTTTTGTGACGTTCCGTTAAGACGTGTGGCACCCAATATGCACAAATTTTTCTGAAACCTAAATGGTCATGAACAATGAAATCCGATAGCAGCTCTTGAAATATCAGGGAAAAAAGGGCCAGGTCGGAAATCGTTGAGCGACGATGAAATCTTTTCTGATTTCATCATCGACGCGTTCAACAAGTTTTCAGTGGTTATCGAGGGCGAACGTTCTGCATCGTGCACATTAATTCTGTTATTTCTATACATTTTCAGATGTTTCTTTCATTCGTTTCATTATCACCGCACACAGCGACCAACTGCCTATGAATTTCAGCCGGCTTAACGTTTTGATGTTTTAAGAACGTATGATTCCCCCTATTTCACAGTCGGCGGTAACATCGATTTTCCTGTTCATTTTATAAAATAATAATTCACACGTAATCAATGATATTACAACGCGAAAACCTACATACAACAATTCAGTGTGTACATTACTAGGTGGCCATGAATGACGCAGGTTCTCCAACCTTAACAATAGGAATTTACTAGCGATCTTTACTTTAGAGATATTTCTCGTGCTAAAACTGGTTCATCAATTCGGTAGTGGTCGTACTGCCTTGTTCCTATAATTCCTTATGATTATTATGGATATTGCTTTTTCAGTACACACACTTAACAGATATTTTTCTAAGTAGTATATTAATCTATCAAATGCATACATAATTCACAAACAAATACATTTTGTGCACAGTATGTATGAAAAAATACGCCCTTTCAAATGAACTGTTTCAGATCATTATAGTACAGTTCTACGTTCATCATTCTCTAGGTATTCATAGACCTATGCCAGTATCTTCTGTGAATGGGATTACTGCAATCATACATCTATTTATGTCTGAAGTGTTTTTATTAAAGATATAAAGTGGAATACGATTATTAGATGTATCTTAACTTATTTTATTTTAAAAAAGGTCTCCCTATCCACTTAATTTTCTTAATAATTATCCACTTTATTTGTTGTATTATATTATCTGTTTTCTGATATTGTTTTATTTGAATTTTATCTATTGCAGCTTATTTTAATGTATCATAGTATTTTTTTTGTGCATAAAAATGGTTCTATGAAATCTTATACAAATATTTACAAAAAAAGGGTATATTTAGGAACAGAGTATAATACTGTGTTCCTAAAGATGTTATTTTTTAAAAACATGTAGAAATAATATCTAAAAGGATGATATAAGTGCAAAACATTCGAGAATTTTTAGTAGTTTAGTAACTGACAATGTAAAATTATCAAAATGATTTGAAAACAAATAATCTACAAAATCTTTCTTCGAAGTAATATATGAGCATTAATTTATGTATGAAATATAATTTTGACATTGTAAATGATTATGTTTGGATAGAAAAATATAAAAAGGATTTACAAAAAAATCTTAATTACAATAAATTTAACGGATATAAGTTCTAAAAACCAAAATAGTTTTTTAACTGTTTTGGTTTTTAGACTTATAGTGTTTTTTTTTTTTAAATCTACGATTATTTATATAAAATTAGGTATCATTTATATATGTTTAAAATTTAAGCGTAATGAAAATAAAACCAGCGTTTTAAACCGAAGGCAAAAGTATTTACTGGAGAGATTTTGTTTTCTTTTCATATAACCAAAAAAATATTATTTTGAAATATGAAAAAATTACTTTTGTTTGGACTATCTGTGCTTATTTTGATTTAAACCTTTGTATCTCAATTTTCAACATCTTATCCAATAAATACTGCTTTTGGAGCAGAAGATACTGAAACCAATAACAACGTCTGGATGACCAGAAAAATGTGATCCGTGAAAAAACAAAAAAAATATTTACTATTCTATAAAGTATATTAATATTAATAAAACGTTTTGCTAGGATTATTTATTGACCGAGTGAAAGAAATTAGAATAAATTTACATAATTACTAGAATGCACGTATTAGAGAAACTTTTCATTAAAATTTTATATTGAGTATTTTATTGGCTGCATCAAAATTGGATCAGAAAACTTAGGATAAAAAGAAGTAATGGATTGCGTATCAGGTTAAATTGTGTGTAAGATAAGATAAGGGTTGTTACCTAACAAAAAAGAACATGGCAAATTAAAACAAGTTTATCATACAGAGTTTTCTGTTTTAGTGAATTATTACAGGGTTAAAAATAATATCATAATATGAATTTGATATCATACATTAATAGAAATAATGCGTTATATCTCATTTCAAGATAAATTTCAGAAAAAAAATATCATTTAATATGGAAAAATCAATTTTTATTTTAGTTTTTCACGTTTATAAAATATATATTAATTTTTAATAACAGTTTACTTTATTTGTAAGTACTCTAATTCATTTAACATAATCTTAAATAAAAGAATTATAAAAAGATAAATAAAAGAATTATAATTATCCTTTTACTTATAATTTAAAAAAATCTGATGTGTACATCACATGACTTTCTTGTACGCCTGTTAAATTACATATACACACATCTTTTGCTGCATTTCATTTAAAAGTGAGATACGATCATCCAATTCTCTAATAAAGTAGATAGTAACACAATTACATGTGGTTGACACCACATCGCATCATATTTTTTTATGGTGTCGGTATCAGCATCATATATTAGTTTACATATTAATTTGTTTTACGTCACTCGTAAGTAGTAGTTACGAGGTGTAACTGAGAACGTGTCAGATCCATAACTATACACACGTCGATTCTAATCCGAATTCATATACATATATTACTTTTTAACTTAAATATATTGATTTATTAACCTCTGTAAAAATGTTTGAATTAAAATGAAAAGTACATAAAATTTTATTTCACTAACTTCTGATTTTTTTTTTTTTGATTTTTTATTGTTAATAATTATTCATAAATAAATATATTTAAATTAAAAAATATTTAAAAAAAAATGTATGAAATCGAATTCGAACTGATCTGCCGTCCCCTTGTAACATCAAAATTTCATTTAATTTTCCATAGAACGGAAGACGAAATGTAGTGTTTCTACTTCATCTAAAATACTTCAAAAGAATGAAAATAAGAATAGAAAAATGTTATAGGATGATGATGAAACATGGGGGGATTTGATAAAATAAAAATATATTTAGCCTAATAGGAGAAAAAAATAGTCATAAAAGAATTTTGGAAAGAAATAAACAATAATAGAATAGTGCATTGACAAATCAAAGATGGGGGAAGTATTTAAAAAACTTTGTTTTTTCAAAATAAATCAAAACAAATTTTTGTTCAAAAATCTTTATTTCTATAAAATAATGGTTGGTGTGTTAGAAATTATTTTGTTGAGGATGTAAAATATAGTATTTGTTTGAAAATTATTCTCAGAATAAAAATAAATGGTGAATACCACGAAACCAGAGAAATAATAATGAAAAACAAATTTCTACTAAGAGTTTACAATTTCTTTTTAGTTATTTTTTTAATTTATCAATTTTAAATATTGTCAAATGAATTAATTATTAATTTTTCTCACTATTTAAAGAGAAAACGTACACCTTCAAATGAAGTGTGTACTATGAAAGTATAGCATATACTGTCTTTATAAAAAGTGATAATTTGATATTTGAAAGCAAAGAAGAAGTGAATAGTAGTGATTGAAATGTTCTAATATCAATATCTGCTGAAAATCCGATTTTTAGACAAAATATAGAATAATGTAGTGATTCATAAGATCGAAAGAGAGAGACTACATGCACGGCAACATGATGAGAAGACTTCATAAGTTACAGAAGTTTAGAGGTAATTTTATTGGTGTTAAGAGAGCGAGATGGTTAGGAGCAGACCAAGACTAATCTACCTAACTATGCTATCACGTATCAGAGAACGCCTGCTTCAACATTTATTTTGCTTAAAGAGACTGCTGAGAATCTTCATTTATGGAAAATTCCTGTAAACAAATCGTAAGATCGTTTAAAAAAGATATATAAGAATTTTCTTCTTATAAAATATTACGAAAATTTTATTATGGTTTTTTTATTTTGTTTAATCTTCGTCCCCCAAGGGAAGATGATACTCCTCACACGTATTTCTTTAGCAATATTTTTAAATGTATATTTGACATCAGCGTGTTTCTTTTGTACATTAAATTTTCCTCTCTTTGTACTCTCATT
The DNA here is from genome assembly GCF_047948215.1 of Lycorma delicatula. Lineage (NCBI taxonomy): Eukaryota > Metazoa > Arthropoda > Insecta > Hemiptera > Fulgoridae > Lycorma > Lycorma delicatula. The sequence continues at coordinate 14,113,232 of NC_134463.1, read as the reverse complement.
TAGTTGTCTAATTTACATTGGCTTTTGTTGGAAAATTTACTACCTACATGAGAGAATTTGATTTCCGGTTTGCTAAAATCTCCTTATGTTAAAATGTATTATTCTGTCTTCTATTATAGTTCTTTGCTTTTGTTCGCTACTCCTTATGTCAATATTAAATCTCACTCCTAATAATTAGTTTATGTTGTTTAAAATTCCTTTTAACTAATTATACTTTTAAAAAGAATCCGAGTAAGTTTATTTTACTATTTTTTTATGTTTTTTTAGAATCTTTATTTTTTCTTTCAATTTTATTTTGTACATTTTTTTTTCTAAATACATATTAAAACGTTAATTGTTTTTACAAAATTTGCTTTTAGAATTACAAATCTGTCTTTTTCTTGAGGTAGAGATAAATTATTCGTATATTTCATAATTTTTTTTTTTTTCAATGTTTTATAAACGTATGTACTATCCTTAAAATACTTTAACGTTTCCAGGTTTTACAACAATTAATTAGTCTTGTATTTTTTTATGATAAATCTGAAAAAATGACTTCATAGTAATTAGTATATTCTATTTCAACAGCCAAACTATTTGTTAAGATTGTACATCTTAATCGCATTCGATTTTCCTATACTGTACAATCAAGTACCGCGCCACCACTTGTTCCCTTCAAATCGGTGGCATTTTCAAAGGAATATTTTTATTAATTGTTAATTTACGGGCTAATGAATTATTTAAACTTATAACATTATAGAAAATTTACTCCCTGACTGGTGCATGGTGACTTCCAGATATCACGTGTTCCTTATTTCATCGCGTATTTTCATGAACGTATCCTTTCATTCAACACCAATAAATTCGGCGAAGTAGGATTTAACGATGTGTCTGGCAGTTCCTCTGTGCGTTTTATCCGACATTTCACAGAATCATCCATGCTTTCAATGGTTTGAGTATGAGCACCGCTCTAAGGATCAATGAAATGGTAACAATACCTTACAGTATAATGGCAGAATCCTTCCATTTCCATCGCATAGGTTTAGTATGAACGCCAGGAGTCCGAGTATAATATGTTCCCATTGATAACATTATTCGTAACTCGTCGTCTTCATAACAAATGCATTGTTCAAAATTCATTCTCGTGGATAGATGGGACCAGCATGATTTCATTTCAAATCGATTGAGCGCCTCAATCGATTTCATCGATTTTAATGACCACACCGTTTCACCCGGTTTTATTTTGCCGGTCATGTTCAATATAATCGACACATACATCTCAAATGGAATTTGTTTAGTCAACTATTATATTCGGATTCCTACCCAGTTCACGGTGATACCGAGAAACACTTGACATTTCAAACATACAACTATATAGAAAACTATATTATGGTCATGAAAATGAAGTTAGAATTTTTGAGCCACTTACCGATTCGCATATTAACTTTCAACCTATACAGTAGTACCTTTTCAAGAACATTAATTGCAACGCCATATAACATCTTCAGTTTCGTAATGAAACGTATCGCGTGTCCGTTGTAATATATCCTGGTTCCAGCTAAAATTCCTCTCAATTGTACGGAGAAACTCAGTGGCATCGTCTTCGTTAGTCGTTAAATTCTTAATATTCATGTTACAAATCGGTGGTGAAATTAAACTGGTTTCAGAATAAACGAACAAAACCAATTCTAAATGACCGGCTACAGTATATTAAATAAAACACTAAATTAGTTTTTTTACTAGATAGATACTTTTAATTAATTGTTAGATTAGATATGAATAGATTCGGTTGGATTAGTTATTTTAAAGATTTAAATTCAGCTCCGATTGAATTTGCGCCACTGTGATGATGAAAGTTGCTGTTTATCTTTGCTTTTCGTTTGAAATTTTTAATCAAATGGTATTCATTTATTGTAAGAAATAAATTAATTAAATCTTTTAACAAATAATAATCAGTGGCGCTGGTATTCTATTGAAATACTCATTTTTCTATTTTATCAATATAATTTTTCATAAAACTATCAAAGAAGAAAAAATAAAAAAATAGTAGTGTGTGTGTATGTGTGTATGGTCTACTGATGTATTTTTTTAGTATGAAAGATTTGAGGTATTCATGTTATAATATTTTATTTGTTAATTTATTATCGAAACGTTTTAATTTTGTTATTCTAATTGATTACACGGTAGAGGAAGAAATTTAAAACTATCTATATGTATAGTAAATGTAATACAGATTTTATATGTCACAGACATTATATATATAGGTGTGTATGTGTGTGTTTCTACAGTATTGTATAATCCCTCATACCCTTCAAAAAGATATCTTTATCCATAAACAAGCTCCATCTGATACGCTTCTACCCAACGATTACGTTACATTGCTATTCCTTTCGCTTGCATGAAAATGGAATAGAAGTGGTTCGAAGCCTACATGACTATTACTATGAAACTTGCTCTTTCAGATTTTCCGCATGAAAAAAAACTTCTGTTAATATTATTTATTTGTTCTTTTATAAAATATATTCGTTTTATTTTACTATATTTATAATCTAAATTATTACCAGTTAAATTTTAATTTTAGTTTGGTAAATCCTCTCAGTACCTTTATCTGTTTTTTATAATATTTTACTTATAAAATATATAATGTTCGGGCATGCTTACAAAATTAAAAAAATATTTATGTGCTCTTTCATACACATATTGATCTTACTTATATTTTTATGATCTTGCATTAGATTAAAATATTAAATATTTTTCCTTCTAAATAAATTTATGTAATAAAAACAACATAAAAGTTAAATAAAAATGTTTAATATTACAAAAACTTGTTTGTATATTGCGTGAAAAGAGTACATAAAAATATGTTAAGCTGCTTGATGCTTGATAAGGTTTTTTTTTTTTAATGTACCTGTTGAATTTTTATAAAATATATTTCGAATGAGAATTTTGTAGAAGAATTTTTAATATATATATTCTTACAATTACACTGGGGAACAAAAAAAGATGGTTTTTTTGTCTCAGGAAGAAAGATATGACTCTGAAAGTATTTCTTCTCCTGAATTCAAATATATCGTTTTTTTTCCCATCACGCAAGGTTTCCGAGAGACAGGCATTTATAATTTCAGACATTTTAATACTTTCTGGATTCTTAATTACACATTATTCAAATATTTGACTCGCCTAGAAAGTAAGAAATGACGATTTTCTGCTATATTTCGCTTATGGAGCATCTCTTTTGATGATCCAACAATAATCGGCCAGCATATTAGGATTCCATTTGCCTTGATACCTCTTTTCCGTTACTGAAATCTTTTGATGAAAGTGTTTCCCGTGCTCATCGCTAAGATTTTCTGGAAAGAAATCTAGGTGCAAGTCCAGAAACTGTACTTTTAAATTCGATTTCTCAAAAAAAACACTGAGTAACGTTTTCGAATGCTTGCCAAGCTGGTTTCTCCAGCGGATTTAATAGTTCTTCAAACTTTTCATAATGCATTAGTAGTGATCTTATTTGTGGACCCACTAATATCCCTTCTTTAATTTTCTGTTTTATGTACATGAAAGCAGCATTATTGTACATGGCCTTGACGAAAATCTTCATTAATCCTAGTTTGATATGTAAGGGAGGTAGATACACATTTTTATGATTACACAATGGGTCAGGAATCACATTTTTCTGTACAGGAATGAGTGATTCGCGTTTAGGCTATTCTTTTCTAATGAAACGATTTTTTTCTGTCCCTACTATTTCACTCACACAAAAAAAACTACAGTAGTTTCTGTAACCGAGCTGCAAACCAAGAATAAATCCCTTCAAATCATCACAAATATTCCATTCATACACAGCATATTGAAGCTTTTCGAATAGAAATTTAAAGTTTTCGTATGTTTTTTTCATAGTAGCAGAATGAGCCACAGGTACTTATGGGAGTTTATTGCCATTACGCAGAACCACATCTTTTAAAATAATTTTAAAGGAATCAATGAACAAGCGCATTCTGTTTTGTTATGTTAATTACAAAGTGTTTCCATAAGAGAAGACATGTCATTACAAAACACTAACACATTTTCTTCAGAAAAATAGAATTTAAATTCAGAATGACGATTACGATAACGAAATATCTTTGTATTCTTTTGAAGAAGATTCCATAATTTCAGACGTGAAGAAAGCATTTCAAACTGTTTTCTGGATAAGTTTAAATCTCTTATTAGATCGTTAAGATTTTCTTGAGTCAATAAATGAGGCTCAAATTAACTGCTTTTTTCAAAAGTTGTATCACCAGAACCTGTTTCTTTTTCTTCCTTACTTCGATCAGAATCTGAGCTCTCTTCATCTAATGTCACATGTTCTGGAGGCTATGATATGGACAATTTTTCGCATTGTGGAACTGCTCTCGTTGCAGATTTCAAGATAAGATAAATCTTACACCACTGTTAGATTTATTTTTGAGGTTATCCCTTTAATGTTTGTTATGCAGAAATAACAATCAGAAGAGTGATCTTTGGGTTCCCTGCTAATCATAGGATAGCAAATGGCATGTGGCGTGTATCATTTTTCCATGCAGTGAGAAGCCTAGAACAACAGATATGTGGGGCCCTAGTTTAGTCTCTGACTTTACACCCAAAATAAAGTTGAAAACGCTTTTTTACTAATGCAGTTATGTTTTGTCTTTGGGATTTGAGCATCACTTCACCACATACAAAACAAAAATACCAATAATAATTGAACGTTGATGTTCAATAAAGATGTGGAGGTTCACTACCCCATATACAAACATTATGCCGATGTCTGGAGACATGATTCGTTGCTTCATCACTGAAAATGAACTTATTTCAGTATCATCATCCTGCTCACCTATCCAGAATGTCTACAGCAAAATCAAATCCTTTCACATTGCCTTGTGGATAAAGTTGTGACATCTGCATTTTGTAAGCAGTGAAACGTAACCGTTTTTTTAACCCAACGTAAACAGTTGTTTTAGGAAGGGCCAACTGTCTAGAGCATTTCCGCATGGATTTCTTTGAGCTAACCAAAAAACTTGTTTGCACTGCTTCAGTCATTTCATGAGACACCCATGGCCATCCTGGACGTGTTTGCTTTAGTAAGTTGCATGTTACTTTGGGTTGTTTGTCCCATCGTCTAATGTTATTTTCATACCGAGGTCTTCATTCTACACATTACAGTATTCACGCCTAACACGTGCAACTGACTCAAACACTGCAACCCATAACACATATTGAACCGCAAACATGATGACTAACGCGCATGTACTGCTTGCGAGTACTGGAAACACAATGCGCAAGCGATTTTTTTTTATTTACAAGTATATTATGTTTTATCCTTTATTTTAATAATCGAAAATTTTTTCCAACACAATTTTTTATAATATGAGTACTTTTATCACGTATAAATATGATAATAAATGATTAGAAATAAATATAAATTAATATTATACATATACTTTGTGTACATTTTATAATAAGTATAGGTATTATGTATGTATGATTTTCGTGTATGTACTATTTAAAAAAAAAATGATTAATCGAAATATTGCTGCATAATAATTATTATATGTAAAATAAACTATTTAAAAATATTTCATTCTTTCATAAATACCGTATATTCTCAAAAAATTTAGCAAAACTCGTTGAGATATTCCTGTAAAAAAGTCAAATAAATACAAGTTTGAATGTACTTTCAAATTACGGTTAGAAAAATACCTTGGCTTTGATCTCCGCTCTAAAGGTAAAATTATAATGTACTATAGTTCTTGGATTATAAATTATGAGCAAAAATGGATGATTTTATTTAAAAATTAAAAAAATAACAGATTTATTAATAAATTGATTTTTGTATATTTAAAATGATTATACTTGTAGCTGAATAAAATGTAGTTATAAAAGTACAATTCAATAGATTTATATTTCATTCAATGCGATAATAAAGAATGTTACAAAGGAAAATGTTTTTATTTTCATTTTAAAATAATAATATACCATTATTTTTATTTTTCGTAGAAAATTAATATTCATTACTAATAACGTTAAATAATATTTAATAAATCATGACAAAAAAAATAAAAGAAATTCTCAATCGAATTTTACGTATTTGAGTTTAAGAATAATCTTATTTTCAAGGAAAATTACGTCTTAACTATGATATGGATTACATCAGTTTTTGTGTAAAAATTCAAGGACGCCAATGGAAACATTACCTTTTAGTAAATTAATTATTATTTTAGTTGTTTAAAATGAGGAATATTGAAGTTATTTCTTTATATTAATAAACTTTGAGTTTTTTAAACCTTAAAAGTTACCGAATTTTATTTTCTACTGACAACTTAACATAACTAATTAGTTTTCGCCATACCTAAAAAATATATTTTTTCGGTTAACATTTCTTTTTTTTAGCTTTACTATAAATTTTCTCATAAACTACTGAAGTTTTGGGACCATTTGTTTTTTTTTAATTTTTATTTAAAATATACAAAATTTAATATGATTCCTTTTTATTTGTATCCAACAACTTTTAATAAACAATCACTTTATTTTTCGTATTGAAATTCAGGATAATATTTTTGAAAGCCATTTAATGAATAAAAAGTAGGTTTTCAAATAAATCTTCATATAAATATTTTGTTTATGTGATGTGCAGGAATGAACTCTTTAAGTGTTGCAATAAAATTATTCGGTAAATCGCTCCAAAGTACGGAAATAACTGTTTATTTATTATTATTATTTCTATGAAAATAACAAACAATGTAATATTTATTATTCCTATTTACTCCGGAGATGAACAGGTAATTCTGTTGACATCGCAATATATTTTATCTATTATTAACACTAAATCTTATAGAATTGTATTTCTGAACAGCCCATTGCTGAAAAAATTTAAAAAGATATTTTAATAAGAATTTAATTATTTAAGAAAATTTATTTTAATTTAATAGTTGTTTTATACATCAAATAAATAATCTAAAAATTTAATTATTCCTATAAATTTTTAATTTTTTGGCTGGTCAAAAGATTTCCAGTTTAGTAGAGTGTTACTGTCACTCGCAGAAAAACAGGCATGTAAACTACATTAACTTGCCATATCTGGAAAAACTACGAACTATAAATAGTAAGCTCACTTCTTATTGTTTTCAATTTAAAACAAAAGTAACGGTAAATAATTTTTTTTCTTTACTTAAAATGATTTACCAAGTATATTAGATACAGATATTTATCTCCCTCTAATTTTTACATTGGTATAATAATTATTTCAGCATCTGAAATCACGAGTTACGAATATACACCGCCTTAATAAAAATTGAATAATGTTGGTTCGCTGTATAAAATTGTTAATTTGATAAATATTTTGGGTTTAAATAAATCGTGTTAACTAATCAAATGAAAGAAAAAAATCCAGTAATACACCTTGAAATATACAAATAACCATAGTGTTAGCAGGAGGGACAATCCGACCTGTATCTATTGCGAGGAAGAGAATGCAGTGGGACATGTATTCTTTCAATGTAGAAGATGGGAGGGGGTCAAACGGCTGAAGGGACTTAGCTGGTTGACTTCAGACACCTTGGTAGGATACATGCTCCAGGGTCGGAGCCAGTGGGCTGAAGTTGCGTCACTGGAATCACAGACACTAAAGACAGGGAAGAAGCACTCTGGAACGTACAGTAATATTTTGGAAAGAACAATGGAGTTATGGAATAGGGATACCCAATCTACAAGGGTTGGAGCTGCATCCGGTCTTAAGGTTAATAAGCTTAGTTATTAGATTAAGGTTCTTAGTAATTAGTACAATCTGAATTGAAATTGTTCAGGTTATCATGTTGTTTTTTTCCTTTTTTTATATTTGATGTATTTGGTTATGACTTCAAAAAATGAATGAAGTCGGGAAGAAACGTGGTGACGTCTAGGGTCAAGTAGGCAGCCTCTTTGCCTACGACACCTTGGCTCGCCCCCACACAAGAGCTGGGAAGTTTGGGTGCTTCCGATGATGGCTTGGAAGACCCTGATTGTATGTGAGGGCGTGTTTAAGGAAAGGGCATGCGAAATCGATGCCTGGAACTAGTAGATTATGGCCGGGAAAGGCAGCTCTCCTGGGGAGGGGCATCTCGGCTATCCAGAAGCGGAAGTCGGGAGTGTTCCTGTGATCCAGGGGAGACACCGATGGGGGGGGGCAAGTCAGGGTGGGCCAATCGCCTGCCACAACACTCTGGAGCGATTGAGGTAACTTTTTCAGGTTGTACCGGTCGCTGTGGGAGTAACAAAAAAAAAAGCATAGTGTAGATTACTTCTCTTTAACAATACATCAGATTATAACAATACAACAGCACCTAAACAAAATATCAAATAATAAAATAAAACAATAAAATACATGAGATAACAGAAATAAACAAAATTTTGTTTAGTCCTTATCAGTCTGCAGTCCTCACAGTCCTCAGTATATACATACTGTTTATACTGTTATCAATCTACAATTCTCAATACTACGGTCTTTTTTTGTGTTCGTTCTCCTGCTCCCCTAAGCCGACTCAACAATTAAGTATTACTCAGCCCAGGTAAGTGTCCTTACGACTCTAATGAGCTTCTCCACCTACCGTCAGTACGTCCGGCATGGCAGGTCGGCTCACCGGTTCCGGATCTTTTCCTTATTCTCATTTTGCCTCTTCCTCTAACCGCTAAGTCTAGGAAGACCGGGCGCGGCTTTGCCGTTCCCGGGCCCTATCCCAGCAGCCGTGTCTCGGTTTTCACAAATTCCTCTTTACCTCTCAACGTATACTTTTTTTAGTTTCCGGGGTAATTTCTTGTACGTTATATCTTTCTTTTAGATCCTCCCAACGTGCACATTCAAAAAAGGTGTGGCTGGGAGTGTTCTCCTGATCGCATCAATAATACGATCTAAAATTGAATAATTACAATCGATGAATACAAAAGAAATGATATAGTAGGATTGAACACAACACAGTCATTAGTTTTCAGTATATCGATGTAAAGTCGAATAATTACAATGAACGGGAGAATTCTTGATAAAAAGCATAATATTTTCATTCATTTTATTCATAAAAATAATTTAGTATATTCGACTTTATCATTACTTTGGCTTATCTAGTGATGTTAATTCCTCTCTGATAAATTTTCTAACAATGTTTTCTTGGGTCCTTTCTTGTAAATTACAAGGCAGTTCTTATTCTTTATCCTATAAAATAATTTTTTAACGTAGTATTAATTATGTTACTTAAATTTCTACACTTGTAGGATTTATGAAATTTATTATTTTGATTTTGATAACTTCGGAAGAAGGTGGTCGTCATTTTGTCTTATAATTTTTAAATTTATGTTTAAGGCTACCCTTACCTAATCAACCGATTAGATTTTGTAGCAAAAGGTACACTGTTGGTCCCCTAATCGTACTCGTAATTTAAGTCTTTCCTGATAACATGATTGAAATAATTTTATTTAAAAGAAAAGTCGTTTTCTTCATAGGCTTTTTAAAGCCTATTTAATTATTATAATCGAGTAACAATCAATACCGTCATTGATTGTTACTGGATTATCAAAGATAAGTGGATTATATCTTATTTGATTTTCATATTCATAATACAAGTTTTTTTTTTTTTCAAAATTTCAAAAATATTTCTTAGAAGATGTAATTTCGACTAATTAATATATATTTTTTCTCTTCTCGTATTTAATGATATATTATTTATATCTTATTCTCTGCACTACTTTTCGTATTATTATCAAGACACAAATTTTTCGTCTATGTATTTTTTGTCAACAGATTCTTTCAGAAAAGAAAGGTTATAAAACTGATGAATTTAAATAAAACAATATAAAAATAAAATTTACTCAAAAATTCCAATATAATTTTAAAAAGTAATTCCTTTTTTAACTATTTTAATTCAGACTTTTGAATTTAACATTTAGAAGTTGTTTTTATTAGTTCTAAATTTGACGCCGACTTTTATATAAACGTATTATTTTTTTACGTTTTTTTAAAATTTCACCTCAATTAGGCTCCTTAATACTTATTATTATTTTTTTATAAATTTTTTTTTTTAATACAAGATTTATCTTCATTTTCTTATTTTCTTTTTCTGATAATGAAAGTTTATAAGCCTTACGAGCGATATAACACCGGGTGATTGAAAAAAGACTTCACAAATTTAAAAGCATTTAAACATTTATTGAGATAAATGTTTATCGGTTGAGGTTTCAATTAATTAATTCACAGAAAAATAAATCAAGTTTCTCACCCGATATTAAATTTTCTTCGATATAACTTCCATTTATAATAAGAGATACATCCCACCTGCAGTCGATTTCATTCTAGACTATAGCCAGCAAGTGGGCGTTACATCTAAAAATGTAGCGTTAATTAGAAATATTAGTTCATCAAGATAAGCAGGTAAAGGTAGTACATAAATCTGATTTTAATTAAACCGCACAATAAAAATGCAGCGGATAGCGTGATGGCCAGCCATGCTGTTGGATCGATCCACTGACCTGGGAATGGAGTATCAAGAAAATCTCGGACTTCTATGCGGTAGTGAGATGCTGCTCCGTCTTGTTGATAATATTGGCGTCCATCTTGATCATCATCATCATCTAACTGAGAAATTATAAAATTTCGAAGCATATCTAGATAAACGATACCATTTACGGTTGCCTCCTGGAAGAAGAACGGGCCGTACAGTCTTTGTTTAGAGTGCAAAAGAAATTGATCTTAGGGCTATCACGACGGTGTTGCAAAGTTTCATGAGGGTTTTCTCTACCTTATATTCGGCATTTATGAGTATTCATCTTGCCACTGACGTGATACATTGACTCATCACAAAAACTAAAATACAGCGAGCAATTTTCCCATCAGTAAATTTAACTATTTTTAATAACACTGGTGGCCAAATTCGGTACTAATCAACTACGTGAGTCAAAACTTGATGTGTTTTGCTATAAAATGAGCCCTTTACCAAATCTGTAATTATCTAAATAAATTTTTATAAAGTTGTAAAACTTATGAAGCCCTTTTTGAATCACCTGGTTGTGTTAACCTATATTTCATTGATTTAATTAAATAAACCTTTGTAAAATTATTTACTGTATCATGAAGATAAACTGTACTTAGTTTTAGAAACAATTCCAGGAATATATCGAATTTGTTTAACTTTTTCGATTTTATTTTCTAATAAAAATATAATTTAAATTCTTAATATTAACTCAAAAGTAAAGTTTGAATAACTTTGTAATAATTGTAAATAAAATTATTAGGTTACAACAGATTTATTTTACTAATTTAATAATTCAGTAGATTTAAGTTATCTTAGAGGGTTTGTTACCGTATTTTGTTGTATTTAATATGGGATTATATTGTGTATGTAGGATCAGTTGTAGTAGGTACGATCTGTGTTGCTGTGATGGCTGGTTGTAAACTAAGAGTAGAGATTCGACCTCATAATTAACCAGTTTCCAGTTTCCTGCTCGCAATTTATCTCGTCTATTGCAGGGAAACCTTTACCCTACCGCCTACTACATCTAGTAGTCTACTATTCAGCCAATCCCATCCCTCTAAAACAACCTGATACTGCCACCATTGAACAATTATACCCCCCTCACTCGCTCTCTTTCTCTCTCTTGTTCAAAATACACTCAAACCCTTATAAAACATGACTACGACTGATACCCCTTCTTGGTGTTAAATTATTATGTAATATTATGTTTCTCTAATCTTATGTCAATATAAATCTACAACTTTTGAATTATGTACACCGTTTTTAAAATGGAATTTTTTTAAGTTATTTCATGAATGTGTTCATTACTTTAGTTTAATTTTCCAGTTCTTTCTTTATTTATTAATCAATCATTTATATTTGATTCTCGTTTCTCGAAGAGATTCTAGGAATTATTTTTTCTATGTTATTAGTTTGATTTTATTGAAAGTGTTGCGGTTTTTTAATTTCGTAATTTTTGAATTTGATTTTGAAGTTTAGTTAACTGTAAAATGATAAAGGGTATTGAAATATGCAAATTTTTCAATTATTAAAAAAATCAACTTGCACAAATATTTGATAGAAGTCCAAAATTATTGAATTTTCGTCTCTCTTCGTATATTTTCATGTATTTCCCATAAAATTTATTTAAATCTCTCTTGATATAGATTGAATTAAACTATGCTATTAAACTAAGCTATGAGGAATTGTTTTCCTTATATAAGTATTTTATTCATAAAAATAAGAATAATCTAGGCAGAAGAAAGATTTTTCAACCAAACTGATGAGAGTAATGAAATGACGTCACTTACAGTTTTCTGCCTTTATTTTGTAACATTGGGTGGTAAGTGAAATTGAAATATTTTATTTCTGTTGTTTTTATACAGTTTTGGTTAGTATTGAGTGAAATTTCTTTTATCCTTTCTAAATGAAGAAGGATTTACGCACTCAGTCTATGCTGTCTTGGGTGATCATTCCACATTTGCGTCCTAAAACGTTATCTTTAGCAGATATTGCATTAATACACGGTTTCCAATCCTTCACACATAACATCACTGTTATGTTTTTTAGCAAAATTTATATACGTTTGTATGTGTGTGTTTTCCGGTATAATTAATTACTATGAAATAAAGTTTTCCTATAAAATTTTATATTTCATGGTTTTTCGTTTTCTGTTTACCATTAGAAGACTATAAATTATATACTTATATGTCTTTGAAAAATTTCACATCACGAAACGTTGCAAGAATTGCATCTTCACTCTTTTAGTTAGGTTGTACGTAAAATTAACTCTTATCTGACTTGTGTGTGTAAAAGATCAGTAGATTGCAAGGTTGTAAATATATACATTTTTAAACTTGTAAGTAATATAGATGTACCTATGTTTTAAAATATTTTTTGACTAGTTTTATTTGTTCTAATTGTGTTCAATTTAGTAACTGGTTTGATTTTGATCTCCGTTACTTTCCATTTTATGCTACATCTTTAAATTCAACTTACTTCAAATACATCTTCACATATAAAATTATATATTATAATTGTATCTTGTATACAGGTTTTCGATATTTACGTTCATTAATTAACAAAATTTAACTTTTTTAATACACGACATAACAATTTAGATATTATCTTTAAAACATTACGTCTAAAGTTCTACACTTCTTAAGAATTCTTCATTTCAAATTTATCCACCGACTTAATTTTCCACATTCTCCTGTAATATCACATTTGAAAAGCACTTTCATTATTATATATTTCAAATTTTCCATGTTTATAGACCGTAAAGCTACACCTTTAACTGATTTCTTTTGAAATGTTTTTTTTTTTGCGTAATAGTTGTCCTTGCTTTTGTCAATATACTATTGATATCTGTATTATTTTGACCATCCACTGTAATTTTGCTACCTAAATAAAATTTTCACACATTTATTATATTTATATCTCCGAGACTTTTTATAAAATTTCTTTACTTTAAGAATGAAATCTAATTCACTTTTTTCTCTCCTTACTAGGTATTAATTTGGTTAATAATTAACTTTAGGCATTTTCTTAATTTAAGCATCATTTTTCATCAGCTGTATATTACTTTATATACAGGTCCAGTTCTCCACTACGTAATATGATATTAAAAATATTTTTTTTTTAAATTTTGTTAAAATTAAATTACGTAGAACATTTATAAAATAGAATTATTTACAGTTTTAAATAATAGTACAAGTTATTGTAATTACCCATAATGGATTATATTCTATTATCATTCTTCACATATATCATTATCGACGAAAACACAAAAATATTTTGAAAAATTTAAATGTATATTTTTTGAGCTAATGATGAATTTTGTATGGTAGTGGTGACATCGATTAAGAACAAAAAAATTAATAAATTATAGGCTAAAACTTTATCCTATAATTGTATAACTGTATAAGAAAGCACATAAAATGTGCTACAGTTCTACTCAAAAATATAGAAATTAATAAATGCTCAAAATGGATTTACGCTTTAATATGATTTTTCCTATAATCCAAATCTTTACCCCTGGTTTTTTAATGTCGTTACCATTTTTGGTTAATAAAGGTAGTTACTTCGTTTGATTAGAATTAAAATTCGAAGTAGAAGAAATCAAAAAAATATGTTTAATAGACCTGGTCTACTGTATAAGAATTCAACGCTTGTTAATATTCATTAAGATATAATAATAGCATTCAAGTGCTAAACCAAAATAAATAATGTCCGGTTTGGAAAAGAGAAAAGATACAACCTGTGTAATAAATCCTGCGATCATCATATTTAATCAGTATTTATATTTCAATTTTAGTCTTCATTTCCAGATTCTAGTAAAAATATTTCCATCTATAAAATCTTCATCTTCTAGGTGCATTCGTCATTGAGATAGATGAAGACACGTCCAACATCGTACAAAATCAAATATCGTATTTCCAATTGGTGGGTTATTGTGATCTTCTTTCCTCGTTTTATATATAATTTGTATATATAGATATGTATTATTTCAAGACGATTCATTCAAACACCTTTTATTAATTTATTTTTCTTATTCGAAATATACAACATTTTCTTTATTCATAAAAAAAAAATATTTTAAGAAGTAGAAGAGAAATCCTTTAAAGGTATACACTTAAAAGATTATGCCAATTAATATTTTCAAGTATTAACAAAATGTAACTTAAATATTGTCTACTTATATTCTTATGTACTTGAATTTCTAGTGTTTAATCAATTACCTCGTTAAAATGTAATTAGTTAAAAAATTTAATGAATGTACCGGGAATCTAATTTTACTACTATTATTTCTCTCTGTTCTTTAAGAAGATATAAATTTCAGTAAAGGAATTTATTAATATTTTTAAAATATGTATTAAAAGATACTTAAGTGCATACTAACGATAAAAAGCATCAAGTAAGGAAGCATCACATGTTGATTTATCCTACATAAATATTGTAAACGTTCCATCGCCCCTCCCCCACTATGATACACGTTTTAGAACTTTTTCTCTCCCTTTGACTATCAATATTCTTCTTTTACTTTTTACCTTACTTTCTATTCTTCTTCTTACTCGTTCTTCCTATCTCCCTTTTCTTAGTAAACAACTCTTAACACTTGAATAACCCGTTGGAATACAGGTTATGTAACATAACACCTAAATTCTTCCCTTTTTTTCTTTTCTTTCTATATTTTATTCCCCTATCGGCTTCTTCCAAGAATATTATTCAAAACGGCACGGTTCTTTTCAAATCATTTCCTCTTCAAAATATATATATATGATACATTCAAACATTCTAACAGCATAAGATTCCAATAAAAAAATGTCAATTGTTACTGTATTTAGCTTTATTATTGACTACTAACGTGAAAATTTTAAACATTTTTCCTGAATTTTTGTAGAAAATGAATTTATATCACAAGTATTATTTATGATTTTTTTTTCAGATTTATTCAATTTTCTACGTTTTTGTTAATTCAGAAATGTAAATTTTAATTTTATCTAACAGAATTATTAAGATATATGGCGAAAATTTCCAATTCTCCAACAATAGTTTAGAATATGTACCATAAATTTGTAATTTTGTTTTTTTAAATTTTATTTTATTCATTATTAATTAACTATGAAATCTTTGCTAACTTTTATTTAACTGGTAAATTATTGTAAATTTATTTTTAAAAAATGTGCATATAAAAATAAATAAAAGAATTTATTTTCTTTTATTTGTATATATTAATATGGTTCTTTATTTTAAATTTTATGATAATAATGCAAAAAGGGGAAGGTTACAATTTAAAAATTTGTTTTTTTCTTTTTTAATTTTAGTCTGTTAACTTATGTTTTTTTAGTCTTACTTTTTACATATTCTTAAAACAAGTAATAACTATTAAAACAAGTAAATATTAAATTTTGTTTGTTTTAATCTCAATTTTTTTAAATGAAAAGTACATAAAATTTTATTTCACTAATAACTTTTAATTTTTTCTTCATATTTATTATTGTTAATTTTGAATTATTATTTATTGTAATTTTTTTATAATCAGAGGTTAATAATTATTAATAAATCAATATACTTAAATTAAAAGAAAACAAAAATTAAAAAAAAAAAGAGATGAAGTCGATTCGAACCGATGTGCCTATAAGATCGAAATATTTCATCAATTTAACTTTTATTTGTCTATAACTCTGTAACCAATGAAAATAAGTACCACTTATGATATATTGTTGAAAAGCCCTCAATGAGGGCTTATTAATGCAATTAATAAAAGAGCTCAAAATCCAAAAGATTTGGATTTTGGGCTTTTTGGACATTTTTGATCAAGTCGATTTAGGAGAGTTGTACAACCAGTCCTAAATTCAAAATTTCAACATTCTACGGCTAATAGTTTTTGAGTAATGCGAGATACATGCGTAGAGACGTTACACCGAAAATAGTCAAAACGGATTCAGGGATGGTCAAAATGGATATTTCCGTTGAAATCTGATAACCGAAGTTTTTCGCGATTACAATACGTCCTTTACTTGGTATAAGGAAGTTAAAATGTTTAATCGCTTTGAATTCCCACTCAAGAAATAAATAAATACAGATAATCTACTGCAATATTTATAGTTTTATTCTATATAGATTGCTATATAAAATGTAATGTTAAATTAAAGCTATTTTAATAATAATCATTTCAGTTGGGTATATGCCCAAAATATATTTTTATAAAGTGAAGAACGGAGTTGTAATGAATTTTGAATGTTATTACGTAACATGGCACAATCACTAATAATATATTATTTAATTTTTCATTTTTTTTAAAAATACATACGGCTTTCCTGAAGTGACTCAAATTTAAATAATGGCTTAATTAGCATCACTCTTTTTATGAAATAATAAGAAAAAAATGGAAAACAATATATTAACATAAGATAATATAAAAACATTCTATATATATATATATATATATATATATATATAACTATTGTAATTTGACAGGACTATTATTATTATTATTGTTAATTTGAGAAACGATCCGTACCTTTTAAATTTGATAAGTTAAAATTTAACAAAACTGTTTATTATTTAATAAAGTTGTAGTGTTTGTGTAAATAAATAAACAGCATAGACAGTTTATCTATTAATAGTTTAAATATTAATGAACCCATTAATATTTTAAATTAAAAATCAAATTATCTTTCAACCTCAGACTTCTTCGCTATCTCCAGGAACTAGACCTTCCTATTCCAAGGTTCTCGGAAAGGAAACAGGATACGGCGCTCCTTGGTTGCACACATCTTTAAAAATCGAATACTTAGTCGTAAATGAACGTTGCCAGTTTGCTAGAAACCAATTTAGTGAGATGTCCAAGAAGTACAATAGGTATATATATATATATATATATATATATATATATATATATGCAGATGGTTCTGTCTCGGCTAACGGATATGGCTGTTCAATTATTCTCCCTGACACCGAGATAATATATTAGCTTAGTCCCTATTCCTCTGCGTTCGAATGCGAGGCCTACGCAATTTACTCCGCCTTGAGAGTTATCGAAACCCGTAGTGATCGCAGCTTCCTGGTAATTACCGACTATATAAATGTACTTGGAAGCTTGAGCTGCAGACGTTCTGAATACATCGTCCAAATAATTTATGATACCCTGGCAAGAATAAACGGTATTGATAAGAATAAGTGGTATTGGTATGGGTCCCGGACCATTGCGCGATCCTCGGGAACGAACGGGCGATAAGGCTGCCAAGAGTGCGGCAATGAATTGCCTACAAGTAGAATCAACATGTGATAGCTGCTTCATGAAAACAGTCCGTGTTCAACTACGTTCTTAGTGGAATATGTTCTGGCTGCTAAGTTCTCCCACGGCCTTACATGGCATACAGGAGAACGTGTTTGAGAAAACTGTTATCCCAAGCGACAAAAGAGACCCAAGTCATCCTAATTCGGCTGAGGATTGGACACACTAGGCTTACCCCCCATCTATATGACTCTCTTCAGCAGAACGCGTGCAATGTAATATGGCCCGTATACCACCTGCTATTAATACCTAATTTATTTCCCAATTTTCGTAGCTATTTGACAAAAATTTGACCTGGGTTCAGATGTGAACTGTTTACCAAACCGGAAGGAATGCGTAAAAAGACTGTTGGGGTTTCTCTCTGATACTGGGATGAAGAACTCAATTTAGCGGTTTTGCTTAATGTTTATTGTTTCTTGTTTTTGGTGTTTATTGTTTATTATTACAATCATGCCGTTATATTTAAGTTGCTAATGAATATAATTAATTGTTGCTGCGATTATAAATAAAACTATTAAAAAAAAAATAAAATTATCTTTTATTATATGTATATTTTTAGTCATTAAATATAAACGAAAGTTTTTTTTTTGGTATTCATTTAAATTGAAAGATACCTAATTAATACCTATTTTATTTTATGAAATATATCATATATATATATATATATATATATATATATAAAATAACACACAGCTGAGTAAAATATGAAAATTTCACACAATTTTATTAGAATATAACCTTTTATTCAAGGTAAGAAACAAAAATATAAATAAATAAAAAAAATAAAACCTAAAGCAGAACTCAGGGTTTTTATATTTTATTAGTACTAGTTTATTAAACAAGCAGCGAGAGAAAAAGAGAAAGAGTGAGCAAACAAATAACCTCTTGAAGAAGACTTAACACAACTTAAAGCTAGCTTACTACTTAAATTAAAAGCGTACAGGATGAGGAAGGGTGGAGTGATAGTGGGGTTCATACGGTTTGCAGTAGGAAAATATCATGAGAATTTGGAAGAAAGAGATATAATGGAGCAGAGTAGAGGCAAAAGGATCAAGAGGTAAAAGAGGACGAATACCTAAGGGAGATTGGAAATCATAATACAAACACATACAAACGCACACATACAACCACACTTACATATGATGAGAAAGAGAAAATAAATGAGAGAGGTACCTGTATCGCCGTATTATATAAAGGCAAACACATACTGTAATGCACATTAGAGCCGCCGCTAGAGCGCCAGAGGTACTTCTGTATAGAGCAGTCTTAGGCAAACAGATGCCTTTGTAAATAAAGACTTTTGTCGCTCGACTGTAAAGAAACAACGTAAAGCATTGTTCGTTTATTTTTATTTTTGTGAGCGTAAACTTATATCAGTCAAAAAAGTAACATAGATGTACTTTTATTTAAATCTCTCCTTCACGTATATAATTATATAACAATTTTTTTTTATCATCTATCGTTTAACTGTTTGATTCTAATCACGATTCCTTTCTGCTTTCTCTCAATTTTTTAACCTCAAAATAAATACTACTTCCTCTGTCCTCATCTACTTGTTTCGAATATTTTGTTTTTTATTTAATCTATTGGTTTTTATCTATGTACGATATTAAACTCTCTATAATTAGATGTCGTAATAGAGATTCTCTCTATCAAAAAATTACCTAAATCTTGGTGTCCAAATATACACTATTACTCACCAACATCGTAGTTCGTATTGAACAAGATTATTTTGCAAGATTCTGCCAGAAACCTTTTCCTCTTCTAATTTTTCTTATGATTATATGTGTTTTATCGAAAAATTCCTCATTTGAAGGATTCTCTCTTCACGTAAGAAGATCTGTATTTCCTACTGGTTTTAAGATTTCGGTTTTATCAACCCTTAATTTTCTTTGTGCTTCTGAAACATTACATTTCATATACTTCTCATTTCTAATTTTCCTATTCACTAGTTTTCGAGTTCACTACCATGAAACACGTCATTCCACACAATTATCTATTATTTAGTCCAACTTTTATAATTTGACTACATAAATACTAAAATTCTCACACTTTTACTATACTGCAATTTCTTTATTTTCCTCCTTTCTATTATATTTCAATTCGATTAATTTTATTTTTATTTATTTTTAAACTGAACTTTTCCCAGCAATAAAACCATACCATTTAGAATTTTTCTAACTTATTGATTTATGACTAAAAAGACATTGCTATCATAGTATAGAACCAAGATTATTTTACATTTTTTCCGTGGATGGTTACTTCTCATAAAAATTTGTCTTTCCAACTTCTAAATTTCTTCTTTAGTACATAACTAGCTGCAGAGGCGTGCCGCTGGCCCTCCGTAGCTAGGCCCTCTGGACGGATAACCCTGGCGGCCGGCGTCTCGAAATGGAATTATTAAGTGTCCAAAATTGATTACCTCTTGTGTAAAAATATTTATATTTTTTTTTGGAAGAAAATTGTTGTACAGACAGTTACATTAGATATTTAACTCTAGAAACTACTACTAAATAATCGTGCTAGTGATCGATTCATTCAGGAGCCTACTTTTTGGTTATAGTTCATTATTTTATGAAGAAAAACAATCACACAAATAAAAAATTCTGATGTAAACACCACATGACTTCCTTGTACGCCTATTAAATTACATATACCCATTTTTCTTTTAAATACATATAATTTTATCTCATTAATAACGTCTGATATTTTTTCATTTTTTTTTTTTTTAATTGTTATTGAATTATTATTTACTGTAATTTTTTTTTACAATTCGGAGGTTAATAATTATTAATAAATCAATATATTTAAATTAAAAGAAAACCAAAGTTAATAAAAAAGAAGTTGAAATGCGCTTTGAACCGATGGGCCTGTAAGATCCAAATATTTTATTATTTAAAACTTTATTTGGCTAAAACTCTGCAACCAATGAAAATAAGTACCACTTATGACATATTGTTGAAAAGCACTCAATGAGGGCTTATTACTGCAGTTAAGAAAAAGTCCAAAATCTAAATATTTTAATTTTGAGCTCTTTTGGGCACTTTTGATTCAGTCAATTGCAGTAAATTAATAACTTTTTTTTTGTTTTTAGTAAAGTTAAGGTTTGCTATTTTAAGCTAAATTATCTTTTTATACTTGAATTTGAAAAATTACACGCCTTAAAGCAGATAAGAACGAGAGATCACATTGAACTCGATGTGAATAATAGTACAAAATAGTTTGTATTGTAGTATCTTGAACTATAATTTAAAAAAAGATCACTACTGGAAGGCATGAAGAATAAAGTTTTATAAATAGTCTTAGGTTAGTTCATTATATCAGGACGAAAGTAAATATTTTTTATAAAATTTTAGTGAAACGAAGTTTTGTTACTCCTATTTTGTTTTAACTGTTTTTTTTTTTTTTTATTTTTTACAAATTCTGTTAAAAAACGAAACCGAAAAAATATTGGTTATGATTTTTATCTCCCAGTTTCACTAGATAAGTAAAATTTGATATTAAAAGGAAGTACGGAAGTAGTCAATGTTTATAATTGATTAATTAAAGTTGTACTATAAGGTGACATGAAACACAGATAGAGAGGGGACGGAAGAGAGAGAAAATGAGAGAGATTGTTCAGAAAAGGAGGAGCTGGCGCCATCTGGTCGGCACCGGCAAGAAACCATCGAAACGTGAATTCGTCCGGGCCACAACAAGTCCCTGTATGCCATAAATCACACAGAGTAATAAATAATAAGAACATGCATTATTAAATCTACTTCCCCTACTATGCGCCGCTTACTGCCTCCCTTAACTACTTATCAATCTCTTATTCTCCTTCCTTCTCTTTATTTCCCGTTCCACTCGCTCTTTCTCCCACAATTTTATCTCTCTATCATTATCATCTTTTCTCTTTTTCATTCACCCACTCTCTAACTGTGTCGGAAGAAAGACGTTCCTTACCCCTGTCCCACCCTCTTTTTGTTGCTGTAGCTAAATGTTTCAACTTTTGCGTACTAGTTTTTATTTTGAGTTAGGATCTAGGATGGAAAAGAGCGAACGGAAAACTTTGCTTTGGAGTAACTAGATGGAAAGAGAGAGAGGGTTGAAAAGGTTAGCAAACTTATACCTAAGATTTCGATTCTCAAGTCGGGGGTTGTATTTTAGGGGAAAACTGTAGCAGGGAGAATAAAGCGAACGAGAATCTTTAAATTGTAACAGCGTTGCCGTTCGCTGAAGTTCAGTTCGGTTCGAACGTAAACAAAGCAATAAAACGTCTTCGATTTTGATCACCGATGAAGATGACTTCTTTATATATTTAAATTGTTTAACCTTCTTAGATAATTTTAGTTTTTTCTTTTGTTTGTTTTTGTATTACCCGTTTTATAGGATTGTCAAATTATATGTTTAGAGAGAGCGAATAATCTAGAAAATTTGTAAGTTTTATAAAATATTTTATAAAACAATTATTGAAATAGTAACTATTTTGCATTAATTATTCAATTAACCTTGTTAAATTTTAATAGAATATATAATTTTTTTTTTATTTAAGAACTTTTTCGTGCTGTTATTATTTATTTTCCATTTGACTTTCTTTAGAAGAATGTGTGATATTAACTGATAGAGAACATCCATGAGAGAGAGAGAGAGAGAGACTTCTTTAAATATCCTCTCTCTCTCTCTCTCTGTCTCTCTCTTTCTCTAACTCTCTCTGTCTGACTCTCTCTCTCTCTCTGTCTCTCTCTCGCTCTGTCTCTCTCCCTCTGTCTGTCTCTCTCTCTCTCTCTCTGTCTCTCTCTCTCTCTGTCTCTCTCTTTCTCTAACTCTCTCTGTCTGACTCTCTCTCTCTCTGTCTCTCTATATCTCTCTCTCTCTCTAGCTTTGTCTCTCTCTCTCTCTCTCTCATGATACTCTCTTGTCTTGTCTCTCTCTCTCTCTCTCTCTAGCTTTGAAAAGAAACAAATACAAAAAAAGACACGTACATCGAGAAAATTAATTTTTATTTTTATTGTTGGTTAAACTATTTTCGGTATTATCGAATATTTGAATATTTGGGTTAGATAAAAACTTGCCCCAGAACAGATCAAGAGCAACCAGAATAAAATGTTGAAATTGTTATTAAAACATACGAACACGTTCTCTGGACACCAGATTTTGGCATTTAGTAACATGCTGATGTCTTGTAACCTGTTTATAGTGGCGTTTCTGTGTCGTGATAATTTTTTTACTCATGACTATTTTACTTTTTAAAGTTGAAACATTAATTCATGTAACATAAGTTTGAAATGAACATCTTACATAGAATTTTGTAAAATTTAGAATCTGTGTAACTATGGATGCCTGTATAAATCATGGGAAACGGCTACTTACATGAAATTAAACTCTTACTAATTTTCCGTAATCTCTCTCTGTGTGTGTGAGTATGTGCGTGCGTGTGTGTATGTTTTAAATCTTATTCTTGTGTGTTTTTCATATTCAAAAGTAAAAAATACATTCGTAATGGTTTTGAAGATAAACAACGTAAATATATTTTTAAATGTTTTATTGATCTTTTTATTGTCGTTAATCCCTAAAGAATTTTCTCTAAATATCCTTATGCATGAAAATTGTTATTTTATCCTTGGAATTGTTTTATAGAAGAAGATATTGTTTCTTTCTTGGATTAAAAATATAAATCAATTATACTCGGGGAAAAAAATTTGATATTTGAAAAGTTATGTAACGGTACATTTATATATATTTAATTATAAGAATGTAATAAATATTACACGTTTCAATTCATTAAAAGTAAAAAACTCAAAGTTTTACCTACATATTTGTTTATTCTCTTGGCTTTAGAACAAAACCACTTAACCAATGGAGATAAAAATTTTATACTTAACGAATGATTCAGAGATTGTTTAACACTATAAATAGCTTCGTCCGAGTAAAACAAAAAAACAAAAAAAAAACAAAACAATAGTAAAACCTAAATTACCACCAGCTTTGCATCATGTAGTATTTATGATTATATCATATACGAATTGTACTTTTATTAATTATCATAAATTTTTAATTATATATCAGAAAAATAGATAATGAACAATTGGTTAACGTGTAAATAATTTTTAGTAAGGATTTAGGTGACCTTATATATATATATATAGGTCACCTATAACCGTATACATATATAATACGTCACTCCCCAATATTTTATAATATCCTAAAAAATTAAGAAACATTTCATGCCAAGCTCATCAAGAAAGGGTAAGGTGACTCTCCGGGTTGGTCTAGTAATGAACTCTTCAACGCAAATCAGCTGATTTCGAAGTTGAGAGTTCTAAGGTTCAGATCATAGTAAATGCAGTTTCTTATTTACGGATTTGTTTAATAGAGCGTGAATACCGGTGTTCTTTGGTGAGTGTGTATCTATTAACCCACACATCTCAGGAATTGTCGACCTGAGACTGTACAAGACTCCACTTCAATTACATTCATACTTATCATCTTCTGAAGTAATACTTTACGGTTGTTGCGGAGGATAAATAGAAAACGAAAAAGGTAGAATAAAGCACGATATAGTTTTTTTTATTTTTATTTTAGCTTGTTTCTACATCCCCCTGGACTGGATTCACCGTAAAGCATAGCACACCCCATGGGAATGTCCACTCTAACGGATCGTTTCAGTGCCTGCTTCTAACCCCTAGGGCAAGGTATCCAGGCCTAACTATGTCGTTCCTGAAACCCATAGGGGCTGGGACTCGGTCCTGATGCCTTTCCTCTAATGTGAGTATCCCACAAACGGGACCCACGCCGGATCTCGCTTATTTAACGGCTACCTACCTTTAAATCGATCGAGCCAGGTCTCGATCTTAACAGCTTGAGGACGACGGATCCTTGTGTCTCATCGTCGCCACCGATCCCGGCAAGCCCGAATGAACGACGACTCCACAAGAGGCTTTCCATCACCCTCTCGCTACCTCGTCGTCCTTGCCTTTGTTATGTAGTATTGTTGATATTATATTATATTCTGACACAGACCTTAATTGTCGACTCCAGATAGCATTGTCGGTATAATCGTGTCTTCATCGAGAGGTCCATTTAGTTGTTCACAGATGCCTCTTTCGACCATCCACCGTCGATACCTGAACACAACATGTCGAGGAGAGTCATAGTCTCCACAATATAGGCACTCGGAAGTGATAGCACTCCTCCTTCCGAAAAGATATGACCTGAAGTCCCCGTGCCCCGTTAAGAACTGGGTCGGACAGAAATTGGATTGACCGCAAATTTGATATGAAGTAATTACTCATTACTTTCCTCACTGAGCATGTGAGATATGTGGTTCCCAGTCAGCATTTCAAGCCAACCTAAATGCAGGTAATATTATGTTCCACAAGTGACAACTTTTCTTTGTTCAAATGGAATTTTTCCTAGGCGCAAAACTAAGTGTCGTTATTAGTTCTCTGAATACGATAGTTACATATTAAAAGCTTCACCTAAAAACTATACAAAGGTAATATACTTAAAGTGAGTATAGATGGTAAATGCCTATGTCGAATACTAAAATAGAATTAAAACCATCATTAAATACAACAGTTAAAATTTTACTTATAAGAACAAAAATACCACCTGGCATATGCTAAAAATGGCATAAATAGACGAAAAAGATTATGAATAATCAAATTTTTGAATCTAGATATTCGGCCTTAAGAAATCGTAAGATATTCAACAACATAGATATATTGTTCCTTAAAATATTTCTGATGTTATCTCTCTGTTTTTATCTCCAAATTTAAATTTCCAACGCAATGTCGTATAACAGACACAGTCCAATAGTATGTAGTGTAATAACAGTTGGCACTCGCAGCGAACACAAATACATGCATCAGTCTGTTAGATATCCACGAGTGAGCCTAATGTGCCCTACTTCGTATACGGCAAATAGTAATCTCCTCACGACGCTTTTCTATATGGAGAGCTACAAGGTGACAAAGTGACCTTATCTTTTTTTTTTTTTTTCCCCCTACTCTCCCCGACCGGATATCCAATTAAGTATACTCAGTCGGGGAGAGTGTCCTTTTACTCTCAAAGGAGGCGTCCCCCACCCGCCGGCTATACGTCCGGCACGGCAGGTTGGCCTCCCCGGTCTCGGATCTCTTGTTTTTCATTGCCTGCCTCTAATCCCCCGCTTTAGAGCCAAGGTCCGGCTATGCCGTCCCCCAGCGCCTCAGCAGGGAACCGGGACTCGGTCTTTACGCCTTTGGCCTCTAATCGACAGCGCCGACCCCACAAAGAGCCTAGGCTCCCGCAGGGACGACCCCGCCGACCTGGTCCGTGACTTGGTCTTTTATTTTAACCCAAACTCAAACTCCCCTGGAGTTCACCCCCTTCTCAGGTACCCGCACACCAAGGCGTACAGGCCCTCCATGGAGTGACTGTCCGCCCTACCCTACTGTTTATACTCCCATTCTTTTGTCTTCATCCTCTTTGGCCCGCAGGACCTCCCCGGCGAACCTGCGGAACCATTCCCGGTTCTCATTGTTGTACCCCAACCAGTTTATGAGATTTTCTGGTGTAAGACCATTAATTACTATTTGACCTCTGTTAACGGCCCATCTTGGACATATGAACAACGTAAAAGTGACCTTATCTGGACACAGGGAAAGAAACTGAGCACAGACTCAGAGAATGTAACCCCGAATGGTTTTTCTAGTATCTCAGGTGCTTAAATAAATACTTAACATCTATAATAATAGTTGAGAAATATGTAGTGACACATTATATTGGCACATTATACAAATTTTTCTATAGTGAAACACTGGGTTTTATAAACTCTTCTCAAGTAACCAGAGATCTTACAAAAACTAATATTTTGACTAGTTCCTTTGGTCAATCCTATTCTACATTCAGGTACGATATAAAGCTTAAGAATCACCGGGTAAGTGTGCTTAATCAATATAACTCCTGTAAACTCTACTTAGTTTTTTTTCATAAAAGTATAAAATACTTATTAAATGTAAGCAGTTCTTTTATCCAGTTATTGAAACAAACTTTTAATTTAGTCTGTTTTAACTAATAAAAAGATTTTTATTCTTATTTTCATCTGGTGAAGAAATCTTTAACATTAAATTTAAATAGTATCAGGATTACAAAAACATGTTGTTTTGCAATCCGGATACTTCCCACTGTCCTTTAAAAATAAAGACCTATGCTAAACCTTTTTTAAATAAATTGGAAGACAAGATAGGTTTTAAAATTTTCTACTTTGATTTTAATTGAAAAATAAACTTCCTAGATGGCCAATTTAATTGACAAGCAGTTATTAAAGTGATTAAATATATATATATATATATATATATATATATATATATATATATATATATAAAGAAAACATGAATATAAATAAAACGACAATTGAAATACTTTTAAAAAATTAAACCTTTTTTGATTAATTATTTTGTAACAAGAGCAAAAAATTCAGATTGCTGTTTTGAGTAATCTAATTAGAAAACTGAAATGTAGTTTAAAAATACCTAAATCATTGATAAATACTATTCCAACTGTCCATCCATGTGCTTAATTCATTCCTAATGCGCGGCTTGATAAATAAAATTTATCTTACAAAAGATAAGGACAGTATGAACCAATCAAAGCGATACCCACGCCCATCAACAAAATTTAAAGGAGTGTGGAACCATTTAATGTGCTTACGAAAAAAAAACCTTCGTAAATTGATTTAGGAAAGTAAAATTTTAAAAGATTATTAGATTTTGTTTCTCGTTTTGTTAAAATGAAATTTCTACGTCACTGCTGATAAATTAAGTTTCCCAACTGTTTAATTTCTTTATATTACGTAATTTATTTTATAAAACTGTTATTTTTAGTAAATTAAAATGCCCACCTAGGCTACGCTGGGGTACACCCATTTATATGTTCTTCTATCAGTCTGAGGCAAGTACTCGTTTATTCTGTTTTGAATCTTTCTTTTATTTTGCCCTACATTTTTTATATTACATTTCCTGTTTTATGAAATGGTAATTCAAAAGGAAATTCGTTGGAAGTTTATTCTTCAAGTCAATCAGTTTTGTACGTTCCAACCTCTTCCTTTCGACAAAACTGTTAAATTAATAATTTTTGGTTGTGTTCATTTTTTCGGTAAATCTATCAAACCTAATTAAGGAAAACAGAATATTATGAACTATTTATTTATTTATTTTTCATAGATATATTTTTGTTTTATTTATGTATTAATTTATTTATTAGATGTTATCTTAGTAATAAATTTCTGGGATAAAAATTAAATAAAATATTTTATCGGATTTTTTATGAACTTTGTTGTTTGAATTTTTATTAAATCTTCCTTTTTAATTATAGATTTTTAATTTATATTAATAAATGCTGCTGTAATATTGTCCCGGGAAGAATACTTGATAGCTTAGTTTTAAGTTTAAGTAACTAAAGTAGTTGCTGTTGGCTACAAAAATTTAAATATTCTTTATTATTTTGACCCATATTGTATCCTAAAATAACAAAATAGTCTTGATTGTAAATTGTAGTTTGGATATGAATGTATGTATGTATTTGTGTTTTGGTCTCTATTTGAATTTATATCTTTTGGAACAGTTCTCGTAATTATTATTTAACTTTTTATTAAATGGGCTTTAGGTTTTATATATTTGCCAATTCAAAACTACTATCATCAGAAATATCATAAATATTAATAATATTAAAACTGAAATACACCGATAAAAATATTATTTGTATTATATATTTCCAAAATTTTTTTTAACTACATTCCAAAACTTTTAAACATTTTTATTAATTTTCCCTAAATAACACACCATATTTAGTATTTAAAAGGATAATTGAGAATCTATTCCCATTCATTTTTTATTATTTCAGTCATTCAATCTTAAAAATTGCTGCTTTTTTATGAAACGTAGGCATTGTATAAATTGAAAATGTATAATTGTGTGAAAATGTATAATTTATAATTGGCACAGAGAAAAATGAATAATTTTCCTACCTTTGTTGCACATAACCTAAAAAATTTAGCTGCTATCCATGGATGAGTAGGTAACGTCTCGGTATTTCATGTGGAGGTCCCTGGTTTGAATTCCGGTCAGGCACGGGTTCTTTTCATACGCTACCAATTTCCCCCGAGTTCATGACTATAGCTAACGATATTTTTTTAGTATACATTGATTTTTTAGACATTTTTTTTACATTGAATTTTTTTTTTAGTATACATGATTTTTTTTAATAAATTTATCCAACTCTTGAGTAAAGCCTCGCAATCACATGATAAGGAGTTCACACCAATCTCCTCAAAAATCACATACTAGTATTATAAAGAACTACTGTAACAACCAGCACATACACCAAGTAATTACGAACGATATTTAATTCCTAAAAATAGAACAGGAGAAAGGAATAAAATAAGTTATAAATCGCAAAAAAGATAACAATGAAATTATGAGAAGAAAAAAAGAAATGAATATGCAATATATTTGAAAAAATAAAAATCGAAGAAATAATGCATAGCATTCACACCTGAAGTTATACTTTAAGTTACTAAGGTTCAAAACATGTTGCCGTTTTAATCTTCTAACGTCATCCCTGTTGTCCAGGAGGTTTACGACTAAGTGATTCACGTGCTTGTTAAATCGTAGTTTGCGCATTGAACTGAAACGTTCCATTTCCACCTAGACGTATCTTAAATTTAATTATTCGTGTACTTCACAGTATTTTTCAAACTAAAACTTCTTTCTGTTGTACCCCTAGCTAGATTATTTTGAAACCACGGTAATATTTCTACATTATTGTTGCTTGCAGTATTCCAAAGTTGGATCCCATATGTCCAGTTCGGTTTTAAAAATGTTTAGTATATCAGCAGCTTATTACATAAAGACAATTAAGAACCGTTGCCAAATAATCATAACATTTCCTCGAACTTTATCTCAAGTTGCCTTCTCTTCTCTATTATATAAACTATCCATTTTAACCGACAGTAGAGGTGTAGACCTAAAAACCTCACACTCTCAGTTTATGAAATTACAACTCATCATAGTTGTAATTGTCATCGTTTATGGAATTACTTCATCAAGGCCGGAGCGGCCTTGATGAAGGCTGCTGGATGGAGGCTTCAGTTCCTGGATTCACCCTGAATCCAGAAACTGAATTTGGGGAGGTCATTGGGACAAGGGGTCGCATTTTCCTATTTACTTCTAGCGTTGGGAATATTCATATAATACTTCATACAACTTCGTTGGATACGTACTGTATTGTGAACTATTTTTAACAATTACTTTATAATTAATTATTAATTACTGTATAATTTACTTATATTACTAGAAATTTTTTTTTTATGATAAATTATTAAGGAAAGGATATATTTACGTTAATTACTGAGTTGCACTGGTTATTTTGACAATACAGAATTGGCAAAATACGACTATATCAATCATTTCAACTGGCTTTTCAAAACGCAAAAGCTGCGGGCATTTGGCTGGGCATATCCTGCATGGCCTCCCTGGATCTGCCACTGCATCAAAATGTACCTGCGGGCAGTTAACTCTTCTCATTGTGAATGTCACATGGTTCGATTTTGCTTGGTTAACGCGTATGCTCCATATACTCAACCACCTGTTGATTAAATCCAACTGAAATTGTAGGCTATTCGATGCTATAAGTGGGCTGGCATAAACAGCGAAAACTGCTGTGTCATCCGCAAAGGAAGCGAAAGTAAACTCGTTTGTAGTCTGAAGATCTGCAGTGATGATGAAATATGATATGGGACTCATGACAGAGCCTAAGGAACTCCTGTTTTGATTTCGACGAACGTGGAAAATTCCTGGTTATATTTCACTGGAGACATGCGTCCTTCTAGGTAGCCGCGTAAATTAATTTAGTAAGGTTGAGGAAGGTTCATCTTCAATTTTTACAAAAGGCCAAGGTATCAGACCTTGTCAAAGGCGTTTTGGAAGCCCAAAAAGGTTGCCGAACAGTATTTTCTTCTCTTCAAGGCTTCTGCTGATTACGTATATGAGCCTGTTCTTTTATCTTAGTTATATTTATTTAAATTTAGGTTTACATAATCTTAGCATAGATCATTCACTTTACGGATGCAGGTATCTAACATAAATATAGAATTTCTTATATATCTCGTAGACTTATTATAATTAAACATAATTTTCAAAAAAAAAATAATAATCTGTACTTAGATAAATTAAAATTTTACATTTTTTCTACTTAATTTAATCGATTTAGCTGGTACAACAACATTATTAAGAGTTATTTTTAAATCAAAGTTATAATAATTATAAAAACTTAAAATAAACAATACTATATACTCTAATTTTACAATTCAGTCATTTAATTAGATCTAATAATTTCATTAAATCTGCAGGATATAGTATTAGCTAATTATTTAAAATAATACCTGTTTGTAATTTTTTATTTGTAAATATTTATATAAAAATCCAGTTAGGGAATAGTAAATTTAGGATTTAATCATAAATTTATTTATAAATTTATTTTAAATAAGTACAGAAATTAATAAACTATAGAAATACCATGTTTCTTTTACCTTTATTAATAGTTGATTAAATTTAAGAGAATTTCTACATAATAAACTTTTAAGGTATTAATCTTCGTTTAGTTGTGTTATAAACAAAACAACAAATATTTAGTCTATGTTTTTTATTTTTGGATAAAACTGAACAATGATTTATCATTATAATATTTTATTGTACTACTTTGTATATGAAGGAACCATCTAATGAATAACTCATGAATTTACTTGACGCTATAGTAGTTATATAAATATATATATATATATATATATATATATATATATATATTACATATACATACACATAGTTAAAAGAAGAATCAAGTTTTTATGTTTAAGGTTACTATGTTATTTTTTGGAAACTATCACTGTCTACTTAAGCATTTTTATTGTTATTTATTTTTAAAGTTATGTACTTGAATGTTTCCTTTTTCGTATTATCAAACTTCAGACCTCCATTTAAAGTGATATGTAGTATTTTATATCAATTCTATATTGTTTGTTAAGTAAATGCGACAAAGTTTAGATTTATATGATTTAAAAGTGTTTCCTGGTTAACTTTTACAACAATTTTTATGTACATTATTAAAAACAAAAAAAAAAAAAAATATATATATGCATAAAAACAGAATTTTTTTAATGAAAACCCTTGTTTTCAAACTATTCAGTAAAATTATTTTGAAAATATGTGTTTTTTTACTTGTTATTATTACTTTTTTTTTTTGTCTTCAGTCATTTGACTGGTTTGATGCAGCTCTCCATGATTCCCTATCTAGTGCTAGTCGTTTCATTTCAGTATACCCTCTACATCCTACATCCCCAACAATTTGTTTTACATACTCCAAACGTGGCCTGCCTACACAATTTTTCCCTTCTACCTGTCCTTCCAATATTAAAGCGACTATTCCAGGATGCCTTAGTATGTGGCCTATAAGTCTGTCTCTTCTTTTAACTATATTTTTCCAAATGCTTCTTTCTTCATCTATTTGCCGCAATACCTCTTCATTTGTCACTTTATCCACCCATCTGATTTTTAACATTCTCCTATAGCACCGCATTTCAAAAGCTTCTAATCTTTTCTTCTCAGATACTCCGATCGTCCAAGTTTCACTTCCATATAAAGCGACACTCCAAACATACATTTTAAAAAATCTTTTCCTGAGATTTAAATTAATTTTTGATGTAAACAAATTATATTTCTTACTGAAGGCTCGTTTAGCTTGTGCTATTCGGCATTTTATATCGCTCCTGCTTCGTCCATCTTTAGTAATTTTACTTCCCAAATAACAAAATTCTTCTACCTCCATAATCTTTTCTCCTCCTATATTCACATTCAGCGGTCCATCTTTGTTATTTCTGCTAGATTTCATTACTTTTGTTTTGTTCTTGTTTATTTTCATGCGATAGTTCTTGCGTAGGACTTCATCTATGCCGTTCATTGTTTCTTCTAAATCCTTTTTATTCTCGGCTAGAATTACTATATCATCAGCAAATCGTAGCATCTTTATCTTTTCACCTTGTACTGTTACTCCAAATCTAAATTGTTCTTTAACATCATTAACTGCTAGTTCCATGTAAAGATTAAAAAGTAACGGAGATAGGGAACATCCTTGTCGGACTCCCTTTCTTATTAGGGCTTCTTTCTTATGTTCTTCAATTGTTATTGTTGCTGTTTGGTTCCTGTACATGTTAGCAATTGTTCTTCTATCTCTGTATTTGAACCCTAATTTTTTTAAAATGCTGAACATTTTATTCCAATCTACATTATTATTACGTTATTATTATTACTATTATTAAAAATTATTACATTGCATTAGTAAAATATAATACTACCAGTAAATTTATCTAAATTT
This sequence comes from Lycorma delicatula, assembly GCF_047948215.1. NCBI lineage: Eukaryota > Metazoa > Arthropoda > Insecta > Hemiptera > Fulgoridae > Lycorma > Lycorma delicatula. Next base: position 14,080,070 of record NC_134463.1, on the reverse strand, counting down.
AAATTTTCATTAAGAACCCATTCATCTAGACTTGGTAGACCAAACCTAACTGATTGGATTACAGACAATGTGGATTAACGGGAGTTTTTCTTATACATAGTATAAGATGTTTGTTTAATTTTGGATAAAGTGTTGTTGAAAATAAATTAACTGCTTTATAAAGATTATATACACAAATATATATATATATATATATATATATATATATAAAAATCTCTTTTGAGTCGTAACGAAAATGTTAACATATTTATCTACCGACAATCTCAAGTGGAAATCCTCACGCGTAGGACAGCTCCATCCGTATCCCAAGTACCATATTGTATCTAGTGTAGTAGCCAAAATATTATTAATGTTTCTTTCTTTAAATATATTTCTATCAAATTTTAAGCCATGTAGGTTCCTTACTAACAGTAGACTGCGTCCCGTAACCCTATATTTAAATGAAATTTATTATTTTAATTAGGAAAAATAGGAATAATCAATGAGAGATTTATCATTCTTTTCTCTTTGTGAAACAGTTCTGGAAGTCTTTCGTGAGCGTCTTTGGTAGCGCTGCTATGACAGTCTGGACGTCCTGAATTGATTCAAAGGTTTCAGCTACTATGATGATTTTCATTTTTTGAAAGATCCAGATGTCGTTATATTTTACATCCAGTTAATAATATGGATTACAATATACCTTAATATTTTTATTATGACAGAAATAGCCGTAACAGCAGCGATGCATGACAAGTATATTTGTCATGATAGAGCAATGAATCATTTGCCAATTTCTTATATCGTTTTTTATGCGCATCCTTTGTTAAATGATCTAATAAGTTCTTGTAATATTTAGAGTTTCCCTTATACCCAGTTGCTTATTTGATCGAATAATTTTTTTTTCTTTAACCAATCTCTTGGGCTTTTGATTTTTAAAGACGTCTTGAACTCTCAACTTCTGTAATCAATTCAGAACCATTAAAAATTCCTTTAACTGTCTTAAAAGAAAATCTTTGATACTCGGTTTTTCAATGAGGCACTGATTTCTATATTTTAATTAGAAAATCAATGAATATACGCTATGCTGAATTTTAGAAAGTACAACTTTATTAGGACGATTTTTTAATTATTAAATCAAAATAAAATATTTGCAGTAGCATTCAAATTAATCCGAACACAGGGAATTTTATGTTTATTTTTATGTTGTTGCTGTTGAAACTGTCTTCATGGTCACTGTAGAATCATCAGGAACTAATTTTACCATTTTATTTGTATTTTCAGTATATATTTGCTGTTTTAAACAAAATTTTATCTTTTTTGTGTTGTTCACGATCCCTGATTTATTCTATACTTTAAAATTCACCTTTTCACAATCTAATGATTGATCGAAAAAATTGAAATTTGGTACATATTGGTAATAACATTTGTAATAATAACGGGTCGTTTCTGTATCGAAGTTCGTTACCTTTATGTTGGGTGGTGCTCAACAGCAGCATTCAATTTATTTTCCATTATACCACGTATAAACTTTAAGTCATACTTTACATTTTAAGTTATGAATTCAGACACTTCTGAATTTTAATGAAATTTTTATTAAATCAAAAAGTAAAAATTCTCGTATAAAAGCTTAAAGCATTCGTTATTAAACAAACAATCATCTTAAATACGATTTTTAGTTTTGTAGGCAAATTAAAAAATATATATATATAAATAAAAACACACTATACGACCTTAACTCTTCCAATAATTCAATTTTTATCCACCTAAATAAGATAACATTAAATACAATTAATAAACAAACGAAAACTATTCATTTATGTCATATTCCACTTTCCTATATTCTCGTTGATATATGTCAAAAGATGAGAATTTCTCTTACATAAATTGAAATAAATATATGACTATAAGAAAAAAGAAGAAGATTTGTATAACATTTATTACACTGAAACTGCATTCCATGCAATGTGAACGTACAAAGTTATTTCAAAATACCTGACACATAGCAAACTTTTCTACTTTCCTATTTTCTCGTTGATTGATGACAAGAAGTGGAAATCGCTCTCCCATAAACGGAAGTAAATAAATGGGTAGTAGAAAAAAAGACAAGATTTTTAGAACATTTATTTCACTAAAACTGCATCGTTTATTTCATATGTTTTTATTGGTATTTAATAAATCTATAGCTGCTTTCATATTAGGCAAAACACTGGTATATAAATTTTAAGGTTACTTTTTAATTCGTTTAATTTAATGAAATATATTTAAATTCTGTTTTAAAATTTTATAGGTAAAATGAATTTTTGATTTTTATTTTCTATTACCGTACTGAACGTTTAATAAAATCATTGAGGGGATGTTATATATTGATAGGGGCTGGAGTACATGAAGCTTTTATTGTTTTTATCTGTTGAAATACAACTGAATAAAACAAAGGTTGAAAAAAATACTTATAGAAACACGCCCCCCCAAAAAAAAATTACATTTTTTTTAATTAAACGTTTAAAATTTTTTTATTGTTTATATTTATTGTGAAATTTTTATTTTTTACTATTAAAACAATTCCTACAAATAAAAATCGGAATTTATAGTTATTTAACATTCGGTAACTTATTTACTTAAGGAACTTTACACTAGTCTAAAACCTCTTTTATTAGAGGCTAAACTAAGAAAAAAAAATTTCTAAAAAACTTTTATGCACTTTAGGCCCGATAATTTAAAAACTTATTAGACGTTTCTTGATAAATATTTTTAAAAATATTTAAACTATGGAAGATTGAGCAAAAGAAACAAAAACTTTTATTTCAGTTTTAAGGTGCTGGGATTGATCTCTCCAAAAACGTTTTTTTTTTTTATTGTTTATATTTGCATTGTAAATAACAGATTTGTTTTAAAAAAATTTTCTATAAAATATTATTATTCCTCTGAAGAAAATCCTAATCGTTTTTTTCATGATATCCTCTTAAACGAATTTTTAAAAAATAATATGATCAATACTCCATAAATAAAAGTATTTGAGCCAAATTTGAAGAAATTAATTCAATCAATCCTGAAATATAAGGCCTCATAAGAAGTTATTGTTTTGAGATTGTATGTTTCTTCTCTATAATATTTGACTTATTACTTATTAAACAATAAAGCTTTTTCTTCCAATTTTCGAATTCGTAAATAATTTTTAATACAAGGCACAAATTTGTCGTTAAACGACGTTAAAAATATATTACACATCATCCAAACACTTTCACTATTATTAAAAATAACCGGTAATAAATTCAGATTAACGTGTTTAAAGCAACGTGGGCTGGCATACTTGTCAATGAGCAACGGCTTCAATTTATGATTTCCTGATTTATTGGCACACAAAAGGAAAGTTACTCTTTCTTTGTTCATTTTCATACCAGACTTATTTGGTGCCCGGTTTGCATCTAATGGTTTTGTTGGCAATAGTTTTTTATAATACAAAGCAATTTCATCACAATTGTACAACTGTTCGTCACTTAAGTTATTCTCTTGAAAAATTGATTGTAATATTGTTTGTGAAAAATATTCGGCTGCCGTCGCAACTTCTGAATGAGATTCTCGTTCGATATTTACTTGGCATATGCCATGACGGAGTTTCCATAACGATAACCAACCGCTAAAAGTACTGAATTCTTCTCCACTGTTAAATTCGTTCATGAAATTTTAGTGCCTGAGCTTTAAGTATTGGCCCTGATAGCGGGACTCCTTCACTTCATTTTGCGAAAACCAAAGGTACAAACACTTATTTGTAACATTAATATCACCGAGTCTAACCTTTTTGCGATCAGGTCCGACTGTTTCATATACCGAATCAATAAAAGAATACAATTTATCTTCTTCTTTTACGTAACCACGTATAGTACATTCAGGTACACCGAATTTTCGGGTTAAAGTAACTTTCAAACTACCTACCTTAACCATTTCAATAATTTCTAATTTTTTCCTTTACAGAATACGTTATTCATTTAGACGATATGTTAGGCAAATACGAACGAAAAAACACTTTTTTTTTTTGTCTTCAGTTATTTAACTGGTTTGATGCAGCTCTCCAAGATTCCCTATCTAGTGCTAGTCGTTTCATTTCAGTATACCCTCTACATCCTACATCCCCAACAATTTGTTTTACATACTCCAAACGTGGCCTGCCTACACAATTTTTCCCTTCTACCTGTCATTCCAATATTAAAGCGACTATTCCAGGATGCCTTAGTATGTGGCCTATAAGTCTGTCTCTTCTTTTAACTATATTTTTCCAAATGCTTCTTTTTTCATCGATTTGCCGCAATACCTCTTCATTTGTCACATTATCCACCCATCTGATTTTTAACATTCTCCTATAGCACCGCATTTCAAAAGCTTCTAATCTTTTCTTCTCAGATACTCCGATCGTCCAAGTTTCACTTCCATATAAAGCGACACTCCAAACATACACTTTCAAAAATCTTTTCCTGACATTTAAATTAATTTTTGATGTAAACAAATTATATTTCTTACTGAAGGCTCGTTTCGTTGTGCTATTCGGCATTTTATATCGCTCCTGCTTCGTCCATATTTAGTAATTCTACTTCCCAAATAACAAAATTCGTCTACCTCTGTAATCTTTTCTCCTCCTATTTTCACATTCAGTGGTCCATCTTTGTTATTTCTACTACATTTCATTACTTTTGTTTTGTTCTTGTTTATTTTCATGCGATAGTTCACTACAAAAAACACTACAAAATCTAATAAATTAACCAACGTAATAAAACTTAACGATACTGATAAATACATTAAAAGCATCTCGGAATAAATCACAATACGTAGTAACATTCAGATACCGTATTCTGTATCTTGTACAGGCAGCACTTTGATGGTCTTATCGCTGTTACAGGAAATGAGTTATGTGCAGTATATCATAAAAAGTTCTCCTATTACTGTATTAGAATCATAGTTTAGTTTTATTGAATCATGTTTTTGGGAATTCCAAGGGTTTAAAATTGGTTGTGACTAATTGACAGTTGTTATATTAGAAGCGTATTGTTGACAAACTCAAAGAATCTATGTTGGGTTTTACACCGATATCGAATTCAGTGGTAGAGTGACTAGCATTTCTCATCCTATTTTATTTTTTCAAGATATTTTTGAGGGACAGGTTATAATCCGCGTTATATTTGCATCCGCGGTATATCGAGCCGTGTTATAGAGGGTCTGTAATGTACTTTACTTACCTTTATCTCTTGGGTTAACCAATCAACTATTCAAACTTAATAGTTATACACAACTAACTAATTTAATAATTAAATACACAACTTTTCACTTAGAATTCTCTAAGCTTCCTCAGTTGACAATACACATATCATACATGATTTGATGTGATTCCATACTTTCCCCGGGAAAGTAAAAATGTTTAATAATAAACTTTATTTTTATTTTTAGACTTTAACACTTTTAATTTTTATTGTTAAAAATTTTTATTAATTAATTATTCCCCAGCATATTCGCCGGGAAAGTTAAATTCACTACCAGTATGAAAACGTACATCACCAAGAAACCTGCATTTTTATAAAACTACAAAAGAGACTACTAGTATTGGTGAGAAAATATTCCCTTCCCGAATATTTATTATAATTTTTTAAGTTTTTAAACTAGATTTTAATTTTTGCGATAAAATATTTCGATATCAGAACAAAATCTTTATATATAAAATTATACTATAACTATGCAGTATTAAGTAGTGTTAAAATAATAAAAATAATATTTAAATATACAACGTAATTTTTCGTTAACAAAATGTTGCACTGAAAGTTATATTGTAGATAGATATTTACAACTAGATGTATTTTCTAGAAAAAGTAACAAGAAAAAATCTTCAAAAGTTTTACATTTAATGACACGTACCCGTTGAATATACGTAGAAAAGTAAAAATTTATTGGGCGAGTTTAGAACTTTTTTCTTTAATGAAGCCAATTAAAATTTATGCGCATTTCATATGAAGAAAAAATTCTTAAATATAATAAATATCGTTTATTCGTTTATCCAATTTATATCCATTTAATACTTTTCCTCATTAAAATACTTTTTTATAAATAGAAGTTGAGCATAAACTAGTGTTAATAAAGTTTAGTACTGCAAAAAAAAATATGATTTACTTAATTTTCTTTTTTTATATTTGTAATTTGAGGAAAATGTAAAAAATTTATTTTAAATTAAAGATTTTACTTTATTTATTATTCTTTAAACTTACTGTAAATAAGATGATTTCCGCTTACTCGTGCGGATATTTAAGAAGTTTTGATTTTCAATTAGGGAAAATATTTTTAGTGGTACAAAGTAATTTGAATACCGGCTGTTAATTTAAAAATGCGTATTTTACTTTTTTAGAGTATTTAAATATAACATAATTTTCTAATTAACTAAGTTTAAAAGAATATTTTTAAAAGTTTATGCAATTATAAGTTTCTTAAAAGTACAGAATTTTATTATTTATCGTAAATTTATTATTACCGTATCCGGTATATTTAAATAATGTAATATTTTATATTTTTAACTAGTAAAATATAAAAAAATAAATTTTGCAATAGGGATATGGAACATTTTATCCCAATCTTCTATAATATTTTTGAAATTAAGAAAACATTATTACATAACTTAATAACATTAAGTTTCAAGAATAAATTCTATTATGCCTTGCATGATACGATGTAGTTACTTATAAAACCAACGATAAATTAGTTATTAGTAAAGTAATATTTTTGTTTTTATTGGTTTTGTTCTAATGGCTTTGTTTTTTTGTTTTAGGTAAGTTGAAACAATTTGTTTTAATTAAAAACAAGGAGACGTTTAACACACTTGTAAGTTAAATAATAAAACTAATTTTCTTTTATATGTTTTTTTTTTTTTAATTACAGAAAAAGGATTTTTATTGTTGCTAGGAGGATAAGCTATCTTTAATTTTTTTTCCGTAGAACTATCTTATTATTTCCAGCTAATAAATATTACATTAATTTTCAAGGGATAACCACTGGTTGAACTTCAAAAGAGTTGGTTTATCTTAAATAACTACTAGAATAGAATAGAAAATTGTTTACTAATAATATTTACTTTATATATAATCAAGGTCATGAGTATCATGAAAGGGTAACGAATCTTGTATAACTTTATGAATGTTTTTTTTTTTACATATCACTATAGTATATGAATTAGTAAAATATATATACCGTTTTTCGTCATGCTCGATAAATTCAGGTATTTTGAGTCAAAAAATTTAAATCCGCCTTTCTTATTAACCTATAAGCGCGTGTTTCATACACGTGTTAGATGTAGTTCTAATAAAAATTTAATAAATTTAACGTATACCATTAAAAATTAAGCAGATTAATTTATAAAATTAAAAAAAAATGTTGTATAACAAACGTTATGCACCATGAAATCTAATTCGTTTACGAAGTTATTTTTTGGGGAGGAATTAGAAATAAAACAGATAAAAATTCCATTTAAATATAATTACAAACTTTGAAAAACAGCGTAAATTTATAATTTTGAGATTTACTTTTTTTTTTTAATTATTAACTACTTAAACAAAATCGACTTGTATTTTTAAGTGAAGAGTAATCAAATTGTAGATTATTCAATGCTTATATTTTAAGATAAAGGCAACACATTAAAACTGTAAAAATTTTAATTTTTACTTGTATTGTTAAACTACATTTTACAACAAAAGAAATTACGTAACTTTTAAACTAGATTGCCATTTCGTTCGGTACACAATCGTCATCAGTAGATACTGAAAAAATATTATATATAAAAAGTAAATAAATTAATAAAAATGAAGAAATAATAAATTTTTTTGTAAGAAATAAACAATACTAACTGTAAAATGAAAATATATAATATTTTTTTTTATAAAATAAAAGTAGAAAGACAAATATCGATGGTTCTTTTAAACAACTCCGTTATTTAGGCCGTGACTATTGTTATGCTCACTTTAATCTTTCAACTGGGATTTCCTAAAACACCCGTTATTTGTTTTTTGTTTTAATTCTATACATACTTTTGGAAGTAATCGCTTTATAAGCTTCCATAACTACTTTTTATTTACTAATATTAATCAGTTTTTTATTCGTTTATTTTTATGAACGAGTATAAGTTTGTTCAGTATCTACTGATGATGACTGTTTATCAATCGAGATGCCTAAGAAATTTTTAATTTAAAAAAAAAACATTATATTTTATTGTTTTTCAATTTAGTACTATATAAGTAGTAATTTTTTGTATTATTTTTTTTACAATTAGTAATATAATGGTGGTATAATGATGGTATCAATTTTTTTTTTTTCTTTGAAGAAGTTAATACAGTAGTGAAATGTGAAGATTAACATGGGTAAAGGAAACGAAATTGAATTTTAGCTAAAAAAAATAATCTTTGCAAAAAAAATTAGGAACATTTTTCCATAGTTTTTATTTTATTTTTTTAATTAAGAAAACATAAAATTCAAGAATATACTTAATCATGCATTTCATAATGTGGTGTAATTACTTATAAAACCAATGATCAATTTCAGGAAATTTCTTGAGATTGATATATCGATATATAAATATCTAAATCTTTTACTGTTAGTCCAGTTAAATTAATTTTAAATAAGAAGAACCGTATTTCCGGTGGGACGCTGCGAGGAGAACGGTGGCGGCGTTGGCACCCGACGATGTGGTCAGGCGTATGGTCAGGTCCCAGGAGGAGTGGCAGGAGATGGCGAACCTGGCTCACCAAATTCTGGATACAAAGGCCAAGGATGAGCCCCCGAGATTGCGTGCACGCCTCTAACGAGTGGATGCGGATTAAATGTCGGTGTCGGCGGAAGTCGAATGTTTTTTTTTGTATGATTGGTTAGGATAGGTTAGGATTAATTATGGTAGGATAAGTATTGTTTAGGCGCTTTTTTCTCAATTTCTTTGGAGGTGGAAGGTCTTGCACACTAAGGCCTAACTGATAGTGGCAGTGATTTATGTTAGTTTTAAGGTTCTGGTCCGGGCATGAACGAAGAGGGGTTGGACCAGGCGATGAAATTGTTAGGATTAGTTGTTAAATGAGAGGGTTGTGGTTAATATATATTATTGTGTTGTTTATATTGTGTATTGGGACGGGGTGTTGTATTAAATAGTTGTTCCTGGTCCGGGCATGAGTGAGAGTGGCCGGACCAGGGAAGGTACATTCGGGCTTCCGGATGACGGGAGTGTCAGCCCACTGACACGGGCAAAAAAAAAAGCCTCAAAAATTCTGGAGGCTGGGGATGATTCGTGGCGACGTGTAGGGCCAAGGGAGATAGCCTTATTGCCTAGGGTGTTCTGGCTCCATGTAGTGGGTTCGGGGCTCCCCGATGATGGCATTAAGGACCCTCAGGTATGAGAGGAACGCGAGTGGGTGGCGGTACGCGGAAGGCGTACCGTTCGCAGGCATGATAGCTAGGGGGAGGTTAGCCCCATAGCGGAGGGGTGAGTTAGCTGCCCGAATGAGGTGGTTGGTCCGACGAGGCTTTGGGGACCCCGGTGGGACATCCTCCGGAAGGAGGCAGCTAGGGTGGGCAGAGACTGCTGCCACGGCACTGCAAGGCGACCATGCTATGTCTTAACAGGTGGAGGCTGGTTTCCTTGGGGTGCTTAACAAGTTAAAAAAAAAAAAAAAAAAAAAAAAAAAAAAACAGAAAGAAGAACGTATTAAATATAATGCATTCATCATCGTGAATCATATCTTATCGATAATCATTCATGAATAATGATAATTCATGATTGTATATTTTATTGATCTGATAAAACGCGTTTTCGTTCCTACACATCCATCTTCAGATATTCTGTAATATATTGTACTTAGGAAAAAAGACAGATTATAATAAAACTAATTATAATTGTATTACAATATATTGTTTATCGTCCCATGATAGATTAAATAATTAACGACAAAACCAATTATTGACATACCAGGTATATCAACCTGACACGTTTATATAAAAATAATAGTAATAATTTTATGAAGCTATATATAATTTTAATATTTTCAAAATGGTTTCTTTACATTAAAAAGAACGCTTTTTTTTATTTTATTCTGCTTTTAATTTAATAATGATGAAATTAAGATTGTATATTTACACTGCACTGTTTTACAATATCCTTTTAACTTATTTTCCTTTTTTATTTTGAATAAATCTTAAAATAAAATACTGGAAGCGAACAATTTACTGTTTTGAGATACAAAATGAAATTTTTAAAGATAGGATAAGGAATATAATAAAGAAAATGATGGAGGTTTTTGTTGAGAGTCGTTGCTGTGCTTGATTTTGAAAAATTAAATTTTTCTTATGATTAGAAGAACAAAGAATGCAGTAGAAATATTACATTCCGCACAGTGTTTGTACTTGTGTTAGCTACGAATACTAACCGAACCAAACCCATTCATCGCATAACATAATCATCAATCTAATTTCTTTCAATTCTTTACCCCTCTCCTGTTCCAACCATCTATACAATTTGAGTCTACGAACTCACTAATTCTTTTAAATGATCACCCGACATTTTTTCTATCTGATTTTTCTTTAGTATTTTCTTTATTTAGGAGAAAGGACTGTCTTTCCTTTTGTATGATTCTCTTTATTCTCATCCTCATCTCCATTTTAATCTTATGTATAAATAAACAACCCAATTTATATAAACTGGTTATATTGTTAACGTTTCTTGAATGTTGATATTTATCAGCCATAGAAAGTTTTTTATGTTACTTCACCTTTGATTTTTGTTAACGTATGTTCGTAAATATAATTTTACATTTTCTTTCTTTGCTGTTCTACTTACATCTTCTTACTATTTTTTCATTATAGATTTATTAATAAATTTCATTTTTTTCTTTTGTTATTAAAGAAAAGATATTTTTTGTTTTATATATATATATATATATATATATAAACCTATAACTACCACAATATCGTATTTTAAAGCAAGCTGAGCTGCGAGATCCTTTATTGCATCTTGCTTAATCAGATCAAACCTTAAAAAATCATATTTATTGGCTTTAATCTGTAAAATAAGATCGTTATATACCTTGCTAAGCATTTAATCTCCAGTTACGCAAATTTAGGATAAGAATTAACAATTCTTATATCGAATTAAGGTAATTCAGGTTATCATAATTTAAATAAGTTGCCTATACCACTACGCATTAGGCTTTTGGGATTCATATTGCTTGCCTTTTTCATGAAACCATTTATTTGTTTAAATCGCTTCAATAGTCTATTCACTTTTTGGACTGATGTTCCAGAGCTTTCAGCGATACGTTTTCGACGTGAAGCATTTAGCAAATCTGGGTTTTTGGTTCTGAAGTGCCATTACTTACGTTGGCTTTTTGATCCACGCGTGGGTAATGCCATAGCTGTTGAAAGTTAAAAAACCGTTATTGCGAAGTGCCGTTAGGTGCTGTGCAATCTTCGTGGAGTAAGATCTCCTTCACAAGATTGCCACGTTACCGCTTGCAGTGGCTTTTCGCAATGACGGTTTAAGCCTTACAACAGTGCTTTTCTAATAGACGATTTTTAACTTTCAACAGTTGTGGGCAATGCCTACACGGTAATAACATCGAGAATGTATTGACAAGGCTCACGTGAATAAGGCTATTAATTAAATAAGTAAGGATAAGATTATAATGGCAAAAAAAATAACCGCTTATATTAAGTTTTATATATATATAAATTAAATGAACAAAAACGAAAGTTTGATAAAAGATTAAAAAACTGAACATTACGGAACTTTACAAAATTCAATTTCTTTCTATCATCCCTATTTAGCATCTTCCCTTATTCTCTCTTACCTTTTTCCCTTTTCCCCTTTTTCCATTTTTCGCAAAAATATTTCATTTTACGTAACTAATATATATTCTGAATGTGAGCCAAATCGAACCATAAATACAGTTTCCAAAATATCTCGACCACAGCGCCAGCTAGCGGGTCAAAACTAGTTCGGAAACCTTCACGGGCATGCGCACAACTCACCAAAGTTTCATTGCCATCGGATGAATTGTATAGAGGACACAAAGAACATTTAATATATATATATATATATATATATATATATATATATATATATATATATAAGATTGATTGATTTATTAAAGCAGGTTACATTGTAACAATACAACATGAAGTAAATACATATTGAAGTCTGCGATACTATGAGCATTTGTACGAAGTCTGGTAGAAGAAATAGTAACTAACATTTACGTTGCCAAAAATAAAGATGTATATACATACTTAAAATTTATTATCCTTATTTAAATTTATTTTAAATTATTATTATATATTAATTATATTTTATATATTTTAATTATTATGTATATTACTTAAATTTTATTATTTTTATACGAGAGTTTTTTTTCAAGGTCCGATCGGTGACGAAATTAAAACCACAGTGAAAATAAATAAAAAATTATGTGTAACAAGTACTTACATATTTAGCCTATTTATATAGATAGTCGCCACTCCGATTTAGACATTTGTCGTAGCGTGGTATCAACTTTCCAATACCCTCGTCATAGAACGGAGCCGCCTGTATTTTCAGCCATGTTTCTTCGCCGGTCTGCAGCTCGATGTCTTTGCCAAAATGTTGTCCTCCAAGCCAGCGTTTCATGTGAGCAAAGAGGTGAAAATCGGATGGAGCCAATTCCGAGCTGTATGGTGGATGAATAACAATAAGTGGAGAGGAATGTTGTCATTAGGCATTGTCTTTCTGCATGAAAATCGTCAGCCGCACACTGCAGCTGTAACAAAGAAGGTCCTGCAGCGTTTTCGTTAGGTAGTGTTTGATCAACCACTACACAACCCAGACTTGGCTTCATCCGATTTTCACCTCTTTGATCTCAAGAAACACTGGCCAGGAGGACAACATTTTGGTACAGACATCGAGCTGCAGACTAGCAAAGAAACATGGCTGAAAACACAGGCGGCTCCTTTCTATGACGAGGGTATTCGAAAGTTGGTACCACGCTACGACAAATGTCTAAATTGGAGTGGCGACTATATAGAGAAATAGCGTAAATATGTAAATACTTGTTACAAATAAATTTTTTTTTATTTTCACTGTGGTTTTAATTTCGTGACCGATCGCAACTTCAAAAAAAAAAAAACTCTCGTATATAAAATTGAAAGAAAAAGAATACATATTTATATATATATGATGGAAACTACTTTACAATTCTTTTAAAAGATCTTAAATTTAAAGAAAATCTTTATTCTAATCCATTACATATAACTAACATGATATTTTTGCACTAACGTATATTTCAATGATTATATATTTAGTTTGTAGGAAAGTGATAATTAAAGCTAGATTTTTTTTAAATGTTCGAAAATAAAAGCCGTATTATTACGTCGTTGACAGTTATAAAGAAATCCGGGTTAACATAATACTACGTTTTAAATATTGAATGTTTTTCTTTGTAGTCGAAGAGAAATAAATTTGTTTAAATAATTGGTTTAAAGAAATCTTATTATAACTAATCTTAGTCCTCGTTAAAACTATTTTTATGGAAATAATTCGAGAGAGTATATTTTTATCCATTTATATCTTTTTATTTATTTGATATTAGTAAAATAAATGAGAATTAAAAAAGTATAAAGTTATTTATATTTTTTTTCTTATATAATATATAAAGCTGCTCATCTGGATAAGATAAAATTTTATCAGATTATAAGTCTATTTATATTAAAATAATTGTAAAGCTAAGTTATTTTTTTGTTTTTTTCTTTTTTTGTTTGTTCATGATTTTGTTTGTGTTAGTTTGTGTATTGGAGGTCGGACGGATGTTTATGATGTATGTGTGTTTAAATCTGAGTACATGTTTGCAATCTGACAGCGAGACAGAGAAAGCGAGAGAAAGACAGAGAGTGATGTATATTTAAACGACGATAGTATTTTAATTAGGTTGAAAGTAAGGGAAGTGAACACAGGATTGGTTATATTTCTTGTTTTCCATCATCATTTACTTTCGGTTCACTTCATCATGAATTTCTTCTTCATACCCTTCACAAGAACGATGCAAGATCGGGAGAAACAACTCACTAACTGTAATGCAACGTTTGTACTTGTCAGATTTTTACTAGCTTTTACTTTGCTCTTTCATATTTTCCAATTTATTTCTCTTTCTAGGCGTAAGGAAATGCATTCCTTTGAAGGCGTGACGTCATTAAAACCAGATTTAGATAAACGGTTTTCTTCCTTTCTTATCCGTTTTCTACTTCATCCTATATTTCTTTATACCTTATTTTTTAACCTTCTCTTCAAACCTTCTGAAATAAGAATCTTTTTTCCTATTACACGTTCTTCTTTTTCCGTTTTCTTCTCTTTATACTTATTTTTGAAACACATTTGACTGATCTGTAAGATTAACTCTTTTTAGAAACCTTCCTTCCCTCTTTGTAAACTGGTTTTCGCCATTTAATACACATTATTTTATGTTACTAAACAAACTTTGCTTCAGTCAATGTCAAAAACGTCTGGTATGCATGTCTTTCTCAGAAAAAAATTGCAGTTAACGAAAGATAAGCTTTACGTTTGACTCAAAGTTGTAAATATAAAATAAATTTTGTACACATATTATATTTAAAATTTGTTTTAATAACTGTTAATAAAATATATATTAATTTGTATTTGTCAGTATGCATACATGAATTCGTGCGTGTATATGTGTGTAGTTTTTGCTTTAGAATTTATATTCTAAAAATAAATTAAATCATGTGAAATAAAGGAGGAAACAATTAAATATCAAGCTTAGACGGTTGAACTCGTTATTAGGAAGAAGGTCCGTTATATTCTTAAATAACAAACTATTGTTTTACAAGGCGTTTTTAAAGCCAAATGGACCTACGGGATACAACTTTGGGGTACGGTAAATAATAGCAATATCGACATCATCCAAAGGTTTCAGAACAAAGTGCAGAGGAACATCTCGGAGGCGCCATGATTTCGAAGAACAAGGAAATCCACGAGTACTAGGAATGCCATCTATTCCAGAAGAAATCCACTGGCTATGTTCAAAGTATTTACTTAAACCGCTTATGTTTTTTTAACAATTTAATTTTTTTTCCTCATTACCTATGTAAGTTTATGTAAGTTATATTACCTGTGTAACCTAAGTTATATTACCTATGTAAGTTATATTACCAATTAACTTATTTTTTCCAAAATTAACAGTTAATTTTCCAATCGTTTTTGCTTGTTAAGCTTAGTTATATTTTTATGCATTATAGGTTTTATTGTGCTATTCGTGTTTTAATCTTTATATTGTCTTTAGGAATATCACTGGATGCCTCACTTTTACCTCATTATTACACTGTACAATTCATTTATAGTTTTATTTTTCAATACGTACAAAAAATTCTCAAAAGGCCATTTTCCAGGAATTACAAAAAAAAAGAATTATATTTTAATGCACATATCCAAGTACAGTTCTCATCCGAGTAGTAAAAGCCTATAAAAGGTATTATTTTTTTCATAGAAAGGGCTGTGTATCAATTGGCCGCACTGAATATTCTATCTCAGTATTTTTTTTAAATTTTGATTTAATATACCACAGGAAAAAATCGTGCTTTTAATTTTACATTAAAAGCACGTAGTTTTTTTTAATACATACATTCATATATATATATATATATATATATATATATATATATATATATATATGAGTGTGTGTGTGTGTGTGTATTAAAAAAAATTTAAAAAATATATTTTTGATACATTTCGTTTTAACGGCTTTATTTTAAAATTGATATATACTTTTATAAATCAATTCTTAAGTATTTCATCTATACTTATTTCAGTTTCTACTATACATTACTACCCTAGAAAATCTAAATAATAAATAATTAAAACATTACGCAAGTTTTGAAAATACATTAAAGGAATGTAAATATTACTGCAATAAATCTTAAAATTAATTTTTAACTTAACTAAATTAAAATTAACTTAACTAATTAAAATTTCGTATCTTATCAGAAAAAGGATATTTTAACTTCGTTAATTTTTTTTTATAACTAATTACTGAATCTGCGATAGAGTACTCATTGAGCGGTATTCAATAGAAAAAGTATTCGTTATCTGGATTAAACGTTGTAAAACAGATTTTTTTTTTTACTAAAATAATATTTTGATAGCACAGATGTTGATCACTGACGTACACTTCACGTATAAGGGCGGAATTGATGTATTCCACCTTTTAATCCAATCAGAACTATCAAAGGGATGCCAATCATATTATGACGTACATCATACATGATGTGGGACGTATGATTGTTTTGTATGGGTGTATAGTGTATAAAAGGGAGCTTATGAATGTTTATAAGAATTCGTTGTTCTGATAAACAGTAATAATAATTATAAGATTAATAATGTAAATAACGAAGTATGTCTAACCATATATACATATACTGTATAAATTTACTACATATAATGGAATATTAAATACTCGAACTTGAAATGTATGATCAAACTTATAATAACCTGTAATTATATAATAAAAAATCTCTTTCGGCACGCCTAAAGGCGAAGGTAGATTTTACCGGTGCTAAGTAGGGGATAAAAAAGATTTCCACCTTAAAGTTAAGAAAACTTCAAATTTACTCAATACGACAATGGTTGCAACTGAAAAAAGTTTTACATTTTTAGCATACGTGCCGAAAGGGATTTTTTTTTTTTGCTTCTGGCTTGCAGTTATCAGTGATCATCAAATAGATTTCTAGATTCCAAGAAACATAGCTTTTTGAAAAAAAATATTAAATAATACAGATTTATCAATAAAACGAAATTTTTCGTTTATTGCTTACCCTTATTTTTGTAATTATATTATTTTACAAGAATATTTGGTTTTTTTTTTTTTTTTTTTTTTTTTTTTTACATTATAGAAATACATTAGAATCAATGGAATATTTTATTACAACGGTATAAAATAGAAAGACCTTTTGGAATATAAATTTGTATAATTAATTTTTTTTATATTGTATTACATAGAATTAAACCAGACGATTAGTTATCAAACCGGTTTTATAATGAATAACATAATGAAATACACACACACATATATATATATAAAATATCAGTAGCGTAATTTAATGGTAACTGTTATTGGTTAAGAGCGGAGCCATACTGTCTCCTATTCCATCATACATCGTCACGGATGGGAACAGCGGCACAGCGCGTACAGCGTACCCAAAGCATAACGTCCATTATTACCGCACGCGGAGTTCTGTAATGACAATACCAAGACTAATATCATATATTGTTCGCCAGAGGGCCTCATAATGATGCAGAGACAGATAGACAAAGCCAATAATCCTATTGATCCTATGAAACGAGCTCAAAAAGTGGCCTCTGTCCGCACAAGCCGCCTTCGGCCAACTTCCATTCAAAGCCCTCATTCAATTGAATACTTCTATTATCATCATGATCCCTTATATTACTATCATTATTATTCACTACAATTCTAATAATGATGGATGAAAACAAAATAATCATATTCCTATTTTACCGCTATTATTATTATTATTATTATATAATGTATGCCATATACAGTTGCAAATAATCTAACCACCAGTGCGTATCAGTGTGTGTGCGCGCGCGCTAAAAATATTTAGTCACTGAAAAAAATTACGGTTTATTTTAAAATTAGTCATTTTAATCAATAAATAAAATTCTTCAATTTATTAGATATTGTGTTCAATTTTATATTTAAAATTGATCATATTTCTGATATTGTGATCAGATTATATTTATCAAATCTAAAATGAATTATAATTTTTTATATACAGAATAATTCACGAAGAATATAAAACTCTTTCAAATTACGGTCTATTGCGGTAAATAACGGATAATATTTATATAAACATAGATTGGTAAACCCTTTGTTAATGAGTTTCGGCTGGCGAAATATTTCGCCCTGATTTCTTTATCTTGGATAAAATTAAGTCATACTATAATTTTGGGGATATATATTAAGGGATAAATTTGATGGTTTTATATGAAATTAAATCTGGAAAAGAAAAAGATTTCAGAACTGTATTTTAATTAGTTTTTGAGAAAACTGGGGGGAAAAAAAAATATATATATATATTGGGGTAGAAAAACACATTATTTTATGTTTGGCGTAAATAATTTTGTTAAATAGATAATAAATACATAAAAGTTTAATAAAAATAACATTTTTAGAATTTGATTATTAGTAAAATTATATGAATAAAGTCTATAGAAAGTAAATACGAACGTAAGAATATTGAAGTTTATTAAAAATAAAACATATCAAGTTATGGCAGATTTTAACTATGTATTAAACGAAAAAAAAAACAATATTACAAAAAAAGAATTAAATATTAAAAAAAAAAAATACCAGATATGCTCTGCCCGACGAATAATGTTTTTTTTTATTAGTTGTACCGTATTAACATTTCTAATTACTAACTCTTCTCTTATATTACACTTTTGTTCATATATTAATGATTCAGTTTGCCCCACATGTAGTAATATGTTAAGTCAGGCGACCTTTGAAGGCGGTTTATAGGTCCACCACGTCCAATCCAGTTTAAATGTCGCGTTTAAGCGTTTTCTAACTGCTAGAGAAAAGTGTAAAATTACTCTTTGTGCTGAAAAATCAAGTCTTATACATTTTCTATTAGAAAAATTATTTATAACTAAATTATTAAATTTAAGCATCTTTAAGAATGGGTTTGTATCAATTTGTCAGGATGTTATAAATATTTTAAGGAAATTTTTAAATTATTTTGATTCTTCATAAACAAAATAAAAATTCGATTTTATAATTAAGTGATATCTAAGTACCTGTAATAATATTAATAAAACAAAAATGGCAATTAAATATTTTAACAGACTCGCAAAAGAAGTAATTGAAGAAACATTTTTTTGTTGGTTTGTTCGATTGGTCAAATTAATTTTTCATCAAATTTTGATAAATTCATTCAGAAATCCTCTCTTTTATATATATGTATATAATTTTTTTTAAATGACCAACGAAAAATTTCATGGTTACATAAAACATTTGAAGATATTTACTGGTTTCTATTTTTAAATATATTATTTTATTTTTTTATTACAAAGTTGTAAGAAAATCAGTTGAATAATTTACGGTAAAAAGATAACAAAAATTCATGCGTTCGAAATATTATTACTTTATGTTTTTCTGAAGCATTCTCTTTAAGTAGTTAATTTCCGTTTATGTTCTTAATTTTATCACCTTTACATCTTTTTGCAAACAGCTACTTATATCTTATGTATAGCGTTGTTATGTATGCCAATTCATATTTCGAATAAGAATTAAATTAAAATGAAATGGGATTAAAAAAGAAATATATCTATAAGCAACTTGTAAAAATGCATTATAAGGAGAAATTTAATTATTTTTCTACTTCTAAAAGATGAAAATTAAAACATTATTCTTTAAATCTTTTGTATTTTTTTTTAAATTTTCATCTGCATGTTCATTAAAAAAAAATTACTGATTGATAACTGAAACGATATATTATTTTATAAATTTGTATTATTTTGATAATGCGTCTGGATAGACTGGATAGAATTTTATCAGACAAAATATTAACGAATTTTTATTTTATTATTTTTTTTTTTAACTACTAGTATATATAAATAAACTGTTTCACCATTAATTTTTTTAAGAATAAGAGTATAACTAACCATTATAATTTGCTAATTTTGTGATGCAGGCCGATTTTATGATATAATTTTCTTTATAGTAATTTTCACTTTTACAATAATTTTCTTCATGGAACAATAATCTTTTACAATATAAAAATTGATCTGAAAACATATTTCCAGTCCGTCTGAGTATTTCAGTGGACGGATCGGGCTGATTTTTTTTTTATTCTGCAGGAAACGATTCACAAATATATCATCAAGTGTCATTGGACCCCAAAATTGAATCTCATCTGAGAATTCCTGAAAACATTCCCATTTATTATTTAATTTAGGAGATTTCTGAAGTTATTATTTACAGAAAAATTATTTTGAAGGTCCACTGATGCTTGATGACATATCTGTGGGTCATTCCGAGTAGAATAAAAAAAGAATCAGCCCGATCCGTCATTAGAACATTTTTTTTTTAGCCTCCGGAACAACCGTTATGTATTGCTTCAGAAAGTGAGATGAAATGGCAATTTTTTAGTTTGTGAAAATGCTATGCCTAACCGGAATTCCTACCCTGGATCTACAGATGAAAGGCTGAGACGCTACCAATCGCGCCACGGAGGGCGGATTAGTAGAACGACTGGACGAACTGGAAACAGGTTTTGAGCACGCATTTTACCTGTGGTAGTCAAGGAAACTCGATTAGCTAATTTAGAGGGCAACGATGTAGGACATTCAAGATGTCCACATGTGGCCTGCAGCAAAGGCAAAAGCTGAGTTAAAAATTCCCGATGTGAATGTCTAATGAGACATTTACATCGGTGGCATCCCAACCGAAGCCTGGCTTATTACTGTGAGGTGTAATCAGTTGATGGTCTATAAGACGACTCCCGTTAAAGCCCATCAGGGCTTGGAACGCGGGGGAAGGTGTGACGACCGGAATCGTCACAAGGTGGGCGTCTTCTGCGACGGGGGTTGGGATGTGATAGGAAATGAAAGAGAAGGGCTTTGGAGTAAGAAGTGTTTTAAACGGAATATGTTTTTAATTTTTTTTTCAATATATAAAATTACTTTGCAATAATAACGCTGTGGACCAGAATGGGTCCATTAGTAATTGTAGTAGTAATAATAATAATTGTAATAGTTTTCTTAAAATTTTTTTCTCATTACTTTTGAAAATATTAGATATAAAAGTATGAATGAAAGATACAAGATAATTTCTGCTTTTCAACTATAAAATGTAATTAAGAAGGATGTATTTATCAATCCATAAAAATAAATTACTATTTTTTATTACATTTAATAAATTTACTATCTCATATACAAATCCGAAAGCTTTTTGGGGGGTTCTAACGGTCCGTTTGCAACAGAATCACGCGAGAATCAACCAACCGCTTTCAAATTTTTAGGGTATGTTCTTGTTATCCCAGGGAAGGTTTGACGGTGAGATCAAGGTACTAGCCCCCTTGGAGGTAAAGTTGTGAACTTTTCTTCGTCAAAGACAGTTTACTTTAGTTACTACTATTCTCTATTTGGTAATAAAGTTTCTTTTTCAGGTTTCTATAAATTTTAAATACTTAAATTGTTATTTATCATTATTATTTTCACAAACATGAGGATAACGAACACAGTGGGAGTCAAGGAAC
Organism: Lycorma delicatula; assembly: GCF_047948215.1. Taxonomy (NCBI): domain Eukaryota; kingdom Metazoa; phylum Arthropoda; class Insecta; order Hemiptera; family Fulgoridae; genus Lycorma; species Lycorma delicatula. Next base: position 14,058,773 of record NC_134463.1, on the reverse strand, counting down.
GGAGCCGCTGGCTAGATGATAAAGACGAGCGATTCGAGCCCTGACCGTCTAGTTTATATAATTTCTCATTACAATTTATGTAAAGAATTAAAAATTAATTACGTGAACTGAAATTTTTATGCAAAAGTATAGATTTCGTTGAAAGAAAAATCAGATAATCAGAATAATTGTTAATGTGTATGTATGTTTATAATCTTCTGATACTGAACAAAGTAATACGCAGTTATGATCTAATAATTGAACGTATAAACTGATTAAACACATCATTGAATGAGATACGAAAGATATTACCATATGTAAAGACTGGATATTACAGACCACAAAATTCAAGACTACATTAGGATTACAGTGTTAATAATTGACTTGCTGTAAACATTTATATCACTACTTTATAAAAAAAAAATGTATATTGATCACAAAAATAAAGGAATAAAGAACTTATCTGATGAATAAACAGTGATTATTTGGAAAACTTTATATACTTTATTTGTGTTGGTAATACGCTGATGTTTGAATATATTTTTTACAGACCGAAGAGTTGTCCATTGCAAAGTACGTGTAATAAGCTTTCTTGTGATTTCCCTTACTGATTGTAAAATTTTAAATCAACTGTTGTGTGTCAGTAATGATGTTAAAATTTTATGATTAGGTATATATTGCAGAGAAATTATATATGATGCAAACATAAGCACATTGAACCAAAATATTTTTTATGTGTAAAACGTATATCATTTTTAGAAATTAAAGTATTTAAATCTTGATCGACGTTTAAAAAAGTCACTACATATTTTATTTATTTTTTTTTTTAATTTTAAATAGCTTTATGATAAATTATATGTAAATTTAATGCATTTCTAGTTATTTGATATTTACTTTTAGTAGAAGATATAATAATATTCCCCAACTCTGGTTTGACATTGCAACATATACAGTAACAACTAAATGTTTACGTTATGATTTATAATTAAATAATTTTTATTTATATTTACAATTGTTATTCATTAATTGAACGATGAAAATTATCTAAAATGTTTTAAAAGTAATACAAACATAATATTTAATGTTTACATTTTTAGTGTTCTTATCAAAAATTCCAACCGTTTGTTTTTAATGATCCGGGATAGTAAATTTCTCTTAAAAAATTTTAATTTGTCTCATTTGAAATAATGAAGAGCATTTGTTTTTTTTTTTTATAATTTTATTTATAGTTGTATCAACAATTATAGTCATTAGCGACTTAAATAAAACTACATGATCATAGATAATAAATAATAAACACTAAAAACAAGATACAATAAACACAAACTAGAACAAGAATAATAAATATTGAAACATCATCACTAGTCATTTTACACTGCGCATATAGTACTCCGTAAGGAAACTTACGGAAGCAAAACCGCTAAATTACGTTCATCATCACTCTATGAGAGAGAAACCGCAACAGTCTTTTTATATGTTCCTTCCGGTTTAGTAATCACCTCACATCTGAACCCAGGTCTAATTTTTGTGGAATTGATCCGAACATTGGGCAGTCTATGAGCTAGTGATTACGGACCATTTTAAATTGCACACCTCACTGTTCTGCTGAGGAGAGCCATGTAGGTGGGCATGGTCTAGCTTTGTGTTCCTGAACCTCAGTCGTGTTAGGATGATTTGGGCTCTTCTGTTGCTCGGGATAAAAGGTTTCTTCAACACGTTCTCCCGGATGCCATGTAATGCTATGGGAGGATATAGCAGCCAGAACTTATTCCACTGAGAACGTAAATACGGACTGTATTCATGAATTTTCTCTCACATGCTGATTCTACTCGGAGGCAGTTTATTGCCGCTCTCGTGGCAGCCTTATCAGCCCGTTCGTTTCCGAGGACACCGCAATCACCCGGGACCCATACCGATACTATTGTCTTATTTATTCTTGAGAGGGTATCATAGATCATTTGGACGATGGATTCAGATCGTCTGCAGCTCAAACTCTCATGTACACTCATAGATTCGGTAATTACCAGGAGGCCGTCGTCACTGCTGGTCTCGTTAACTCTCAAGGCGGTAATGAATAGCATTACCGTTATATATAGCTACAAATTAAACTAATGTAACTTACTATATAAATTGTAACATTTCAAAATTAAATGAAGATAAATAAATATTCAAATTAAATAAATAATAATGAACTTAATGAATACCAGAATTATACGCTAACTGTAATTTAAAGCGAATTTTGACCCAAAACTTTTGATTTTTTTTAAATTTATTTAAAACCAAACCCAAATCATTATCTATTAAAAAAAGGATTTCGCAAGCGCATCTTATAGGCGGGCAATCAGCAATAAAAGTTTTGTTCTATGCTAAAATATTCAGTGCATCTTGAACAACAAACCTCTTTGTAAAATATTTTACTTAAAGGATATTATTTGTAAATATAGACTTGGCATAGACTTGCGAATAGAAATTTCTATTGTTATGTCCGCTAGTTATACATATCGTCTGTTTCTTGTTTAAAAAAATTGTAATTTACTTTTATTTGTGAATACATTGATACAGATTTTTGATAAGTTGTTTTTTGATTGACATCAAGCTAACTTTTATGGATTTTTATTGTAGTGTTTGGATTCAATATCTTGATCCAATAAAATCTTATATTTGCAAATATCACCTTTTTATCCTTTAATAATTTCAGTAGTATCATTGATCTCATTTCACTAGTATTGGCAAGCATGTATAATGTTTTTAAAAACCATAGATTATTGCTTCTCTTTACCTCTTAAATTTTTATAAAATATGTGCATAATAATTTAACTTCGATTCAAACCGGTCTTTGAACCCTTTTGTTACCAAATTTACTTCACTAATATAGCTCTTTTTTTATATTTTATGCTGTTGACACGTTTCACATCTGACACGCTTTGAAATTGTTGGATCCCCTCTTATATCCAATTAGTTTCAGTTGCACAAAGTGCAACTGCTGCAGTTTCGGTTTCAAAAGGGAAACCGTGGTATAATTGCAGTACAGCATGTGACGTTGTATGCTTTTTGACGAAGTGGACTTGACATTAGGGATTAAACTCTTTGTTTATTCTTTGATCTCTGAAAAGCCTTAGATGTGGTTCACCAAGAGCTGCTACTGAAAAATCTGGAGATGTATTGACATTGCGGTCATATTAATAACTTTTAATCCTACCTTCTCTATTGCTCTAAAACTGTGAAATAATTTGAGGTTAAAAAAGTCATAAATGGTTTGTTTAATCTCGTAGAATGAGGATTCTACTGTTTGTTATATAAGTAATTGTTCTCTTCAAAATTATTCCTACGCGATTTAAATAAAATAGTACTACTGAAGAGTAAATAAAATTGTAATTTATAAAAAAACGTTTTTCCAGTTTGTAAGATTACTTTACTCATACTACATAAGATTTTTTCTTCTGGTGTATTGGAAAGGGAGGGTTAGTATTTTACAACTTAAATTAGATAACTCATGTCTATAATAGTAGTTTTGTTTATTTTGTATTCTCTTTTAATAACTGACGATAAATTTTTGAATAATTCAGTAATTAAATGGAAAATTTATATTTAATTTTGCGTTTATATAACTTGTAAGATGACCCGAATAAATATTTCTGTGGATTTACAAATAAAAAGATATAATAAAATAGGTTGAATTATTCAGAAATAGAACTAAAAAAAAGTTGGAAAAATAAAATACAGAAAACTTTTTGTTCCACAACCAGTATATTTACAATCGGCTCCTTAAGTGGAACCATAAGTAAATAATTTGATAATAAGTACATGATAAGGGGTTCTTAAGGAACCCCCATAATAAGTCAATCCATAATAATATTTTTCAGTAAGCAATAATCTTAAATTTCATTAGAAAACTTATTTCTATCAACACTTTGTAGTCCATAAAAACAAACAATTGGCAAATAAATAAATAGTCAATAAAAGAAACAAAAAAATTAATTTAAAAAAAAAATAACATACTATATTTGGTGATAGTAACTGTATGCGGAGGTAATGGAGGTAGAAGAATTCTGTTATTTGGGAAGTAGAATTACTAAAGATGGACGAAGCAGGAGCGATATAAAATGGCGAATAGCACAAGCTAAACGAGCCTTCAGTAAGAAATATAATTTGTTTACATCAAAAATTAATTTAAATGTCAGGAAAAGATTTTTGAAAATGTATGTTTGGAGTGTCGCTTTATATGGAAGTGAAACTTGGATAATCGGAGTATCTGAGAAGAAAAGATTAGAAGCTTTTGAAATGCGGTGCTATAGGAGAATGTTAAAAATCAGACGGGTGGATAAAGTGACAAATGAAGAGGTATTGCGGCAAATAGATGAAGAAAGAAGCATTTGGAAAAATATAGTTAAAAGAAGAGACAGACTTATAGGCGACATACAAAGGCATCCTGGAATAGTCGCTTTAATATTGGAAGAACAGGTAGAAGGGAAAAATTGTGTAGGCAGGCCACGTTTGGAATATGTAAAACAAATTGTTAGTGATGTAGGATGTAGAGAGTATACTGAAATGAAACGACTAGCACTAGATAGGGAATCTAGTGCTAGTCGCCAGAATCTAGAATCAAAAAATGACTGAAGACAAAAAAAAAACTGTAAGCGCATGGACACGTTTCAATCTTCGGACTTCCCTGCTGTTATCAAGCATATTGATCGCTAAGTGGTTGACGTGAATTTTCTAATCGTTGTTAGTATTTAAGACTGCGCTGTCTCACACGAACTATCGGAAGCCCCAGATATTCATGAATATGAAATCATGAATAAGTTTATTTTTTTTGTAGGTAGGGAATAAATTTTAAGAAAGGTTTTTCTAAAAATATTCATACATAGATTAAACGTAATGAATTTTTTTAAGTAAAGTTTAAACTAAATCTAACACACCATTTAGTAAAAACTAAAATAAAAAACAAATTTTCTCCATTTTAGATCCGGCTCTATAATTTTATAATTTGTAGTCATTTATTGACAATTCTGTATGTATAATATAAACTTTGAAAAAATTGTTGACAAATATTTAAAGCGAAATGAGATAAAACAAAAAAAAATAAATAAAAATCATTTCAATTTTAAGAAGTGGGGATTATTTGTTATTTCCATTTGTTAGTATTTACAACTTATAGCTCACAGGGGATCATAGATAAATGAGAATCACATGAAGACAGTTCCCAGAGGAAACCTCTGATTGAAGCATACAAAGGTTTAACACTTCGTACATATGAAATTCACTTGTAAAGGTGGTCAAATAAAATTTAATGCTTAACATAGCCGAAGAAATAAATCACAAATCACAGGTAGAAAAAAAATCATAAATACCAATATATAAAATAACAGTATAGATAAAACAAACATTCATCAACATATTAGAAATAGAATGTAATTCGTAGATTATCGAAGTACGTTTACTTCATAGTGTCATTTTGTGTTCCCACTCATAGGGTTCTTTTCCAGGTCATTCCCCCGGTAACATCTCACAGGTCCAGTGAATGGAAACGTTTAAGAAGCATGATTTCATCGATGTCCAATAGATTTACTGCCAGATAATTTACTTATTTGTCTAGCCGCTGTTTTTACTCCGAGTGAATTTTTGAATTTAACCTGAAAAAAGGGCTTTATGAGGCCCATTTTTGACATGATCACTATACTTTACGTTTCCCCAAAAAAGTAAAATATAAGCCAATATGAGGTAAACATATAATTGTTTATTTCTGCTAAAATTCAACAGAATCTTACTTATTACGCCATAATTTGATTAAACCCAAATTTATCCTAAAATCATATTTTATGTTTATTTTTACAACTGTTACCGTCATTTTAGATTTTAGAGAGAGAGAGAGATGGAGAGAGAATGTTTATTATTATTATTTCTATTTTTTAATTTATATTTAATTATAAATCATAACGTAAACATTTAGTTGTTACTGTATATAAAATAATGTCAAACCATAGTTGGGGAATACTATTATATCTTTTAGTAAAAACCGAATACCAAATAAGTAGAAATACATTAAGTTTACAGATAAATTTTCACAAATAAATTATTTAAAATTTATTAAATAAAAAATATGTAGTGATTTTTCTACTAAAACGTTAATCAAGATTTAAATAATTCATTTATGAACAAGAGAGTCAGTTCGTTTTAAAAATAAAAATATTTCAATTTTATATAAATATATATATATATTTAACAGAAATTATTTTACAGATATATAATAATAGTAATAATAATAGCGGTTGTCGTAGGCATATATATTGAATACTAATAAGGAGGAATATAATATAATATTGCGTATAGGTTAATTAGATTATTAATTCACAATAATAAAGCAGAATACTAATATTTAATTAAGAACACTGCTTATTGTTAATACTAACAGAATATGAAATCTGACTTCGGATATAATAGCATTTATCAATAATAATAATAATATTAATTAGGCTTATATTTTAATTTAATTTTGATATGAAATCTATGAAGTTGAATAAAAGGACATATAATATTAAATTTTCATTAATAATATTATTGTTTTAGGAAAAAAAACGGTTCCACTCAGTTTTACAGGCTTTGTAGTTTTGTTACATTTGTTATAATTTAATTGACTGATCTGTATCAGATAACATAATTATAAAAACCTTTATTTCTATCATTAATTAATGATGACCGTAAGTTGAAGGTTTTACATAGAAATTTAGTGTTGAAATTTATTAACATTTACGATCGTGTATAATACATAATTTTAATACATATTATTATACAATTTTGATAATAAAATATAGATTATGTGTTATTTATATCTTAAAAAGTTTTCTTTATTAGTTATACGCTATAATTACTCCCATATTTGAGCCTAGTATCATTTTATGATACACACATCTTGCCTAAAAATATTAAATTGAATAAATAATAAACTTAAATATTATAAAAATTTTCATTTTTAATTTTTAACAGTCGACTTGAATTAAATTAATCAACAATTTACGATTACCTTGATTTGAATTTCTCCGGCTAAATTTTGTTTTTTTTAAACGACTTGTTTTAGGAATATTTACCAATCATCATGTTTTTTACTCGACATTAAATAGATTGTTTACCACATAAACGCTACCTATCTTTCATATATATATATATATATATATCAGTAAGAACTTTTAAATGAAAAAGACATGAATAAGTTGTTAAATAAATTTTTTACTTCCTTCTACGAATTAAAGTCAGTACTATGATCGCGAAATATTTCGGTTTTCAGATTTCAACGAAAATATGTATTTTGACCAATCCTGAATTCATTTTGACTAGTTTCGGTGTGACGTCTGTACGTGCGTATGTACGTACTGCGTATGTATCTCGCATAACTAAAAAACGATTAGCTGTAGGATTTTGAAATCTTGGATTTAGGAACGTTGTTACATCTAGTTGTGCACCTCTCATTTTGATTGCAATTGACAACCAAAAAAGCCCAAAATTAAAAACAATTGGATTTTTGACTTTTTTTAACTGCAGTAATATGCCTTCATCGATAGCTTTCCATTAGATACCATAAGTGGTACTTATTTTCATCGGTTCCAGAGTTATAGCCAAATAAAATTTTAATTAATGTGTCTTTTGGATCGTACAAAGGGAAGGCATATCGGTTCGAATCAGACTTCATCTCCTTTTTATAACCTTTTTTTTTAATTTAAATATATTGATTTACTACTAAATTTTAGCCTGTGATTGTAAAACTATTTTTAATATAAATAATTCAATAAATACAATTAAAAAAAGAAAACTTAAGAAGTTATTAGTGAAATAAAATTTTATGTAATTTTCATTTTAATTGAAAAATTTTTAAAGGTTAATAATCATTAATAAATCAATATATTTAAATTAAAAATAAAAGTTAAAAAATATATATGTATATGAAATCGGATTGTTCACTTACATCACATAACGACTTGAGCGCTGTGAAACAAAATTAATATATAAACATAAAATGCTGATACGGACACTACAAAAAAAATTTGTTGCAATATGATGTCCATCACTATGCAACTGTGTAACTATTCACTTTATTAAAGAATTAGAGGATCGTATCTCTTTTTCAAATGAAATAAGTTTAAATGAATTTCAGCAAAAAATGTGTATATGTAATTTAATAGGCGTACAAGGAAGTCATGTGGTATCCACATCAGATTACTTTTTATAAAATTTTACACTTTAAATTCTACTGTAAATGCTGAAATAACCTTAATATAACTTTTAAACTATTTACGTGTTTCTTCACAACAGTTTTCAGAATATATGAGTAGAATTTTAATAAGCTTCCTAATCACTTATGTTTGAGTTTTCTCGTCCATTTTTTACTTATCTTTATTTTAAATAATGATATCAATTTTCAGTTAATTTACTACATATCTCTTTATTATCTGCTCTGTGTATTCAAGTTTTTTTCTCTTTTACAATCTACACTCTCATCTATTTCTAAATTAACAATTCTAACACTTTATTAACAGAAATTTAATTTTTTTTTTTTAAATTTGTGGGATTTTGTAGAAGTATCGCCTTAATAATCATCAGTTTTTAATATTCATTATTCTTGTTAAAATTTCTTAATATATAAATACGATAATATTATTTTTTAATCGGCTAAAAATTTCACAATACGACCAATAAATTTGTTTTGTGTATAATTTATACTATTTTTTTCAATCTAGTTTCAGAAAATAAAATGGTAAATTCAGCAAAAAATAAGGAATAGTATTCTACAAGTATTTAATAATCAGAAAAAAGTGATAGTAATAAAGTTCTATTTTCTTTAACTAAGTTTTTAACATTTTGTCTACTTATGTTTTTTGTCGCAATTGTGACGGAAAAAATATTTTTATTAAGTTTTTCTCTTAGGTTACTTTGCTACTAGATGGGACTTTTGATATTACGTGTAGTGATTTTTTTTTTTAATAAATCTTTCCGTTTCAAAACAACAACCAATACAGCTGTTGAGAAGAGTGCTACTTTTAGCCCTCACTCAATGAGTTATCGCCTGGAGGATTATTTTGTAGATATTACTTTGTAAAAATTAACTTTGTAATATATTTACTCATGCACTGTAGTTAAAAAATAAAAAAAACAAACAGAAAACTGGGATATTGTGTAAGAATCCATCGTAACAGTTATCTGTCTCTAATGTTCCGTGATGTTAAAAAAGAGATTAAAATATTGCTAACATAAAAATATTTTTTACATTTTTCTTGTAGCTTCTACAATTTATTACTGGTCGATATTTCTTTTGCTTTCCGGTTATTTTTACCACGTTATTTTAATTTTGTTGAATAACTCAGTTTGTTAAATCCAGTACAAATATTATGGAGATCTATTTTTTAGAGAAATATTAGTATAATATTTTCTTTCGATTTTGTCCTTGTTTTATTCATAAGTAATTTTTATTTTTAATAATACTTTCTTTAGTTAAAATATATTAAACTACTCCGTATTAAAAATAAATAATTAAGGAATGTTAAATTGCCTGTTTTTTATAATCATTGTTTTTGTATAGTCATTATAACAACATAGTATTTTGGTATAATTAACAAAGTTGTTAATATTATATCGGCGCATTAATATTATCAACTTTGATTAAAAACAAAATAATATATTTTTTTTCTTTTGGTTCAAAATCTCTTTATTTATAATCCGTTTCGAGTAAGGAACTACAAGTAAATAAATCGTATTATAAAAAGGACATAATGAAAGCTTTCCAACGAACCTCAATCAAAGGTACATATAAAAAAAGGTATAATAATGTACATACATATATAATATATATATATATTCTTTGCACTAAATTAGATCACACAGGTACAAGAGTTCACAAAAGTCTAATGAAAATCAATAAAAAAAAATTATAACATAATTAAACAATAAAAGAAGACAAATAGTAATATAACAAGTTCACGGCAATAACTGGGAAGAATGTAAACTCTTCATCAAGGCATAGAAAAATGCTCATCACATACGTGATATTGAATCAGCTTAAAAATCACTCAGATTTCCCCAAGTACAGCACATGTAGGCGTTTCAGTCGCCGGAAATCTTCGCTGTTGTTTATGAGATTAACTACTAGAAAGTTAACATGATTATCTAACCGCTGTCTGTACTTTGAACCAATTGACCTTTTCGCGAGTATAAGGTAATTCTAGTCACGAATTTCTTTGTTTCGTGCAATCTCAGTGGTACTGCAATGGACCTCGCCAACTTATTCTGAAAAAGTATCATCTCAATGTTACTCTTGCTCGTCGTATCCCATAGCTCTATGCCATTTTAGAATCATATTAAAAATAAAACGTTTGTTGGGCAATGAAAATTGTGAATTCCTGCCTAACAACCAATAAAGATTCTTATACATCGCATTTAACTGTTTTTTTTCTCTCACTTGGTTCTTTCACGTCAAACAACGATCAAGGTGGAGCTCAAGGTTCTGTAAGCGATCAGAGTGTAGAATAAAAATTAGTCTTGGCTATTTCAGGGACAGTTACGTCTTCTCATCGCAAATGTAATATGACTTCACTTATTCTGATTCTGTTTTATTCACCATTTTGTTAACAAAGGGTCTATTAAATCGTGATGAGACCTGGGAAAAACGCCCGTCGAGGTAGTTTCGCAAATGTTCAGGTAGAAGGGTTTAGAAAGGCTGAATTTCAGCTTATGGGGAACGCTAGATTTTGTCAAAGGCTTGCAAAACCTCCAAGAAGGCCGACGAACAGAACCTCTTCTCTTCTTAGGCACTTCGTGATGTAATTGACAGAACTCTGCATTTATTTACAGATAGAATTTCCACTTCTGAATCCAAATTGCTTATCTGGAATACCTTTACCTAAAGCATCAATAAAAGACTTACTTGTCTGAAGGAAGACATGTGTGTGCAGGTTTATCTGGTATCGGAATTATCTCTACTTGAGACATCTTCCACTTTGATGGAAAGTGCGATGTTAGAAGGATGCCATTGAAAATGTGTGTAATGTACTTCATGGCGTTAAACTGGAGCATAAATAGCATTTTATCAATCAGCAACTAAAGCTAGGAGCTTTCTTTGACGATTCCTCTTCTTTGACTACTCGTTGTACCTCCTCGTTGAAAAGGGCCTAATCGGAAGGGTTAAAGGCATTGGGCTGTCCAAGAAGTAAATTATTTCTCTATCATTAGGACTCCTTCCGTCGTGTAGGAGCAATGTTTTGCTAAGATGTGATTTTTCCTTATCGTTCATGATAAGCGCTTTCAATGTCCATCAGCGCTTTCAATGTAGGGAGCGATTGTGTAACTCGCTTAAAACCTCTTATGGCTTTCAAAAAAGTTAGTTCAATCTATATGCAAGTGGAAAAAATTCTCAACTTAGTCTTTGGACATCTCATTGCTAATTTTCTTCAACAGTCTTTGCAATCTGCATGCAACCCCGTTGAGAGATGTTCTGTTCTCAGGTCTCCTGTAGCATTGTCACTTCCTCCCTAAGTCGCCTCTTTATAATAATTAGGTTCCTGACCTTTCTCGGGGAGTCCGTGCCTCCTTCCGCCTCAAAATTTTCCACAGGTGTCAGTCGTCATGTTCCCGCTTACATTATTGAGGTCAAATAATTTGTTTCATAATCGATGTCATCAGAACATTTTAATAGAACCGTTTCAGTTAGCTACTTTTTAATCCAGACTCGATCTGAGTCCCAGTCCGTCCTGTTGATATGAAAGGTAGGTGACTTTCTCTTTCTTATCACCCTCATACTTAATGTTAGGAGGTCTAGCGAGGGGTCTGATGTTGAGTTGTAATTATTTTTAACCGAGTTAAACAGAGACGGCATATCTGATATGAAGAAGAAAACTGGCAAGTCCGGTATTTTTGTTGAATCTGCAGGCCAGTATGTGGGATGTAATAATCTCGTATAAATAGACGAATTAGTTTATAGAATTGACTTTAAAAAACAAATTACAATTGTTAACATTTTTTTTGGTAATTGAAATTATCTGTTACAATCAAATTATAAATGCATGTACTTATATATTAATGTATTATTAATTATAATTAATTAATGAAAATTTTATTATATTTTAAAGAAATAAAATCTACTTTTCAAGGGCTCTCATTTTATTATGATTATTCTATCGCTCAAAATAAGCGGTATTTCGGTTTCTCTGATAAAGAGTTTGCAATCTACCGTCTTCTATTTTTTAATCTTTTTTCCTTCAAAGTACTATATACTTTTCAATACTAAGATGATTAAAATCACTAGTTGACATCTATTTCATGATAATAAATACAATCCATTTACATTTACAGGAACTTAAAAAACCTGTTAATAAGGCGTAGTTTATGAAGTAAGCATTACATTAACCGCCTATCTAACAAAAAGCAATGTACTCTTTTTAGCTAACATGCAACGTAGTAATTATTGTACTTCAAATAGAAAACCTAATAGGAATTCTTACGAACTGATAAAAAACTTTTTTAATAGCTAAGTTACCGTGAGTTTAAACGTGGAATATTAATAGACTAGCAGGTCGGAGAGAACTATAAGCTGCATCGGGTAGAATATCCTTAGAAATTGTCTTGCTTTCGAAAACGCAATTTCTCTGATCTGAGTATCCTTCGTGTTCGAGGTTATCCTATCTACAGTACTAACATACCGTTGGGAGAGCACGCGGAGGTACTGCGGTTATCTTTAAAGAGATCATAAAAGTTCATAAACTGTCGGAGTACAGAACAGATCGTATTCAGATGAGCTCAGTGGAATTACAGGATCTGTTTGATCGGCTAGGACAGTATACTCCTGTCTGCAGTACACTGTCCTAAAAATATGACGATGGTTTCCACTTTCTCTGATTTCTTCTCGACTCTTGGTTCATGTTTTATTGTAGACGGCGATCGTAATTCTAAGGATCCTCTTAAGAGATCTCAACTAATTTCACTTAGAGGTAGGGATGTAAAGAACTGCGTTATTTGCATGCATCTGAGTGCGATTTCCGAAATGCAGCCTACCTACTGGCCGTTGGAGCTAATAATATCTGTCACTTGTACTTTTTAATATACTCGAGAATTTTTCGTCTATACACCGATTTTGAAAAAAAAAAAAAAAAATTCGATTCGACATTTGACACTGTCACATTAGTATTTAAGAAGCCGGTGTCACCAGTACTCCACAACAACGGAAACACTGGATTTCATATCGCGGTTGGATCGAGGATGAGCTTATGATTTCACATTAATTATGAATTTCTTACGTATAATAATTTATACGTGGTTGCCAATATTATATAAAAGTGTGTTTGTTTGAAAATAGTTTTGTAATAACTGCGCCTTTTTCATGGATAAAATATCAAATTCATTGTCTAAGTACATACAAAAATACACATTTGAAAATATTAATTCTTCTGAAGCCCATTCATGACGGGAAATTCTGTATTTGGGAATCTCCCTAAAAGTAATGATATCTGATATCTCTATCTTTTTTATTTTGTTTTTCCTCGTAAATATTTGGTAATAATTCATTTAAGATTTGTTTAAAGAACGGATTTTTACTACCCAGATTTTATAATTATTATTATTTATTAATTATTACGATCCTCTGGGGTGTTTTGATTTGTTAGGCAAAACATTTTGTACAATCTCCAAGCTAAGTTGTAGGAACGTATCTATTAACAGTCATATAGAAAATCATAAATATTCACTCAGCCTTATTTATTCATGCATTCTTAGGTAATTGACAATATATATAATTACGTAAATTTAACATAAAATATTTAATTTTTTTATTAGTCAAATTTTGTAAATTATTAAATAAATATCTAATTAAAATAATTCCGATATTGAATTTTTTTTCTCTAAAAAACCTTTTATCTGGTAAAAATATTATATATAAATACAAAAAAAAAAATTAATTTGGTAGTTGATTTATTCGGTTAAATAGAAATTAAAGGAAGTGGACTCTGTGCACAATGACTAACAATTGATTGAACGTCAGATGTTTAGGGTTAAGAAACTCTTGTGCTTAGTTTAAGGGGCTGTTTCTTCCCTTCTCATAGCAGTATAGTAAACTTACACCACAGAGTAAAGACCAAAGTAGCAGTTCTCTATCGATTTTCACATCTTAACTTGATTATCTCATAAGTTTCAATGAATGTAATTATCATTTATCTTAGAAAATAACAACAAATTTATTAACATACACTTGTACCGTAATTTACATATAATTGTATAGTTATATATATCTAAAAGTTAATTCAATAACGTATTTTATTTCAAATTTGTTCTGTAATAAAATTTTTTTTTTCGTTATAAACTAGACTGCATATGATATTTTTAGGTGCCCCCATCTAAACCGGTATTGATAAATAATATGGATTACCTGGTAATAATTTAATGAATGAAATAAATAAACTAAACAAGCAGGTAATTAAAACTAAAATCCAGAAAAGAGTATGTGTAGGAGGTAGAACGTATATTGATGTATTTTAACTAGTATAAAAATTATAGATACTATTCTTGCATTGCTTGTAAATAGGCCATCGGTCATGTTTTCATGGATGAATAGATTCAAAATTACAATCTTGTTCTCATTCATTCATTCACTCGTGTCTTGAATAATCGATGATTCAGTAAAATAAAATGAATTGACGAATAGTCTTAAATCCTGTAATACAAAATTAAAATCGGAATATACAACATAATAGAAATCACATAAAATAAAGCGGCTTAGCTTGTACTTACCCAAAAAAGCTGAATTACCCAAAAATAATCTGTTCAGCATAAAGAAAAATAGAAAAAACCATAGGTTTTGTTATCGAATTATACCGAAGAAAGTTTATTACTTTAATTTTCATTCTGTTTTGTTTTTTCGTCTCTTTATTTATTAAAATTTATAGCTGTTATATATTTTCCTGTTTTAATTTGATTATGAATAGATGTAATGATTCCAGATTCTTTCTGACTCTCAGCGGGCAAGAGTTTACATTTATTACATATCAAACAATTTATCTTATTGTATCAAATGACTGATAATATATTTTATATTACGATACAAGGAAAACAAAATGGTTGACGTTATGCAATTTTTTTTAAATCTGAAAAATCAGAAGTGTTTACCAAGAGAGGTATTAAATAAAAGAGCTTAAAAGCAGTTTTTTTTTTTTTAAAAAAAGTAAACTTATTTCAAAAAGGTTCGTATAAGTTAAAATCAGGATTAAGTTTTATTATAAAGAGGTTTTTCATTTATTTTATAAAAATTCTTTTGAAGTAGTTGAAATGAAAAATGCAAAATAAGTAATGTCGCATGTTAAAATTAAAATATCACTCTAAAAATGATTATTTTTTTAACTTTAATTTGATTTTTTAGTCAAACAACAACTTTCAAGTTAATGCCAGTTTTTTAAACGAAAGTTTACTATTCCCTTTTAATAAATTCATTTAACAGGTTTTTTTTTTAGAAAGACAAAAATTAGGGTAACAGTTTTTTTTTTTAATGACTAAAATTAGGGTTATTTGTAAATCTTTTTGTGTTTAAAAAATTGAATACTCAGTTATTGGGAAGGTCTGTTTTTTCGTTAATTTTTCTCGCTCAATCAGATTATAATATATGTAGAAAATGTATTACTCGTACTTTCCTTCCTTTTGGATACCAGTAGCAGTTTTTTTTAAAATTTTATATTACTAAAGTTAACATTCTTGTGCTTTAAGATAGATTAAAATATTTCTATTTTATTTCTCTACTTTAAAAATATGTTACTTTTAGGTTTTACTGTTTAGTATTTTTTGTAGTGTTCCTTCCTGGATTTATCTGCTTCATTATTTATTAATTTTTATAAGTATTAACTTTCGTCTTTCTGTAGATATTAAGAATATTTATATTTTAATATTTTATTTTAACAGATCAAAGCAGATTGATTTTCTGTTAAAAATGGAATTTTAATTATAACATTTTTTTAAGCATATACTCCTTTAAATAGTTAAATAATTGTTAATTGTACGTGAAAATACATGATTGAAGTTTTCTGTGTGCGTGTTTAAGATATATTTTGTTACATTAGTTTCTTTTTATTCTGATCGCTATCTTCAACTAAAAGGAAACTTCTTGTTTCAATTGAAAGTTGAATTTTAATTGACAGCTTCAACCAAAATGCATATAATAAAAAAAAAATATCTTTTGATTTCCTTTTGTTTACCTTCAATGGAATATATATATATATATACATATATAAAATAAATAGGCAGATTCTGCTTAAGAATATATTATATATATATATATATATACATATATAAAATAAATAGGCAGATTCTGCTTAAGAATATATTATTTTACTTCAAGTAATCAAACAAGCTATCGTGTTTCTTTTTATTAATTTTAAATCCAAAATATATATAAATATTTAACATAAATTAATCCTTTTATTAAAAATAATATTTTTCTTTTCAGTTCTTAAATTACTTTTTTTTATTTTCTTTATAAAATATTAAAAAACAATAATAATTTCTCATTGCAGAATTTTAAAAAACTTAGTTGTATAATCCTGGAATGAAATTCGACAAATCATAATTCATTTTATTTTACTACCACATTTCTATTTATAAACTACATTTACATACATCAGTTATACTTTTTATTAAAATCTAATTATTTGTATTGTTAACTAATTATAAATTTAATTTTAATGAATTTGAATATTCCTCATTTCGTTTACTTGTGTATTTACAATTCAGTTAATGTTTGTACGTTTTCCAATTTTGTGAAATTTCTCGGTAAGATTCCTTTCTATCATTTTAAATTATGTATACCAAGGTTGTCTGAAAAGTTTTAAACCTAACATAGAAAGACGTATCTTTTCTATCAAATATAGTTTTATTTTTCAACAAAGTCTTCTTTCAAGTCTGTACACTTTTTCCAGCGATACACTAACCTCTTTAACCCTTCCAAAAAGTAGCTGGCATCTTTCTCCAAAAAATAGGCGTTTACGTATACGATAACTTCTCATCCGATGAAAATTTCTTTACTCCAAGAAAAAATTTAGTTAGGAAACATGTAAAAGTGGTCAGCCAATTCAAAATGCGATTATGAATTTTAGCCATTGCTACCATCGTAGTTTGAGAAGGCGCATTGTCGTGATGGAAAAGCACTTTCTTCTTCAAATGTGGTCTTTTTTGCAATTTCTGCCTTTAGCTTGTCAAACAATGATGTTTAATAAACAAAAATTATTTATTTCTTGGCCGAATATAAGCTCAAAGTAAAAAGAGTCTTGGATAATTTTTTTTTTAAACAGGTCATGCATTTAAATTACCCGGACAGTGACATTACGCAAGTTTTTACTACGGATTTGGAAATTATATTTAATATATTTAGATTTTTGTATAGAACTATTAGACATTTAAGGATAAAAACGCTATAAAATCACAACAAACTTTTTATAAATTTATGACTGTAAATAACTAATGGACCGGAAAGCTGTTATTGCAGAGATATAGGTCTCTCTAGGGCAACAATTACTGAAAAAAGGTTCGATGTAAGAATATACACTGAGAGACAGATTATAAAACAGTTACATTCCTAAAATTAATAAATCTACAGAAAAAGTTATTTTGAAGCGGTAGCGGGATTGCAATAATCCTTTATAGTGCATTAAGATAGAATTATTATATTAACTAATTAGAAAACGGGAATTGGGAAGACCACAGAAGAGACGAACAGATGATTTTATTAGGCCGAACAGGCAAATGTCTAATCTTGTATGAAAGAAGATGTATGCAATTTTGATATAGAACTAATTTTTTCAGTTCTATACAAGGCAAGCAAAAACTATTGTGAACATTTTATTAGGATAACAAAATCAGTTCTTTTACCACAATTTAAATCAATAAATTTTCTAGGTTTTTCAAATTTTAACTGATTTTTTATTAATTTTTAATTGGGAAAAATAATAAAACCTGAACAATAAAATTTGAATTAAAATGTTGCAATTTCAGTCAGTATTGAAAAGAGTTTTATAAAGTTAAATATTGAATAAGCTTTATTAATTATATAACTGCATAATTAAAATATATATACGTATGTTATACATATAAATATATACGAACTTTTAACATTTTACTGGCAGGAATTTAATAAAAACAAAATATAATAATTATGAAGTTATTTATGAATTACATTTATTTCCAGGAAAATATCAATCTCCACTTTCAGCTCACTAATTACGTTGCATGTAAAACCACAATACTGCATACAACTACTCATGATGTGATATATTACAATGATAAATTTGAGGTATAAATTTCCTGAGTTTTTTTTAAAAATAGGATTGTAAATAATGCAAACAAATTACATTTACTTGCAATACCATAATATTTGTGTTATTCTACAAGCGCTTTTATTTGTTTCGTTTACAATAACTGTACTGAAAATTATTTCTCAAGTTATATCAATTATTTATTTTATTTTTCTGTTTGAACAATTAAGAGCTTCATCAAATTTTTCTACGGCTACATATTCAACATTCCTGTCTATTACAAAATATAACGAAATATTTCTCTTATTCAGAAAATTATCCCTTTCAAATATCCACAGTTTGAAAAATACACTTGAGTTCAAAAGTACTAATATAAATTTTTAAAAATTCTGAATCGATCTAAAAAGTATTTTTGTGTGCTTATGTTGATCCTAATTGAGTGTATATTTCTAGAACTGTTTAATACAAAATCGCCATTTGATAAGGTAGTTTGAAAATTAAGTTGATTTTATTAAACTCAATTAAATAATAAATTAGGAAATCCAAGATTATTGAGAGGCTGGTGCGTTTTAAATGGAATAAGAAAATTTTATTCGAACTTACTTTTTGGCTAATAAAATATGTTACAAGAAATATTGAAATATTTTTATAAACAAGTTTCATAAACCCCCCCCCCCCACCACAATTTGTAAATATTTATTTTTATGCCTATTTTTCTACTTGTGACTATTTGATAAAACTATAGTTTTGAAACTATTTTTTTTTACATCAATTTTAATGACGTTTTCTACATGAAATTATTTTATATGTTCTGTATGTGGTGGGGGGAAAACTTTTCATTCATTATAAGATGATTAGAGGATAAATAATTTTGCCCTTCAAATCGAGATTTATGTATTTTATTATTTCACATTATTGATTTGATTTAAAATAATTTTCTATTAATAACTAATTATTTCAGGATGAATACACTTTTAAAACTTTATCAGAAGTTTCCCAGCAACAATAACTCTGCAATTACAAAAAAAAAAATTATTTGTGAAGTTTTATTTTTATTTAATCAAATTACAAAATTAAAAATACTCGTATTAATTCAAATTAAAGATTTTTTTAAATTATATTAAAAAGGTATGTTATTAGTGTTAAATACACATTTTAATATAAAATGAATTATGTTTTACGTGTTGTTTGTGATAAATACTAAAAATATATGGAAAATTCAAACTATGAATTTTCATTTTCTATTAGCTGGGCAATTACAAATTTTAGATGTAATTTATTTAATTTTGTAAAACGTTTAATGTATACTGTACCTCGTATTTGTTTAGAGTAAAATTATTTTTATTTATTCATGTAAATATTTATGTATTTTATGGTAAGTTCAGTGTGTTCTAATAATGATAATATCCCACACAGGCGCGCGCATGCGCGTGGTAATATAAATATATATCTATGAATAGTAAAATCAAAATAAAAGCCGACCTCCATAGCCGAGTAGGTAGCGCCTCGGCATTTCGTGCAGAGGGCCCGGGTTTGAATCCCGTTCAGGCATGGCATCTTTATCATCTGCTACCAATTTCCGGCGAGCTAATGATTATAAGTGTTGACTCCTTCTTTCATAAATAAAATTAAAGCATACAAAAAACATTTATTTTTAATTTTCTAAAAAAATTTCGTGAGAGATGGTACAAAATACTCCCTGCCTTTTGTTTGGTACTTATTTTATTACAACTTAATTCAAATATCTAGGCGTAAGTTGTATAACAAGTCAATATCAAACATTTCTTGTTGGGTTTGTTTTTATATGAAAATTAGTAAATAGATAAGAAAATATGTAACACTAATACAGATTTTTAGTTTTTTGTATTAATTTTACTGATGATTTGTTAATTAATGTCAATAATTAGAAATTCGATTTATCACTATTTTTTCACCCATAAAGATTTTTCCAAAGGAGTTTACGTTTTTATTTAATTAACTATATTAAGTATAAATACTATTAAAATTGAAAATGTGTATTTGGTAATTATTATAAACAAATTGATATATAAATTCATTATATATATATTTTTTATATTATGTATACATTTGTGAGAATGGTTCTGAGTTTTAAGTTAAAATGTGGTAAGATTAAATTTAAATTCATTACTCGGTTAATTTTATCCAAAATGGCAGCCCATTTAATACTAAAATTTACTAGTTTACTTCAAATTTTATTCCATCAGAATATCATAAATTAAAAATCAAATACATTTAATAAAAAATTTTTTTTAATAATTTCTGAACAAAAATTTAGAAATGTGAATTAAGTAACCTGGAATTTATCTATTAAACATTCAATCAAATATCGCCTAAAAGAGAACAGTCCCCTCCCCAATTTAAAAAAAAATTATAATATATGCTTTGTAGGTGATAATTTTTATGCTATTTTAAATTAGGAAAAATAAAAATAAATTCTTATTTTTAAATTTAAAAAAAAGGGCCGTAGTGGTGCCCTCGACCTTCGCGAAAATGGCCTTAATAATTTGTTCAACTGCACCACTATCGGTCCGCACCGGGATATGAAGTTTCTCTCCCTGCCACTTACGTGCAGAGAGGACTCCGACTTCACCTGGCAACACAGATCCTTTGACTGAGCGAAGGAGATCAGCGTATTCACTCAGAAGTAAAAAGGTTATTGAATGAAGCGTAGTCGTTGTAAATTGTAAAACTCTAGGTAAATCTGAGTATTTTCAACCTTTTGTGGATTAGAATTTAATCAGTTTTACCTTTTTATGTTTTCTTTTACAAAAAGAAAAACAAGTTACGTTAAAATTTGTTTTGGCTTAATAAATTTTAAAGTTAAATTTCCCCCTCCTTTTTTTCTGTTAGCCTCCGGAACCACCGTAACGTGGTTATCATCCTCTCAGAGGATGATATGTATGATTGTAAATGAAGTCTAGTCTTGTACAGTCTCAGGTGGATCGTTCTTGAGATGTGTAGTCAATTAAAACCCAACCACCAAAGAACACCGATATCTACGACCTAGTATTCAAATCTGTATAAAAGTAACTACCATTACTTGGATTTGAACCTTAGAAATCTTGACTTCGAAATCTGCTGATTTGCGATGACGATTTTACAATTAGACTAACCGGGTGGGTTTTACTTTTCCCCCCGAAATTTAATGATAATTTTTTTTTACTTCTCTTTTTATATTAGGAATAAAGAAATAAATATGAATTTAGCCAAAATTTGAGATTCAGCCAAAATCTTAAAAAATTATTTCTTTAGTATTTGAAAAAAAAAACGAAAAAAAATTTGTTTACAGTTTATGCAGATTAAAAAAACTATCATCGATTCTACATAAATGTATTTTTTTTATAAAAATTAGAACACAAGCCAATTTTTTAAAAAATTTATTCCTTTTTGAAACGATTTAATTATAATTTAGGATCAAATTATATAATTAAAAATTAGAATGAAAATTAATGTTATTGTTTTGCTCAAAGATCTACTCATTGTCTGTGCGCACAACTATTTTATGTTACTAGGAATAGGTTTTTTTTTTTGTTACTAGATATAGGTTAATTTTAGTCCTTTCAGTTCCATAGAGATCACAAATATTTAGGCTGCATTATTATTAAATTACTTATTAAGAAATTAAAATATCAATAAAAATGAATTAAAATTTAAATCTAAGCAATACTGATCTTAATTTACATCTTCAAAACCTATTAAAATATATAATTTAAATAAAAAATCGACCAGACGTACAGATGTGGGAAATAAAAAGACATAATTATCTCGTTTAATTCGCAATAGTATATATGTAGGTAATGTGACTGGCGGTACGTAAGATTACTCTTTTTTTACTTTCTGTAACATTACAGGTCATGTATATATATATAAGTAACAACTGCGTTAACTAAGAAGTTATGTATTTGATTAAAAATGTTAGCTTCATTCAACCCAACAACGTCCGATTTAGAAAACCATTTATACGCTAATTCTATAGGATTATTCTATTCAGTTTCTGCATTTATATAGTTTCAAAGAGCACAATTTTTTTTTTAAATATTTAAACGGACAAAAATATACATGAATATTATTTGATGAAAATATTTATTACTAATTATTACAAAAATATTGATTTAAAATTAGTAATACTATCAATACTTTGGCGGATCATTCCTGCTTGTTTTGTCTTTGGTATAAGGATTGGTTCTTGCTGTTTTAAACGATCGAGATTTCGCTGATAGTCCATTTGAATTTATTTGAAGGTTGCTTGTCTCTTTATGATTTTTCCTGGATTAGCTATATGTATTTTTTATAAATTCTTACATATTTTTTTCTTCTTTTTACAACTTTTCTAAGTCATAAGGTTAATTTAAAATAGAGTTCTTTTTGCCGACTTTCTTTTTTAACTGTTTGACTGGTTTTTTCTGCTTCCTTTTCAGTCAGGTGCCGCTACTAACCCTAGATAAACGGTGGTAATGGATTACCACAGTAATAAACTACTCTTTACTTACTGTAATAATTACTCTAATAACTACTGTAATAATTATTATTATTGTAGGTCATATATATAATTAACAAATATAAGAAAAGTTTTCTGGTTAATAAAATAAATATAATATTAGCAAATAAATAATATAAAATTAGTTAAAAAGAGGTTTTCAAAGTGGAAATTACAAATATATACGATTTTTATTACTAATTAAAAAAACAAATTACTTTGTTATCGCTTA
This sequence comes from Lycorma delicatula, assembly GCF_047948215.1. Classification (NCBI taxonomy): domain Eukaryota; kingdom Metazoa; phylum Arthropoda; class Insecta; order Hemiptera; family Fulgoridae; genus Lycorma; species Lycorma delicatula. Next base: position 14,035,801 of record NC_134463.1, on the reverse strand, counting down.
AGCCTATGACTGCTTTCGCTTCTAAATTAAAATAAATAACTTAATGACATAGTTCTTTTTTTTAAAATCTTTTTAGTTAACAAAATATGTACATACTAATAAATTTTCTGTACCAAGTCAGTTTAGGAATTTATCCTTTATCCCTCTTAAACCAGGAATACAACGATATAGAAGCCTAAAGGAATAAAGTCCAAAAGTAAGCTTATGTATTATTACGTCATAAATTATACTTATTTAATCTTAACCAGGTGCAACCTGTTTGTAAAGCAAAATACAATTTTAAATGGTAATAATTGAATTATAATTTACTTAGCCATATTTGATTTTTTATATAATTATATACTCCATTAATATTATTTAATTTTTTTTTTTACTCTATTATATCAGAGAGACTGTAATGAGTTTGATTAATATATCTTTTATATTCCTATAATTCCATTACTGTTACACCCACAATCATAAAGTAGTTAGCAAAACAATTCCTTTTAATGATCGAATACTGTAACAATCGAATCACAATAACAATAGTTACTGCAATTGAATAATAATAGTTATTCTATTTGAAAATAAAACGCAAATGACAAATAATAGATGAGGTTTTATTCAAATCAATAGTCAAATGGGTTACCAAATAAAATTAATTAAAAAGAGGTTTTCAAAGTAGAAATTACAAATATATATACGTTGCTATTTCATGATAATATAATATAGATATATTTAAAAATGTTAAAAAAATCATTTGCTTTCAAAAATTATGAAAATACTATCAAAAAAATCTAAATATTAAATATTTTTTATTATATTAAAATTATATAATAAATAGTTGAAAGTAGCTTTTACTTGATTATCTTTTTTTTTAATATTTCTAAATTGGTATTTTAAATAAGTAAAATGGGCATTTATAAATGTTACAAATAATATAATTGCAATCACTGTGTTTGTACATCTTTTTTGCTTTATCATACAATCATGTAAATCTGAAATTTTTTTTACAAAAAATGAAGAAAGTAGTAAACATACAGATGAAAATAATAAATTCCACGTTTTTTTTTGCTCAATAACAATTATAATTACAATCGGCTCTCCTGTAGAGCCATAAGTAAGTTTCCTGACAAAATCACGTGATAAGAAGGTCCTTATGGAACCCTCAAAATAAATAGTACACAATAAACAGTTGTAAGCAAACTTGAAGTCAAATATGAAATTTCAAGCTCAGTCATAAATTACAAACCAATAATTTCAGCACCATATAGTCCAAAAAACAAACATTAATAACAGCTAAATAAGAAAAAGAAAGAGAAGTAACAAGAAATTAGCTACGACCCCACTAAACTTGACGGTGTTAGATTCCAAACTGTAGGTATTTCCATGAACAGGAAGTCCACCCATCAAATTCTTCATATTATTAGCGTTTTTAATTATATAGATAGGTGGAAAAGTATATATTTCTGGTATTAAAACAGATAATAATGTTTTATTATTACAGCATATATACATATGCTGTAAATATGTATATGCTGTATATTGCAATAATACATTTTTATGGCTCAAAATATCTCTATTCGGTCCTCTCTTTTATTACCTAAATATTTTAACGAAATTTTAATTTAAAAAACAACTTCTACAGTACTACCATATGTGGAATTATTTTCTGAATCTATTACTTCATAATATAAATAATCTGTTGCTACTTCTTAAAGTTTTCTTTTGTAATTAATTTAGAATAGTTTATAACACATTCGTTAGGTTTTTGATAAATTTTAATAACATTTTTGTTAAATTATATAGAAACGACCAAAGTCGCGTATCATTTCAAAACGAGCTTCATATTAAATATTCATAAATTTCAATTTACTCTAAAAAAAAAATTACACGAGTTTTTCGTGTTTAAGGTAAATTGAATCAACGTATTACTATAACGGATATGTTTACAAAACTTTATTTGAAACTTTTTCAATTTCTTAAAAATTTCATTTAAGTCTTTGACCGCTTTCGCCTCTAAATTAAAATAAATAATTTGATCGACATAGTTCTTTATTAATAAATCTTTTTTAGTTAATAAAATATGCACATACTAATAAATTTTCTCTACCAAGTCAGTTTTCTATAAGACTATTTTATAAATTTTATATTCAAAACAAGCGAAATCTCAAAATCGCCCTATACTATTGACTGCTATATAAGGCAGTAACTATGTGGTTGTTGTTAAAAATATTTCTAATTTGACCTTTGTTTTCCTCCTTCATATAAAAATTATTCTGATTATCAAAAATTGTGTGATAAATAAAATGTGTACTTTTTTACTAATCGACGCGATAATTGCTCCTCTGTTATTAAATAACATTCCAATGCAACCAGACTCAGTAAGAAAACTTGGGGATAGATTGGATTTGAAAAAAAGTAGCGTGAATACGTTACTCAAAAAAGTTGTAAGTAGTTCAATAGAAAAAAAAAGATAATATCCTAGGTTGACAGTCAACTTTCCCATTATTTAGAAAACATATAAATATTCGATAAAATTGATCGATCTAAGTACATGAATAAAAATTCTATGATACAAAATCTAATAACATTATCTGCAACCAAACGAATCAAACAGAAATGAAGACTTATAACTAAACACCTTGGTACATTTAAAATGATGTGATTAAAATTGCTGCACGTAATTTTTCTTTTAAAGTTTACATCGTACATTGGATAGATAAAAAACCCCTTCATTCGATAGGCAATAGAACAGACGCTAAATTTGCCCGGTAATCTTTCATGAAGATTAAAATAGCACTGGAATAGAGTTCAAGTAGTATATTTAATGAGAATGTAAACTAAGAAAAAATCTTTTTTTTTATTAAGTTTTTATCAAAATGATATTTTCTATTTATAGAAGGAAGTTTGGGGTGTGATTCATTTCCTCATGTCATTCATCTCCACTTTTGTTTATATATTATTTAGTTGAAAAAAATATAGGAAAATAAATAAATATGGAAATAAATATAGGAATATGGGAAAATATATTTTTTTTTTAGATATTTTCTATTGCGTAAGAAGCTATGATTTTTTCTTTCTTATATAATGATATAAGATCTGATATAATTCTTATATCAAATAAATTATGCTTACAGTTAAAACTCGAAAATTTCAAGCCATTTTTACCTTTCAAAATTAAAATAAATTTTCATTCCCCTATATGTACTACAAACGATACTAAGTTTTTCTCACTCAAATTAAATTTTCATGTTTGTTTTATTCTTTTTTTTTTATTTATCAATATTAATATTACTTCTCATCAATAATAATATTTATCTGTTTTAAATTTATGCCTATGTAATAAGTATTAGGACAGTTTTATTTAAAATAAATCTACGCATAACACAAATCAAACAAGAAAAACATTCTAGTACTTTTTTTTTAAATTTTATTAGGCATTATATTGTAAATAATTATTACTTTTAGCGTCTTAATTTATCATGTAATAAGAATATATTTTTAATTATAGTATATATTTTATATTTTGGATTTTTCATTTTTGAAGCTTAAATTAAATATAACTCAATGTTTTATTTGTGTTCGGACGCTGTAGTTCATTTATAAATATTTCAAATTTTGTTACGGATTTTATCACTTTTATTCATTAATCCTTATTTTTAATCGTTTTAAAAATTATTATGTCGGATTAAAACGGTATTGTTAGCGAATTAATAGTTTTTTACTATATTATTTAGTTGTTTATTTTAATTTTATTTTGGTTTTAAACACGAACAATTTTGGATGTTTTATGAATGAAAACAATAATTTATACTAAAAACAAAGAGTGAATCTATGTAAATGTGTCAAGAGGTGGGATATAAATCGATTCCGTACCGGAATATCGACCTAGCCGATTTGATCTACAAAGTTTTAACAGTATTAAGCCGGGACATACATCCACCTGCATTTTGTTGAGTACCCGTTACTATAGTAACCGGCGGATCATTGCGCCGGTCTGACTCCGCCTTCTGTGACATAGACATGCGTTGACTTAGGGGCCCGTCCAAGAACCAACCGTAGCAGTTCCGATGAGAACACTTGTCGTCCTTCTACCACCCTTAACTGTTATCGGGTTACTGCTGGAGTAATATCACCGTTACGTCCGGTAAATACATTGTTTAATCGCAAAAACAATTATTATCTATTTATAACGGTAAAATAATAATTAATAAAAATAAATAATCTATAAATTTTAGTAAGGAAAATCGTAATTATAAATTTTTAAATATTAAAATTAAAAAACACATATATAGCTATTTCACCTAATAAAATCTATAGTCTTTCATTTAAGGCTGTGCAGCAGTTTAGTAGATCGTGTACATATTACTTTTTCAACCGTCGTACAGGTGTCGTATTGAGGTTAGGCCTGCTAGCTGTTCTCGGAATCCACAGGTTGTAAGTGGAGGGGGGTACTTTAGCCCGTGACGTCACTGTCCTGGCCGACCAATCAGAATCCTTCGTACCGCCCATAATTTTATTATTATTATTATTATTATTTTGATCAGCAGAGTCGTTTTATTTCGGTCCGAAGTAGCAACGGCGAATTACAAACGAACCTCGGCCGCTCTGTATATGCCTGGTCTCACACATTCAGGTAACTAATTCTTCTATAGGTACTTAATTGAGATTTTATTCAATTTTGAAATAATTATTTACTTTAATCATTTTACGTTTTTATTTTATTAATTTTCAAATATCATATCATTCACATTTACATATTCATCGAAGTATATAAATATTATATCAGTAATTATCAGATTTACATAATATCTTTATAATTGTGCATAATTTACTAAATAATGAAAAACATCCTTGCAGGTTACTAAATGTTATACATTATATATTGAATAAAAATTGCTTTTTAAAAAAAAAAATTTAATTTTGATGCAACTACATGCATTAATTATTGCATTTTTAATTACGTTATCAAAATTAAAAAGTTTAACAATAACCAAAGTTAGGGGCTTCAATTTTTCAAATATGATTTTATCATAATTTATTATTTACTTTAAAATTTTTTTAAATTACATTAATGATTTTTGATAAATTAATCATATTAATGTTTCAATATACTTTTTATGACCGGATTTTAAACATTAAATAATGGATCAAAGTAAAAAAATAATAAATGTAAATTTATATTCCCGAGAATAGGATTTTATATTAATTGATAGCAGGAAAAGATTTATAACATAAATCGTATTATATGCTGAATATGTTTATCTTTTTTTTTAAATTTTCTTTCAGTTATAAAACTATTAATATGATAAGAAAAATAATAATAATATCACAATAATAACAAGAATAAACCTACAAATAAATTATTTTTTTAATATTTATTTTTAAATCTACTAACATGTGATTTTTTTATGAAGTAACATATTAAAAGTTAGGATTTTATTAATGATTTTTAAAGAATTAGATAAATTATACTTATTTTTTGAAGAAAATTTTAATTATATCTGTCTATGGCTGTATTAGGTATCTTTACTATTAATATCTGATATTAATTAAATTAAAAGCATATATTAAAATAGTAAAATATATAATTTATCGATTTATTACAAAAACCCGTAGTGTCATGGAAAATATTACAGAAATTAACATTTATAAATTGTATTTTTTATAAATCTTTTCTATAATTTTCAAAGATTTTTAAATTACATTTTATTGTTATAAAGAATATAAGTTTTAAGGGATTTATATTAAAAAGTCGCTCTATAAACGTTATTTATATGTTTTTTTAAACATGATCTTTAGATAGATACTTAAAATGAAATTATAAAATACTAAGTTACACAAATTAGAAGATAATTTTTTTTAATACTAAAAATATAATAATTGTTTTGCATAATATTAATTTTTACTTCAAGTTTATCTAAACACCGTAGTACGAACAGTAAATTTCTTTAAAGATAAATATATATATTACATGAGTTTATATTTTAATCCATATTTGTTTTCTTTTATCGAGCAAAAATAAGATTTAGATAAATAAAGAAGGAAAATATTATCGTATAAAGCTCTAAAAATATTTATATTTAAATATAATTTTTTAATAAAAACTTTTGATATTAATTTAACCCTGAATAATTGTAATTTATGTAAATATTTAATATAAATAAGACCGACCATCCAAATCAATAAAACATTAAGATAACCAAAAAATAATTTAAATGAATAATGACCGTTTTAAGTTATTGTCAATTGTGGGCTTTCTTAAAGCAGGTATTATTATTTGTAAACTACTCTTCAAAATAACATCAAACTAATTTTTTTATCAGTATAAAGATTTATTTTTTTAAATATTTTCTTGACGTCTTAAAAAAAATTAAGTTGCGGTTTTTTAATCGAGCGAAGTTTTAGTTGTCATACATTGTTTCTTAAAATGAAAATATAATTAATATATTTTAAATAATTTTCTAATAATATGAGTCTTTTATTTGAATTAAATAGCTGCTAATTTATATTTAGGTCACATAAAACTATTAAGCATAAACACAGATAATTAAATTTTTATAATAAAATACATTCAAATACCGTACAATGTAATTTAAAGTAAAATAACAAAAAAAAATTTTCCCTCGTCGCCGGCCACAGTAGGAATAAGTTTAGTAAATTCCTTGCCGATTTCCTTTTTTTAAAACTATTTTGCTCCTTCCTTTCTTACGACCAATCTTTACTTCTACATTTTTTGGTTTGTTTCTGAAAATCTTTATAAACATGGCTCTTCTTCCTAAGTTGTTATGAAGTTATATAAAATAAAAAAAATTATAGTAATCAAATTTAAGATAAATTAGGCAAATTTATTTAATGAATAAAACTTTTATTGTATTCTATTAAATAAAATTAAATATAAATTGCAAAAATATAAAAATAATATATATTAAATTCAAAGTAATATATCAGTTTATTAAAAGTAAAATCAGTCCCTTGGTTTTTTTTTTTAATAAAGATTTAATTAATCTTATGAGTAAAGAAAAAATATATAAGTCTTTTATATTATAATAAAATCAGTTTTGTATTGAAATATACTAAACATCTAATAGTTAAAAAAATATATATATGCATACATAAATAATTACTGTACACTTGGTTATTCAAAATAGTTTATAGGGAACAATTAATCATAATATAAATAAATATCTTAATTTATTATTTAATTTTAAATAATTTTCTTTAAAAGATAATTATAACATTTTGTTTGAAGTTTAACTTTTTTAACATTATACAAAAAAAAATTGGCAAAAATATCAATTTTTTTTAGAAACTAAAAACTATTTAATTTTTATTTTAAATTATGTAAAGTTTCATTTAATTAATGCTAGTAAACGTTTAATTGTATGCAAAATAAAACTGATGTACACTAAAAACCAAAATAAATTTTTTTACTTTATTATAAATATTTATCATATTCAAAACGTGTAAATTAACTGTTTTTCATTTACGGTTAAGAAAAATTTTACATTTATTCTATAATTCATAAATAAATTAATAAAGTATTTTTTAAATAAAATATACATAAAAAATGTATTAAAGTATTTAAAGAAAAATAATTATTTTCTAAAAATGTCAAATCAATATTTTGTTCACGAAAATATTAAGAAATTAATTATAAAATATTTTTTTAAATTTTTTATAAACTAAATTTTATTTTAATAATTTGTAATTAAATAATTTTTATAATTTACATTTGAAATAAAAATTAAATCAAAAGTGCTTTATTAACTCCGTTAGCGATAGATAATTACGAAATATAAATTTAATTTTAAGAAAATAACGATAAAAAAATACGATTTCCTCTCGTTTTCCAGTTTTTTTAAATAAATATGATTATTTACAAATATTTGTAAATAGAAATATAACTATGCTTTTTAATAAGTTTTAATGGATGTCCTTTAAAAAAATATTATTCCTTTTAAAAATTAATATTTACAAGGTGATTGATATATAACAAATCCAAATACATATATCAACATAAATTATTATAAACAATTAAAAATTTTCTACAGCGTAATAAAAATAGAATTTTATATTATAAATTACTATACATTTCTTTAATATTAATTTGGCTAATAAATATTTATTTAATCTTACTTATAATAAAAATAGGCAGTTTAATATTAATTCTTAAAATTGCATTACTATAATTTTAAGAAAATTTAAAATAAATTAATATTTTGAATGATTGTTGCCATAATGTAATTCAACTATATACGGTAAATAAATTGTTTTTGAATATAATATTTTACTGCAATATAAATTATTTTTCACTAATAAAATGCATATATGTATTAATGCATATAATCATTAAAATTAAGAAACGTCCTGGAAAAAGGAAAAACTTTAAATAATGTAGACAAGGATAACAATTACTGATTTTTACGTTTTAAACACTGTTTTTAATAAAACACAAAAAATATTATCGATTATGGTGAAGTATACTATGTTATTTGTAATACTTTTGCTTAAAATATTTCTCAAAAAATGTAAAATAAATTATAAAAATAAATATAGAATTTCTAAACGGTTGTTAGTATGAAGACAGATACATTTAAATGTATTTATCTACATTTCTTTGAATAAATGTAAACATCTAATTACTGGTATAATTTTGACATTAATATATACGTATAACATTAAATTTTAAAAAATTCGATTTTCAACAAATTATTAAGTTTTTACTCTTACGTGCCAAAAATATTATCAGTGTTTTAATTGCAACTTTATTGTTAAATTTATAAATACATTTTAGAATAATTTCCTATAAATTTTATTTTGTCAATAAATTATTAAATATATTTATTTTTTTTAATTACAAAGTAGTTTTACAAGTGAGGTTATGTTTTCTGAGTGCTATTTATACCCTCGTCATCTTTATAACTAATTGCTTAATGTTGAAATTTCCAATGTTTTGCTTTCCCATGAGAGTTTTTTTTATTTTAAAATATTATTCCTTAAACAAATTATGTATTTTAATTATAATTACTCTAGGATAATTTATTTAAGGTCACTAAAAATTTACTTATTCCCTATATATACATATACAAATATATATATATATATATATATATATATTAGAGAGAACCTAAAATTTATTGTATTTTAAATTGTTACGTAATTTTTTCATATTGTTAAATTTGAATAAAAATATCATTCTTGAAGAATTAAAACTATTAGGGTAAAATCCACCGTTAAATTCTCCTTAATTTTTTCGTGAAAATAAACGATATAGTTATTAAAACCTACATATCTATAAGTATCGACTAAATATTAAAAATATTTATTATTTTACATAAAAATTATTTATTAAACTATGCAAACTATATATATAACTATAATATAAGTGTGTAAGGTTTAAAAATCATTTTAAAATTTAAAAAAACAATGTCATCTCTATAACCTTTTGAAGACATTTAAAAAAGAGATTTTATTGATATATAAGAAAATTTGAATTTTTTTATAAACAAAAATAATAATATTTATAAAATATTATGATAATAATATTAAGGAAATTATTACTTATTTGTTTTAACTAAAGGAAAATTTTTTTTATAGTATAAAAATATTTATCGGTATTCACATAATATTACGTGAAGATAATTATACTAAAAATTACAATTTTTATAATTGTTATTAAATCATAAAAAATTTGGTTAGTAATTAGTAATTTAAAATAAAAACAATTACATTTTATAAACGTTATTATCAAGACAACATAAATAAGCTTATATAGATTATTCATATTTATTTTAACAAAAAGTGATTAATTTTATTTTACGAAATTATTAATTTTTTTCAAGAAATTGTTGCTTGATTAATACACGATATAACATACCCATCAAATGTATATTAAAAGACAACTTTTTTTTATTGTTATTATCATTTTTTTATTTATAAATAATACTCTTCATTTATAATTTTTTTTTTCTGTTTTTATAAGTTTATTATTTCGGGTTTAAGGGGAATTTTAAAATTAGTAATTTTTTAAAGCTTATTTTTAATTTACTACTTAATATGGCTTAACCAGAATATATTTTATATATATATATATATATATATATATATACACACACACATACACATCTCTTCATTTCTTTAACTTTAATTATTAAACTCCATCGTTCACCTTATCACACGGCATTTAGAATATTCCAAATTTCTAATGAAATTAATTTTTAATTTTATACTGTTACAAAAATTATAATCAAAATTATTTGTAAAAAAGTTTAATTCCTTTAATAATTATTGTCAGATGTTTTTATTTTATATTACCTATTTCATATTTGTTGCTTTTTTAATAATAAATAATATGTTTTTGTTATACTTTTTACAAGTAATTTGGCTGTAACATTAAATAACAATCTACTAAATACAATATAGAACAAACAAATTAAAATTAAAGAGAATTACTCAAAAAAAATTATTACTATTTATAGTTATACTTATTTTAATATATTTACTCTGAGTTATTGTAACATTGGATATTTTGTGTTATATTGTATATATGTTACGGTAAATCTGATTAATCCGTTGATTATCCATAATTATTGGTAAATTTAATTATTCGCCTCCAGTGATAGGGAATAACATATAATTTGTATATTTAACGTTAATTACATTGGGTTAGCGTGCGAAACGAGCGTTGATTTTGTTTGGTTAGGTTATGATAATCTAATTAACCATAACCTACGTTCACTTCGCTCGCTTACCTCGACTAACAGTAATGTTTTTATTATTTAAATAATAAATTCAGTAATTACTGCTTATAATCGAGGTTTTTTTAATATTTAAAATATGTTAATATGGAGAATACGAAAACTATTTAATAAATTGCTATATATTTGATAAATTCTCTAATATTGGAGGCAGTTAATTAAATTCACCGGTAATTTTGCATAATCATTGGATTATTAAATTTTACTACAACTTATATATGTATAACCTAACACAGTAGTTATTCAAAGTTTGTGCGTATATATTTGAAAGTTTTGTCAATTTGTAATTAAGCATCTATGTAAATCAAAGAATCTAGTTCACTGAGTATTTATAAAACATATCTAGTACTTAAATATATTGTTTTTTTTTTTAAATTTATAAATAATACTTTTCATGTGTTTCTGTTTTTATAAGTTTATTATCTCGTTTAAAGGGAATTCTAAAATTAATTATTTTTTAAAGCTTATTTTTAATTTACTACTTAATATAGCTTAACCATAATATACACACACACACACCTACCTCTTAATTTTTTTTTTACTTTAATTATTAAAATTCATCGTTCTCCTAATCGCACGGTATTTAGAATATTGCCAAATTTCTAATGAAATTTAATTTTTAATTTTATACTGTTACAAAAATTATAATCATAATTATTTGTAAAAAAATTTAATTTCATTAATAATTATTGTCAGATAAGGTTATATTATGATCTCAGATCATATTATAACCTTTAACTGTAAAACAGTATTTGTTATGTTGTATTCTATCATTTAGGGGTATATTAAAAATGGATGTATTGTAATCTTTTATTCTGTATATTTTACATTATTTTAGTAGGGTGTTATTTTGATATAGAAATGTATCTATTTTTAATTGTTTAAATTAGAAGGGAATTGTTTAAATTCTAGTATTTTTTTATAATCAATTAGTTGTTACCACTTCAAATAAAATAAGTTAGATTTGATAGTTATACATCTTAAATAATAATATGCAATATGCTTAAGAATTCAATATAAAACTGATCAATACCTGTAAGTATTTGTAACAATTGAGTACCAAATAATATTTCTTTTAAATATTTACCTCTTTATTATAGTAGCTGTCGCTAGACAATAATACAATCTATTAAACTCGCCCTTGTTTCAATATAGACAATTGAATGTATTTTTTATGAGTAACTGCTGCAAAACCTTAACCTTAAAGATTTATAGAATACACATTCTATGAGAAAATTTTCCAAGGTATCACATTTTGATGTGAAACAATTAAATCAATAGAGTAAACATAGATTTATATCCCATGGCAAATATAATTGGATATTAACTATTTTCCAAGATTATCTAGGTTATCCGTTACTATTTCTTTATATATCTGTAGCAAGACTAAGAATAAAATCTCTTTGAAACCTAACATATTTATGGATCTATAACTGGTATAAAAGTCCAAGTTTATAAAATTCTCCATAATTTTATTGATAATATTATTTTTAGATCTAATAAACAGCTCTTAATAATTTCTGAATACTATGTCTGCAATAAATGTAAATAACGAACTTTTCATACCTCTCCACCGATTGAAATAATGAAAAATTCATTCAATAATTTTTTGTTACACTTTTTTTCTCAAAAAACCTTGAATCATTGATAGAGTAGAAAAACTGTTTTCTTTTATAGGTTTACCGAATATTGTATTGAAAAAACTCAAAAAATCTTTTATCATAGGCCTATATATATTAGTAGGTCAGTATGACAAGTCAATAGTCAGCAGCCCTTCTACCGGTCTCCCTCGCAGTCATTAATCTTTTGGGGTGAGATCCTAACTATATCCGAAATAAGTTGGTTTGAAATTCCAACCGTGTCTTTTTACAACTTTTGAGACTGATTTTTATAGTTTCTATTTCATTGAGATCGATCTCTTTCTACCATAACCTTTCAGTTAAATCTTTAACTAAGAAATATTTTATCAGCTAAACTTTCATAAATTTATTTACACAAACGAGATAGTTTCGTAATTTTATTTCAAAATAGTTCATTGCATCATGTAAACAATGATTCCACATAACTCATTATTTTTCATGATTTAGTTCATGATAGATTAGACTTTAAGTAAATATTATTTTCTCAGTAAATTAATGTTTATATGTTATGCAAATCAGATCATATTCATTTACAGACTAATATTTTTAATTTTTAAAGTAAAATATTATTTATAAAAGTTCTTGAATGCATTATAATATATTAAGATTAAAATTTTTCATAATGTTACTAAAAAGAAATTTATTGAAATAATTTAAATTTTTTTATACTTTAAATTTATTAGAAATATTATTTTGTTTATATATATATATATATACATATAGTTTTTCATTATATTAGGGCTGTTTGAAAACATGAATTTTATACTTAAATAAACCAACGAATCTCATGATAAAATTTCACGAAAAATGTTTATTTTTTTCAAATTCCATTCTAATTTTATAGTATACAGTAGTTAAAATATTAGTTTGCTAACTTACAAATAACACGTAACAAAATAAAATTATATGCATTATTGGGAATAAAGAACGTTTTCGTATAATTTAGATTTTCGTATATAAAAGATTTAAATTTTGCCGATAATGGTTACATATATTAACAATCGAAGTCGTAGAAAATAAATTTTATTCATATGTACACATGTATAAACATATAACCATGCACATCATCGTCTAACTGAAAATTTACGAAAAATGTAGCAATAAATTATCATATAAGGAAAATATTAAGGAAAATTAAACCGATATTTCTTGAAAGATATTTATAAATTAATAAACGTAAGAAAAAATCAGGTGACTTCTTAAATTTTACTTTTGATAATTTTATAACTAGTTTTTGTATATAATAATGTTTTGTATATAATTTAGTAAACTCCATTCAAAGCCGTCTTTAAAAGAAAAAAAAATAGTTGAACTGAAAAACAAAAAATTCTCCAGTCTACATCGCAATATTGAATTATTGAAATTTTATCTTTCTCTTAAACGTTTCTTAATGTTCAAGAAATATTTCGGAAAATAAAATCATTCTGACCTGACCAGTAGTATCTGAGATATTAAGGAAAATATCGATCTTAAAGTAACAGTAGAAATACATTTCCTACAGGACACGTATATCTATATAAGCATATTTATTACACTGATTACTGTTAGAATCCTTTCATAATGTACAATTTTTGTCAGTGACAATTTTATAACAATATAATTTTTTTTTGTAGTTAGAATTGAAAATTATTAAAAACATTGAAAAGTTGATAATATTTTTGCAGCAAAGTTCAATTTGAAACTAAAAATAAAAAATAATAGAAGAAAACTAATAATGAAGGAATTTATTGTAACAATGATTTAATTGATTTGATAACTAGTTCATTTATTTTTTAACGATTTAATTAGACTTTAAAAAAAAATATATATATATATTCTGTATCTGTGCGTGAGTTATTGTGACAACCTGATTAAATACATTGTAGAATATACCTAACCACACACACACAAGATGCATATATATAGATGCACACACACACACACACAAACAACATCATCATTTATTTTTACTGCATATAATTTAATGTCAAATATGAGATGTGAATTTAACAGCTGTATCTAACTAAGCGTGTTTTGTAAAACAGAATCGTTTTGTAATTATTTATACCAGTTATTAAATTTCATTCAGATTTTATCAATACCTAACGTTTGCCATTGGTATTCTAGTCACGTAAAGCATTATAGCATAATATCATATATATATATATATATGTATATATATATATATATATATATATATATATATATATAACATACAACATATATATATATATATATAATTAAATAATTTAATCATCATGTGGAAGTACGTGTCTAATATTAGGAATTGATTAGGGCACATAATAGTTTTACATATTTTGTATAATCCTACACTGTGTTTTCTCATTAGTAATGAATTAATTCAGGTATTTATATAAGTTTTGTATTGGTTCTAAGTTCAATATTATAATGTAATAATAATATTATTATTATTACATTATAATATTGAATAATATATATTCATAATATTTTATTCGCTTTTTGAGGTAATTTTTTTTTTTTTGTTTTATTACAATAGATTTTAACCTGATATTTGTAAAATGCTATTCAACGTAATAAAATATGTTGGAATTTTACGAACCAAAAATAAAATTTTTAGAATTTAATTAATTTAAAAAAATACTAAATGAGTCATTTATAGATTATTTAAATAATATTAAAAATAATTTATAATAATAAAACAAATTAATCGTACTAGTACAGAACATTTTTCTTAGTTGAATAATTACTTTACGATAATAATCCATGTGTATAAATGCATTTGCACAAATACACATCATAAAATGTACAGAATTCCGTAAAACTAACAAAAAATAAAATAATAATAAAACTAAAATTAGGTTAATGTTTTATTGAATTTATTGTAAGAAATTTAAAGAAACGATTTTTCTTTATTTATTATTACTTATTTGTTATTTTATTTTTTGTTAGTTTTACGGAATTCCGTACATTTTATGAAGTGTATTTGTGCAAATGCATTTATACACATAGATTATTATTGTCTTATGTATTTATATATTTATATCATATTTTGCTATGTTTTCTTTTCCTTTGTCTCGTAATATTATTTGAACTTTATTTCGTTTTTTATTAGTTTTACGGTTGTTTATATTTTTACGGAGTGAAGTTGTGCTAGTTTATTTATAAAAATGAACTATTGTTTAATGTATGTATGTATTTTTTATAATTCTATTTACTAATGGTTCCTTCTTGGAACCGACTGTAAATAAACGAATTATTTTAAAGAAATTAATCTACTTAATACATTTTTTAACATTTTATTTCATATATATATCGATTTATTTAAGTAAATACTTTATTAAAAGTAACTATCCTCAAAGCTACATTTTTTTTACATTGTACTCGTTGAAAAATTGTTATCTGCAATATCTATTGCAATAGTTAATCATTTAAAATTTTCCCTGATGCTATTGATAAAAAGCAAAAACGTTCAAAAGTTTTTTTTTTGTTAAAAAATTATTAATTTATTTTTTTTTATTCGGTAGTTTTTCCATCTTCTGGTTATTTTCTACCATTGAGGTTCTTTATTTTCAAAAAAAAAAAATGTTTTTGGGTAAATCCGTTAAGTTACACAAATATGTACGTTAAATTTATTTATCAGTTATTTATTTGGTTTATAGATATTGTTCATTTTTACCCAACTTTATTTGATCAGTTAAGAGAATTTACTCACCCCTATCTTTTAGGTCTTTCAAACATATTTTGTAGAATTTTACTTTTAAAAATGTTTTGCGTAAAATCTATTTGTAAATGTATGTTTCTTATTTTCATTTCTTATAAATACAATGAAAAAATTTCCTTTCGGCACGCCGGGAGGTGGAAGTAGATTTCACCGGTGCTAAGTAGGCGATAAAAACTATTTCCACCTTAAAGTTAAATAAAACTTTACTCAATATGACAATAGCTATATATAAAAAAAGTTTCACGTGTTTAATATACAAGTCCCATCTTCCAATTCCAGCAAAATTTGGGTCATCTCTTGCCGTAAGGATTGGTCATATCAAAAATTGTTTCAGATAAAGGTTTTAGGTAATGTTTATAGGATTAACGACCATTTTAAACCGATTCGACCCTGTTCCTATTAAGGGAAGTATGATTCTTTTTGTCTTCACCCCATATTTTCTACCCCCCGGGCCTATGGTTGGTGATATCAAAAAACCTTTTCTACATAAGTTTTAGGCCCTTATCCAAAGAATAGTAGGAACTTTAAACGAACTTGATATTTTACTTAATAAAAAAGTTATTATTAAAGCATATTAGCCTAGCTTTCTTAGAAGATCTACCTAATATAATAATTTTTTATATTTCTTAAACATTTTATACTTACGTTTCTTCTTTTTTTTGGTATTACACGTTTTTATTCACACATCAATTTCCATATTTAAAAAAAAATTATACAATATAAATTTATATATTTTTTTAAATTAAGCAAGTAAAAATATTTAATCATTTCAGTGGGAAATCAATTGTATTTTTAATTTTACATAAGTATTAAATTTTTGGGGAACGTTATCGCATCACTGAAAATATTTTTTATTTTATTATGATTTTAAAGTTGAAATTTACTAAAGTTTGGCTCATAGATTAAAACATAATAATATTGTTAACGAGTTATTTAACGTTAACGAGATAAAGAGTTATTTAATAGATTATTTACTGTCCAATATCGATTACCTTTTGCTCAAAAAGATATTTTTTTTTTTTGAATGAGGAAAATTGATATAACGTAATTTAAATTAAAAATTTAACAATAGAAATTGGTATTAACGAATTGAGATTTTCCGCTAGTGATCGGTACATACCGGTGCCTAAATTTTTGGTTATAGTTCATTATTTCATGAAGGACAACCCCACATGCCAAACCTAGTCAAAAGCCTGACTGACATCGAAGAAAATCGCTGAATAGTACTGTTTCTCGTCTAGAGCATGATTTCTAACGTTTAAAATCCTGTTTTCTTGCTTCACAGGAACACGTGGCCCCCTTAACCCAAATCGGTGAGCCGGACTGATCGCCCACAAACTGCTTCAGTATTTTCAAAAAGAGCTTTTCAAAGACCTTAGAGAGTACAGAAAGCAGGCTGATAGGCCTATAACATGTTACATTTGTGGGGTCTCTACCCGGTTTTGCTATAACAATTAATTGTGAAATTTTCCACAGACCAGGAAAATGACCAATTCGGATAATAGCACCGAAAACCAAAGTAACCAAACGTGTATCGCATGCCGAGGTAGTGCCTGGAGAACCCGACCGGTGATCAAATCATACCTCGGCGCCTTCGCTGGATGTATTTCATCGTTAATGATTGAAGAGACCTCGTGTACTGTAAATTGCGTAATCGGTAAGGACATTTAGAAAGGAAAAGCCATATAATCGGAGATTTCTCTGCTCATCTCCGGACCTGTCTCGATATCAATGGATTGGAATATGTCGGAAAATTGTTGAGCGAATAAGTTCACCTTCTCCTGAAAACTTCTCGCCCACGTTCTGTTAATGTTACGCAGAGGAGGAATAGACTACAGAGGTCTCTTGAACGACTTCGCAGCTTTCCATGAAGTGGACTCAGCAGCCTGCTCATCAGAAATATTCTCAATGTAGGATTGAAACGAAGTGTTCTGAAATATTCGAATGAAACTTTTTAGTTCTTGAGAAGCCCTCTTAAATCTTCCTTTATCAGCAGGGTAACGAGTTCTGTGCAATATGCATCATAAAACAATTTTATGAAGAAAAACAATCACATAAATAAAAAATATATCATTAATATATATATATTGATATATATGCGATATATCGATATATAATAATATAACATTATATAAATGATTATGTATATACTAAAAAAAAAAATTAGTTGCATTTTTCTTAAGTATTACTCTGGAAATTTTTAGAACATAATTTGTATATTAATTTATCAGTGAAACTAATATTGACATCTACAAATTAATCAAAATTCTGTAATATTAACTTCATTGAATATTTAACCTTTTTTGTGTGATTTACTTTTGTTGGCGAATTTTCAAAAAAATTCTGTGAATTACACCTAGTTAAATTCATTATTAATTCTTTAACATTTTTACAAAATCACTTAACTAATTTATCAAGAGTTTCTCAGAATAAGAAATTACCTTTTATCTCATTTATTATATAATCAATTAATTTTATTGCAAGTTAATTTCAGTAGATTTTAGTGTAATATGTTTGTATTATTATATTTTGATTGAAATTAGGGTGTATTTTTTATTTTTTTATTAATTTTCTTTGTTTATCAATACTTGCATTGTATTGTTTAGCGAAGTTTCTTTTTTTGTTTGTTGTAGATCATAGACCTAGTAAAAAAAAATTCATTTTTATTAATTTAAATTCCGTTTCCTATTTTTCATACTGCAAATTTTGGAGGTTTATGGTTTTATTGTATTGATTTTATGACTCCTGTTTTGAAACTTCCATTCATGTTTATATCTAAATAACTTTAAGGAATTGTTTTTGACTTATATCGTTTTGATCTAAAAAGAAAAAGATAACTGCACGAGAAAAATATTTATAATAATAGCAAGAGAGATACATAAGTAAATAGTGAGTATTATTCATTGGTGTTTTACTTTTTCCTTCTGAAATAAATAAGAAATGAATTTTATGTTTTCGTATGCGTGTATTTATTGTCGATTCAATTGATTTTTGTAGGTTGCAATAAAGACATTTCCTCTGATGTTTTACGTCGTTTCTAACCGATACGTTTCTATCATATATGTGATTGTAATACTATCCTTGTTTCATAAAATGACAAAACCAATTCTCTTTCTTCCTGTCT
Organism: Lycorma delicatula; assembly: GCF_047948215.1. Classification (NCBI taxonomy): domain Eukaryota; kingdom Metazoa; phylum Arthropoda; class Insecta; order Hemiptera; family Fulgoridae; genus Lycorma; species Lycorma delicatula. The sequence continues at coordinate 14,016,613 of NC_134463.1, read as the reverse complement.
TGATTTTTTTCACAGCTGGGTGCCATATTCATTTTTTTTAGTAGTTATCTTGTGCGACAATGTTTTGGTCGTTTTATCCTCCAAAACTTTTCAATATTCATTTATTTACATTCAGTTTTACCTTATAGATACACAAATAATAATATATAAAATTCGGTTGGCTGATTTCTGAGACAAATTTAATACAAATTTCCTTCCTAAAGAAATATATATATATATAAGTTTATATTTTTTTCCTTTTGAAAATCATTGTTATATTTTTTGTTGCACTGAATTTTCATTTTGAGAAGACTTATTTAGATGTACGTACGAATGTAAAATAAAATGTTTGATATTATTTAATTTTTTTTTTCTTTTACTTTTAAATTCTAGTCTGCTACGTTTCAAATACATCAAATATAATTTGATGTATTTTTATTAAAATTATTATATTTCTTACCACAGAACTATTTTGATGAATTTTTATTCAAATTTTTTCTTCTAATTCTCCAATATTTACCAATCAATTGTAGAAAATTAAAAATATCAGAAATATTTCGGTTAATTCTTGACAAAAATATTCGAATTTCAGTGACAGCTGAAAACATTTATGCTAGGAATATAATTAAATATTGTTAATACTTATATTTTCAGAAAATTATCTACTGTCATTAATTATTTAATCCTTTAATTTAGGTTATATTATGAAGCGTATTGTTTTTAATTTAATAATACATTTTTAAAAATATAATTCGATACTCAGAATAATTACGTTTTTGTTAGGACTTTATTAAAAAGATATCCTGTTCTGCTTAAATTAAAATTTAACAGGTATATTTTCAGTTAATAATCAAGGATATAGCTGCTTATTATGTATGACTTTTAACAAACTAAATCAGTCCCGGATATTATGAGAATATTTTCAGATAATCACGAAGTAAATCATTCAAGATTACGTTACAATAAATGTATTCAATAAATTTCATAAAAATAAAATAAAAATTGTTTAATGAGCAAACAGACTTAAATTCTGGTAAGGAAATAGGACTTTTTTTATAATATGTAGCAATATTTAAAATATTTGTATCAATTGCAGATAAGATCTAGATTTTTTGTATAGACTAGTAGTTCTTACCGATTTTTATTTATTTTTTATGAATCAAACTATCTCATCGTGCTTGCTTATTCATCGTAGTTGTATTTAATTTTTTTTTAGAAAAAGTAAATTATTACATAACATAGTCATTACGTGGTGATAAAGTCACAGTTTTGTTGTTTAATCGTTATATTTTATACCAAAGATGTTTAAAGTTATGACAATGTTTCATCATTACATTATAAAAACAGATCTTATTCACTGTTTATTTATAAGAAAAAAAGATCTATTCTTACGGCAGAAGATGTAGGGGTCGGTTTTATATTGTTGTGTAAAAACCCCCCGTTTCATAAATCAGAGATCGATCTGTATAAGAAAGAATGAGTGAGTCGTCCTAGGTTTAACCACTGGCAACCGACACAACTTGCTAGTCTTGTGAAAGATGATGTTTACGAAGCCGCCTGTGAGTCCACATTAATCATCTAAAAAGCAGGCACTTCATATAATGGTGGTGTTCAGTCTACGCGGTGTAATCACTTTACTGTAAGACCACCACCATAAGAGACCAACAGAACGCACGCACAACCACTCGTTTTATATATATATATATATATATATATATATATATATAAGTACACTTTATCTTCACTTGATAGACTCGCAACAAAAACCATAACAATCAACTCAACTGAATTATTTATTTCTTTTATAAAATTGTTTTATATAAAATTATTTATATTTTTATTGTTTTTTTTTCTATTCGTTTACAACAAAAAAGAATTGCTTTTAACTCTGATATTAAATATAATCAGTATAAAATAATACATCATTTTATTAAAATATTGCTTGTAATTCATTCATAAACAAAACTGTTACTATAAATTTGATTAAATTGTAAGGAAAATTTAAATATCAATAAAATATATAATACTTTTTTTTAATAATTTTAAGATATACCTTTATAGAATTTTCAATTTTAATAAATTTTAAAGTAATATTTTCAATAAAATAAATTATTCGATATGTATATTATCTTTGACCTTCAGTTGTGATTAAAGCTCTTATATTCCTGAAGAAAATTCTGATTAAAAACAAAATTATTTTTATAGTTTGGTATAACTTAATTTGTTTATTTAACTAGTATATGTGACGATATTGGTCTGATTAATGAATATATTAAGATTTCTGTAGATAGCACTTAACGGTAAATAATTTTCAAGTTTCAGATCAGAATTCCTTTTTCAAATTTATAAAATTAAATTTAATATGTTATATTGCAAACAATATACATATGTTAATAGTATGTATTATATATTAATATAATACATATTATATTTATATGTTATATGTTACAGACAACAAATCAAATATTTTACAGACAACAAATATTTTATTGCTAAAATGCATCTCAAAACAATGTATTATCCTTTTATATTCAAAATATTGTCACACTTATATCTTCAAAGGATGAATAAACCATTGTTTAGTTAATATATATATATATATATATATATATTTATTAGTATAATAATATCCTTTTATATTCAAAATATTGTCACACTTATATATTCAAAGTATTAATAAACCTTGTTTTAGTGCCATACGCTAAATAAATAAATATATTCTAATATATATATATATATATTCTAATATATATATATATATATATATTAATTAAAAATTAAGGATGAATTTATAACTCAACAGAAAGTACGTTTAGAAATTATATTAATATAAGATTTGTTTTGATGAGGCAATCTGAACGCAAAAATCTATTCTTTTACTACCAAGCAATATGTGTAAGTAATTTAACAGCCTTCATGTAATGGCTATTTTGTTTATATGAACAACCAAGATTGTGGTGATTGATTTGAAACGGGTTTTGGAAAATTATTTTTTTATTATATAATTATTCATTCTGAATTATTTTAATTGGGGATATTGGTATATAATTATTATTTAAATGTCTTGATAAAAAAAAATTATTGAAATTTTAGTGTAACTAAAGTGAAAAGCTTAAAAATCTAAACTGTTATCCCAGTCTTAAGTGAAATTTTAAGTTGTTTAAGACCCAATTAGATTAAAATTTCACTTTCAAATTTGGCTAAAAATTGTTATATTTGAATTTACAGTCGCTCTTATGTATTTAACTTTTTTTCATAAAAAGAAATTAGAAAATATAGTCAGAAAAAACGCTAAAGATTTTGTTCATTCGTAAATATTAATTTATAAAATAATTACATTCAAAGAATCTTGTCTTAAATTGTATAATAAAAAAATATAGTCATTTCCCTCATATTTTTTAAAGTTAACAAAATATTAGAATAACAATTACCTCATGTAAAATAATAGTGATTATTATTTATTGATAAAAACAAATTCATTATATAAATAATTACCTGATTCATGGTTAGATTATATTCAATTATTTTTAACCCTGCAACTATTTTCAGATTGAATAGGAATTAATAAAATTAGAATTTGGGAATTGCAAAGATGCTTTTTTTTGGATTGGAAAATTTTATTGAAAGTTAGTTTATATAATTTATTTTTTATTAATAAATAAAATGTTATGTTTGTTAAATTTATACTTATTTTTATTATTTCTTCTGCACTGTTGATAATTATTTGACAACTAGTACACATCTAGTCTTTAATTTTAAATTATTTAAACCAATTTAAAGGAATTTTTCTTTGCAGTTTTATAATAACTTAATAAATTATTGAAGTATTCATAATATTATTTTTAAAAACAATGTTTGTAATATAAAAAAAAATGTTTAAATATCAGAAAATATTTCAGAGGTATTAAAAACAGATTTTATAGAACTAAGGTCATAAATATAAGAATTTTGTTTCTTACTCATTTATACTAGTAAAGGTATATATATATATATTATAATTTGTTTCATTTTGATTATTCTTTACAGACAGAACAATCAAATTTATATTTCAGTACTTAATTAAAAGCTATTTTCATTTTTTACATAGCTCGATTCCCAGGGGTTTTTCTATTAAGTCTTTTTCTACAGCGGAATTTTTTCATGTAATCAAGAAGCGAAAACGCTCACAAAAGAGTACTGGGTTTAATTAATTACAAAAAAACATTCTCATTATGTCATCTTCCAAAGCCATTTTGTTTATAACGCACCCATTTAACGGCATTCTCCGGACAACAGTTCAAAAAAACTTCAGAAATAGTCATGGACCTGAAACCAGGCAAATCGGTATACGATGGGGCTTCATACAGTCCAATAAGCTTGTTACCTATTCTTTCGAACATATTAAAAAGGTTACTCCATTGGAGGATGTGACCTGTTTTAGATCATAGCCAGTTCCTGGCTATAAGTTTAGTTTCCGTTGTTGGTACTCCAATAACAATTAAACATACAGGATTGTAAACTGTACCTCTAAGCATAGGGAGGTGATATAACAAGGTTGAACCACCTTCTAGACCTAAGTGTCTTAATTTGTCTATAGTAACTTCAGGTCTGAGCTTTATGCATTATCTATTCCACTCTTAATTTTAATTTCTCCTATTTTCTTACGTAAACTTTTTTATTTTTACATTCGTTCATCAATTTTCGTTTTTTTTTACTTTTAGTTATTACGGTATCTCATTTTGGTGTTGAGTATGATTCATAATTGCTAACTGTATCTACTTTTCACATGGCATTTTCACATACCCTACAAATCATTTATCTTCATCCTTTAAAGAATGCCTAACGGTGGATCCGGAGGTTTAAAAAAAAAAAATATCTATGTGTTTGACATGAAGGTTTTCATTCTACTATTGTGTAATTTTTTAGGTGTTCGTATAATGTGATTTGGGATGTAACCCAATTTACTATATTTACTAAAAATGTAATCAATTGTAAATAAGTTTTGAAACAATAAAAGGAATTGTTTTTCATAAAAAAATATTTTTCTGTTACAATATACAACATTCATGGAAGAAATATAACAGGAATTATCATAAATTATAATAAAATTAATTTATATTATGAATGTAAGATCAAATTACATATTGTATAAAATTATTAATATATATAAGATTATAAATATATATATATTCTATTCTGTTATTTGTTATATAAAACAATAGCTTATTTTTTTTTTTGTTTTAATTCAAAAAAAGGAATATGTACAATTTTAATTAATTTTTTTCGTATAATATTATTGTCAATTTATTGACTAAAGTTATTTTCAATGCAGTATTTATGTATATATATATATATATATATATATTTAAACATTACTGCATACAGTAGTAATACCATTCAATCCAAACATTTAGCAATTCTATTTTAATTATTCGTAAATTTTAATCACTCAATATTAAATTAACATAAAATAGAATTGTAATTCAAATTAAAGGATCTACTTACGATATAAATTACATAGAGGAAAAATTTAATTTACTTTGTTTTTTTAAATGGATAATTATATGGGTCTGATTAAAAATAAAAATAGAATATAAATTAATGAGTACAAGTACAAAAATAATTACCGTTATCCTGTCTGTTGTTAATCTTGATTTTATTGCATTAATTACTTTTGAATTCATTAATTGACAATTATCCAGTAACAAATTAATGATCAAATATCGTGTTTTCTAAATACAGTAACATCACCGTTGCTCCAAAACGTACGATCCATATATATGTATATATACAGTCAAACGTAACACATATATACACAAATGAGAGAGATACTGTTTATAGTAAAAGCTCATTAATAGGATACTTCTAGTGTTTTATTACATTCCGATAACATGCTTTGAACTTTCCAAACGTTTATTCGTCGGTTTAATTGTTTTACACGATTGTATTGTAGGGAATGATTATTTGTACTTTAGGTAGGGGAATAGCGCCCCGCATAGGTTATATGAATCTACGCACTCACTCACGCAAAAAACGAATAATACGTATATATACATATGTAACCTTGTACGTTTATGCGCAATAGTATTTGTGGTAGAAAACCAGTAGAGTATTCACACATATTGAACTCACAGGTAAAAAATAAATAAAATGAACTTACAGCTACATCGTTTTTTTTCTTCTTTTTATTGTATATACTACCATATAATGCTTCTATATATTCCCTGTGTAACGTTAAATTAATCTATATGGGTATCCTAATGGGCTCTTTTTCTTTTATAAAGAACACGAACAATATACAAGAGCAGTTTTTTTTTCCTTTTTAGTGAGTGCGTATATATACATATATAAATGTATATATCAGTTGATTTGTAATGATAATTTTGTTATATATGATTAGTATATACTTAAGCAATACTGATTGCTTAATACTTAAGCAATTTTAACATTACATTCATCACTTTCATGCCGGTAATTATAATAAAATTTATTGCGTGTAACGTATATAATTTATTGACTTATGAAGCCATTCGTTCTAAAATCTTTACGATTTTGTAGCTCATTAATTATGTAAGAGAAATCAGGGTTTTAAATCATAAGTATTGAAAATCCATACAAATATAATATATACAAGTATTTTAGATAAGTGTTTCACAAATTAAATTTACTACTTACAAAAATTTAGTAACACAGTTAACCGACCTCCACGAGAACAGACCATCCAGTCGGATAATAAAAAGGTCGGTTAAAACGAAAATGACTGATCTATTTTTTATAAGATTTAAATGCTTCACTATTTATCTACCGAAAAAAGAAAACTATAATTTTATCACAATAACTTATGTTTAAGCAGATCAGAAGTTTCTTTCTACATTTACTCCCACGATAATCAAATATTTTATTAGATATTTGAACAAAACAGTCGAAAAGTGTCACATCATATTTACAAATTTACAGATTAAAATCATAACACAACAAAAATGATAGATTAGATTATAATTAAATGGACCAAATTAAAACGGTTTCATTGTGGAGTATTCAAAAACAAACCATTAATAAAATATTTAGTTTATTTTTTTAATTAAATTTTCTGGTTGAAATAAATCTGTGTTTTGATAAAAACGTTTTATAAACCCACTGTTCTCTTAAATGTATATTCACGACATTTTTTAATAAACATCGTAGCAACTGCAGTCATCATTTTATACTGTTCGATGTACAGCAAACTTCAGTGCTCATTTTCCTTCACTATGACTTATATATATATATATATAAAAAAAATAAGTCAAAGTTTGGTAACATTTGTTTTTCTTGTATTGTTGTGGAGTAAGATCGCCGTAATGGTGAACGGAAATAAGTCATTTCTTGTAAGGCGGGTGGTAAAGCCGACGGACGGATAAAAAAGAGGGTCTATTGTGTATATATATATATATATTAGATAGATAGACATATAGGTAATAGTTAGGAAAGATTTAAGTTATGAAGTATCAGCAGCAATCGTGACAATATTTGTGCAGTGGCTTATGAATTTTCGAGTTTATCGTTTACATTACCATTAAAAATTCAGTGCACTAGATATCATCATGCTTCAGATACCTTCATCAGGGTCCGTATTTTCTAATACTATTTAGTATGCAAGATGTCATGCTTCCAAACTATAATTCTACACAATTCTTTCACATTATAATTTTATATTAATAATAATACATACGTATATAAAATATATATATATTGCCGCCTCCGTGGCGCGAGTGGTAGCGTCTCGGCCTTTCATCCGGAAGTCATGGGTTCGAATCCGTGTCAGGCATGGCATTCTTCATATGTTACATTTCCATATTCTACGCTCAAGGTTATGACAATATCATCAAGCATTATATATATATGTAATATAAAACAAGTTATTTGTGCAATATTATAATATTACCCTTCTTTATATATATATATATATATATATATATATAAAGGTTTTTCTTCCATTCACGAAAATGAAAAAAACATATCAAGCAGAGAAAATATGCTACCTTTCTCTTTACGAAATAATTAGTGAAAACGCATAATTTATCACAAAATATTAAATAAAAAATGTCAGCTACTCTGTTAAAGAAATATCCTTATTATTTATTTTAATGGTAATATTCTTGCCCGTTTTTGATAAAGGGTTGCAACCTGCGATCTTCGGATCTTTTTTTAAACATAATTATTTCTTGAGTTTTCAAATTAATACTGCTACCAGTAAAGGTAAGGCTAATCGGTTACTACCTCCTCAATCGGATATTTTTACCTAACATTTTATAATATTGGTATACGTGAAATAAAATAAAAAATTAGGACTTCAAAGTATCTTACCTATAAAAATCTTATTATAGGTGATTTCATAGGGCGCTAGGTAGATATAAAAAAAAACACCTTCTTCATGTTCTCTTTTAATATATGCTTAGTAATCTTCTACAAATAACTGAGAATTTGACGAAATAGATAACATTTGAATCGTTATTTCCTCAGTTTTTAAGTAGAAAATACTCTTTAAAAACATAAAAATTTTGAATGAAATTGTTTTCCTGAGTGATCTTCTTTCACACGTAAATTATTCTTTTACTTATTTATTTTTGTTTTTCATTAGTGCGTTGGTCAATTGGATCACATTTTTTGTGCAAGAACAAATAATAAAAGGGAAACAGGTTTGAAACTATAAGAAAACTTATATATTTATATGGATTTTCCTTCGTCCTAGGAAACACACATACAGATCATCAATATATATTGTATCTTAACAAATATTAGAGGAGGAAAACGTTAATGAAATTTTCCATGCAATTTTTGTATCGTGTAAAATAAAACTGTTTTAAATATGATCAACTAACGGAAGTAAAATATAGAAAAATTAGGAAACATCTTCAATATTACTTATAAATCTGTACATGTGTATGTAAAAATAATTTAATGATTTTACTAATGTAATAACGATGATTTAAAATTGATTTTGAAAATATTTTTTTCTTGAATTAAGCTTTTCATGATAATGAAGTCAACATTATTACGTTAGCAAGATAATTTATTTAAATAAATTTTTATTCAACAATTTTTTAATTATTTGGAATAATTTAGTTTTCTAACTAGTTTTAGATAAAAAGTATTAGGATATAACAGTACTATATAACTTACATTTCTGTATTATTTTGTTATAAATATATAAAAAAACGTAGAATATGTAGTTTTATGTTTTACAATTATTAGAATTGTTTGGAAAACTTTTCTTAAAAAAAAAATTATTTTTGATAAGTTATCCTTGAAAATTTTCTACCTAAATTTTGTTGATAATTAAAATAAAGAAAAGATTAAAAAAAGTTATAGAAAAAGTATGAACATACTTAAATGTTTTTTTTTAATTTATTTTTTTGGGATGACATTTAAAAAAAATATTTTTAATAAAACTGTAATTACTAATATTTGTACCTTGTGTATTTACTACATGAAGGTAACATCAGATGGTGGAAAAATGCAAACAGCTTAATGTTGCGGTCCAAGTGAATGGTGTTAGTGTAAAAAGGGAAAAAGAGTTTAAAGATAGTGAACGTTATAGAGACTGCGGTAATATAGACAGGGAAATGCAAGGCAGGGCCGAATGCGTTCACCGATGCAAGAAATTGGCAGCACCCTTTTCCAATTTGAATAAGTGACACAGCGGGCGAGCGTGCGACCTAACGCTATTCGTTCTAACGTACATTTGTCCATCCATCCAACGGTGGTTCCATCTAGCTCGACCGAATTTCCTCCCACTCAATTCTCGTCTCTTTTACCCCCGTCAGGGCTTCATCCTAACTCAAATCAACTCTATCTCGTTTCATATCCTTTTATCCTTTCCTACTTTATTCTCTTTATTTCCTATTTCTTTTCATTCCTTTAGTAATGTGGTTTTATTTTTATAATTTCCACATTTAAAATAATTAAACGATGGTAGATTTATTTTAATAAAAATTAGATTTTTAAATATTCATTGAAACTTTCCACAATTAATTTTTTTTTACAATTTTATCATATAGATATGATTTTAATTACTTTTAGAATTCATATCTAATGTTTTATTTGTTAGTCTATAACTAACCCTTATAGAGAACCCTTATAGAATACTGTGTGCGCAATAAAAATAGTCTAGTGGTGATGTTTCTATATTTATTATCCATTTGTTATTCATGTTTTATCTTGTTCATGCTGATGATATAGTAATTCTAGCTGAAAGTAAAAAAGATTTAGAAGGAACAATGGATGAAGTCCTACGAAAGAACTACCGCATGAAAAAAAGCAAGAACAAAAAGAAATTAATGAAATGTAGAAGAAATAACGAAGATGAACCACTGAATGTAAAAATAGGAAGAGAAAAGATTATGGAGGTAGAAGAATTTGTTATTTGGGAAGCAGAATTACTAAAGGTGAAACTGGAGCGACATTAAATACAGAATAGCAAGCGAAACGAGCCCTTTAGTCAGAAATATAATTTGTGTACATCAAAAATTAATTTAAATGTCAGGAAAAGATTTTTAAAAGTATATGTTTGGAGCGTAGCTTTACATGGAAGTGAAACTTGGACGATCGAAGTACCTGAGAAGAAAAGATTAGAAGCTTTTGAAATGTGGTGCTACAGAAGAATGTTAAAAATCAGATGGGTGGATAAAGTGACAAATGAAGAGGTGTTGCGGCAAATCGATGAAAAAAGAAGCATTTGGAAAAATATAGTTAAAAGAAGAGACAGACTTAATAGGCCACATATTAAGGCATCCTGGAATAGTCGCTTTAATATTAGAGGGACAGGTAGAACGAAAAAATTGTGCAGGCAGGCAACGTTTGGAATATGTAAAACAAATTTTTAGGGATGTAGGATGTAGGGGGGTATACCGAAATGAAATGACTAGCACTAGATAGGGAATCTTGGAGAGCTGCATCAAACCAGTCAAATGACTGAAGGCAAAAAAAAATTAATGTTTCAAATTGTTTTTCAATGTTTCGTGTTTATTGTTTAATTATTCATGATCATTTAGTTTTATTTAAGTCACTAATGACTATTATCGTTGACGCGACTATAAACGAAGATGGAAAAATAATAATTTACTATAAATATATGTACCGCTATTGCTAAAATAAAACTAATAAAGATGAAATTTACAATGTCAAATGATTTCCGGTAAATGTATGACAATAAACAGATTATGATAAAACAAATGGAACATAAAATATTATAATGTTTAGCTTTCGTATTTTATTTAATAATTTTAATTCGTTGGTAACATATAAGAAAATATTTCATTAATAAACAGAATGTTCTATAATTTAATTTGACTTAACAAACATTTGTTTGCCATTATATTCCGAAAAGAAATTTAAACTTACCGAGATGTCAATTGGAAAAACCATTTTGTGTGGTTTAGGAAACAACATTCAAATTCTTACGCTATGTTCATTATTGATTTTAAATTCATTTAATAAAATGATAAAATTATTTAATAATTTTAATTTCGATTTTCTCGAATTTTCGGTAATATTTATTTTACGAGTGAAATATATTTTTATACATTTATTTTTTGTTTTTAATATAATTTTGTTTGATTTCGCTTTAATACTCTTCTCAATTCTATTGTATAAGATTTATTTACATAATATTTTTCATACTTCAATAAAAGAGTTTTTTTTATCGAGAATTAAAGTAAATTACAATGGAATTTTGAATATTTAAATAAGAAATCCAATTTATTTTTTTATCCAACAAATAAGAACGTTAAACAGAAGCGCAATGGCTAACATGTATATCAAACATGAGTTTCAGTCAATAAATTTATTAAAAATTATTGAAATTTTAATTACTTTTAAAAATTATGTTATATTCTTCCTTCTATGTGATTTTATAAAATTAGTTAAAATTAAGATTTTCATAAAATTTAAAAAAAATTCTATTCTCGTGTAAAAAAACTCTTCGATAAACATATATTAGTGAAGATATATAATTTTGGGTAATAATATTTAAAAAATTTGACAAAATAGATGAAATATAAAATATATTAGTAAAAACATATTTATTCAATATTTAATAAAGCTACGTGCGCTGTCGTAATATCGACTAACACGTGAAATGCACTTGAATCGTCTAAGTTTTGTTGTTTGGGTTACCCAAAAAGTGATTTTTTAAGTTAAAAGTACATCGATTTACTCTCTTACACAAGATAATATAAAATTAATACATCATAATATTGTCAAATATGTTGTGATTTGGTTATTAAGTGAAAAGTTTTACTTCCACTGTTATTGGGTGAAAGAAACTTTTTTTAAAAAAAGTAAGTTTACAGATAAAAGTTTTTATATACACACATTAATATTACAAAATATTTAATTTATAAACTAATTAGAATGATTAATAACTGTCAATCTACGATCTAAAAAAAATGAGAGATTGAAAAACAAAACGGTAGCTGTAATCCCGGAGGTCACAGTTTAAAATGGCTCACTCTTGACCACAATAGAAATATTTATAACAGCAAATATATATCACAAAAATTAGTATTATTTTATAAAACTGGACAAATTACTGCTGTATTATAAACATACACATGATTATCTGACGCGTGTGATTCAGCCACCTACTTACTTATCTGAAGAAAACTGGTTGTGTTAGACCGTAACAAATGTTAGTTAATGTTAAATGTTAGTTATGCAACTATCACAAATAATATGGTAAAGTAAAATTATTTTCAATTAAAAAATTAATATAAAAATTTTTTTTTTCTCATAATTTAATCTAAAGAATTTTCTTGAAACATGAAATACTGATATTATATTAAAATTTAAGAGGCTTATAATTAAAATAAATGTTTTTTAAACCGATAATAACTGTTTTTTTTTATAATTATTGCACGAAATTTTTTGCAACTCTATGTGTATACATATCTTAAACATTTTTATGTGGACAACACATGGCTTCCTTGTACGCCTATTAAATTACATTTTCACATTTTTTTATAAAATCAAAACTATATAAAATTTTATTTCATTAATAACTTCTGACATATGTTTATATATATTTTTTTTAAATTATTTTTATTGAACTATTAAATACCGTAATTTTTTTTTTACAATCTGAGGTTAATAATTATTAATAAATTAATGTATATAAAATAAAAAAAAAGTTAAAAAAATGAGATGAAGTCTGATGTACCTTTCTCTTGTAAGATCCAAATATTTCATTAATTAGAATTTTATTTGGATATAACTTTGGAAACAATCAGAATAAGTATCACTTACGGTATATCGTTAAAAAGCTCTCAATGAGAGCTTATTACTGCAGTTAAGAAAAAATCCAAAATATAATTTTACACTTTTTTTGGACACTTTTGTTTCATTCGATTGTAAAAAAAAGGGGAGGTGCAAAACTAGATGTTACAATAGTCCTTAATCCAAAATTTCAATATCCAACGGCTAATCTTTTTGAGTTATGCGAGATACATTCCTGCGTACAGATTTCACGCCGAAACTATTCAAAATGGATTCAGGGAGTGTCAAAATGGATATTTCCATTGAAATCTAGAAACCGAAATTTTTCGCGATTACGATACTTCCTTTATTTCGCACAAGTAAAAAAAAAAGTCTGGTTTGAATGTTCTGGAAAGGAATAATTTAAAAGTATATCATGTAATTAAATTAGGTAAATATAATTTATTCAGAATTAAATGTAAATATACATCGTACAGATATTACCTGGAGTAGTAGGTATACTAATCCATAGAAAAAAAAATCGATTGCTCCAGTATTTTTTTAGAATGATTGGAATACTTTTTAAAACCTTATCATGGCAGAATTATAAAGAAAATTTTTATTTAATAAAACTATTAGGTAAATATTGTTTATATTAATATACATAAATATATCTACTTGAAATAATAATGACAGAAATAAGCGGAAAAAATAATTCCTGAAATTTACATACAATATAAAAATTATTTAGAGCCGTTTGTATACAAAAACAAGTATTGAAACGAATGTTAAACATGTATTTAAAAAAAAAAATAGTATATTTAATTTTATTTCTATATTATTTAAAAATTTATCATGTATTAATTTATGTCAAAGCAAGAAAATGCTTATTCTCACTTAGTCACATTATTATAGATAAAGGGTACGTATACTACCTGCTCTTTGATTGCCCAATCTTCATGACCATCCGGCAAAACTTAGACCTGGGTTCGGACATGAATTTTCTATTAAACCAGAACGAAGGTATAAAACGTTTGTTGCGGTTTCTCTCCTACAGTGGAATAAAGAATAGTAACTTTTGTCAGTTTTTGAATTTATTGTTGTCAATTGTCATATTTATTCTTGACTGTTCCTGTTTATTTTTGTTCGTTATGATTTTTGTTGTTTTATATAATACTACATGATAGTGTTATTGTAGTTGCTAATGACTATAATTGTTGATGCGACTGTAAATAAAAGCATTACAATAAAAAATTGTAGCATATGAAAATGTCATGCCTGACCGGGATTCGAAACTGGGTCCTCCAGAAGAAAGCCAAAGTAGGCCTTATTATGTTATAAATAATATTGTTTCTGTTAAAGGATATCTTTTAATTTAATTTCAAATAAACTGATTGGATGAATTGGTTGTTAGATTTGATTTACTAAATATAGAAACAAAAGTTGTGGTCCTTTTCCATTCACGATCTAATTTAATTTTTATTAGACGAAATTAATTCCATTATTTTGAAGAGTAATACATTTATTTTTAATGATTAAATTATTGAGTAAAAATTATTTTATTTAATAGATATTTTAAATGTATGTGGTAATCTTTGAAAGTAATCTTTTTTTAAACTTTGCATTTCGTCTTTTTTTTTTTACGTAAACACAAAAATAGTTAGCAGCTCATGAAATTTATTCTATAAATTATTTAAAAAAGAATTTTTATATTAAACCGGTATCATATAATTTCAAATACGTATGAAACTAATAGTTAAAGGAAAAATTTAATTTTTAACTCAAAAATAAATGCATAAATTAAAAATTAAAAATCAAATTATTTTATTTTTCACGTATAAAATTATTTCGATTATACTATTTGAATTTTTCGCGTATTTTTTATACATTTTTATATGTTTAAAGCTGATACATATTTATCTGTGTGTGTAAGAGCTGAACTATTTTTCAATGAGTATAGATAAAAGAAAATTTGCTTTGTACGTTGAGGAAGGTGTACATACTATATAGTTTTCCTAAGTGATTCTGCATCGATGTCACATATCCCTAAAGAAAAAAAAAAACATGAGAGAGAAAGTAAGTAAAGAGGGGAAAATGTTATTTTGCATAGTTCGAGAAAAAAAAAGGTTGTTTTTAGTTATTGAAAAGGATATTACTTTTCGCATATCTTTTTTGTCTTCCCTTATCCTATATACATATATGTAGCTGTAACCCATCTATCTACCAACCCAAGTATTCTTCTCAATAGAACCAGCTCTTCAAAGGTATCATGTCTCACAAACAAAGCAACCATCCAACCGCCACTCTTTTTTTTTACTAAAAAACGCGCACACACACATCCACACAACTTACATAATATTACTTCTATGTATATATATATATATATATATATAAAACACTTACTGAAATAATCAGTGTTGAAATTATTTTTAAATTTTAGATAAATATTTTTTTTTAAATTACAATTTTTTTTTTTAATTTGAACGAAACCTAATTATAATTTCTACTTTATGACATAAATAAAAATGTTAAAACATTGATTTTTTTTTTAATTTAATGAAAGTAACCCTGAAAAGCAATTAAAATAAAACTACAACCCTATTTGTAAACCATTTTTTTTTCAATCTGAAAAATCAATGAAAAAATATAATTACCAAAGAAGTAAACGATTAATTTTGGTTAGTTACTAATTTTCCATAAAATGAAATTAAAATAACAGATGTAAAGTAGGACGAGAAAATATTTTTATAGAAAGTAAAGAGTAACACCATACCAAACTATCTAATATTTTATTCATAGAACTTAACAGCAAAATTGCATTCAAATAATTTTCTTTAACATATATTTATTAGTATAAGGAAGGTTGGTAAGCTATTTTTACGATAATTACAAATTTTTTCACGTTTTGTGATATAAATTTTTTCTCATTTTTAATACGTTTATTTATAGTCCAGTTACATCAACAAATAAAGTCATTAGCGACTTATTTTAGTGTTATGTAACTGTACCAGTATATTTTTAGTCTTGAACAAACTCAGGTCGACTACTTCTCAGACGTGTGGTTAATTGAAACCCAACCACCAAAGAACATCGAAGCTACGATCTAGTAATCGAATCAAAATAAAAGTACCTTTATTAGGATTTGAACCTGAGAACTTCGACTTCAAAATCAGATGATTTACGATGACAAGTTTACCACTAACCCGACCCGGTGTGTTACTTAAAAATTTAATTTAGTTTTTATATTGACTAACTATAAAATTAGGAAAAATTAATTAAAATAATTTAATTCAGTTTTAATGATTCATTGAATGATTTTAACAATTAAATGACAATTATTTCAGATTATGTGTATTTCTCTTATCTTTAAAATTTTTAACCTTCTTAAATTCTATTTTTTAATTTATAGTTTTTATTATTTTAACGTAATATAAACTAATTAATTTATTTCGGAAATTTTTTCGCTAATTAGAAAAGATTCTTAATTTAGGGAATTCCATATCTTTGAATTTTTATCAATTTTTAAAGTTTTAATTTTAAAAATAAATCTTAGTTTGATAAAATATTTTTTTCTTAATGAGGTGTTTTCAAGTCTTTTTCATTTATCATTGTAATAGAAATACGTTTTTGGAAAATTTTCTTAAGTGTTATTTTTGTTCAAACGTATAACATAATTTGAAGTGTTTTTTAAGCAAACTGCGAAAAAAACGTCTCGCGCTAGTTAATAATACAATTCATTCAAGAATCGTGTTTAAAGAACGATACTGTACACTCTTTTGCGAATGGTTTTTGATCACGCTTAATTTTCTTTTTTTTTTCTTTTTTTAATAGCCGATACATTCTTTGTATTATACAATGATTATGTTGTATACAATATTATTATACATATTTCTTATTAATAAAAATATTTTGTCATTTGTGTGTATTGCGTACACGTTATTTTTACACCATTAATAATTCATATAATATTGTATAAGAAGCTTCGCTTCACGTCCATTTTCCATGCACCGAAGGACTCGTTTTTTTTTAAACATTTTCTAAATAGTACATTACAAGAACAATATTAAATATTAATTGTTTATAGAAAGCAGAACTTATTTTTCAACTTAACTATTTAAATAAAATTTTGAAGTACGTATAAATAAATATTTATACATTTTTTTATGTGCAATATGTTTTATTTAAGTGTGAGGGAGGTTAGAATGGGTGAGCACTTTAGAGGATAACAAGGAGTTAATCCATTTCTTTCTCCTTCATAATTTTTTTTTTAATTTTTTTGAAGGAAAACACATTGTAAAAATGGAAAGTTGAATGCTGAAATACTTCACTGTATGTTACTTAAGATAGCTGATGTTAGAGTCTATTTAGGACAAACCTGTAACTCTTGAATATAAGTTCATTAAGAGTTACATTAATAGAAATTAAGGTATATTATTAAGTTTTTCTTTTGCAAAACACTTTTTATAAACAAACAAATAAATAGCAGGTTGACTGATTATTTTATAAGGTTAAATATTTTATAAACATTTACTCTTTTAATAAATAAAAACCACATAATTTTTTCGTTATATTTATTTATATATAAGAGAATTAAAATTATAAAAATTGAAAGTAAACAATAGAATAGTAGAAAAACAATAACAAAACACACAATAGAAAAAATAATAAATTTAAAATAAATTAAAGTTGATGAAAATACCGGGAATATTCAGTAGCATTTTGTTTTGTTATTTTAATTAAAAAAAGAAAATAATTTATTTTTAAATATATATATATATTTTATTATTACGGTTTTAAAAAAAATAATTTTCTTGTAATAGGGCACATTCCCGCACTGTATACAATGTTTTTTAGTATTCCCCTATAGTAATCTGAATGTAGGTTGCGTTTTCGCCGTGAGTCTAGATTTCCCTTTTGTGTGTAAATTTGAATTTTACTGCGATAGCTTGGTTTTAGTGTATGGGTTATTTCTTTTTATTGGTTTGCGTTTCACTGACGATATGACCGCTACGCTTTGATTCACTATATCGAAATATATGAGTGTTGCTTTAAATGTTTGTTTGTGTGTCAGTGTTTGTTTTGGGTTTACTCATGTTTTGGAATGGATGGATATGTTGTATATACTACCATATCACTTTACTCCTTTATATATATATAGAATATGAACACGATATTAGTTTTATGTTTACTGTTCAATATCGGTAGTGATGTTGTGTAAAACCTTGTTAATTATTGTTATGTGGTCAAGTTGAACGTTTTTTTATACATACGACAAAGAGAATACAACGCGTTTGAGTAATGTACTGATTACTGAGGCGATTTGTTTTTGAATCAAAAACATGGCACCCTCTGGCATTTTACAAATACTGTGTGCAATTATATTGGTCATCTACCCATATAAAACTGTTCCACTCAGACGCCTCCAATTATTGCTTTAGTTATAACATAGAAGAACTTTTTAATAACAATATCGTCTATTGAAGTTAATTTTAATGACGGTAACGAAATTTTTTAATAAGTTTATATATAATATCGATTTAAATGATAACGATAGCTTTTTTTATATTATTCATAAAACAGTTAATTTCCATCGTTATCGTAAAAAATAGCATTGGTCATTATAATAGGACATATATATATATATCAGTTTTAGGCTTTGTATTTATTTTACTTTTACTCTTTGTAAATTACTAAAATTTTAGATAAATTGAAGGTTTTTGAGTTTTCCTTAAAGGACAGTTCATTTAAAATAAACAAGCTGTTAGACTCATTGGAATTATTCATGAAAATTTAATATGATAAAAATGTTTTGAAATAGAAGCAGACTATAGTGTCATTCATCACAGGAGAAATGTAAAAAAAAATAATTCTAATTTTATTATTTCAACTTACGCCGGATAAATTCTTTTCTTTTATGTATTAGGAAAGGCTATATAATCTACCAAATAAATTCCGGGGATATGTATAAAAATTTTGATTCTCATTACATTTTTAAATGAGTATGGTTGTGTGGAATCATAAATTTTGATATATAATAAACAGCACATCAGTGAAACGGGAAAATTTAAAAGATTAGCTCTTCATCTGAGGTTTGGGTAGGCCGCTGAACTTGATATTTTGTGAGTCGTTTAATCCCATTTAGTGAAAAAGAAAGGTGGTCAGTCGCACATGGTTCTTTACGTGTTAAATCGTTTTATAAAAACGGTGACTCTACAATAGCTCTACGAAAGTTATTTCATAATCAGTTCAGTATTCCGCGTTATGGACGGTACTCGAAACGTATGGGTGTTATGGGTCCTTGCCCGTAATTGTTTACTCGTGAAAAATTGAACGGGTAAATAAGTTAATCCATGCAATTAAATTATGTGTTACAATGTTTGAGGAATTTAAATCTAAACCAAACTAAATTTAAAACATAAAGAAGCAGCAAGAAAATAAACAGGTATTAGCATTGGATATCAGTGAGCCATCGACACGTCGAACCTTACGTAATGACTTTCTCTCCTAAAAGATTCAATTTTATCTTTTCGTCAGAGGAAAGGAAAATTCTACCAGCCGCCCACTAGCAGTAACGTAATATCGGGTTCTCACCAGCTAAAACCTCTCCCCCTCGGAAAAACGCGAATATCGGACCTGCCAAAAAGCATAACTCAATCTCCGGTGCGAATTGCAGGATCTACAGCCAAAAGTAGACGGCGAAATAAAGAAGTCCCAAAGAACTCAACGGAATTAGGCCCATCCATCATCGGTCGCGAAAAAACTGACCCTCCCCACCATAGCTGTCCCTCCATCACACTCTTATATCCTCTTTACAAATAAAATTCAAATTGTTCGGCATGAAAAGATTCTGATTTGGTAGCATACATTTTTGTCAAGAAATTTTGCAACGTTTGAACGGTGATAAAATCTTAGTCCAAAATATTTTTATGTAAAGTGAAACTCATTTTCCCAAATCAACTTCAATAAAATAGGAAACCGGTTCATAGTTCAGATATACAGTTTGGTATGTAATTTTGTCATCTGGCATTATTGGACAATTGTTATTTTCAAGACTATCAAGGAAACAATATACCGTTACTTTAGCGCATTACACAACCACGGTTACAACATTTATTGTTATTAAATATACTACTTTTTGGCGAACATGCAAAAAAGAATACAATACGATTTCAAATAGTGAAAAGAAAAAAGAAAGAAATCAGTACGCCATTGAGATTTCAAAAATCAAAGTCACACAACAGTCGATTGGTAGGAATACCAAACACATATGATAAAAAACAAATAGATGGAGCACTAACTTCTTCAGGCAGTAGGTTCCAAAGTTTAACCATTGTTACGAAAAAAAAGCTACTTTATAGTTGTATGAAATCTTTCACTAATAAGTTCAAACAAGTGTCTTAGAGTCGGATTGTCAAAATTTCTTATAAAGAATGGAAATGAAATTGAATAGTGCCCATTTAAAATGTTGAAAGTTTCAGCGAGAAACTTTATGAGGCAAGAATTAGTTTAATTTCCAGAAATTACATTGAACCAATAAAGCGGTACTACAAGTCATACTATTCGTTTATGTATAAAACATCTTTCCAAAACATACATTCAAAAACGGGGAAATTTTTTAGCCGCCTAGATCTCCGGATTTGTCCACATGCGATTTTTCTGAGCGGTTTTCTGAACAGCAATATATATATTGTGCGAGCGCAAATAGCGGAACTAAAATTAAAAGAGTATCAAGTTCTACACATTACACCGGTCATGTTACGGCGAATAATGAAAAATTTTCGGTAAAAGTACAAGAGTTCTTAGATCATAATAGTACCCACCTGTCAAGCGTTATTTTTAAAAAAATTTAATAGTATGTTATACTTAACTGAGAACTGAAAAAACATTCATTTTAAAATAAAAATATATTTAAATACAGGAGTTTTAAATTTTCCCTTTATTGGCATCTAGAAATAAGTTTTACAGAAGTATTTGAGAAAAATATATTAATTGTTACTTTCTCAATGTATTATATATATATATATTTTTTTTAATAAACGTGGTACTGATTTCCACATATTTTAAAATTTGGAAAGGACATATTCATAAAATTACTTTAAAAATTTTTTTTTTAATTTTTATTCAAATACTTGGTATTTATATCTTATGTTTATCAGCTTTGAATAGCAACACGTTTGTTATTTTTTAAAACATATTTAATTTTTACTCTTAGCTATTATATCTTCAAATTTTCTACTAGTGACTAAATTTGTTTTCCTAATCTTTATTTAAATTAAGCTTCTGTTCCGATAACTTAGTTATTGTTTTACCTGTCTTTGATTTTCTTTATCTCCTTTATATCTACATTTAATATATATATAACCTTTTATCAGTCTTTCCTTTATTTATATTCTTTATTATCTAGTAATAAAGAAAATCCATACTATGAATCTGATTTGTAGTATCGCTTTACTGGATCCATGTAATTTCTGGAAATCAAACTAATTCTTATGAACTTCAGATGTCACGCTTCACAATTCATTTCAGCAAAACTAACTTCAGTAAAATATTGTTTTTGCTTTATTTAAATTAAGCTTCTGTTCCGATAACTTAGTTATTGTTTTACCTGTCTTTGATTTTCTTTATCTCCTTTATATCTACATTTAATATATATATAACCTTTTATCAGTCTTTCCTTTATTTATATTCTTTATTATCTAGTAATAAAGAAAATCCATACTATGAATCTGATTTGTAGTATCGCTTTACTGGATCCATGTAATTTCTGGAAATCAAACTAATTCTTATGAACTTCAGATGTCACGCTTCACAATTCATTTCAGCAAAACTAACTTCAGTAAAATATTGTCTCTGTTTTAAAGAACAGCAATTTTTTCTATTAAATATTTTCATTATCATTAATATTCTTTTTTTTACCGTTCATTTCAATTTTTTTTTTTTTAATTTGTATTTTTCTGTAACATTCTAAATATATGTACTGTTTTACTTGTTACTTTTTTATTTTTTGTAGTTCATTCATTGGTTTTCCTTTACCCTATCTACTCATATTATCGGTTGTAATTTAAAAAATAATATTCGGAAAGTCTGGATATTGATATAATATAAATTTTTATCGCTCTTATTTAGTTTTAATAAATGTGTATTAGAAAATAACTGTTGAACATTCAACAAAGTTTATTGGAGTAACGGAAATAATTTATTTATATTCGTTTCTAAAAATTATTTAATTTTTTGTAAAAATTTAAAAATAAATAATGTATTGTATTTATATTTATTTATGCATAGAAAACAAGACTCAATAAAAATATGGTTTGAAAGTTCCTTAACGAATAATAGATGTTGTTTAGTAGATTTAAAATTTAAAAAAAAATTACGAAATAATAGGAGCTATAAAATAAAGCTTTAGCTGGTGTTAATGAAACTTGTACGTTTAGTTGTTGGTAAAAGTGTACATTTTTTATAGTTTCATTTAATTTTTTTAAAACTAAAATAAGTTATTATATTCGTCATTATTAATGTTTATAGCAAAACATTTTTTTTTTGAAGTTCTAAAAACTTCTAAAATCGAAGTTTTAAAAAAACTAACTTAAAAAATTAAACAAGAGACATACTATATTAAAGAATCTGATAATATTATTCGTTGTAGTATAAATAAAAGTAAATTTAGCAAAACATTTAATAATCTCTTTCTTGAAAACTTTTGTTGTTACATTTCACAACCTAACATAAGTTTACTTTTTTTTAAATGTTTTTAACATGTTTATACATTGTTTTTCATTTGAAAAAACATTGACGCAGAGAAAAAATACAGTAAAATGTTAAAAGTGTTTTCAAATATGCAAATTTCTTTTTTGCATTTAGTGTGTTGTATTTTCTATAGTCAAAAAAAGAAAAACACAAATAAAACACATTACCTGGCTTTACTGCATCCAACATTGTTTTGTTTTTCTTTTGGTATTTTATTTAGTACTGTACTTGTTTATCTTAATCTGTTTTTAATCCAAATAACTTTTGATATTTTTGTTTTTAAATATACTTTCTGTTTGTATTAATGTATATCTATATATATTTCTTTTTTAATTAAAAATCAAACAAATATAAGAATAACGTCTCATGGAGTATATAATATGTAGTGTTTTAATTCAGCATGTTAGCAGACTGAAATATTCTAGACGCAATTTTTAATACAGTTTAAAAAAAATTGTATTTAAAATCATTTAAACCATCAGACTCAGCGGCTGGTAACTTAACGATAACAACAAAATGAAAGAAATGAAATAGAAGAGCACTCCGTACAGCCAGACCGTAAAGTTACCTAATTGAAATTATAAGGCAAACCAAGAATATTTTTCCTCAACAATGTTGAAAAATCACTGATGTTATCTAATAAATTGATCGCCAAGTAATTCGGGTGCCGATCCAAACGATTTTGATATCGTAGGTTGACCAGAAAGATTTCCTGTTGAACGGTTTGCAACTTAAAATCATTATATATGAGGCTGTTGTTTATGTACCAGGATATGATTAGAATTTTCCGCAATGTTTTTGTCTAGTAGCGTTCAAGTATGTCAATACTGGAGTTGCAAGCTGTACCCCACAATTCAAGCCCGCCAGTCCAAACAGGCTTCAAAACTGATTTATAAATCAATAATTTGTTTTCTATTGAAAGCCGATATCTATGTCCTATCAGCCAGTTCATGCTTTTAAACTTGAGATTCAACTGTTTCCGTTTAAATTTGATATGTTTCGCCCAAATAAGTCGTCGTTCAAGATGAAAACCCAAATATTTACAGTCCTGAGATCTAGGAATCGGAATATTGAAGATAAAACCAGAATAGAAACAGGTACCATGATAGTGAAAGAGAATTTTTATATACAAAAAATCGGTCTGAAAATTGAGAAAAATTTTCTACGCCGTAGTTTTCAAGAAAGAGATTATTAAATGTTTTGCTAAAATTACTTTTATTTATACTACAACGAATAATATTATCAGATTGTTTAATATAGTATGTCTCTTGTTAAATTTTTTAAGTTAGTTTTTTAAAACTTCGATTTTAGAAGTTTTTAGAACTTCAAAAAAAAATGTTTTGCTATAAACATTAATAATGACGAATATAATTACTTATTTTAGTTTAAAAAAATTAAATGAAACTATTAAAAATGTACACTTTTACCAACAACTAAACGTACAAGTTTCATTAACACCAGCTAAAGCTTTATTTTATAGCTCCTATTATTTCGTAATTTTTTTTTAAATTTTAAATCTACTAAACAACATCTATTATTCGTTAAGGAACTTTCAAACCATATTTTTATTGAGTCTTGTTTTCTATGCATAAATAAATATAAATACAAAACATTATTTATTTTTAAATTTTGACAAAAAATTAAATAATTTTTAGAAACGAATATAAATAAATTATTTCCGTTACTCCAATAAACTTTGTTGAATGTTCAACAGTTATTTTCTTCGCTGGTAGATAGGGAAGGTGGGAATCCTGATATTCTATATGTATGCGTTACGTTACATGATGTTTTAAGCTCTTCTGTATGGCAGGTAATGTGAGTTTCTGCACAGGATATGTAACGCCGTTAATAAAAACATCAAAAAACGATTTAAGTTGTTTTAAACCTTTCAGACATAATACACGGTACATATAACATATAGCATCGGTAGGGACAGTGAGAATCTTATAATTCTATATACTTACATGGTCTTGATGTCTGTTCCATTTTTTTAATAATTATTATAAATTCATATTAACGAAGTATGTGGTTCAAATTAGAGCTTCACCTTTCGTTTTCTTTACTGTAGATGTAGTCTGTTACATAATATAAAAACTAATCGAATGTATTGTAAATAAATTTTACTAACATCATAAAAATAATTTTGTAAGTATATATCATTACTATCAATGTTGTATTAATATTACTGATACATATTTTTTAAACTTCTATATTTGACATTAAAATTCTATTTTTCTTTGTTTCAGGTGAGTGTCTTAATTCAAATATATGACGCCAAGTATAATTGTAAGGTAATGCTACTTTAATCACTACAACTTAAAATCTAATTCATTTTTTATTATTTTTATGAAACATCTTAATCCATCCTTAAACCATAAAATAATTTTACTTTTCTCAAATAAATTAATATCCGAGCAAAGTTGCCATATTTAAAAATATTCATAATTTTCCTTTATCTATGTGTTTATTGATACATAAAGAATGTAGATTAATTATTTTATCTAATAAATATATTACATATTTAGATTAATAATTTTTATTTAAATTTTAATTAATATAAAATAAAATTAAATTATATAAATTAAAATTGATAATTTTTAAAATAATAATTGATAAATATTTTTTTTTTATAGATATTTATAAAAAAAAAAAAAACATAAAATATTATTAAATTGATAAAGGCACTTAATCATTTTTGTTTGAAAAATGAGAAATAGCATACATGTAATTTTATGATAATTTATTTTAACACAATTTTTATTTTTATTCAACAAATCGTACACATTAAATTGATGATTTATATTTTTAAGTGAAATTTGTGAAGCTTTTATGGGTTTTTTTTACAAATCCTATAAAAATCTATACACGTATATTCGTCAATATTTGTGTTAAACAAAAATTATAATTAAACTGTATTATTTAGAAACGCACTTTTATTACAGGTTAAAGTAGTTTTGTTTTTAAAAACTATACCATCATATAAATTGATCTATAATTTTACTGAAATTTAAGTAATCTGTTTCAAATAATTTTACATTATAAACATTATGAATGTATATAAATAAAAAAATTATATTAATTTCAAGTTATTTTCAAAAATACAAACGCGGTATATAAAATTTGAAATTTGAATTTTTGTCTAAAATAATTTAGTAAAATTTATACAACTTTTTTATTATTTTTGACGCTTAAAACCGCTTTTCACAATGTTTTTAGCTTTTTATAAACATTTTTCTTATTTTTTTATGTACTGCGTAGAATAAAGCAGTTTGTTCATACCTGTACGTACTTAATTACGAAAAACGATAAAAGAAATATTAAAAAATAAGAAAATCTATAGACTAATTAAATTAATGATTAGTGATAATTCTTTAATAAATTTATAAGATACACTAATTATTTTAACGTATTGTAATCCATGATTGTCTTAGTTTATATCTAAGTGGTTGATTATTTATTTATTTTTTTATGTGTTTTGAGGTATTTTATGTATCATAATAGCTGTATTGGTCTACTGATTAACCTCTTCATCGTAAATAAGCTGATTTCAGGTGAAAATATATGCCCACAACGCTTAAACATTTTTGTATAGACTTTTACTGTTAAGGGACAATTGCAAAAGGTTTTAAATTTCTAAAACAAAGAGTTTTAGTTAGTTTTTGTATTTGTACATTATAAAAATTTTACCAAAAACATATATTCAAGTGGCCAATAACCAACTACGTCCTGAAGGATTGTTTTTAATGTGTTCGCTTCTGATGGAAGTCGTTTACGCCACATAAATTCACACAAATAACTAATCCAGCATCTGTGAATGATTACCAACATGGCGCGTAAAACTTGATTTAGCCACACCCCACATCTTCTCCACTGTGGTGTGTACGCCTTTTACTGGATCAATAAAATTTTGACTATGATTAACTGTTTGATGATCATACTCTTAGTTAGCGGTTCTGATTCCGTTGTAGGATTTCTATTGATTAGATATATTTAGTGATCCAGGTGTAACACTTTCAATTATTATAGGCATAAGTGAAGCAGGAGATTTGTTTCAAAAGCGTACAAAAACACTCTTTGGTTTCCCGACCGATCCCTCCAATTACCCATTGTTTCTTTGGTACTAGACCAACAGTATATCATTGATGAAACTGTACTTACGTTTAGAAAATAGAGATACATCAATTTCAACAGTTGGACCAGGACCACCTATTACTAGCGGCGTTTCTAATAATTTTGCAGCACATATCTCTCGTAAATAGTTATTTCAATCTACAACTGTATTGTGGTTAATGCCCGGTTCACACTCGCAGAACTCATGAGACGTAAGGTTCTGGTTCCAACAATAGATAACATCAACATTTTATCATACCCCAACCTGGAATGGTCCAGCCAAGTTATATAACTACATTGAACATCCTGTCGGCACACATTATTTGCATAACTCCATCTTTCACGACTGTCAGTTACGCTAAGAGTCATTTCATGACTATTGTCACACTGATTTTCGTGAGGTAAAATATTTACTGCTTGGAAAAACTTAACACACCTCTTTTTAGATATTCTCAACTCGTACAGTTCAAAACTATTGCTAGGCAAATCCAGTGTTAACACAACAAGCACTAAGATAGAACTGAGTAATAGGCTTAAGACTTAATCGTTATCATTACTAAGGTTGACCGGTTACGACGCACGGCGATGCGTAGACCTACTGTTATCAATGAATGACTAAGGTAGATAAGATAACAACCCCGACCGAAATATCTTGAAATGTTTACTCTAAAGTCAATTATTAGAACATTATTATTATCTAGTCTATAGAAAAATTTTTAAACGTTGTGAGCATCTTAAGCAAATCATTTTGATTTTTTTTTTTTTTCATTGAAAATCATAAAAATTATTTTCTCAATAGCCTCCTTTTTTCAAATTTTGACCCCAATATTATAAAAATTTTTAGTACCTCAGATCATACGTACAAACACTTTTACATGTTATTATAAATACACAAAATTATTGAATTTTTAGTATACTGCGGTCAAAATTTAATATGAAAACAATTTATAAGATTAAATGGTTTTACAAAAAACGTTTTAAGCGTTTGATAAATTTATTTCTAATTCCAATGATCTGACTCAAAATATTTGTCCTATAGTGGAAAAAAATAAGCTTACATTGATTGATAAATATATTTTCCGAAATATTTTCGAATTAACACTTTGAATTTATTTACGTCATTGCTTAGGTTCATAAAGAGAAAGTCAACACAAATTATTTTATTTTGTAATATTTTCAGATTATTTAAGTTATCCAAGTTATCTTAATATAAATACTTTTGTAAAGAAAAATAGGATTATTTCGTATTTGTGTGGGTGGTTTTTTTTTTTGCTCAGTTATTAGTTTTAACATTATCAAATACGGAAGATTTGACATTTCTGTTAGGACTTTGACATTTATACTTTCAAAAGATATAACTATAAATAAATATCAAAAGAGCAAACCATATACATTTATTTATATATTAAAATATTTTTATACCATTTTTTGCCTATTTATTTTCTATAAAATATTTCTTTTTTTCTACTATTTTCCAGATTTAAATAGTTTTTGAAATTGCTTATTTATAATCCTACGAATAACATCGACTATTTCTTTATTTTATTAGATTTAACAAATTTAATAATTTTACGTCTGGTTTAGAATTTTCTTGTCATTTAAATTAGGAAAATTTAGTAAAACATACAAACATAAAATATTATTATTACTTAAATTATTTGTAATTTATTAATAAATATTTTAAATAGGTATTTGTGTATATATTTCATGTTCTAAAATCATAGCACAGAATTTTTTTTTAACTGAGAAAAGTTTTAAAACTTCAGAAATTTTTTTAGTTTAGCTTAAATATTTTTTATCGAAAGTACTACTGTCAGCAAGAAACCTGTACTTCTGTTTTGTTTGATTTAGAATTTTTGTTGTTGTTATAATAACGAAACATATTTTTCTCAAGTTCAATTTCTTACAATTAATCTTAATTTACATAAATTAAGATAAATAATCATAATTTACCATAAAACATAATTTACATAATTAAGATAAATTACATATCGATCTCAAGAAATATTGATCTAATTTTAATAAAGCGTTTTTTTTAACTAATTATTTAAGTTATCTTAAAAATACAATGTACGTCTAAAAATTAATATTCCATAATTCATCCTAACATTCAATTATAATCTGTATTACTTTATTTAGACTTATATAATTTTCTTTATTTTTTTGTTGATATTTAACTCCTTTGGCCAAAAAAGAAAAAAAATATTATAAGATGTAAATAGTAAGTTATTTTTTCCATATCGAGTATACAAAAAAGAATAAAGGGGATTTTAATCAGTTAATGGTATCTATTAATTGAGATACATATCGTTGATTTAAAGCTAGAATCAAAGAGCAAGGACAGTTTTTGTTGCGGGCATGGCCGCAGATTGATTCTTTATCTTTCCGCTTGACAGCACCACTAGCTAAAACCGCGACACCTGAACAGAAAGCCTTTTGTTTTCAGCAGTTTGTTAGATACGTATCTATAGATACAGTTCAATATGTGTTCTGTAGAAAGTTTAATTGTGATCTTCAGAGTGATAATAACATTTTTCGATGGCGTAATCGTTTTGAAACGATAGGATGAGAGTAAGGGATGATAAAGCATTTCTGAAGAAACGGTTAAACGTATCAGGAAGTAATTCCTAAAAAATATATTAGGAAGACTGGCAATGAACCAGCAGTGGTGTTGATGGCAGTATAGTAGTTTTAAGGAAACGTTTAAATATCCGTTCATACCGTCTACAACTGTAACAGGCTTTGAAAACTAGCGACTGTGCATGTCACTTAGCAATCGAAATGTGGTAAAATAATGACGACTTTCTTGATTGCACTATGTTTAGTCTTAGTAAGACAACATTTTATCTTAGTGGAAAAGTTAACGCACGTAATGCCTGTATTTTGGTAGCTCCTCTACTTACTCATCTATCCGATTTACAGCATAGGATTGAAGCGGCTTTCACTTCCATTACCCCAAACATACTGTTTAAAGTACTGGAGGAATTCCTATCGGTTGGTTGCGTGTAACATGACAATATGTACTGATATTGAACACTTGTAGGGAAAAACTCTTTCATTTTATTTTTAATTCATTACTCTTAAATCAAAGTTAAGAAGTATTAAAACCCAGATTTTTTTTACACCCTGAATAACTTTTTTCTATTTCAATTCCTTTGAGTTTTTAAATCGTTGATTTTAGCCATTTTATTATTCCTTGCGTGATTTTTCTAGTTATTTTACAATCAGGTTTGATACCTTTATAATAAATTACTTTTTACAATTCTATTTTTAGATAAAATATTCTTCTTATCATGATTGATTATATAATTTTTTTATAATTTTTATGCCTTTTTATTATTTGTTTTATTTCTGTCTAATACTTGTAGTAAATTTATTTATTTTTAGCTTATAACAATAACAAAATTTCTTTAAATAAAATTTTGCTACCTTGATTATTTGAAATTGCTTTAAAACTCCGGAATTTTTTCTTTTAATTCATTTACTATATTTAAAAAAAATACATAATGAAAAAATAAAACAGAAAAAATTTTATCTAATTTCTTTCTGTTTTACTTTTTATTGATCTTCTTCTGTAATCATAACAATTAAATTTTTGTAAAAAATAAACTTTAAATACACTACAAAATGTTGTTTAAAACTACAGTTTAGTATAAATAAATTTCAAGGAATAATGAAGTCATATTTAATTAAAATTTGAATAATAAGAGGGTTTATAAAAATATATAGTTAATAAAAAAAGGCAATGAGTAAGTAATAATAAACAAAAGGTTCAAAAATAGGAATATTGTACCATTTTGACTGGGCAATTGTTATGATGTTGGTTGCGAACAATGAATAAAATTTTAAGGGCAACGATATCAACAGTCAGACACAGTTGTGTTTTACCATACCATTTCGGTATCAAGGGGTAAGAGTTATAAATGGGGGATTTGAGGGGGCACTGTGGAAAAGGGGTAAAGTGGATACGATGCGTCTGTTCTGTTCAGCGGCGGCATATTCAACCAGACCGGACTGTTTGCATAATAATAGTTGGCCATCGGATATTCACAATTATGTTTGTTTAAAGAGTCACCCCACGTCAAAGAGTTTCTCATTTGCTAGTCCTCCCCCATTAGTTCCCCGCTCTTCGCTCATTTTATCACTATCTCTCTCTCTCTCTCTCTCTCTCACTCTCTCTCTCTCTCTCTCTCTCTCTCTCTCTCTCTCTCTCTCTCTCTCTCTCTCTCTCTCTCTCTCTCTCTCTCTCTCTCTCTCTCTCTCTCACACACACACACACACTTTCTCTCTCAGTCACTCTCTCTATCTATCTATCTCGCTCTCTCACTCTCTCCTACTCTCTTTCTCTTTCAATCTCTCTCATTCTCTCTCTCTCGTCCTTTGTAGTACTTGCACCCCTTTATTTTGTAGATAACCATAACTTGTTTGATCCCTTCTTCCCACTCGCAAACCACATAAATACATGTTAAGTTGCACAATCAGTCTATGCACTCATTAGTGAAACTATATTACTTTGGGTAAAATAAATAATTTTACAAATGAGATTTTGAAAATATATGGTATTTCGCCAAAAATAAAAATAATTCTAATTTTCAAAAAAAATAATTTTTTTTCTTAGTGATATAAAATTATTGA
This sequence comes from Lycorma delicatula, assembly GCF_047948215.1. Classification (NCBI taxonomy): domain Eukaryota; kingdom Metazoa; phylum Arthropoda; class Insecta; order Hemiptera; family Fulgoridae; genus Lycorma; species Lycorma delicatula. The sequence continues at coordinate 13,984,930 of NC_134463.1, read as the reverse complement.
TTATATTTACAGGCAATTCACTGTGCGTACAATGAAAATAAAAGCTTGTGTTGGAGAAGGTTGACTGTGCATTAATACCAAACCTGAAAACATTCTCCCATCTAATAGGATAACAATTATAATCGTAGTAGTTTTATTAATGCTCGTTTAATTTATTACCATTTCCATGTTTTATTCATTATTACGTAACTAATATTAATAGCTCAATAAAGATAGCAAAAACAAGAATTTTTATTATAACTGTAATTTTAAACTAAAAATCTTAACTAATTCTTGAATTTATGTTGTATGCGTAATTACACATAATTAGATATACAAATTATTTTTGTACAATTACTTTTTGTAAAATATTTATAATTTTTTAATACATAGATTTTTAATTTTTTTTTCTACGTTTGTTTTCTTTATTGATTATACTACTATTATTATTAACCCGTCTTGAAATTGTCATTATACGTCCAGTTCCTGAGCAATCAGCATTTCCTCAGTCTTCATCAGAATTTCACTACCACTGTCTAGAAGTATGATAAATTTATCAATCATTTTGTCGGTTGTGCACTTCCCCCTTTGATTGCAATCGACTGAACCAAAAGTGTCCAAAATCCAATTTTGTGGGATTTTGGAATTTTTCTTAACTGCAGTAATAAGCCCTCATTAAGAGATTTTTAACGGTATGTCATAGGTGGTACTTATTTTCATTGGTTCCAGAGTTACAGCCCAATAAAATTTTAATTATTTAAATATTTGGATATTACAAAGGGGAAGGCAAATCGGTTCGAATCAGACTTCATCTCCTTTCATTTTTTTTAACTTTTGTTTTAATTTAAATATATTGATTTACTATAATAAAATAATAATTATAATTAATAATTATTAATCTTTGATTGTAAAAAAAAAATTACGATAAATAATAATTCAGTAACAATTAAAAAAAAAAAAAAAAAAAAAAAAAAAAACATTAAAAAATATCAGAAGTTATTAACGAAATAAAATTTGATGTAGTTTTCATTAAAAAAAAAAATGAGTATATGAAATTTTGTAGGCGTACAAAGAAGTAATGTAGTGTCCACGTCAAATGTTTTTACATGTACGCAATATTGTTCCCAATAAACCTTTTCCATTTCACTCATCTTTTCCTCAGCTAATATTTTAATATCTGGCATTAAAGATATTGTGTTATTACTACAAACAACTCTTTTCAGTGCCAACCACAACATCTCAATGGGATTTAAATCGGGATGGTACGGTAGAAGTCGCAGAATCTGATATCCGTGATTTTTGATAGTTCATCAAAATGTTACTATATTTTTCAATTTCTATGTGATTTAATTATGTTACAGAACTGTAGTTTTAACATTGCTTTATTAAACGGAATATTATTCTTTTCTAACCATTTAGTTATGCCACTTTTCCCAACATTTGAATTTGAAGGCTTCTCTAGAGGTGATTTGTGTTACGGCCCATTATCCATAACAACCATTGACTGGAGGGGGAGGGGCGACCAGAAATCAATTTTTCAGATGCCCGCTTCATAGATTTTTGTTGACGCCGTCGTGATAGTCACCGCTTTTTCAACTTATTCTGCAAGTTAACATCGGGTTCAGAAAAAATCCCAGTTTTCCTCCAACGTAGATTATGATTAACCAATCGTTTTTACTAATCGTTACTTTTACTCCTTACCACTGTCATCCTACTACGATTTGTCGTCGAATGGGTGGTTAAAATATACGATTCGTCTAAATAAACAATTGAAGAATTTTATTTTCTGAAATCGGTCATTTTTGTTAAATATTCTATCCTCTTTCGCCGGATGTCTTCCTTTTCGATCAAATATTTCTTATTATCATCAGTTTTACACCACTTAAACCCCAATTCTTTCAGGATAGCCGCTAGTGTAGTTGTAGAACCTTCAAATTGAATACTCGTTTTAAATTCTTTAAGTAATTTATTTAATGTAGGCAGTTCATTATATTTTGTAAGAAACTCCTCTGTTCTTCTGACAACGCCTTGATCAAAATTGTCTAATCCACTACCTGGTTTTGAACATTGTTTATTTATTTTTGGTGTGCTTAATGAGCACGACTGCGATTTAGTTTTAAGAAGATCCTGATTTTCTTTTCGGAGTTTATGAAGTTGTTATCTTGAAATTCCACAAGCTGCCTCCGCAGCGGTTCTTTCTTTCTTCAAATTTTTGAATACATGCTAAATTTTGGCATCTTATAATTTTTCTAACTTTATAGCTTCTTTCTTCATAAAATCGTATTAAGTATTTCACGAGAGTGACTACAGTGCTTTTTATTCTTAACTAAGGATTTAAATTTTACCGTTGCAGAAAAAAATTCACAAACAAAACAAGTAAAAAAAAAAAAAAATTAATTCAATAATACACACAAAACATTTACTGACGTGCTACTAAGTAAATATTTACTAACACGCCAAGAATTGAACTAAATCAGTTTATTGAAAATTAAAATACATTAGTAATGAATATTATTCAATAATTTGATACAAACATTATTAGCTATTCTATGAATACATATGAAATGGCTAAGCTATTAATAATTAATTATTATAATCTGTAGGGGTTTAGGTCTATTATTTAATGATGATGTTTATTACTTCAAACATAATCAGCGATAATAATACCCGATACAAGAAGTGCATGTAAATACAACTCAAATGAAATATTTTGATCACCTTTATTCGTATAAAGTGGTCATTCATTTTACGACTCACTTTATGGAGTGAGTTTAATAATAACCTAATTAATACAAGTATAAACTTCTCGTTTTTGTACAGTATAAAGTAAGAGGTATTTATAAGTATACTAAATATTTTTAAAGAAATTATTGTCTGAAATTAAATAAAATGATAATAAATTTTAATTGTGCAAAGAAGTTTTGCTAATGATAATATTTAAGCAGACTGTATTGCAGAATACTCGGTTTCTGATTGAGCATAATGTTATGAGAAAAGAGTAATATAATGGCCCTGCACAGGGGCTGTCTGTCTCGTGCAAACAAGCTTTTATTTTCATCGTACGGACTATAATCGTCTATTAGGACATTTTATACGTTTTATGAGAACAATATTTTTTATACTTACCTGAAATATAATCTACGGTTTCAAAGTTTTATCAAAATTTCATTATAAGAGAATATATAATTCTGGAATCTGCTTGTATGAGACGTTACAGGAAGAAAAACGTTTTACTGCTAATTGATAAATTTCCAGTTTTACAATCTGGTAATTTAATGAATAAATAGACATTAAATAATATTATATTGAATTAATTTATTAAATGTTTATTTGAACTAGAATTTGTGTATATATATTTATATATATTAAAAGCATAATAAACATTCAGCAAAATTTATTTGCGATCTTTGAGATCTTGTTCTGAGATCTAGAACAGTTTTTTTTTGGAATAACGTTCAAGTAATGTAAAATGCGGTGTAAAACTAATTTACTACAGATTTTTTTTTTTTTTACTATTTTCTTTATATTAAAAGATAAAACCTTCTTTGTTACTCTCATAACTATAAATTTCAATGGAAATTTCGGTTGATTATTTTAGAATTATCAAAATATCTCAGGTCGAAAAGAAATTACCTACTGTTTACCAATCACTGCTGAAAATTGTATACAAGTATATCAAGTATAACTAATTTTGTTAAACTGTATTTTACTGAATATTCGGTGTTTCATTGATACGAATTTATTTCACGACTACTTGCCTTTTTCTCGATTAGACGTAGATGAATGGATATTTTTGGAAAATATATATTTGAATTCAAACTATAATTTTAATGATTTTAAAACTTTTGTATCTCCCTGTTTCTGTGTTATTAAAAATCGTGTAAGATGATATTTATCGGAATTAGTAAGGTAATTTATATTTTAAAAAAACAAAAAAATTACAGCTTATATAAAAAATTTTGTTTTGACACAAGAAAAAAATTTTTAACGTACGTATATTTTTAATAAAAAAAATCTGATGTGGAAATCAAATGACTTACTTGTACCAATATTAAACTGCATATACACATGTTTTTTTTAAAAAGAAACACACATAAATTTCTTTTTCATTAATAACTTCTGATATTTTTTCATTTGTTTTTTTATTATTATTATTGTATTATTATCGTATAAACTTTTTTACAATCGGAGGTTAATAATTATTAATAAATCAATATATTTAAATTTACAAAAAAAAAGTTAAAAAAAGGAGATGAAGTCTGATTCGAAACGATTTGCCTTCCCTTTGTAAGATTCAAATATTTCATTAATTAAAATTTTATTTTGTTATAACTCCTGAACCAATGAAAATAGGTACCACTTATAATATATCGTTGAAAAGCTCTCAATAAGGCTTTGTTAGTGCAGTTAACAAAAAATCCAATTTTTTTGGATTTTGGGCTATTTTGGACACTTTTGGTCTACCAGATTGCAATCAAAGGAAGAGGTGAATAACTAGATGTTACTAGAGTCCGAAACCCAAAATTTCAACATCCTACGGCTTATCGTTACTGAGTTATGCGAGATACAGATGCACATACGTACGTACAGTCATCACGCCGAAACTAGTCAAAATGGATACGTGGATGATGAAAATGGATATTTCCGTTAAAATCTGAAAAACAAAATTATTCGCGATCACACTACTTGCTTTACTTCTTACAGGGAAGTAAAAATTAAGGAAATTCTTTAAGCCCATAGTACATTTAACTGGTAATTATTAAACAGGGTGATCATTTGAAAAGTTACATTTATTATTCAACAGCAATCAGTCCAATTATATTTCTGTTTGCAGGTATGTATACCATTTTCGAGGGGAACTTTTTAAATTTATTTTGAAAAGAGTCGACCCCACTCTCTCCGCTACATCTATCCAAAATCAAAATCTTAACCAGCAGTGGTAAAATTTAATTACATTAGTTGACAACCCGAAAAAAATAATGTTTTTTGTAAAAAAAAATTAAATTCCGCCCACCCCTTCGCTCGGTAGGTGCAAAAAACCATTTGGGGTGGTACGTTTTTTAAATTTCAGTCCAGCAAAAATAATTATATAATTACGTGATAATACTTCTTAAACCATTTGAAATAATCGTAATTTTTGGATTAAAATTGTAAAAATTATTTTTTAAATTAACAAACACAAAATTTCGCCCTTAAATTTTTTATAAATTTTCAAGGGTTGAAAATCAATTTTTTTTAAAAATGTAGCTTTTGACACCTCATTAAAAGGCCCTTTGAATGAAAAGTAATTTGGTACAAATAAAAAAAAATTTGTTTACTGGTATTGAAGTTATTAAAAATGTGTTTTTTTAGGTTATGTTGTGATACAGTGTTACTGACCCAAACATCAGGTCTGAAATCGTCCGTTCTTGTTAAAAATATGGGTTTTTGCTTTTTCCAGAATTGAGAAAACGTATCAGTAAACACAGCATTATAACATCAGTTGAAAATACGAAAAACCTATAATAAGATACTTCTTTGCTGGAAACGTCTTGATAAAATTGATTACCTTATTATAACAGGTTTCTGCCAATTATTGAGAACTTAGTTTCTATGGTATATTTTTTTGGTACGTTTTTTCATTGTTGGAGAAACCTAAAACCTGTATTTTTAACAAGACTTACGATTTCAGACCTGATACTTTGGGTTAGTAACACTGTATCTCAACATACCCTTAAAAAAACAACACTTTTTTAATCATAAATTCAATTACAGTGAGCTAATTTTTATTTTATTTGTACCAAATTACTTTTCATTCAAAGGGCCTTCCAATGATGTACCACAAACTACATCATCTTATTTTAAAAAAAGTAAGTTTTCCACCCTTGAAAATTTATAAAACATTTAAAGGCGAAATTTTGTGTTGGTAATTTAAAAAAATAGTTTTCACAGTTTTAACCCGCAGATAATGATTATTTAAAATGGTTTAAGAAGCAATATCACGTAATTTTATAATTATTTTTGTTGGATAGAAATTTAAAAAAAATTCTATCACAAAAGGTTTCCCCCACCAAACAAGCGAAGGGGTGGGCGGGTTTTAATTTTATTTTCACAAAAATTTATTCCTTTTTTCGGGTTGTCAAGTAATGTATTTAAACGTTTGCCAATTCTTTGCTTAAACAATTGCCATTTAAGATTTTTCAGTTGTGGTAGGTGTTGCGGTGTGGGTGGATTCCACCCAATTTTAAAAGATTCCCCCCGAGAATTGTATATATATTTGCAGACAGAAATACGATGGGACTGAAAGTTGTTGAATAATACACTCGGTAAATTTTCAAATTTTTACCTAGTATTTCTAAATTTAAATTGAGTATCCACTCTTTCTTGATGGGACGTTTATTTCATCTCTTAGTTCTCACGCTAAGTGAGTTATATTAAAAAAAAAATTACATAAAAAAAAAGTAAAACATATTAAAATACAGTAAATAATAAAAATAATTTATCCATAAAATTTTATTTATAAAAAATGATCAGCCTTCCTATTATAGGATGACATAACTATTAATCTAATATTTTTCAACTAAATTACAAAAACTTTGTATATTTAGGTGCTATAAGAATTAAATTTCTTTGAGTGTATAAAACGCTTTACCGGTTCATGTTACTTTCAAATGAAGCAGAGTAATATATTTACCAAAAGTAATGATCTAATTTTATTAAATCAGTTAATTATAAAATTAAAATTGAATTTAAAATTTTCTTAAAGTTTTAATATAAATGTTCATTTCATAATTCCAAAATAAAAATAGCATAATTATTTAATGTTATTGGAATCTCTCCCCACCACTTTACATAAGAAACTTCAATAAAGATTAATACTCTTTTTGTTTCTTTTTTCCTATCATTCAGTTTGATTTTACAAAAAAAAAAAAATGCAAAGAATGTAAAAATTGTTTTGTAATAGAATTAAATTGCGTCTTATAAGATGAACTTATATAGACGATTTTTTTTAATTACTTATGATGGGAATGTTGATATCTTGGAACGACAAGCATCCTTATAAAAATGATCTGAAAAGAAGGAGCATTGAGATGGGAAAATATACACAAAGCTGGAAGAAAATATGTGGGGAGAATTTCTAGAGCTGTCGATATTTTTCTATGCGGAAAGAATGCTGACATTGGAAGAGAAAAAAAACATGATCCCTCGAGGCTGGGTACAGCTTCCACCAGGAGGAAACTATTGCAAGTATCGTCGTACTGTAGATCTAGAAGGGTTTCTGTTTTCATCCCGTCATTCCTCTCTGTGGGATATTATAATGTAACACTTTCATTTGGTTTTTCTTATTGGTATTTTTTGTTCATTGTTTTACATAATAAGATTTATTATATTATTCCACGAGAAAAATTTATTTTGGTAAATTTATTACACTAATTATGTATTTATAAGATAACTACAAATTTTACAACGCCCTAATTATTTTTAGAGCGATTAAGAAAATATTGTCAAAAATAACAGAGTAAAGTAGCAGTGAAATAAAAGTTAAAAAATATTACTACCAATAGACTATTTAATTTAGATCAGCTTGTTATGTATTACCTAAATTGTTATTTTTTCAATCAAGAGATTGTTAGTTGATAAATAAACAGAAAATAAAACTAATATAATAATATTGGAGTGTTATAAATTATATCCCTTATCTAAACATGATTCTTACCTTATAAAAATAAATGAAATAATGTTATATTTTTTTTTTTTTTTAATTTTCTCATTCTTGTAATCCTTTGAAAACTCCAATTTAATTTTTTTATTAAGAGTGATAAATTAATATTTGTTTAGTAATCTGATTATTTATTATTATTGCTTTATTCTTTTTTACCCGATTACGTAAATACGTAGAAGAGGTGATAATGTGTTTAACTGTTATTACCCGACTGCGTACATAGAAGGAGTGGTAATGTGTTTAACTGTTATGTTTGTTCCCTTCTGTACCTTTACAGATCCAACCGATTACAACCAACTTTTGGATAGTAACAGGTTTTTGGTCTGGAAGTAAAATAGGTTATCTTAAATTGTCTTTAAAAAAAAGGTTTTAAAAAAAGGGTCTTTAAAAGGGGTTTTAAAAAAAAGGGGTGTACTACATCGAGTGAAAAATGTAAAAAATTTGCTATTTTCAAATTTGAATAATGGTACTCCATAAAATGATAAAATAAACACCTTTTGCTTCTTATATTTTTTTCGAAAATGGTCTCGAAATAAAAACGAAATATTTGTCAGCACAAGGTAGGAGAAAAACAATGCGGCTAGCACATACTTGGGTTACAGGCATCAACATCAACACTCAAATTTAAGTAGCATACATTTAAAAAAAAAACAAAAAAAAAACGCTAAATAAAATAATTATTACAAAAGACCGATCTACCTAGAATAATTATGAAAAACGAACAAAAAATAGTTCAAAAAAATCTTTTGTTACAGCTAGTTTTTCAGGATGCAGTAAATTAGTCACCGATGTGAAATTTATTACTACTCTTATATTTTATGTTGTAGCCGACTGCCTGTGTAGGTTATATGAGATGGTGAATTTAATTGCCATATTAAGCCAAACTGGCTCTCAAATACAACATAAAATGTAGACGTAATCTAACATTTCACATTGCTGACAATTTTACTATATCCTGAAAAAAATACGTGTAAGAAAAATTTGTTTAACTACTTTTGTTTAAAAAATAATTAGTAAAGAACTGTTAAACAATTTTTTGTTTGTTTTTCATAATCATTCTAGGTAGATGTGTACAATTAATAGTGAAGTATTTTGGTTTTTAATAGTTATTTTATGAATTTTTTAGTTTATGTTAATCGTATATATTATTCCTAACATAAATTCCGACTCAGCTTTTTATTATGAGATTATCCAGATTTGTCTTAATTTAAAAATTGTGTGGTTGTAGTTTACCATATTTATCGATATGTCATAAATTTTATCTTGATTATGTCAACTAACCTAACTTTTAACATACTCTGATATGAGAAAAATTTATAAGCCTCTTTTCTTTTATACTTTTTTTTTTTTTACTATGTTTGAGTTCCAAGAATAAGTACATACATTTTAAAGAATTTATTTAATCTTTAAATATCTTATAAATTTCAGTGATAGAAATTTTTTTAAAAATCCAATATTATTATTTAACTTCGTTACGTAAAATCTGTAAAAATATACTTTTTCATGATTTAATTTTTCTTAAAAAATAAATTTAAGACATTATGTAAATCAAAACATTATATAGTTTTACTATCTTACTTCATTATTAAGTTTATATTAACTAAAATTTTATTCCTAAATCGGGGTTAATTTTTTTAAAAACTATTATTTTGAGACTGATATAAAATTAAGCCGTATTAATAAGACTTGCATATGAAATTTTAATTATTTATAAAATTAAAGAATTTTGAACTTCAGATTAAATGATTTTTAATAGAATTTTTAGTGTAACTTGCTTTTGAAAAAAAATATCTTTTACCAATTTAATATTATTGTTAACTTAATTATTATTTTTCGTAGATAAATAACACTTCAAGTTAAGATTATGAATTCTGATTATAATTCATAAAGTACATCTCTATTTTCGTTGAAGAAATATTAATCAATATGAAGAAAAAATACTGGATAAAAATAAATCTTCAAAACGAAAATAAAACCGCATCTAAAATTATTAAAAACTAAAATTCTAATTCAGGTGTTGTGGACCCCCCACACTCAAAATTCTTAAGAAGATCATGGTCCTCCTAAATTACTGCTAACTATTCCTTGTTGGTAAGGTTAAATTATATCTTTTTGTTTTTAATTATTAAAAACTATTAAAGACCATGATAAAAAAAGTCTTCTCAGATTTTTCTGACTTACTTAATATCTGTTAATGAGTTGAAAGTACTAGAGTTTCTTTAAAAGTTTAATGATTATTAATTAACATGAGAATCTGAAAGATTTTAGACATGTAATATCCATTTATTGATTCAAGCTTCGTTGGCGTCTTTTGTCTCTCTTGCTTGTATGTTGAGTATTCCTATAGCATATTATTATGTCATTAGATCACCGGGTCAGAATGTGATATTAATTAGAAAATGACAATAGAATGTTAACCAGGAGACAGTATCAAGAAGCTAAAATATAACTGATTGATCCTCAAATCAGCTACCTCTTACATACAAAGACAATCCTTAACTATTAGACCTAGTTGATACATAGTATTAAGGATGAGTATGAATGAATTAATTTATAACGAGTCAATCATCTTGTAATCGAGCTTACTGTAGAGATATGAATTTTTTTATAGTGAAAAATGTTGTAAGAATTTTATATAAACAAATTATCCTTACAGTATTGCATCGATATATTGTCGTATAGGCTGTTACGTTATGTTCTATAATAATTAACATGTTTTTTTCTTTTAATTTTTAGCTTATGTTGCCACAATTAATTATTTTTCCATGGAGAATTCAATCGCTATTGTGGTATTTTACTGTTATGTGGTATTACTGGTTTTGAATCCGATAGCGTTTGATAGTTTAAAGCTGTTACCGTTAGTTATTCATATTTAGAAGTAACACTAGGCTGTCCAATGAGCAATGGATAGAATATAGTATAGCCTTCGTTCGGCGTAGGGTTAGCAAACTACCGACAACATTTACAACAGTAACTGTCGGGAGGTCACACACATAGAAAACTAATATGCATTGTGCAGTTTATAGTCTCAGTATATGACCCAAACCGCTTCACCCTACCGTACCGTAAATATCAACGTTTTCATTTTACACCCAAAACTCCACACCCCCCTTACAAAACCATTGCTCCAACCAATACTGTCTCATTCTACCATTACCAACGGATTGCTGTTCCAATTTTAACTGGTCGAGCGTTATGTTCCAGATTTTATTGTATGTCATTATGTGTCGACTCTGTTTCATACCCTCTCTTACTTTTCCCTCTCTCACTCGCTCATCTAACCCTATCCTCTACCATAATTTTATCCCGTAACCCGTTTATTATCTCATCGTATTTTTCATGATTGATCGTAGATTAGGATAACGCATCATAACAATACGTCCGATGTAACTTTCATTAATAACCGTTTCCTTTAATTCCCTTTGCTACTGTTTTGCTGTAGTACATAACCCCATCCTACAGCTTACATCACCATCCATTCTACTACCTGTCCACTTTTATACGATTATTATTCCGTTTGTAATAACGTATAATCATAACCAAAAGATTTGTTTTGTTTGTGCGAATATTGATTAACCATAAATTTATCTCTCCTTTAATTATCATTTTATAACTTTCATAATTTAATGTTCTTCGGTAATATAAATAAATCCTATGAATGTTACGATGTAATTAATTAATTTATGTATTATGTACTATTATTGTTATACTTTGTAATTGTTAAGTAATTTTTTTCTCATTAATTATTATATTACTAGCCGGTCGGGTTCGCTTCGCTCGCCTTTCCATTTAGTCAGGAGGCACCATCCCCTAGATCCCCCTACATTTTTATCCTTATGTGACCGTGGTAGCTCTGCAATGATATAAGTATGAAATCGAAAGGAATTTAACTGCAACTTCCTTTGCAAATTTATTACAGCTCGAGTCTGGGCGTAGCACTCTCGGTCAGCAGCTAACATATAGTCGTTCCCCCTCAGTTTCTCAAAGGACCAAGATACTCTCATTCTTTTAGCAGACTTTGAAAAATAAGAAAGATTATTTTTATTTTTTAAAGGCATATCGTTTTAACTTTTCAGAATCCAAAGTATTCGTATCATGTTCAACTGAAGTATCATTGCTAATAATTGTTACGCATGATAATTTTATGTTCAGTGAAATATTAAATATTTTACAGATAAGTTAGATGAACTATACGTTGAAAAAGGAAAAAAATTCCTTTAATTAAAATTTAAAAATTTTTCAAAAAATGGTGGGTGATAGAAAGATTATGAGTTCATATTCTTTTTCAGCATCAAAAAACAGATTAAAATATGCATCGCATGTTAGAAAACAAACATTATTAGTAAATCTATCATGCTGTATTTATCTTCGTAAGAAAATACTCCTTTAATAACCATCTCCGTGGAGGAGTGGTAGCGTCTCGACCTTTTATCCGGAGGTCCCGGGTTCGAATCCTGGTCAGGTACAGCAGTTTTCATACGAAAAACAGTTCAGTTTACAAATCCCATACATAAGCATCAAGCTTATATGGTGATATCATCAAGCAAAAAAAAAAGATGAAATTTATTATAAAGAATACAATGCTTCTTGAATAAAAAAAACAAAATTAAAAAAATTACACAAAATTAGAATAAATTTTAAAAAGTACCATGATAAAAGTAAATCATATTTAAAAGTACTCATATTTAAAATAATGCATTATTATAACATAGTTTAACTTGGAAATGAATACGTTAAAGTATTATGAAATTGCATTTACTTTTACATTTAACTTACAATTTACCAATTACATTTATTTTTTAATCATTCAAAAATAATATCTTCAACAAATTAAATTTCATCCACCCAATTTAAAACAATCGCGCCTGCTGAATATATATTTTAAATATAGGTCCAATAAAAGCAATTGTATGACTATTAATCTCATACTAAGTGGAAGAAAAATTAAGAAATTAGGGATAAAAATAATTTCATTATATTCTGCAACTAGTTAATAAACCATCTTCTAAAGTATTAATTATATACCAGTTAATTTAAATTGATAGATAACCTACTTTGAGGTTTATTTTTTAATAATAAATTTATATTCATGAATTCAATCAGGTTTGTGATACATTCCTCCTAATTTTTTTTAAGAGATTCGACTGTTTTTTCGTTAATCTTGGACAATTAAATAAAAATATAATTATTAATTTGCTTAAGTTTTATTTAACATTTTTAAAATGTCAGAAAAGTCATCATTGTTCACACAAATTTTTGATTTAAATTCATTAATTATTGTTTTCTGTCACTCATTCGTTAACGTTAAAACTGCCATTAAGCTGTTTATTATGCAGGATAGTTTTTTTATTGTACAGTTATTTAATAAAATAGGAAAATTTTTAAGAAAGAAAACCAAAAATTGTTATTAGTATTTTTTTTTTTTATATAGATAATAATATTAATAGTAAAACTGTAAAATAACAAATTCTATATTCGTTAGTGAAATATTCTTTAATTTTTTTTTCTCTTTGTATATAATGATAAAGAGATTTTATGTTGTGTAATACTGAGCTATGTTAGAAGAAAGATGCATTTGATGAAATCCACCAGGATTTCAAAGTATTTGTTAGTAGCGGAGAGGTTTAAAGACGGAATGAAGCTGAAATGAGAAGAGCAGATCTATCGAGTAAATGCGAGAGAAAGATAGAACGAGAATTCAGTAACAGTATAGTACAGAGAGAATATGTTGTGTATGTGTATACGAAGTTTGCTAGAGCCGGAGAGCAATATCAGACCGTCCAGGGATTATGCCCGAGAGGGTACCATTTAATCCTTAAGGAAAGTGATGAGATTACTGGAGGAATGATCCTTCAGGGAGGCAGGCTGTTCCTTCCTTACTTCCTTCCCAAGTAAAACAGAAACTCAGTGCTTCGACATAACAACCCTGAGTTAACCCTCCCACCATTATACACTACGAACTACCAAACCCCATCCTCTCAGTATTAACCGTTTCCAATAAATTAACTTCATCTATCAAATCGTATACAAATGCATTTTTATCAACGTAACATTTATTGTAAAACTTAATCGATTATTTTTTTAATGTTAATTACTTCATCGGTTTTTCTGAAGAAGAATAAATGATTTAATACTTAAATTAGGGCATATGTCTGGAAAATATTAATTCTATTAACTTTTAAACTATCCTCTTTGTTATTTTAATGAAGTTATGAGCAAAGAAGCAGGTTTTTATTGAATAAGTATTATATAATAAGTATATTAAATAAGCATAATATATGATTTTAAGGAAAATAAAATATTAACTTATAACGTTGAATTAAATAGATTTTTAAAACTTATTACGCAAATATAAATCAGCTATGCATATACAGATATATTTTATTTATTATTAAAATAGTATCAATAAATTAGCCGGTTAGGGATCACTTCACTCGCTCTTACTGTTTACACTAGGATTCTGCCCACCGGACCATCACTGTGTTCATTTTTCTCATGCTTGTGAGAATAATACTAATAATAAAAATTCAAAACTGTGCAATTTAAAAATCCTTTTCGGTACGCCGGAAGGCGGAGATAGATTTCACCGGTGGTAAGTAGGGAATAAAAAAGATTTCCACCTTAAAGTTAAGAAAAACTTCAAATTTACTATACGACAATGATTACATGTGAAAAAAAGTTTCACATGTTTACCATACGACAAGCCCCATCTTTTTACAATTCCAGCTACATTTTGGTCATCCCTTGCCCTAAGGGTTAGTCATATCAAAAGAGGTTTCAGACAAAAGTTTTAGGCAATGTTTAGAGGACTCACTACCACTTTAAACCGATTCGATATTGTGCGTATTAAGAGGAATATGATTTATTTGTCTTCAAAACCCCACTTTTTCACCCCCTGGGCCAATGGTTAGTGATATCAAAAAAATTTACTTAGATAAGTTTTAGGCCTTTATCCAAAAAAATAGTAGAAACTTTAAACGAATTCGATATTTTACTTAATAAGAAAGTTATAGCAATATTTTTTTTTTCGAAAAAGCCTCCATTTCCACCCCATGGTATGATTTTTTTTTTAAAGAGGTGGGGAATTTCATTTATGGACGCCTAAGCAGTGTCAGGCTTGCTAACAGGTGCCGCAAGATGTTATTAATATGCGTATGTAAACCTGCGCACTACCGACTAAACCGCCACACCTGGCTCCCACCCTTCCTGGAACCGCTAACGAAGCATTCCTTCTGGAGTGGGGGTTACACGCCCAGTTACACACTCATACATTATAGTGCAATCGTATCATAATAGGAAAATCAATAGAAACACATTAGTTACAGCAAAACAACAGCAAACAAGATACATCAAGATACAGAATCCATGGTTTGATTTTATCATTAACGTCTCGACCGAGATTTTGGTTCGTTATATTTTATGTACCAATTTAAAAAAGATTGGCGCAAAATTACGGCAGTTATGGTGTCTCTAAGAAATTTAAATTTATATATATATATAAACCACCAGTTATATATGTATAACTGGTGGTTTTGTGGTCTGCGGAATGTGAAACGCGAAGATATGTCGAAATTTTCCGGAAGTCGCATCATGGCACCCTTTACAATAGGTAGGTTTATATTTATATATATATATACTACCAATAACTACCACTAAATTGTAATTCTTCAGAGTTTGGTCAACACAGGACTTGCAATTTTGAGTGATCTGAAGTATGCGGATTTCAGAATAGTCTGTCCCATCTAAGAAGTAGTTTGTAGCTGGTTGCCTGTCCTTCGTAGGAATAAATATTTATTTTGTACGCGTCTTAGAGTTACCGACTAACATCACGAGTAGGTGACCGTACTTCTTTTATTTCTATCTTCTATATTTTATGTTTTTTAGTAAAGATGTGTTAGATTATTCGTGGCTTTCTCCATCTTTGCTAGGAATCCCGCAAAACCTTTTTAACACGATCGACTGCAGTTAAGAAAAAGTCAAAAATCTAATTTTATTTCGGTTTTTGGGCTTTTTTGGACACTTTTGGTTCAGTCGATTGCAACCAAAAGGGGAGTTGCACAATTAGATGTTACAGCAGTCCTAAATCCAAAATATCAACATCCTACAGCTTATCGTTTTTGAGTTATGCGAGATAGATTCATACGTACAGACGTCACCCCGAAACTAGTCAAAATGGATATTTCCGTTGAAATCTGAAAATGGAAATTTTTCGCGATCACAATAGTTCCTTTACTTCGTACAAGGAAGTAAAAAATTTCTTTAATCTTCTGTTGGACAGTGAATTAAATTTTATCTATCAAAGTTTTTTCTACAAAAAATTAATTATTGATTTATGTTTTTGTTGATTTCCATTCTTAAATTTAATATAACTGGTACTTTTTTATTAATGTTTTGTTTTTCGTCTATCGGAGGTTTGTAAATTAAGAAAATAAAAAACATTCTTGCCACTCAAAATTAAATAAACATAAACTCAAGTGCATTAAAATAATAAACAATTGTTAATTTCTTTTTTGGAAATTTTCTATAATAGATAATAAATTATATGTATGAAAATGCAATAAACCTTGATACATCAAACAAGTTTTAATTAGTTATATACATTATAATTTATTTAACTAAAACATTTATTAAGTTATCAACTTAATTTTGTAGCATTTGTTAGTTTAATGTACTGTAAAGTTAATAAAGTTTTATGAGTTTGTGCATTTGATAAACTTTACACAAAAACGGTTAATCTGTTAGAATATATTTAAATGACAGTTGACGTTAACCCAACAATAGCGTCAGAGAAACTGCATTCGGATATAGAACTTCTAAGTGAAAGGCTAGTAAAATGGAAGTTACATGTAAACACTGCAAAGTCGTGTCATGTGACGTTTGCTATGAGGCAGGGAGGTTTGCCCACGAATCTGCCTAGATGGAATTCACATCCCTCATTTGAACAACGTACGATAAATAGGACTTCATTTAGACCACCGCGTAAAATGGAAAAACAATGTAAGAGAAAACAGAAAACAGTTAAATATCAAGATTAGACGATCGAACTGGTTATTAGGAAGAAAGACCGTGTTATGGTTAAATAACAAACTGTTGATATACAAGGCGTTTTTAAGGCCATTTACTGGCCTGCGGAATACAACTTTGGTGTACGGCAAGCAATAGCAATATCGACATCATTCAGAGATTTCAAAACAAAGTGCTGAGGAACATTTTGGAGACTCCATCGTTTGCAAAGAACAAGGAGATCAACGATTACCTAGGGATATCATCTATTCGTTAAGAAATTCACCGGCTAAGTTCAAAGTATGTACTTAAGCTTAACGCGCTCGAAAACTAACCTTTTTTTTCAAATAAAAGAACGTATTTATTTAGAGATTGTTAAAATTAAGAATTTATTTTAAATTTTCCTAGAGAGAAATTCCAAATTGTTTTTGCTATTTTTTTTTTTTTTTTTTTTTTTTTTTCAATTAAATCATCATGTATATGTTGAATATGAAACGATGTTGTTAGTTATTCTTTTTTTTTTTTTTTTTTACTTTTATAATAATGTATCTTTTTACTTCTGTATTTTATTATTTATTTGCCATGGTTTAATGTTTGTTATTTAATTTATCTTTTTTTTTTATTTAATTAATAAAATTAATGGTATTTAAATAAAAAACTTTATGAGAAACAGTTAAATAACACAACTCTATTAAGATAAATACTAAAATTCCTTTTTAAACAACTTAGTAAACCCAAAATAATTTCGTTTAAAGGAATTTTCACTGTAAGATAAATGTAAACAGACAAGAATAATAGCTGTCAACAAACAGATGTTATGCGGAATGAAATATAGTTATATGACTTCGCTATCCATCTTAGTTTCATTTTATTTGCTTTAATCTCTTCTGTTATGATTTTTTAACGGTTTGAATTTAAACTACTTTTATTGATTTATAAGATAATAGAAACTAATACATTACCATTAAAAACTTAATATTTTTTTTTATTACCTGTTACATTTTTTTTGTTTTATTTCAACAAAATACCAGTGGTTACTTTCGTAGTATAAATAATTTTCTTTATAATTGAAGTTTATTAGGTATTTTTTCCGTTAAGCTAAAGGATTTTTTTTTAATAATAAATGAGAAAGTAAAATATGTTGTTTTAGAGGGGTTGGAAGCATTAAGACAGCTTGTTTTACTGAAGAAGGGAGCGCAATACATAATTCTGCTCAGGTGTACCGGGACATGAGGCTAATAGGCTAATAATGTATCAGCAAAAACAAAGTATATATATATAAAATATATATCTTTCTCAGTTATACCGCCTCATCTGTTCGTTCGATGCTGTGTACATTTTTGTATATGTATATACTATATATGCAAGTGTACGTGCATTTGTGTGTGAAGCACAAGCCATATTTCTCTAGGTACCCGACTAATTGCTCCACATCAGTTAAGAAGACATTTTAATTACAAATAAGGCAGCCTCCCACCATATCCCACCTGACGCCATTGACTATCATTTGTCTCTTCCAAGTGAAAAATCCGTACGCCTTCCTCTCTTAGTCATGCAACCCTTCTTAGTCTATCTTCGTTCCAACGTACGGCAAATTGCCTACACCGTCCTTAATGAGAATTAATCATCAACAAATCTTACAAACTTCATTTGTTTTATGAATAACTTTACTCGTTATATTTTAAGCGTAACTCATTTTTTTTATCCTGTAACAAATCCAGTGGGGAATTAAATTTGGCAAATATTTAAATATTATTGATAAAATTGTTTTATTATAAAACGACTTTTAACAAATAAGATTCTCAAACCTTACACTTTTATTACAGCGCAATATCAGTAATACGTAATCATAACTTAATTTATCTGGCATTTTAATGCTAAGGAAGAAATTCATGCATCATCATGAATGAATTCAATCCAGATCATAATTTTTAGAAAATATTTAACAAAAAATTACATAAAATAAATAAAAACAGGTTTTAAATCAAATTAAAAAATATTTTGAGTCACAATGATAAGTTCACTTCGTACATGTTTTTATTTCTTTATTATTTCTATTGCATAAGAAATAATTTTTTATTTCTTCTATTAATGTAATATTGACATACCAGGTGATTGTAAAGCCATTCTGGACATTTGGCGAACACCTATGAGTCACAACGTGCAAAATTAACTTTGAGATAATACAATAATAAATTGTATTCCGAATAAGTTGCCGAGATCCATCGAAGAGGCACCGCAGTTCGCTCGGAATGAGAAAATTCAAGATTATCTTGGATTGCCTCATGTTCCTGATGATCAAAACGGTTCGGTTTAAGTTACAGACAACGATTAGACAGTCATGTAAACTTTCTGGCAATTAATTTCTTAGAGAACAATGACAATGTCCTGCGACTGAAACGGCAGAAAGTGCTGGACTTGGTGGAATATCTGAGTAAAACTTGAACTGGTTTGATATTAGAGATGTGGTAAACGTCTTTACTAAGCCTTAGTGAGGAGATTAGCGTCCTTCTACTTTTTTCAGTGAACTTATAATGCTATTATTTTGTTTACATCTATATTTTTTAACAAACTTCTGGATTCTTTTGTGGTGTTTTTTCACTAGACTATTGCGATCTCTAAAATTTTCAAATTAATGAAATTTTGTTTATTTATATACATTTTTTATGTATATGTATGTTTTATTAATGGTTTTAAAAAACCCTTCTTCACGTGCGTTTTTTAATGCAATTTACTTGTGGTTCCTTAATGGGAACCGATTGTAAATACAAGATTTTTGAGATAAATAAGTAATAAAATTAAAGTAAAAACTTTTAATAGTATGAAATTTAATTTTTATTTATAAAAACAAATAGTCAATAAATTTAAAACTACTTACAGATGCCTTTTTTGTATAATTTTATTTTATATCTGAAATTTAATGACTAGAATTGAAATAAATATTTCTTTTTTAGAACATTAACTTAATATTCGTAATTTCTTATCTAATATCTACGTATCATTTCCGTAATTGGTAGGTATGGTACACATTGGGTACAGTAGGTAACTGCCTCACCATTTGCTTGGACAGATAAAGGGAAATCATGATTAATTCTTAATCACACCAGCTTATCATAGTGTCAGCTTATCAATAGTAGATTGGTAGAAAAAAATGCAAAATTATTTATAAATACATAAAATATATGGAAGTTTTAAACTTAATTTTTAAATAAAGATAGAAAAATAAATTAGAAATACAACCTATATATGAATATACTAAATAAGGAAAATTGGAACAAAAAAAATAATTAGAAATTACCTAATTGCGTATATATTATTTTTTATATAATCCACTCAAAATTACAACATTGTAATCTCAAGTTTGATTAATTTATTTAAAGTCTCATTAATTTTTCTTGTAAAATAAAATATTTTAGCTTTTTTTCTTAATTAATTTCAAAGATGTTTTCTACGATTCGATAAAATTATAACAAAATTACAACCTAATCAAAATAAGATTCTTTCTCGAAAGTGATGAATTGTATTCAGATAAATAATTTTGTTTTCGCTTAATTTTTATTGTTTTCCTTTTTTTAGAATAAATTTAAAGAGAAATTAGTGAAATATTAAGATATTTGTATGTACAGATATCCTTATAAACATATTATAATTATTAATACATTAAAAATAAATTTAAGGTGCTTTAAATATATATATATATATATATATATATATATATATATATATATATATATATATATCATCTTATTATTTTCAGTAAACACAAATTTGAAACTATTGTGTTCTATGTTAATTGACGTTGTTACATAATTTTTTTAAGAATTAAATTCTCTACAAGTTTTATAAATAACGTTTATGCATTTGTTTTATTTAAGAAAGTTATTTTAAGCTAAACATCAAAACGTTTTTTAGACAACTAATTTTGGGTTTTAAGGCAGATATTTTAAAAAATAAAAAAGATACAGTTGTAAACCTATATTATTAAATTTATCAGGTCAAAAACCGTAGAAACACTTTAATTTCGCCTGTAGATTAAAGTCCAAAAAATTTCAGTACGACCTCATTTCACTGGAAAAGCTAACATCCAGGCGAAATCTTTTGATAGTCGTAACTCGCTAACGAAGCGTTTCCAGACCTATGTTTATATAATTTTTTTCTCTCTTTTGATAGGCGGAATACGCCTGTAAAGTACTGTATATTCCTCGCGAAACTCTATATATATATATATATATATATATATATATATATATATATATATATATATACACACACACACTAAATATATCACGAAGGTCTTCCGGGGCTAGTACAACCTATTCTACTCGTAAAAATAATGGAAAAAATTCATATAAACATGTATCCTAAAATGCTTCTATTGCGAGTTACGGCTAGTGAAATATTTTACTCGGATTTCAGCCACCCCGTTGAAATAAGGTCGTAATGAAATTTTTAGGACGTTAATGAAGAGGCATAGTCAGTGATTTCCTATGATTTTTGACCTGAATAATGTAATAAAATAGGTCTCAGGACCGTATCTGCAGTAGATTTTGAGAAACCTGAGGTAAAATCCCTGGTTTTTTTTATGTTTACGAACAATGACTTTGTTAAATGGTTAAACTAATAAGAACGAAACTTGTAGAGAATTTAGTTCTTAATAAAATCGTGTAAAAGAAGTTTAATAAAACAAAGAAAGGCTAGAAAAATTCTAATTTTATTTAGAAAAAGGGAAGAACTTATATATACTCTGTATATGTATATATATATATATATATATATATATATATACTAGCAGACCCAGCAATGCTTCGCCATTGCTAGATTTGAGTATATATATAGATTAAATGAACGCAATTGAAAGTTTGATAAAACATTAACAAAATAAGCATTATGGAACTTCACTAAATTTAACCTTTCACTTATCCTTTTTTTCCCTTTGTTCCTTTCCCCCTTTCCATATTTATCGTTATTTTTTTACCTATTTTCCCTTCCGTTTCTCTTATTTCCTTTCTTTTTCACTTTTCCTGTTCCCATTTTCAATTTTCCGTTTATCCCTATTTTCGTTTTTTATTTTTTCCCTGTTTCTCTATTTCCTTTTCCCTTTTCCTGTATTTCACCGTTTTATTTTTTCCATTTCTCCCTTTTTATCGTGCGTATATCTATCCAGTAGTTTATTAGTCTTTAGCAAACACACATAAGAACATTATCTTTTATATATATATATATATATGGCTGTTTTCTTATGGAAAAAACCCAGTTTGTATATGTGTTTGATTGTTCAATAAATATCTCGACACCGGCGCCACCTGACGGATCAATTTCTTGCAAAAAATATTTCTTTTCAAGTAACTAATATATATATCTTAAATAAGAGCTAAATCGGACCATAAATTCAATTTTTTAAATATCTCGACCCCAGCGCTACCTAGCGGGTCCAAAATAATTCAGGAACCTTCGGAGGCATGCGCACAACTCACCAAAGTTTCTTCGTAATCGGATGAACGGTTTAGGAAGACAGAGATATACAGACAAACAAACTTTCATTTATATATATATATATAAATATATTTGACGTAATAAATAGTAAATAATATTATATTTTAATTCTAGTATATGTAATAAATAATAATTTAGCTTTATTTTCTGATATGGTTGATACCTGTATAATCTGGAATCCACTAAAATTTCTGAAACCTCTAAACTTCCTTTACTTATTTTGA
Source organism: Lycorma delicatula (assembly GCF_047948215.1). Lineage (NCBI taxonomy): Eukaryota > Metazoa > Arthropoda > Insecta > Hemiptera > Fulgoridae > Lycorma > Lycorma delicatula. The sequence goes on along the minus strand of NC_134463.1, from coordinate 13,962,529 downwards.
TTATATAGTACGAAAAGCAGTTTGTAGTTGAAATGATTCTTATAATTTGGAAGTGATAATATCTTTGAATCTAAATTATATCTGAAATATAGAGTCAAAAATATTTTGATAATTAAAACAACCTTATAATTAATATAGCGAAAAAATAGAGAGAAGAATTATGATATTAAAACTTAATTGGTAAAGCTAGGCCTCGATCTGTCAAAATTGCATTAGGAAAGGCGAACGCTTAACTTGTTTGCCAACCGATATTAATTCGGTAGAATATTAATTGTACTATTAATTACAAGGATCCTGTACTTAAAACCACAATTACTGCATGCTAATTACAGTATAATAAATAATCGGTGGAAGCAAACCACAGAAATTGAAATACGTTACCATAAAGGTTATCACTAATGTTATTTATTCACTGAAATCTGCATAAGTTTAAGTATTTGGAAGGTATACCGGTTTTATTTACGAGTTTTTTTTCTAAATAGGTTGTATAATAATTTTCGTTTTCATGTTCTATAATTTAAAATTTTCTGTATTATTTCAGTTAATAATTTAAATAAAATTACAAAAATAAATGTTTTAATTATTTACTACAGTTATCTGCCACCGTCACACAAACTGATAAAATATGAAATAAGATCAAATAAAAAAAATTCTTCAGTAAAAATTGGAATGTTGTATTTATACAAACTTGTATAGATATAAAATTAATTTTTTTTGCAAATTAAAACAATCTTTTTATTAATATTCAAGATACATTAACAAGTAAATTACCGATTGAAATATTTCTTCAGTGAAGTGGTCTCTAATTAAGTCATTTGGAGTATAGATTGAAAATAAAAATTTCTTTCATAATATCGTAAATGTATAGTACATCTATATTAAGGTTGAAATCATTCAGCGGTTTCAAAGCAAGGTTCTCATGATGGTATGAGGGGCTCCACGGTTTGCTAGAAACGATAAAGTGTACGGGTATCTTGGGGTATAGATGAGATATTCGTGAGGAGATACGAAGAACCAGTAGTAAATATAAAGAAAACTTGACAAGCATGTGAATCACCTGTCGCTTAATCTACTTGACAATGGTGAGGAACAAAGACGATAGAGAAGGTTACATGATTGGATCTCGCTGATACTTGAAGAAATGATCATTGGAATGTATGACCCGTAGAATGATACACTGTTTATTATTCTAAAATACTTAAAAATGTTAGAATCTATACTAATTTTTTCTGCCTTTATCTGACTTTTTAATATTTGTTACTTTACTTGGATGACGTTACTGGTTTGTGACTTTATTATTTGTTATCTGTTATATTTGTTTTTGTTAACTAATTGCCTCATTTCTGTGTCATGAAAGATGATACGTATTAATATAGCATTTCACATGGGCTATATTTGGATAGTCTCCTAGACACGTTATTCTCAGCCAAAAATTTTACTTATAATCGCAATCCTTTTTGCCACCGATTGTAAAAATAAATTGCTCAAAAATAAATTAAAAAATTACAGCCCTTGTTGTATTCAGCTAACGCAAAACCAGTTTCATAAACTACTTATAAGATGATGAGAACATTGCTGATGTTATCGAATTGAGTTTTTTGTTTTATTTTTATTTTTTTATAGAATCTTTAGCATCCCTGAAATCTACATTAACCTTATTGCATTACAAAGAACTTTATATGATGCTCAACAATAGTTGCATTAAAATATTTTTTTTTGAATTCTTTTTATGAAAGTACAGATTCCTCACCTCTATTTTTTGAGACTAGAATTTTTAACTATAATTTTTGTATATATATCCTTAAATTGTAATAAAAGAAACATAAAAATAAGCTGTAAATAATTGTTTGCTTTCAATTTAGTGTGACGTAAAACTTTAAAATTTAAAAAATTGTTAATTATTATTAACTTTTCGTAAAATAAAATATTTTAGCTAATAATAATAATTTCCTTTTTCGTTTGCTAAAGTGTATTTTAATTAATTTTCTGGGAATAGTATAAAAAGTTATTTTTTTATAAACACGTTGTTGTGTACTATTTATTAGTAAAACCCCAATTAATTCCAGTAATTATTTGTAATTGTGTGTGTGTGTGTGTGTGTGTGTGTGTGTGTGTGCGCGCACACACACACACACACAATTCCAAAATTGTTGTCTAATATTTTATTATAATAATTTTCTAAACGTATTATTTACCATTTGCAGTCCGACTTCATCAATTGTCCCATTCAAAACTGCTATAATTGATGGTAATGAGTGAATGAGGGGCAACCCAAAAAAAATTACCTCTACGTTTATTTTTCTCTTATACCATGATAAAAAAAAAGTTGCTGAATTTTAGTATTGATTGTAGCCTTTTACCTACTTTGAGTTATGAATTAAATATGTTTATTATCTAATATTTCAAAGATTAATTAAATATAGATTATTAATTAGAGATTAAGTATTTACTTCCGTAATTTTTAAATAAATATTTATATAACTCTGATTATGATAATATTTTAATGAAAATTAAAGTGTTGGTAGATATTTTAGCGTGATAAAAAAAAATTTAATTTATTCTTCCTCGTGAAATTGGTTGATTGAAAAATAGAATTCAGTGTAGCATAATAAGTTTCTTCTGAGAAAGGAATGAATATTAATGAAAAAAATTGTTAATTTCATTTTTTAGTGGTAATTTAATTTAATTAATAATACATGAAATTTAATTTATAACGTGAAACATTTATATTATTCTAAGTTAATACTAATTATTCGACCTGTGCATGAGTAATTACTTTTGAACAAAACGAAGTGACAAATTTCTCCCTGGGGAAATAATGGAATTGAAGGTAAGAAGACAAGTTCTCTTTCTTCCTTTCTCCTTCTCCCAAATTTCCTTCAGTCTCTCTTTACCATTTCCCTACTTGAGAAACCCCTCTCCTAACCCCTCTTTTCCTCTCTTCAATAACCCGTGACTTGTGCGTTTCAGTTTTGCTCAGAATAACTAATTACTACCTTCCTTCAGTGAAGCATTCACAGATTGCACGTATCTTCTAAGTTCTTGTTCACTGCACATTCATAACAGTATGATATAAAATTTTCCTATACTTCGGCTACTAATGGAAAAATAAATAATAACTGTATATAAAACATTATACATGTATATATTTTTATTATATGTTTTATAATATTGGGATGGTTTATATTTTTGTACTGTCAGAGTTTAATACACGTATGCTTTTTTATTTTTAAACCATAAAGTTTCGTTAAAGAATTTTTCTTCTTTAAAAATTTTGTTTTTCTTTTTTAAGAAACTAAGTATGTAGTACATTTGTAATAAATATTCTACGTTGCGTAAATTTTTATACGTAAAATTTTATTATATATATATATATTCGAACGCTACAATAATGATTACGAGTAATAACAACATACATGTAAAAGAGATATGTTTAAATCATCATTGTAGGCAATAAAACATTTCCTTTGAATGTCTTCCAGTTAGCTTATCTGAAAAAATCATAAAACAGTAACACCAAAAAATCTTCCATTATAAATTAAGAAAAGAAATAATCGACAAAAACGATCCGTTTGGTAAACAGCAAAACTTAAACGTGCAATACTTTCAACAAACACTTGAATTGAACACCTTCCTTCTTTTTCTTAATTCGCTTAAAAATCTAATTAAATAATTTATCAAATCTAAATGTACGATTAATAGCGTCAATTAAAAATTTCTTAATCAGTAAAGTATTTATTTGTATCTGAATAATAATGGTCACCCGAAGTAATGTGGGTAGAATGAGCGCCCGTTCTTTGGAGTAAGCATATATAACGTTCTCTGGTTGGGACTTTTTATTTGTTTGGTACTTTGGATAGGCCGTTTTTTCTCAATACCCATCCTTTCCCACAATCTTGATTTCACGTTTAAATTAATTGTTACAGTGTGATTGACATTCTTAGGTGTATTCCGAAGATTTTGGGACCTGTATATACAGTTCATTTTTAGTATAATCTGAAACGGCTGTCGTTAACTAAGGTCTTCCTATTCTCTCCTATAATATAAAATACAAAAAAAAAACGGATGTGAGATTTCTATACTTTCAAACACTTTATGACAATCCTTAAGATTATCCATTGATAAAATAAAAATAATTTGAGGTAAAAATGTGCTAGTCCTGAAAAACAAAAAGATAATTATTCTGATTAATTTTAAACTCGATGGATAACCGGTTGGTTATCCAACCGGTTATCCGTCAAAAAATAAAACCATAAAAAAAATAAAAACAATAACGAATAATAAGATGGTTCACCAAATCTGATTTGGGCACCACATGACTTCCTTATACGCCTATTAAATTACATAAACACAATTTTTTTTTAAAATGAAAAGGACATAAAATTTTATATCATTTATAACTTCTATATTTTTTCTTTTTGTTTTTTATTATTATTGAATTATTATTTATCGTAAAACTATTTTTACAATCAGTGGTTAATATATTAATAAATCAATATATTTTAATTTTAAAAAATAAATAAATTTAAAAAAAGATGAAGTTTCCCTTCCCCTTGTAAGTTCCAAATAATTCATTAATTAAAGTTTTATTTGGCTTATTGGTATATAACCAATTAAAATAATTACCAGTTATGATATATCGTTGAAAAGGGATCATTGAGGGCTTATTACTACAGTAAAATACAGTTTAACTGCAGTTTTTGAACAATTTTGGTTCAGTCGATTGCAATGAAAAAGGAAGGTGCAGAACTAGATATTACAATAGTCCTAAATCTAAAATTTCAACAACGTACGGCTAATCGTTTTTCATTTGTGCGAGATATACACGTACCTACGTACAGACGTCACGCCGAAACTAGTCAAAATGGATATTTCCGTTGAAATCTGAAAACCGAAATTTTTCGCGATCACAACCTTTACTTTGTACAACGAAATAAAAAATGATTAAATTCAAATAATAAGTATTTAGTAAATTTTATTACTCCATTATTTCACTTATTATTTAATTTATACAAAACTACAAATAAAAAAATAATAACATAAATAGACTTATAAAATAATTGTGAATTAATCACTACTTGATGAACACTGCGAATAAAGGATTTTAAATTATATCGGCGTTGATAATAAATAATTTATGATTGTTAGCATAAAATTTAATCGTAGACGTGATTTGAAAATGTAACATTGTTTAAGATATATGAAAGTAAATATGTTGAATTAATTTTGATGTGTTAAATTTATAAAAGAAATGGAATCATATAAAATGACTTTCCGTTTAGTGTAGCAGTAATTTTTTTCGTAATCTTAAAAACATAATAATATTACGATAGAGATTTTAATTTTCTATCGTAAATTTAAGTATATATTTATATATTAAAACAGAAAGTTATAGAAATAAAATTTTTATGAGACGTATATATACGTTCATAAAAGTATATCCTTGTAAATCTGTTAGAAAAAAATTGGCTTAAATATTTTAGTTGATCCTAGTAAAAACGCTAAACTCCAGCTAAAATGTGGCACTTTGCAGGATTTTGAGTATGCAGTTTTTAGTATACATGATATAATAACAGTAGTGGTTATGGGGGATATAAAAAAGTAAATAGGTCTTATCAACAGAAAACAGAAAAATATTTAAGGGCAGTCTATTTGAAAGCTGGTAGTACCAAAAAGTACATCATTTAGTACTACGATATTCTTAAACAGTAAAATAAGTAAGAAGTAACTTTCTTTTATAAGGGACGGAAATATTTTGTCCCGTTTTAAATCTATCTCATTCCTTTAAGCATTTCTCTGTGATCGTTTCGCGCTAGTCCAATTTCGGTGAAATCCCAGGCGTACAAATATTTACAGAACCTCTTCTTCATCCCCAATCTATACCCTCTCCTACATCTCAGTGAACGTCCCCTACGAACCCTCCCTCATACCACCCTACAACCCCTCCTCATTCACTCTACAATTCATCCCGGCCATGGATTAACATTTATGCCCCGTCTCCCCATCACCCCATCTAGTACTCGGAATAACCTGCTTCACCCCATCTATATCTTTCGTATCTGCCGAACCCTCAATGTAAAGTTCAATATTTTCCTACCTTTTATCACAAACCTTGCAGCTCAAATGAATTTTAAATTTCACTCCTCTCTCCTCCCCGATCATTCAGGGGTAGTTCTCTCATCAATATACCCTTCAAAGATTCTAATCGTATCGGGCAATAATTAGATCTATTCATATTTTAATTGAATCCTATGTTTATAAATACAGTTCCACCGATTTATAACTGATATATATTAATTTATTTTTCATTACAGTTTTTCAAATCTGTTTTTATGCCCATGAACTTCATTCATTTTATTATGGTGCGTTACGGTATACTACTGTGCGACGTTCATCATATACACTACCATCATTATATATATATATATATATATATATATATATATATATATATATATAACAAACGTGTTATATATACACGTTTAACGTCAGAATTCTACCGCTTTGATGGATTTTTGAATTGATGTATTATTATTATTATTACTACTGAATAAAACGGATAAATGATTATTATTGCTTTATCGTTCGTTCAAATCGTTTCAGTATTTTCCGTACTATAAATATTCATAATAAAAATACTAATAAAAGATTAATATTATGAAATTGAATAATTGTATTAAGTTTGAATATATAATTCTTTTCAATTTGTATTTGTATAAAACATTCCTTTTTTTGTATTTACGTTCTACATTGTATTCTTTTTATAATATATAAGAACATTAGTAATTTAAAATATAAATGCCATTGAAATTATAAAATACATTTATAATTATTTATATTTTAATATATATTGATTAGATTCTCGTTAGTGAGCATAATAAATAACTTCTCTTAATCAAGCGTAGATGTTTATTTTACAAAAAACATGAGTTAAGTTTATAATAAAGTCACTGTTAAAATTAATCATCGGATAATTATAATTTTATTCAATATTTTCAGTATGACATATATTGTAAATTCGGTACAACGCCTTCCTTCATCTAAGAAGAAAAGAAATGACGAGATTTTATGATGTTTCACAAAAGCATGTTATTAAAAATATTTTTCATATTTTACTCAGGTAAAAATAAATTTGTGAAATATTAGTCAGAAAATGAAATAAAAAAGTCGTATTATTTATTTATTTAACAATGGAAACAAAGTTCAGTATTTTCATCATGACATTCTGGTATTACTTCTCTTCGTTTGTTTGTTACAAAGTTACGGTTAAATGCGTTTTTTGATTTTTATGAAAAATTTAGTTTTTTTCTATCACTATTTGTTAAGTCAGCAGTGAACGTGGGTTGGTCACGAAAATGGTGGAAGGGATATATCTATCCCCAATCCATAGTTACCTCAGACTGAGCACGTGGTCATCCCTCTTTTAATGTGACCTGCTTACTGAGATCACAGAAATAACAGTTATTATCTTAACAGCTACGCATTAAATACTTTTATTTCACGTTTTACTCCATCTTTAAGCCGAATTTTTATTTGTAAAACCACTTTCTTATTATTTTACAGCATAAGTTTTATTATTAAATTGTAAATCGTACGGAAATTTGTTTTCAATAAACTTGATTTTATCGGTTTCTCTTACTTATAAAAAGACTTTCTAAAATACTGAAAACTTTTTAAAAATACAATTTTTTTCATTACAGTAATGTAACTTCTTTTCAATACTCTCATTAACATCCGAATCACCGGATAAAGTACATATAGCGTCTCTAACAGAGTAAGATAAATTTTTTTTAAAATATTGTGCTAAAACATTCCCTCTAAAATTTTAACTTCAATCTGAATAATTTAATTTCATCTTAGTGATAAATTTGGTTAATTAAGAACAAAATGAGTGAGTTCTAATTATTGTTTATGATATTAGAATATATATATATATGTGTGTGTGTGTGTTTTCTTATAAGTAATAAGATACAATAAATTTATTTATCTAAATGTCCCTACAATAAAAAAATATTCCATAAAAATATGTTTAGGTGATTCATTTCTTTTTTTCCTAAATATATAGGCTTATAAATATACATTATTGAACATTTGTGTTAGGAAATGCTGTCTCATTTAGTTATATAGAAATAACAGTCTGTCAGAATAGAATAGAAAAGAAAGACGGAAATCAGTTTAAATTGATATTCAATATCATTCCCATTTTACTTCCGCTTTGTATAAAATGAAAAAGATTGGATGCTAAGTAAAAGAAAAAAGATAGAAAACAAAATAAAGAATGAGATATAACAAGAAAGAGAAGAATTTTTCGGTAGAAGAATAGTAGTAGATAGAGAGGGGTTGAAGTTGTAGATTTTTTCTTTTTCCTTCCGTGTTATTTGAGCGTAAAAAATGTCGGTCCTTCGTGCAATTCTCAGGTGCCGCATTAAACTTGGCTTTGACAAATGGAGCAGGTCTCAATGGTAGGCATCTTGGTCTTGTATGTTGTAAGTGTGCGGGCTGTTTTTGGTAAGATGAAAGAGGTGTGTTATATAATATCGTATTATGTATCCATGTGCGCATGCTTATATAGATAGATTGGTTTGTACTGTGTTCATGTGAAAATAAAGGATAATTTACATAATTATGCATAAAACTTCGTATCTTTTAGCGTAATGAAACAGTCATTACCTTTAAAAACTTACGCTAAATTAATTTTAACAATAACTTACAAAAATATTAACATTTAGTCCTCTTGTTAAATTAGCGGATCCGTTTCCATCATTATGCTAATATCAAATAAACATTTTAGAAACCGTAATTTATATAATATTATATTATTTTTTATCATTTTAAAATCGTACTGCATAATATTAGAAAGAAGCTCATATACCTCATTCCAATTAGTCTTCACTAGTCTCGGTCAAACCTTTATACACTTCCATTAATTTTATTATATTATTTATTCTTACAGTTGTGTTTGATTATGGATTAACATACGCTTATTTTAATCGTTTTTTTAATAACAAGGATTTTTAATTTTTAGTGAAATATACGACCACGTTAACGTAGCATTCTTTTTTTGATTATAGCCAAATTATTTTTAATAAAATATATTCTACAAAATACTGGATGGTTATAGGAATTATTACACCAATTTATGTGCCTGTTTCTAGAAAATTAATATATGTAGTCACAATGAGATTACATTAAACTACAGAATTTAGATTTAAAATAAAAATTTAACTTGCAAATCTTTGAATTTTTACAATCTACCTTTACTACCCTGTGATCATAGCTCTAGAACTGTACTGCAAGAAGTAAACTTTTTAATTAGTAAAAAATGGGGTATGGTTTTTTTTTACATTTCTCGATGTTTCATGTTCTAGGGACACCAAAAAACAACAGGGGTTAATTGCCAGTACGTACGTATGTACATATGTTACTTTTAACTAAATAAACCGATTTTAATGAAATTGTGTACAGAGATTCGAGTATAGGGTCAAAATGTTAATATCTCCAGGGGGGGGGGGTAAATAGTAGTTTATTTGGAGACAATTTTCTCAAAATTTTGTAAACATAACCTTACTTTATATTAAGCTCAGTACATCAATACTTTTTTTTTTGTTTGTTTAATCTCCGGTTCCGCATTCAAGCAATTCTTTCCTCATAGGTTGAGATGGTGTTTTGTAGCGTGTGTGAAAATTGCCATGTCTGGCCGGGATTCAAACCCAGGACCTCCGAGTGAAAGGCCGAGACGCTACCACTCGCGCCACGGAGGCCAGTAAATGCTTACTTATCTTACAATTTAAAAAAAAAATTTCCCCCAAATTCTTCCCTTTCCCAAAAATCGAAAAAAGCTATGTTTTATTTATTGTTTTAAACCATTAAATTATAGTTTTTATTTATTTTTAACCGTTTTTATGTCTTCTTAGGCATAATAGTTGTGCAAGTACAAAAAAGAAATACGTGGGTGGCACAATACTGTTTTCCCTTTTTTGTATACGAATAAAATATTTGTTTTTTTATTACCTAATTGAAATTGATACCGAGTCTGTATCGAACACCGAAAGCCATTCATGCTAATAACGTTCTAAGCTTAATGATTTTTTTCTGAAAATCATTTTGTGATTTTCTTTTTTATTTTGTGGTTTTTAAAAAGTTTATTTTATTTATTTATCTACACAAATAAAAATATAAACTTTGTAACAATATAGTGGACATAGATAACCGATTATGAAACTAATACCTCTCTAATCAACTTAAAAATAAATCAGATATTCAAATATAAATTATTTTAAGACACAGTGACTTAATACAAAATTGATCTTGGTGGAGTTAAATTACAAAACGTTTATAACTTTCACATATATTTTCAGTAATAGTGAAACAATTTTACATTGAAATGGATTTATAGCGGTGCTCAGTTTATTAATGCTGAACGTATAATTTTATTTTCACTAGAATCATAAAAATCCACTTTTACGTTCAAAGGCGTTGTTATATGAAGAACATAACTCAAATTAATTTCAAAATAATCGAGCTAACGAATGAATTACGATTTAAGAGTTACTAGACAAAAGGAGAAGAAAGTTAGTCTGTTTTAGTTAGAGGAAATTGAAACTTATGTTCTTGCTTTATAATTGCATGCAAACTAAGAAAGTTGCAAAGAACAAAACGCGGGACCGGAAGATTTGACCATGAAAGTTATCGTTGTATGTAGTATACGTATCTTTTATTACGTGTATGTAATAAATATAATCCTATATATGTAAATATCTGTATAATTTCATGAAATAAATATTTCAATGAGCCAAATTTATTAATTTGTTTATTTGTGAGAAATTTAACGTTATATTATTTTGTCAAATAATATATATTAGATTTACCATTAAAATGTTTGTTAGTTTAATATATAATTGGGATTATGATATATATATATATATATATATATATACAGGTAGATTATAATGGTATTTGCACATAATAAATACAGGGAAATGCCTATTACAACATTATAAATGGCAATATATATATAGTCATTTAAAATTCGCTTAACAGCTCCATAAAATTGAATTGACTTATTTAAGACTAAAGCGTATAGTATATAACCATTTATCAACCTATTGTTCTCAAATACACACACTTACATATACACACCAGTTATTAAATGTTATTACATATAATTCTACTATGGATAAGTTAGTTTTATTTTCACGGGATAGTAAGTGAATTTTATCATTCTGTACGGATTAATCTGCATAAAATTTATTTGTGGAATAATCTTTTTGTACAAAAAAATTATAATGTAGACATAATGTACTAACTACACTGTTGCGGACTGGAAATTTAATAATTATAAAATTTTCATCGTTTTAAATATCGATAATAATCTTTTATTGTAATCTGTTTTTTCTATTTTATCGTAGTCTAATAGCTTTTTTTTTATGTTCATTGTGAAATCAAATTATAACTATTTTTCTAGTAGGGTGATCTACTTTACCGTTAATTAATTTTAATTATTTTTTCCTTAAATTACTAGTTTACTTTAAACTTTTTTCTTCAGTCTTTTAATGGTACTTTTAGGTATAAAATATATAAAAATAATTTAGAATTTTTGTACTACATGTTTGTTATTTTTTTTTTTGTTTTTATTTTTTTCTTGGTTCCATATTATTAATGTTTTCAATCTATTTATGTAATTATAATTTATTGTAAAGAGTTTCCCGCAATCAGTTAAAATATTTTTCTTCCAGTTACAGTACATAAATTCATTAAATGAAGACGTTCTTCTCTATGAAAGAAAAATATTTTTTTGTGAAGTGTTATTGTAAAATATTCATATATCATATATTTAAATAAACCAAAATAATTTAAAAATTTTAAAATATCTGTATGGTTTAATTTTTTCTCCTCACCCACCATCAAAATCACCTTCCAAAAAAAAATCTGATGTGGACACCACATGACTTCCTTGTACGCCTATTAAATTACATATATACATTTTTAAAAGTACATAAAATTTTATTTCACTAATAACTTCTGAATTTTTTCATATTTTTTTTTGTCGTTATTATTTAATTATTATTTATTGTAATTTCTTTTTACAATCACAAGTTAATTATTATATTAATAAATCAGTATATATAAATTTAAAAAAAAGTTAAAAAAAGGAAATGAAGTAGAATTCAAACCGATGTGCTTTTCTCTTATAAAATAAAAATATTTCATTAAATTAAAATTTTATTTGGCTATAACTCTGGAACCAATGAGGATAAGTACCACTTATGATATATCGTTTAAAAGCTCTCAATGAGGGTTTATTACTGCAGTTATGAAAAACTCCAAAATCAATTTTATTTTATTTTGTATTTTTTTGGACATTTTTGGTCAAGTTGATTGCAATCAAAAGGGGAAAAACTAGATGTTACAACAGTCCTAAACCCAAAATTTCAACATCCTACAGCTAATTGTTTTTGATTTATGCGAGATATATATGTACATACGTACGTACAGACGTCACGCCAAAACTAGTCAAAATGGATTCAGGGATGGTCAAAAAGTATATTTCCGTTGAAATTTGAAAACCTAAATTTTTCGCAATTACAGTACTTTATTTTGTACAAGGAAGCAAAAAGAAGACGTACAGAAAATTAAGACTGGCCTCATGTAAGAAACAAAGTCGAAACCACGAAACTAATTCGTAAACAACAAAACACAACAATTCATATTACTAAATTAAAATAATTCATAAATAGTATCAGCAAATATTCAGTAAGAGAAGTATGATATTCAACCCACAATAGTCTCTAGATCCAATACAAGCAGCCTCTTCAGTAGTCCCACATCTTCACTATTATCCAAAGATTAACAGCCAGATTGTTTTCGTGCACGTTAAAGTTAATTACATAATTTGAACTTAGGCGCCTCCGAAATGTTACTCAGCACTTTGTTCTGGAATCTTTGGATGATATTAATATTGCTATTGCTTTCCATACTCCAAAGTTGTATCGCGTAGGCCCATATTGGCTTTAAATATGCCGTGTACAACATTAATTTGTTATTTAAACATAACAATAATCTGTCTTCAAAATATGAAGTTCGACCGTTTAAGCTTGATATTTAATTGTTTTTTTTCCTCACGTGATTTTTCCTTGTTAGGCGGCGGATCAAATCAAGTCCTATGTATCGTACGTTGTCCAAATGAGGGATATGAACTCCATCTAAGCAGACTCGTAGGCAAACACCTTTTCTCATCGCAAACATCACTTGACTTTGCAATATTAACATGTACCTTCCATTTGACTAGCCATTCGCTGATAAGGTCTAACTCCAACTGCAGTTTCTCCGACGATACTGTAGGAAGATAAAGATTTAATTTATTTTCTTTTTAAATAATTTGATTAAATTTATAGCTGGATCTACCCTTCTCTATTGTGTGTGTATGTACGAATGTATATATATATATATATATATATATATAAAATCATTTCCTTAACAGTACAGGACACAGAACTGTTCCAGCATTCCAGCGCGTTGCTTCGTCGTTCTGATTTCCTTCTTCCTAACGAAACGTTAAGAGTTTGTTTGGGAATTCTTGATTCCTTCATTCTTCTTACGTATTCCTTCCATCGCTCTCAATAATTTGTTATTATATCAATTGTAGTAGTAATATTGAAGTCTCTTTTAATATCCTCATTGGGTATTTTATTGCTTCTTGTTACATCTTTAAGATTCCTTAAGAAATTCCTTTCGGAGGCCGTGCAGAGCATTATTCATTTCTCCTTAAAACCCAAGTCTCACAGCAATATACGAAGCTGGGCAGATAAATTTTAATGCCCAACTATTCACAGTACTCCTGTTAACAGTTTCACTACCGTAAATCGCTTTTAAACGATGAAAAATATTCGTAGGATTCACATTTTTTCTGCTGTTAAATGTTCGATCACTGCGCGCTATTTTAACTGTGTTGACATATTGGCCGTACTCGATTCTATTTTAACTGCTACTGAAAACCAGCGGTAAACGGATTTCAACGCATTATCCCAGGTTTGTAGAGGTGGATTTTAGCTATGATGTGCTGCACGCCCAACTCGATAGTACCCTCTGTCTCAGTGTAGCACGCTAGTGTGCAAACTTTATCAGCCGAGCTTCGTAGCAGAGTAGGTACAACGATGGTCGTTTAGTAACTTTTTAACAAAGTTTTTTCGTAGAATTTTTCTTTAAATTTTTATTTATAGTCCCACAAACGCTTTCAAATCTATTATTTTCATTGCAAATGTCTCCATATATAAAAAATGAGAGAATACAGCCCAAATATATAAAAGAATTTTACCTACACAAGGGCAGTGTTATTAAAAATTATTTTCAATTTTACTGGTGCTTCTCCTTTAAACGCCATAATTTTAGTCTTCTGGATTGAAATTTTAATGTTATAATAACCAGCTAACTTGGATGAATTAAGAATACTCTATTTAACTTCATCGTAGTTGTCACATAAGATGACCATGTCGTCAGTACATAATAAATGATTCAAGTAATAGTTATCAACAAAACGTATACCAAATGGTGCTTGTCGTTTTAACATAAACATCAAGTCTACAAAATATAAATTAAAAAGTCGGTGACACCCTTGTTATATACTTAATAGACAACGAAATTTTTTGAAATTTGAGGCAGTGAATGGTCGTTAATTGTACCACTTTTTTGTTTGTATTTAAATAAAATTCCGTTTATAAGTTTTCTAGATATGGTAGTTGACGCATTTTATAAGTATTTGTAATATTTCATTTAGCATTTTAAAATATTATTTCTCAAGTTTTCTATTTAAAATCTCTTTACTCAGTAGTACAGAATAGCATTATTTTTTTTTTCAGTGATATTACTTAATACACAGTACTTAATACAAAGGCATGGTAGAAACCATGCTACCAATACTATACTACTTAAATATTTTCAATAAAGGATTAATATATCTATATTGGCAATTTTTTACTATTGAATTATTGTTTTTTGTGTGATTTTCAATTTTGGTAGTTAATTTGTTTATTAGTTCCTATAACCGAATTGTTTTAGATATTGTGACACGAGATACAAACTTCCAAAAAATTGCTGTCAATTTCCAGCTCAATAAGCATCTATTGCTAGATAAAATTTATTTAAATACTGCTTTCCTTGGTAACTTTTCAATAAACTGATTACACGGTTGTACGTCAAGCATGCCGACATGCCAGTCTTCACTTTAACGTAAGCGATATTCAGTAATTAAAGTGATACTCATCTGTTCATCTTGCAAAAATGGCTATAAAGTGAACATTTATCACTTTAAAATAAATGTAATGCTTCTTGTAGTTTAAATACTTCTTCAGTGATAGATATAAAAAAAGGATATCTAGTATAAGATAACCCAGGGAAAAACAACTCGTACAGTAATAAAATTTATTTATTGACAAAAACGGTTTAAACACTTTTTTTATGTATTGTTTTTTTTGTTTCAAAGATTTATAATCGTATAAAAATATAAAAAGTATATTTACTCTATCCTTGGATTGTTTGAAATTATTTTCAAGTAAAAAAACCTTTTAACCTGGTAAGACGTACTTGTAATGTAATTATACCTGTGAAAGAATCGTATTAATAAATAGAGGCTTTACACTAAACTCTATGTAATCAGTATTAAACAGAACTGTTTCTTTTTGTGTTTTTTTTTTTCCGAGTCAACCTATATAATTTTGTTCGTTACGTTCTCGTGGAGCACATTTCTGTGAGTAGGCGAGTTAGTTCCTTCAGGATATTTGTTCTCGGATCCGTATTTAATTTGCGAAGAAAAAATAATTTTTGCTAAGGAACATATGTAAGTTGGTAAGGAAAAATCGTTAATTAATAATGTATTTTTCCCAACTCCCTCGAAGGGTTTCAAATGAAGTGAACCCCATTGCTTGAAGAGAGAGCATCTTGCGTTTTCTTATGGTTAGAACATAGTTTAATATTACAAGAGATAGATCATAATTTTCTTACCATCCACCCAACGTCAACATCCATGATCCCTTCTGATTTTTGATTCAGTGGCTATTATTTTGACCCTCCCAGATCTTTGTTGATATTGAAACTGTAGAGCACGTATATTAATGAAATTTTTAGGAACTTGCTTTTGACCAACCTGGTGAGTCTGTCCATTAACTCTAACGGCTAGTTGAATTGTCTATCAGATAAAATCGGCCTTTCTGAACGTTAAATTTATAAAATTTTTAAAATTTAAAGGTAAAATTCAATGATTGCAATCTCGGAATAGTACTAGATTTTTGCAGCTTAAAATTTCAATTAGATTTTAATTAGCTTAATATTCAAATTTTAATTAATATCCAAATGTTTAACCATTCATTAAAAATTTAAAAATTAATTATTATTATAAAAGTTATTTTAATTATTTTCAAAAAATGCAACGGGAAAATTCTTTCTCTTAATATCATTGTTTTTTCCCTTTTTTGATGTTTTTTCATATGATAATTGGATTTTTTTTTTATTGGAACAAATTCATGTAATAGTAATTTCTGAATTTATTGCAATATTCATGTATACGCCGAACAGCGTGTTATTAACATGATTTTATTGGTGTAGTAGTTGTAAAAAAAACGGCAAAAGGGGAAATTCCTTTCTATAGTGCTTTCCCCCTTCTTTCAGTTCCCCTGGAGGCTTCCTAGCTACTACTATTGTTATTACCCGATACGATATGATCTTGCATTTATCGATGGGGGAAAAAAGGGAAAATGTCTAATATAAATTTTCATTCTTTGTTTTCATCTCTCTCTTTGCTTCCATTTTACTATTATATTTTCCTTCCACCTTTTTTTTTTAGCCTTTTTATGAAAATTTTTAAGGTACTTTCTTAAATCACTTCTTGATTTTCTCTTCCTCACTCCATCCTTTCTGTCTACCCTTATATTCTGTAAACATGAATAAAATGTATTGCGTCTTAAATTTCAAACTGGAATTATTATTCTTTTGGGGTATGTTTAAGTAAACCCTTATTGAAAAGTAAATCTTTTTTATTGATTAGCCAATTTTGTTCATTGTTGAAAAATGTAATAATATTGGTTTTATATGCTTACGAAATGTAATATAATTTTATTGCATTCATTATTTATTCGTGTAATAATCAATAATTGCATCTTTTTTTTATTATTAACTCACGCAATGTTTACAAATATATTTAGAGACATAATTTAAATTTTATCTATAAATAAAATGTAAATTATCTATAGTAGAAAACTTTAATGAATTTTATGTTTACTGACGAAATAGTTGGTTTTTATAAATTTATTTGAAATATTTTTAATCCTTCTCAAAGGATTAATTAAACCATTCATAATTAATCACTTCTTTTTTTTTAAATATTCAATGATATTATATTTCGTTCGTTTTGCTTATAATAGCAGTGGTATTTAGAAAAAAATAAACTTGTAATTGCGTATTTAAAACGGTAAACTTTTTTATAGATGTTAAATCTTCTGTTTTAGTTTTTACTACTGCTGAAACGCCTGTAAAAAATATAAGACTGTGGTAGATTATTTTTGTAATAACTCAGATAGTTGCGTGAAGTCTGTCAACTGTTATATTTCAGGTTATATATTTCACATATTTTATACAAAACCAATAAATTTATCTCTTAATTTGGATTTTAAAAATTACAATGTGGTTTAATTTTACCTAAGGCGGACAAATCAGGGCAAAATCTTTCTCCAGCTGATACTCGCTAATAAAGTGTTTCCGAACCTATGTTTACACGAACTACCTTTTTTATTTTCACAAGTAGAACATCTCTTCAAAATTTACATTTTTCGGGACTTACTCAGTATATTGTAATTAAAAAGTTACATAAGAGTTCGTAATATTTAACTAGTAAAAAGATATATTAAGTATTAGGATTAATAAAATTGACTTTAACATTAATGATGAACAAAAATACTTAATTAAATGCTTTTTATCCATCAATCAAAACATTTATTTTCAATCAAATTGTATTTATTTAAATTTACATTTTTTAACCGTGCTTTTAAAAAGTCTCAATTATATTTCAATAGTATTTCATGTATCAGGTATTTCTGTAATTTAATTTATTTCATACTTTTTTCCTAGAAATAAAATTTCCCGCTAAATATTACCTAAATTGAGATCAGATACAAAACGCATTTTTAAGAAATATTTGATTTATTATACATTTACGTAATTGAGTTATATACAATCTACATAATTATGTTTAATAAGAGTAGAAGACAAAAAACAGATTATTGGTAGCACAAAAAGGTAAAAATGTCATTTCATTAAAGCCGTAAAAGGTTTATATGGAGGGATAATAAATTAAATTAAATAAAAATTTAAAACTAGAATATTGATCAAAGAAATAAATAAAAAATTTGACAACAAAGTTGTAATACTTTTCTTGGCACTGGATTTTTATTCTTATATCACATTGGATATTTATGTAGTAGAAAAATTATTATAAATGAAACAGTTACTTAAATTTTCTTTTAATTGGGGTAGGGGTAATTTCTGATATAGTTCAAATATAAAGTTATCATTATATGTTTAAATAAACAAAAATAATTTTTTTTGTTTAAAAAAAAATCCGTAGTTTTTTTTATTTCTTCTCCACCCAACCTTCAAAATTTTTTCCAAGAAAATTAAATTATTCTACGTTTACTACGATAAAACTAACAAAATTCTATCAAAATGTTATCTAAGTATTCTTTTATGATGGGGGTGAATTATGATGAAATTTCATTGTAATATTTTTATTATTATTAAGGGTTTATTACTGAAAATTTTAATAAAATAAAAATTTTAAACAAATCCAAAATTATTTTGAAAAATTCAAAACATCGGATCATTATGTAATACATTTAGAATTTGATGAGCTCCCCACCCACAATTTTGCCTCAAAATAATTTTTTTTTGTGCTCGTTTGCTCTACTACTATGCTTAAGAAGACATTTTTAAAAAATCAATTAAAAATTAAAAATAAAAATTAATCATTTTTCGATTTTTAGTGAAAAGATAAGATAAGTATTCACACATAAACTTAATATAAAGTGGAGTAATGTTAGCAAAATTTTAAGAAATTACCCCCCGAACCTCCTCATACACTGAAGAAATTAACTCCAAAAATTTACCAACAATTTCCCGGATATACATGAATCTTTATACAAATTTTGTCAAAATCGGTTTATCCAATCAAATATTATTAAGCTTCAAACACGCCAACAAACTCACATTCGTACAAATGTTCGTACGTACGTACGAACTCTGTCATGAAACGTTGAGGAATAAAAAATAAAACCCACAACCCATATTTTAACCGATTAACATACCTTCTTGTAGCATAGCTCTAAAGGTATGATGCCAGGAAAGTAAAATATTAATTTTAATATTGATATAATGATACTTTTTATAAACTAAAATGTAGTCAAAATATTTGACTGGTAGACTACGGACAAGATGCAATTAAAAAAAAATTGCACATTCTACAGGTAATATTTGTCTGAGGGGTTGTCTGAAAAGTTCTGAACCTCAACATGAAGATGGTAGCACTCGTCAACATAATTTAGGGAACGTATTCGCGCATTCATTGAAAGGTACTCATTAAAATTTCAGCCTTTTTGGATGCTCAGTTATAGTTTGATAAATCGTCTAAGTCATTGTGAGTGTTTTTGTAAAAATGGAAAAAATCGAATATCGTGCCGTGATTCAATACTTGCATTTGAAAGGCAATACGCCTACGTAAATTAAAACCGAGTTGGAAGCTGTTTACGGGAACTCTGTCCCATCATTTTCCATCGTGAAAAGATGATCACCAACTTGATTGATGATGGCGTTCGGAACGGCAAAAAACAGCAACCATCACAGATATCATCGAAAAAGTTCACCAAATGGTACCGGACGACCAACGAAAGGTTAGAAAGATAGGAGAGGCTATGAACATATTGAAAGAACGTGTTTGTCGTATATTAACTGAAGAATTGGATATGTGTAAGTTATCCGCGCGTTGGGTGACCCGTTTGTTCACTTTGAATGAATCTAAAACGCATTCGAATGAACATTTACAAGGCCTTGCTGGAGCAGTTTAAGCAAAACGAGTCAGATTGTTTGCGCCGATTGATAACTGTAGATGAAACGTGGAGACATCACTACACTCGTGAGACCAAACAACAGTTTAAACAGTAGACTACAAAGGATGAACATGCTCCGAAAAATGGCGAAAACGGTTCCATCAGCCGGGAAGGTGATGGAGACAATTTTTTTGGGATTGTAACGGGATTTTGTTTATCGATTATCTTCAAAAAGGTAAAACAATAACGAGACAGTATTACACATCATTACTTGTCAAGCTGAAGGCAGAAATTCCAAAAAAAAAAACCGACCACATTTGAAGAAGAAGCAAGTGCTTTTCCACCAGGACAATGTGCCTGCTCACACTTCGACGGTCGCTGTAGCTAAAATTCATGAATTGCACTTTGAACTGGTTGACTACTCACCGTATTCACCAGATCTGGCCCAAAGCGAATTTTTATTGTTTCCTAATCTTAAAGTTTTGCTTGGAGGAAAGCGATTTTCATCGGACGAGGAGGTTATCCCATACGTAAACATCTATTTTTCGGAAAAAGACGCCAGCTATTATTTAAAAGCGTTAAACAGATTAGAGTATCACTGGAGAAAGTGTATCGACTTAAAACGACACTTTTTTGAAAAATAAAATTATATTTGACAGGAAAGTACGTCTTTCTATGTTAGGCTCAAAACGTTTCAGACAACCTAGATAAATTAGCCCAGACAAAAAAAAATTAAAATTAAGATAGAGAAACATAATACACTTAAAAATGTTATGCTAATTTGTAGTAAAAATATTAAGAGTAAATAAATTCACGACCACTTGTTTTTTTTAATTTTTTATTATGCATTATTTTAACATGTAATCTAGTATATATGTTGTAGCAAATATTTTAACAAAATGATTGTTATACAAAACTGAAAGAAGTGTAGAACTAAAAGAAAATAAAGTTTATTATTATTATTTTTAATTAATTATTGTAACATTTATTTAACTTACAAATCTAATACATTTAATAAAGGAAATAGAAGCGACATAAAATGACAGTAAACTAAAATGAAAATTTGGAGACTAGGTTGATACGTTGATGTTTTGATTTTCTAGAGTTTCATATATTTTCAGGCTCAATCTTAACTGTTTGACTTTTCGTTGAATCCCGTACTCAGAAATCGTTTCTATTTTCTCGTTTATCCCTGTTTTACTTGAGGCGGCCACAGCTTACGATGCGGGGTTTTCTATTTTATGCAGGTTTTATAGGCTTTACTAAGGTATAGGTGCTGCTGGGTTTTTACTATATGTATAGGTTAGGTACCAACCCTTACTGTTCTTTCACAGTTTTTATTATAATACATAAAATAAAACAAAAATTTTACACTTGTGTTTCTTACAGGATTTTATTATATATTTATTGATGATACAATTGCTGTACCATTCGTTCTGTCAGGATGATCTGTATCACTTCCTTTTCAATAAAACTTCTTCCTTTACTTTTTTTTTACACTCCCTTTTATTCTTTTCCCCCGTGACACAACCGAGAATCCTTTTCTCTTCATATTGATTTCTAATATTTCAACATCTGGCCCGGTTATCCTGCGTTGAAAAATTGAGGTTATTGCACTTTATTCATTCAGCAAATACTTGTTAAGGTTTTTATGATTTTTAAGGTATTATAAAAAGTTTCTTTGTTTATAATCAGTTTAAATACAATGTTGTGTTATAACACAGTAATGTTTATTCTTTTTAAATCGCAAACCACTACGACAATAAATCATTATTATATGTGAATATCTATTCAGTTGTATAAAAATTATAACATCAGATAACTGTGTATAAAAAAACTTTTTTTTTGTTATTCCGTATACAATTTTATTCATTACAAATATTTATACCCTATTACCATGATAAAACGCATTGAATAGAACTTTTTAGTATTTATATAAATGAATGTTGATTCCATTTACTTCAATTTCAATGTCAAAAATTGTATTTTTCTGTTATTTTCCATTTCAAATGAATTTTAAGTCACTATGATACCAAAGAAAGCAGGGGCAGATAAATTTGAAGAATACAGAACAATTAGTTTAACTACTCATGCATCAAAAATTTTAGCTAGAATTCTATAAAGAAGAATTGAGAGGAGAGTGGAAGAAGTGTTAGGAGAAGACCAATTTGGTTTCAGGAAAAGTATAGAGACAAGGGAAGCAATTTTAGGCCTCAGATTAATAGTGGAAGGAAAATTAAAGAAAAACAGACCAACATACTTGGCGTTTATAGATCTAGAAAAGGCATTCGATAACGTAGACTGGAATAAAATGTTCAGCATTTAAAAAAAATTAGGGTTCAAATACAGAGATAGAAGAACAATTGCTAACATGTACAGGAACCAAACAGCAACAGTAGCAATTGAAGAACATAAGAAAGAAGCCATAATAAGAAAGGGAGTCCGACAAGGATGTTCTCTATCTCCGTTACTTTTTAATCTTTACATGGAACTAGCAGTTAATGATGTTAAAGAACAATTTAGATTCGGAGTAACAGTACAAGGTGAAAAGATAAAGATGCTACGATTTGCTGATGATATAGTAATTCTAGCCGAGAATAAAAAGGATTTAGAAGAAACAATGAACGGCATAGATGAAGTCCTACGCAAGAACTATCGCATGAAAATAAACAAGAACAAAACAAAAGTAATGAAATGTAGTAGAAATAACAAAGATGGACCGCTGAATGTGAAAATAGGAGGAGAAAAGATTATGGAGGTAGAAGAATTTTGTTATTTGGGAAGTAGAATTACTAAAGATGGACGAAGCAGGAGCGATATAAAATGCCGAATAGCACAAGCGAAACGAGCCTTCAGTCAGAAATATAATTTGTTTACATCAAAAATTAATTTAAATGTCAGGAAAAGATTTTTGAAAGTATATGTTTGGAGTGTCGCTTTGTACGGAAGTGAAACTTGAACAATCGGAGTACCTGGAAAGAAAAGATTACAAGCTTTTGAAATGTGATGCTACAGGAGAATGATAAAAATCAGATGGGTGGATAAAGTGATAAATGAAGAGGTGTTGCGGCAAATAGATGAAGAAAGAAGCATTTGGAAAAATATAGGTAAAAGAAGAGACAGACTTATGGGCCACATACTAAGGCATCCTGGAATAGTCGCTTTAGTATTGGAAGGACAGGTAGAAGGAAAAAATTGTGTAGGCAGGCCACGTTTGGAATATGCAAAACAAATTGTTAGGGATGTAGGATGTAGGTGGTATACCGAAATGAAACGACTAGATAGGGAATATTGGAGAGCTGCATCAAACCAGTCAAATGACTGAAGACAAAAAAAATTATAGTTATTAAGTGTATTTAAATAGTCATATGTAGTTGGATTGTATATAATAAATATATCGTCTACATACCTAATCCACAACAATATTTAATACTTTTTCAAAATATCATTAATTACGATGTTTTCAACATGTTGTAATAAAATCTGTAATGCATTCTAATGTTATCAGGGTTTATTGGCATAGCTTGGTTGATTCTTATTGTAAGTAATAAGTATGAGTCTTATTTCATTTACTTAGGCAGGCAGCACAGTGCCTTTATATTGTATATTAATTATTTTTACTTTCCTGTACGAAATAAAGGAAGTATCGTGATTGCGATAAATTCGGTTTTCAGATTTCAACGGAAATCTCCATTTTGACCGTCCCTGAATCCATTTTTAAAAATCATACAGGAAAGAGAAAGATAACATGGAAAATATATCTGAACAAAATGACAAGAAGATGAACAGGAAGAAGAAGAAATATTATGAACAAAGGAAGAATAAAATAATTAAAAGATGATTAATATAAAAAGGAAGAAAACGTTAAGACCAAGGAAAAATAAAAAGATTAGGAGAGGGTGATGAATATAAAGAGAGAGAAAATTTGAAAACTAGAACGTGCACACAAATTAAGGTCAGAAGAAATATATCAAACCAAAGAGCGATTAAATGATTGACAACAAAAAACAAATAAACAAAATGATGATCAACTCCAACTTAGGAAGAATGTTGTCCGACAATATCAGAGGAGTAATGAACTAAAAGATAAGAAGTTTTTGCAATTTAATAAAAATCGGGCATGTATGCTTCAGTGTATACGTTGTTCTTGTAAGGGTCTATTTTTCAGTCACTCTGTAGTTAACTTTAATGTAGATAAAATTAATCAGAAATTCCAGAATATTTAACTAAAATTAAACAGAAATTAAACTAGAATATCTAAAAATAATACGATTTTCAATTAATATTAAATAATCAGCTGCTTCACCAATTCTATTTTATATTCATACTTCTAATAAAAAATAACTATTATTTTAATAATTGTACAATTATTTTCAACTGAATTTGAAATTTAATTATTTCAACTATATAGAATATTTTTTTGTTTATAATATTTCAGGACAAATAGTATGTGTACGCAGTTTTTTGCCTGTTTAAAACATTATTAAACGTTTATTTTTCGTTAATAAATATATTTCAGAATTTTATTTAAAATTTGCACTGTTGAATATACAATTTTTCAACCTAAAATTTAAGTAAATAAAAAAAAAAGTATTATCAATATAAAATAATATATAAAATTTTTATATTTCTATTAACATAATTAATATTTTATTAACATAATTTCCTACTTATGTTAAAATTAAGATTAATTTGTAACTGATTTCAAATTTCTTATAAATAATTTTATATAAAACTCGGTAAAATTCTATAATAAAATTTAATATAGTATTTAAATGGATATTGTTTTTCATTTAACTTGTAAATACACTAAAAACTATTTCTTTTTTTTTTAAGAGGAAGAAACAGAATAATATGTATAAAGAATAATTAAATATTTTCACTTTAAATTTATTTCCTCGGAAAAAATGCAGTACATTATTATATTTGTTGCTAGAGACATGGTTGCCTACCTAATTTAATTAACTTTTTACTAAGAGTAACTCATTTTTTTTTTTTTTTTTTTTAAATTGGGGCGTGGTCATACAGCTTTTCTGTTATTAATAATTGTAAAGCTATCTGATAGATATTCACAGCTATAGCATGCAACCTGCATTCCAAGCGCATTCAAATATGAATATGTTTATTAAAGAATTCATTGAATTTGTATCGGCATGTTGGAATTAGATTTGTACATACGTATGTATTCATACGTACTCATGCACGCGCGCGCGCGAGCGCGCGCACACACACACACACAACAGAATAACATACATACCATAAATTTTTATACCAATCACAAGTTCATTGTATTGATTTCTTTTTAAAATTACCTGTGAAAATTTAATAATGTTATTATTATTATTAATCAACAAGATTATTTCTCCAAAATAATCTAATACGAAAGTTTATTGTTTTAATTACTACAGTAATTAAATCTATGTTATGACCTAACTGTTATTTTTGATAATTATATTTAGTTTCTTCTTTATTTATCGTCTTTAGGCTATTTTGAAAATGTTTATATAAAAAAAAACTATTGATTTTTAATCAAGTTTCTAAATTACCATGAAATAATTTAATTACCTAATTTATAACCAGATACATAATATTTTATCGTTTAATTTTTTATAATATCAATATATGAATTGATAAAATATTAAGATATTTTAAAGATAAATTTCATTAGGTTTACAATAATTTTGAAAAATTATTGTCTTTTTAAACTGTAAAAATCTTCGTTTATTAAATAATAATTTTTGAAAAGAAGACTGGTGAGTTCCCTGTGTCTGTTCAATCACATAGTACGCTAACTCATCGAAAGGAATCGTTGTTTGACCCTCTTAATCGCACGGAAGAAGAAATAGTAGAGGAAATGTCGAGTCAATGAGTGACTCAATGCCTCAGCTTAACCATGAGGATAGATAATGGTGAGGTTCTCTCTTCAGCGTCGTATGTGTTGACCTTCAATAGACCCAATTTCCCTGAGAAAGTAGATGTTGGCATACATCGGCTAGATGTACGCGCAACCTATGCGATGTTTTAAGTGCCAAAGTTTCGGACACACTGCGGTCAGATATGTGAAAGGCAAGAAATCTGCGTCTGTGGAATGGAAACACAGGAAGGCGTTCTGTGCAAAGATGCTCCAGTTTGCAAGATCCTCCAAGGCACCACAACTGCCGATCAAGAAACTAGCCGGTATATAAATTGAAAACGGCCATTCAGGAAGTTAAAACGCTGCAAAAAGTAAGCTATCCTGAAGAGAAGAAAATTGTTAGCTATAGAACACCTCGACCGACAACGACTTATGCAGAAGCAGCTGCTGCCCCTTTGTCATCTAATGTTAACGTGGGGCAGTTGCTTACTGCGCTTACACCGAGTTTTGTTACTGTGATACAGAGAATCATTGACACTATGACTGAATCTAGTCAGCGAAAGAAACAATTAAACCCTGTGAAGACTCATCCCCTGATGGACATAGTTGACACAAAAATTGCATTTTCTCAACGAAACGTAGCAGCAAAACCCGCCATGATGCAATCACCTATCGGTTTTGTATGCAAGGATAAGGTGACATCTGACAAAGCCAAAAAAAATCATTCCTTCAACCAGTCATAAGGCAAAGGAGTGTGTGGCGGTGGTACAGAAAAAGTCTAAGACTAGTGAAAGTAACAATAGAGAAAGCACCGAATATAGCCGTAATAGAACCACTACCTATGAAACTTCCAAATGCCCAGAGGAAACGTAAGGAGAGGCCGAGTACATCAGCCGCTCAAAGTACCTTTGGATATAGAATTTTCTTCAGCCGCCGAATATATATCACTAGAAATTACATCAAGTTTAGATTCGATAACAACTAGGTTAACTGCTCCGTCTAAGATGTCATCACTTGATGTCAGCTATAGAACATCACTTGTGTCTGAAAGGAAGGAAGATGCCATGTTCGAGTCTCACACACTTTTTCATCAGAAGTTGAGTAAAATAGAAAAAAGATGCAAGAAAAGATGGTCGGAAGGAAACCCTAGCAGGTAAAAAAATGTGATATGTTTAAGAATCAATATTATTAAGAGATTGTATTTTAATATTTGAGTTTAAAATCAAGAATGAATTTAGTCTTCAGTTTCATTGGAAGTATGAAATAACATAAGTGTTATTTTCTTTTTGAAGTGGCAGGGACTAATGACCAAAGTAATCGATGCCCCTGAAACCTCAAAAATAAAAAAATATAATAGTGTAATATTCTATATAGATGGATACAGTATATATATCTAATATATGTGTTGAGGTCTATTTTAATTATTATTTTTTATACGAATCAATTTATAAACTAAAATCTGGAGTGATGATTTATACTTGTAGTATTAAATTTTAACGAATTTTTAAAGGAAAGGAAAAATCGTAAGAAAACAGAAAAGTTTCGTAACAATGTTGTCTGTATTTTATTTATTTTTACAAGTTAACAAATATTTTATAAATTTATTTCGTTTCGGTAGTTTTATTTATATTTTATTAAGAATAAAATTTCATGTTTACCCAGAGGTACTAACGTCATCAAATCTATTGTAAAACCATTTAAGAGAAAAAAGGATTGAAGACAAGTTAAAGGACAGCTGCTTCTCATCAGACTATACAAAGAATTTACTAATACGATAGACAATAAAATAAATTTTACAAAAAGAAACAAAACAATAAGAAGCTTGCGCGAAATGTTACCTATTTTACTCAAATTCCTCGACCGATAGACATTTTTTTACTGCATTGTAAATTCCCGTTACAGATGAACAATTTAAAAATTTCTAGATAAAATGTAGCAAAAAACAATGGTTTCATTTAAAATAAAAAACTAAAGAAATATCTGGGAAATTGTTCAAGCTTTTCAAAGGAATACCTTTATCATTCTTTGATGTGCAGACGCATATAAAAGTTTCCGCTTGAATTATTTAGCTTTAATCTTCTTTAACGTGATAATTCTCTGATTATAGATTTTAAATTTACGCATATTATTAAATAGACTGTACCTTCTAGTTATTCTTATTTAACTGATAGTTGCATCTTTTTTAAACTTATTATAATCAATTCTTTTAAGGAAAGTAATATTTTTTTAATCTATATTTATGTTTACAAAAGAATTCGTAGATTAGAAACAATAAATAAATTTCATTACAGTTATCAAGTTATGAAGGAGGTTCCCCTGAAACACCTTAATTAAATATTTTCTAGACATCAATAGCAGAAGTATTGCTAAAGTCCAGCCAATAATGATCTAGAAATAATAATATTCAATAATACGAATAAAACCACAACATAAAAAGAATAATTATAGTAACAGAGGAACAAATAACATTAGAAACATAAATACTTCGACGATGCTCAACTTAAGAACAGAGGCCTTGTCCTGAGTATCACTATTACGCGGTGTTAAGTCCTATTTTGTACCTAGTTACAAATCGATCGACTTCCTCTCGAATACACAGTAACCCTAATTACTCGTGAATTTCTTTTTCCGTACGAACTGTGGCGGTTGTGTAATGCAACATGCAAATTTATTCTGAAAACGCTGAATAATCTGTACATTTCTGGTACTCTTCGTACATCAGAGTTGAATTTGGTATGTTCAAACCGGTTGTAGAATCAGGTTAACAGTTTTTAGCTTGTTAGATAGGGATAGTGATTTCCTGCCTAACAACCAGTTGAGTTCCTTAAATTTGATAGCCGTTTCGTTTTTTTCTTTAATGTGAACCTTTTACGTTAGACGATAATCTGCTTATAATAATAAAAATTATAATTTTTAACGATTCGTGTAGTGTTTAAAAATGTTTAAAAAGTTTTTTATTGTTATTACTATTTTTATTGATTACTGTTCAATCAATACATTTTATAAGACAGATCTGTTAAATTTAAAAATTACGTAATAAGCATTTTATTTTCCTTTAAAATTTAATTCTATAACCAAAATAGTACTCAAAAATAATCATAAGTTCCACTACAACCTGTTCAAAATTTAAAGATTTCTTTGCCCAAAACGAAGTTTATGCTTCTCAAGTGTACAGACAAATTATCGCAATCGAAACCCTCACATTAAGTATAAAGGCTGTGTAATCAGCCGAGTGAGAGTTCAAAAGTACTTAGGTGTTTTTTTTGCTGAGAAGTTGCTGTTTAGCAACCACATTAGGCAAGTAGCAACAGACGCCGTCTCAGTGATGCACAAACTTAGGAGGGTTGCTCGGAAGGACTATGGGTTTGCTGTGAGAAGCTGCCCTAGAGGTATATGGCTGACCACCAGCCAATTAAGACTCCAAGCGCTTTAATATGGTGGACAGATACTTGCTGATATTCAGCGACCTAGGCGTGACAGCGAATTGCTGTCTAGATGAAGTAAATTTTAATTTATGGATGTAATATATATATTTAGTAGTTAACAGGGCGCGCCTACCCATTTTAGTAAATATATGACAAGTGAGCGGTTGGGACACGTAAACCAGTGATGTATGGCATCGCGCTTAGTCCGCTCACGCTGTTAGGTAAACTCTATGAGCTATTAGGGACACTGGTCGCTAAACTGTTTCGAGGCTCAGTAGCCGTTTGTGGCACAGACATTTGGTCTTATGTTTTAGGGCAACCGAATGGAGCGGTGGTGGGTGAAATGCCAAGCAAACCAATATATATATATATATATATATAGTTATTACTCGTATTATTTTAGTAATTTTTTTGAAACTAATGAAGATGAATTTTTATAATAGAAATACTTGATTTTGATTTTTTGCATACGTTTCTTGAGGTTTCTGAGTTATTTAATTCCGTTAATCGTTTAATATATTTTTCAAATTTAAAAATTAAATATAAACCACTGCAATATCTCTATGAATAAATTTCACTTTTAATCGACATAAGATTTGTTTCTCAATTAAATTTATGATTCTGGATGAATTCTGACACAATTAGATCTAATAAAATTTTAATATATTTACGTAATATACATTGCTAATATTTTTATGGTTGCACAATATGAATTTAATTTACATACAAATACTGACAATTACGTAAATATAATCTACGCTGGATTATGTTAATTGTTCCTTCGATTATCCATAGATGAATAAGTCAATACCTGAATTATATACCTATAATTTAATTGAATAAATTAGTTATTTATTTTATCAGATAAGAGTATATATAAGCCAAAAAAAATGCATAGGTGTAAAACTTTAATTAGTCAAATTTTGAATCGTAGAATGACTTCAAACTTAGAACTTTAAAATTTGATGTTAAATTATTGGTCTCGTGTTTTCCTATGATAGGATAGTAGTTTTACAATACGTTTTTTTTTTATTTTTTACTTTTTATAACATACTTATGTAAAATAGATTTAAATTCAATATCATTGATTTCAAATCGCTGTAAATGTCAGTCGTAAAATTAAATTAAAACTTTTACAACTTAAAACATTAGGTTTAATTATTGTAAAATCGAGTTAAACTCACTTAAAAACGATTTGATAGGACAGAGCGAGTTCAGTTAAAATCAGTCGTATTCCGTGACCTGAATACTGACAAGCAAGAAATGCGAAAGGGTTTCTGATCTTCTTTTTGTTTCTTTAACTGTAGGGATAGTAGAAAATTGTTAAGGGGCGCATACGGCATATAAAGATTGAAAAGAATGATGAGATCAAGGGTAAGGACTTATAATGGAAAGAAGAATTTTACTGCAGCTTCCAGCCATCAAACGATTTCTTTGACCGTTGCAATCAAACGGAGTGTGTTACCACCAATATTCAGGAAATAAATTTAGCGTACTATTTTATTGTTAATTAAGGGTTTTATTACTATTTTATTGTTATTTATTTTAACCGATGTTAAAAATAAATGATCATACTATAAACAATAAAATAACATTTATTTGATTTGATTTTCTTTTAGTTATACTAAACATTCGATTAAACGTAGCACATTTAAGTCTGTTGTTTTTTTTTTTTATTTTGACATCCATTTTAATTCGGTTTGAAATTTGTAAACATCTTCTTTATTGGTAATTTATCATGCTAAAAAATAAAATAAATAATTTCTTTCTTCGTGCTCATACTATACTATCTATCAATGCTCCACCTCATGGATCCTATTATGTTCATTATCCTCTTACTTTTGAGAATAATAATGATACATAATAATTAAAACCTATTCAATTTGTAAAAACTAACAGTGTATTGTAATTTCTTCAGAGCAATAGTTTGGTCAACACACGACTCAAACCTTTGAATGATCTTACGTATGTGGGTGTCAGAATAGTAAGCCACCATCTTAAAAATAGAAGTTATAACCGGTTACCATTCCTTCCTACCGTAAAAAAAAACATATATATATATATTTTGCAAGGTTCTTAGCGTTACTCGACAAATATCACTAGGAGGTGACCGTATTTCGTTTCTAGTTTTTTTTATTTTACGTTTTATTGTCAAGTAACCGAAAGTAGGTCCACCCAGACACGTGGGACACACAGTAACAGTAGCAGTGGCTGTGTTTTTTAAACCATTGTGTCTTACACTACCGCACCTTTAAAGCTGCCTTTCTTGTTAACATAAAGAGTTATCGAATAAGACAAAGAAATATTTTTTGTAGATAGTTAAATTTTAATACTGTAAGTGGTCTCCGAATTTGATTTAGTGCAACGGTTTGGCCGTGATAAATTTGAATATCGGCATGGATTAAAATACGGTCCTTGCTGATATTGAAAACGGTTTGAAATTTCGTTAACGACAATATTCGTATATTCTCTTCAGGAATAAAAATTTTGTTTTTGCAAAATTTCATCTCTATAAGTTTTGTTTGAAAGTGTAACAGACTCATAGACACCACTAGGTTTTCTATATTATATATATATATATTACATTTTTTTATGAGGTTTCGTTATGAAACTTTTCTGAATACGAAAACCTAAAATAAATTACACTGATCTTTATTAAATAATTATCATAAATCATTCAAAATACTAGTTTTTTTTTATTAAAAAATTTTACTAGATGAAAATTATTGCATTTTAAATCTCATGATAATTTGAATTCATAGATTAAGATAGGATAAAAACATGTAGAGTAATTCATGTCTATTTAAAACTTATTCATATTTAGTTTAGATTGCGGAAGAGTAAATATTTATAACATTAAAAAAATCAATAAAAATGTTATTTCCCTTACATAGAAATATTTTATGTTACATTGAGGGTTTTAATTTAAAAAAAATTGTGGTTATAAGATTTTCAAATTCAATTGTCATGTATAAATAGTTATTGGGCTAATTTTTTTTTATCTTCACCTCAGGTGTCAAACAAGTCTAGCTAGTTACTGGCTAATCACTAGATATTTTTAACTACGCAACGTAGAGAAATATTTTATTGCTTTTTTTTGATTTTTTTAAAAAATACTTTCTTTGCTGTATTTATTTTTCTTAATTTTATTTTATATATATATATATATATATATATATATATATATACATAGTAAGTATATTTATATATCACACTTGAGAACCGTTAAACACTTATTCTAATCAAAGTGTATTTCCTTATCGATTAAAATGAGATATAAGAATAAAATAAATAACACAACCAACGAAAGACCATATTTATTAGAGTAAAAGAAAACCTATGCTATTTGCAATGAATCGAAAATAAACCTTTTTCTGCTAAGAAACGAATAGAACAAATAGATAACTGGTAAATACTTCTGATGATACTGAAAAAAAAATTGAATTAGACAATGGAATATGATGGATTGAAACTAGATTGCTTGTTGTTACAGTAAATGATTTACGGTTTGGGAAACTAAAAATCCTAATGAAATTCATCAAGGATCTTTTCATACTACTAGAACACCGTATGGTTTGCAAACAGCATCCACAAAATAATCAGTCCTATCTCTTTTAGGAAATTGATAGAAATTCTGTGATCATCCAATTACAGGGATACCTTCAAAAAAAATTTTTCAAAAAATTGAAAAAGTCACCTTAAACAGCAATCAGGCGCACATTTAGGCAACCAATGAATGAAGTAAAACGATTGGTTTCATACTATGTTATAACTCTAGACACGATGTTTCTGGTCCACAAAGATTTCTTAGTCCGCAAAGGTTGCCGGATCTTACTGTATGATATGTTTTCTTACGGAGTTCTTTGAATAGTAAGGTTTACAGTAATTCACCTCTACGAAACTTTGGAAAACTCAAAGAAAAAAATTATCAGGAAGCTATCGTAACTCATATGGATACTTCCGTCGTGTTATAAAAACAAAATTCTCTTGCACAGTTTTGCCCAAGATGACCGACTTTTCGTTTCCGACGCCCTCACTCTTTTGCGGTCAGGAACGCACTGATTTCTAAAGTAAAATGCACTACGTATATTCGATTAACGGGTACACCCTACTCACAAGCATGTATATATATATATATATATATATATATATATATATATATATATATATATAAGGAAATTATGTTTTAAGTAAACGTTATATTTTTCATACTCCTCTTACCACAAAATGTGAATAAAATTCAGTTCATCCCCACTCGCACTATGCGACCGAAGGTAATATAGTGTTCTTCAAAAAATCTGTAATTAAACTCGACTTAAAGGGTGTGAAATCGAAATAGTACTACCTTCAGTGGTAGTATTCAGTATATTCAATACTTAAAGTTAGAGTTAACTTCATTTAAATAAAGTTGTAAATTTCTAAAAGTAAAGTTCTCTTTTAATCTTCAAAAAGAAATAATAAATCAGTTTTTATTGGTTCGTTCAATATAACAATTATATATATATATATATATATATATATATATATATATATATATATATATTTTTGCGAATTTATTTTCAGTCGGCTTCTATATTGAAAATGATATTTTTTGAAAATAAATTATTAACGTAAGGTAAAAACTTTTAATAAATATATAATATTGTTTATAGCTGGATTATAACCATTTCTTCTCCTTTAAAAAAATTTCCTGTCGTCAAAGTGTTTTATATAATTTACTGTTTTTTTAAATAAGCTAAATAAATTGATTTTGCAACTACGTCGTAAAACGGTGATTTCTTTGACTTTACAATTCTATCTGATTAAATATAAAGAAATAAAAAACAAATGTAAGACTAAAGGGACGTTAGTTACAGCTAAAAGGTAGGACAATACAAAATATAAACTTAGAAGAGGGGTGAAGAAAAAGGCGGCAGTAAAAGGAGATGCGTGTACGACGCCATGGCCGTAAAGAAGTGAACGTCTTGCAGTCTGTACGTTTACGACTGGACAACCAACGTCTTACGATTAAATGTTCTTTTAGCTAACTATCTGGACGTTCAACTTAATCCTCTTCTTTTTTAACTCATAGCACTTAGATAACCAAACTGAGTAAAATAAACTCGCACTAATAGGAAATTTTAGTCACATATACTTTTATAAATACGTATTTAACCCGGTTTAATAATTCAGTGTAATAAGTGATTATTTTTTTTTTTCTTTTGAAATAAATACAATCTTTTGGTACCAAAAAATAATAATAATAAACAGATCTTTCATGAGTTATCATATGAAAAGTTTTAAATAATAATTATGACATTTCACGTGTACAATTGATTTAGTTACTTTTTTAATCTGTTTTATCATAAAATAATTCATTGAAAATTATTATTTCAATAAGATTTATTAATAAAATTAATCCCTGCATTTAATTCAGGTATTATCATTAAACTTTTTTTTTATAAATTAGGAGTTTTAATATTCTAAAGAGTTTTCTAATCTTTCATGACTATGAGGTAATACATCTGACACTTATCAATACTTGTAAAAATTATTTATTTATTTTATTTACTTATTAGTTTCACACACAATTAAAAACAATAATATAATTACATATTTTATTTTTAATAATAATAATAAAATAATTTCTGCAATATAACACAAAATGTGTATGAAAACTTAGGTATCCTATGTAGACAAATCCGTGTCAAGTGTTATCATTAAAATAACATTTTATTAAATGAAACAGAAATTCTAAGAAAAACCAGCAGCAACTTAAAATAACAACAATAATTTATAAATAGTGTAGTCATAAAAAATTCCTTTCAGCACGCCGCACCGGAAGGCGGAGGTATATTTTACCGGTGCTAAGTAGGGGATAAAACTTCAAAATTAAGAAAAACTTCAAATTTACTCAATACGACAATGGTTATATTTGAAAAGATATTACATATATTCTTGTGAAAAGAATATTATATATTCTTATAATTCCAGCAACATTTTGGTCATCCCTTGCCGTAAGGGTTGGTCATATCAAAAATTGTTTCAGACAAACGTTTCAGGTAATATTTAGAGCACTAACGACCACTTTAAACCGATCGATACTCTGCCTATTAAGGGAGGTATAACTTTTTTTTGTCTTCGAAACCCCATTTTTTCCATCCACTGTGCCAATGATTGGTGATATCAAAAAACTTTACTTAAATAATTTTTAGGTCCTTATTTAAATAATAGTAGGATTTTTAAACCAATTCGAAGTTTTACTTAAGAAGAAAGTTATAAAGATATTCTTTCTTTTTTTTTTTTTTGAAAAAGCTCCCCCATTTCCAACTCCCCCAACTCCATGGTCCGATTTTGCCCATTAACAAACTCGACTGAGATTTTGGGTCGTTATATTTTAAGTATCAATTTAAAAGTCCTTTGACAAAATTACGGCAGTTATCGGGTCAAGAAAGTTAAATATACATATATATATATATAAATCTATATATAAACTTTTGAACTGACAGTGGTTTTGGAGTCTGGGGGGATGTGAAACGCGAAGATATGTCGAAATTTTCCGGAAGTTGAATGGTACCCATTATAATAGGTAGCTTTCTTATAAAATCTACCTAATAGGAATTTCTTTTAACAATTTCTTCAGTAATTATAATTAAAACTTTTCAATTCCATAGATTTCTAGTAACCATAAAAATAACACAGCATTGTATTCTCTAAAGTTTTTTTTGATTTCTTTATGTTATTATGTTACAAATTGTATACCTTCGGAGTCGCAAATGATTAAAAAATTTCTATACAGTTCCAATTTTGATGAAGGCAAAACAAAGTTATGATTCCTACTTAAATTACTACTGTCATATGTGTGCGTTACACTCTAGATATTACACCTTTTATAAAAACGTTTTAGGACTCTAAAAACATATAAATATCTTAAGGGCAATTATGTTAAGTTTTTAAAAAAAAAATGCATAATATTTCCTAAATCTATTTTTATTTGAAAACATTCTAATTACATGTTTTTAAGCTATCAATTATGACTTTATTATTTTTAAATCAATCAAATTATAGATTTTCGAATTGGTAGAATTTAGATGTAGTGTGGACTGCATTTTTGATGAGATTGAATCGTTATATTTAATTTCTTGTCACCCTTGACATTTTGATTGAATTACAATAGTTACCTTAAACTTAAGAATGTATGACACTTTAGTCATAATTGAACTTGAACATTATCAAGAAACTATGAGTCCCCTTGAACTGAAATGAAAACCTGACCGCACTGTGCGGGATTCTTATGTAGATTATAACACTAATTATCCATTCGGATGAAATGAAAAATTAGAATCTAACGTAGAATGGTCATATTAGATTGACTCGCCGGCCAGCACTAGTAGATGCAAGAGTACAACACCAACCGGCTCACCATGGAACGGAACATGTATATAATTATCAATATTTTTATATAACATGTTATGAATATGAAGGGCAGAAGATGGGGTTTTTAAATATTAAATGATAATAATATTTTATTAATACTCAACAAAATAGTTCAATTAATTTTTTTTTTTTTTAAATTAAAATTTATAGTATGGGTTAGCATTTATTCATAATAGAAAAAAAAATAGATTTCCCTTTTAGTAAGAATATATGTGTATGTGTGTATATATATTAATATATCAATCACAATTAATTATGGCCTTCCAGAAAAAAAAAACGTAAGCTCTATTGGAATCCAGAATAAAATAAGCAACGTAGTTGAAAGACTTATAATATAGATTGCTTAATAATATAGATTTTTTTTTTGTTAACTGTAAAAATATTTGTTTTTTTTATTTGAATTTTAAATATTAATAAAACTGCGTGTGTGAATCAAAAATAAACAATATCCAGGTTTGCTTTTTGTTGTTAGATTAAAGCGATTGTATAGAATCGCTAAAAATAATTGCTATGTTGAAATTATTTTTAAATTAAACTAAAACATATTTAAAAGACGAATTCATTTCGGAATAGAACAGCTGTATTTGATATGGCTACCATCTGATGGATTCTGTAAAATACAAATAGGAAGTGGTATAGAATGAGTTAGGCAAGTGCAAGCAGTATAATCGATTTGTAAGAGTTGGAGAGCTAATTGTGAAGGGTTAGTTGTAGTAATAGTACTAATATTAGCAGTAATAGTAGTAGGTACCTCTGACAGGTTGTGGATTTGACAGCTACTGTTAGCGTACAATAATAAAGCCGCTCTACTGGCAATGGGTGTTTTCGCGAGTGGTTTGGGTTTTGGAGCACCGCGCTAACACCCCCATATATCCTGACGTTTCAACAGTTAGGGGTTCTTTCCTTCATCTCTTTCAGTCTGTCTTTCTCTAACGCGTAGTGTTTAATATATCTTTATCATACTATCTCGCTTCTATGTTATCGGTACTGCAGTTTTGTAAACTGCTTTGTCGACCTGTCAATAACTCAACATTTTCTGACCCTACAACAGTTTTTCATTAGCGTTCAACTTTGATAAGCTACTAACTCGCATTATACATATATACAATGTAGAACAAAAATTCAATTCTGTATCAGAAGTTACAAAACTTGTAATTAGAAATATATATATATACACTGTGTTTATATTTATTCGCTTTTTGCATTTATGAATTAATGGGAAAATATTTAGTTAATATAAAGTACATCAAATAACTTTTTGAACGTGAGTAAATTTCTGTTATAGAAATATTTTAATATTAAAAACCCACTATCCTTTATTCGAAACAAATGAACCAATTTAACTACTTTTAATACATTCACAAAAGTAATTAGTCAAACTTTAAACTACAAATAACTATTATATTATGAAAATTAATGAGAACTAAGTTCCAAGGTATTTTATTTGCGAGAAATATATTCATTCGGTCATAAAGAACTCAAAATATCCATATTTGCATCAATAGTTAGTTTCATAACTTTCTAAAAACACTTCTCGAAAGTCAGACCACGAAGATACGGAAACGCTTCATCTCAAATACCTCCAATTTAAGAATGACCTGTTTTGCAATATCTGGAGACAAAAGAATCTAGACTTTTACATCGAGATAGACTCTGTAATACATAGATTTCTCTAATTATCAATTTCTAGTAGTAAAATTAGAACTTTATTCAAGCTAATCCTATTGAATACAATCATGAAGTCACATTTGTAGAGGAAACTGTTTATATTATAAGTAAACGTCTTACTTATAATTTTTTTCAGGATGTTTACACCAATTATACGAGAACTTATTATAATTCTAATCAGGCCTACAATTCATGTAATTGGATTTATACAAAAGTTTTGTAATTAAAAGACATTCTCCATTCATAACAAGTGCAACGACTCTCTCGTTACGTTTTTGAACCTCGGTTTGCAGCCATTCAGTACAGGTTATCAAAGACAATTAGATATGTAAATTTTTAAAGTTTATTATGGCACAAGAAAAAATTAGTATAATGTATATGTTTGCATATCTTTATAATCCTTGTAATTTTATATTGTCCTTCCTTACCTTCTTTTTTTCTCCGTCTATTTCCTCGCACCTTGGAGCCGGATTCGCGACTAAGCATAAACTCAGCTCCAAGAGGTGCCATCACCTCAAACTACCTCGGAAGGGCACAACATCCCGCCCAGGCAGCCGGAACTCGGTCTTCTTTGTTTGCCACGTCTCAAATGAGGGGAGCCCAAAGGGTTCCATCACCGCTATTAACGCCTCGTCATAACGAGGAATCCCAAACGGATCCCAGATCGGGACTACGGTCATACTTTGCCCCAACGGCACTGCAAGAGAGTCCCCACCTGATCATCGAAGATGAGACACCGGAGCCTTCCACCCTTCCCGAATGATCCTGTTCTTTGCAAATACCACAGCACAGCTGCGTACATATTCATGGGGCTGGTGCAGGTGGGGTCACCTTACATCCTTGATCTCGGGGTGCATGTCAATGTGATTGCCGCCGTCCAATCCACTTATTCCGAGCCTTCTTTCCAGAATACCTGGAGATTAAACAGGTAACTGCTGTAACTCTTCCACAACCACGTCAGCAAAACTCGCAGCTCCACTGCTATCAGAGATAGCAATGAACCCTTCCTCCTCCGGTGGGGTCAATTCTTTGGACCGATGCAAGACGGTCATAATGACAACAGTAA
The DNA here is from genome assembly GCF_047948215.1 of Lycorma delicatula. NCBI lineage: Eukaryota > Metazoa > Arthropoda > Insecta > Hemiptera > Fulgoridae > Lycorma > Lycorma delicatula. Next base: position 13,923,016 of record NC_134463.1, on the reverse strand, counting down.
AATTTTCTATGTACAAATGTAAATAAGACGATGTAACCAAACTTACAGCCGTATAAACAAGCCCCTAGCAACGGTAAGTTCAAAATTGCAAAAAAAACTATTCTAAACTAACAAAACAGTATAATAACTAAACTAAAAACTAAAGCAACCTAACGCAAACATAAACCCTCAAACAAAAAACTGAAGAAATCAAAAACGATAAATAACCACGAAAAATACCAAATATAACCTATAATCACAGAGATCCTATGCAGTCAACTTATCTCGTCGACGTCAGCTGTGTCATTGCTTACCTTGGAGGCTAAATAATAAAATACTGCTCAAACAAATAATGGAAATTATAGATTAAAAAAAAAAATATATTCTAAATATAATTTTTGTCGACTCTTAACCTGTTTTTTTATTTAAAAAAAGTTCAATTTTAGTCATGTTTAATACGTAATTATAATAATTTTTTACCTTACTTTAATTTATTATTTTATTTTTTTTTTAATTATACAGGAAATTACATCCAGATTTTATAATTAATTTATTTTTTTTACATATATATATATATATATATATTTATACAATTACAATCTCTTACTTTTTACCTTTCAAAAAATGTATTATCTTAAGTAATTTTATGCGTCTTGACTAAGGTGTATGTTTTCTCGCAAGTGCAGTTAAAACAACATTATACAAATGTTAAGAGAAACGGGTCTAGCAGATGAACTTTGCTGGGAAATAGGTTGGTCGAAGAGGGAATGTACATGTTTGAGGAACAGATGTCGCCCTAGCATTTACATGTAAATTGGAGGACGAAATGGATCCACTCCTTCAAACAGTGGCCTCACTCCCTATCCCACCATTTTCTCTTATCCTGGACCCTAAGCCCTTTTCTCCATTTTCTCTTAGTGTGCAACGCCATTCTCTACGTTTAAGCACTTTATCCATACATATACATATAAACATAGCCTCTATAGTCCTATACCCACGCGAATGAATTATATATACATATATATATTTATATATACATATATATATTTATATTTATATATATATATATATATATATATATATATATACACTACTAGTTATGTCTGCACTGTTGAACACATATACACATATAAGTACTGAAACGCTATAAAATGATCAGAATATTCGAATTAATAAAAAGAAATATCATAGCTAAAATTATTACAACTTCAACTTAAAAAACATAAGTTAAATTTTCTTTAATATCAAAGCGACTTGTTAATAAATTTAAAACAATATTCTTCACTGTTCTATCATTTTTTATAGTTAAAAGTATTTTATGCTTTTTCTTTAAGGACTTCTTTTTAAGGACACAAATATATAAGTTACACACATATATATATTTTTTAATTTTAAAAACATCAAATTTTACTTTAGGAAAACAACATTAGTTTCATAAAACTAGCAAGGACGCTAACTTTTCTAAGATTATTAAAAGATATTATTATAATACACATTTTAATAATAATATTAAGCAATCAATTTTGTTTTTATTTGTTTAATAATTTTTTAATTAACAGAAAAATGAAACAGTAAAATGTTAATTTTTACAAACGTTATTTAGTAAGAAGTTATTTCATACTAAACTAAAAGTATTTAATAAAAATGTATTTAACAAGACAATATTTCGGATTATTTGTAGAAAAAATAATAGTTTTAATAAAATAATAATTATAGGATTATTTTGCATATCTTGTTTAATTTCGGTTATCCAGGTCCAAAACACCGAAAACCTACTGGCTTGGTCTAATCACAAGCTAAGTCACAATCAGCTGATTGTGAGTTCACAAATCAGCTGATTTGGAACTCGAGAGTTCCAGCGTTCAAGTCTTAGTAAATTCAGTTATTTTTACACGGATTTGAATACTAGATCGTGAATACCGGTGTTCTTTGGTGGTTGGGTTTCAATTAACCACAAATCTCAGGAATGGTCGAAATGAGACTGTACAAGACTACACTCATACATATCATCCTCATTCATCCTATGACGTATTATCTGAAAGGTAATTACCGGAGGCTAAAACAGAAAAATAGAAGGTCCAAAACAGCGAACTGGATAACCGAAATTAAACATGTTATGCAAAAACTAGAAATCACAACAGAAGATTCACGAAATAAAACTGACAATATACTAAAAGAAGCAAAAAAAAAAAAAAAATACTAAAAAACGCAAACTCCAGATTTAAAATTAAAAATAAAAAGAACAAGGGAGTTGTGATTTTTACAAGATGTGAAAATCGGATGGAGCCAAGTCCGTGCTGTATGGTGGTTGATGAAAAACTTCCCAACGAAAACGCTGCATGAGCTACTTTTTTACAGCTGCAGTGTGCGGCCGAGGATTGTCATGGAGAAAGACAATGCATGATGACTACATTCCTTTCCACTAATCTTATTTCAATAAGAATAAGCTGAGAATGAAACGCTGGCTAGGGGACAACATTTTGGCACAGACATCGAGCTGTAGACCAGCGTAGAAACATGGCTGAAAACACAGGCGGCTCCGTTCTATGATGATGGTATTGGAAAGTTTGTATCACGCTACTACTAATGTCTAAATCGGAGTGGCGACTATGTAGAGAAATAGCGTAACTATGTAAGTACTTGTTACAAATAAAAAATATTTTATTTTCGCTGTGGTTTTAATTTCGTGATCGATCGGACTTTGAAAAAAAATAACCCTCGTATAATATATATATATATATATGGAATATTACTGAGCTGGAGAACATTTTGGAAAGAGAAAATATTTAAGGATTAATAGTGCTGATATGTTAAAACTAATATAGATATTTTAAATTCTTACACCAAATACTATTGTGACTGTTAAATAATTGCACTGCACACTGTAAGTATATATATATATATATATATATATATATATATATATATATACTGATTTTAAGGCTTTTAAATAATATACTTCTGAAATAAAACTCAACGTTTAAATTACCACAAAATTTAAAAAATAAAATAAAATTTAGTAAAATCACTGCAACATATTAGTTTTGACATGAAGGAGGTTGTGTACGTAATACTAACAAGAAAATTAAATAGGCTATTCAGATTAACAAAAAATGAGATTGCATAAATGTTATCTAAATCTACCTAACTATTTTTTTATTCTATTAATATTAATGTTGTTTTTCATATTCATATTTTAGTCTTCATTACGTCTATTGCATAAAGTTAAATTGTATTTTATAAAATATTTAAAGAACATTTGAACTCATATAATTATATCACGTATTAATTCGTAAAAAAATTATTTCCATTATTAAATCTGATACATTGAGATAAAATTAGGGGTAATACGGCTATTATGATATTGTTTACTTTATTATTATTATTAAATCATTAATTAATGTTAATTTCTGATTGAAAACTGATCAAATAGAATAAATTATGATTTTGATAAACATTTGGGAAAAGGTAATTAGGATTAATTTAAGTAACAACGGTTATAGGCTACAGCTAACAATTGAATTCTACCACAGGGAACACAACATATAAATGTGAGAATGTCCCATTAAGTATTCATAACCACCATTGCCTATACACTTTGTATTAACTGTTTGTATATTATTTTATTTGTTTGTGCGTGCGCAAGTATGTCTGTGTGTGTATGTGTTTTATTATATCGAAAAACTACAAAGATTTAAATATTGTTTTTTTTTTTTTTAATTTTATTTAGTTTTTTAAATTTTAAATTCGTAATAAAATAGATTTATTTATTTAATAGATTTAGTGTAATGTAGATATCATAACATCTTTGTAAGTGCTATTTTGTAGAGTTTTAACTGTTAAAAAAATAGTTGTAAATTTTGGAAAAATATAAAAATAAATTAAATTATACGTAAAAAAAAAAATTATTTTAATGTGATTATAAGTGGAAATTTTTAAACGAGAATTAGTATTATTCTTTTCAAGAATATTTCAACTAGTTATAATTATGTTACATTTATAATTGTCTTTAGCTGTAACGCGGTCGTATACAGAGTGAGTCAAAAATATAGAAATCCCTTAACAACTTGAAAACCGTTCCAGATAGAATACTGTAAATTTGAGGATAAGATATCGTCGGTCAACTCCTTCACCTTTTGATGAGAATAAAATTTAATCCCTTCTTGGGAGGGTGACTCAAGGGTTGTAACTCAAATATTATAAATGGTAACACCCTGTGTGTGATAATCATTTTAAAGGTCTCTTTAAGACAAGAAAAATGGTATAAATAAAACCTCATTGTGATATCTCTACCCAAAACGACGGCAGGATAAAGTTTGAATTTTGAAAATTACTAAATTTAGTAAATTCAAACAATAAATTAAATTTGATTGAATTAAAATTTAATCTAATTTAATTAAAATTTATTTTAAAAGTTAAAATAAAATTTTTATTTTTTAACCCAAAAAATTGTTTTTGTTCCAATTTAATGAGTAAATAAATAAAAATATTGTAATCCAATCATGCTGATCAGCTGACCATTGATGTTCTTTTACAATTGTTGCAAAAATGAACCTTACTTCATTCATGTGTAATATTCCATTTAGAGTGTGTTATTACTATACTGTTAGTTTCTTATGAGAATTTCTTGTGATCGATTGAATTTTGTCTACAATTACCACATTTATAAGCTAATTTTATTATTTACATCTTTTTTACCTTTTTTGAATTTTTTTTTACTGAACTAGTTTTTTCTGTGCTATCTGCTAAGATTGCTATCTACATGTCACTTAGTAAGCAGGATTGGGTCACACTTTTAATAATGAGGAGCTTTGGTGATAGAGTTAGGTGGTATAATGAAGTTAGTGAATTGTTACCCTATTAAATGAATGGGTTAGTGAATCATAACTCTATTTCAAAAGATACAGTGGCAAAAACCATGAAACAATTTGAAGAAACAGAGAGCATCAATAAACGGGGAAAAACCAGGGAGGCCGGAATCTCCAACAAACAATAATAAATCGTTAGGGATTATAAAAAAATTTGTTGAGAATCCTCAATCTTCGACTTGAACAACAACAAGAGAACATAAAATTAGCCAAAGTTCAACGATTCTCACATTGAAAAGTGAAAATTTCAAACCCTTCGAAATTCATCTCCTGCAAGGAGATAATGATGAGATGATACGTTTAAACAACATAAGTTTTAGTGATGAGGCTCATTTTTTAAAATGGCTTTGTAGATCATCATAATTATGGATACTGGATTGATATTATTAATCTACACTGGTTTTCTGTGGTTACTTACATAATATACAATCAAAGTAAATGTACAGGCAGGTATTGATGGTAGACGATTAATAGAGCTTATATTTATTGATGGAAATCTAAACGCAGTGAGATATGAATGAAGCTTTGCTTCTAAACCAACCATATCATTCCAAACATTCAAAACGTTGTTAGCCTTAAACTTCCAAAACATTTGGTTTCAACAAGATATTGCTCCCCCTCATTTCGGTCTTCAGGTAGGTGAAATTTTAAATGTATTTTTTCCTGGAAGATGGATTGACCGAAGAGGTCAGGTCAAATATAATGGCCAGCGAGATCACCCGACTTGGCACCATTGGATTACTTTCTGTAGAACCACTTAAAAGTATTGTTTATCATAAGCCCTAAGATATTTATGATTTACAAAATAGGATTCGCGAATCAGCACAAAATATCACTAGGTAATTACTGAATAATGCATGTCATTCTTTTACAACACTGAAATAACATACGGAGGATTTTTCGAACACTTCTTAAACTGAAATGTAAGTAATACTAATAATTTTGCGCTATTCATATTTGTGTTTACAAATATATTTTAATTTACAAACCTAAATCATGTGATATTTTTGCGGTGCCTTTTTTTTTAGTGCTTTGAGTTAAAAGGAAAAGGAATTTACACCGCTTTACTTTGGACTTAATTTTTTTTCAGTTCCCGTCTTTCGTATACTATATTACACGTAGATAATCTCTTAAATCTGCTTATCTCTATTATTCTGTCGAAATCAACCCGGCCAAAAGCATAATTTTGTACCTAATTTACAAAAAAAAAAAAATTTATACGATCAATTTTAATAAACTGTGAGAAAAGAAGGCATATATTTAACTTAATATTTTCTTATAAAAAAACTTCAAAATTAGCAAATAAAATTTTATTTTGTCAGTGGTTTTACTTCATTAATAATCAGGATAAGGTCTCTTGTTTTAAGTTGTGCGTCATCAAAGTGTTTATGTTTTGTTTATGATCATTTATGTCTCTAATGTTTGTTTTGTTTCTTTTTTCTTTCGTTTCTTTTTTTGTGTTCTATTATTCTTTGTATGTTATTGTTTTATTTATGGTACAGGACATTATTATGATTTATAGTTTATTACCGTTGGAACTTCATCAATACTTATGCTACCTTTGATTTACTGTTGATGTCTTGACTGTAATTAAGGTATTTAAAGGAAAACTCCTTTATAGTTTGTCATAAAATTTACTACCGATTTTAAATATAATTTGGAATAAAAAAAAAAGGTTTTACTTAATTTTAAATTGTATTTGTTTACTTTCAATTAAATAAACGGTATTATTTCAAGAAAATAATAATTCACTTTAAAGTTATTTATTTTTCATTATATTAATCTCAAACCAAAATTTCCTCACTAACATTAAAATAACATTATTACTGATGGAAGCGTGATGAAAAGATTGAAATTGTTGAAAAAAATCTACATGCATTACTCTAGTTTAGTTAAAAATGCTTTCGGTATAAGAACTTACATTATATGACAAAAAAATTTTGAAATAGATCACTGGTTGAAGGCCATGATCTAATCTACATTTCATCTAATCCACCATTCTAAATCGTACACTTTGCCATATTGCTTATTGTTTATTATGAATTACGGAGAATTATAAATTTTTACTATTTCTTTATTTATACCAAGAAACTTTGATCAAAATAAAAAGATATTAATATTTTTATTTTAACCGATACTTTTTTGTTCAGATTTTTTAAAAGCAAAAAGTAATATCGATCTAAAATACAACTTTATTATGTTCTTGTTGCTGTTAATGTAACATCATTGTTTTTGTTTAGGATATTATATTGTTTGTATTATACATTGTTTGACGAACAATGCATTACTTTTATTGTCAAAAACATAAATAATACAGTACATAATCTAATATAGTTTTCAGAGGTACTTTAAATAATCTATTTACCAGTGGGGTAAATATTCAAAGTTTTGTTCAAATTAATAATGATTACATTGTTAATAATTATTCGTTATTACATAGTTAACATGTTCGAATATTCATTTTCTAAAATTAAATTTGGTTGCGATCGGTGATTTTGATTTTATGTTTCAGTTTTAAGAACACATCTGTTAATAATAGTTTATCTTTATTATTTCTATACCACGGTAGTAAAATAACATGGTAGTATGTAACCGTATAAAGGTTTTTAATCTTCGTGTAACTGTAAATATAAAGCCTTAATGAGAAAATTATATTGTACTATAAGGAATGATATATTTCACCTTTTTTATGTATGGAATAAAAAAATTAATATTTTCGTAAGTACTGATAATTATTGTATGTATGTACAATAATTATCAGTTATATTATTATATTATTTGTAATACTATCAAAAGTACTACAATTAGTTGTGACGAAAACGGTTAAGGTGAATGTCAGTATGGAAGGAAAATCATTGTGTAATCACTCGTTGATTGTTTTTAAAAAGTTATAATACGAATAGTAATGTATTTAACTTTATTTCAACGTTGAAATTACAGATATAATTTTTGTTTCAAATTTATTATCAAAATCTAAATCACTATCTGCATTTCTAGATTGTTAGGTTGGTAGTAACAGTATTTAGGGAAAAGTACACGGTTTAAAAGCGATTTTTGATGTGGATGGTGAGGTGATGCAAGCATTTTGTAGTGGGATGAGTTAGTCGATGGAGGATGGTGGCAGGCAATATATGAGATGTAGCCCTCAGGGGTTGTACCGACATCCAATTAGTTAATGTGAGCTTGTCACCTCCCTCAAACTCGAACCGAACATCTCATACTCCTACACTTCATCCCTATATGTACACTATACAGTTTTAGTATAGCTACGTCATGTAGCTGTACCTAAAACAAACTTTGCCTTACTTCTGCCTGTGTTTTCAGCTTCCCTGCTAAGGCCTATTTGTTCCCAAATGATTTTTGTGCATCACTTTTAGCCTCATTTTTATACCCTGTGTCTACTTTTTTCCTAACTTCATTTTAAATAACACATTTATAAATTTCAAAAAAAGGAAACAGACAGTAACGAGTATTTGTGTTTGTGTCTGCTTTTAGTTTTTTCTTTAATTAAATATTAGAATGCACTTTTATTATCATAATGGCTTCTTTTATATATTTCATCAAATGCATTTGTAATTTTATATGTTTCGTACAAGAATATCATAAAATCACAATATTTTTTTTTTTTTTTTATATTAAATACAAATAAAGCTCATTTAACCCTTTAAAATTTATTTAGTTTAAATGATATGTTACAAATTTTTTTAATTTTTTACAAAAAAAAAACATTTTTTTAAAATTATTAAAAATTAAAACAATTTACTTCCGAATTATATGGAAATAGTTTTTCAAAACGCATCTATTTGTTTTTCTGAAACTCTACAAAAAAAAAAAAAAACTACCGATAATTAACTTTAAAGCGATTTCGATACTTATGTATTAGCCTGTCGACCCGTTAATGATTCCGTAACTTTGAAGTATATTCAAAGTTCATCATATTCAAGGATCATTAACATATTTTAAATATTAAAAATATAAGCATTATCGCTTATAATTATAGATGTGTAAATTAATGAAACCTAACCTACGCTCCCTAACTGGACTAATTAATAGTAATGTTTTGATTATTTAAAACATGCAAGATATTTTAGCGGATGAAATCCGCACTTCCCTTCAGAGCGGGTTTGGCGGCGGCTGGCAGAGCTTCATTCTCCCCTACGGAAAAAAAATAAATAAATGCAATAATTACTTATTTAAATACTCAAATTATTACTGGCCTGATTAGTTAAGGTTAGCGAGCGTAGGTTAGGTTTGCTTAAATCACATTTATAAAATAAATAAACGTAAATGGTTATAAAAATGAAATGGTTATATCGAGTGATATTAACAATAACCCAAAATTAACAATTTATTGGTCGACGGGCTAATACGTAAGTACTGTGATTTCTATCTAATTTTTTTTATATAATACTTATATGTTTAGTGATTATAAAAATCTATATAAGTTTTTAAAAAGTAAAGTGTAAAAGTTAAGTTTTAAAATAAGTTTAGTAAAAATGTATATTCAAGTAAAAAATAAAAATATTTACCATTCATGTTTTATAATTATTGAAATTTTTATAATTTGTTTATAAATCAAAAAAGGATGAAATTATTTACTAAATTATAATCCTAAATAAACATATACGAAAACTCAATTTTCTTCACATAAATTGCGTTTAGATTTATGATGATCTTAATTAATGAAAGGAATAATATAAAGAAAGAAGAAAAAAAAATAATATATATATAAAGAAAATTAATGATATTGCTACTGATTTCTTCCACCATAAAATAAGAATAAATTTTTTTTAGGATAAATAATATCGGTGAGAAATGAATAACAATTTTTACTATGATAATACTGCAAGGAATAAAATTAATAATGTATCCCCTGAATCATCTTGGATTCGAAAATATTTTTTATTTCATCATTTTATCAACCCTTTATATCTTTTATGGGTTTGGTTGTAGATACCAATATATATATTTTTTTTAAATTAGATACGCTAGACTGTTATAGTATGAGTTGATTTTTACCTTTATATCATGGATTAATCATAATTTAAAATTTAATATTGTCGTATATATTTTTTACGCTACAAGAGTTTTTGATAATTTTTTTCCCTTGCTTTCTGTTTTGATTTTTTTGGTTCTATGTCTTAATTTTATTATCCGAATAGGGAGTCTTTTGCACTCCCTATCGGAAATAATTAAATTTTATATAGTTTTCTTTTCTATTATTTTAGCTTTTATATTTTAAAGACTTTGTGATATTATAATTTATATTAGTTTTAAGTCTTATTCAGTTTTATTATTTTACGTTTTTATTAGAAAACTTCCGGTCGATGATAACGCACAGGCGTTTTTCGCCTCCCCCCCAAAAAAAAAAAAAATAATAATAATTTCAAATTGTAATGCGCTACACCAAAATTAAAGAGCAACAATACATATAACTGTGTTTTAATTCAATTAATAATATACAATCATAATAATTGAATGTAATTTTTGTATGAGAATTTCAAACATTACAAGAAGTACATAATGAAAAATGTCAGGTATTAGCTTTTATTTTTTGACTTACATTGACTGGAAATGTCATCGTCTCACACTTTAATAATATTTCTTAACATCTTATTAGGGACATGTATTTTTATTTGACTCTGCAATTTCATAAAATTTTATTACAAACTACGATACTAAAACTCAGTTTAAGCTTCGTCTACATGAAATATGTAAACTGGGTTATCGGTTTTGCGATAATTTACAATATTAATCGGAAATAATATTTTCTTATTGGTGTAGAATTGAAAGCACTTTATCACTCAGTAATATGTAATTCTTTTTTATATCCATTTTTTTATGACTCGTTATTATTTTTATATAATCTTATAAATTTGTTATCAATAAATAACGTTTTGTTTTAATTATTTATTTTATTGAAATAAAATAAGAAACTACTTTGTTTTTAGATAGATGGAATTGTTCTTCCTGAAAATATTTTTAGTAATATTATGCAACTTCAAACTCAGGATGACCTACTTTATGTTCTCCATGTCTTCATATTCTCCATAATACTTAAAAATAGCATCCATTTTTAAGTTGTATGAGGAATTTAATAGTATAATGTGTCAAGTATACTAAATGTTGAATAATACATTTTTTTAATGATAATAAAGAAAAAGACTTAAAACCTTTCTACACCAAGATACAGAACGAGAAGGCGCATAAACACTGAAGTTTTAGAGGCTTATTAAATTTTAATCACTTTTTTATTCAACTTAAATAAATATTTCAGTACTCATTATTAATGTAATAATTCTTGCAAAATTGTTTATAAATAATTTACATGCCTGCATTAACAAGCCATTGATAAAAAATTAATGATTTTATTAAAACAAGGTTAACTCTTAACCCAACACTATGACCTAGATATATCAGAAAACATAAGTACAAATTTTCAAAATTTCCTTCGAAAATAATATTGCCAATTAGTACATATATTTGTTACATATTTCAAGGTCATTTTCCTTATATTAATACTAAAAACTCTAAATAAATATTTATTAAAGCGATACTAGTTTAAATTACACTGAAGAAAAAAAACTAAAAAATATTTGTAAATTCACATTAAAAATTATATAAACATGTAATTCATATAACAGTATACCTACTACTGCTGAATATTTCTTTTGTATGTAAGAATATTTCTCATTGACGTGAAACGTCTTTAAAATCACACCGAAACATACGGGTACCAGAACAGAAATTTTTAGCGTAACGAAAAGGTCTATATCGTTTTGTCTTAATAACTCTCTAACTATTAATATCAGAGACGTAAATGCGGCGTGATTTTGTAATTTACATGGTCAGCTCGCCAATACGACTTTAAGTTTGCGTCACTGGCGAGCAAGTTGTTTTTTTTTTTTTTTTTTGTTTTTTTTGTGGGCGAAAAACGCCTGGGCGTTATCATCGCCCGGTAGTTATTACTAAAAGGGTAAAATAACTCCAAAATAATAAACCACACAAGGTGTAAATGTAATATTAACCATATAATAAAAATTTATTAAAACAAGCCAAGAATGCAAAATAAAACCCAAAACTAACATCACAGACAAAGTTGATAAAATATAAAAGCTAAAATAATAGAATAAAGAAAGTATAAAATCTCATCCAACTCCGATGGGTTGTGCAAAAAATCCCCTCCCCGGATAGTAAAATTAAACATATAGAACTAAAAAATCAAATCGAAAATAAAGGTTAAAAATATTTAAAAAATAATTTTAAGCGAGCAGGTTGTAAGCGAGGTAGCACATAGCAGTTGGGCCAAAACTGGCACTCTCGCTCACTTCCATTCAGTGTAGTTCAACTGTTTAACACATCGGGAACACTCTTTATTGACCGAAGTTTGGTTATTCGGAAATTAAATCGTTTAGCCCTATATTTTGATTGCACTCATCCGACGTAAAACGTACCGAACCGATCTTTCGCTAAATACGAAAAAACCTTTGCGCTAGCGTGGCGTGGCGCAGGTACGCCCTGCAGCTAGTAATGTAATAAATTCATCAATAATTAAAAATTTATTAATTTATTTCCTGAAATTTATAAAAAATAATATATTACAATAATCCTTAATTTGTAGCCAGTCACAAACTTTTAAATATCGTGACTTTTATAGATATAAATAAAACGATATCTTCCAGGATACAATCAATACAAATCAAAAATAATTCAAAATTGTGGATTATAACCCTTTTTTATAATTAAATTGATTGAGTGATTCATAGCTTTTATATGTTGGGAGTAAAAAACATTGGGATTTACAAAATTTTAAATTTATTTATTTTTCTTAATTCATGGTTAAACAAAAAAAAAAAAAAATTGGTAAACAGAAGTGTTAATTTCTTGAAATAGGGTGGTAAAACTGTTAATAGAAATTTACCGGCTAGTTTTATATAGACGGTTGGATAACGTTATTCAATTATGTAGTCAACAAACATTACCAACGTAAATTAAATTAAAACAACGAAGAATAATCTTTTAAAAAAAAGTGTTTCTATATTGTATTTGCCTGATAAAACGATTAAATTGAAACTGAAGGAAATTTACGCTGTTTAGGAATATATCTATGAAACCCAAATTTCATGGGGTTAATTATAAAACAATTAATTCATAAAAAATACATACATTTTTAAAAAATGATAAGAAAATGATGTGAAATAAAAATATATTCTGATAACTTTAATGCAACAGAGATGATTCAGTGAAGCAAATCATGTAACAACATCGGATCGTATATTGTGAACGTATAGGATAGGTGCATATAACACAAGGGGTGTTGGCAGCAGGGAGTGTGGCAGGTTATTTGCGCTATGTTGTTAGCTCGTGTGTCAGCGACACAACACCAGTTGCGGTGTTGTCAACTCAAGCCTCTTGGACAGTTCAATATGAGACTACACTACATTGTCAAACCGGCAACGTTGTATGTGTGTGTGTTTGTATGGTCCAATATCTATCTCACTTCTAAGTCTATCTCACTTTCTCGTTCGACCTTTCTCACTTCCTCTCACAATCTTTATTTCATTTTATCTTTCTCTATTCATTCACTTTCTCCGTTGTACTGTTTCTTATATAAACATTTCTGACAGACCAGCACTCAATTCTTCTACCATTTCGTCGGTCGTCTTTTTTGTCCAACGCTTTTTCCTTTAGTGTATTCTTGATATATTCTCCACTTTATCGTAAGTAATCTGAAAGCATTTCGACAAAAAAAAAAAAAAAGAAAAATTCCATTAATACAACTGTATCTACAACATTTATTCATCATTAGTTTCCTTAGATTATAAAATTAACAACTGGTAATGGATCTATAAATGATATTTTGTGATAGAAAAATCACCTGATTATGAATGATGCAAATTTAATCAACAGTTGAATGATTTTTGTTATAATAGATTAGTAATATATATATTCAATATGATTACTATAATGCAGTTCTGGATAACGCGGATAGACGGATTATTTCACAAAAAAAGTTTTATGAAGTATAAAAAAAATATATAATCAAATTGTTATCCGAACGGTAACAGTCTCGCACATATAATTTTTTTTCCGTTCAAAAAACAAAAATGTCTATAATTTAAATAAAACTGTTTTTAACAAAACGATACTGATATCAAAAAAAAGGTAAGACTGCATTTCTATTACCAAAATCTGTTATTAATTTAGAATTTAATTAAAAAAAAGAAAATATGTAATGGACAATATACATACAATAATAGATAATAAACAATGTTTAAGCGTTCCATGTAATAAGCAAAAAAATGTTACAAAACTTTACAGGCCCGATTTGATTTATATGTAATACATATCACATTTACAGAAATAATAAAACTCTTATTTTTATTCGTTGTTTAATAAATGAAATCGGGCCGGTAAGAGTTATGTAACATTTAAATTTTTTTTTTTTATTATTATATGGAACGCTTAAACATTGTTGCTATTTATTATTCTTTATCTATTGTCTATTACATATTTTTAACATGTACTTTGTTTAAAGAAAATTCTAAATTAATAGATTTTGATAATAGAAATGTAGTGTCTACCTTTTTTGATATCAGTATCGTTTTGTTAAAAACAGTTTTATTTATATTAAAGTAATTTTTGTTTTTTGAGAGGAAGAAATGAGATCTGTGAGACAATAATCGTACAGTTTACAATTTCATTGTAATTTTTTTGGATATTAATATGCATTTTTATCTTACATGATCATACATCGATTGAAGTTAATTAAATCATTTTTCCTTAGAATCCAAAACAAAGAATTATAATAATACATTCATTCAAACCGAATAATCAGCTGTTCTTTGAGATAGTCGTATGTTTGTGTTCTCTACCTTTCTTTTTCCTGTTTAGCCTCCGGTAACTACCGTTTAGATAATTCTTCAGAGGATGAATGAGGATGATATGTATGAGTGTAAATGAAGTGTAGTCTTGTACATTCTCAGTTCGACCGTTCCTGAGATGTGTGATTAATTGAAACCCAACCACCAAAGAACACCGGTATCCACGATCTAGTATTCAAATCCATGTAAAAATATCTGGCTTTACTAGGACTTGAACGCTGTAACTCTCGACAGCGTTCTCTACCTAGAATTTGTTTTTATGTTATATTGAGTTGTGTTCGTTCTGTTTTATAATTGCGGTTGTGTTTTGGAAGTTAATTATCATTAGGTGTAAGTTTTATTATTATTATTTTGTTTCTTTCTTATAATCTTGGAGTATCATTCGTTCCGCCTCTCCGTTGCTAAGGAATGTTCATTGTTTGTTTACTGTTTTGTTTACTTTTTGCTTATTTCTTTGTTTACTTTTTATGGTTTCTAGTTTCGTTTATGCTTATGTACGCTTAGTTCTTGCACGATATGGATCAGCTGCCTTCGGCAGATATGGTGGACGAGGGGTCAGCTGATATTGTAGGATATCGTGTACCATCCAGGAATCGTGGTCCGCTACCGTCGTTGGGTAGGGACCCGAGGAGGGCTACGCGCAGGAAGCTTATTAGAGACGACTTGGTGAACAACCTGTCAGGGACGTCGAGTGATAACGACAGTGTAACCGTGGTGCCCAGCCTACTACTAGTCAGTGGAGGACGATACCTGTGCCAAGTTGGAAAACAATGAATAGTAGTCCTAGCAATGGCGACTTACCACTACCGAATAATTTTAGTGGCCTTCCACTAGAGGATACGGAAGTTGTGAACCAACCTGAGCCAGTCAAGCCTCCTCCGATTATGCTTTACGGAATTAACGACGTGCTGAAGTTATATGAGCTGCTGGAAGCGGCCGTGTGCAAGAGTGATTACAGCATTCGACTGGTTGGAAGTAAGCAGATGAGAATAATCTCTAGGGACATCGAGGCGTACAAGAAGATTGTACATGTTGTTCGAGAGTACGGTCTGATAGGTGATACCTTCACAAGAAAGGATCAACGAGCCTTTCGTGTTATAATCAGAAACCTGCGCAATGTCAAATACCTGCAGAGGCTTGAGAATCATGTAAACCACTTTGGAATTAATCTACTCGATAACAGCAGAGACATCCGACGGTTGAAACGAGCCCATATACTCGACTTGAGTCTGCGTAGCAGTTTAGAATCTTAAAACCGTCAAGTTTAGTGGTGTCGTATCTAATTTCTTGTTACTACTCTTTCTTTACTTTTTATTTGTTTTTAATGTTTGTTTTGTGGACTATATGATGCTGAAATTAATTGTAAGTGAGTTATGACTGAGGTTGAAATTTCATATTTGACTTTAAGTTTGCTTGCAACTTTTTATTGTGTATTATTTATTTTGGGTGTTCCTTAAGGACCTTCTTATCACGTGCTTTTGTCAGAAAACTTACTTACGGCTCCGCAGGAGAGCCGATTGTAATTATAATTGTTATTGAACAAAAAATAAAATTCATTCAAACCATAAATTTTATTAATGGTTATTAGAAATAATAGAAAATAGTATTCAATTTTAAAATTTTAATTATATTATATTGCAATTATAATCATACTATGAATGTAGAGTAAAAACTTCTTTTGTGACCTATTTTTTGCGCTGGAAACCAGAAATATTAAACAACTAAATAATGTCTGTTTCATAATTAGTTAATCTGTTATTACTTAAATGAAAATTTATTTAATTTAACTAAAAACGTAACTTGTTTTATTAAATATTTCCATGAAAAATGAAATAGAAAATTCATAAACAATAAAATATGAAATGAATATATGTTTATTACTGTATGTATATTTCAAATAATATTATTCTACATTCATGTCAAATCGTTAATTTTTGGGTTAATTAGTTCAAATATAATTTCTAAGAAATTGATTAATAAAAACTTTATTAAAATTATCCTTAATTCTGGTGAAAATAAAAAAATGAATTATGATACAGTTAATGATATAAGATATAAAAAAGTTGTTTACAATTTTATTTTTTCGTTGTAGAATTTATGAACTGCTTCTCTTTATGAAACCATAAGTAAATAATATTTCAAAATACCACAAGAGAGAGATAGCGCCATCCATCGATTATCCCCCCACGAAAAAAAAAACCAGTAATTGATTATAATAACAGTAAACATCCACATTGAGAAATATATTTACATCACACTTAAGATCCAAAAAACTAATTATGTCATAAGCATCATCATCATTGGGTTCTGTATCTTGTACAATCTATGGATCACGTATGTCCAACACATTCAGTTTGCACGCGATGGATTTTATCAAGTAGAAATTCTTCATGCACATATGAACACAGATCGATAAACAAACGAATGAAAAATTAAACACAGATATAAATAAAAGACTGATAAATAAAGTTTATATAAGTAAATGCAAAGCAAAATACGACAAAGAGGAATAGGATCAAATAAATAAAACACTAAATAGGTAGAAACAATGGAAAAAAAGTAATAACAGAAATAGGTAATACACAATGTACAAAAAGTAATAAAAAAAATTATCATTCAATGACCATCTGTAAGATCCAGCACATGACCCCTTTTCAATCGTCTAATAATATCATCACCGTTATCTAGCAGTTTCAAAGCAGGGGGAATTTCCTGTCTGTTTAGCCTAACCATATATTTAGAACTGAAATGGTCAGTCTCATTCCGAATATACGGAATACCCAGGTATTTATCTTTATCAGAATTCCTGACGAATCAAGTTGGTTGGATCACTTTCCTCTATATCTTGTTCTGTGACTTTTGGATCGCTTTAATATTGTTATTACTAGTCGTTCCCCACAACTGAAGCCCATCGTCCATATAGGTTGCAAGATGATCTTATATAGAAAAACCTTGTTAAAGAGAAAGAAATGAGAACCCCTACACATTAGCAAATAATTGTTGATCACCTCACCACATTTTTGTTGATCTAGATGTAACCCAAGATATCTCATATTAGTTTATGATGAATCTCAATGTTATCCAAGTAGACTGAAGGATTTTCCTTCTCATAGACGTTAACGTAACGTGGATAGATTAGCTGGATTTCAAAAATAAGATCGATAAATAGAAATTTAAATTAGCACCCTACAATTATAAAAAATTAAAAATCTATACAAAATTTTATTAATTACAAATTAAATAAATCTATACCTGTTTCAAAAATTGTAACCTTTGTTTTATTTACTTATTTGTCAGTGTTAGTGTTTTTTCTTTTTTAATTTTGAATTTACTTTTTAAACGTTATTTACTGATAATGATTATCCGTTGAAATACGTACAGTTATGAATTTTTACGTCTGTTTTAAAGTAACGAGAGTGTTTGATTTTTTATTTAAATTTTTAAACAAACCTATCGTAAATTCTTTTTTAAAAAAAATCATCTTTTTATAGTTTACATGTTCTGAAAAGTCAACTAATTATTTAACTTGATTTAATGTAAATTTGAAATAAAATAGAGTATTTGTCACTTTTAAAGGGCAATTTCAGTTTACCCAGATTTATAGTGTGGTTTTTAAAATTTTGGAAAATTTTCTACGGAAAATAGTTAGCTGTTTGACTAGAAAGTAACTTTAAGCTCTGTACACATTTGAAATTGTGTAAATTTTGATTTTACCTGGAAAATTTTATTTTTTGTTCGGTTATTAAACTATTTTTTAATATTTCTGATTAAAAAAAAATATTTTCTCTGAAAATAAACAAATAAGAAAAAATAATATAAAAAAGACCAAAATTTTTACTCTTCATATCATAGAGAAGAAATTCATGTACAGCATTGAAGTAGGTAATAAGGAAAACTTCCTTGCCAGATAGGTGTTATTTTAATTGAACGCAAAGTCGAGGCAATTGTCAAGGGAATTTTGGTAAAAGGGTTTTGGGGTTGGAAAATTTTGGTCCCAGAAATCCACTCGCCTATGGTTGAACAGACCTCAGTTAGTGAGGCCGGCATGCTTTCCTTATCGCTCTCTACCCGTACCAACCAGCTTCTTCTGTTCCGTTCCTTCTCTTTCCTTCATGTTCGCTGTCTCTCTCACCCTCATTTTCTCTTATTCCCCCACTGACTCGTTCTATCTCTCATACAACGGTCTCCTCATACCCCCTTCCATTCTAAAACTGCCATCCGCTGTCTGCTTTGCTTACGCTCTAAGACCTCCCAATTTCCTCCCTTTTGTTCCTTTCGGCAATGCAATTTAAACTCGAAATTTGTTTATTTCAACCAATATCTTCTGACATTCCCTTGTTTTCTGCTTTCATGTTACTTTCATCTTGCCCTTAATGTTTTATCCTTTGTTCTAATGCGCAGAATATATGTGAATATATTTTTATTTTTATATCCAGAAATTAAAATCTGTCACTTTTATTTTTAATTTTCAGTCTTTATCAAATATTTTGGAATACTTTCACGGAAATAAATGAAAATATCACCACAAATATCCTTTAAAAAATAAAATAAAAATATATTATTTCTGTATATAATATAATTTAAAAGGCACGAAAACACGTATTATGTTTTTTAATGAAATCTTTCTGTAATTATTAGAAGCTTTGTAAAATGTTACACTGGTTTAATAGCTACGAGCTATATTAACAGTTTGTATTTTACGAGTTTAACAGCTCGTATTTTCATTTCGAAAAATATAAAGAAAAGTAAGAAACACAGAAATCGAAACTATATTGGGAAAAAATATTTAAGATTAAATTATTTTTTTAAATTCGTTAATTTTTTCTTTTTTACTGATCTTTATTGGTGATTTACCATTGATTTGATCTTCAGAGTTAAAAAAATTTTTAATAAAATCTCCGGGAAAATTCTTTATAATAAATTTTTTTCCACATTATTTTACGCATATATATATATATATATATATATATATATATATATATTGCTTATTTCTATAAACATGATTTAACCACAAGTGATAAACTGGTGCTTAAAACACTTGACCTGGCCTTCGAGGCGCGGGTGGTAGGATCTCGGCCTTTCATCCGGAGGTCCCAGGTTCGAATCCCGGTCAGGAATGTCATTTTCACACACGCGACAAATCAATCATCTTATCCTCTGAAGCAATACATAACGGTGGATCCAAAGGTAAAAAAAATAAATAATCAAGCACTAGTGATAAAAGTAATATTTTTTTAAAACAAAGAAATATAAGATATGATGGGTTTTTCATTTCTTTATTTTAATTTACATCCCAATTTATAATTTACTACAACCTTTTTTGATACCAACGTAAAAATAATTTATTTATTTATTTTTTTAAATTACGGTTTGTATTTTTCAGTTATAAAATAAATCGGAATAGATTATTGAGAATAATCTGCAACCAAGAAAAAAAATATATTCGTTCTTTTTAAAAAAAAATAATAGAGGGTGCACGTAAACACCCTCGTTTAGAAACCGCCGATTCGCCACAAGCGAAGAGGAAAAAAGTAAGGAGAGTATTAGAAAAGATGCTGATAAAATCAGTAAAGATTTAAGAAAAGCTTTGTTTGGAAATAATGTTTCCAAACCAAGATTTTTGGTCATTACAAAACAGAATGGTAACTTCCAAAAGGTAAGTCCATTCTTAATTGCTAGAGAGATTACAAATTGTGCCGGTGGTCCTGTCAAGGAAATCCGTAAGACGTTTAACGGATTACATGTCGAAACTATAAACGACATGCAAAGCCAGAAAGTCCAGGCGTTGAAGAAGATCGGTGAATTTGCGGTTACTGTCCAACCGCATAGTACACTTAATTCATCTAGAGGAGTTGTTGTTTGCCGTGATCTTCTTAACTGTACTGAAGAAGAAATAGTGCAGGAAATGTCTAGTCAGGGAGTGACACATTGTCGCAGACTTTCTATGAGACGAAATGGTGAGATTCTTCCTTCGGCCTCTCATGTTTTGACATTCAATAGGCCAAGTCTTCCTCAAAAAGGTACGAGCTGGCATCCATCGGCTTGATGTACGGGCATTTATTCCGCAGCCGATTAGATGTTTTAGATGTCAACGTTTCGGACACACTGCAGCTAGATGTGAAGCGCAGGAAATTTGTATATGCGGAATGAAGATACATGAGGGTGATCCATGTAAAGACCCTCCAGTCTGCATTAATTGTAAAGGGCACCATAACTGTCGATCCAGGAACTGCCCAGTATACAAATCAGAAACAGCCATTCAGGAGGTTAAAACGCTTCAAAAAGTCAGCTACCCTGAGGCGAAGAAGATTGTAAACCTACCTACACCTAGAGCATCGACTACATACGCAGAAGCAGCTGCTGCTCCCCCCACACCTAAAATCAACGTGGAGCAGTTGCTTAATACGATGGCACCAAGTCTCGCGACAATGATAGAAAGAATCATCGATTCCAAGATCGAGACGACTCATCAGATACAACAAAGTAAACATGAGAAGGCTCATTCCCGGACTGACGTCGCCGACAGAAGACCCGTACCAGCGCAGCTTAAAAAACCGGCAAAATCTTCGATTATAACTCCAGCAATAGACGTAATGAAGAAATATCTTGATTTATCCGACAAAGATCTAAAGATCACCCCGACGACGAGTCATATAGCTAAGGATACTGTGACAAGAGTACAGGAAAAATCTGCGTCAACCAAAATGGAGGTGCAAGTAACTATCGAAAAAGCACCAGACACAGACGATATTAAAACCGTACCTACAGAGGCCCCAAAAGCTCAGAGAACAACTGTGGCGAGAGCATCTGTATCAGTCGGCCCAAGCACAGCCTTAGACATTGAATCAAGTTCATCAGCCGCCGAAAGTGCATCGGTTGCAAGTTTAGACTCAATTGCAACAATGCTCACAGCACCATTGAAGCTTTCATCACCTGATGTAAGCCGGCGAACGTCATTGGCGTCAGAAAGAGAAGACGATGCCATGTCCGAAGCCTCAGACACTCTGTCGTCGGAAGTTGAGGCCGTTCGCAGAATGGAAAAACGTAAGAAAGGATGGCCGAAAGGAAAGCCTAGGCGGTAATTTGTTGGATTTTAAATTAGAAGATTGAAATTTTGATGACTTATTTTCTTCATGGAAATATGAATTAAAGAACCTTTTTTTTCTCTTTTTTTTTGAAGTGGGATGGGGCTAATGACCAAAGTAGTCGATGCCCCTAAAAACCTCAAAAAAATAAAAAATAAAAAAAATAAAATAATTTGACATGAAATGAATGTACTTTTAGATTTATCTTTCATAACATTAGTAAAATTTACAACGTAGATTTTTAGAAAAAATTTGTTCAATCATTATAAATTACGTGCTTTGAATTCCAGACTGCAAATTTAATTTTTAATAATGAATTTTACGTCATTGATTCCTAATTGTATTTCCTGTCCAGATACCCTGGAATATATATTCTATGTAATATTTTGGTTTGGCAGAGAATTTTTAAGTATGATAAAAACAGTTAATTCGTATTTATACCATATTTCTATATTAGAAAGCCGCAGTTGTTTACAACTCTTACTTCGCGGGAGACAATTTTTAAAGCTTGCTGGTTCTATGTTAACCGGACACGTGTAATTTATAATGGTAGATTCTAATTAAAAACAAGTTCTACTATACATCACTGAAAGTTCAGAGATATAACCAGATAACAGGATTAATCACTACATGAGACAAAGAAACATTACTTGTTGAGGTAAGGGTCTCGGAATCAATAAAGCTGCATTAGATATCCGAAGACTTCCAGAATATCAGTTAATTAAAATTTGTACTTGCTCATTTTATTAATATTTTATAAATTAAATAATCTTTAAAACATATTGCTCCAATTTTACTTTTTATCTACAATTTATTTTTGTTAAATAAATTTTTATTTTTTCTATACTTTAATATAGCCTATAAGTCAATATTTTTGTATCAGTCTACATGTAGCAAAAAATAAATTAAAATGACATCTCCAATTTTCTAATATCTAAAGTTATTATTAAATGTTATGAACCAATCCAATAACGTGTTGTTCCTGTCTCTAATTCTCCAGCATTACTCTTCGATAATCCGTCCGGAGAAGTTTGGTATC
This sequence comes from Lycorma delicatula, assembly GCF_047948215.1. Taxonomy (NCBI): domain Eukaryota; kingdom Metazoa; phylum Arthropoda; class Insecta; order Hemiptera; family Fulgoridae; genus Lycorma; species Lycorma delicatula. Next base: position 13,900,161 of record NC_134463.1, on the reverse strand, counting down.
TGAAGTTTAAGTCACTGCAGCGTTAAGAGAGATGGAGGAAAGCTCTCTCCAGTAACTCATTTAAGCCGCTCAAACTAACCTCCCTAAGTTTATTGACCCGTGGACTACTTTTTGATTCAATAAAAAAACACTTGAAAAGAATCTGTTAAAGGATTATTTACTTATAATTTTATAAAAATAATAAATTCAATACACTTAATTGATTTGTATTTTGTTCATCAAAAACGTAGTTTACTCTGTAATGAAAAAAAGTTATATTTTTCAATATTTCCTCTTACGTTTTTTTTATTATTTTTGTCTAGATTACAGTATATTTTTTTTGATCAGCGGTCTTCAAACATTGTCAATTTAAGAAACCCATATGAGCATAAAATTATTTCGCGGAACCCGGGATCGTTAACAATAGAATATTCAAAATCTAGGTAGTACATATAAAGAAAAACATTCAAATATTCTTTTATTATATTATAATAGATGTTAAAAAAGTATTACAAAATAAAGTTAAGATGTACGAATAAAATTTTCAATTTTAATGACTGGGATGAACTTGCTTTTTTTTGAACAAAATTTTAAAGTTATGTTCTATTGTTATTTGTATACGCATTTCATGTTAAGTATCTAATTTATTTCTTTATTTTGTTTTTGTTCCGTCATAATTTGAAAACAACTTTCCGCACAAATATGTTGCAACAAAGGGTATTAAGAATTTTATAGCTTTTGCAGAAATTTGAAGATATTCCGTGTAAATTTTTAACCAAAAATCAAGATCTCATTCGTATCTGCATTTTAACGTAGAATCTGTTGATAGTTCAGTCAGTTATTCCTGTTCTGTCCGTAATAAATTCTGATTATTATTGAAATTTTTAAATGGATATTTAATTTAGTCCTGGAACTCATCATGTTGAGGAAAGTAATGACTGATAGTGGTTTTTACTTCCTTTTACGAAATACAGGAAGTACTCTGATCGCGAAAAACATTGGTTTTCAGATTTCAACGGAAATATTCATTTTGACCATCCCTGATTCCATTTTGATGTAGTTTCAAAAAATTTGGATTTTGGATTTCTGAAATTTGGATTTGGATCCAAAAAAAAATTATTTTGAACTTTTAGTTAACTGCAGTAATAAGCTCTCATTGAGAGATTTTCAACTATGTATCATAAGTGGTACTTATTTTCACTGATACCAGAGGTATAGCCAAATAAAATTTTAATTGAAGAAATATTTGGATCTAACAAGAGGAAGACAAATCGGTTCAAATTTGAATTCATCTCCTTTTTTTTAACTTTATTTTTAATTTAAATATATTGATTTATTAATAATTATTAACCTCTGATTGTATAAATGGTTTAACAGTAAATAATAGTTCAATAACAAAAAAAAAAATGTGAAAAAATATCAGAAGTTAATGTAATAAAATTTTATGTCCGTTTCATTTAAAAAAAAAAATGTGTATATGTAATTTAATTGTACAACGAAGTCATGTAATGTCGACTTCAGTTTTTTAATTGTAAAATATGTTTCTGAATTATGTCTTTAATATCTTTAATCGAATTTATTTTATTTTCTATTAGAAAATCACTTAGGACAAGGTTTTATTAATTTTTCAGCAATAGTATATGTTTCGCTCTCCCTAGTGATTCCATAACTAATTCGAAAAGAAACCTTAAGTCAGGAGATGCTTCGTCATCGGTAAACATGTATTTAGAAAACGCGTTATTTTTTTCAAATTAGATCTTCATGTTTACGTTGAAAGTATTCTATAGTTTTATTACGTAGATATGGATGATTCAATTCCAAATGTATTTTTAGTTTGGCTGAATTTTAACTACTATTACTAACAACTTTTTCGCAATAAACACGTAATCCATTCCGTTAATGTTTATTTCCTATCCAAGTAAACCTAAATGCTAAATAGTTGCCACCATATTTCGGCTTTTTCGTACTACCTTCTGATAATATACATTTCATCGTATCAGGTAAATGTTCTTCGGTTCCAGAAGATAACTTATAATTACTTTTGTCATCTATTTTTGAGGCTGTGGCTGTATTGTTGTCATTTCTATTTAATTGTCCAGTTTTTAACCAGAAATCCATCTGTAATGGGTATATTAAAATTATATAAATTTTATGATTAAAGCACTGAAATTACAAAAGGCTTACCTCCAATACTTTTATAATAAGTATATGTTGCACAAAAAAAAATTAACATAGACTTGCAGAACAAATAACAGCCAAATTATAAATGTACAATTTACGTACACTTTAAACTTTTATTAGGCTACTGGAAAAATAGTGAGTAGGTATAGGCTAGGTACTGATTAAGGTCACTGTACCTACTAGGCGCAATACACTTTCTATGGGATCACTGATTCATAAAATATACGATAGATTGCAGTGCAGTACATTAAAAATATAAACTGAAAACATGCGTATTTATGATGAAAAATATGTGAACACGTATATGTGTGCTTAGTGAACACAGGACAGGGACCATTATCACCAAACATATACATGTGTCTATAGCGAGTCAGGCACTACTATTGCTGAGCACATATATGTCCGCGTAGCAGTTGAAAGGTTAATTATGGTAAGCAGGTTGAAATGTCCGCTATTCGCAGATGGCACAAATACTGGCATTCATATGTGACCGGTTGTCGAATGAAAACGCACATCGATGATAGTTTGACACTCCAGCAGTGTTCCGCTCCGCCACATCACCACTCTAACTACTAGTGACGCATCAATGTAGCAGCCAATGCATAACCACGAACGCCGAGGGCTCGTTTGGTCAATTCAGAATAGTTTATTTTTTATTTTTATTATTTTCATAATTTTGATGAATATTTTATGTATGTTTATGGAACCCTTTATGACATTGTGTGGAACCCCCAGGGTTCCGTGGAACACAATTTTAATAGCACTGGTTTAGATTATATATATATATATATATATATATATATATATATATATATGTAATTAATTTTTAATCACTAAATATTTTTTTGTGTATCTATATAAAATGTTCTTGTTATGACATTTAATAAAATATGGTACGTAGCGAATAGAAGATAAGACCTGCATTGTGAACCGGCATAAGTCCGGTTCACAATCGTATTTATAAAGGTTTTTTTTTTTATATATTTTATACTTTCATAGTAACTTATGAATTTTTAAAGTATTTTTTATTTATGATAGAGGTTTTGTGGGCTTGTCCCCCGTCCTTTCATTTTATTTTTTTATCTTCAATCATTCGACTGGATTGATTCCCCATGTAGAGCTAGTAGTTTCATTTCGGTATACCCCATACATCTTACATCCCTAACAATTTGTTTTACGTATTCCAAACGTTGCCTGCCTGCACAATTTTTTCTTTCAACTGTCCCTCCAATATTAAAGCGACTCTTCCAGGATGCCTTAATATGTGGCCTATAAGTATGTCTCTTCTTTTAACTATATTTTTCCAAATGCTTCTTACTTCATCGATTTGCCGCAACACCTCTTCATTTGTCACTTTATCCACCCATCTGATTTTTAACGTTCTCCTATAACACCACATTTCAAATGCTTCTAATATTTTCTTCTCAGGTACTCCGATCGTCCAAGTTTCACTTCCACTTTCATGAGAATAATAGTAAACAACAACATAAATGTGTACATTGGTCAAAAAAATATTTAAGCGCAATTGCCATGCAGAAGGTAAGCGCAGTAGAAGGAATGTAACTGGTGGAAAATAGTGTTCTTTTCATGTAATATGTTGTGGTTTCGCTCAGAGACAAAGGTAGAGGTAGTTAAATAAATAAAACTTTTTAAAACGTAAGTTCTCGATTTTCCCATACAACGTTATATACTTTTCATCTTTTCTACCACGTAACTACAACCGTTAAATATCAACACAACCAGCGTAATCGGAAACTTTATAATTTTGTACAGTAAAATAACTGTAATAAACTGCACTAACTATAATGAAAGAACGATTTATCTAAATGAAACAAAAGAATTAAATAAACAAGAAACAGAATTATGTTCCTTTTCATCGATATTTTTGCATGAATTTAAATTTATTAAACTGTAATTTTTAAGGTATTAATAACAAAATAATCTAACATGAACTTATTAACTGTAATAAGAGTGTATGAAATAACAGGTATTTTGAATCTAAAAGCGCTTATCTAATAATTTTTAACATAAATATTAACTGTGCTCATCAGTATTATATAATGTAACATTAAAATATTCATAATCGATTTTATTAATTTTTTTTTTTTTTCTTCAGTCATTTGACTGGTTTGATGCAGCTCTCCAAGATTCCCTATCTAGTGCTAGTCGTTTCATTTCAGTATACTCTCTACATCCTACATCCTTAACAATTTGTTTTACATATTCCAAACGTGGCCTGCCTACACAATTTTTTCCTTCTACCTGTCCTTCCAATATTAAAGCGACTATTCCAGGATGCCTTAGTATGTGGCCTATAAGTCTGTCTCTTCTTTTAACTATATTAAATTTAAGAGTTAAAATATGTTATGGTATATCCATAACCAAATTTCGTTGTTTTGTTTCAAAATGTATTAGAAATAAATTTCTTTCGTTGGATAAAATGTTTTTTTTTCTTTATTAATCATGATAATAATAATTAAATGTGCAATCGTGAGATTGTACAACAGCGCAATGTCAAATACCGGGAGAGGGCTTGAGAATCATGTGAACCACTTTGCAATTAATCTATTCGATAACAGCAGAGACGTCCGACGGTTAAAACGTGCCCATGTACTCGACTTAGGGTCTGCGTAACAGTTTGGAATCTAACACCGTCAAGTTTAGTGGAGTCGTATCTATTTTCTTGTTACTTCTCTATATTTTTCTTTTTATTTGTTATTAATGTTTGTTTTATAGACTATGTGGTGCTGAAATTACTGGTTTGTAATTTATGACTGAGCTTTTCATAATGGACTTTAAGTATAATTTCAACTATTTATTGTGTATTATTTATTTTTGGGGTTCCTTAAGGACCTTCTTATCAGACTTACTTATGGCCCCGCAGGAGAGCCGATTGTAATTATAATTGTTATTGAGCAAAAAACAATTAATCATGATAATTAAAATTATTCTTTTTTATATTAGCATTACACTGCAAATCCATTGTTTTATACTTTAAAGTTATACTCAATTCTCAACTGAATTTATAAATTCAGATTATACAAATATTTATCTAATTATTAATAATACTTAATTAGACTTAATACTTTAATTATTCAAAAAACTTGTAGTTTACAAAAGTAAGGAGCATTAAAATATTATAATATTATACTATTCTAATTTGTTTTTTTCTTTTTAATTTAAAGATGTAGTTTGGATCAAAATTCAAAGCTAAATGTATTGTTAGTCTAATGAATTTCTATTGGTATATTCCTATGTAGCCATTTGTCATACAATAATTTTAAATTCTTTGTTTTGAAAACGAATTCTAAACAACAAACAATATTCGCAATATGTTTTTGTAGTTTTCCTCATTAGTGACGATTTATATATTTATTAATATAAAATATATAATATTTATTTTACGTCTTATAAAAATTTTATCTTAATCCTATATTTTAAACTTTAAAGGTTTTTCGACCGGTTTTTGGTGAAACATTCGTCCCGTTCCAGTCTTGGTCTTTCTTTCTTGCATTTTAGGTAGATTTCATAAGAAAGAAATCTTTTTACTTATTGTAATGGGTACCAAGATTCAACTTCGGAAAATTTCGACCGATCTTCGCAATTCACATCCCCCAGACCCTAAAACCACGGTCAGTTCAAAAGTTTAAATATATATATATATATCACTTTCTTGTAGACACGATAAATGCCATAATTTTGCGCCAATCACTTTCAAACTGATACATAAAATATAATGACCCAAAATTTCGGTCGAGTTTGTTAATGGGCAAAATAGGAATATGGGGTGGAAATTGGGTGGTTTTTTCCGAAAAAAACAATATATTGATCTAACTTTCTTATTAAACAAACTATCGAATTCGTTTAAGTTCCTAATATTCTTTGAATAAGGGCCTAAAATTTATCTACGTAAAGTTTTTCGATATCACCAACCATTGGCCCAAAAGGTGAAAAAATTGGGTTTCGAAGACAAAAAAAATCATATCTCCCTTAGTAGGTACAGTATCGAATCGGTTTAAAGTGGTCGTTAGTCCTCTAAACATTACTTAAAACAATTGTTTATATTACCAACCCTAACGGAAAGGAATGACCAAAATTTTTCTGGAATTATAGGAATATCGGGCTTGTCGTTTGCTAAACGTGTGAAACTTTTTTCACAAGCAACCATTGTCGTATTGAGTGGGATCTTTTTTATCCCCTACTTAGCACCGGTGAAATCTACCTCCGCCTTCCGGTGTCCCAAAAGGGATTTATTTTAATGACCAATTTAACTTTTGTGATCTATTCAGATTTTATTACTTTCTCACTTATATAAAAATCCACATATGTTCATTTCTATTCATTGTCTTCAATATTGTTGCTTTTAGGTTTGAAACGTGATAAATTTTATTTTTTGTTATTTTTCTTGAAAATGCCACTAATTACCTTTTTGATTTCTCAAAGTCAGCCGTCTTTCGTTCTGTTGTAAAGAAAAATATTTACAATGTATTATAAAACAGAGTTAGCGTAATGATACTATTAATTGTTCTATTATTCATTTGAATCCTCTTTTATTAATAAATTTTCAGCTTACATTGAATATGTCTTGTTTTCCAGATTCAACTAATACAATTTGTTTCCCGATTTATTTTTCTACCACTGGTAATTATATGACATTCAAAAAATGTATCTTTTTAAAGATAAATCGTATTAAAGATACAACCGTATTAAATGATTGTTTCATTTTGTACCACTTAAAATCTTTTTGTGAAAAAAATTACATTTTTATTCTGGATTATATTTATGATTAATCCCATATCCTGGAAGTTATTATTTCATTCTGTAACTGCATATTCTATCTCATTTTTACTAGATAATATTATAAAATTCCATTGATAAATGTAGCTTGACTAACGGTTTAGCATTATAATAAATATATATTTTTCTCAAAGTTACTGGAAAATTGAGAATATTTTATCGCTTTTATCAGCTTTTGAGAGAAATAATGTGGCGTACGTAAAAATAAAGGATAAAGTTAAATTTAATATTGTATTTATTAAAAAAAAAAATTGTCAACAAGGACCAGTATAATTATGATCATAAGTTTTATTTGCATTATAATTATTATTATATCATTTTTTAATTACATTTTTACGTAAGGCAAAATAATTAAGGACGTCATTGGGAATATTATAAAAGTGCAAAGGTTTGTTGAATTAAATAAAATAGTTGTAAAACAAAAATGATAAAAAAGAAGTTCTACTAATATGTAATTCAAAGAAACGAACTGACACAGGTCAAATCTTTAAAGCAATAAAGAAGCTTAGTTTCTATAAATTGAAATTTTTTACAATAAATTTAAAAAATTAGAACATTATCTGTGGGAACGTAAAACTTTTGTTGAGTTGGAAATATCGTTGTCAATTTAGTAATTAAATAATTGTTTGCTAATCGTTTTGAATATAATATGGTGTTATACGAATGATAATCTTGCACTTTCAAACAGCTAGGGGAGAAAATGGAAAATCTTTGATGTGTGATTGTAAAGAATAATGGAAAAAGGAAAGTGGATAGTTAGAAAGAGATGTAGAGAAAGAATAAGAGCGGAAAGAAACTTGATAAAAAAGAGATGACAATTTTCGTTGGGAATCTACAAACAGATCGTCGATAGAAAATTGGTTAACAACAAGGAGTAGAATAAATATTTTTGGAATGTTAACACAAGTTTTTGTAGTTATAAAAAAAAGGAAGGCAGATGTATAGCTTGAGAAAAATAAAAAAATATGTACTATTACAATAAGATTTACAGAAGTTAAAAAAACTATATTTTCTTTATTGATTGAAAGAGTATAAATTTCAGGTTGTTGATTAAAGTTGTATAACTTTTATATATTAATAATTAATATTTTATTTTTTTTTTTTTCAAAAAAAAACAAAAGTAATGTTTTTATTATTCGATTTTTATTTATTTTATTTTAGTTTTCACCATCTAATTTATCCTTTTTCTTCCCTTTTTCTAAAGCAGTTAGTCCTTTTTCTTCTGCTTTGTCGAAATATTGTTTCCTTTTGCTCACTTACTCAAATATATATGGATCGAATGGAAATGCTTACGTATTCACTTCCATTAGATTTGATTAATAATTCATTTTGCAAGAATGGTCCTCTTTTTCCCTCGCGTTTTTTTTTCTTTTTATTATTATTTTTTTTATTCAGATTCTTTACAGTGAGAGATGTGTTTATTCCAAAGGGATGATGTAACTCTATTACTTATTAAAATGACATAATACTTTAAAGTTATCTCTTCTCTTATTTTTATATTTTTTCATTTCGTTTTCTCTCCCTATCTTTCTCATTTCCTTTTTACTACTCCATTTGAATTCTTAGTAGAAATGGCACTGCATTTCTTTAGAACTTTACACTAACTGTTGTTTATATTTATGATTTCTTTATAATCCAGTGATTATTTTTCAAGTTGAAAATAAGCCGCTTTTATTTATTTTATTCTATTTTTTTTTTTTATTTCATCTTAAAGGAAAAGTGTTTTAATATTCTTTCTATATACTATAATAAATACAAATATATCTTTACATAATATATATAAATAACATAAAATAAAAAAGAATCTCTATTAATAATGTGAAAAAAACACAAGCTAAAGTTAAAAGTCAACTTAAGATTTCGTATCAGTAATAGAAAAGCAATATATATATATATATATACGTACATATCTTCAATCATTTTTTGCAGAATTGCTAGTAAGAATGTATCTTGCTGACTGTGAAGAACGTATTATAAATTGTAAACGGTTCACGAAAGATATTGAAAAAATCTAATGCACCATTATTATTGTCATAATCAACAATTCCTTTGATCTTATTTTTTATACTTAAACTTATGTAAAAATAATTTTTGAGTAAAACTAAAAATTTTATAATAGTGTTCATACATATATAACTTTTCTTTTTAAAAATTGTGAAGTTGTATAAAATTTTGTCATTGAAAATGTATATATATATATATTATATTTCTATATACATATATATATAATAATAATAATATATATACAATTTTACTTTGCAACATATATATATATTTGAAATATATATAGGAATTTATTATACCATGGTATAATAAAAAGGTTGGTATAATAACATATTTATTGCAAAGTAAGTAACATCATAATATCGATTGATAACCTGAATAACGTGCAGTTAATAATTTTTATTTAATCCAACTGGATGACACATAGAGTTAAAAGGTTCATGTCCATTGATGACTGATTTTAATGATTTTTCATATAGTTAATATAGTTTTTATATTATAAAATAAATTATACTTTAAAAAATTCTGTCAAGTGGTCGTAGAGTAGTCGGATTACTTGATTCCCAGGGTCTGTGTGAGTATATGTGTTTGGGTGTGTGTGTGTGTATATATATATATATATATATATATACAAATATATACATGTGTGTATATATATATATATATATATATATATATATACAAATATATACATGTGTGTATATATATGTATATATATATATATATATATATACAAATATATACATGTGTGTATATATATATATATATGATATGAATAAATTACATTCTTCATAGTTTATATTCAATTTTTACTACTATTATGTATATATATACGAGTATATTACAAAGTAAAATTTTTATAGGCGTTATACCTATATTATAGGTTATTGTATAAATCTGCAACATAGATTTTTCTTTCTTTCATAAAAATGTATATTTGAAAAACAAACTGAAATACATAAATCATTCTGGTTAAACCGTAATTCGATAATTTTGGTACTACAGATATTTTCTTATTGGATAATAGTATAGTTAATAGAGAAAGTACGTTATGTTATGTTTTAAAAATGCAGAACGGCAACTAAAAAAAGTTTTTAATTTTAAAAATTAAAAAATTCAGAAAAGATAATTTAATAATAGCTTAAGGCAAAAGTCGGCAACGTTTTTGTCTGTAAGGGGGCAAAATAAATTGAAAAGTTACTGGGGACGCTATACGATTATTACACAGTAAGCAGATACATTTGCCTTTATAGTCAATAAAACAAAATTGTTCTTCCCAGTTAACATTAAAACAATAGATTCTTTTTCTTCTACAATTATTCATGATGGGTTAGTTTATAAAATTCGTTTAACCGGTACGTACGTATCTGATAGTGAAAAGTGTGACCATCTAGCGTCATGGTTACTAATAATGCATAAATAGTAATATATCGTCAATAATAATAATAATAGTCAAAATACGTAGCATTCATAATACCGTAACATACTATCAAATTTAACAGAATAGAGAATATTCCTGCGTGCTAAATAGTAAGTGTACGAATGACCTTGATTGCTATTTGCTGACACTGAGCTTGCGCAATTATATTGTCTTATAAACGCGCGATGCCGATACAGTTATTTGTCTTAATAGGCGTGTAGTATAGTGAGGATGTATAAAAATCTAATCAAGGGCGCCATTGCACCCGCGGGCGCCTCGTTGCCGACCCCTGGCTTAAGGTATATTGTTAATTTAAACTAATTTAATATATATATATATATATATATAATTTTAATATATATATATATATATATATATATATATATATATATATTAAATTAGGAACATTTTGTTTTTAAATCATATTACAATAAACTTAATTACGCCGTTAACATAACCAATATTAATATTATATATAATAATTCCAATACATATAACATACAAATACATATTGGTTTTTTTATTCCTTCTATAAGAAAATTTTGATTTTTTTATGAATTAGCTTATAACTAATAAAATAAAAATTATAAAATAAATTTTACAGATGAATACTTTTGAGAGTAAAAAAACACTTAGCTGAATACTTATATACACACCTATATCTTTTTATTCGTGTGTGTATAACGAAAAAAATTTCAAACTAAAATATTTGAAAATAAATTGTACACTTATGAAATCCCCTCCACCCCAAAATATCTACGTTAAGTGGAATATTTTCAAATTAATGAGCTTATTATTATAAAATAAAATGTTTAACATTTAATAAAAAATGTTTTAATTTATAAAATCGTTTAATTCTAGCTTTATTAGTGACGTAAAATGTAAGATTGACAAAAATGTTGCTTTGAAATCATCATATTTTTTTTTGTTGAAAATGTTGGTTTACACACATTTATAAAATAGTATTAAGATGTTTTATTCCATGTTTAAGATAATATTTTCTTACATACTTTCTATAAATATAAAAAATTAGATAACTAGAGTCATCCCTGTGCGCGCATCACGCAAAAACTACTACACAGATTTTAATAAAACTTTGCAGATTTATACCTGACATTATCTTTAATAAGAATTAACACGATATTCCTAATGAGGGTAATAATATTATTTAACATTTTATTATTATAATATTTTATTTTTTATATTATTACAATCATCGCAATACTCTGTCTGCTGGCAAAGAGCATTACGCCCAGACCCGAGATTTGGCTTAGTGTATTGTAAAAGTCTTCAATCATGATATTATGTGGACTTCTGTGTCTTATAGCCGCTTTTTATTCTTCTTGAAGCCAATTATTTAAGAATATATTATTTATTTAATCGTTTTAAAATATTACAGGTGAAAACATTAAACTATTAACCTAAATTCAAATACGATTTAATCAATTGTTATAATAATGATTGTAATAAATATAAAATAATTACAACGTAAAATTACAATGTAATCTTCAAGAATAGCTAAATCATAATATTAAATATAAAATTGTAATAAACAACAAGTTAACGTTGAAACATTTGTGTAGTTTAAGTAACGCATCAACACAGTACAAGGAATTATTCGAGCAGTTAATTGTAAGACAAGAATTGTTCAAGGAGCTAATCAGTGCTTCTACGTCAAGACTGAGGGAAACGTTGAAGGAAAGACAGCTTTTCAGGCTTTAATTGTTAATTATCAGAATTATTCTTATAACCATGAGGATAAAGATCACAGCGGGATTTCAGGGGGTTCTGGTTACCGACCAGGGTACATATATAAATATATATATATAATATATAAAAGAATAAATCATTAGTGATTCATAATCATCGTTCTGAAAAAAATTAAAACATGAAAATTTGTATACACATTTTCTTACGATGTAAATGCACATCAAGAAAGGATTTCTTGAAATACCCAGTTTATAGTGTTAAAATGAACATAAAACAATTAATCCTTTTTGAATCTCTCGGTAAGAAATAAAAATATCAGCTTAAATGTTTGGGTGTGTAATTTAATATCTAAATATCGATTTCTAAATTTTTTTGAAGTTTGATCGTGGAGATGAAAAAAGGTAAAACATTTGAACAATGATTGCAAATTTTCCCATTTCCGACTTTAACGAGATATTCACTAGATTTGGGCTTGAAAATTCTGTTCACATAAATATTTAAAAACCATTTTCGTTTTTTTTTTAAATTTCTTTTTTGATCATTTGGCGGCTCATCCAACACAGTCACTGCTACTGTTATTGTGTATGCGATGCGACTGGCAGCACTTGCCTACACTTACTTGACTAAAAACAAAATAAAATAAAAGTTGACCTCAAGAGGAAGTACCCATATCCATATAGCGCGAGCGACGGTGATAGTGTATAATATATATATATATATATATATAGTTTAGTTTAATATATATATATATATATATATATATATATATATATATATATTAAAGAAAACGAAGCAGAAATTGTAATTTTTCATTTAATATCTTTGTCTATTTTGATAAATAAGATATTTATAGCTAGGAATTTTTTTACTTAATACTTCTTTTGAGTATACATACGTAGTAAATAATATAATACTTTATTCTAATCAATTTTATATTTTGACACATACATTTATCTATATATTTTCTCTTTTTGCAGGTAAGTGCATTCCAATTTCTATATCAAGATAGATTTAATAAAACAGATATGGTAAGTAACGTATTATATTCAATATTCCCAATTACGGTTTATATTTTTCTGAAGAAATAGAATTTATTTTATTTTAGAGATAAAAAATATAATTAAATAATACACGTGGGAAAATATGCAGTTAAATCGGTGTAATAATAAAGGGATTTTTTTAATTATACGTCCCTCATCGTACTATGTAATACGGTATGAAAAATAATATTTTTTTAAAAACTACTTGTTTTTAGAGAGTTTTATAAATCTATTTATCAGATTTATCTTTTTTAATTAAATTAATGTTTAATTGAGAAATAGCTGGTTCAATAAAACTCGAATAATTTAGTCCACAAAATATACTAAATAGCTTTACGTTGTATTTCTAAAAAATTCTTCTGATTGAATAAATATAGAAACACAATTAATACATTTATGCAACCATCTTACAATGAAAAACAAACCAATTACGATCATAATATTCAAAATTAAACAGTTTAAGTCAATTTGAAACTATAATAATTCAAATTTTATCAAAATTCCTTTCTTATAGTCAGTTTTGAATATACTTTCGAATTAAAGATCTCATAATGAAATAATTTATTCTTAGAAATGTGTTAATCGAAATGTTGATAAGATAAAATACGTAAAGAATGTCATTTATAAATAAAAAGAGTGAAACAACAACAAAAAAATTGCAAATTATTTATAGTAAAATTAGCAGGGATCTTGGCTAATAAAGGGAACAGAAAAAATAGAAATACCGGGAGCTATTTAAAACACAAATCCCTAATTAAAAAATCAATTTTAAAATAAAATTTAAAACTGAAACTAGCGGTGATGCTCTACCTTTTAGATTATTGTATTATTAGTAATAATACAAACTACAATCGATGTTTAGTACACGTAGGGTGTTTTTTACTTCCATTCCTACCAATAAATATATTACATCACCCTGTTTTATTTTATTCAATTCGTTAAACTTTCGTTGTGAGCAATAACTATTTACAATAGTATTACAATCAACAAAAAAAAATTCTTAGCGCCAAGCAGATTTAGTTAAATTATATGTTTAATATTTAAATTTTACAGTATTCTTTACTTTTCAGTTTTATCGGATTTCTTTATTTACTTTTTAAAAATTTGTATTACTTCCCCAAAAATAATTTCATGTAAAAAAACAATTTGTTATCGCTTTTATTTTTTATTTTAGTCGTTTATTGCATTTAAAGAGAAATATGAAAAGATTAACTCATTTAATTGATAATTTTATATAATAAAATTACTATATTTAATACAAATTTTCTTGCATTTTTATTTCTTTTTTTTATACTCGTATATATAAAATTTTAAACGGTTTATTTACGTTTTAAGCTAGTCATTTCCTTTAGTGTTTTCACTTCTGGGATGGGATTAATTTCTTCTCTAGATAAGTTATATTTTGTGTGTGTGTGTGTGTGTGTGTGTGTGTGTGTGTGTGTGTGTGTGTGTGTGTGTGTGTGTGTGTGTGTGTGCGTGTTCTGAGTTCATTATAATACTCGGTGAAAGTATAAGTACATACGTGTAGAGTACACGTTTATATATACATGTCTATTATGAACAGAGTACCTGAGTTTCATGTTATATATTTTATTAACCCAGCAGGCTAAGTAGTATAATTAGTCTAGTAATGATTGTATGAAGAGAAGGGGTGAGAAAATTTCATATTATTGTTGTGTAGCCAAATAACGTAAATTACGCCTGCTGTAACATAAATATTTTGTTTGAGTAACTACTAAAACAGCCTTCAGGGTACTTTTTATAATTATTATTGTAATAATTACTCATTATATTTTGTTATAATTTTCTACATATTTTTTGTTTACATAAAAATTATCTTCTTTTTCAAATAAAATTAATTTTCAATTTTTAGTGTAACTCATATATAAACCACACGTTTAGTAAAAATATCCACGTTTATTATTCTTTAAAGAGTGACTATCAGAAAAAAATAATCAATAATTCACGTTTTTTTTCTGTTCATAAATTTTTAAAATGAATCGATTTACGTGAAATTATTGTCGTAAAATTGATTTGTTTATTGTATTTCAACTTAAGATACAGATAAATACTTCCTTCGGGTAATAAACTTAGAGAAATAAAAAAATAAAAACTTTTTGTGGTCTATAAAAAAAATATAACATTTATAGAGGGTCAAAAAATTACATTATTTTACAAAAAAATTGTTTAGTTTATACCTGTAAATGTTTTACGTGTTCAATGTATGCATCCCCTTATTTTAACACGACAAATATCGATGCGTTAATCCACTTCTTACCAAACTCGTAACAGCAGATAATGGGACAAATGTGCTGCTCGCGGGTGAGTTCGAAGATGTGCTGCTCAAGGATCTCTGTGAGTCGTCACGAGGAAGTGTGGCAAAGCAAGGGGGTGATGCCAAGCCACCGTTCGTCCGTGCTTGTGCGGTGATGATGAGGCACGAGGACTCCACAACCCTCGCGCTGAAAAGACCGAGTCCCGGCGGGGCTGGCCCTTCTGAGGTGTCCCTGTAAGAAGCATTGGCATAAAGACATGTGATGCCGAATATAGCCGGTAAACGGAAAGTCCTGTTTGAGTATATGGACACTCCCCTGGGCTGTGTTTTGCTTAAATGTGGATCCGGCCCAGAGGAGAGGAGTAAGAAAAACTCGTACCAGGATATAATACTTACTGCTTAATACACCTGTAACAGGTGTTTAGATATGTTGTTTCAAGCTGAGAAAAGACTACACATTTTGTTTTCTCAGGTGAAAAGGTAAAGCCGGTAATCTTGGACCTTGGATCAAGTTTTAAGGCGAGATATAAAGTTCTGTAGTAGTCTCTCTGCAGTGGCTATTGAATGGGACGTTATATACTAAGAAAAATCATTAAAAAATAAAGAACAGTGGCTTTACATATTTTGTAAAACTGTTATGGCTGTAGTAAATGGCTGTATATGGCTGAATATACTTCCTTGAGGCATTCCATTCTGCAAGGTGACGTTACCCGACAAAGAATCTCCAACACGATCTCGGAAAGTTTTGTTACTTAAGAAACCCATAATAAAGGCAACCTTATTGCCTTAGACTTCTCATTCTTTAAGTGTTTTTAGAAAACCACGATGCCAGGCAGTATCGTATGCCTTCTTGATATCAAGGAATGTTTAAATGAAAATTTGAAGGAAGTGGAAGGACAAATGTTTTCTTTTATAAAATTTCAGAAAAGTATTCGCATACCGTTTTTTTTTTAGGCAATCGGTATACCGTCATGTTTTCCTTCTTGCATGGGCAATCCAACGTCTTAGGTTGGGTGGATTTCGACGCAACGTAAAAAAAAGGTTGAGCTTCACTTTCCGGATTGACGATTTCATATCATTATTAGATCTAAGATATTAGCCATTTATTTGGGATATCAAAATACACCAGGAACAAACTGTTCATGAAAAAGCAACAAGCTCGTACATCTTTTTATGGGATATAGCATAAAACAAATTCATTTAAGATTAACCGTGTATTTGGTGTAATAAAATATATATTATATTTCTTAATATAAAAGACACTCTTGTACCGAAAATTAGGTAATGAAAGATAATCTTCTTCTTCTTCAAGTTCCTTCAGGTCCACATAGAAAATATTACAATGAATTTTATCGTTGTTATTCAAACCCTGCAATAATTTCAAATTATGTAGGGTAATTTTGAATGATTTCTGCTAAATTTTTCACAAATTTAGTTGTGAGATTTGAAGATATATGAAGTCCTTAATGTTAATTTATCTGGATGTTTTGATACGAGGCGTAAACATGATTAACATCCTCTTCCAATACGATGTTTTTTTTAAATCTTTCTTTTTGTATAAACTCACTGTTTCAAAAAATTATACCAGTTGTAAATAAATTGTTTATTGATAAAAATGTATGGTAATTTATTTTGAAATGACGCTACTCTACAATTGTTCTGTAAATTTAAATGACACGAAACGTCTGTTATGTAAGATTAGTAGCCATTTTGCTAACTACAACAATAATGACGTGACACAATAATCTACACTGATGTCAAACATGTCAGTTGTACAAACTTGAAGACGTTACCTGTAAAATCATATTAGTAATTGTCTATATAATTGTAATTGTCTATTATTATAAACCAACAGTATTAACAATTTAACGTTTCATTTGACAGGATTTTTTTAGTTTGTATGAATCTATTAAAAAGAAGTTATGAAAGGTATATTGAAAATGCGGGTATAATTTCTATTTTTCTCATATCCTTATAACTATACAATGAGAATTTTCACCATAACCTTTGTGACATGACAAGTGGTTTTAATTTTCAATTATTAAAACTTATAAATTTTTGGTTTTAAATAGTCTTAAATTTAATCCCTCATCCTCATTATTTGACTAATTATTTCCCATTTAATGTCTGCATCCTTTTTTTACACGATAAATATCAACGCGTTAATCCACTTCTTAGTAAACTCGTAGCAGCGAATCATCGGACAGATGAGTGTGCTGCTCATTGGTGAGTTCAAGGATGTGCTGCTCGAGGATCTCTGTGGGTCGTCGAGAGATAAAAAATCAAGTTTCTGGTTTACAACTCTGTATTTCATCAAATATAAATAAGTCTCAATTTCTGAGTGACCTTTGTTAACATTTAAGATTTTAATTTTTTTTTTTTAAATTTGCAACATATTTTACAGCTAGATTTTTGTATTACTAGTTTGTACTACTGATTGGCAGTATGATTAAACCAATCTGAATAAATCAATGTTTTAATACACCAAATATTGTAACCAAATTCGTATAAAAATAGTATTAAATAAAATCACTACTAATTTATCAAATTTTGTGCTGGTAACTTCAGAATATTCAATATAATGTACGATATGCAGACCATGGATATTATCTTTGTAATAAAACACCAATTTCTATAATGATAAAAAGGTGATAGGAAAATTTCTATTACCTCGAATAACACTAGTTAATTTTTTTCTCCAAATTTTAAGTAATAATAATTTGTATATTTATAACTCTCTAATAATAAATATTTAATCCATTAAATATATGTTTGTAATGATTTTTTTTCGTAGATAGTCGATAATTTCATATAAAAGTTGTAGTAAGTTTCCCTTTAATATTTATTTTATGGCATTACTTTAGAATTAAATGTTACTTATCGTTCAGAAATTTAATCGTAGATAAAAATGTAAATGTATTTCATAAAACAAAACTTGTATATAATTTGCATAATATTATTACTTATAGAATATATATATATATATATATATATATATATATATAAAGAAATAGAATGTAAGAAATAACATAAAACTTTATTTAATCCTTGAAGCCATTGCAATAACAATGTCGAAACCGAAACGGTTGAATATAGTGAGAAGTAAAAATGTGTATGTCTTTCAATTGTGAGGTCTTTTTCTTCCAAGTTACCAAGAGCATAAGGGCATATTACCTTAAGAATGACTAGATTTTTCCAGCGATCCGAGTAAGCTTGATATTACTTTGTGCTTCATTGGATGGCCTCCCTTACGACATATTAAAACTACCGCTGATATCAGAAGTAACTGCGCCCCGCAGGTTTAAGCTGAAGGTTTACATCGGGTTATCCACCTAATCCAACCCATACCAACTTTTCTTTAAAACCCGTACTATAGCTAACAAACTCATTTCTTCTGACATTTAACCGTTTGGCCTCTATGCTATCACCACTTCTTTACTAAGCTTATATAAGAAAACTTAACTCGGGGATAAGTTTCCAATACTGTCCAATAGAAAACTCAAACCATTTCTTTACTTCTTTACAGACTTGTAACTGCTTCCTTTCACTATTCCAGATTATTAGATCTAACTTTACCTTTTATTGCTGTTTAATTTGTTCGCTCATTCATGATCTTATTCATTACTTCTATTAAATTTGAGAGATAACTTAGATCGAATGAATTTTATAAGTTGTATTATAAGTTCCTTACAAATTAAATTAATCACTCTTTTTAAGGTATTTTTTTTTTTTTAACATTAAGCGGAGTAACTATATATATATATATATATATATATATATATATATATCAAAGACATAAAAACCATTTTCCACCTGGAGTGCAGAATTCGATAATGCCTCTTACCTTATTCTTATTAATTTTTTGAAAAGCGCTTTCGAGGTTTTCCCTCATCATCAGTTAAAACTTTTCTTCGAAATCATACATTAGACTCAAACCATTAAAATTATAACATGTAAAAATATTTAGTCATAAATATTAAAAAATACAAAATTAAATTTTTTTTTTTTTTCTATGTCGCTATAATTTTTTATATTTTTTTCTTTGAGTTATTAGTACAGAGGGAAATACGGACAAATACAATATATGAATATATACATATATTAACTAAGCAAAAAAATTCTTTTGTTACTGTATTTGACCATATGTGTATATATATATATATATATATATATATATATATATATACATATGTACATATGTGTATATGTATATATTCATCTAACTGAATTATTATTTTTTTTAAACCAAATAGATTTATATGAAATTAAATATTTTAATTTTTAATTTGAATAATAATTAAATTATAATAGATTACCTTCCAATACTATTATTCTTAGTTGAATTCACCACTTATTTTAGTGATATTAAAATAGATTAATATCCAATACATATTTTTTTAGCAACGTATAAATTTTTCATCCAATCTCTTTCTGTCTGGTTTTACTAGAGTAGAAATATAACTATGATAAAACATGCAGTGTTCCTTCCAATATGTAACTGAATTCGAGAATGAGTTTAGTAAACGCGAAACCGTTTGTAATTCGTTACTGATAGATCAATAAAAATTAGACTATTATAATTGTAATTTGATGATATAATTAAAACTAACGAGTTCGTCGCAAAATCATCTGATTTTCAAAGCCGAGAGTTCTAAGGTTCAAGTCCTTTAGTTGCAGCTTCTTATATATGAATTTGAATACTAGGCTGTGGATACCGGTGTTATTTGGTGATCGGGTTTCAATTAACCGAACGTCCCAGGATTGGTTGACCTGAGTCTATTCCAAACTACATATTTACCGGTACATTGCACTTAGATTGCATTACATCTGCAGCTACGTCAGTCCTGGCAATTTGGTTGAGGTAATTGCATTTCCATACACATATATATACGCGCGCGCACACACACACACACAGATTCACGACAGTAGCTGGAAAATTGATTGGAAAAAATAAAACAAATTAAAGATATTGTCTACCACGAGATTATTAATTAAGAACGACTGAAACAATATTTATCAAAT
Source organism: Lycorma delicatula (assembly GCF_047948215.1). Classification (NCBI taxonomy): domain Eukaryota; kingdom Metazoa; phylum Arthropoda; class Insecta; order Hemiptera; family Fulgoridae; genus Lycorma; species Lycorma delicatula. The sequence goes on along the minus strand of NC_134463.1, from coordinate 13,879,733 downwards.
TTTCAAACACATGAGTTCAATTACAATAGTACGGCATAACTTAATTTCAATGAAATTGATTTACTAGTTTTGGAAATTTTCGAGCGATAAAAGTTTCAAGATTTTTTAAAAAATTCAAATCTTTTTGATTGGTAACTCAAGAACGACTCAACCAATCTTCATCAAATTCTCACACCACAGCTTCAGACAATATACTACTATGTATGAGTGTAAGTACAGTGTAATCTTGTACAGTCTCAAGTCGACGATTTATGAGATATGTTGTTAATTGAAACCCAACCACCAAAGAACCCCGGTTTCGCGGATTTAGTAATCAAAACCGTAAAACAGTGACTGCTTTTACTAGGATTTGAACGTTGCAACTCTTGACTTCAAAATCAGCTGATTTTTACGAAGCCACGTTCACCACAACACCAACCCGGTGGGTCACATTACTACAGCTTATTTAAATTTAAGTTAAATTGATTTAGTAGTTTTGGAGATTTATGAAGCAAAATTTTATACATAGGCCAGTGTATAAATATATATATATATATATATATATATATATATATATATATATAAGGAGATTACATATTAAATGATTAGTATTTTCGTACTCCTTATATCTTGAAACGTAAAGATAATTCATCTTCACTCCCCAATCCCACCTTGCGACCGAAAAGAATACCATAATTTTCTTCGAAAAGTTGGCAAAAAACATTCTAATTATTGATTATTATGAATTATAGAAATTTGTGTAAATAAAATCAAAATTGTGGATCAAAATTCTCGATTTAACTTAACACGCATCATCTAAATAAGGAATAAATTCGATTTTACATGGATATTTATTAATGGAGAAATTTACTTTTTAGTTACAGTATTTTCAGTAGATAATATAACTGTAAGAATATGTAAATTATTATAATATACGTATTACTATATATAATACGTATTATATATATATATATATATATATATATATATATATATAATTAACTTTAATAATACACGTTTATATAAAAAAATTATTATATCATTTTTTATTCATAATTATACAAAATAGTATAAGTTAACGTAGATCAACGGCAGCAATGTACGGAAATTTAATAATATTCATTTATATTTTTTTTTTGCAAATTTTATATAACCCTTATTATACCTTTAGTTTAACAAGAATATTTGTTGTATACGTATGTATTCTGTATACTAATATCACTTTTATAACCGTTTAAAATAAAACAAATTATTATAAAAGTGGCATGCAATTAATATATCATAATCAAATGCCACAACCATAACAGTACTAAGCGATCTGACATGAATTAAAATCACTATCTTCCAAAAGAATAATCAATAGCCCTTTCTAGGGAAAATTGAAGTGTTAGGTAATTTCCTTTTGCCTTTTTCACTGAAGTGCCGAACATGATTTCACCATGTAAAACACCGAAATAGAGGTGATATTTAAACCTATGACACCATTTTATTCAACATAAGAACTGTACGTGTAGTGAATACTAGTACTCTCAAAGAAATAGCAGTTATGAATTTCTGCTTTTGTATATCAGATGCTTTACGTGCTTTATATTAATAAAAAAACAAATTTAAAACATATGGTTAAAGCAAGAGATTAATTTATCATTCCTGTCACGAAAAAGTGAGTGATATTTACTGTTTCAACTAACAAGAAATATGAATATAAAATCATTTTAAAAATATTACCATTTTCAACATTTTAAAATTAAAAATAAAAATCATTTAATATCAATTGATGCAATATAATATATTATTATTAGTAGTATTTTTCCATATATTTTTATTATACTTACTATTTTGTTAAAAAATTACTTAATAAGTTTTTTTTTTTTTTTGGTTATATATGAGTCTGAGAAATGCCATCTCAGACTTCTTATCATATTAATGAATGAATTGTATATATTTTCATTGAAATTAATTTTAATTTCCGGCTAATATAGCCGGAAAATAGCTTTAATAGCTATATTAAATGTAAAATATGATGATCATGTCAAAAATGGTGTATTGAGTTTTTGCAAATCTTTATGTTTTAGGTTCCAAAAGTTCATTTAGATACCAAAAATTATGTATGTATGTATGTATGTATGTACAGTGCATCCGAAGAAAGTAAAAGCTTGCATGCATGAGGCAAATAATCGATGTGTATGGCATTATATAAAATCTTTTATAATAACATTAGGCTCATTCAGAAACCGAGTATTCTATAATTTAATTTGCTTAATTATTTTCAAAAAATTGTTTTTCCACTTTTATAAAAACTTTTTCCACAGTTAAAATTTATTGTCATTTTTTTTTAAATTTTAGGCAATATTTTTATTATCACTATTTAGCGTACTTATAAATATTTCTTACTGTATACAGAACAAAAACGAATAGTATATAATACTACTATTAATATATTATTATTACATTCCCACCATCAAGTGGGTCATAAAATGAATGACCCCCATTGTGTGAATAAAGGATATAAAATATTTCATTTGAGTTATATTTATATGCACTTGTAACGGGTATTAGTATTGTTCATTACATTTATAGTAATATGTACTATTTATTTAACATCATCATCAAATAATAGGTATATATCCTTCAAATTATAATAATTTATTAATATATCAGTCATTTATAAATATTCGTATAATAGCTAAGTAATTTTTGTATCACGTTGTTGATTAATATTCAATACTAATGTTTTTTATTTTTAATAAATCGATTTAATACAGTTCTTGTCGTGTACGAATGGTATTGTTCAATTCCTTGTGTAATGTATGGCGTTTTAGTAAATATTTTGTGCATATTAATGAATTCGTATGTTTTTTGCTTTTTTGTTAGTGAATATTTTTTTTGCAGTGGTAAAATTATATTTATTTAAATACCATAAAATGATAATTAAATATTTATGGTATTTAGGCCTATATAATAGAAATTATAATAACTTATTAGTTTAGTCATTACCTTTCATTCTTAATAAACTTTCTTGTCAAAGAAAGGAAGCCTCTAAAATCAAAGATGTTTTTATATGAAATTTGTGAATTATGTTGCTTAAATTTTATTTTGGGAATCACAACTTGATCGGTGTAGTTTTCTTTTTACGTTTTACGTTTTCTTTTACTATAATGTAGTATGAATTTCAGATTGTAATCAAAATTTCATTGTTTGAGATTTGAAGGTTCGTCATATTTATGGGGAATGTATTAATCTCAATAAATTATATGATTGTAAATATTTACAATTTTTATATAAATGAAAATTTTTTAAAACGGTCAGAAGTGTACAGGAACTAAATTTTTCTCTCCGAATTGTACGGAATTTTTTTCTAGGAAATCAACAAGTTGTAAATTACATAACCAATCGTAAGTTAATAAATCCGTTGAAAAATATCTTATTCTTAAAGATATAATGTAAAATCCAGGTTAAAATCACCTAGAAAAAAAATCATATTTCACGATTTTTTTGTTGTTTTTAGAATTTGATATGTTTTATTGGGAGTTCAGTTGATTACTACTTTGAGTTTTGTTTAAAGTCAGTTAACAACCAGAGAAGGTAATTTCCCACCCTCCCGAAAAACCATAATACAATGGAATAAATGAAATATTGATTTTGGAAAACAAATTTATAAAAAAAATGAAAAAACAAAGATAAATAAATCAAAAATTAAAATAAAAAAAAAATTACAAATATTGTTAAATAAAGGTATTTAAAAAAAGTAAGTAAGGGGATTCTAAAGAAACCACAAACGAAATTAATAAAAAATTTTAGAAATTGGATTAAAGAATCTAACATTTGAAGTAAAAATTTAACATCTAAACAATAACAATAAAAAAATAATAATAAATTAAAATTTATTGTAAAGTTAATTGTAAAGGATTTATATATACTAAACTTCGTATTCCATTAATAATGTTCCTTTCTTACAATTAAACAATTTCTTTTTCTGCACTCTATTTAAAATTAATTTTTTTGTATACTAATAATACATTTAACACTTTTTTTTTGTCTACTATATATATTTATACGTTAATATATACTTCTGATGTTATTGAACACACACTTATTTTGTTTTAATCAACAAATATACTTTTTTCATTGTTAATATTATTATTATTTTTATAATTGAAAATTTTTTAAATAATTATTAATATTTATGAGTGATACAATTTGTTTATTAATAATACGTATATATACGAGTATATATATATACATAAATTTTATTAAATTAGTTTTCTATTTTAATATGTTTTTACAAACATAATAAAGCAATTTGTACATGTAATTAATACATCATTTTTTAACATATACACACGAGCGGGCGTAGGCACATAGACACAAATTTTATATAAGAAATATGTATCCTGGTAATAAATTTCAAAATTTTTTTATTTTATAAACTTCATTAACTTTATGTAAAAGAAAAACTTCATAACATTTATTATTTAACGTTTTTATATATACACAATTTTTTTTTTTTTTTTTTTCTTAATAGTAGTAATGAAAAGCTGTGATGTCTGTTTGTTCCAGTTTATTTCAGCTCTTTTATATGCAAGCTATATAATAGTAGCTTTAACCCTTATATAATATAAAACAGTAGAAAAATGTTACAACAATACTGATGCAATTTATGCTTTTAGGCTAACTTTAGTTCTGTGTTGTTTTTGTAATACTGTGCGAGTATTTAGTTAGCGGAGGACGTGTTTGAATTAAAGCTTTACGAATACGGTACGGGGCAAGCCTCGTCATGAGTTGGTCTTGGCTGAAGACGTAACATTTTCAAAGCCGCTGAATTTTGTTTGTTGTCAAAAACATAAAGGTTTAATGTAGCTTTTCCTGCAATATCTTTCGTATAACGATACTGCTTCTGGTGGTTTCTCCTGCTGCTCCATATAATAACTCGCTCAGGATAAAATTAATATTAAGCTAGAGCTATATACAACATTGCTGCCAACCGACTGTGGGGGAAAAAATTAACTGTAAAAATAGCCGGTAGCATTTAATTTTTATTTTTTGTTCTCTTCGTTTTCCTAGAACAGTACAAGACAGTGTTTTCGTTTCATTTTCTTCCGTTGTTTTTATTGCATGCATCCAACTCAATAAACTAGAGCACAAGCTCTCTGTCTCACTTTTTCTCCATCTCTTTGTCTCTTAAACACACACACAAACACACATTTACACATACATATATACATAAAGAATAAAAAATACACTTCTTCATTCTGTCAGCAACCAGAATTCAACATGCAGCTATCCCTTTTAGTTATTAAATTTCATCTTTTATAGCATTTTATATTTAATAAATCTTTTTTCAACACGTCTTCAATTATTTTTATGAAACAGATTTGTTTTTATCCCATTATTAAGAAAAAGTATTTAATTTTTTTACGCACAATTTTTTTCTTCTAAAAATAAGCTTGAATGTGAACTGACTCTTTACTTCATTTTAAAATTGTAGTTATTTAGTTCGATTTTATTACTCCATAATTATCTATCATCCATATTTTTGATTGGGTGTAATTTAATTTAAATAATATGACTTCTTGTAGGTGTTTACATCTATGAAGGCCGCCGTTTCTCACACTTCAACACCCAAACTCTTCTACCCCGCCAACATTCCTCCTCCAAATACCTTCTTTCCATCTCTCCAAACATCCACCGATTTGGAGGTCGTCCACAATTCCTTCTCTCTCCTGGAGTCTATTTGAACATCCTTCTAGGCTATTTACACTTCTCAATTCTCCGAACATTCCTGTAACATTGTTGTCTTCTTCCCTCCGAAACATCAATCACTGTACCGGTTGTCCAAATTCTTCTTCTGGTCTCCTCATTTCTCACGAACCGGATTCCAGAAACTCCACAACTTTTGCCCAGCACATCCATCTCTACAGCCAACAACGTTCCCTCACCTCTTTTTTCTAATTTTTCAGGGTTCTGATTCGTGCCATAAAATGCTCTCAATAACAGTCATACTTAGTTACTTTCCGCTTTCCTTCAGACCACTAAAAAAAATTGCACTTCTGGATATCCATCCTTCTCAAAGCTGATGATTTATATCTTTTACACTATTATTTTTAAAAAAAAATAATATGTAATATAAAAATGTGAGTTTTTAAAATAAAAAAAATGAGTTAAAGTGAATTTAAGACTTTTATTAATCCCTTGGACTGTCCTCAAGGGGACTGCATTCGGCATTAGACCTTATCTGCGCATGAATAAAGAAATGGAAGATAAAAGTTAATCATAATAAATTGAAGCACATCACTTTGTCAATAGAAGAAATGACTGTACCGTTGTGAACTTGGATGGTGTTTTATTCCCACCATCAGAGCGTGTACGGTACGTTGGATTGCAACCAGATCGGTTTTTGGCCTGGAAGCATCAAGTGAAGGAGAAAAGTAAACAACTGAACGCAAAATTCAGGGAAAGAAAATCATTGTTTATTGAGGAGAAACTCATACCTCACATAGTCTTATAATTGTAAAGTTGCCTACGACCAATCTGGACTTGGTCGAGACCAATCTGGACTCCGCATTCATGGTGCGGAGTTGTGAGGAACAATAAGTAAAATTAATGATTAAAGTCGACGTCATACAACGTTTATAAAACAAGGTGGCAAGGAAAACTGCGGAGGCTTCATGGTACGCACGTAACAATGAAATTCACAAATTCCTAGAGCTTCTTCTGCCTATTAGTAAGGTTGAGTAAGGTGCAGTTTTAAATACCAACAGTGTTTAGAAAATCACAACTGGTCAATCAATCTGCTTGAAAACAGAGAGGACGTCCGAATATTGAAATGTCTCAATGTGCTAAAACTTGGGGAGTACTGGATGACAGATTGCAGTTATTATCACCGGTACAATTTTTGTTTAATTCTTTATTCTTTTATTAATGGTTACTTGTTTCATAGTTTTGTTACTATCTACATTGTTATATGTCCTTTGTCTCAGTAAAACGTTTGTTGAGCTTTTTCGTAGGTCTGTACTTAACAAGTTTATTTGTTTATTTTTTATTTTAATAAACTACGATATGAATGCGGACATATTCTTGTACTTACGAACTTTCAGAACTTTACTTATTGATAAAATTAGTTAGTTTTTGTTTATCTTTAGTTATTGGTTGAATTATTATGGGAGTTCATTAAGAACTTCGTATCATGTGAATATTATTACGAAATTTAATTATGGTTCAATAAATTTAATTTATTTATAAGAACCGATTGTAAAAACTAAATTTGGAGCAAACAAAAGAAGAGAAAATTCTTTATTCGCAATACTAGTAATTAAACCAACATTTTTAATAATAATAATATTCGAATGTTTTCAATTAATCTATTCCACTTTTCAAAACAAAGCCTTCTTCTTCTTTTTTCCTGTTTAGCATCAGTTCCGATATTACTTCAGAGGATGAATGAGGATGATATGTATGAATGTAAATGAAGTGTAGTCTTGTACAGTCTCAGTTCGACCATTCCTGAAATGTGTTGTTAATAGAAACCCAACCGGCAAAGAACACCGGTATCCACGATCTAGTATTCAAATCCGTATAAAAATAACTGACTTTATTAGAACTTGAACGCTAGAACTCTCGACTTTCAAATCGGCTGATTTGGGAAGACGCGTTCACCACTAGACCAACCCGGTGGGTCTACATTCATACAATCTCATGGAAAATGTATCCGAACAGAATTTTTTTGTGATATTTAAACAAATAAGGATTTTGCATCTGTCAAATAAATAAGATTCGCCGCAGAAGCTCGGTCCTAGGGCTGCCATTGTCTCTAACCTTCCGGGCGACCATTCCGAAGCCGGCTTTGCCGTCCCGGCATGGGGTACCACCCGGTCAGCCGGGACTAGATCCTCTCAATTGCCTGCCTCAAATCAGGGGTCCCCCAAGGAGGCTCCTTAACCGGGTTTCGGTCTTTATTTGCCTGACTCAAATCAGAGGTACCCCACAGGGGACCTCCGATCGGGACTCGGTCTTTACACTTCCCTTCCTACTCACCCCAGGAGCCCCGCTTACTCATCAGAAATGCGGCACCTGAGCATCGCACTCCTCATGAACGGGGCTAACCAGCCAAGTCGATTTAATGGTGTTCTGATTAAAGACATTTAATTCTGATTCTTAGCTATGAATCTGTAGAATATTCTTACTTAAAGAAGATTTAGGTCACTAACACTACTCGTATATTAAGTCAAACTAATTATTTTAATAATAGCAGGAAATGTCTGTTTAATGTAGCACGAAATACCCTGGAAAATTTGCGTTTTTATTCTGCAGTGAAGCTGTATTATATAAATAATATAAAATACCGACTGAAACATTATGAGGAGTAATTATATCTCTGACTTTCATATGAAAGTTTTCACGTTCAAAACTCGGTTATGCTTGATAGTTTTAATTTTATCATTTTTCTTATATTTTCACGCAGAACTTTTTTCAAACTTCTAATAAATTAATAACTTTAATGAATATAGATTTTATAAATTAATAAATTTATCACTCAAATCGTCGCTAAGAAAATAACTCGTAATATTGCTTGGAATTTTTTTCAGTATTGACATATATTATAATATGTTTCTGTATAAGTCAAGGTAGATGAATTGTCTAAATCTTTTGTCCATTGGCTGCAGAATAAGCCAAATAAGAGAAGGTTCTGACGGGAAAAGCGGGTATTTTCTTTGCATTATTTATTGTAATATTTTAACAGCTGTTCTTTTTTTTTTTTTTTTAAATAATGATGGTTGAAAATATTAAATCTTGTTTCAAAACAATTAATTAATGGTTTTATAATATTTTAGCTTTGTAGAAAATATATTTAAGTGGACCAAACTTTTAGTTAAATTTTAGCAAAGCAAGCATACCGCTTCCCCAAAAAGTTTTTTTTTTGTAATTTATTATTTTTTTAAATTAATAAAAAAAAATAATTTACACATAAACATTGTGATTATAATATTATTATAAAGATACTGTTTTATTTTTTACATGACTGCTCAAAAAGGAATGTAATGTATTTAGAGTGTATGTATGTATGTACGTATTTTTGTTCCACAGTGGAAGCTCAACGGCTGAACCGATTTAGATTATGACTCTGAGTTGGAATCTTTAACGTTACCGTAACTTATATATGTTTAAATGGATAAAACAAATTTGAAAAAAAAATTTAATATACAAATAATATTACAAAATTGTCACCCGCACGCTCTTTAATTATCCTATATTAAAGTAATTTTTGTTATCATTTTTTTTTTTTTTTGGCAGTCATGTTTTTTAATTTTTAATATTATCACTTGTATCAAATTAAATGAAAAAAAAAAAAAACATATATAAAGAGTAAAAATTAGTAAAATATACCAAAAGAAAATTTAGTAAGTTTATCAAAATTGTACATTATCGTAATTTTTTTTTATAAAAAAATTCTTTCTATAAAAAAAATTAGGAAATTTTTAATATTTTTCATGTTACTGTTTATTTCTGTCTTGTAATCTTTTTTTAATATCTGATGTAATGATCGTTAATTCTGATAAGCTATTATATATATATATATTTATATATATGATATACAATCAGAAATTTTATTGATATTTATTTGAAATAAAAAATTTATTGCTTATACTTTTATATAGTTTAAGGTCTGCAATTTCTGATACGGCGATGGGTTGCTATATATATACAAAGCTTGAGCAAAGGTTTGGTTTGAGATTATGGTGATGGTAGATGAAGAGGAACGGACGGGTGGACGTTGCTAGAGAAGGAATGGATAGTACATGACTTCGGGGCAGATAAGACCTGCGCTCAAATATTTATAAAGCCCCGTCTCAGATTTCATTGGAGGACTTTTGGGACCAATGAAACATGTATCCCCGGCTAAAGAGGAAATCTGATAGAGCCAGGCAGGATGTTATATACTGCCTCTGGCCCGTCGAATAATAAAATGGAAACAATGAACCGCGTCGGTTAGTGCCTTCATCTTCATCTTCTTTTTCTTCTTCTTCGTCTATCGTTCTCTCTTTCTTCTATCCATCCCTAGTCCACTCACAAAATTTTACAACCTTCCTTTTGGGAAGCGACTCGGCCCTTTAGTTCTTTTGTTTTATGTTATTCTTTTCCCATTCTCGGTTTTTTTTATAGTTATTTATAAATATATATTTATTGACCTCTTTATTTCAGTAATATGTTTTTCCACTTTTTTTTACTTCAGTAAGCTTTATTGTTACAATTTGTTTCAAATGATATTTCATTTGAACTTTTGTTTGTAGTAAAAAAAAAATGTTATATTTTAATTTTCATTGTTTTATTTTACATTTAAAATTTAATAAATCTATTATTTATATTTACAATTTTTTTTTTTTGCCTTCAACCATTGATCTAATTTGAAAAGCTTTATTTTTTTTACTACCCGCTAATATTTAAATTTGAATGATATTATTTAATATAATAACAATTTTTATATATGAAAGGAAACTCCTTTTATACAATCGTCTCGATATCATTATTTAAAAGGTAAAATTTAAACTATCAAATGTAGCATATTTGATTTTCATAAAACATTTTTTTCTTCTTTTTTGTTTAACTCGATTTGAAATTACGATGGATCAATCCCTTTTTTGTGTTTTTTGTCTTTATTTTAGTCCAGCATAATTTCACTCTCTCCAATCCTACTTTCCTTTCTTCTTTGAAAAATCCAATCATACGTTTGGTTTTGGCACCCCGTTTGCTTGTCCTTGGTGGTTTCATCCAGGAACATGCTTTCTGAGATTGGGAGAACAATCAAATCTTTTTGTGTTTGTTGGAACACTCTCGTTTGGTTTTTTTTCTATTGTGGAAGTAATCAAAGATATGCTCAGTTAGTCTTTTTACGCTCATTTTTAAGAATCTGTCCTTAAAAGTTGATTCTTCCTTTTCTCAATGTGTCTAGCAATTTTTTTTTCTTTCTAATATTTGGTTTTGTTTTTGATGTAGATTAGTTTGTTGTTTTGAAATTTTGAGTCTAGGATTTTTTTTAAGATTCTCCTTTCTGTAATCTCCAGGCTTTCAATTGGGGCGTAGTTGATGATGGATTGTGCTTTGGCTGTATACATGATTTCTGGTTTGATTACCGTGCTGTAATGTTGTATTTTTTCATTCAAAAATAGACATGTTTTTTTATAGATGTTTTTCGTAATATGGAAGGCTAGTTAGAGGTTTTTTCCTGATTTTCATTGAATCTTTCTCGAGGGCATTCCAACTGATCCATTCTCCGAGATATAAAATATAAATTTTATAAAATAAAAATATATTGTTTTAAATAGAAAATCAATTTCGCATTCTTTTTAGAACCTACTTTAATTTTCAAAAATTAATTCAAAAACATTTCTACTACTTTAGACAAATAAATTGTTTATTAACATCAAAACACAATTGTATATATAAAATTTATCACGTCACAAATGAAATGACAGGTGTCCTATTCTACGAATAGCAAAAATTAAGTAATCCAGATTTATCTGGAAAGAGAGATTAATAATGGGGATGCTTGACTTTTGCAAATCAAAAATAAAGATGTAAAAAATAGAATTCCTTATATTTCGAATTAATATATAAAAAAAAAGATTGTATTAAATAATAATATTTATTCAACTTAGTGAAAATAATAAATAAGTAAATTTAGTAAAAAAAAAAAAATTTTTATATATTAATTGATAAATATTCAAGATTTATTAACAAAAGTTAAAAATACGCAGGAAATTCATATTTAACAAATTATAATAATTTGAAACTCTTTTTTCCTATTTTCCTAATGGGAACAATGGAATCTATTAAACTCGTAAACAATAAGCAACCTCCCTCTACTATCCAAAGGTGTAGTCTTGTATAAATTCAGGCCGATCATTCCTGAGACCTGTAGTTTATTGAACCCCAACCATCACTAAAGTACACCGGTATCCACTGTCTATTATTAAAATCCGTATAACAGTAACTATCTTTTACTAGGATTTGAACCTGTAAATCTACGACTTCAAAAGTCAGGTGTTGAACAACTTATTTATGACGGCGATTTAACCATTAGACCAACGTGGTGGGCTAATTTGGAGAAAAAGTCTAAATATTGAACATAATATATTTTAAACTGTTCATTAATTTGCTATATATAGAAGCTTTAACATAAAAATTAGTCCATAATAATGATAAATTTACCGATATCGGAAATATCTGATTTATCTTTTTTAATCGTGAGAATTTTTTCTGGATCTTTAAGATATGATCGGCCTGAAAAAGTGATGTAGTCTCAAAAAAAGATTAGAATAGACAACTTTGTGAAGTATCCATCTTACTGGCTACTTTCAAGCTATATGAGATTTTGAATGGACGTATTTGTTGGCATAAAAATTATTTAATACTTATAGATACTAAGCTGACATTAAATAATACGCTTAAGGGGAAAACAGTATGAATTTACATTATTGTAAACGTAATAATTTTGATCATCCCATGAAAATCTATATTCCAATTACTTGCCAAAAGCAATACTTTCGCGATTATCGTTCTTGCAAATATTACCTAAACAATAACCAATGATATATCTACACGAGAACCATATTTTAACGATTTTATTCCTACGTAAAGTTACGTAATTACAATCTAAACACTGAATAGTTTTTTGAATTGAAGACCCAGAATTTTCAATTAGTTTTAAATCCTAATTTTTGGTAATATCTTAACTTTTAAACTATCTAGTAGATAATGATACGGCAAGCCATGCAATGATTTTTTTTTGTCTTCAGTCATTTGACTGGTTTGATGCAGCTCTCCATGATTCCCTATCTAGTGCTAGTCGTTTCATTTCAGTATACCCTCTACATCCTACATCCTAACAATTTGTTTTACATATTCCAAACGTGGCCTGCCTACACAATTTTTTCCTTCTACCTGTCCTTCCAATATCAAAGCGACTATTCCAGGATGCCTTAGTACGTGGCCTATAAGTCTGTCTCTTCTTTTAACTATATTTTTCCAAATGCTTCTTTCTTCATCTATTTGCTGCAATACCTCTTCATTTGTCACTTTATCCACCCATCTGATTTTTAACATTCTCCTATAGCACCACCGCCATACAATGATAGCAAAACCTAATTTGAGACATAATTGTTAAATGAAAAGATAGTAAGTTTTTTTTCAAATTCTGTTATAAGGGTATGCTTAGAATTAAAAAAGTCTATGTTGTGAGACTATCGATTGCTAACACATCTTGTGGATAAAAAGAAACTAGGTATAAATATACTGGAAGCTAAAATTTAATATATATCAAATTGAATTAGAACGAAGACTAACTTTATTCATAACAATAAAAAAAAAACTATTACAAATTAGAAAGAAATTAGTAAATTCTCGAAAAAATAATATGTAAAAAGAAGATAAGGTCATAATATTATTAGGTATCTTACTGGAAATACTAAGAGGTTACTTATAGGTAACTAGTCGGTCAGATTAGCCGTCTAGCTAGAGAGCTCCGCCCCCTAGACCCCCATTGTGTCATTATCCTTATGCTTTTGAAAATAATACTGGTAAATAATAATAAAGACTGTTCAATCTATATAAACTATCAGTGTATTGTAATTTCTTCAGAGAAATAATTTGGTGATCACACGATTCGAAACTCTGAGTGATCTGAAGGATGCTAGTTTCAGAATATTCGGCCCCATTTTAAAAATAGTTATAACTGGCTACCCTCATTGGTACAGGTAAAAAGTATTTTGCACGGTTCTTATCGTTACCCGGGAAACAGCAGGAGGAGGTGATCGTATTTCATTTCTAATTATTTTTATAATTTTACGTTTTTAGTCACGAAATTGAAAGTAGAAGCAGTCAGTTGCGTCGCACGCACAGCAACACAATGGTAATTGCTCACCATCGTACATTGAGACACTTTTAAAGTTACTTTAACTGATAACAGAAAGAGATAACGACAAAGACAAATAGAACATTTTTTTTTTGTAAAAAATCTAATTTTAAATATAATATGTGTCTTCGAATTTGATTTGACTAATTTTGCTAGTTTGGCTAATCGGCAAGGAGTATAATTCGGTTCTTTGATGATATTCTTAACGTTGAAAGGTTTCGAAACGGCAATAGTTCTGTGTTCTTCCAGGTATAAAAACTACGTTCGTCTAAAATTTCTAACTCAATCGATTGAGCACTTATTGCTTTAAAGTGTAACACACTTACAAAAACCACATGATTTATATTTATACATCAGATTTATGTTTTATCTAATAGTTTTGAAGATTTTGTAGTTGTCAGAATATTTAACTAAAATTCTATTGATCTACTAGTATGTACCGTCAGTTAATTACAAAGTACATATGAAATATAATATATTTCAAAACTTGTTAAAATAATCAATCTCTTTCTCATTAAAAAATACAAATATAGAGCGCTTTCTTATAATTCTTTCATAAGAATAACGATAAAGAATTGAAACCACTTAAGTTTTTTCTTATTAAATATTTTATTCAGTTTTCCCAGCTAAGAATTAAAGCATGATGATATAATATTTGGTAACTTTTTTCAACGCAAGAAAAGTTTAATATTAAAATTATAACTTAAGTTTCCTTACCAATTGTGGCATAACATCAAAAAACACTAAAGCATTAATATATTTGTACACACACACACACACACACACACACACACATATATATATATATATATATCGGTACTTTGTTTTTGATACAGTTTGTTTTATAACCATTTTTTTATTATTTATAACTCAATCACGGATTATGAACACCAATTAATTTTTTAATTAATTTTTTTTAATTCCAAGAAAAATTTAAGATATTATCAAACCTATTTCAATGATTAGTTAAGGTACTTAAAACAAATATATTCAATATATATATATATTTTATGTAAATTAATATAACGGTTGCTGAAAAATAAAAAACTACCTCTCTTTTAATTCATAAGCACTTAAGTTTTTTAAAGAATAAAATTTGAAATTTTTTTATTCAGATTTAATTGTAAATCTAATCGAAATAGGTTATAATGATTTGTTTCAGAATAAAAATATGTGTACCGTTAATAATCAAAATGTTCTCACTATTCTAATTTAAATATGTGGGGTTTGTTATTTTGTTTAGCATATAAATTTAGTTCAACAAAAAATGGATGCAATTTTTTTTCTCTTGTTTTTTGTTTTATTGAGAGAGATATTTTACCCCATTACTTCTGGGTACTGTGTTTAATAAGGTTGAAGAAAATGTATGAACGTATAAAATGTGACATCAGTATGGTTTTAAGAAAACAAAAGCGGCAAAGTCTGACTTAACACAGGCCAGGGTAGCGAGGTTCATGAGAGAAAGAACAAATAGCCTTAAAAGGGGGAAAAGGGGAAGAAAATAGGAGAGGAGGGAAAAGCAAGAAAACAGGAAATATGAGTCCCTCTGGAAGTGCTTGGCGGCCATTATTAAACAAAGGAACGTTGCTAGCGCTGTCTGATGTTGTAGATAGTAACTAGTGTTGCTTACCTTGTTACAATAGGGTAAACGACACAAAGCGGTTAAATCAGGTCGCTAAGTTCTTCCAGCTTAACCTGGTCAAGGGAAACGACACATAATTAGTATGGATGTGTCCATTACTGTTTTGTGTAGGAGCTTGCATATTATATTCACACTTAATAAAACTTCCTGTTAATTACGATATCATAAAATGATATTTATTCCGTTTTCACTTTCATATATGAGCCTACATTAACAAGGTTGTATTATAAGTCAGTAATACTAACCATTTATTGTACCTGACTTCATTAAAACTTAATGAAACTTATTTATATCAACCGTTTGAATTTTTTCTTCCAGTATTATTAAAAATTCGTATTGTCTATGGGTAATCAATTTTTAAATACTGTTTAAACCCGAATTACTTAGAAATTTGGACAACTTATCATAAGTTTATAAACGTTTTTAACCGTCTATTCCATGTAAAACACCAATAAATCTAATAAATATGGAGTGTTTTGTTTAAATTAAAAATTATATATATATATATGTTTTCTCTAATTTTATTGATTTCATTTCTTCTTAAAATAATTTTTGTTAGAATTGACTTAATGAAATAATGATAAATTATTACCGAGTGTAAAATGTTCAATGTGAATAATAAAAAACTAATTAACAAATTTTAAGATAAAATATATTCTGTATTATCAATTGCTAGTTTTATGAAAAATATTTAAGTTACTTTAAGAATTCAATGGCATTCTTAACTAATTATTATCTAACTATTTTTAATTTTAAATTTAATATAATTAATAGTTAGTTGTTTTTATCTTCGTGAGGACGAAAAGATGTAATATTTTCTTTAAAACAGGGATAGAAGTTTTAAAAAACTTGAAAACATTTAAAATTGTAGTTAATAATTTTTAAATGAATATTAAAAGTTGCGTTAAACGTTTATTTTACTTTTATTTTTTGAATCTGGTTTGGTTTGATTTGATTAATACACCACATAAACTAAAACCATTTAGATGAAAGTATGAGATGGAAATTTTGTAACGTATGATATCCTTGTTTTAGTTAATGATACTGTAGTAAAAGTAATTGGCTTTACTAAAGGCTAATTTGATTTAAAATCCTATCTTTCGGTAGTATAGTTGTGAAATAATAATAAAATAAAAATTGGTAAAAAAAATAAAAGAAGAATTAAAATTTTTTTTAGAACGTCATACCGAGTTATCAAAGTTAAAATAGATTTACAGAATATTAGAGATGTCAAATTTATCATTAGAAACTTTTATCCTTTTATTTTGTGGGGTAGGAAATATTGTATCAAAGTTCATTATTATTAATTAAAAAAACTTTACATATAAAAGAGAATCTTTGTAAACTGATTCAAATAAATAATTTAAATGCTGTTTTTAGAACTCGTATAATTTTTTTAGAAAAAACTAATTTATTCAGAAGATATGGTTTAAATTTTATACGTAAACAGAAGTTTAATATACCCAATAAAATTTTTTTTTTTTTTTATCAATATCTTACTAATTAATAAAAAAGTGCAGTTATTGATATCTATAAAAATTATTTTAACGTTAAAAAATTAATATTTTCAAATTATAATTTATTTTTTTATTAACAGACTACTGTAATACTTTTTTCTTTTTAATTTGATGTCGTTTCTAAAACTACGATAATATTACTTAAGAAGCAGGATAGTGATTTGTTTCGGCAATAGGAAGTTAGTGTACACAGGACGATGCAATAAGGACTTACGCCTTAACTCCCGTTGTACAGTTTAATTTGTTCCCAGAGGTTTTCCTGTCTAGGGGAGAGAGTAAATTCATTTTGAAGACAGAAGCAAGGTGCTTCGACCAGGGATTAGTACTTAAGCTTTGTCCTTTAAGCTTGTTAGTCAAGATAGTCAAACCCCAAGACTCATATTTAATTCATGCCATCATGAAAAAATAGATATAAAGATATATATATATATATATATATAATACATACATTTTAGAGAATACAAATATGATGGTAAGAAAGAGAAAGGAAAAAGCAACAGGAAAATCTCTTGATACAAAAAGGAAGACATTCATGGCAAAATAAATAGGAGTGTATGTTTGCGTTTGTGGTTTGTGTGTGTGTGTATGCGTATATATATATATATATATATATATATATATATATATATGTATGTATATATATATATAGTTATATAGGGTTAAAAATGTGCATAAACATCATAAAATCTCATATAAAATCTTGTTCGGTATGTGTTATGTTACTATAGTTACTGCAACTGCTTTCTTGTTGCATACCTTACGCCGTATTATGCAACCAGTAGCGCATTGCCCATTAGCATCTGTTTACAAAATCCAGAGCTTGGGCTCTGGTAACAAGTAAAAAGAAAGAAAAAATTCAGTACCTTTTTCAGAATAAAACTATAAAGAATTGTGAATCACATTTAAGAGTTTCAACTATGTTATTCCCCGTAAAAAGAAAAAAAAAACATGGAAAGTAGTTTTATGCAATTTAATGGCACATTTCTTCTACCCTTCTTTGAAAACACAGTTTATATAGTGTTTTTTATTTTTATTTTTACATGAATACTAAGTAGTAATATAATTTGAATAACTTTATATGTTTATAGATAAATATTATTCTTATTTCTTTGAATTTTAGTTTGTTATTATTTAAAAATTTATTTATTTTTTAACAAACTTACTTATATTTTTCCCATTTATTGAATCGATTTAATGAATTACTATTTTTCAGTTTGATATATCCTAAAATAGTTTAAAAAATAAAACAATTTTTTTTCCTTACAAAATATTTTGAATTTAAGATATATAATTTTATATTACGTAATCAAAAGAAACATCTTACATCTTTCAAAATAAAAAAATTATGAAACATAACTATTTTTTAGATTTTTTTGTTAAGCTTATTTATGTACACAAATATCTGAAAAGTTATGGAAAAAAAATAATAGAAATACAGTATTTTGCTTATGTCATCGGTTGAAATCTTGTTACTTATAAAAATGTTCCGATTCTGAGATCTCTGGGCTGTAATTATCTGGGTTTTCATTTTGACCGACGACTTACTTGGGTGAAACATCAAATCTAAGCGGGAACAGTTGGATCTCAAGTTTAAAAACATGTATTGGTTGATAGGACATAGATCTCGCCTTTCAGTAAAAAGTAAATTATTTATTTATAAATCAGTTTTGAAGTCTCTTTGGACTTACGAACTTGAGTTGTGGGGTACAGCATGCGATTCCAGTATTGACCTACTTGAACGCTTTTAGATAAGAACACTGCGAAAGATGCTGAACATACTTGGCATATAAGTTATAGCCTCTTGTATAATGATTTTAAGTTGCGGACAGTTCGGCAGGAAATGTCTCTCCTCAGCGTACAATATCAAAATCGTTTGGATCGACACCCAAATTATTTGGCGGTCAATTTATTGGATAACAAAATCAGTGATTTTTTAAGATTGCTGAGGAACAGTATTCTTGGTTTACCTTACCGTTTCAATTAGGTGACATTATGATCTGGCTACGGAGTGCTCTTCTATTTTATTTCATTGTTATCGTTAAGTTACCAGCCGCTGTGTCTGTGACTACTTAATGTTAGTTCAAATATAGATCTTTTTTACTTGTTCTTTATCTTGCTGAACAGATTGTAAAGTTGCTGTGTCGTTATAATAAAAAAAAAAAACGTTTAAAAATAATTTTCAGTTACCTGTTATTTGTCTTTATAACTGTTTACATTTATATAACATTTGAGCTGTTTCGGAATTTAGTGCTTAGCATATAATTCTATTATTATTTTAATTAGATTTATCTTATTTAAATATAATTAATAACATAAAAGTTCTAAATAGTAAATTTTTCTGTTAATTCTAATAATTGTAACTGGATTGTAATAATATTTATAATCTATTCGTTTTAACGAAATATGGTACTCTAGTTTAATATAGTAACAGAAATTGGAGCGAAATACGCCAGCAAATATTATTACTTCTCTTTACGCGCTCACAAGCAATCACAGCTTCCAGCTTGATTCTACGGAAGATTGCTTTTAAACTGATGCACACGTAGTATAGCCCGGTATAATTGTGTAGTTGTAGATGGCTATTACAGAGGTAGTGCAAATTTAATGATACGAGAACGGAAAGTGAAATAGAAATGTTGCGTCCTAGAAGTGAATAGGGAGGAATGCATTTTCCACTTAGAATATTAGTACTTTTTATTCAATACGGAATAAAAATTCATAGAAAATTTCATTTTTATCCAGAATAAAAAATTTGATGTGGGTACCACATGTCTTCCTTGTACGTCTATTAAATTACATATACAAGTATTTTGCTGGACTTCATTTAAACTTATTTCATTTGAAATTGAGATACGATCCTCCAGTTATTTAATAAAGTCGACAGTTACACAGTTTAAAATATTAGTTTTTATTAACATCAAATATTTATACAATTATTAATTCAACAATCTTACCTGAAATACTAAGATAGAGTAAAAGTCCTTACTTACTCTTTAAATAAGTTTTATTACTACCTAATACTATATATTTTTTTTAAATTTACTATGATATAACCATCAACAAAATGAAAACAAAAACAAATAAATAACACACTGTTTAGGTGACTTCATCACAAAATACTAACACGTAATATTCAATTATACTCAAGAAAAATGGCTCAAAAAATTTCCTTAGCATTTTATATTAGTTTATGTAATAATTTTGTTTCACGTCGCTCATGTAGATTTGTTGTGTAAGTGAGAATGTGTGATTGGTAACCATACACACGGTTTAACCATCGAATTAGTAACCATTGAATCCGGCTTCATATACAATTTTTTTTTTTTTAAATTTAAATATATTTATTTATTAATAAATATTAACCTCTTATTGTAAAAATTTTTGAATTAAAATGAAAAGTATATAAAATATTATTTCATTTATAACTTTTGATTTTTTCATATATTTTTTGTATTATTATTATTAATTGTTAATTTTTTTTACAATCAGAGGTTAATAACTATTAATAAATCAATAAATTTAAATTAAAAAAAAAAATGTAAAGAGAAAATGTATATGAAGTCGGATTCGAACCGATGTGCCTTCCACTTGTAAGACCATATATTTCACTAATTAAAATTTTGTTTGGCTATAACTCTAGAACCAATGAAAATAAGTACCACTTATGATATATCGTTGAAAAGCTCTCAACGAAAGCTTATTAATGCAATTTAAGAAAAATTTTTTTTGGATTTTGGGCATTTTTAGACACTTTTGGTCCAGTCGATTGCAATCAAAAGAGTAGGTGCTCAGACTAGATGTTACAACAGTCCTAAATGAAAAATTTCAATATTCTGCGGTTAATCGTTTTAGAATTATGCGAGATACATACGTACGTACTTACGTAGAGGTGTCATGCCGAAACTAGTAAAAATTGATTAAGGGATGGTGAAAATGGATATTTCCGTTGAAACCATTAAACCTAATTTTTTCGCGATTATAATACTTCCATTACTTCGTACAAGGAAGTAAAAAAATATTCGTAATGAAAATATTTGATTTTTATTAAGTACCAGAAGTTATATACAGGTGTTCACATGGCACAAATTTCATTCCGTTAAATGGCAAAACTATTAACAAAAAGCACAAAATTCTATGCAAAGTTTAGAAATGTACAAAATAAATCAGCTTCTTCATAAATCTGAATATATTGATTCATAAAAATATGTCAAGTATACTATAAAACAAGTTTTCTCAATTTTTTTTTTTTTAATAGAACACACTCTTGTTTTTGCTAAAGGGAATAGCTGTATAGTTAAACTAATTACTATTATAAATTGAAACACTTAATATTTTATCTTATATATTAATGTTTTATCACCTGTCATTTCGTTTAAACCTGTTTTTTCAAATATTTGCTGTATTCATTAAACATAGTAATCTATTTCATAAATTCTGATGTGTTTCTTTTCCGATATTTATTCTTTGCACAACTATTTGTAAATTAACACGATTTCGCCACCGGCTTCATTTTTCTCCAGTTTATCTCAAAACAGTTTATTCCGACTGTCAATTCCTCATGTAAATAAATAATCGTGTTTTTTAACTTTTTTTTTAATTTCCTTCTACCGTATTTTTGCTACCATAATAAGATACACTCCATTAATGTATTTATAAGAATTTAATCCTATTTTCTGTATTTATAAGCGGTGTTAGGAAAATGCTTTACAGAATTTTTTCCGTTTCTTATTTCCTAATACCATGTTTATTTCCTTTTTTTTTCCCGTCACATTATATTACATTAGATTTATTTATTTTTACCTTCATAACGAATTTCTTTTTATTAATCATTTCACAATATTCGATATTTCTTAAAATTCAATTTTTATTTTCCGCTAAAAGATAAATCAATAAACGTTATTTCCTTAATTTTATTTTCTTGGTTATCAAATAATTTTGAAGTTTTATTAAAAAAAAATAATAATGCGATATACATTCTTATCTAATTTCTTTCTGATTTAATTTGACGTCTCTGCTCTTATCGTAGTTTCTTGATTTTGGTTCATCTGATTGTAAGTAATTCTTTATTTAATTACTTTAATTGCCGGATTTACCCGGCAATTTTTTATTTATTAATAAAGATTAAAAGCGAGCAAAAGAAAAAGCAGTATATATATATATATATAGAATTGGAGAGTAAATTTTAAGAAAACTTATTCTAAAAATAATCATATGCAGATTAAGCTTAACAAATTTGCGTAAGTAAAGTTTCCTCTAAATGTAATACCTCCTTCAATAAACACTAAAATAAAAAAATATAAAATTTTAAAAAACTTTACTCCATATTTAGGTCCGGCAACAATAATTTAAATATACATAAACATTTTTCAATAGTTCTATGTATGAATAATAAACTTTCAAAATATTTAAACCTAAAGGAGATAGAGAAAAAGAACAGGAAATATATATTTCAATTTTAAGAGGTGAAGCTTGATTTTTTTGAAAAAAATATTTTTTGATTGTATACCAATTGCAGGTAAAAAAAATTTTCATTAATATAATTTTGTATAAAATAACTCTGTAGAAAGTCGGAATTGTTTTTTTCTATTTTTGAACCCACTACTCCCTTAACGACCTTTAAAAAAAAAATAATATGATCAATGCACCATATATAGAAATATTTGAGCCAAAGTTGAAGAAAATTGGTTTGATCAATCCTGAGAAATAAGGCCAATGGCACTGCGACCTTACACATGTACTCGCATACATACATACATATATATATATATATATATATATATATATATATATATATATATATATATTGGTCTAGATGACTTGTTAGATCCTACAGCGTGAAAATTTGTAAAAAAAAATCCGATACCCCATTTTTGACATGATCATACTTTCCCTTTTAATATAGCTATGGTTTAATTCTAATTATATTTGCCGGGAAAGTAGTTATAAACTTTATATTAGTTACGTAATTATATGCATTAAATTTACGACCCAATATAGTTTTTATTTTTTTATTAGCTGTTCATCCATAGGTACAATAATTTTCGTTTAAGGATATATTAATTCTCTTTCGTGTCGTACAGAATTAATTGTAAAAATATATTTTTTTATTTGCTTTATCTTAGTACAGATTTTGCTTTAATTTTGCATTGTTGTATGAATTAACATATTTTCTTTTTTACGTAGTGGAAATATTTGGAAATTATTAGAAAAAATTATTCATTTAAAAACGATACATTATGATTAAAAAGAAAATCTCTTTTTGCACGCCGAAAAGGGGCGTACTTACCACTGCTAAGTAAGCGATAAAAAAATTTCCACCTTAAAATTATGAAAAACTTCAGATTTACTCAATACGACAATGGTGCATGTGAAAAAGGTTTCACATGTACGACAAGCCCCATCTTCTTACAATTCCAGCAATATTTTGGTCATTCCTTTCCGTAAGGGTTGTTCATATCAAAAATTGTTTCAGACAAACATTTTAGGTAATGTTTAGAGGACTAACGACCACATTAAACCGAGTCGATAGTTTGTGTATTGAGGGAGGTATGATTCTTTTTTGTCTTCGAAACCCCATTTTTCCAATCCTCTGGGCCAATAATTGGTGATGTAATAAAAATTTACTTAGATAAGTTTTAAGCCCTTATCCAATGAATAGAAGGAAATTTAACGAGTTCGATATTTTACTTAATAAGAAAGTTATAGCGATATTTTCCCCCCCCATTTCCAACCCCGTGGTTTGATTTTGGACGTTAACGAACTGGACCGAGATTTTGAAACGAGTTATTTTTTAAGGAATAATTTGAAAGTGATTGGGGCAAAATTACGGCAGTTATCATGTCCACAAGAAAGTAAAATGTATATATAAACTTTTCAGCTGACAGCGGTTTTGGGGTTTGGGGGATATGAAACGCAAAGATATGTCGAAATTTTCCGGAAGTCTAATCATGGTACCCATTACAATAGGTAGCTTTCTTATGAAATCTGCCCAATATCAAATATTCGATATTTTTTATAACAAAATTTTTATCTTAAATATTAATCTTTCTAATGGTTTTTAAAATACTATTTCTCATCTTTTCTTTTACTATTATTTATCTTGATTCAAACAACAGAACCTACGATTCTTTTCCCATAAATTTTGAAATATGGGTAATTTTGAATTTATTTTCGTACATATTTATATCAGTAATTAACTGCATTATTGATCGCATCCTGAACACATAGTATTACTTAGTAGAATGCATGCAGCGAGATGGTAGTTTATTGAATTAAGTGTATGTATCAAACTTCAAGTGTGTGTGTGTGTATCTTTAAAATTAAGGATGCTGTTTGTAGCAGGCAGTCGCAAATTGACTCATACTGCAGTTAAGAGGACATCCAATATACTACAGAAGGATAGGCAATATAACTTGAGGAAATATATTGGAAATGCCTTTGATGATCGAAGATTTGATTGGTCGTGTAACAGTGTGAATATAGACAACATAACTCGATAGCGCACTATATATGTAGTACTACTAAGAGACAACAGCTTTGCTACATGTCAATCGATATATGTTGAACCAAGCGTCTGTATAAACCGCAACAGTTTCTGACACAGATGCAGTAGCAGAAATACAGTGAAGGCATTTATTACCAATCAGTAGATGTAGACAGACCTATGCGAGGCGTAAAGGAGAGTCAGTATCATCGTGATATTAGTATTGCTGATGACGAGATCGATGATGTTAATCGTGTCATTAATGATGACATCATAATCATCATCACAGAAGACGGAGAATTCTTGTTCATCAGACATCCCTGTTGTTAACTTCAATCTACGATTCAGAACATAACCCATAACCACTTGTAGCGGCTGCCAAAATCTTGCTTGCCCATCCACTTCCACCCCTTTCTTTCAACCACCCTTTAATATTCCAGCTCATGCAATCACACCCCTATACA
The DNA here is from genome assembly GCF_047948215.1 of Lycorma delicatula. Classification (NCBI taxonomy): domain Eukaryota; kingdom Metazoa; phylum Arthropoda; class Insecta; order Hemiptera; family Fulgoridae; genus Lycorma; species Lycorma delicatula. The sequence continues at coordinate 13,854,742 of NC_134463.1, read as the reverse complement.
TCTATTACTACTCTTTCCCTCTTCTATCTTACGTTTAACTACCACCCCTTTCTATTCATTTCACTTCTATCCGCTCCGTCTTCTCATTTCAATATAAACATCTATTTATCTCCCTCGCACTCTCTAGCAAATTTTGTTCGCATCTCTCAGATTAATCCCGACTAAAGCTGTAAATGGAATCCAACATCATTACAGTATTCTAAACACTATACAATATTCTACTCTGTCTCCCTTCAAAATATAATCCCATCTCTTGTTTCTATATACCACAACATATCTTTTAACACGTTATCTCTTCTTCCCCCCTTTATTCGTTCATTATCACTCCCTTTTCACTCTATTATCTGTTTATAATAATTACCAAATGACTCTAATATGTAAACAGAAGTACATATGTATTATTTCCAAAAATAATAACGTTAACATGAAAACAAAATAAACAATTTATTATTTAACGCATTTCTAATTATCTAAAAAAATTATAAAAAATAGAATTATTTTTAATTTCTTTATCCAAAAATATATTATATTTTTACTCCCAATTTCGTATTCTACTCTGCCATCAAATGGGATCTTTTATAAGTGATGCCAGTTTCACACGTTCAGTTACAATTTTTCAGTTTCAGGTACTACACTTTTATAATTTATCTTCTAAAATTTAGAAACTTAAATTGTTTTATTATTATCAAAACCATAAACCTGTTATTATAGTTGGATACTTTCCCTAACAAGTGAAATTTTCTCCAGCAACAAATCTAAAGATTCTTAAGATTCAAAATAAAAATGTAAAAAAATTACCTTATTTTTCCAGTTTAAACTAACGAACTTTTATAAAATGAGTAGAAATTTCTTTATAAGAAATCAAGTAGAGTAGTATTTTCAATATAAAGAATCTTTTTTTGTATTATTGAAACTCTATATGAGGGACGTTCGGAAAGTTTTTTCTTCTGATAAAGGAAGAAAGAGACTTTTTCAAAGATTTTTTTACTTTTCCACACCTTAAATTCGATACATTTTGACCAAAGATTTTCCAAATTTATAAAACCCTTAGCATAATTCGATCTGTTTACCTCTGCAAAATTACTGGTGTATCAACTTTTACTTCATCATTTGAAGTGAATATTTCTTCAGCCAGCCATTTATTCAGGTTTAGAAAACCAGATACGGCATATATAAAAACCCTATGAAGCGTAGATCATACAGTTTTACAGTAACAACCCAAGATCTGTTTGCAGGCGGATTATCTTAATAAAAGAGTACATTATTTCTGTCCAGATGTGGCCGTTTAGCCTCAATACAACCCTTCGATCAGTCCAGTAGTAAAGCGTAATTAACTTCGGAAATGCCTCTACATTTATGATGGAAGTCTAAGTATCACACCATGAGAACCTCAAAAAAGCCGTAGCCACAGTTTTTTTCTGCAGATGGAACCGTTTCCGTTTTCATTAGCGCATTATCCCATTCTCTTACCCAAGATTTGGACTGCGTTTGGTTTCTGCATGTAATGGTGAATTCATACTTCATTTATTATCATAAAACGTAGAAGAAACTAAGCGGAATTGGTTTTAAATTAGTCTAAACAAGTTTGAGAGATGTTCAGTTGAATGAGTCTTTGGTTTACTATTAACAAACGCTATATTCATCAAGTGGAAATCTTTTTCATACCCTAGATATATATCTTCTAGGAGCTTATCTTTAACAGGAGATATTTAATATTTTAATGTGGTTGTTTTTGACTATTTCGTCGATCACAGTGGTTTTTGGGTGTTCCGAGCTTTCATCAATTTGAATGGATGAACGACGACGTTTAGATTCAGCAACCCACCTTTTCACTTTCAAAACGAAGGGTTTAGACGGTATGTCTGCTTGTCATTTTTTTGTATTCAAATTTACTTATGGTTCCGGTAAATTGGAACTAATAGTAAATTAAACACCGCAGAAAAAGACAAAGAGGATTAATCCTCTAAAATGAAATTTAACACTTTTTATACATCCGTTGGGGTTAAAACGTTTTTAAACAATGTGTTTAAAAACAGTTCGAACTCCAACTTTATTCATTTTTTTAGAAAATGTAAAAACTTGTTTATTTTTTATTGCTACATACAAGGAATTAAACGCACTTGTATCAAACTTCGCAGGATGCTATTTAAAGAATGATACTTGATATAATATTCATTTTGATCATACTTCTACAATCTCTGTGTCAAACCTAAACATTCCAAACGACTCGGTTATCTAGTTACAAATTACATTTTTGAAAGAAATAAGAGTAAATTACATTTTACATAAAGATAAAATATGTTACAAATTAAATGGGAATAAAATTAAATTACAGTTAGTCTTATTCCCATTAGAGACAGTTCCGTTAACTGAATTCCAGTGAAAAAACTATACTTTAAAACATTTACATAATTCACTATATGTACGTACAATAAGAAGTGTGTTATTGTAGGCCTAGAATTACTTTAATTTGATTTTAATTGTTTGTCTATAGGATTACTAAATGAAAGATAATCATTATTATTATTATTATTAACCGTCCTACTCATTTCTTAGTCAAAATATTAAAATTTTGAAATTTATAAATTTTAACCATATTTTCTTTATTTAAAAACAAGAAATGATTTTTTTAAAATTAAAATTGTAAGTACATGGAACATGAAATACATTTGATTTAAAAGAATTCTAAATTTGACAAATTATCAATTTTGAAAAAAATGATGAACTTTTTTAAGTTAAGGTACGTAAATTTACATAATTTTTACTGGTTGAAGTACCGTTATTGTTCCGTTTCTGTACAGATCAGATGTCAAAAGAACGGTAAATTAATTATTGTAACCGTACAATTCTGCTTTTTTGTACGTTCGTACTCAAATTTATATTTTTTAATTTTTTATTTACACGTAATTTATTTCTGGGTACTTTGGACTGATTCGTATCACATAACAATTTTGTTCCATGAACTGCATTTCTTTTTTTCTGTCTTTACCTGTCATTCCAGTTCTTTCCGAAGAATATTTTTTCTCTTAGGATTTGATTCAATCAATTATCTTTTCCCTTTTCATTATCTCTCTCTCTCTCTCTCTCTCTCTCTATTCAACACCATTTGTTTCTGAGTTTTTCTATTTATTTAAACTTAGCCATTTGCTTGCAATAATTTAAATTCTTCTATATTTTTTATCTTCCTTTTTATTTGTAATGTTTTTCTTTTTTGTAACTATAAAAGATGATGTTTCAAACAAGCATTTTACTAAACGCTTTTTTTAAATTGAATTTCATTCAACTATTCAGCAAAATTGTCTTTCTACTGAATGCTTTCTTTGCCATTTCTAGTCTTGTTTTGATTTCAATTTCAGTATTATACTTTTTATTAGCATTCTTCTTTGTACCTATAATGTTTTATTTGAGATATTTATTTATTTTTTTTAAACAATTATACATTTTTTGTAACGTAATATTTCTATTCTATGATGTAATAAAAAGTAAAAGTACAATACTTTCAAAAATCAATAATAAATATTCTCGTACGTATATACTGCATACATTACAAATGGGCTAATAACATAGAGTTATTGCTTTTTGATTTGGAGTAATAGTGTTGTTAAATCTCTTCATAATTAAAATAAATAAATAATAACCAAATGTTCAGTCGAATATAACAAAAAGTGGAAAAAAGTAAATGAACATATTACTAATCTCATGTATGTGACTGTTCCGTGAACATGATAAAATTATCAAATATGAAGCGGTTACATGACAATTTGCATGTAGATGATTGTTGATAAGTAGTAGTAGTAGCAGCAGTAGTAGTAATATTAGTAGAAACAATAATAGTAGTATGAGTTGATGACTCGTTTGGAATGGGGATCGCAAATGACTGCTGTTATTCTGATGTTGATATTCACTTTGAACGTGTGGTTTGGTTGGGATGGTTTGCATTGGTTGTACTAATGTACTCATTTTGATATTACAATAGAATCGTTTTTCTTTTTTTTTATGAAATATTTAACGTAGCTCGTACATTGAACGAAAAACAACTCCAATTACAAAATTTTTATTGATTACAAAAAATGCGATTAAAATACATTAGAATATAATATCTTTTAATAATCATTTACTGCATGTTATCATTAACTGCAATGCTGTTTTAGGTATTTTTAAACGAAGTCACATCTATTCCAGATAATATGTAATGTCAATAATAATGTATATTTAACCACCTTAACTGGTAGGTACGTTATTGAAAGCAACAATCGTAGAATATATATATTATAAATCTCTTTCTTTCTTATTGCAATTATTAATTCGGTTAAATAGACTTAACCGTTAGATTAAGTTAATACTTAATGATTTACCTAGGTGCAATCTAATCAGTGATTGGAAAATTATTTAACTATGTGTAGAATAACATTTAAATTATTATCTTATTTCTAAATATTATAAATTCAAATGCCTGTATATAAACCAAAATAAAAATTTATTCCATATGTAATTATAAAAACATATTAAAATTTAAATTAATTCATTTTCTCCGGAAGAAAAAGTTCCGTATATGTTGACAGGAAGGACGGAATGGGACAAGGTAGTACACCTAGCAACTAGAATCCTGAAAACTAAAGCGAGAGAAGCTACAGAATGAAATAGAGCATGATTTATGATCCAGATCAGTAAGAGGACTGAAGATCACAAGCAAGGAATCAGAATTCCATACACAAGAGTTGAGACTCAGGCGAAGAAAGTGACTTGAAGGTGAAGGGGCGAAGGATAGCCCCCTGTGGAGCCGTCGTGAATCTGCACTTGTGCGGATGGGCGACGGTGATGAAGCACGGGGACTCTGGACCGCTGGACCCTAAAGGAACCTGGGCCCGCGCAAATCTTAAACTGCAGGACCGACCCCGGAGGAGGAGAAAAGTTGAGATATGAGTTTTAGTAGGTAGGGTGCGGGTACACATAGGCTCTTAATAACATCTAGCCGAACCCGTGCGAGTCCGACACTCCCCCATTTATTCGAGGTGCGTAAATGGCATTTCTCAGACTCATCTATAACAAAAACAAAAGAACAAAAACAAAAAAAAAATTAATTCATTCACGATGTCGGATAACTAAATACACCTATATTCATCTTATTTTAACATTATGTTCAATATTTATTTGTTAATTATTAGCTAGTAGAAAATCTAAATTTTTCATTGGTGAAATCAGGACTTAAACTGTCTATCTTTATTTTTCTTATCGTATAAATAAACACCTACTAGCATATATACTTTATACTTATAATCATTAGTGATATTCCAGTGTGAGTAATCAACCAATCAGGTTTACTGACACATGCCACTGTCGTTCGGAAAGTACTTGACCTGACACAGAGGTGGTGGCCCAAGAATCAAAAAAATTATGATATTTGTCAGATACGATGTCGTTTAAAAGGTATGAAACGAAGTTTCAAATGCTTGTGTTTAGTTGGTTTTTGTAGATATCGAGTAATAACCCATCGGGTTGGTCTAGTGGTAAACGCGTCTTCCCAAATTACCTGATTTGGAAATCGAGAGTTCCAGCGTTCAAGGCTTCGTAAAGCCACTTATTTTTACACGGATTTCAATACTAGATTGTGAATACCGGTGTTCTTCTTTGGTGGTTGTGTTTTTCAATTAACCATACATTCTCAGAAATGGTCGACCTGAGACTGTACAAGACTATACTTCACTTACACTCATACACATCATCCTCTGAAGTAAACCTGACGGTGGTCCGGAGACTAAACAGAAAAAGAAAAAAAAACATGTTAGTACTACTGGGAGGATCTTTCAATTAGTAGTTTTGAAAATTAATTTGCACTATAATCCCGGATTTCGTTTCATAGAACCAAAATACACACGGAACAGAGTAAGGACGCTTCACTCCAGTAAAAGTAGAAATTTTACGAAATGAACTGGACGAGTCCAGACTTAATACATTTAAAAAAAAAGATCTCCAACGATTCTTTAAAAATTTACATAAACCTATATCCATCTTTTAATTTTAAAATCATTGTAGGATCTGCCAGGTATTATAGAAACTTGCGTTTCGCATTTAACAAATTCATCCATCTGAAAATTTAAGTAGAGAGGCTTAAGAACTTTATAGTATTTTTAAACATTTTTTAAGCTTTGTTTAGCTACATAAAACAAATTAAAGCATGATATTAAAGAGATATGTTTATAAAAGGAATGAAATCGAATTCGATCAGTAGGTTTTTTTTTTTAAAATAGATGTGTTTTCCTGTTTCAAATAAACTTCTCCCGATTTTCCGCGTTTATAATTTATTTTCTGGATTGAATTAGAGTTAAATTATGCTCTACGTAAAGATTTAACTGTTTTTAATAAAAATAAATTTCATTAATATCTTGATTTACATAAATCTTTTGCCTTTAGCTTTTAGTTGATTATGATAAGTTCTGGAAAATATATTTCAAATTTCTGTAGCATAAAATACATGTATTTTTATCATACCGTTTTTTATAAACTACACACCGAAAAATTATGACAGTAATACTACGTATGTACTGATAAAACATACTAGTATAATTAAATAATAAAAAATTAAATATTCTTATATTCTATTTTAGATAAAATAACAAGCTTTTCTTCTCACTGCATTGTACAATTAATGGGTAATAACTTTAATGTTAAAATTTGAAAATTCTGCTGATTGATAACTACAATAATAAGTGAAAGCTTTAAATTTTGTTTGTAGTCTATTGATTCAATTATAACTAAATAAATTTTATCTTTATGCATAGATATAAAAGCTTTTTTAAAATATTACTGAAATATTCTACGATATAGATCTTAATAGTTTATAAAGAAAACTAAATATTTTCAATGCTCTGTTGGGAAAAAAATGGACAACTTTTCAATTTGTGGTGATTTATTCTATTTTTTTTTTTTTTTTTTTTTTTTTTTATTTAAGGAATTTTGGACGTACAAAATATGTTATTACATTTAGGCGTTTTTGCCTGACACAGCTGCCACTGTGTTTTTATAGTTTTTGAGTGTTAATATTTCTTCTTCCTTCACCACCAATTTTAAGGATGAAATATCTGTGAATATATCATTTATATCTCGTGTTCTGTAAGCCTTATATATTTATTATGAGTGTAGTTTTACGTGTTATATTAAAATAAAGAAAAAATTCTCAGAGAGCTGGAAATACGAGTTTAACTTTTTATTTTTCGATTTTTGTGAAAATTGGATAAATTTGAGATTTTCTTTTTTAAGCCACTATTGATTTTAAAAAATATAGACTCCTTGGAAATTTTAAAGATCCTTTGGTTTTATAATAATTTTGGACTTTGTTTTTTTTTTTACTTAAAACTGATAATCGATGTGTAACATCCAAATGTGGAAAGTAGAAGATGATGTAGCCAATTTTTAATTATCTAATATATGAAATATTGAAATTAATAAAAAATAATATTCAGTGAATGAAATTAATTAGCTATGTGTTAAATAAATACCGTTAGAAAAAATATACAAAATCCGGAATCTGGAATCCGGAAAAAATCTGGATTTTGAACTTTCTCTTAACTACAGTAATAAACCCTCATTGAGAGCTTTTCAACGATATAAAATGAGGTACTTATTTTCATTAGTTCTAGAGTTATAGTCAAATAAAATTTTAATTAATGAAATATTTGGATCTTACAAGGGGAAGGCACATCGATTCAAATCCGACTTCATTTTCTTTTTTTTTAATCTAATTATACTGATTTATTAATATTAACCACTGATTGTAATAAATAATAATTCAATAACAATAAAAAAAATATATATGAAAAAAAAACAGACGTTATTAGTGAAATAAAATTTTATGTACTTTTAAAAATTTGTATTTGTAATTTAATAGGCGCACAAGAAAGTCATGTGGTGTCCATCAGAATTTTATTTTTTAATAAACGTAAAAATTCTTACAAATGTACTTTCTGTAGACTTTATTCATCACATTTACTCTGAATCTCTCTACCAGTTTTTAATAAAAACTTGTTATGAGTATATTACATTTAACATTTATACAAAATAGTGTGTTTTTCAACCTCAATATTTTGTATTTTACCCCAGATTTGAAAACTACGAAAAATGCAGTTCTGGGATTTTTGGTTTTTTAATTTTTCTGGTCATATTTCATATAACACCGTTTAATTTATATCTTAATTTGGATTGCAAGAATTACAGTCTTGCTTAATTTTACCGAAGACGTAGAAATTAGGGCTAAATATTTCGCCAGCCGACACTCGGTATCAAAGCGTTTCCGAACCTAGATTTATGTGAAATTTCTTCTTTATTTCACCAGTAGGACATGTTAATATAAACGAAAATTTGTTACATTCATCATGAATTATACTGTTTGTGTTCATTGTTCATTAAAGTTCTTAAATTGAGAAGTACTGACAATGAAAATATTCAAATAATTTTTTTTTATTTTGTTCTTTACATAAACATTAATATTTTTAAAAAAAGTTGTTGTAGGTAATTATTTTCGATAAGAATTTTACTTTTTACAAAATCTATTTATATATCTTTTCAATTTTTAGTTCACTTTTGTCACAAGTGAAATAAAATACCCTAAAAAATATACATGACAGTAATTATGATATATCATTGATTCTTATTTTTTATGCCGGTCGGTTAATAGAATTTATGTAATATCTCTTGTATGGAATTTTGAATTTTATGGACGTAGCGGCCGTTAAAGGTCTAAAGGTAGTGAAGGCTTTTAAAAGGCTGACTCATGGCAGACTGCTTTAATCTCTTTCAATCTTCGCAACTGGGCTCGCTCATTGAATTTTTAATTCTTCGTTCGTCGTGAAACCCCTTTAAACCTTCACCCCCTTTCCATTACTCTTTTTCACCTCAATATCTATCCACCACCTCCTTCTTAGTTTTTGAGCCCATTTCACTAACCCCCCGCTCTCTCTACAATTCCTCTCTTGACGCTTTCATCCCCTTATCCATCCACACGCCTCTTCCAATACTACTTCCCAACTTCATGACTACCAGACCTTTTAATTTGCAACCCTTTATCTTAATATTTAATTGTGGCTTTCTTCCCTTTTAATTCCTACCTAAAATAAATCTTTTCATTTCCTTTAACTTTTCATTCATTCTTATTGCGTATCACACTTATATCCTGTATCACGTATTTCGTTTTATGTTTTATCTTTCGACTTTCATTGAATTTTAATCGTTTTAATATTGTATATATGTTTGTACCAGTGTGTGAGGCGTTTAGGTTAGGTCGTCAAAAAATATGAAAAACAGTTTGTTAATCCTGAATTCGTAATTAAATTTCTTTTTTGTAACTTTTGTATTAATTTTACACCTGTTCAGATCTTAAATAACTGTTTGTTAAAATGTAGTATAGAAGTAATAATTACATCAAACTTATTTTTATCTGGTTAATAAATATATTACATTGGCTTGTACTTACTGTATTCTTTGAAAAGAATGAAAAAAAAAATTATATCTTTCTATTAATTAATAAATCCTAGATAACGTTTTATTTATACCTTGATTTTGTGTAGCAGTTGATTTAGTTAGTATAATTATTTATATCAAATTTTCGTGATTACTAGTAAGTAAGTAACTATAATCAAGAACTGCTTTTAAAAAATTTCGCTTTGTAGAGAATAGTTATTAAGTCAGATGGGGATTATTAAAATACCATTATTCAAACTTCTTTTAAAAACGTAACCTTTAATATCATCATCTTTATAATGATTTATTTGTATTTACAGTTTGTAAAATAACAACCCCCAACGTGTAATGTAGCTTGTAATATTATTTTAAAAAACTTTTATATATATATATATATATATATTTATCAAAAAACAACAAATTAACCTCCAAACACAGTAATAGAGAAACCTAAAAAACGAATACCAAAAGACGATTTTCGAGGAATCCCGCATCATCAGTCGGTACATAATTCTAAAATTAATCAAAAAAGAAATAAAAACTTCAAAATATAGAAAATATAAACCCTAACAACACCAAACAACTAAAATGCTGTATGTTGATGAATCATTTGAATATTCAGAAAGTTATATATATATATATATTTATATATATATATATATATTTATATATATATATATATATATATATATATATATATATATAGATTATAGTAATTATACTTTTATAAAAATTACTCTGTTTCTTAATGAAAATGAGTTTAAACCGTCCTCATGATGTCGAAATAAGTAAACATTTTTAGGTTTAAATCATAAAAAATAAAAAAACATTTTGATATTCTTGAACACTTATAAACTTAACAATTTTTTTTTTAACCTGCAATGTAATTATGAATTGCTCGTTATATTATCGCTCTTTATATATTTGGAAAAATATAGTTAAAAGAAGAGACAGACTTATAGGTCACATACTAAGGCATCCTGGAATAGTCGCTTTAATATTGGAAGGACAGGTAGAAGGGAAAAATTGTGTAGGCAGGCCACGTTTGGAGTATGTAAAACAAATTGTTGGGGATGTAGGATGTAGAGGGTATACTGAAATGAAACGACTAGCACTAGATAGGGAATCTTGGAGAGCTGCATCAAACCAGTCAAATGACTGAAGACAAAAAAAAAAAAAAATTATCGCTCTTTAAAGGAGTAATGTCTGTAGAATACAATATTCTTGTTAAAAATATACTGAAATCTAAATTTTGTTTCCTTTTTTATTTCCTCATCTATTTTGAACTCTTTCAATACTTCTTGTTTTTTAGTTTACCCTTCTACTGGTTTTCATAACCCAAACACCTTTAAGCCGATATTTTGTACTTACTACCTTTGTTTTCTTTACAACTTACATCAGAAATCCCATCACAGGTACATTCTCAATTTATTTTATACACAATATTTTAGTGGTTTAACAAAAAGCAAAAAACTATAGTAATAATAATATTTCTATATAAAATCTTTTTTTCCATTACAATAAATAATTTTAAATATTCGAAAAATATACATGTAATTTAGTAATCTAAATATTTCGTTTTTTTTATTTTATAAAAAAAACTTTAATAACGTAAGTATTAAATATTTCAACAACACTTTAATACCGTATGTATTTATTGTTGTTATACCCACACCGCCGAGTGAATTTTCGTCAAATCGATATTTCATTAGTTTTATAATCTGTGTTTAATTAGTTTTTAATACAGTATAACGTACGATGAAATACCGATGTAAAAATAAAATAAAAAATAGTGTTTATTTTTCATGACACGTATGTTTTAATTCCTAAATTATGAGTATATTCTTTTAGTTGTCCATTACTAAATACTATAAAATTTTTGTAAAATTTATAAATATTATTACGTACATATTTTAGTATTTTATATCATACTTACTGTGTTTTAAATTTGGTAAGAAGTATTACGTCGTTTAAATTTAACATTATAAGGAAGAGTTAGATCAAACAAATTTGTTTGATTAACAATAAATTAATTATTTAAAATAAGGAACTATAAGTTTAGAAAAATTTCTAAAACTTTTTTTTAGAAAACAAGTTGAAGGGTAAAGTAAAAAATAAGGAATATTGAAAGAGTTCAAAATAGATGAGGAAATTAAAAAAAAAACAAAATTAATAATAAAATTGATGATTTCAGTATTATAAAGTTTTACTTTTTCGACATCATGAAGACCGTTTAAACTCATTTTTATTTATTTTTTTTTTTTTGTCTTCAGTCATTTGACTTGTTTGATGCAGCTCTCCAAGATTCCCTATCTAGTGCTAGTCGTTTCATTTCAGTATACCCTCTACATCCTACATCCCCAACAATTTGTTTTACATACTCCAAACGTGGCCTGCCTACACAATTTTTTCCTTCTACCTGTCCTTCCAATATTAAAGCGACTATTCCAGGATGCCTTAGTATGTGGCCTATAAGTCTGTCTCTTCTTTTAACTATATTTTTCCAAATGCTTCTTTCTTCATCTATTTGCCGCAATACCTCTTCATTTGTCACTTTATCCACCCGTCTGATTTTTAACATTCTCCTATAGCACCGCATTTCAAAAGCTTCTAATCTTTTCTTCTCAGATACTCCGATCGTCCAAGTTTCACTTCCATATAAAGCGACACTCCAAACATACACTTTCAAAAATCTTTTCCTGACATTTAAATTCATTTTTGATGTAAACAAATTATATTTCTTACTGAAGGCTCGTTTAGCTTGTGCTATTCGGCATTTTATATCGCTCCTGCTTCGTCCATCTTTAGTAATTTTACTTCCCAAATAACAAAATTCTTCTACCTCCGTAATCTTTTCTCCTCCTATTTTCACATTCAGCGGTCCATCTTTGTTATTTCTACTACATTTCATTACTTTTGTTTTGTTCTCGTTTATTTTCATGCGATAGTTCTTGCGTAGGACTTCATCTATGCCGTTCATTGTTTCTTCTAAATCCTTTTTACTCTCGGCTAGAATTACTATATCATCAGCAAATCGTAGCAATCTTTATCTTGTCACCTTGTACTGTTACTCCGAATCTAAATTATTCTTTAACATCATTAACTGCTAGTTCCATATAAAGATTAAAAAGTAACGGAGATAGGGAACCTTTCTTATTAGGGCTTCTTTCTTATGTTCTTAATTGTTATTGTTGCTGTTTGGTTCCTGTACATGTTAGCAATTGTTCTTCTATCTCTGTATTTGAACCCTAATTTTTTTAAAATGCTGACCTTTTATTCCAGTCTACGTTATCGAATGCCTTTTCTAGGTCTATAAACGCCAAGTATGTTGGTTTGTTTTTCTTTAATCTTCCTTCTACTATTAATCTGAGGCCTAAAATTGCTTCCCTTGTCCCTATACTTTTCCTGAAACCAAATTGGTCTTCTCCTAACACTTCTTCCACTCTCCTCTCAATTCTTCTGTATAAAATTCTAGTTAAGATTTTTGATGCATGACTAGTTAAACTAATTGTTCTGTATTCCTCACATTTTTCTGCCCCTGCTCATTTTTATTAAGAAACATTAATTTTTATAAAATTATAATTACTATAATCTTTCTGAATATTCAAATAATTTATCAACATACTGAATTTTAGTTGTTTGATGTTGTTAGGGTTTATATTTTCTATATTTTGAAGTTTTTATTTGTTTTTTTGTTTTTTGATTAATTATAGAATTGTTTACCGACTGATGATGCGGGATTCCTCGAAGTCGACTTTTGGTATTAGTTTTTTAGGTTTCTGTGTTACTGTGTTTGGAGGTTAATTTGTTGTTTTTTGATGTATATATATATATATATATATATATATATATATATATAAGTTTTTAAAATAATATTCCAAGGTAAATGAAACGTTGGGGGTTGTTTTGTTGACGAACTGTAAATACAAATAAATCATAATAAAGATGATGATATTAATTTATTGGTTTAAACACTATTTTATTTTAAGGCAGAAAATTTTTTTGATAGAATTAGACTGCTGATGAAGCTTAAAAATTAAAGATCTAATGTTCCATTTTAAAATAAGAAATTTTATTGTCGTACGTTCCTTTGTTCTCAATGATTTATATTTAATTTCATTTTATTTTTAAATTATTTTAATTTACAATTACATTTGTAATGTCTCAAACAACACATCTAATGACACATAAGAATCAGTTAAATTAGAATTAGTAAATTGCATCAAAATAATACTACTCATCTGTAGATAAAGGTTCCCAGCGGTCAAAAAGCTATTTTCATTTCTAAAACCTTCAGTAATCCAAAAGCTCTTTGGGATAAGTCTAAAGCCTTATCAGCATAAAGGACAGTGGAATAAGCCTGGAGGCAAAGCAGTTTACTAGAGAAAGAGGACAAATAGTAAAGGATAAGGGTGAGAAGGATCGAGATAAAGTTTAAAGGGGTGAATAGGTCTACCGATGTTGAACAGCAAAGGAGAGGGTCGTAGTGTGATGAGGAGTAAGAGGCAAAGTCCAACACGTAGCGGGCAATTAAAGGAACAGAGGTTTTACTTGGTCGGGTGGGCGAGAGCTGAAATTGATAGCAGAACGTGATGCAGTCTTATTGCCACGATAACTTACAATTACTCCAGCGGACCTAACACCGACTATCTTCTCTCTCACCTCTCCTGAGTCCCGGTTTCATCAATACCCATATTGTCTTGTCCAATCCCCTCATTGTGTATCACGTGACAGTTTGTAAACTGTTTTCCTCTCTTTATGTTACTTGTAATCTTAAACACTAAATCTGCTCTTAAACTTTACTTATATCACTTTGTTCCTTATCTTACATTAAAGAAAATATTGATATGTAAGGAAAATATATATCAATCAGATTTTTATTATTTTTAAATAAATAATTTGTATAAATATTTCATCTGAAGATAACCTACTAAAAAGATTTAAAGAGACAAACAATTTAAAACTTTCTTATCGTTTATAAACTACATTTTTAATCAAAATATCGAAGGAAAAGTTAGAAAATCGAATTATAAAAAAAAATAATTTATATATATATATATATATATATATATATATATATATGATAAATGTGCTTCCATAAGGTTTTTACCGACAAATTTTCTCTTTCATTAATAGTGTTGCAGATAAATCTTTCATTAAAGCAGCTCGTCTTTGAACAATTAGTAAACCTCTTTTGTGTATTGCTAATTAGTATGGTTTACATATTTATTTATCTAAGATAAATTATTAATGCCAAATTTAGTGTCACTTTGGCTATTTCTCCGTTATGTCTATGGCTCGACATAACAAGTTGTTTTATAACTCACAATAACGAGATCGTTATCGGTTGATTGATTATTTGTTTATTTTTATTGACTATTTCTCTGTTTACTGGTTATTATTTATTTATTGTTTGTTTTTATGGACTATGAAGTAAAGGAAGATATATATTCCTTTACTGATGAATTTTAAGAAATTACTTGTTCTTAAAATTCATAACTTTTATTATGGATTGATTATATGAGTTGCTTAAGAACACCGTATCACGCGCTTATTATCAAACAATTTAATTCTGGTTCCGTTTTAAGAAGCCAGTTGTAAATATACTAGTTTTATATCAAAATATTTTTTGTGTTAATTATATTCAATTTTTATACGTTTGAGTTTATAAATGTTATAAATAATGCAAAACTTTGCGTAATATATTTTTACATGCGACAAATTTATTTGAAGATGCAAGTAAGAAAGTTACATAAACATAATAAATTAATTTTACTACATTCAGTAATACAATTATGCATTTATTGACCAAGTAAATCTTATGAAAAAGTAAAATTAAGGAAGGAAAGAGACATTCAATTTTATATATATGGATGAAGCATGAATGAAGTCTTCGCAAGAACTACCAAATGAAAATAAACAAAAACAAAACGAAAGTAATGAAATGTAGTAGAAATAAAGTAGGTGGACCACTGAACATAAAAAAAGGACGAGAAAAGAATATGGAGGAAGAAGAATTTTGTTATTTGGGAAGTAGAATTAATAAAGATGGACGAAGCAGGAGCTATATAAAATGCCGAATAGCACAGGCGAAACGAGCTTTCAGTCAGAAATATAATTTGTTTACATCAAAAATTAATTTAAACATCAGGAAAGCATTTTTTAAAGTATATGTTTGGAGGGTAGCTTTAAATGGAAGTGAAATATGGACGATCGGAGTACCTGAGAAGAAAAGATTTGAAGCGTTTGAAATGTGGTGCTATAGTAGAATGTTAAAAATCAGGTGGGTGTATAAAATGACAAATGAAGAGGTGTTACGGCAAATTGATGAAGAAAGAAGCATTTGGAAAAATGCAGCTAGAAGAAGAAACAGAATTATAGGCCACATCTTAAGGCATCCAGGAGTAGTCGCTTTGAAATTGGAGGGACAGATAGGAGACAAAAATTGTGCAGGCAGGCAACGTTTGGAATATGTAAAACAAATTATTAGTCATGTAGGAGGTAGGGGGTATACCGAAATGAAACGACTGTCACTAGATAGCGAATCTTGGGGGGCTTTTTATATATATATAAAAGAGAAAAGTGAACAGAACAATGTAATAAGGAACACAGTCAAAGAATAAATAGATTTTGAGAATAGAAAACGAATGAGAACTTAAGGTGAGAAAAAAACAACTTAGGATCGTATAATGATGAATCATTTAAGTTCAAACACTTTCCTTAAAGGCAAAAATGATCATAGTATATATATATATATATATATATATATATATATATGTATTTATATGTAAGTATTTGTTATTGTGTTATATTATTTTTAAATTAAATTGTTTCGTAACAAAGCTGTCTCTCAACAAGTGACATTTCTCGATTTCAAGTCAACCATTCTTGAAAGATTTATCGATAATTTAACACCGTTGACCACATATTATGCATAAACATCGATCTTCAGAACAGTTTAACAGATTTTTATCCCAGTTTTATTGTGCTTTGCAAATTTTCTGTCATTTTATATAAGAATATTGATAAATTTTACGAAATACTGGAAGAACAAGTTCTACATCTAAATATATGATCTATATTTATTCAGCAATTGGGAATAACATCATTATCATTAGGTATTGAAATATCATTAAGTATTTCAGTTATTAAAATTGTTTTGTAGATTCCAAAATCAAAACCTATTCAAAAAAATTGAGAGCAGTCAAAAGACAGCTTCATACATCAGATTATAACAACGGTTCAAAAAAATTAATAATTACATGTCCTGTCATCCTCACCAGCCTAATCAGAATGAGATACATCACGGGGAAGAAAAAATCAACGATAAAAAAGATTGACTATGGGAAAATTAATTTTCAAGACAGTACAGTAAGGGATTAGAAACAATTAATTCCAGGTAGAGGATATCCTTTCTGTACGCAAAATAATTCCATCCACTGTATAATACTTCCGGGATTTCGAATATTTTTTTTTAAGAATTATAACAACATATTACTCGTACGTTATTTTGTATTGACCAGCTTATGTATTAAAAAAAACAATTTTTTTTTCAGAAATTATACAATCATATAAAAACAGAAACATATTTCCTAAAGCAAAAATCTTATAAAACCCCAAGTTTTGGGGTTTACCAAACATTTAGGTAAGATGTATTTAACTAAACTTATTATATCTTCGCCACGTACTCTTATTTTATAAATATACTGATCTCATGAAACTAAAAATGGTTACATCCATTTATAATTCTGTTGGCAGCCGATTTGGTTTTACGATTTAAGGACAAATTACAACAAATTTGATAAGATTATTTACAATAATCTAGTTTAGAAAAAACCCTGCTATATAGAGATATTATCTCCAGTATTTCTCTCTAGTATATTATTTCTAGTATTATCTCTAGTTTTTCAACACATGAAGGCGTTTCAAACGCCTTACGTTTCAATATTGTCGAAAAGGTTTAGAGCTAGATAGTTTTCATAATTTTTTAACCTCTGCTTTTATTTACTGCTGAACCTTTTCGAACATAAGGTAATCCTAGATAATCATAAATTTCCTTGTTTTTAGCAAATAATGGCACCTTCAATATGGTTCTCACCAACTTTAGAAACGTATAGTTTCAACGTTATTGCTTTCAAATGCTTTCAAAGCAGCAATAATTTCATATAATTTCAAATGCTGCTCGCTGTGCCCCAAAGATGAATACTATACATCCAAATAAGTTTTATAATAATTCTGCATATTAAATGTTTGATGGAAAACAATAACTGTGAACTTTTGCCTAGGAACCGGTATAGCTTTTTAAACTAAATGTTAAGTTATCTCCTTTTTACCGCAAGTAGATTTTCCGTGTCAGATGTTGATCACGGTGCAACTCAAGGTATCGTACACGGTCTATGAGAAATGAAAACGCCATCTAGGTGGACTCAAGGATATCCACCTATTTTCATCACAACTGTTACATGACTCGATTTGATTTGGTTCAATTTTTTATTTAAAGAAAAAACTTTCCAGTGGTGGAGTGATAGCAGAATCAAAAGAGACATAATTCGTTGGATAAATTAGGCAAAACAAGAATTCTGTTTTCAGAAGAATTTATTCGCATTTAACAGATCATACATGGTAAACTCGGAAAATATTATTACAAATTTACGTCATAAGGAAAAAAAAGATGAATTAGATCCTGTATAAATTGATATTACAGAATAATAAAATGGTATAATATAAATAGTGGTTACTGAGGAAATTTTGAAAATAATGGTGGTAAAATCAAAAGTTTTGAAGAGTTGACTTAAAAAGAGAAATTAGTTATTTTTACATCTACCAAGAGATTATAGTAAGAAAACTAACAACGCAAAAGAGGAAATTTGGAGAATTTGCGATATTAATATATTTACAAGTAATGAAAGGTTTAGACTATAAAAATTATAAGAAATTAAAAGAAAAAAAGGCTTTGTAAAGAACTACATATAGAGCTTCTGTTAATAAATCTTTGGATTGAGCATTACAGAAGAAAAATCCGTTAACAATTTTGATGAATCGATTTAGGTTTTAACGATATAATAAATAAAATTCAAATTCAAATACTGAATTAAATATTTGTGTACGTCACATTATAAACACTCATATTTATTTGACGATATACAATAAAATAAACGACAGATAAAATCCGAGTTCTAGTTACATTATTTTTAACGAATAACTCCAGATATGAAATAAATTAATTTTTTTAGAGTATCTTAATGATTAATAATGTTTACATTTCGTGAGAATAAAACAGTTAGTTATTTTAACCGTACAGTTTTGAACGCTGAAATAGGTTTGTGTGATAACAAATAAATATTGAATAAATGACTGTAATATATAGATTACGTATGTTTATCTCATATATATATTTTTTTAACTTTGTTTAACGTCCAATTCACTTGAATGAATTTATCGGGTGATTTAAAATTCTGTATTACGTAGGTATAAATAATTGTTATAGTTGAAAGAAATATCTACGACCAATATAATCATTTATCATTTGTGGAAGTGACTAATATGACAGTAAAAAGTACAATAGTGAATGAAATATAGGGGTTACATGAATAATACTAAAGGTTTTACGCTAGTTGAAGGGCTCACCGAAGAGTGGGAGGTGGTATAATGTTGCTCGCGGATGGAATCGTTTGCCGTTAATCCATTGGCAGTCGTTGTGAAAATGTAATGGAATTTGAAACCTGTTTACAGGAGGGGCAAACACTACGGGATTAATTTGGCAAATTGTGTTTGGGTCCTGATATGAGAGGTGTTCCCTAGATAACAGACTGTTACTCGCCCTAATTATTGATCCCGAACGGTTCAAATCTTGCCCCTCTTTCCTGAATTAGTCATAATCGAACTACCCCCTCACTATTTCATCCTTCTTCCTTTATTTTACGTTTATAGTGAATTTCTATTCGATTAGTCAATACTGTTTTCTAATCAAATCATATAAATATGAAAAGTATTAACTTTAATAAAAATAAATAAAATTTTAACAATTATTATTTTTTAATATAAATTTTATTCGTCATTTTTAGTAAGTTATTTTCAAGTAAATGCGTGAAATAGTTTTTTCTTGATTTTAACAATATTCCACGGAGTTTCATTTCCAGTTTAAACTGTTAAATAAGAATATCCTCTGAGATTCAAGGTGCTTATATTTGTGAATTGATTTAAAGACATCTATCGCTTTTGAAATACCAGTGTTTTTATCTGTATAAAAAATCTACGTTTTATTTATTAACAAAATGTAGAAACAAAACTTTGGAAAACAATTTAGTACAATTTTTAATTTCCTGGCATATAGATTTAGAGCTATGATGCAAGAATGAAAGTAGGGAAATCAGTAAAAAATGGGGTATGGTTTTAATTTCTTTTCTAGATGTTTCATCACCAAGCGAAAGGGTTTGTATTTTTTTGTATTCTAAAGAACATTAAAAAAATTGTACATACGTGTTACGTGTGATGGTGTGTTTTAAACTTATAATTTATGACTGAATTAATCGATTTTGATAAAATTTGGCACAGAAACTCGTGTATAGGGGCAATTTGTTGATAAAGATTTGGCATCTCCAGGGGGTGAGGTAGATAGTTTCTTTGGAGTTAATTTTCTCGAAATTCTTCAAATATAATCCCACTTTATTTTAAGCTCAGTACGTCCGTACATGTCAACATTACCATTTTCAAAACAAATTGCCCTCAAATTTTCTCCCTTATTCAAAAATTGTTAAAACTATCTTTTTACTTATTACATATTTTTAACCGAATTTTTTTACGTCTTCAAATCATATTACGTAGTAATGCAAACGTACCCAAAAAAAAATTAGAAGTCATGGTGGTAGGAGAGCCGATCAAAATTTAAAAATATTGTGTTTGGAGATTTTTAAAAAACTTTTGATTTATTTAAACTTATTTATTACAAAAAAATTTCATCATAATTTAACCCCCATCAACAAAAACATCTTACGTAAATTTTGGTGGTTTATATATTTTTAGTTCCTTTCACTCAAAGACAAATTTCTTTAGTCAAATTGAAAAATTTCTTTGATGATTTCGGGGGTACAGAGTAGAAAAAGTAAAAATATAGGTTTTTTTCAATTGTTTTAACTTTTTTCATATATTATTTGAAAAT
The DNA here is from genome assembly GCF_047948215.1 of Lycorma delicatula. Taxonomy (NCBI): domain Eukaryota; kingdom Metazoa; phylum Arthropoda; class Insecta; order Hemiptera; family Fulgoridae; genus Lycorma; species Lycorma delicatula. Next base: position 13,834,131 of record NC_134463.1, on the reverse strand, counting down.
AAATATCGAACTATATTATTTTTTCATAAATAGGGAACTATTTATGAATAAATTACTAATCCCATGAAATTATAATAACTTGGTTGTCAGTTTTTTACTTCTATGAATAACCGAATTTGAGATTTTTTTTTATTTTCAAAAGTTCAATTTATGTCAAAAACGACGTGAGATGACTATTCTTCATCTAAATCAATTTCTTTTCTTCTTTTCGAAACGATAATGTCAGAATTTTAATAAATTGGTCACACCTTATAACATATAAAATAATGAACAATTTTGAAACACCTAAATATAACTAACGTCATCGTTGTCGAATAAACCGAAATTAAAATATAATTTTGTATTTCAATACATCTGTCTCTTCCGGACAAATCTTACAATCTTCTTCAACATGTTATTTCGCACCCTCTCTATCTTTATTAAATTACTAATAAATAGTCTTCCATAGATGCTACAATCTTTGTTAATATTTACATTTTTTGCATTACAATTGTTTTGTTACTAAATTTATAGATACTAACGTTTTTTTATTATTATTAGAACTACTAATTCATTTTTTCTTTTTTAAGATTTTATAAAAAATTTCAAAATTTTCCATTCAAAATTCTTTTCTTTAATCAAAATTACAACTGTAAGAACACACTTTAAAATGTTCATAAAAGATCTTTCCGAATTTCTTAATATTAATAAACAATATTTTTTGTTAAAACAAATAAATGTTACTTTTCTAGGCTTATTTCTTGGTATTGAAGGTGGTTCTGATAAAATCTGATAATGATTCAATCATTAATTAAAATTTAAGACCATTTTATAATAATTTTTAAATGTTCACTAGTAATTTTTTGTTGTCCTTTCATATATACATATAAACCTTTCAGAGAACTAGACAGAATACTAGATTGATTTTTATATTTAAAATGTGTTTTGTAATGCGTTACATAATGATAATGATAATGTTATTTTTTAAATCCTTTAAGATATTATTTTATAATTATGATATATTTTAAGATTAGAATTTTCTTATAGTTTTAACTTCATACTTTTGCATGGATAAGCAATGATGAATTTAATAATATAATATTTAAACAATTCATTTAAAATAAAATATTTAAAAAAATTATAATTATTATATTTTAGTGAAAATTACACGGCATGTAGGCTATACGCATTTAAAAACTGCTTTTCACAAATGTTTCAATAGTATGTTTCTTTCTTAATAAAAAAAAAGTTTATTTAATGTATTTTTTAAGACAGTATCTTATAATTCTAAATAAAACTTAATTATAACGTCAGAACTTTCTTTTTTCTGTATTCTCTTTTTAATTTTCTTGATTGTTTTATTCTGATATAAGCTTTACGTTGTCTGTGAAAATGGTGTAGTAATAATACAAGTGTACTTAGTTGAACATCAGCTGTATGTATAACATTGTTTGTATTTCATCAATTAATAAACAGAATAGTTGATCTTTTGGGATATTTACCATAATCAATCATTTCTGAAGGAAAACATCATTGTATTATGTAACAAAGTGAACAAAAGATATCGTATCGATAAAAACCCAAACGTATTTCTTTATATACATAACAGTATCATTATGATAGTAACCTTTTTATGTACAGTATATGATGAAGAAAACTAGTATTGCACCCTATAATTGTAATAATTTGTTTATGACTGATGAAGGTGGTGTATTAGTGTATAAATTATTATTATTATAAATTAATCCTCTCTAGTATAAAAGATCGTCCTTTTCTGATGTGCTAATTCATACTTCGTTAAAAATACTGAAAACGTAACGTGGAAAATAAACTCAAAAAACGATTTATTCAAAATTGCACCTTTTATAAATTGTTGCACGCTGTTACAAACAAATATATAAGAACATCAAAACGGGCAATTTACAATAATATTATTTTATTTAATCAAAAAACATACAGTGCGTAGACTTATTGCAGATTTTGGAGTAGATATAAATTCAAATAAATAATTGTCATTTCTCCCCTTTTGTAATCCAGTTAGTGGGGTTAAAAACCAATAAATACAGTAGAAAAAAGAATATTGGATTTTTTTACTTTAAAAAAAAACGTAAATTTAAAAAACGAGAAAATAAATTAAAAAAACGACTAATATCAATTTTAAAAAATGCTGACAACACATTCCTACAACTGTGACGTACCAAAGTCCTACAACTGTGGGTTGTTTCTGATGCACGGAGTACACACACACATACACACAATTTAATTTACAATATTTATCGTTTTATTTAAATATAATATTTTTTTTTAGTTTATTTAATTCAATGATTCTATCTAAAGCGCACGTGCTACCGTATTTAATTCACACGGTGTGGCGATACTAATGGTAACGGTCGGCACTAACTAAACTAATGTAATTTTACAACTTAATAGAAAAAATTTCGCTTTTACGATCGGCAGACTGGTGTTTCCGCAAGGCTTAACACACCAGCTACCGAATCGAGCGGGCGATCCACTTCGAGACCCGGCCAGACCGAGTTGCTTTTGGACACTTTAAATATTATTAATTTATTTAATTCTACCGCTCATCTGTGACGTCACAGCGTAGAAGACGACTAAAACAGCATTTTGTTGGTAAAGGGTGCGATTTTGCATAAATTTTTTCAAAATATTGTTATTTTTTAATTGTTAACAAATCTTTCTAAGATTTGACAATTAGGTAAAATCACGAGATACTGACGATGGTGACCTTGCTCTACAGCCCCTTAACCGTTCAAATTGAAAATTTAATAGCGTTAATGCCGCATATGTAGAAGTAATCTGACCAAGTTTGGTCTTAATCGGTCCAGTAGTTCTTGACATATGAGGTGATTTAGAGGTGAACACCGAACACACAACCGTAGATACGAACATTAACATCCGGAAAATTTCCATCCAGTGTTTTGAGTTCCGTAGGTGTCAAAACATCAACAGCCAGTGAAAACCGCATATGTGCAAACCGGACCGGTTACAATGTTTTCCCTTCCAGAGTTATAATAATTTTTACCGATAATATCGATTAAAATATATCGATATTCATTATACATTATATCGATTGATAGATAATAATATCAGTTTTAAAAAGTTTTTTCTTGTAATTTGATGATAGTGGTAACCAACCGCTTTCTTTATTAACCGATTTCAAAAAAGGAAATAATATATTCCATCCGTATATTTTTTTTTTTAGTTTTGTTCGCGGATGACTTTTTTCCTCCTATTAATCCGGTTGAAATAAATCTTGTTGCAATCGACGAAACTTCTTTTCGCAGTGGTACCAAGATGTTGAAAAAATTTATTACACACAAAAAAGTCGATCTGAAAATTGACGAATGTGTTATTTTCGCCGTCCGTCGGGTAGGTAGCAACAGTGGGAATCCTGATATTTTATGCATCTAATGCGTCATTTCATTGATGCTAAAATCATCAAAAATCGAAATATTCAATCTTAAACCTTTCAGATTAATGTACATTATATATATATAACTCCAGTAGGAATAATGGGAATCTCGTAATTCTACGTACGTGCATTACATTGCATACTTTGATGTTGGTTCAATTTAAAAAAAAAAAAAAATTATTAATTTAATCGAATTTGAACAACGAAAAAAAAAATTTCATTTATTGCAATATTGGCCAATATTTTCAAATATATATGAAGTTGTTAATGCAACGTTCTTACATACGTTTATCATATTAAACACTTGTAGTATACTGGTACGGACATGTGTTCTCAAATATACGATTTTTTTTTTTGTGTGATCGTATGATTTCGCCACTAAGCTTAAAGCTTGTGAGTGGGGATATGAAAATGGAATTTTATAGTGTATAAAAATACCATGTCTGACCGGGATTCGAACCCGAGACCTCAAAATGAAAGGTCAAGACGCTACCCACGTCGCCACAGAGATCGGCACTTGAATATGTGTTCAGAAATTGAATCCATAAAACAATTATTTCAACATTTTACGTAATATCCTCTCAAATAACATTTTTTATTAAAATTATAACCGATAATAACTTGTGATTTTTCTTTTGTCATCGGACAGTTTAACGTTAGTCTATATTCATTTTTTCAGCGTTAAATTTTTAACTTCATCTAGATTACCAAATTGTGTAACTTTTAACCGTTTTTAAAAATTCACTTTTACATTGCATTGTTTAACAGATTTTACCTTCGATAATCTCTTTTATTGCAAATTAACGAAAAATTATTTTTTTAATATACGAGAGCCATCAACGTAATTATTAAGTTCATCCATTTTTTAAAGTTCTGCCACAAATTTTTCCTCCTTTATTATCTTTTTGAAACCTCTACATTTCAAATTTTATTGAATCATATTTTCACCAGTAACGCCAACTTCAACACCCTTCAATTTTTTTTTCATATGTTTATTATTTAAATAACATAAAGCAATAGATTTCAAAAAAAAAATAAAAAAAATATTTCAAAAATTTCATACAAATTCATAGATTTATATTTGACTAGAGCAGGTATATTTTACAAAAAATATCACTCGCATTGTTTTTAACATTTAGCTTTCTATATCTCTATTTCATCCATCTTTTTTTAATTTTATTCCCTGAATAATAAATTTTTCTTATTTTTTACTTCCTTGTATGAAGTAAACGAAGGATTGAGATTGCGAAAAATTTAGATTTTCAGATTTCAACTTAAATATACATTTTGACCACCCTTGAAGCCATTTTCATTAGTTTCGGCGAGACGTCTGTATATCTACATATGTATCTTATATAACTCAAAAACGATTAGACGTAGTATGTTGAAATTTTGGATTTAGGATAGTTCTACACCTCCTCTTTTGATTGCAATCGACTGGACCAAAAGTTTTCAAAAGAGCTCAAATTCCGAAGAATTTTGATTTTGAACTTTTACTTCATTGCAGTAATAGCCTTCATTGAGAGCTTTTCAAAGATATATTATAAGTGATACTTATTTTCATTGGTTCCAGAGTAGCCATATAAAATTTAACTGATGAAATATTTGGATCTTACAAGGGGAAGGCACATCGGTTTGAATCCAACTTCATCTTTCTTTTAATTTTTTTTTTTTATTTAAATATATTGATTTATTAATAATTATTAACGTCTGATTGTAAAAAAAAAATTACGATAAAAAATAATTTTGTAATAACAATAAAAAATATCAGAAGTTATTGAAATAAAATTTGATTTACATTTCATTTAAAAAAAAATGTATATATGTAATTTAATAGGCGTACAAGGAAGTCATGTAGTTTCTATATCAGATTTGTTATGTATTATGTTTATCTGTCTTAATATTTAGTTCCTTATTATTCTCATTTCTATTAGGTTTCATTTTTGTTTTTAGTCATATTTACTTTCAAAGCAAATTTTATCTCAATAGTAAATCCATAACACTCAGTATTTATTTTAGCTTATCTTTAGTTCCGTTAAAACAGCGGGCGGGACATCACTGAATTTTAAGATGTTTACATCTCTACATAGTAACTCTATTATCAAATTTTTCCTTCAATTTCTTTAATGAATTCAATTTCTTTGTTATTTCATATTTGTTTAGATTTTATGGGAAAAGCATTTTATCCTTTGGTTTTGAACAACCTTAGTTTATTATCGGATGGTTCTGATGAAAGGACGTTTTGAAATATATTAAAAAAAAAAATTCTTGTTTTCTTCTGTATTTTCTGAAAATATTCTTGTTACCTTGTGGTATGAGTACTTATCAAAGTTCAATGATCTTTATTCTGGACAGTTAATTGGACCAAGCCTTACCTAATAAACATCAATTTAACAATAATAAATCTTATGACAAATTTAATATGAAAAGTTTTCCTGACACTTAAGAGAACTGATAACTTATGTCTATATAGGTTTTATTAAAGTTCCGTTGAACTTAAATATGAGAAAGATAAATGATGTTGAACGTTAATTGTTGTAGTTGAATACAATAAGATAGCAAAAGTATTATTCACATATTTTACTTCACAAAATGTTGACAGCGTACTTTTTATATATAATTAATGATAAAAGTTGTTTTAATTTTCTGAATTCTACGTTCCGAAGTATGACTTTTTTGCCTGTTGTAAAATTTCTTTTTTAAAAAAATGATTGAAAAATCACCTCTTGAGCCATTCTGTGTACCATTCAATGTATGTTATAACTTACACTGTGTTAAGTGTTTATAACTTTTATATCAACGATAAGAGTTATTGGCGACTTAAATAAAACTGAAGTATTCATAAGTAATTAGGCAATAAATACAAAAATTGAATAACTAATAAAAAACCAACTAATATGACTACTAGACTATTTTCACTGCGCACACAGTATTCGGTAAGGGATCTCACGTAAGCAAATCACCCAATTTCACAGAGAATCTAGGTTCACATCTGAACTCCGATTTAATTTAAGACGAATAGTCTCGACATTGGGCAGTCTTGGAATAAATGATTACGTACCATTTTACATTGCATGCCTCACAGTTCTGCTGAGAAGAGCCAGATAGGTGGTCATGGGTTAACTTTGTGTGCCTAATCCTCAGTCGTGATAGGATGACTTCTGTTGTTAGGATAAAAGGTTTCTCGAAGACGTTCCTCTGGATGCCGTGTAAAGCCGTGAAGGACTCAGCACCCAGAAAGTTTTACATTGAGTACGTAGTTTGACACGGACTGGCTTCGTGAAGTCGCTCTCGCACGTTAATTCCAATCGGAGGTCATTTTTTCCCCTCTCTTGGCTGCCTCAACAGCTCGGTCGTTTTTGAAAATGCCGCAAAGGTCCGGGACCTATACAGATACCACTGTCTTATTTGCTCTTGAGAGTGTGTCTTAGATAATTTCAATAATTAACTCAGATCTTTGCAGTTGAAGCTCTGAAGTACACCCCTAGATTTAGTTATTATCAGGAAGCTGCCGTCACTGTGGGCCTCAATAATTCTCAAGTCAGAATAAATTTTGTAAGCCTCACAAAAGAATATAGAGGAGGAGTAGGCACTAAGCTTATATATTACCTCGTTATAGTTACCTCGTTCTGTCTCAGCCATACCCGTCGGCTGAGACAGAACCATCTGATAAATATGTGTGTAACCATTGTACTTCCTAGTCATCTTGCTAAATTGGTCCGTAGCAGTTCGGTAATGTCGGTCTCATTTGCGTCTTCCAGACGGTAAATTATCAATCTTTAGAGGTGCGCGCAGCTAAGCAGCACCACATCCTATTTCCTTTCCGAGAACCCTCGTAATAGACAGGCCTCGTTCCTAGAGATTGCAAAGCAATCTGAGGTCAATAAAGATTTTTATATTTCATAGACAATATAGTAATTTTTTTTATAAAAAAAAAAAAAAAATTTAAATTGACTCTTGTTAATGATGAATTCCTGATTAGTATGTTTACGATTCACTTAATTTAGAAGTTTTAAGATTATGGTTTGTATGCGTTCATTTCCTGATATTGTCTTTGTATATTTATAATATAAATTTTAAAACACGCATCTTGGTGGTTTATCTCTTGACAAAAATAAAAATAAAGATAATTTGATGATGATATTGTTATTTTAATTTTCACATTTCAAAGAAATTCTTTCTAATGTTTTTATATTAACTTAATTTTATTAATCAAAGGTCACCTTTCATTTTCATTAAATTATATATCTTTATTTCGCTTCTTTTACTAAAATTTTCTAAGTAAATATAATGCTTTTCTTAAAAACAAAGAATAATACAAAGCATATACAGAACCTTTGTAGTTAAACATACTAAATTGGAATCATCTCAAAGCCACACCGTTTTATATATGTAACCTAAAATAAAACAAATACATTTGCACGCACCCGCATACACAACATTTACATTAATCCGCAGTCATAATTAGTACATTCTCCAACCTAATTTATGACTTGTAAATTTAGTATTAATTAAATTTTCTTATTATATTATACACTAAGTAAAAATATACATCTTAGTAACAATTATAGATATCTTCAACAATGGGTGTATTATCACGGAGTTCGTTAGAATTTCATCAGTAAGAGACGACAAACTCAACGAACTACGTTTAAAGTTCTAAACATGATCTAACCTAACAATGAAAAGAAAATGGGAAAAAATAAATAGAATAAGCGGGTAAACATTATATTTCAGTTCAATTAGATTAGTAATAAAGAATACTTTTAAAAAATACCTTGAATTTTGTTAGACAACGATTTTTTTTTGTTTTTCATTTGATGAACCGCGGGAATGGAATGTCATTTTATTCATTTTTGTACGGTGACTTTACGAATCGCGCCGCTAGATTGCAGTACTTGATAGCACTAGGTAGCGTACAAAAAATTGATAATGTATTTGAAATAATAAAACTTAAAAGAAAATATACAGTAACTTGTTTTAATAGTAAATGCTGTTATGTAAATGAAATTACTGAAGATGAAACAATTTTTTTTATTTCCCATCACTTCTTTAAAAAAAGTAAAAATATTAGTTAACAAGAGATTATACTAGTTTTATTAAAAAAAGGAATAAATAAAAGAGAAATAAATTCGATTGGTAAAATCGAATTTTACGATAAAAATCTATGGTTACACTTACAAAGTAATACGTGCAATATTAAATCACGGATTTTCTATTCGTAAAGGTCATTACTAGTTTTATTAAAAAAGTAAAAATATGGTATGAAGTGAATGTTATGACTACCAACAAAAAAATTGGACGTGTAATTCAATTTGTTTGTTCTAAGGTAATAAATTTTAATATTAAATTCATAAGATAACAATCAGTAATTCATAAAAAAATAAAAGAATAGTCTAACAAAACGCAGTGATATCCAAAAAAAAATTACAATGAAATTCTTATGCGTACGTTAAGAGTCTCGCACATATCATTTCTTCCGCTCAAAAATCAAAAATTTCTATAATATAAATAAAACTGTTTTTAACAAAACAATACTGATATCAAAAAAGATAAGACACTGCATTTTTATTATAAAAATCTGTTATTAATTTAAAATTTTCTTTAAAAAAAATATGAAATAGACAATATAAATGTAATAGACAATATACTCGTACTTACAATAATAGATAAACCGTGTTTAAGTGTTCCATATAATAAGAAAAAAAAATAAAAATTTGTTACAAAACTCTTAGCGGCCCGATTTCATTTGTATATAATATATATCACATTTACAGAAATAATAAATTTTTTATGATTATTTGTTGTTTAATAATTGAAATGGGGCCGGTAAAACTTTTCTAAGAATTTCTTTTTGTTTTTTGTTTTTTTACTTATTATATGGAACGCATAAACATTGTTTTTATTATCTATTATTATATATTACATATATTTAACATGAATTTTTTTTAAAGAAAATTCTATATTAATAACAGATTTTGATAATAGAAATGTTGTGTTTTACCTTTTATGATATCTTATCGTTTTATTAAAAACAATTTTTTTTATATTACAGAAATTTTTATTTTATGAGAGCAAGGAATGATATCTGCGAGACTCTTACCATACGGTTTACAGATTCATTTTAATTTTTTTTAATTATAATATGCTTTCTATTCTTTAAAGAATGACTTCATATTTTTTACTTTTTCGTTCCCAATCACACAGTTATGTTTGTACAGTTCCTTCACCGGGCGGTGAACTTACCACATAATTCTGTAGGTGAAGCCACGGGTCAGCCTTAGGTTTCGCGAGGTCTCCTATTGGTTGACCCAGTTCCTGTCCGGCTACGGCGTGTTCTAGGGTATATTTGAATGCGCGACAGCGGGTTGATGACCCCTTTTTTTTATTCTGCGAGGAGCTTGACATTCCGTAGCATGTCGTGTTTGCCTGTCGGATCTGTGACAGGGAGCGCTTGCAATGTGAGTTCATTACTGAACCACTTGGTGGAGAATATCGTGGGCCGTATGTTGACGAATGAAGTACAATTCCGTGCTATATCTGATTTTATCACACGAGTCCTTCAACAGAAGGATAGTGCTGCTGGGGTAACGAGGGGATGAGGGACAGCTCCCTGCTGAGCTACTACACGTTTGTGCATGCACAGATGGGTAGCAGTGATAAGGCACGGGGACTCTCTCGCCATCTTGTAGAAAAGACCGTAATCCCGGCGAGAATTCTCTTTTGGGTGTTCTCGTTTGAGGCAAACAAGGCATAAAGACCGAGTCCCGGCTCCTAGGGTCGGGGAACAGGAACGACCTAGGCGTGCCTGGTAACCCTACTCTGGAAGTTAGAGGCAGGCATTATTAGTTAAGATCCATCTGGCTTGTTAGAGTAAAAGCACATTCCCCTGGAATTTGTTGCGATTTACTGTGGACTCCGATTCGGGGGAGAGGGCAGAAAAAAAAGGGATACTATAGTAAACATCATAAATCTTGACTTCGTGACTCCCTTTTTATGACCATTTCTGCAACCAAAAAATCCAATCTTAATAATGAGAAATTTTTGCAGGATGGTTGTATGTTGAAATTTTTTTGCTTTATATCTCCAAAGTAATTAGACTGATTTGGGTGAAATTTGTAAACATAATTTCCGTGCGTAGATCATTAATTGTAGTCACAATGGGTAAATGGTACAAAGATGTGGATTTTATACGTTCCATATATCAATATTTGATTTAATGGATGAGTACATTTATTTTTATCGATTAGTGATTCTTAGGTAGTTAAGAAACATATTAATTAAGTCTAATCCAAACCCCTATTTGACTTGTGAAGGCGAAAATCACATTTTTATCTACGTTGCTAGACTTAAAATTACATTTTTGTACTTATTATATGATTCCATTACATTAGCGTGTCACTTTGGTTATATGTTTGGCCAATTTCATTCAGTGGTAGGAAATAATAAGCTTTTTTTTTATCAGTCTTTGTTTTGCTTAATATCTTTAGTCATGATTAACCAATTTTTATGAAACGGTTTAACGATAATTTCCGAATACAGTTAATGTATACCATTTAATTTTGTTTATGTTTTTGATGAAGAGGTTAGAAGTTACGTGCACCATGTCCTTCTATCTCAAAAGTTTATACTAAAAGTCGATAAACATTTTTCAAAATACATTGATTTGAAATTCTGTTTGCATAATTTTATGAATGTAAAACTTTTTATAAATAAATATACTGTAGTGGGTCATTCTAAGTGAATCAAGTATTTTTCCATTTTGTGGTTACATTATTAATGCTTATGAATTGTATTTTGTATGGAACAATATTTCAGCAAGAAGTTTGAACGTAGTTTTATGAGGGAGTAATATGTTTCAAATCATACATGTGATCCCTTTTTAATTGCAGAAGTCATATATCACGCGAACTTTTTAGCAGGTAATTTCCTAGATAACAGCGAGGATGTCCAACGACTAAACGCCTATATATGGTGAAATTGGAGGAATTGGAGTGACTCTTAAGTTGGTTCAATGTCACATATGTGATGAGCATCTCTTTTAAGCCTTAATGAGGAGCCCAGCCTCTTTCCGTTTATTTCTTTGAACTTGTTATGTTTGTTATTTTTTGTCTCTGTCTTTTGTTTAATGAACGTTATTCATTTTTTTTGGTTTGTTTTTCATTAGAACTTCGTGAACAATTGTACCTATGTGTTCTTATTTAATGCGAATATGTTTATTTATATGAACTTTATACATGTATGTATGCATGTACTTTATTTTTATGTACGTTTAATTGAATTCTTCATCTGATTTTTGTAATACGATTTACTTGTAATTCTTTATTCAGAACCGATTTTAAATAAACAATTTGTGAGGCAAAAATTTTTTTTATTATTATTAGTATAAGGATTTATAATATAAAAAATCCATTACAAATAAAACAATTCTAATTAATATTATTTCTTTCCTATTTACATTAAAATAACAAAAATTGAAAATGTTAATTTATTGTAATAATTGAAGAAGTATATTACAATTTTTTTTTGCAGCTTAATGTTTAAATATGTCTTCAGTTAAAACTTTATTTTTAATTATTTTATAAATATTTTTTTTTTTAAATAAAGGAAAAAAGGAGAGTAATAAAATATTGTAATTAAATTTTTAAATAAACTTAATTAAATTTTTTAATTTATAACATTATTGATTGTGATGAAAAAGAAAGGTTACATGTTAAAAACAAGTTGAAATTGTAAACATTGAAAACTGTGTTAGAGGATTTAATGCCGTAAATTTGAATTCACATGAGGGCAATTAGATTATCGCGCCGTGAACAAAAACATCATTAGATAGCTGGTTCTGCTTCAACTGAAGTTCCACTTGAAATTCAATTTTGCAAATCGAGGGGCCAACTACAATTCTAAAACAAAAATCATCACCATTCTACACTCTACAAGGTTTCATATCATGCAATTCAAACAACGATCATGTATTTCTCGTTCCCATAATTTGAATAAATATAATGCTTGTTTTAACTCATAAATGACGATTTAATTTAAAAGAAAAATTTATATGAAACAGTAAATTTTATCTTTCCAAAAACTAAATTATTTTTTTATTTAAACTTTGCACTATTTTTAAAAGTTACGTTTAATCAAATAAATTCAAATAAAACTAAAAAATAGTCACTTATTTCAATAAATAAAATAACTTTTTAATGATTATTAAAAAAATATAATTATACTTACGCACTCCTGTATGTGCGAACGCACACACACACACAAAGTTGTTTAATAGAATAGATTAATCAGTTAGAAATATTAAGAAGTTCTCAATTCAAGTGATATGTTTTTCTTTTAATTTCTTTGTTCGTCAAGTCATTTTTCTTTATCAAATCAACTAATGTTAATAATTCTTTTTCAGTATTCTGAAATAATATCTAGTGGTTTTGTATTATGGTATATCCAGAGAGTTTATGTGGAAGTTTTAAACATTTAAAAAAGAAATTAAGTTTAAAAAAATGTTAAATATTTTTTTTTTTTTAATTCTAAAGCTATTCTTATGATAAGTACGTTTTCTCTTATTACTGGTATCCTTAACTCATGCTCAGCAGTAATCTCTTTAACAAATTTCTCTGTATTCTTTCTCTTACCTATTTGTTTTTTTTATTTTCTCGCGAATGATTTATTATTTTATGGATAGCGTTTCTGAGTTACTTTATGAAAAAAAAAACCGTTAAACTAAAAAGTAAAATTAAATTCAAAAAATAATAGAATTAATTTTAAAATAAAATAAAAATTATTATTTTTCAATCTTTAATTCTTAAGCTGATTCTATTTAGGTTTTCTTGACAGTCGTTTTTTTCTTAATAGTTTTATTTATAGTTGCATCAACAATTAAAGTCATTTACGACTTATCACAGTAACGTGACTGTACCGGTAAATTTGTAGTCTTGAACAAACTCAGTTCGATTATTCCTGAGACGTGTGATTAATTGAAACCAAAAAAGTGTTTTTTGGTTTCAATTAATAAATAAATTGTGGATATCAGTGTGATATCCACGACTTAGATAGTGGATTAAATTAAGGTCAAAGAATTTTAACATTTTATCATAATTATTGAAGCTAGTAAAATATATTTCAGTCAAATTTTATTTTTATTCCAGAAATGCTTTTTTTGATGTTTATTAATGTAAGGCTCAATTCAGTAAGTACTGGGAAAAACTAATTATTTAAAATAGCACTATAGCATATTTCATTTTGTATTACGTTAATTATAAATTTAGGATTTAAATTCTTAAAATAACGTAATAAGAAATAACGTTAAAATATTTTTATTTTTTTGAGTATTACATTACATATATATATATATATATATATATATATATATATATATGTGTGTGTGTGTGTGTGTGTGTGTGTATAATTTTTATTTTTAAAAATTATAAAATATATTACATATTTATTATTGTACGAATAAAAGCCCAACATTATAATGGAAGAAAAAATGTCATAACTTTAAAAAAAAAAAAAATAGTTATTTATACAACTATTTTTTATTTTACTTGTATAACAATTAAAAAATTAAAAATAACGTGGGACAAAATAAATTTGTTTATTTATATCTTTTTCTTTTTTATTTAATCTTTTTAAAAGCATTTTGTACCGTGTTAGCATTATTAATACGTTCGTTAAAAACAAGTTACAAAATAATGATATAAAAGAACTAAACTTTAGAATGATATGTTACTTGTTTCCGTAATAAACTAAGTTGGATAAGAGAAAACAATAGAAGCTTATCCATTAATCTCTTGCGGAGATATATTATACAGGTGCATAAACGGAGGGCGTTTATGGAGGGTTAGAGAAAGATAGACAGATAAGGGTGTACGGTGGTAAAGGATAGAGATAGTGTAAGCTTCATTATCAACTAAGCCTCCAGGGACAATCGCGGAGCCTTAATAAGAACAAGAATAACTAGTTCCTTAATGACGTGTCACATTCAACACACCTTTATGGGCTGCTAGTTCAGCAGCCTTCCGCTAGAGTTGTTCATTAGCGAGAGTGTCCTTTGGCCTGGCGCGCTAGTATCGCTCTGTAACATTTATCTTCTATTTCTAGCTAAAACGGAACAGGTAGCCTAATAGTATTCAACAACAGCAACTTTGTGCTACATGATTACGATGTTGTAAGTTGTTTTCAGTGCCTGAAAAAGACGAATGACGTTGTTGTTTGATTGTTCCCTGAACGATTTAATCCGCTTTGGCCGAACTGTTAACATGATTAAAACGTTAAACCTGCTCTTGACTGGTACACAAAGCGAGTCGCTTGTGTGCCATGACTGGTTTGTTTAATGACTTACCCTCTACAATTCACTCTACCTTACCTTAGCTTACCGCTTTGTCTGACCCGGCAAAGTTAAACTGCTTTTGACAATGTACAACAAACATATACCTCGTTTGAAGCATACTTAGAATAAGACACATGTATTAACTGTTTCCTATTCAAACGGTAATAAATTTAATTCGAATTCGGACAACATATTTAACAATGTCTTTCCTACGGTAAATGAAAGACATTGTATTAAATTATGTTGAATAAAATCTCCTACGTTCTAGTTACAATATTAAACTTTCAGCTTCTAATGAAGTTTTGTAATTTCATTTTATATGAAACATAAATTCATTTTAGTCGCAGCTAACATAAAATGTTAATTGTTTTACAATTTAAAATTTTAAACAATGCTTTTATTAATATTAAAACGATTTAAACCGTATAATGTAATTTTGATGTTTTAGTTATATATAAATTTTGAAATATTATTTGTTAACATTAGAGTACTTTCAGACATTTGATTAGCTCAGAGAGCTTTGATTAAAATTAATATATAAATGTTATATTTGCATTGATTATACATTTTAGTAAATCAAGTACCGTAAAATTTTACTTTAGTTAATATATTACTTTATATCGATTACGTAATATACCGTTTTGTTTATTTATTAATAATAAAGACAATTTATTTCTAACAACAAGTGTTTAAAATAGAATTATGTTTTTAATTATAAAGCAAATTAGGTGAAAAGAATATTTGCTGCTTAAATATAAATAGTGAGTGATGTTATTCCAAAAATATATATAAATGATTAATAAGCATGTTCAAATGTTTATTTTGGGTTGACCATTCTTAAATAAAAATAACACACACATTAAAGATACAGATATATAGCGTCTTTGTTTTTTATCCGGAAGGTGCTGTGTTGTTCGACTCTTAATAAGTTTTGGCATATTTATACTGTCTAAAAAAATTAAATTTCTCAACAAAAATTTTGTTTCTTTTGTTTTATTTCTCAAATAAAATAAGTAACTGTAATCGATCAATCATTCAATAATAATGGGAAGGAAATAATCGATAAAGAAGTAAGTAAATAAATAAAAATTATTTTTAGAACACAATTAAATCACTGCTCCTTCGAAACAATGAGATGTGTTGAATGACTGTAATTGACTTTGACAGAAACCCAAATAGGCAGTAATTCCTTTATATTCCGTTTAATTTCGGATAGCACCTTGTAATAGTTACCGACGGATGTTAATGAAATTAAGTTTTTGTAGCGTGTGAAAAAATTTCGTGTGACCAGGATTAGTACTCAGAACCTCCAGATGAAAAGAAAAGTCCTTTACTACTCCACCATTGACATCAGCAAAAGAAAATTAATGGAAAATAACAATTAACAAATAACTAATACTTACAAAACACTACAAAACGAGTAATTCTAATTGATCTTGATTTAATGTACATTTGTTAATTCGAATCAGTATTTGTTTTCTTTACAGTCCACTTAACATAATCGAAACATAATTTGGTCCTCCAGGCCGGATATTTGAAATTTATTACATAGTGAAATCAATTAAATTTACAATTGTGATTGTAATGTAACACTGCTTCTGACACCATGGTGCTTTAACAATATTACATTGCACTCACAATTTTAAATTTAGTTGATTTCACTATGTAATAAATTCCAAATATCCGGCCCGGAAAACCAAATTATGTTTTGTTTATGTTAAGTGGACTGTAAATAAAAGAAATATTGATCTGAATTAACAAATGTATATTAACATGTTCATGATTAAATTTATTTTCTATTACATTGTTGAGAAATATATACACATTAATGTATGTACATGTCTATTGTATGATGTGATTTTTGACTGAACAATATGAGTCATCAAATGATAGATCCGAGACTGGACGAGACGATAATGGACTGGGACTGACGAGATGAGATTCTAGTGCTGAGCCGGTTTATATAATGTAGATGGAGCCGAGTGAATCACACTCGGCTAAGTAAAGCTAAGTAAAGTAAGCTAAGTAAATAGCTTAAAATTCGAAAACATAAATCTTCTAATTTCTCCAACACAGATTGCTTTCTAAATCTAATCTCCTCGTCTTTTAATGATTGGATAAGATAAAAATAATATGAATCCATTCAAACAGATGTCCCTACTTATGAAAAAAAAATCTTGGTGGGGTTAATAGTTTATTGTTCTTACTATAAAAACTTTTTACAATATTAGTAATGAATAGTGGATTAATAATATTATAAATTCCCAAATACTAGTACAGTATGATAGTTGGCCGACTCAACATTATTAGTAAATGAGTAATACGTATAATTATTTCAAAAATCCTAAGTTTGTAGAATAAAATAACTAATTACCGATAAAAAAATATTCTGGAGAAACCAAATAAAAATTACCTTTATAAAGCAATTAAAAAATTCCCGTTCTATTGATAAATCTTGTCATTAATATTGCAAGGACAGAGGCAATTTTCTAGATGTAATTAGTGTTAAGGTGTGATTCTTAGATCTTGCTGCAAAGAATCATATACAATTTTTTTCCATCCTTTTCCAAATCCTTTTTCTTTATTCTTTATTACTTCTAAGAAAAACGTTAATGATAATAATAATAATAATATTTAATTTACTTCATCTAATACAAAAGTTTTATGTGAAAAACTAAACTAATTTAAATTTAAAAACCTACAACAAATTGAGTGGAACATGGATTTTAATTATTAAAATATGTTATTACAAAATACTTATTGAAATATTTTGTAATAATAGTATACTTGTTAATTAAGTTCTTTAGCTATGCTTCCCGCTTACTTTGTTCTACGGGGTTCCAAATGAAATGAAAATCAAATATTTATATGAAATTTTCACGTTTCCTATTTCCAATAGGATTATTATAATTGATTTCAGTGTTATTTTCTTTTCTTCCTAGCACTGCCAACACGTTTCGGAATACTTCCATTCTCAAAACTACTTTTAAAACTCTTTTTTAATAAAAAATAGTCCTTTAATATGTTTGGCTGCTCTTCTCCTAAATCTGATTTTTGCTAAGTAGATTATACAATGATAGAATACATTATTTTTCTTCACCTCCAATAGATTCTTCTATAGTGCGTTCGGAAAGTTGTACAGAAAAATTATGGGAGTGTAATAATGAAAATTTCTTAATTATTACTTTGTATTTTATTCCATTATTTTATAGAAACAGATATTAAATTAACTGGAATAATTTATAAAAAGTGTTGAAAATATGACCTCCTCCAATATCAATACAACAATGCATACGTTTCAATTTGTTTTTAAATACTTTAACCGGTCGAAGTACTGGAATATCTCATATGTATACTGGTTATTGAGATTTTTAGTTTGTCAATCGTGCCTGGTCCGTTGCAATACGCTGCTTATTTCACTGCCCACCATAGAAATTAATCTGAGGGAGTCAGACAGGGCAAACGTGCAGGTCAGAAACCCCTTGAAATGATTTCGTTTACCATAGTTTTTATTTTTACGTATTGTCGCTTACGAATTTTTTAGTTTTGGTAAAATGGTCATTAATCTGGTTAGCTGTGCGCGTCATCTTGTTGGAACCAACCGTAATTGATTTCCACCTCTGTTAACTACGAACGATGTTTTTTAAAAGAGCACCATAACAATCTCTATTAATCTATCGGGTTGGTCTAGTGGTAAACTTGTCATCTCAAATCAGCTGATTTTGAAGTCGAGAGGTCTAAGGTTCAAAGACTAGGAAAGGTATTTACTTTTATATGGATTTGAATACTAGATAATGATGTTCTCTGATGATTGCGTTTAAATTAACCACACGTCTCAGGAATGGTTGACTGAGACTGTACCAGACTAGACACTTCATTTACGTTGACACATATCATCCTCTGAAGTAATACCTTATAGTGGTAGCGAGACTAAAGATAAAAATAAAAAATAAAAACAAAAACAGTTTCTACTGACCACATTTTTCGAAAACGTTTAGACCCACAATGCACATTCTCTCACACCAACCCAGACTCCAATTTTCGCTTCGCTTAAAGATTGTTCGTGTAATTCATCGGGGTTAGTTGTCGACCAAAGTCCTATATTTTGTAAATTAATATATCCTCCAAGATAAACCCACGCTTCATCTGTAAAAAAAAATGTAATGTTGAGATACCTACGAAATTTTGGTCAATAAAACGTTTAAATCATTGTCCATAATTAAGTATTATGGCACGATCTGTAGGTTTTAGTTCTTTTACACACATTACATTGTTGGAGAAAAGTTTCAGTTCTTTTGTTATAGCTTTATGTACGGTTGTAAGTCTGATATCTTGCTGCTGTGCTAAATTAAGCATTGACTTTGGTAGAATTTCGGTCATCCGAAATATCAAGCAGCTTCTGTTCGTTTAGTTTAGGTGCTTTTCCATTTCGATCTTCATCAGAACCTGTCGCTCGAAATTTTTCGATAAGCTTTCAAACTTCATTGCGATGAGGAACTTTTCAGATAACTTGTGCTTTAAATCTACTTATCATCTTCACAAAAGATGTATTCAACGAGAAAAGTGCTTTCCTTTAACAAAAGAACCATTTTATTGTTATTTTAATATTTATAATTTCCCACTAAGTCTGTCATATTTTTCCTTTAATTCATTTTTTATTCTTGCCCTTGCTTTTCTCTATTATTGTATTCAAGGTTTTTGTTAAAAAATATTCCCTAAGGATTAAGTGTAGGTTTAAAATCTTTTTTATTTAGATTGTCCTTCTTCTTTAACATTCTAGGAATATCAAAAGTAGTTTTGAGAATATATGTACTCCGAAACACGTCAAATACAAATGTTAGAGTAAAAATGCTAGGAAGAGCAGGAAATGACACTCAAATCAAATACATGATTTATTTATATAACCTGTTAAAGTAACTAATAGATTTCTTATCTTTATGTAATATGGTACTTTTTACAGTAATGACAGGTCGTAAAATTCTTTTTCAATGTGCTTCGTTTATAAGCGTATAATGAATAAATAAACAGGTTAATGTAAACAAAAAATAAAATAAAACATATGGTGCATTTTTTTGCAGGTTTTATGAAACGAATAGAAAAAAATAAGACTTTATGATAAAAAGTACAGTTAAAAAACCATGTGCAAGTGAGAGAAAAGCTTTAGGAAAATGGCAACGATTCAAGTTAAGTCAATATTTCATGTCGGTTTTCAGAACGTGTCGGTAGAGTGATGACGTCTTTTCCTAAGGGATATCTCTATATACATCTGACCAAGCATAACTAGAATTCCTGTCCCACCTTCCCATCAGTGCGCGCAACTGCTATCTCTTCTCAATCATATTTTCCTACTTCCCTTAAAATGCACCTGGCTGTGTTTCATTCTCAATTTCAACATTCTTAATTTTTTTCTTTAATTTAATCAACATTAACAACCAGTTATAATTTGTTTACAACGAAATAAGAAAACAAAGAAATTTACTACAGAATTTTCTGATCTCATTTATAAAATTAATTGCATATCCAAATTATTACTTTAAAATTTTATTTTATTCTATTAATTCATAAAAGTTCTGATTGATGCCTATGTATTCTACGAAAATAACTAAAAATCATTGTAGTTATGATATTTGTAATAAAATATATTAAATAATATATGAGCTAAAAATAAAATTATGAAGCAAAATAGGGCTTTGAGCACTTTTGAAACATTTGAAGAAGCTGCCTAGTTGTACATTAAATAAAATTACTACACATTGAAAGGTTTTACTGAGTAATGAATAAACACATCTATAGAAAGTCGTCCCTATAGAATCAAAAATATTTTAATAAACATTAAATACAAAAGTATAATCCCACATAAGTTTCAATTATTTAGTAGGCATAGTAAACTTTATCTGGTGATGTTCTGCACGAGAAGACTTACTTTCATTAATATAATTTGGTTATAATTTTTTTTAAATTTTGTTTAATATTGTTAAAGTTAGATACAACAGATAAAAAAACGTTAATGTTTCAACACGCAGCAACATAACGAAGCACGCTTCTAACTTGTACCGCTTAAATTGAGCGTAACTCAAGAATGACACAAAGTTTGACACAGAAGAAAAGAATGACACAGTCTCCATCGAAGTTTCACATCCACAGCTTTAGATATACTATTACAGCATATATAAATTTCAATGAAATTGATAGAGTAGTTTTGAACATTTTTTTGCCACAAATTTTTACATATAGGCCTATAAACATTTATTTAAACATAATATATATATATATATATATATATATATATATATATATATAAAAGAAAACCCCAATTTAAGTGAATGGTATTTTCAAACTCGTAAGGAAAATTAATTTTCAATAACCCCCATTCAAACTGTGCGACCGAAAGTAACACCGTATTTTTCTTTGAAAAAGTAGGTAAAAAACGAGTTGAAATATATTGATTTGAAAATTTTGGTCCTTATCTTTTAGATTCATCACATTAGACTTTAGAAATCGATTAAAGTATTAGTTCATATATTTTTTGTAATTTTACTGTGTAAGGCTATTTAGAAAGCATTTTATAACTCTTCTCCTAAAAAAAAAATTTTATCTGATAGACAAATTATATTATTTATTTACAGAATAGAATATACAAATTTAAAGTTGAACTCTCCATAGCTTTATAATTACTGTAGGTTATTTATATTTCTTATATGATGACATGTGATAGATTCAGTATCTCAAGGCCGAAAAAATATTAGGCATTAAAAATATTTATTTATTATTCTCATTTAATTATAGAACCGTAAATTTCCTGTTTAATCAATATTAATATTAAACAAAAAAAATAAATTATGTAACGTAAATGTAGTTTATCTTTAATATACTTTTCTTCTTACTATAGTAGATTTTTTCCTGAGTTTGATTTGGATTATTTTAACCAAAACACTCTTTCTCGTTCCAGTTAGCACCATTTATTAATGTGAAATCAGGAAAATTTATCAATTGTAAAAATTTTGAAAAAGAATTCGATCTTCCAAATCCTAATAAGGCTAAAAAAGCTGGTGTAAAATTCTAAAACAAAATTAAATTTTATAAATGTAATCTATATTATAATGCATATATATATATGTACATGTTTATATATTGTTGTCTATCGAATTCGCTATTAAAAATTGATTTTTATTATGATAAAATGAATTACAGGTTTATTGACTTAACGTATATACGTACATTTGTTCCTTAAAAAATGCTAAGAATTTTCTTGAAAAGTTATTTTTAATGAAGATTCGTTTATTTTTTTTTTGTAATTTTTTTATATAGGAAAGTTTTTCCTTGACGAATCATGAGAAATGAACTCACTTAGGCTAGTATGTTGAAAGTGAATTTTTATTTAATTGAAAGAATATTTCTGTGCTTGGCGGCAGTGAGAAGCATTCTTAAATGAAAAGGAAGCCATTGCAAGAATTGTAAAGAATGGACAAAACCGACAGAATTCGAACGATGGAATGAGTAAAAGCGTAAGAGAAAGAAGTTCAGAGTGGAGGGATAGGAGAAGAGAAGGAGATTCTTTGATTCATTCTTACGTTCATATTGAGACCTTACATAGAAAATGTAGTCCTTTGAAGTATTGGAGAGGGTGTGACAAGAGTAGAAGTGTCTTCTCTCCCGGTTGCTATAGTAACGAAATAACAACAGACTCAAAGGCAAGCAAGGCAACGGTAAAAGAGGTGCTGGTGTGCGGCAAGAGGGGAAAATGAGGTTTCTTGTCACCATCTTCTCTTGCCTAGATACATACCTAGATACCATAGTCTGAGTTACCTGCCAAGCAAGGTAGATACTAATAGAAACTTACCGACGCACATTCCCTTCCACGGCCCGTGCCCTAATTGGCTTTGCAGGCTCCAATGCCTTCTAACAGTGTTAGCTGTAATTCTCTCCTCCCACAAGGTTCTGTCGGTTATACAGAAATTCTCACATTATATCTAGCATTCATTGTATTGCTCCCTCGCTTTCTCCCGTTCATATTCTCATTCCATTTTGCATTTCACTACTGAACTGGACGCCAAGAGAAATCATAATGAAATCTTTTTCTGAATGGAACTTGAAGTGCCCACTGGATATTGAATTACGAGCTCGAATATTAAATACCAAGCAGTAAAATCCAGATTAAAGATACATTTTTTCTCAGTATTCTAGAAGTAATACAAAAGATTTAAATATTCATCGAATTTATTCAGTGAACGGTAAGCACAGTAAAATTACAGCTGAATAATTACGATCGGCTGACGTATATGATAATGGAATTAAATGGAAATAATACACGTGTGATATAGATAATAAAAATGAATAAATAATAAAAATACGAAATAATTGTTTCTGAATTTGTTTTTTTTAATTTTTTTATTTATTTATTTTACGTCAGCATATGTATCACGACGAAAGTAATGAAAGATATAAAAAAAAACTAATATCACAACCGCCAATTAATTACTTCATTGTAAAATTGTTAGTGAATCTTCTCATGAGAAAAATATTATGAAATTAAAAAAAATTATCAATAATACACATCTCCGAAGGAACAATTAGAGTGTGAAGATATCCCTCAAAAAACAAACAAAAATAAAAAAAAGAAAGATTGTTTTTAGTTCGGAATTCGAAAAATCTTTAAAATTACACAGGTTCAATCTCTACGGAGCTGTTTCAAAATATAACGAACATCTGGTTTAGAAAAAAAAAAACATAAAAAAAGAACTACTCACTCATTAAGAATAACATTCGAGTTTAAGTAATATTATTTTACTATTTATTATTTTGTAATTGAAACTGTCCCGTGGCAAGAAAACCGTTGTAATTTTAAGAATATCAACTTTTTTTCGGATTTGGAACAAACAATGTTCTTTTGAGGGATACCTTAACACTATAAAGGTTTTTTGGGGGGTTTTATTAATCACCATTTTATTGATTTCATAATGTTTTTGTCATAAGGATATTCAGTAACTCTTAAAATGAAATCGTTTTTTGGTGGTTACAGACATTTAATAAATTTATTATTATTACTATTAAATATTTTATTTTATGACATCAAAAATAATTAGTAGTAAGTAAATATCATAAAATTAAAATAAAATTTCATAAAAGTAAGTTTAAATTTGGATATTCAAAAATAATAATAATATTATTATTATTATTATTATTATTATTATTATTATTATTATTATTATTATGCAGAGAGTTAACTATGATGGAAGAGACAAGAAATCTGATTGGGTTGAAAGATTTTTGGTGAGAAATGTAAAAGAGGCAAACGAATAACTGTATGTTCTATAGATATAAAAAAAAACATTCGAATTTGCCAAATGGGGATTAAATAATGGAAATATTAAAAAGTGAGAGAGTAGATTGGAAGTATAGAAGACTAATTCAAGAATTGAAGCTGCATCAGAAAACGGCTGCAAAAGTAAAGATGCTTCAAAATAGTTAATTTGAACTATAAAGAAAAAGATTTTTCTTATATAAAAAAGTAAAGGATCAGTTTAAAAAAATACAAGTAGATTTAAATCAATTATTCATTCAAAAAAGGTATTTCACACGTACAAAATTCATGTACTATTTAAAACTCATGAATTGGAAAGCAACTGATCATTAGTCGTTAAATCTTGGTTGATGATCTAAGATTATGTATAGGAACTTCCAACGTATTAGAAAGATAGACGCCATATGCAAATAATTCAACTATTACAGTTCTAATTTTACTTGCTTGTAGGAAGTAAAGGAAGTATTGTGATCACGAAAAATTCCAGTTTTAGATTTCAAAGGAAATATCCATTTTGACCATACCTGAATCCATTTTGACTAGTTTCAGCATGACGTTTGTACGTGCGTACGCATGTTGCATGACTAAAAAAAATATTAGCCGTAGGTTGTTGAAATTTTAGATTTAGGACTGTTGTTACATCTGGTTGTGCACCTCTCCTTTTGATGCAATCGATTGAACCAAAACTGTTCAAAAAAGCCTAAAATCCCAAAAAATTAGATTTTGGACTTTTTCTTAACTGCAGTAATAAGCACTCATTAAGAGCTTTACAACTATGTATCATAAGTGGTACTTATTTTCATTGGTTTCAGAGTTATAGACAAATGAAATTTTATTAATGAAATATTTGGATCTTAGAAGGGGAAGGCACATCGTTTCAAATCAGACTTTATCACCTTTTTTTTTTTAATTTAAATATTTTGATTTATTGATAATTATTAACCACTCACTGTAAAAAAAATTTACACTAAATAATAATAATAAAAAAGTATGAAAAAATATCAGAAGTTATTAATGAAATAAAATTTTATGTACCATTCATTTTTTTAAAAATGTATATATTTACGAGTAATTTAATAGGCGTATAAGTAACTCATTGGTGTCCACATTAGGTTTGGTGAAACATCCAAGTTTTCGTTTTTGTTTTATTTTATTGATAGTTACATCATTATAATTTACAAAAACTTTGTATTAGACAGATATAAGACGTACATTTATTTAAAGAGTAATAAAAGACTTTTACTTTATCCTAATATTTCAGATAAGATTGTTGAATTAATAATTGTATAAATATTTGATATTAATTACTAATATTTTAGCACTAGTGTTACTGTTCACTTTATTGTAGAATTGGAAGATCTTATCTCAAATAAGGTTAATTCTTTCAAATAAGTTTAAATGAAGTACAGCAAACAATATGTAAATGTAATATAATAGGATTACATGGAAGTCATGTGGTGTCCAAATAATATTTTATATTGTTTATTTGCGAAAGAACTTACGAAAATATAGTTGAATAAAATGAACAACCTATTTTAATCAACTTTTATTGCTGTTATGAGTTTTCATACAAATTTTCAAAAAAATTAAAAATTTTTTATATTTTATTTATCATATACATTTTATATATGATAAAATATATAAAATATAAAATAATATAATATAAATTAAAAAAAAATAAATATAAATTAAATATATTTTTATATATATATATATATTTTTTTTTTCAAATATTTTTTTTTTTTGAGAAATATTTTTATCTTAAGTAAGGATATTTATTTAAATTTAATTTAATAATTTTATTGTTGTTTTACGTTTGACCACCTTTAAAATTTTATTGACATGTTAACTTTCTTGACACATATGTAAATTCTAATTTTATTTATCATTGTACATTTTCAAGAAAGTTTTACTGCAATAAAGTAAATTAATTTCGTCTTTATAATGTTTTATTTTGATCCTTTTTATTTTGTACATCTTCATTTCTATTATATATGTAATATTTACAGAAATAATGATAATAATGTTCTCGGTCATACCGAGGACAGAAGTTCTGTCCTCGGTATGACCGAGGTTAATATAAAACTTAATATAAATATAAATATATAATATAAATATAAACTTAATATAAAACTATTAACTGAAGTTAATATAAAACTTTTGCTCGTTATATAGAAATTAACATTTTAATGAGAGCTATTCTATTAATTATGAGATGTTCTATACAGTTATATTATAATCAACATATTATTGCAGATTTTGAATAGTTTCAAAGTTTATTACTGTTTTTGTACTTTACCATTTAACTGAAATAACTAACTTACGTAATGAGGATACTCTCGTAATAACTATTTTCTACTTGTTTAAATTACACTATAAATTATTTTTAAGTTATGTAGAAATTTTTCTGAAACAATCTATACATTTTAACTTCTGATTAATTTTCCAATATATGAATAAAATACTTTTCTTTATTATTTATGTATTTATGCTTACTTTTATATTTTTTTTTCTTCCTGGTGAGAGGAAGAATGCCAATTACGCACTGAGTATCGGACTCGCTAACACGTTCCGCTAGATGTAGTGAAAGTGCGTATGTATACCTGCGCCCTACCGACTAAACCTCCACCTCATCAATTTCCTTCTAGAGGCCACAACCGCATTTAAGCATTACATAGCCCCGGGAGGTGCCTTCTAGTGCGGGTTATCCAGGGTTCCCGTGCTTCATCACCGTCGCCCATCCGCGCAACGGACGTACAACGGCTCCGCAGAAGGCTGCCCGTCAATCCCTCACTCACCAGTCCGTTTTCTTCACCTCAGACATTGGAGGTCGTCTTTCGATCTAACTTCATGTGAGTCTTCCTTGTCTTCCTGTCATTTCCTATATTCCTCCTCCTTAACTTTCAGAATATCTGATGCCAATTTGATACTGTCTCTCATTCTTTCAAGCTCCTAAGCATATAATCTACGGTTTTTTTCGGGAGTGAGCCAATCTAGGCCCCGACGTCTCCTTGTTACATCCCATCTGTTGCAGACATAAAATGTATTTTTCAGGCGTATCAACTAACCCACAAAACCTGCACCGAGGTGAGGAAGAAAGTCTCTTTCTTTGAATCGGTATAAGTACGCCGAGAATTCTGCATGACAGGATAGGAGCTGGGTAAGATGGAAATTCACCTCACCATGCCCCCTCCGAATCCATGGGTCTAAATTAGAGTTCGCCTCCTTGTGCATGCTTCTTTTATCGAGTCATCCCATACTTCCTGCCATTCTTGGAGCAGCTGTTTTTTGGCCGCATCTTTTGGCATTCAGTCTTAAACTTGACAATTGTTTCGCCCTGAGGCGTATCCGGGGGGATACCAGCGGTAATCTCAACTGCATCATAGGACACTGTGCGGAAGGCGGACGAAACTTTCAGTGCCGCCCGCCGTTGAAGAGAGGAAAACTTTCTGTTATTCCTTCTCCTATCAAGGGCGTCACCCCAGGCCGGATCGGCATAAACCATTATAGAAGTGACAACCGACATAATCAACCTCCTTTTACCAATACGCGGTTCCTTCCTGATACATAACAATTTGCTGAGGTGATTCATCGCGTTCTCAGCCTGATATGTAACATCAAATACGTGTTCTTTATAAAGACCCGATCTCTGTAATCTGTTCCCCAGGACTTGTATTTTAAATGGGTCTTAACTCACACATATGTATAGTAAATAATAAACTATTATGCTTAAAGTCATACATTCATATTTAAACAGAAATAAAGGATGTGAAGAATTTAATGTGCATAGATTAATATTGAAACGAATTTAATTATTTCTTGTATTTTATTTAATTTTTAACCCTTGAAGCTTTTTTATATTACTTTTTTTATATATTCATTTTTTTGTTTGTTTTCAGGTGAGTACCTTTCCTTTATTAATGAGTGTTGTCTTACATAATGAGGTAATGTAACCGTAATTTAATCAACTTCAGTATTATCACAAACAGGAATGATTAATTATAATTTTATGTACTATGACACTGACGTAGTGTTTTCTTCTTTTTTTTTAAATATTTAAAATTTCAATACGTTTTGGATAGATTTAAAATACCTTAAAATTTTTAATTTTAGATTTTTATTTTTATTCTTTTACAATTTTAATTTTCCTAATCCAAAACGTAATAAAGTTCAAGAAACTAATATAATTTTTGATTGTAAACATGTAAATTAAATATAAGATTTCTATTTGTCTTTCTGGTTGGTCAATTAAAGTTAATATTGAAGCCTATAAAATGGAATAAACTTTGGCGTAATTTTTATTTCGAAAGAAGATTTTTTCTTCTGTATAAATTATTTTGTTTTAATTTATTATTACTTTTAGTACTACAGTATTTTTTTTTCTTAAACAAATAAAGTTTATATAGAAAAGAAAAATAGTATACATTAAATTTAACTAAAATATAGATATGTACGACCCCCACAATTTTCAACAACTTTTTTTAAAATAATTTTTCTGAAAATTTTAGTTAGAAAACCCCCTTTTCTAGTGAAAAATTCTATATAAGTTACGCCTTTTAATTCTCGGTAGCTTTCTAACTATTATATAGTGAGAGCAAGGTACTGTTATTGTTATCTACAATAACAGTAAATAATTAAAGCATGGTACATTCACTTTGACCTGCTTAACTTTCCATCAGTCTGTCTGGGTTGAAGGCTTTACTGACGTAATTTATCTACACTTTAAAAAAATTTATATTGATTTATGATGAAATAAGTTCTGATTGGAATGGGTTTAACAAGAAATTCGTTATAAAAAAAAAAATTATTCATCGAAATATTCTAGTCCTATTAACCAATTAAAAAAAAATAAAATAAAAAGTAGGAATCCCTAATGAAAAAAAGTTATAACTTTTTATAACTACTTTTGTACTTTTCTTGGTTTTTTTTTTCATTTCGTTCAGGTTATAAGTTTGATGTACGTATATTTGTTGTAGATTCTTAAATGATCATTATCATCTTTACTTGGACTGTTTTAAATATGTTTATTATATGTTATCTACAGCAACTTTAATGGTAGTTAAGCTATAGAAGAACGATTGCTACTTTTTCATAAATAAAGAATAGAACTCTCAACCCAATTCTCTTGATACTGCAGGTGAAAACTCTTAAAAAAGTAAAAATAGATAATTTGAAATAAATTGGCTAGATTTCCATAGAAATTGCACTATGAATTGCATATTTATAATTTAATCTAAGTTAAAAAGGTTTCATTCTCATGTGAAATTCTACAGTACAGGCAAATATTTGTTTTTTCCTGCAGTATCCTTTTATTTTTCTTCAATCAGTTGTCCAGCTACTGCCGGGTCTCTATCTCTCTCTCTCTCTGTGTGTGTGTGTGTGTGTATGCGCGCGCGCTCACACGGGTGTGTGTGTGTAGGCAAATGCAATTACCGCTACCAGCTTGCCAGGCCTGACGTAACTGCAGTGTATGTGTAAATGTACCAGTGTACCAGTAAACATGTAGTCTTGAACAGACTCAGATCGAACAATCCTGTGATGTGTGGTTAATTAAAACCCAGCCTCCAAAGAACATCAGTATTCACAGTCCAACATTCAAATCCATATAAAAGCAACTGCGCTTACAAGAACTCGAACCTTAAAACACTCGAATTCGAAAATCGGCTGATTTTTCTATGATAAATTTAACCATTAGTCTAACCCGGCGGGTTACTGCAGTACTATTTATTGACTGTATGTCAATAAATTTTTATATGTTTATTTTATATGTAGGCCGGGTTCTAGTGGTTAATCTCTTCATCTCTAAATCAGCTAATTTTTGAAGCCAAGAGTTTTAAGAATCGATTTCTGGTAAAGGCATATTACTTTTATATAGATTTGTATGCTAGGTTTTGGATTCTGATTTGTGGTGTATCGGTGGTTGGTTTTCAATTAACCACACATCTCAGTATTATTCCATCTGAGCCTGTTCCAGACTACTAACTATATGATTCCCGGTACATTTACACCTAACATTGTAGTACATCTGCAGTTACGTCAGACCTGGCAATCTGGTAGCAACAATTTCATTTGCCTACACACACACACACACACCCGGTAATAGCTGGAAACTGATTGCCGGAATATATAAATGTACTAAGGAAATCCAACTAAATGACTAACTGAACAATAAACTAACTTTAAAATGGATATTTATATGTCTACTATGACGCATTTCCTCACCATAATCTCGATATAAAAATTTACATATGAAGTCATGTATGTTAGCATGTAACCCACATATTTTACAATGTGACAAAACGTATCTTTTATTTAAACGCGTCGGAAGCATTTCGTTATACAGTTTTTTATAAAACTGTACACTTTTAGTGAACTGAGTTGTACAGTCATTTTTACTGAACGTTTAAGATAGTTTACTTTTTTTATTTTTATTATAGGTTATTATTAGTAGCTAGCG
Organism: Lycorma delicatula; assembly: GCF_047948215.1. Taxonomy (NCBI): domain Eukaryota; kingdom Metazoa; phylum Arthropoda; class Insecta; order Hemiptera; family Fulgoridae; genus Lycorma; species Lycorma delicatula. The sequence continues at coordinate 13,803,632 of NC_134463.1, read as the reverse complement.
AAATTATTGTAATGCATAAAATCATTTTTTGTTTTTATGATAAAGACTTTTGATATATTGATATATATGATTTTTTTAATTTGTTTTTAATAAAAGCTAATAACAATCCAATAGCGACGTGAGTGACAAATGTCATCCACTAAATAGTTTCTGTAGATGTATTACTGAAAAAGTCAACTAATTATGATATTTCAGGTAATTTTCAACTAGACTTTAGAGAGCATGTACATAAAATCACAGGTGATTCGGGTATTTATAATTTATATTTTATAAGTCTTTGTTTAGGACATACACCTGGGTTTTATTTGTCACTCGTACTAACTTTGTAAACATATTACGTAGTTTACATAAGATATGTACAACAACAACAACATATTTTCACTTTCTGCGTTTTTTCAAAACACCAGTGCTGCTCTTGTAATCAGGTGAAACGTATACTTGTATGTGTTTTTAAGGTTGAAATCTTTATCAAGGAAATATAAATTTGCTGTTTTGTTTCAAAGAGAATGAAAATAAAGTTATGGTTAATTTAGCGAAATTATATTTGTAATATTTTGCGAAAAACCTTTTCAAATTTAGTCAAATAAATAAATAACCAATAATTCAATACAAAGAGTAATTTAGTTTATGTAATAAATTTTATTTATAAAAAAATGTAGCTGGGTGACATACGTCACCCGCGCGACTACTCTCGTTAATATTTCACGCCCGTCTACTCCAGTGATAAATAAAATTTTATCATTTCATAACATATATTTAATAGATTAGAAATATTTTAAAGCAGTATGATATATTTATATATATATATATATATATATATATATATATACTAGCTTCAGAGGCGTGCCTTAGGCACGCCTTACGCAGTTAGGTCTTACGGGCGGGCATAGTTTTGGAATGGGATTATTAGGTCTCCAAGATTAATTACCTCTTGTGTAAAAATACTGTTTTTTGAATGATGAAAATTGATGTAAAGAAAGTTAAATTAGAAATTTAACTCTAGTAATTGATACTAACGAATCGGGATTTTCCGCTAGTAATCGGTACATTTCGCTGCCTAATTTTTGGGTATAGTTCATTATTTTACGAAGAAAAACAGTCACATAAATAAAAAATACCAATTAATATATATTTTGCATTATATCGATATACATATGCGATATATCGATATATAATAATATAACAAGTATACACAAGACAACCATGAAACATGTAGTAACGAATCGGGATTTTCCGCTAGTGATCGATATATTCCGGTGCTAAGCTAAGGGGGACGGACACACACACGGATAGACACACATACAAATGCCCTTTAGTGGGTAGGATACATGCACTTTTTCATCACATTCGATGTATTTGTCATGTGATGATAGAATATCAATTTCATCTCATTAATATATAAAATTTAGTTCACCGGCTTGCTAGTTGACTTTATCAGCTTTTACTTCATTGAAGCTAGTTATAAAATTGCTTCTTTTTTCGTTAAAATGGGATTAAACGTAAAATTAATTTTGGAGTTCATATTAAATATTTATGAAAATTTGTAAAAAAGGATTAATCAGTTTATTAGCGTTTACGATGAGTTATTTATAAGAAGTTTAAAAAAAAATTCTAATTATATTTCGTTTAAATAATTTTTTCGCAATATTTTCAAGAAGGTTTTGATTAAATTTCTAGAGAATGTTGGTTTTTATTTCAATTATTTTTTTGTTGTAATTATGTTCCCTATTTATGTGTATTTAAAGTTATTGTTTTCATTGAAAAAAAAAATTTAATTAATTTCATCAGATGTACCATGGTTTCATGGGCTATAGCATAGTTACTGGAAAGGATGAAAGAAATTCAAATAATATCGATTGATAACTGAAATGGAATCCAGTTTCTTATATTTATTTTTAAATTTTCCCATTTTGTATTTCTTAAAGTTTTAAAATTGTTTAGTATTGCAAGTCATGTGGTCTTCTTTTATTTGTAATGTACACACAGAATTATTATATGTTTTGTAATATTTGAAACAATATTTTCTTTTATGTAGCGTAATTTAACGTTATAAAATTTTATGAAGTAGTAAACTGTTTAACTAAAGAATAAGTTTCCATCTTTGTAGAAATATATTTTTATAAAAGGATAAAAGGAGAGTTCATTATTCGCACGTGGTGAATTTTTATACCGGGACAATAAAGAATGTTAAAATAGCGCGCGAAGCTACTATGACTCACAGCTGTGTCCAGCTAGTTCTCACAACGAGTTTTATTCTATCGTGTTAGGCAAGTAAAAGAGTGCTATTGCTAGCGAGTAGCAGCAGCAGCAGCACCATATGCTGACCTGTTGTTTACGGCATACTTCTTTCGGTTATTGCCATCACAGGAGGTATAAGAATACGAAGTGTATAGGAAATATAGAATGAAAGGTTTAGTAATGGAACACCTTGGTTGGCTGGCTTTAAAATCCTTTTTTTACGAGATGGCCTCCATTTTGACTCCTCGTAAGTATACGGCTTTCCTCGGCTCAAAAAAATGTAAACTGGATATTGGAAAACGATTCCCTAGGTTATAAGGGAGACATGACCGAGTGGTAGCAGTTGGGGATAGGAGGGGATGTCGTCTAGTAAAAATCAAAAGTGTGCATGAAGCTGTTTTTAGATCGACACTTCAACCGCAAATATTGTGCATGTGTCGGATATGTTCGTAACTTAGTATAATAATTTTCGTAAGAATTTCAATTATTTTACATCTAAAATAGTAGCACATACTATTTTGTATATATAATATTTTATTATAAAGAATTAAATAAAACAATATTACAATAAAAATCAAATATTTGTTAAGAATTAAAGAAATTGAATAACAGTATAAATACTGCTTGATTTTAAATTATTGTATAAATTAAATAAATATCTTTTAATTTATTTAATTATAAGTCCAAATCAGATATCATAATTATGTGAACAATACAAAAGTGCTACTCGCTTCTAAAACATTTCTAAGATATACCGATGCTTATACTTGCTTTTATTAGGAGTTAACTTTAATTTGATGTTTTACGCTACATATATCTCCATTTTTTAGCACGGCTGAAACGAAAAACTTTCTTTTTTTTCGAGAAAAAAACGCTTTGGCGTTGTTATCACCCAAACACGATGTATGCATTTAAAAAAAAACTAAATTTAAAAAATTAAGAATTAATAAAAAACAAAAACATCTTTAAAAACAATTAAAATGAAAAAAAAACCTGTGGCGTATATTACGATAATAATAAAAACACAAAGATATATCACTCTGTATATCTGATTAAGATAATAAAATTATCGTCCGCTTTACGGGAAATGGCATAAATAGCTGAAACACAGTAATCCAAATATTTTAATATAAACGGATGGCCCTAAGGAATCGTAAAACATAAGATAACTTCGTTTTATCTATCCCTATAATAGTTTGAATGTTAGCCTCCAGCTTAAACTTGCGACGTAATGCCGCATAACAGATAAAATCCACAAGGATTTGGTGCACTGTCAGTCAGTAGTTGCAGCGAGAACAAACTGGTGTATCTGTTTTAGTAATCAGATATCCATACATGAGCCTAGTGTGCCCTGTTTGGAAACAACTTCCTTTCCTATTTCTGCATGAGGAGCTCCACGGTGAAACAGTGTTTTTAATTGGGCGAGGTTTGTTGTTCATGGTAGCTGAGATATTAGATACATATAAATTAATGTTGATTTCTATGAGAGTAATGGTGTTAAGAGAATAAAATATCCCCCTATGATAAATATATCGATGGTTTTACTTTTAGGTATGAATTTCATCTTCATTTTTGTTGGTTTACCATATTTTGTTGTGCTATAGAGATAAAAATAATGAGTAAAACTATACTCATTTTTTAGCAGAGCTTTGTATGTATTCTTTGTTATTTTTTCTAAAGTCTATATCACTTTTTGGAAGGATTTCTCATGTAAGGTAGTCTGAAAATATTTTGTTTTAGCATCTCACATATTTTAGTTAATTTTTTAAATATTTTTATTTTACGGTTATTTTTATTAAAAATATTAATCATTTAATCAGTATACAGATCCTTTTTAATAAATTTAATTATAATGAAATTTATAAAGTTGTAAAGGTAAATCTTCTCCACCAAACTTTACTCTGTATTTCAATAATATACCTTCCCTTTTCTTTTAATTTATCACCAGAGAAATTTTTATTAATATTACATTATTACGATTAAAATTTTGCAACTAATCTCAAAAGATTAGTTGCAATTTGAGTGTTAAAATTAGTTATTTTTCTTAACAGAGTAGGCAACATTTTAAATCTCATACTTTTATTTTTATTATTTTTTTTATTACCTAAAAAATGAAGAATCAAAAGGTTTTTAAACATTTTTTTTCAAAAATAAATAAACACATTTATTTTCACGTTACATAAAAAAATTTACTTTAAAAAAAATTAACTTCATTTTTTTGAGATTATTTAGTTATTAAAAAAATCTTCAGTATTTCTTAAAACTTAATTATCAATTTTTATATAATAATTTTAATATACTCTAAGTAGTAATATTGATTTTAAATATATATATCGTATATTGGTAGGACAGTTATATATGAGGCAGTAAAAGTTTACAAAGTACTTGGATCGTAAAGATCGTAAAAAAATATAGATCTATCATAAAATGGACAAATTAGGGCGTGTCGTAAAACAAAGGTATTCTTTCCTACATCTTGCCTATCACTAAAAATAGGATTGGAAGATGTATGATAAAAATAATAAAAGATTGGATAAAACGTATTTCGATAAATTTAATCATTCCATAAAAATTTAATTAGATTTCATATCCAGAAAAAATCTATACATTAAGCATTATAATACATAGTTTTCTGTATTATTTTATTATTCTTTATTATATCTTATATAAAAGAGAATGTCGTGACTTATTCATTGACTCACCAACGTACAACCAAAACTATTATAGGTAGAGACTTGAAATTTTCAGGATACCTTCGTATCATTAAGTAGGTATGCACTAAGAAATGATTTTGCGAAATTTTGATTTTAAGGGGTTCAAGTCGATAAAATTTCGTGTTAACAGCGCTATCTGTTGGATGTAAAAGAAACATACGCTACGATAAATATTTTACGATTCCATTGCAATGTTGCCGATATGTATGTCCGCTATAGACTAAAAAACTACTGGACCGATTTATGCGCGAGGAAGAAGGGAAAAAAGGAAAAACCGAAAAAGGGAAGAAGGGGAAAATGGAAAAAAGAAAAAAAGGGAAAAGGAAATGGGAATGGAAAAGAGAAAAAAAAGAGGTAAGAGGAAGAGGGAAAGGGAAATGGAGAAAGAGGAAGTAAGGAAAAGAGAAACGGGAGAAAACGAGAAGGAAGAGCGAAGCGAGCCGTGACCCTCTGATCGTGACGGGAAGCGCAAGTAACCAAAGAGCGCGGGCGAAGCCGCGATGGGGATGCTAGATTAGGGATTGTAATAAATTGTTTATCTTTATTGGACTTTTATATTGAACTATTTTAATTCATTCATAAAATGGATTGGTGTAACAAATGTTGTTCAATTTTCTTATCTTCCTTTTTTTTGTTTTCCTTTATTTAAGTTTTGAGCAACAATTCATTGTTTATCGTATATTCCTTCAGTATTTTTCATAAAAAATTTTATTTAACGTTTTATCAGGATTTAATGAAATATTTATCAAATATTTCATATAAATATTTATTTATAATATATTTTATAGAATATTTATTAAAAAATATGTTTGTTATTAAAAAAACATTGCGAGTGAAGCTGGATCCATATTGTGGGCGAAGTCGCGACGGGGTGCGCCAGTCTTTTATATGAAAAAAAAAAATAGGCTGAAAACGTATTTCCAGTCGGCATGAGCGTTCTACTGGTCGAATCGTGCTGATGTATTCTTCACTCTGCTCGGAATGATCCGGAGATATGTCATCGGACCCCAAACTTGAGAATCCTCAAAAACTCCTCATTTATTCCTTAATTGCGGTAACTTTCCAAGGTTCTTATTCACAGAAAAATCACCTTTAAGGTTCGTCAATGCTTGGTGACATATCTGCGGGCCATTCCGAGCAACAGCATATCCTACTCGATTTTTCCAGTAGAACGTCTGGAAGGACTGGAAATATTTTTTGAGTACGCAATATGAAAACATATTTTCAGTCCGTCCAGGTGTTCTACTGGATGAATCGGGTTGGATTTTGTTTTATTCGGCTCGGAATGACCCATAGATATTTCATCAAGCGTTATGGGATCCAAAACTTGAGTCTCCTCAGAGAATTCCTCAAAAAAATCCTTTTATTACTTAATTGAGAAAATTTCCGGTGTTATTGTTCGCAGAAAAACCTCTATGAAGATCAACTAAACCTTGATGAAGTATCTGCTAACCATATCGAGCAGAATAAAAAAACAAATCAGCCCGATCTGTCTAGTAGAACGTTTATACGGACTGGAAATAGGTCTTGAGCAAGCATTTTATTTGTGGTAGGACAGGAAAAAGAAAAAAGGTCGTTAATGGTGAGGGAAAATGGAAGAGGTTTTAGCCGATCTTTTTTAAATATAATGTAGCATTACTTTATAACAATAACGCTGTGGAGCAGTACGGGTTCACTATTTCTTTAGACAGAATAGATTTTTAACCAATTTAAAAAAAATATATATAATAACTTTGTAATAACACTATGGAGCAGCAAAGGGCCACTAGTTATTTTTTAAGTAACCAATAATAAAATTGAAATACAACATGCACTTAATATCGTGATAATTAGAAAGAACGTGTAGAAATTTTTAACATTAGTCAAATTAAATAGACATTTAAATTATATTCAGTTTATGATACATATCTTAACTATGTATCTATTTAAAAAAAACGAAAGCTAAAGCAGAGAAAATAGTTTAAATCTATTACCGTTTACACCTTTTTTCATCATCCTAAATAATTTATTTTGTCTCTTTTATTATCCTTATATTCCCTTTAACTGAAGCCAACGTTGGATTATTTTATTCAGTGAAATATTATTCATTAAATAATGTTATTCCTTAAATATTATTATTATTATTATTAATTAGTGAATCTGAATTTAATTATTGAGAACATAAATTATTTTCCACTTAACTTATTCAGTTAATATTAACAGTATATAGAATGATATAATTAATAGTATGTATATATTTATTGGTTGACTGAGCATTCGTTGACGTATATAACATCAAAGTAACGTTACCTGATACTTTAGTATATTGTAATAATATAACATAGATTGAGGAGATATTACATATCTCTATATAGATATAGCCCAATTACTTGCTCAGGTAAAACAACGGAGGTGGAAATATATATATATATATATACTTATATATGTATACATGATGAAGTAAAGGTGAGGTAAAAGGAGTGGTAATAGGTTAAAGAAGAGGTTAAAGTAGCGATGGTGTGTGTGCATACAGTAGATAAGATAATTGAAACCGTATAAGGGAAAGGAGGGTTGCCCTTTGAAGTCAGTCCGTTAAGGCCCACTTCATTTTCTAGCGCCAATTATGACTCGTAATGGAGTCTTTTCATAATATAGAAAGGATGAGTGTGTAGTTTATGGAGTAGAAGAGGTTTTCCTACCTATATACACCCATTCATGGGCAGCCCTTGAGGACAAAAAAGAAACATATGAATTCATCCTCGCTTTCACTTATTCTTCTTCTCTGTTTTTTCTCCTTCTATACTATGTATACAATTCACCCTCCGTTTCCTCTTCTATTCGTTATCCTACCTATATCGTTATCGTTACTACTATAACCGCTTGACAAAATATACATATACTGGAACAATGGTAACCGACTGTAAAGAGAACAGTAGCAGTCACTGGCTGAAAAACGCTAACTTTTGAACGTTAATTATGAAATTCACAGCAATTAAACCCTCAACCATCAGTCCACCCTTTGTTCTTCACCGCTCTTCCTCACCTCATCCTCTTGAATCCTCTCTTTCTCTATCTCTCTTTTTCTGTTGTACAGTAAAACCACCCTTCTACACCCCCTTACCGTAAAAAACTTTTGTTTTACTCAGTGATATAATTAATTCATTAGCAAAACGAAACTTCTCAATTCAGTCAGCATTCGTACCGCTTTTATTTTCTCTATCACTTCTCCCACCACCCTCTCTATCGCTATCTATTCTTTCTGAATCCCTTTATCATTTCTTTTCCATTGTATTTGTTGAAAAATTTCTATTATTTTATTTTTATTTAAATCTAATAAAAAAAAAACTTGTAACTAAGCTATAATAATTATACTCTTGTAACATTTTGTTATTTTCGTCTTTTTTTTAAAATAAAATTATTGATATAAACGTACCAGTTTATATTTATAATATTTTATTGTTTGTCTATTGTATACAGAACTTTCTACAAAATATTACATGGTTTATTTTTTTATTTCATTGTCAATGGAAAAGTAAGGAAAAACAAATTTAAATGTCATTTTTTATTGTTTGATCAAAATATTTAATTATTTTTCTATTAACGATATAAATAATGATCTCTATTTAACTTTTAGTCAATTTATGTAATGTTGAGCGCCTTTTTAATGTTTTGTGTTAGTTCTGTCAAGTTTTACTCTTTTGATTAAAATTATTATAATAAAAATCAATTTACAATATTATAAAGAAAGTAATTAAAATATTAATAAATAATAAAATTTATTCTTATAATAAAATCTTTTGTTTGTTTCTCTTTTTTCTGATTTAGCCTCCGAAATCACCGAGAGGTATTACTTCAGAGGATGAATGAGGAAGATATGTGTGAATGTAAATTTAAAGTGTAGACTTGTACAGTATCAGGTCGACCATTCCTGAGATGAGTGGTTAATTGAAACCCAACCACCAAAGAACACCGGTATCCACATCAACTCCATAATTCAATCAACTCCATCATTCAAATCCGTATAAAAGTAACTGTCTTTACTAGAATTTGAAACTAGTTTGTTTTTCTGATAGTATCATTTTATAAACGATGATTCTTTTCAAAGAATCCTTAACATATTGTTGGATGGTTAAATGTTAGAAAACAATTTTTAACAAGCCACCCAAAAAAATAATCACAAAAAGATGATTTTTGTGATTTTGATAATAATTTTTTGCTGTAGTTTATTTTTATGGAGAAAAATAGATTTTTGATAATTTTTAACATTTTCTTGTAATATAGACGGAATTAAATGCTTAGTTATTTTTAAGCATAAATTTTAAAATGATGTTCCCAGTCACAGGGTTTTTATGTAATATTTCTATTTTTAGTTGTTTGAAATACATAAATTATTACTTATTAAACTGTAACAATTTTCGTCAATTATATTTTTATCGTTTATTTTTTTCAGTTTGTAGTATCGAATGTCATTTTAGAATTATTTTTTTCACGAATTAATTGTTGATGCAAAGTGTTGATGAGTGCAAAAATTGTTGATGAAATGAAAGAGCATTTCATTTACATTTAACAATTAAAACAGATTCTCATATTTCCTCTAAATAATTTGTCCGTGATTAGCTACGTAGAAATACACCAAAACATATTATTTTTTCAATTTAATATATTAAAGAAATGTTCATTTTTCGTAACCTCCAAAATTAGAACTCGTGCTAAAAATTAATTTTTTTCTTAAAGATACCTATATTATTACTACTATGCTTTTTACGTTACTAGTAGAATAAAGGTTTCATAACTATTGTTAATCAGTTGAATTAATTTCTTATCAAAACAATTCTTATAATATAAAAACTAAATAATAAAAAAAAACTAGTCCGTGTTATTAATTCGCTACCTGGTCAATAACGATTAATACGTGCAAATAAAAATCGTTTAATTACGATGACAAAATATATGTCATCTTTTTAATTTTAAACAGATTAATTATTAAATACCCATAATTATTCACTTTTTAACTTCCAGGTTATTGGTTTTCCAGATGATTTTCTGGAGTTAATGTTAAAGGTCTATTCAAACACAACAGTGTCCTCAAAGTGACATACCCTCGAAGTGCTCGTGCAGTGAGTAATAATTAAGCCAACTATTCGCATACGTCATTATATCTGTAGTGATGTACTAAATCAGATTGCTCTAAGTTGGTCCACTCAAAACAAATTTCATGAAACGTACCCTGGGCAACAATTAAACCATAATGACAAAAACATGAGTCAGAAGAGTCATTGAAAATGTTTTCGAAATACTAACGCAAAAATTGAGAATTTATAACCGTGGAATTCAATCAGAACTAATAAATGGGACAGTATAGTTTTATTAAATGTTGTTGTATATTTTTATAAAGAGGTACAGTGGAATTACGAACAAGTCTAAAACATTAGCTAATAAAATCAATCATACCAAGTAAAAAGAAATTCTCAAAAGTTTTACGTTGCAAAAGGAAAAATCTTGAGATGATTTCATGTAAGAGATATTTTTAAATTAATTTAAAAAGCTGGAGGTATACTGTATATTACGAAGAACATCATGTTTAAAAATAAATTATCCATAAGTGACTGTAAATAAATTACTTTCGTGAAATAATCTTATATTTTTGTTTAAATTAATTTTTATAAAAAAATAGAACACTACTTACCAAGGGTTTTCATTTCGTTAGCTCTCGTGTTCCAAACTTTTCCTTCATGACATCATATATTCATATATTTCTCATTAAGAAAATTATAAATTACAGGAATAGTTGGTGTCGCCCCATTAGTTAATCAACTGTTCATTATTCATATTTATTAATATTATTTTGAATGTAGTAAATAAATATGAATAATAAAATTAAATGTATTAAGTTTCTAAACTTCAGGCTATTTATTAGTAACAAAAGTAGGGTTTTTACGTTTTGTGACCAAAATTTGTCTATTCAGGTAAATATCTTTGAGTGGGTGCTCTGTTTCTAAATTGTGACTTAAAAATTAGATTCACTTTTTTTTGTGTATAAATATGTAAGTTAAGTCTTTGCGATTTGTCCTCTGTATTTTAAAAAATATAAGTACTTTTTATACATATATCAAACCAACTGAATAAAAACTGACCCGTAGATATAACAAACATAAAATATATATCTAAAACAACAGTCAACCATTGAGTATAATCTTTAAAAAAACTAATAATAAAAAAGCATGTAAATTTTATTCAGAGCTCAGTAAAAACGAGATCTTAAACAAGCTTGAAAAATAAAAAAATTTGACCAAAAAATAAATTCAACAAATTATACGTACCATAATAAAATTCGATTACACATTAATGGTGTTAACTAAGGAAGTTTAACATAAGAAAAGAATGAAATGTAATTTCACTGATGATATCGCTACATTAATTTGTTTCAGAAAAATAATATTTTAAAATGATGATATCCTGATAGTTTAAAATATTATTGTTTTATTTTTTTTATAAGTAGAAAAAATTTAATTGTTAACCGTCTTCCAAAAGATCCCTTTCGGCAAGCCGGAAGACAGAGGTAGATTTCACCGCAACTAAGTAGGGGATAAAAAATTGTACACTTTAAACTTAAGAAAAACTTCAAATTTACTCAATACCACAATGGTTGAATGTGAAAAAAGTTTCAAATGTTTAGCATACGAAAAGCCCCATTTTCTTCAAATTCCAACAACATTTTGGTCATCCCTTGCCGTAAGGGTTGATCATATCAATAATTGTTCAGACAAAGATTTTAAGTAATGTTTAAAGGACTAACGACTATCTTAAACCGGTTCGATACTGTGCCTGTTAAGGTAAGTGTATGGTTTTTTTGCCTTCGAAACCCAATTTTCGAAAGCCAGCAGTAGTTGGTTGTATCAAAAAACTTTACTTAGACACCTTTTAGGCCCTTATCCAAAGAATAGTAAGAACTTTAAACGAATTCGATATTATATTTAATAAGAAAGTTATAGCAATATATTTTTTTTTCGAAAAAGCCACCCCATTTCCACCCCGTAATCCCATTTTGGCCGTTTACGAATTCCACCGAGATTTTGGATCAAATTATTTTTAGGGAACAATTTGAAAGTGACTGGCGCAAAATTACGGCAGTTATCGTGTCCACAAAAAAGTTAAATATATATATATATATATATAAATATATACATAAACTTTTGAGCTGACTGTGGTTTTGGGAGTCTGGCGATGTGAAACGCGAAGATATGTCGAAATTTTTCGGAAGTCGAAATATGGTACCCATTACAATAGGTAGCTTTCTTATGAAATCACACGATATAACTGAATAAATAATTATTGATCGGAAAAGTGCTTTTCTGTCGAATTTATTGCGCCTCCGATGATTGCAAGACTCATTTTTTTCCACGAACATGTCGCTCTTCAATCTACTCACTTTCAAGAACTCTGATTTACGCTCGCGAACGGGCAGTTAATCATTATGATCGTTCTTCTTCGGACGATTCATGTTGTGCTTTTTCGTACTGATATTAAATAAATTTAGCCTGCGCATCAGTTCTTCCAAATTTTGATTAATTAAACGTTCATGAATTTTTTTAATACGATATTCTCTTTCAGATACTTTCTCATTTCTTAATTTAGAGTGCATATATTTACGCACACAGGCTAGTCTTTTTACATTCGCACATGGACTTTCAATTTTTCACCGTTTTGCTGCATTTTCTCTAATTTTTTCAGCCGAGTTTTTCTGGTATCTTCAGTTTCATTTAGCCTACCTCTTCTAATCCGAACAGAGTTTTTCATCGGCCTGCCCATTATTTTGATCTGCGTATAATAAGAAACAGAAAATCATGAAATAATTATTTTAAAAATAATTGAACCACCATCAAAATGCGCTAAAAGTTAAAAAATAATATCGTCCAAATACATAACTAATATTTTAGACACTTTTATAAATCGGCGTTTGATTCTATAAACTTAATATCTAAATATAAAGTTGTTCCATAATACTATATAGTATACTACATAAAAAACAAAACCGATACTACCAATGATCGGGTGGAAACTTCCTTGCAGTACCGTTTTGGGGAAAGTAAGACCCCGTCTGTGGTCTCCTCATTAGAGGCATGGCGTCTAAAAGATAGAGTCCAGGCTATCTGGCGGGAACTTTGTTCCCGACGAGGTAGTTAGTGGCAGTAGTACCCCTTCGGAGCTGAGTTTATGCTTAGTTAAGGGTCCGAATCCAGAGGGCGGGTAAAAAAAAGAGAAAAAAATACCGATATTACATCTGTGGAATTCATATTTATGTGCTTTGATTGATTTTCCGTTTGCGATTATTACTTTTTTTTTGTGTACGCCATCTATAGGTCTAATCAAGTAATACAAAAATATGGTCATGTATTTTGACGTTGTCAAAAAATGTGTCTAAGGAATTAATTAAGTATTTGGACGAAATTATTTGTAACTTTTTAGCGCATTTTGATGTTGATACCATTTTTTTTTTTTTACATCATTATTCTGAAATTAATTATCGATTTTCTATAGATTCCCATCTTTTTTTAATGTTTCTTGATCCGTACTTTTCACATAACAAAGTAATTAAAAATTGCATGTTTTTAGCTCTACATATTATAAAACATCCAGTTAACATTCCCTTACGTTTGTTTTAAAAAATTCATTTATTAATTTTACAAGCTCTGGAGGTTTCATAACCTCATATTTTATAAAACAGAATATTTTTTTATAATTTCTGATGTAATAAAATTGGTCATTCGTTTCGGTAATTCGTAATTTATTTATTGTAGGCCGTAGTTAGTGTAATATATTCATAAATACTTTCAAAATGGATTAAAAATTGAATGTGTGTATGTATATATATATATATATATATATATATATAGGTTTTGCTATTTTTAATGACATCATTAAATATGAGCTGAAGACATATAAAATTGATACATAATAAATTGCTTTATTGACAGGTGATAGATGTTTATTTTTTTATGACGGGTTTATAATGGCTTATAACAGAATGAGTGCAGTTTATGTGGAGAATATAATTTTATTTTATCGATCTGTATTATAGGTCTGGCAAAAAAAAAAAAGAAAATGAGAATAATACATAAAGAAGGGGGAAAAGGAAAGTATAGGTTAGTATGGACGGATAAAAGGAATTATATGACCATTTTCCTCTCGCATTCATTTTCCATATTCTACTCCCGTTTACAGTACCTTCTCCCTCTTTTATTCCCATCTCCCACTCCCTCTTCTCTATCTCTCTCTTTCTATCTCTTTTGTGCTTTTTTGTTATGTATTGAAAAAATTCAATGTTCCTTGTATTTTTTTTTTTCTAGGAATAAATGCGTTCATGCCACATATATTTAATCGTTCGTATCCGTAATGGGTATAAATTTTGTACGTTTACTGTGGCATTAATACCCAAGTATGTACAATGTAATTTTGTTTATATATATTTATTTCAATTTTTGAATTGAGTGTACAGTGTTTGCTGTAAAAGAGGTAATTTTATGTTTTGTCGATATATTTCTACATTCGGCCAGCTTATTATTACGTTTATTACACGACATGAATTTAATATACAGAATATTATCCTATTGTACTACTGCCGCCGTATAAAGTTCATTCCTCCTTTTAGGTACTATTATACAGGCTAACTACTACTAGCTACCATTTAAATGAAAAAGAATTAAACTGGTCGAAAGATAGAAAAACCCTGGAGGGAAAATATCAAAAGAGATAAAATTATACGTTTTACGATCTATAAAAATTGATGATGATGATGAAAAGAAGAGGTTTATTGCATTCAAACAATAATTACATTTTCTCCAATAACATATCGATTATAGTTTTATCGTATTTTCCTCGTTTTAAACGTTTTTTTTATTTTTTTTTAATGCCGGCTTATCTAGTATCAAAACTGTTTTTCAAAATTGTTTCACCTATTTTTATATAAAACCATAGAATTTTAATTAATCATTCATAAAACCGATATTGTGTTTCCTTTTAATTAACAATAGCATAGATTAAGTCCAAACAATGAAAGGATGTGTCTGAACCTGAAAGAAGAGGCATTATTTCTAATAACAAAAATACTTCCCTCAATCAACGTATTTTTCGTATGATGTACGGACGAGGAAATAACACATCGACTTCCATAAATTTCCTGTTTCCTCTTAATCATACCCAGCTATGATTAAATGTATTTAATTTTTTTATTCCACTGTAAGTAAATTGTTTGATAATAAGCACATGAAACGGGGGTTCTTAAGGAACTCCTATAATAAGTCAATCCATAGTAATAGTTATCAGTAAGCAGTAATCTTAAAATTTATTTAGTTACAAAAATAATTTCTCTTCCATTGATAAAAAGGTTAACGTTTAATAAACTTATTACTTTTTAAATTATTATAAAATGTAGGAACAAAAAAAAAACTTCCAAAAGTTAACTAAAAAAATATATGATTTCTAAATTATAATAATTTATAAAAATGTATACATTTTATTCCAAAAATTTAAATTTATAATTTCTCAAATCTATATTTTTTCTAATCAAATAAAGAATAATTTAACTTATGAAAACAAATTTTTGTATGTAATTAAAAAAAAAAAAACACAATCGGTCCATTTATTTTAAAATTGTTATCTTGTTTTCATTTCGTGTCAATTTTACCCAATCTTTGAATTCATTAATATTTTACTCGTCCATTAGGTTAACATTAGAAAAATTTTGAATATCCCATTATTTATTAGCAACCAATACCTTTTTATGAATCTTATTCTTTCATATTAAAACAATAAACAACAAGATTTAGTGAAAGACAATAACAAAGGATCCATTAAAATTGAAAATGACATTAATTTTGATAGATAACAGAGAAACTCGTTCTATCATATTCAATCGTAACATTATTGATGAAATGTATAAATGACTTTGTAAGGTTGTTTAATGTCGTGTTCGCGTGCGCGTGCGCGAGTATTTTTAGAACTTATAACAATTATTATTATTATTTAATTATCTGTTTGTTAATTATAGAAAAATTCATCATTACTGGACGTTTACATTTTAACAATTTGTTTAATAATTTCCTTATTTCTCACCCAAATTTTAATTGTTCAATTTAAGTTTGAAGAGAATGAAATTATGCAAATCAAAGAAAAAATAAACACTTTTCTTCTTCTGAAAATTATACATACATAATTCTTTTTTTTAAATCAAACAGAATTTTCAGGACTACAAGTGCATTAATTATGGCTTATAATAAAGTGCAGAACAAATTTTATTTCATGTAGAAAGATTTACAAAAAATACAGCAAACATTCAGGACATGTTCTAATGGTGAAAATAAAATAGAAGGTTCGAGAATAAAGATAGGTTCGGAAACGCTTCATTAGCGAATGTTCAGTGACGAAAGATTTCGTCCTGATTTCTGCGGCTTTGGTAAAACTCAGCCAGACTGTAATCCTTGGTTCCGAATTAAGGAGTCACTTTATATGAACTCTTATCATAAGAATGTTAAAGATAGATCACAGAACTTTATTTTTAGTAATTTTTGAGAAATCTGGGTTTAAAGACAAAAGACTGAATCGAAAAATACATTATTTTATGTTTGGCGTAAAATAACATTGTTCAATATATAATAAATAAATAAAATTGATTTAAAATTCTTGCATAGAATTTAATTTTGAGTAAAACGGAATGAGACTAAACACAAACGTGAGAATTTCAACTTTATTATGAAATGAAACATCAAAATGTGTTACATTTTAATAAGGTATTATAACAAATGTTTCAGTATGTTTTCTGTTTTTTAAGATTTATTTTTTTGGATATATGTTTTTTAATTTTTCAGATAAAACTTCATATAAAACTACTGTATTTACTCCTTTATTTGGGTTTCATGAATTATAGTCTACCTTTTTTTTACCGAAGACGCAGTAATCAGGGCAAAACCTTTTGCCAACCGAACGCTTATATGAACTTTGTCTTATATTTTTACCAGCAGAATATGTCCTGAAAACTTCTTTCAGTCCTTGTGAATCATTCTATATACGATTAAAATTGGGATCGCATTAAAATAATTTATATATATTTACATAAATAATACTTATTAGAAAACAGATAATAAAAATATATTTATCCAACAGTAAAATCTCTAGTTATTTCTAAAAAGATACAAAATCGTGTATTAATTATCAAAATGATCTTTTAAAAAAAATATATTTGTAAAAAAATGAAAAATAAATTACTTCAAAAATAAAATTCCATTCATATTACTGAGTTGTAAAAGTAAACAAAACATTTGATGGACAGTTTTTGTTTGATTTTTTTTTTTTAAAGGGTAGATAATAAGTGAGGTGAAATGAATAGCATGTCATTGTATTATACAAGGGGAAATGTTAATGAAATATATATTAGCTTCTACTTTTGTTTGTATGTGCGTGTTTGTGTATATGCACGTATATATGTGCTTAAGTGTCGAAATATTGCATTCCGTTCGTGAAATTTCATAAAATAATTATTTTATTACATGGTTGCAATTTCTACAATACGATATATTGTATATATTCTATATTAAAACATAATTATTATAAAACAAAAGTTATTACGTAAGATTATAATTAAATTTTTAATGGTTTAAATCTACATAAGATCTCAATCTTTCATTATCATTTTTTTTTTTTGTCTTCAGTCATTTGACTGGTTTGATGCAGCTCTCCAAGATTCCCTATCTAGTGCTAGTCGTTTCATTTCAGTATATCCTCTACATCCTACATCCCAAACAATTTGTTTTACATATTCCAAACGTGGCCTGCCTACGTTTAAGAAGTGACTTCTTACGTTTAAGAAGTCTGTCTCTTCTTTTAACTATATTTTTCCAAATGCTTCTTTCTTCATCTATTTGCCGCAATACCTCTTCATTTGTCACTTTATCCACCCATCTGATTTTTAACACTCTCCTATAGCACCGCATTTGAAAAGCTTCTAACCTTTTCTTCTCAGATACTCCGACTGTCCAAGTTTCACTTCCATATAAAGTGACACTCCAAACATACACTTTTAAAAATCTTTTCCTGACATTTAAATTAATTTTTGATGTAAACAAATTATATTTCTTACTGAAGGCTCGTTTAGCTTGTGCTATTCGGCATTTTATATTGCTCCTGTTTCGTCTTTAGTAATCTTTAGTAATTCTACTTCCCAAATAACAAAATTCTTCTACCTCCATAATCTTTTCTCCTCCTTTTTTCACATTCAGTGGTCCATCTTTGTTATTTCTACTACATTTCATTATTTTTGTTTTGTTCTTGTTTATTTTCACGCGATAGTTCTTGCGTAGGACTTCATCTATGCCGTTCATTGTTTCTTCTAAATCCTTTTTACTCTCGGCTAGAATTACTATATCATCAGCAAATCGTAGCATCTTTATCTTTTCACCTTGTACTGTTACTCCGAATCTAAATTGTTCTTTAACATCATTAACTGCTAGTTCCATGTAAAGATTAAAAAGTAACGGAGAGAGGGAACTCCTTTGTCGGACTCCCTTTCTTATTACGGCTTCTTTCTTATGTTCTTCAATTGCTACTGTTGCTGTTTGGTTCCTGTACATGTTAGCAATTGTTCTTCTATCTCTGTATTTGAACCCTATATTTTTTAAAATGCTGAACATTTTATTCCAGTCTACGTTATCGAATGCCTTTTCTAGGTCTATAAACACCAAGTATGTTGGTTTGTTTTTCTTTAATCTTCCTTCTACTATTAATCTGAGGCCTAAAATTTCTTCCCTTGTCTCTATACTTTTCCTGAAACCAAATTGGTCTTCTACTTACACTTCCTCCACTCTCCTCTCAATTCTTCTGTATAGAATTCTAGTTAAGATTTTTGATGCATGACAAGTTAAACTAATTGTTCTGTATTCTTCACATTTATCTGCCCCTGCTTTCTTTGGTATCATTATTATAACACTTTTTTTGAAGTCTGACGGAAATTCCCCTTTTTCATAAATATTACACACCAGTTTGTATAATCTATCAATCGCTTCCTCACCTGTACTGCGCAGTAATTCATTATCATAAAAATTACAATTTTTTTTTCATATTTTTTATTCTTTATTTGATTATAAAAGCTGTTTTTAAAACAGCTTTATTAAAAAAAAAAAAAAACAAAAAAAAAACATTTATTGGGTACTATAAAACAATGTAAATCAACAAACACAAGTTATTTTTGGTTATAATTATTACTCGTATTTAAACTAGCCGGTCAGGGCTCGCTTCCTTCGCCCGACTGTCTAGCCAGGTGCCTCTGCTCCTTGGACCGTCAACGATTTCGTATCCTCCTCATGTTTGTGAGAATATTAAGTATTTTACAAAAATATTTTACGAAAAGAAATATTAGTGTGTAGAGAATATTTTTCTGAACAATTTGGTGTTTTATATATAAAATACCCTTAAGGAAAAAGTAGATGTAGAATTTAATAGTTTCAAATAGAATATAATGTTTAACGCTAGCCATATTGATAAGGGAATTGGCTTGTGCACGCCATCTTCTTCGTTTAGTTTTGTCTGTTTTCGTGTGAGGTTGCGTTATTTGCCAGTCCTGCTACTGCTATTGACGCAGAGTGGACCACTTGATGCGTCGGCCGGATGCGCTCCAACGACTCTTCCGCTAAATAAAGAATCCTACTTTAAACAAAAAAGGTCTTTCTAAAAATAAAATTAATAGAGAAGAAATCAGTTCCTTAATAAATATTTGGTTTTCCTTTGAAAATTCTAGTAAATATATTAATAAAGCTTGTTATAGAACATAAAGGATTGTCTCTGGAAAGATAAGTTCCTTAAAATAATATTAATTGTTCAGAAATTAGGAATTAACAAAAAAAATCCGTGGGAGTACATAAATTTATATAAATATTATTTTATTATAGAAGAATATTACAATTATTATATTCTAAACGGTTAATATTACAGTTTCAGGGATTTAACATGATTTAAGCAAATTTTAAGTAAACGTAGATGATAAAGTAGGAAAATCATATTAAAAATAGCACGATAAAACCTACCTTTTTCGAAAGAAGTGTTTATACGAAAGTCAAAGGTTTGGAATTTTCTCATATATCAGTACACGTTATTAGACTATAGAATGGGCTACCATCTACTGTGGATGTATAATAATACAGCTTTATCAGTCTTTAGGATTGTTCAAAGTAATAATAATTTATTATTATTTTTATTATTATTATATTTCTTTCATAAATTTTTTATGAGAAAAATATTTAAAAATTTTTTATACAATATTTATTTACGCGATATAAATAAAGAGTGATTAATAAAGAATGTAGCAAACTTTCAGGACATGGTGTACTAGTGAAAATAAAAAAAAAAACATATTCTCGTAAACATCGGAAACGCTTTTATAGCAAGTACTGGCTCGCGAAAGATTTCGCCCTGATCTCTGCGCCTTCGGTAAAATTAATTCAGACTGTAATTATCGGGACCCAAATTAAGGGATAATTTTAGTGATTTTATTTGAAATCTGATCTGAATAAAAAATTGAAAAAAATAGATCACAGAATGTATTTTTCCTAGTTTTTGAGAAATTTTGGTAAAAGGCAAAATATTGGAGTCTAAAAACATACTAATTTATATTTGAAATAAAATAACTTTGTTAAATGGGTAATAAAAACATAAAAGTTTTAAATAAAACTTGTAACGAAATCAATTTTGAGAAAAATGTTTTGAATAAAATCCACAGAAACTAAATTCAAACTTAACAATTTTTTTAAAAACCAAGCCTGTCAAAAAGTCGCAGATTTTATACGAAACAAAATTTTCAATATTAAAACATAAAAGGGTTAAATATTTTGGAAAAATAACAAACATAAACATAAATAATAAAACCACCAACTTAATAACAATTAAATTAAATTCCCTTCACCATATTAGACGACAAAAGTTTTTTTTGATGGCTTTCTGTATTTCAAGAGAATTGTTTTGTGTTCGTTGTACGCACTGAGCATTTTAATAACTTACTTTTCTCTTGTGTTACATTGTTTTTTCTATATTAATGATTTCAAGTGGCCCCACAGGTAGTACAGTGTTAAGTAAGGCCACCTTAGAGGACAGTTTATAGGTCCTTCACGTCCAATCTGGTGTAAAAAAGTTTCATTTAAATGTTAAATAATTTCTAGCGAAACGTTTGCAGTTGCCCCAGATGTTTATAAATCATCTTCTTTATATTATCTTCCAATATTTCCCGATTATAATTATTTTGCAAAAGGTTTTAGAAATTATAAAAAAAAAATATAAAAAACGAAAATATACCTTACCAGCAAATTAAGATTGTCTCATGATTTATTGATTTATTTCAAAACCATCATCAGAAATTAAAAATATTATAATAAGTTAAAAAATTAAAACAAAGTCATAGGTTAAAATACACAGAATACTCAACAGTATACTCTTTTAGAGTATACTGTTGGAATGCATGCAGTGATGACTGTGTAAGTATTTTAGCCTGTGACTTTGTTTTACTTTTTTAACTTAATGCTTTTGAAATAAACCAAAAGATCTTGGACACTCAAAATTTGCTGGTAAGGTGAATTTTCTTTTTTTAATAATTTTTTTAAAATTTATTAAATATATCAGGGGTAATTATGTTTGAGAAATTGAAAAATTTTTATTATGAAACAGCCGAAATATTCTCACTGAAAATAATTGGTCCAATATTTTGTAGCCTACGATTATAATATTGTACAAAACGTTTATGTGGAACCTCTGTTCGTATTCAGTTTCGACGGTTAGAAAATTTTGTAAATATCTACCAGAATATGAATTACGCATTTTTTCATAAATCTATTATTGTAATCCAAGATTTTAAAAGTTTGGTCAAATTCAGAACCCAGTTTTTTTAGTTTTTGTTATAAAATAATTTTTCAAGTTAAAATTTTTAGCTATATTGTTAATTTTATTCGTTTTATGTTGTTTTAATCCAGTGTTTTAAGATATTAGTATAATTGGAAAATTTATTTATGATCGAAATAATATTAATAATTTTTATTTTTACATTTTTTAATATTTTATTCTAACTGTACTTAATAAATACTTTTGTAAAATATTTAGTGAGGTTTAAGTATTATTAGTATTATTTTTCTTTTTTTTAATTAAATCGTATTTTGTATATTACTTGAATATTAGAAGCAACGATAAAAAAAAACCCTTATAAATGAACTTTAATCAGAACTCTTCATCATTCGATTATCCCAGATGCTAATTTAAAATCTCATTTTTCAATGCCAGCATCAAAGAGAGAGGAAAAACACTGTAAGAGAATTCAGAATTCTTAAAAGAGTCAGTACGAAAAAAAGTGAATTAAAAAAATGAAATAAAAAAGAGAACGGGTTCTCTAACTTCTTATTGACGTAGAGATTTAACTTTTAATTGGGTTCACACTCACTGAAACTTTTCCATAAATTCCAACTTGAAAGTGCATTTTGCTTTTATAAAAGAATGAGACGACTGGGGAATGGGAAATGATGGTGGCGTACAATGGTTGTATACCATTGAACGTACGTCGGTCATTTCTCGGAAATGGAGACTGGACAATGGACTTTCTGCTCTGAGGGAGCTTGCTGACTAAGAGGGATTGATGTGGTAGTGTAGTAGAGAGTTGCGGGAAAGAGGTTAGGTTTAAGCTAACCCTCGTCATCATTAGTTTTCTAAAAATCATATCATTTTTCGTGGTCCCTTTTTTTGTGAATACCCTACAAGTCAAATGGAATAAAAGAACCGGAAAGCTTATTACTTAATTTTTTAAAACCATATTTTATTTAATGCGATCCTTTCTTTAATAAAGATTTAATTTATGCTTATTTTTTTATATTATTTAGAAATTAAAATGGACTTTATTTAAAAAATGTATACTTTTAAAACATAAAAATTTTAAAAGTATATAAATACATCATATTATTAGGTATATTAATTATAAGGCGTCAAAGTAGATAATTCGTAGAGTTTATTAAACAGAGTGTACTTTTATTTGTTTGTACTTCAGGTATAATACCAAAAAAATTAATTCAAACAAGTTTCCGAATTATTCCTGTTTATGAAATATTCCTGACATTTGTTTATTAAAATTTAAAAAGATTTTATTTGCTTCCTTTCAAGTAAAATCTGATAAAAATATTTCAGTTTATATCGATACCTTAAATATTGTATTTTTATTCAAGAGTTTATTGTTTCTCACATCCTCCGTAGAAATTAATAAATTTAGTATTTGAATATATGAAATAGAAATCTGTTTCTATTTTTTTGGAAATCTGTTAACCATTCTGAAGAACATAATCATTATACGCCAAAACAGAGGTATGAAAAGCTTATTGTCTGTTTCAATTAGATTATTTCTTTTCATTTAATTACGTGAATACATACCAAATTCAGCCCTTAATTTATTCTTAAATGAACCAAAAGGAAAGTTTGTTTTACTTTGTTCTTCATGGTAGCTAAAAAAGTAACGATGAGGATAATTGATAGCAGAAGGAACTCTGATTAATTTTCCTAAAAAATTATGATTTTTACAATTATCAATATTATTAAAGATGAATTTAAATATTTTAAAATAACAAGTTAACATATAAATTTGCATTTTAAAATATTGGATTATAAACTGAAAATCACTTCTTTTTTTAGGGAAATAAAATTACAGTTTGAGTAAAAACAGTTGCAATAAAACTTTTATTGATTTTCAATTTTTGTAATGTCAGAATCTATTTAATAATGCATAGTAATATAAAAAGGTGTACCAAAAGAACGACCCACAAACCTTGTTTGATTGATTTGAAAACCATGCACCTGTCTAACCATGCATGGATAATGAATTAAAATTTTCCCAAATATCGGCCCTCACATTGCAATACCAGCATTTAAACGTGCACTAACCTCAGACGTAAACAACAGGGCATCTATACGGCAGACGGAGCTTTATGTTCTACAATTTACCAAAGTAGAATTCGTGATAATGGTCATCATGCGCTTTAGGATCAATTCATGGTTTAAAAAATTTGAAGAATCGGGATGTATATGTAAGGGGATGACCCAGGGTGACCACGCATTTCAGAAGGAAATATTCAACGAATTCAAAAGGTTTTTACCGAAGCCCGAAAACGTCCACTCGTTGCGGTAGCCGAGAACTTGTGTATAGTGTCTGCCGTATGTTAAAATGATTGTTGCATTTAAGGCTATACTGATTATAACCGGTTCAAGCTTTTCCCGTAAGTAACAATAGGAAACGTAAAGACTTCATTGATATAATTCCATACCATTGTTAAATTTTAGCTATGATGCAATTATTCAAGTAAGCGGTAAACTTTCACGTCATAATGTTTGCAAATGTTGATTTGATAATCCATACGAGATTGTGCAGCAGAGGCGAGATTCACCAAAAGATAATGTTTCATGCGGTTTAAAAAATTTATAGCCCTCGTTATTTGAGGGAACACAATTAAAAGGACATTCTTATCTCGTTATTGCAGGACTAACAGGACGTTTTCCATTAATAAATCAAGAATCTGAAAACTTCAAGACTCAGCAAGACAGGACCCCGCCTTATAACAACCAAGTTTCTTAATGAAACATCGCCTTAACGCTGGATAAGGGCGTACGGTAGCCCAAGACTTGGCACTCAAATCTTGTTCCCCCCCCCAAGATTCACAGACTTTGTAACTTTATCTTGTGAGAATATGTGAAATAAAGTGTCTAAATTCCACGATTACCTACTGATATTGATGAGCTGAAAACCAGGTTTACAGCTGCAGTAATTTCTTTAACAAAAGACTGTTTGCAACGTATATTAGAAAAATTCAGCTATCGCCTTGATGTTATTGGTGCGCAGCAGATGGAGGCTATATAGAAGAACATTTATAATTTGGTAAGTGACATTTTAAAAATTTTTGAATAGTATGCAATTTGTCTCCTAAATGTAACACATTTTTATTGTTATGAAATACATTGTCAATCTCCGTGGCGATCGGTAGAATCTCGGTCTTTCATCTGGAGGTCTCGGATTCGAATCCCAGTCAGGCATGACATTTTTCATATGTACAAACTTTTATTTTCTATATCCTGCGTACAAGCTTCAAACCTTCTTTGTAATTCATCAACAAAAAATAAATATATCTATTTGAAATCTGTCATTTTTTAAGCACAGCATGTATTGCTTTCACGTCCAACAGATAGCGCTGTTTTAAAAAAAAAAAATCATGTTTTTACCTGTCACAGGTATGACATCTTAGATATATAAATAGTAGGTATATAAAAATACGCGCGTATTCGAATGCAGCTTTGTGTCAGAATTTCAAAGCAATGGGTGAAGAATTTTCGGAGATATAAGATTTTGAACAAACGAAAATTTGCATTTTTATTTTTGTAGGTTATTTATTTAAATATTTGTTTCTTATCATTTAAACTTTAATATAAGATTAAAATTGTGTTTTTTCTGGATTCTAAACTTCAGTTTTTGTTAAGAGTATTGTTTTAATTTTTACTTATACGTTTAACAAATGATAGTACAAAAATATTAAAAATTTATTACTGTTAATTTAATTATCTTATTAGACAATATTTTATTTACCAATTAAACAAAAATAAGGATAAATGATAAATTTATATTTGTATTTTGTTTTCTTTGCAGTAATAGAATTCCTTTCAATTTTTTTAATGAATGTTATAATTATTATCAGATTTTTAAAATGTTATCGAATAAAACTTTATTATTAAATCCAAATATTTGTATATAGTGTGTTAGTAATATACTCCGGATGTCCGAAGAATATTCTGCTAAACTTCATAAACGTATTTCTCTCATTAAAATAATGAAAAAAAGTTCATATAAACATGAGTCCGAAAACGCTTCGTTAGTAAGTTACGGCTAATGAAAAATTTTGCCCCGATTTCTGCTGCTCAACTGAAATTAAGCCCTACTGAAATTCTGGGAAGGTAAATTAAGGGGGAATTTAATGGTTTTTGACTGTAACAACACCGTTTTGTAGAAATAGGGTGTAATAAATAAAAAAATTGAGTTGAAAAACAGTTTTTTAGCTTTGTTAAATTGACAATAAACAAAGAAAACCTTTTGGTTAAATTGATAGAAAATTTAATTTTGAAAAAATTATGTAAATAAAGTCAATAAAAACTAAATAATAGTGCAAGAAAATAACGTATTCTTTAATGCAGAACGATACATACCAGTATGAAAAATACTGAATTAAAATTTTAGACTAAAATGTACAGACAATTTTTTTATTGGATAAATTTAAAAAAAAAACTAAACTTCTAAAACCAAATAAAATAGCTTAAGTTAGTTTTACATTAGATCAACTGTTCGTTTAACTTATCAACTTAAAAACATATTTCAGCACGGCGATTAACAGATGAAATAGCATTTTCTAGCTTTCTTAGATTGTTTTTGATTTCTTTCAAAACACAAGAATGTTTGAAAATTATGTTTATAGAGCTATGCTTTCTAGGAGATTAAACATAAACTACTAATACTGTATAGCATTACAGGCTCCTAATGGGTAATTAATGCACTAATAATTAAGACATCATCATAACACTGCAGGCAGACAAATACGTATTAGCGTTATTTTTCTGTTATTGTTTCATGAAAGAACAACGAAATTGCTATTGTGGGATGTTGATAGATAATTTACATCAGTTTTCTCAAAAAAAATTCTCTATCAGTTTAACCAATAAGTTTTATTTGTTTTTTGACAATTTAACAAACTTATTTTACGCCAAAGCTAAAAAAAAATATTTTTTCCAACTAAACTATTTTGTTTATTACACCCTACTTTGTAAAAAAATAACGGGGATACAGATCTGAGACACATTTTTATACCTTTTTCAGATCCAAACCCATAACAAAAAACTAAATTCGCTCCTTAATTTATCTTTCCAAAATTTTAGTAGGGCTTCATTCCAGCAGAAGAGCAGAAATCTGGGCGATATCTTTCATTAGCCGTATCACGCTAACGAAGCGTTTTCGGACCCAAGTTTACATGAAATTTTTTAATTATTTTAATGAAAAAAATACGCTTATGAATTTAGCAGAATCCTCCCGCGACACTGTGTGTGTGTGTGTGTGTGTGTGTGTGTGTGTGTGTGTGTGTGTGTGTGTGTGTGCGTGTGCGTGTGTGTGTGTGTGTGTGTGTAGGCTATAAATTGTGTATGTGGGTAGGTGGGTATAGCCTACACACACACACACACACACACACACACACACACACACACACACACACACATATATATATATATATATATATATATATATAATACATGTATATTTAGGCTATAAATTAAATTAATTAGCAATATAGGTTTGATCTTCAGGTGAAATGATTTTAGAGATATAATTCCGTAGTGAGATTATTGCATTAAAATAATTAATCTAAAATACATTATCTTTATTGCAGTATTGCAGGATATTTACAATTACTCGTTTATTCATTAATATGATTAGAATATATATATATATATATATATTTATTTGTATTTGCACATACCTATGTACATATATTTGGTAATATTGTATTGTATATGGTAATAGGCAATGTGTTTAACCACAATAATTGATTGATAACAGGACGTACTATATATGTATAAAAGATAATATGATAATAATTATGTTTCTGCTCTATATATATATATATATATATATATGTTTGTGTGTGTGTATGTGTGTGTGTGTGCGTGTTTTCACACGCGCGCGCGCGTGTGAATGTATAAATGATGGATATTTGAATTTGATGTTTATACATTTATCTAATAGCAAATTAGAGTCATAATTATAATGGAACTAAAACACGCTGTTGTTTATGTATTTTGTTTTCATGTAAGTGTGTTGTGTGTAAGACCTTATATGTGTTTATGTGTGAACATTGTATGCGTTAGTGAGTGGTGCACCCTACTCGGAGCAATTGTAAGTGTTTATTATGTTAATATGGACAACAATGGTTTTGTGTATACCAACATCAAGGGATGAGATGACGTAATGGATTATTTGTTAATAAAACAGTTGCATAGAATTTCTGCCCTCGAGGCAGAGTTTATACTCGTATATTCCGTTATGAGTTGTTGTTATATAAGTGAGAATTGAGGCAGAATAGTTAATTTACCAACATTTCATCTCCCATAGAACACAGAGCGTAACAACGAAATACGAATATGATGTAATATATTTTTACTACCGATTGGCTAAAGTCATCATTTGCGATTGTCTTGACTTGAAACTTTGGTTCTAAGTTATATGGTTATTAATGACTAAAATTTTGTTTTTTCTGGCTTTATTAATCAATGCTTGATTTACAATTGTTATCAAGAACTCATTTATTAAAATCCAGTGAATTTATGTTCCGTAGATCAAATTTAAAATATAAAAGTTATTTATGCTTTAATTTTGATCGGTATATAGTATATGTACAGAACAATTAGTTTAACTAGTCATGCATCAAAAATCTTAACTAGAATTCTATACAGAAGAATTGAGAGGAGAGTAGAGGAAGCGTTAGGAGAAGACCAATTTGGTTTCAGGAAAAGTATAGGGACAAGGGAAGCAATTTTAGGCCTCAGATTAATAGTAGAAGGAAGATTAAAGAAAAACAAACCAACATACTTGGCGTTTATAGATCTAGAAAAGGCATTCGATAACATAGACTGGAATAAAATGTTCAGCATTTTAAAAAATATAGGGTTCAAATACAGAGATAGAACAACAATTGCTAACATGTACAGGAACCAAACAGCAACAGTAGCAATTGAAGAACATAAGAAAGAAGCCGTAATAAGAAAGGGAGTCCGACAAGGGTGTTCCCTGTCTCCGATACTTTTTAATCTTTACATGGAACTAGCAGTTAATGATCTTAAAGAACAATTTAGATTCGGAGTAACAGTACAAGGTGAAAAGATAAAGATGCTACGATTTGCTGATGATATAGTAATTCTAGCCGGGAATAAAAAGGATTTAGAAGAAACAATGAACGGCATAGATGAAGTCCTACGCAAGAACTATCGCATAAAAATAAACAAGAACAAAACAAAAGTAATGAAATGTAGTAGAAATAACAAAGATGGACCGCTGAATGTGAAAATAGGAGGAGAAAAGATTATGGAGGTAGAAGAATTTTGTTATTTGGGAATTAGAATTACTAAAGATGGACGAAGCAGGAGCGATATAAAATGCCGAATAGCACAAGCTAAACGAGCCTTCAGTAAGAAATATAAGTTGTTTACATCAAAAATTAATTTAAATGTCAGGAAAAGATTTTTGAAAGTGTATGTTTGGAGTGTCGCTTTATATGGAAGTGAAACTTGGACGATCGGAGTATCTGAGAAGAAAAGTTTAGAAGCTTTTGAAATGTGGTGCTATAGGAGAATGTTAAAAATCAGATGGGTGGATAAAGTGACAAATGAGGAGGTATTGCGGCAAATAGATGAAGAAAGAAGCATTTGGAAAAATATAGTTAAAAGAAGAGGCAGACTTATAGGCCACATACTAAGCCATCCTGGAATAGTCGCTTTAATTTTGGAAGGACAGGTGAAGGGAAAAATTGTGTAGGCAGGCCACGTTTGGAATATGTAAAACAAATTGTTAGGGATGTAGGATGTAGAGGGTATACTGAAATGAAACGACTAGCACTAGATAGGGAATCTTGGAGAGCTGCATCAAACCAGTCAAATGACTGAAGACAAAAAAAAAAAAAATAGTATATGTCGAATGATTGTTTCAAAATTTTACAAAAATTAAAAAGCACGAATAATTCAATAAATAAACACCTAAGTTTAACAGACTATTGTATTATTACTTTTATTTGTGTTTAATTAGTTTTCAGAGAAATTTTCTATACAATAGTTTGAAACAAATCATATAATTCAATCTAATTTCCATCTTGAGTAAGGTTTTTTTTTAAATTGAATTTTATAATTTGATTGTTCTTTTATGTTGAACCATCTTTATATTTCTGATAGTTGAGGATTATAAGTAGTTCATAAAATATACCTCTACGTTTATTTATCCGTCGGTCAGTTTCATGAAAATGTTTGCACAATAAAGTAAGATTCAATTTTTCTCCTTTTGAAAGTCTTTAGAAATTCTTCTTTTGATCCTGTTTGTTTTCTACATCTTCACATCTATTTTTATTTTTCTACTACTGTACTTAGCCCTATAATCGTCGATATGACCTTAATTTCAAACTGTTACTCGTTTTATACATACGAAAATGTGAACTAATGTATTAATTTTGAAATGTTTTATCTAATAGTAAATTATAATCAACATAAGCGTATTATCACAGATTTTGAATAGTTGAAAAGTTGCTTTTGTACTTTACCATTTAACAGAAGTAACTAACTCTCGAAATAATAATTAATAAATATTTTCTGCTTGTTTAAATTATACATAATAAATTATTTTTAGGTTATTTAAAAGGTTTTCTGAAACAATATGATCATTTAACTTTTGATTTATTTTCCACTACGTTTTTGAAAATTAATATTGGATTTTTAAGTTATGTAATATTTATTAAGTTATACTTATATTGATAAATTATACAGGAAATGAAAAAATAACTCAGTTTTTGTATAAGTGTTCAATGCGATACTATTCGTAACATGGCTCATATCCAACCGATAGGAAAGTTCATCCCATACTTTATTCAGTAAAACTGGATTAATTGGTGAGATAGTTGCTTCAGTCCTGTGTCTCAAGTCAGGTAGGGCAGCTGGTAACCGTGTCATATACACTTGTTCCTTTATAAACCGCGAAAGAGAAAAATTTCACGGGGTCAAATCTCGTGAATTTGAAGTCACGGCAAACAAGCCCTGTCATCTTGTCTAAAAATAACTGATTATACTAGGACTTGAACGCTGGAACTCTCGACTTCCAAATCAGCTGACTTAGGAAGACGCGTTCACTACTAGACCAACCCGGTGGGTCTGATGACGAGTCTAGCCTCTTTCTATTTATTTCCATGAACTTGGTATGTTACTATTTATCTTTACTGATGTTATAATTTTTTTTGTTTTTTTTTTTCATTAGATCTTTGTGAACTCTTGTACCTACGTGGTTGTAGTGCGAGTGTGTTTATATATGTATACATGTACATTACTTATGGATATAAATGTTTTATTGAGGGTGTTCACTGGAAACCTCTCATTATGTGTTTTTTTAATACGATTTACTTGTGGTTCCTTACTCGGAACCGGTTGTAAATAATCAAATTGTGAGACAAAAAAATTCAGGAAAAAGCAATTTTTTTAAATAAATCATTTTTCTTCTATATTCTTTAATCTTAAAGCAAATTTAATAAATAATGGAATTCAAAAAAAAAAACATCTTTTAATATCAAAACAATGATATTTTTATTGAAAATATTTTTCAGCTTAATTTCACAATATTTTTAGGGTTTAAATTGAGTTAAAGGTTTTTTTTATGAAAATAACTATTTTCTTCATTCCAAACGTGAGTCGTAAGAACTAATTATGTAGGTAACTTTAAAACGTATTAGTTTTAAAAATGTTTCGTAAACTATTCTAGTAAGTCTTAATAAGTCATAACAAATAAAAAAATTGTGAAGAATTATAACAGTTTATTATTATTTTTTTATATATACTGAGGACTATTGTGGTTGGTCAATCGTGTTCTCGACTGATATTATTAAATTATGAATCGTTCTGCTATCTGTTCTTGGTGTTTAGTTTTACTTTTTTAAATCATTTGTTTGCTGAATATCCTGTAATTATTTGTTTCTTATTGTAATATGTTATTTTTATTTTTATTTTTCATTTGACTATTTTATGTATTTTATTATTACGTTTATACTATTAAATACTCGTTATGAAGAGAAGTAATTAAACAATTGATGTCGACATTTCACGATGAATATCTCTGGGTATTTTTCATTCGTGCCATTAGTTTTCAATTCATTTAATTATGGATTCGATTGAAAATAAATAAATGAATGAAAATAAAATTATAAATAAAGTGTAGCAGAAACGGAGATAGTTTCTATATATGTATGCGCATTAAAGTTAATTTCAATAAAAGTTTAAAGCCGTTTTATTAACATTTTATATAATAGCTTCCGGTTACAACATACTTTATTTTAGATAGTGTAGCTAATCAAAGAATTTTAGATACACGAGCTAAATCATCAATATTTTTTACAAATACTATATATATATATATGCGCGCACGCGTGTGTTTGTGTGTGCGTTAAAACCCGTATATATCCTTGTGGTTATTGTGTAAAATTATACGAAAAAATTCTCTCTTTCGATCAAGGCTGTTGTATCATATATATATATATATATATATATATATATACAGTAAACATAGGTTTGAGAAACGAAACGAAATTCAGTTGTGGAATTTATTGGAGCTAGGGTTTAGAATCCTACTCCGGGGAACGGCTATATGTGGCAAGTCCGGCTTTATGGCAGACCCCTTGATTTAATTGGTCGCCCAACAACTCACTCTTTTTCCTCCTACCATACTTCGTTAAACTAGCAAACCCTCCTCACATATACACTGATTTTACGATCAATGTCAATCTCTCTCTTTTCTTCTTTTTTTTTCATTCTTCGTAAACTAAAATCCTTCTATAAACTTTATTCCCACTGATTTTGTTTTCAATCTTTAAGATTTTTTTTCTTTAAATGGTTTACCATGTAATTTTATAATAAAACTTATACAATATATACTACTTTATTGGTTTTGCTAATTAAACCCCATTAAATAATAACAAAATTAATATATATTTCAGTTATAAAAAGATGATCGTCTTGTGCTGGAGTAATTTATTATATTTTGACTTTGAGTAATGGGCTGTGATTACCATTAGGTTTAACATTTTTCCCGTTATTTAAAAGATATTCTCATAAATTTATTTTAAAATGTTGTTAGTCAAGGTGGAAAATTACAACAGGGTTTAAATGGTAAAGCTATATTTTAAACTAACATTTTGCTTTTTATTTGATCTGTTCACAGCATTTCTTTTTTTTCAAGTTTTATTTTGTCTTTTATGCCAGATATATAAACGTTTTAGTTATATATTTTTATTTTTATCTTATTATCTATTTGTTGATAACAAGTGGTTAACAATTGAAATCTTTATATGTATGGATTTTTTTTTTTTAAATGTATTTTAGCGCTCCCTATAATAATTTTTCTAAATTAACATTTACGTAGTTAATTTTATTTTTTGTTATTTTATTATATTTTATTGATCATAGTTTTAGTTAATCCGTACAAAATAATTGTTCAAAATGTCTTTTTTTACCTTTGTAATCGTTCACTTATCAATTTTTATCATATCTAAAGAAAGTATATTAAACTCTCGACACATTCCACCCAGTTTGAAGGGGAATAACTAAAAAACAAATAAATAATAAAAATAAAATCAGTTCTTTCATTTCACAGTTTTTTTTTACAGATTATTCGAAGTGAAGTACAGTATTTAATTTCCGTCGGAAGGTGGGATTGAGGGGTGAAATTGAATTTTCTTTATGTTTTGAGGTATGAAGCGTACGAAAAAACCAATCACGGAAATATTAATTTATATATATATATATATATATATGGGAATTATAATTATATAAATAATATATATATATATATATTATTTATATAATTATAATTCCCATTTACCAACATTCATTAATAGTAACTATGTTCAAGCGCTTTCGGAGATTATTACTCCATCCTCAGGAACAATGATGTAATATTATAGAAGGTCACAATTGTTATCTGATAACAACAGTAACCTTCTTACTGACATGACGGATAACGTTGACGTTATTTTACCTCTTCGACTATCAATTAGTATATAGTTATTTTAAAATTTAGTTGTTACAATTATCGATATGTGAAGTAAATATTTATAATATATATTACATCATTGTTCCTGAGGGAGGATGGAGCAATAATCTCCGAAAGTACTCTAACATAGGTACTATTGATAAATGTTAGTAAGTGGAAATTATAATTATATAAAATTAGTTATATATTATTACCAACAGGCCATGTTTATCAAAATAATAAATATATATATATATATATATATATATATGCCTTGTATATAAAATAATTTGTTCGAAAATCTCCAAATCTTACTGAATCAATTTAATTGAAATTTAGATATACTGAAGTAAAGTATTTCAGGTTGTGTTTATGAAAATTTGATGAAGATTGGTTTGGTAGTTTTTGAGTTACACTCATTTAAGTTCGACAACAGACAACATAACCTTAATTTAAAGTTATTTTGACACGCACTGATTATACAGTAAGTTACAGTGGTGAGCGAGTTGGAAATTGATGCTATTCTCTCGGGTCTACTTGTTAATCGAACGTATGAAGTGCGTTGTACTCTGAAAATCAGTGAATTTCTTACTGCGAAATAATGAACGTGTTGGAAACAAAAGGTTGGCCTTCTTGTGTATAACTACGCAAAAGTGTTTTATGATTGGAAATTACTTTGCTATTAAATTACACTACATTCAAACGAATTATGGCCTGATAAAGCGGATCTGCTCAAAGAAGTTCGTATAGGAACTATATCGTTAAAATTAAATCATATTAACTTTGCTGTTGTATAAAAATTAATAATATTTTCGTACTAAGACGCTATAAAAATGTTATCAAGTGGCCAGACTAAGCTTTTTTATCTGTAATATAAAACAATTTTTTAATTATTACTATTATTATTTAATTTTTATTATTATGAACACATACAACTGTATATACAAATATTTTAACAAGAAATGTGGCTTGTATGAATTAAGTGAAAAAATGGTAGATCCTTTCAAGGAGTTGAACCATTATTTTCTTTTTCTTTTTAGCCTCCGGAACCACCGTACTTTGCAGGATGAATGAGGTTGATGTACATGAATGAAGTATAATCTTGTAAAGTCTCAGGTCGACCAATCCTGAAATGTGTAGTTAATTGAAAACCAACCACCAAAGAATACCGGTATCCACGATATAGTATTCAAATTCGTATAAAATAACTCCCTTTACAAGGATTTGAACTTTTAAACTCTAGACTTCAAAATCAGCTGATTTGCAATGACGAGTTCACCGCTATACTAAAGCGATTGATCTCAAGGAATCAAACCTAAGAGGCTAAATAATCTTTAAGCCAAACTAAAGAGAAATTTGGGATATGGTTACGTTATATGAAGATCGCAAATATTGGAAGAAATGAAAGGAGCGGAAACATATGAATCACAAAAAATAGTATGTTTATATTACGTTGAAGGACGCTGTTATTCAGATTGGTTTGTTTTTATTAGCTTTATTCAGTAATGAATTTATTATATCTACTTCAACTCTTTTTTTTTTTTTACATATGGATTTAGAGGCAATATTAAACGTTAAAGCCAATTCTATATTTTTATAACTGGAAGATCAGTGAAATAAGTTGTTAGACTGTATAGAATTAAAAGCAATAATTACAGTTTGTCGCCTAATATTTTTGGTTAAACGAAGGTACTTCAACCGAGTATATTATTACTTTAAGTGGTAGCCTTTGGTTATAAATATATTGCGATGTATAATAACTAAAAAATTCACGTTATTCATTCATTTCTTTCTAGTTTTTTACTAGCAAATTTAATGAAAAATGTACTTCATCGAGAAATGATTGAAAATGTAAATTGAAAAAGCACTAAAAAAAAAACTAATAATAATAAAAAAGATTACAAATATCTGCGATTGGTATACTGGCAGAAATTTACAGTAAAAGTCAGTCACTTGTATGGTTATTTATGTGTATATATTTCTACATACGTTTTATTTTTGTAACCAGTTTGAATGATTTTCTATGTTTTAAATATCTCTACCATCTAGTGTAAATTTTATCAGTCACTGAAGTTGAAGTGCTCTCAACGATTCGTTCAACAGCATAGTACATTTCTTTTGTTAACAAAACCCTTTACAGACCGATGATAGTGTCATCAAAAATTATCTAATAAAACAGCATTCTTATCCTTAAAAGCATTCATAAAAATATAAACAAAAACGTTTCTTCGATATAATAAATATTATTATCCATAAATGTAGATATACTTTTTATTTAACCATTTTTTTAAGTATATAAAACGGTTTACATACTTATAAAGATAATTATAAATAATAATTATTTATATAAAATAAATCATATTTATTTTTATTCTGCCCACCTCTGTGGTTGAATAGGTAGCGTCTCGATATTTCATGCGAAGGTTCCGGGTTTGAATCTCGGACAGGAATGACTTCTTTTCACACGCTACAAAATTCCATTTTCATATCCCACTTACACGCTTGTGTGGCGATATCATCAAGGAAAAATAATGAAAAGAATATATATATAAACTTCTATTAAATTGTAGAAAATTTAGTTTATTTGTAATAACACTATTTGACTAAAGTTATTTTTGCTTCAACTCGTGAAAATGGTACACTAAAAATTCTAATCCAAATATATATTTATATATATATATTTAAAGGTATTTCTAATTCTTCACTTTTAAACAAAGCAAATCTAAGTAATTTATTTTGCGAGTTTAATAAAAGAGACAAAACAATTTCATATACTCTCACCCACGCAGTTATGCTGTAAGTTATTTTTCCACTCTGAAAAAGTGTACTGTATATCCTTTATAATGAATGTGTCTTTTTTCTTTTAATTTTTCAAACATAAATAATAAGTATGTTTTTTCTTTATTACATTTTCTATTTGACTATTCCATCTCATATTACAGTCTATAATTAATTCTAAATATTTATAACTAACTATTCTTTGCTGCCTTTCATTTTAATATGTATTCGTGTGTTGATCGGAATACTATTTTCATACATACCAAGAGTCATATATAAAGTTTTATAAAGTATTCAAAGATAGTTGATTATATTAATTCTCCATTTGCTAACTTTTTATAATAATCATTCTCTTGACTTACAGTCAAAATCCAGTTCAGTCTTTCCATGACTTATCAAACATTAGAATTCTTATAAATACAACTCTGTATTCTTACTAACTTAGATAAATTAATTTATTTCATCATCGGCGCAATCAGTCTTGTATTATTTTTTTCAGTTCTACATTATTCTCTTTATTTCAACGTATTTATAACATCTTGCATATTTTAAACTATTTTCTTTATTTTACTAACCTTTGTTTCCGCGCAGTTTTTATCTTTCAGTTCTAGATTAAGAAACCGTATATACTTCAGCAAATGAGCTAGCAACCTAGCTATTAGTTTTTTATAAAGTAATTAGTGTCGTTTTGTTTCTTCCAACAGTTTAAAATCTTTTTATTGAAGCTTTTTCAAACTAATAATTTAATTACTTTTGATGTATTATAATTTAATAAAACATTCTAGGTGTTGAACTCATAAAAAAATTATTTTTTAACGATAAATATTTTAACGTTTCTTCCTTTTGTTTTTAATAACCAGATATTTAATCCTGATTTAAAGTAAATACGTTTTTTTTTCCCAAGTATGACGATAGTTGCAAAAGAATAAACAATAATGTTGTTATGGCACGTAGCATTCCTTCATTATATATATTCTTGAAGATAAAAACAGTAAAAAGTTAATATATTTTAAGTTACGATTTGGTTAAATGATGGTCTAAAAAAAGAGATGGTAGAATGCGGTTGACCTTTTAAATATAAGAGGCAAAAACTTTTATTCGTGGAGAAAGATAGGTTTAAAAAACTTACTCTAAGAAGTATTAAGTTCGCTCGAAGTTTCATCAGACATCAGATGTAATCCTTTTTAACGTTTATTGTTTTAATTATAATTATATTCATAATTTTTAAATTAATCTAAAAGTACAGATAACCTTTGTGTTTTAACAATTTTTATTGCGGCTTTAGAAATACTTTTCATTGTAAGTATAAAATTCCATTTATACTGTAATTACTAAGTAAGGAATTTTTATATCAATTTCTAACCAGGAAAGGCTATAATTTTATTATTATTTCTTTACTTTGTCGAACGTTGTTTTGAGGTGTGGAGGAACGCATTTACGGGCGCCTAGGCAGTGTAGGTGCTATGTGTTCCTGCGCACTACCGACTAAACCTCCACCCCTCCTAGAAACCGCTTATGCAGCATTACTTCAGGAAGGGGGAAACGCCCGCTCACACAACCGGACATCGCAATCAAGGAACACCAATACAGAAATAAACACCAATGCAATCACACACTCAACACATCTGTGTTGAGTATGTGATTGAACACAAGCAACACTAAGACATAGCAAAGCACAATTACACCCACAATCACGGTTTATTTTCAACCTAGCTGACTGACGAAAACCGTAACTTGTTTAATCTGATCCCGTAATACCGCTTAGTATATCATTATGATACTATTAAAATTTCAATATTTCCAAATTATAAGCAAAAATAATCTGTACGATTTTCAAGCTTATTCATACCTATTTTCTCAGGATTTAGTGTAATAATTTAAGTCTGTATCAATAAAACAACATGTATTGATAATCAACTCCCAGCACAAACTACTAAAGATATACAGTGATCAAAAAATTATATACATTTTCATTTTACAGTAAGTTTTCACAGTAAAGTGTTCACTAAGAATGGATTTTTTTGAAATTCCGAGCTTAAAGGATTGAAATAAATTTTTGAATTTTTTTTAAACCCGGCATTTTTTTGCTTTTTTGGGTAACAAATAAAGATATCTATTTTAATTTTAGTATGTGCAATTTTCATTTGGATAGCTAAAAAACAATTAATATTTTGTTTTAAATTCGACCTTGAAAGGAATGGGGAAGAAGGATAAAAATAATTTGAAAAATGATTGTAAATTTTCCCCGTTTCAGATTACACTAAATGAGATATTAACTTGGGTTTTCAAATAATCTCTGATAAATATGTAAAAATTATTTTTGGGTTTTTTAAATTGCAATTTTTAAGGGGTGTGACGGTGTTCGACGCGGCGGTTCAACCAGCATAGCCACTGCCACTGTTACTGTAAGTGCAACACAACTGGTTGCACTCAGATTACTTGATTTAAAAAATATAAAATAAAAAAAATTTAAAAAATGAGAAACGTAATATGGTCACCTCCCACCGGTGTTTGTTGGGTAACGCTAAGAACCGGGCTAAATACATTTTTACCGGTACGAAGGAAGGATAACTAGTTATGACTACTATTAAGATGTAGGAAGACTATTTTGTAACCTACATTCTTTAGATCACTGAAAATTTCTAATCCTGTACTGACTAAATTTTTGCTCTGAAAAAATTATAATACACTGAATAGTTGTTATAAATTGAACAGTTAAATTTTTATTTATTGTTAGTATTCTTACAAGCACGAGTTTAATGAACACAGGGAGGTTCAGGGAAGCAGAGCCCCTGCTTCGATGGGAAGGCCGAGCGAAGCGAGTTCTGACCTGTAATTTAGTAAACATTGATTAAAATGTAAGTTGTTTTAGTAGGCAGTTTTGTGTGACATTAAAAAAATAAAAGGCTTGTTTCTTTTTTACATTTAAACCACATTTTCCAAGGATCATTTATCGAATTTATTTATTATTTTTTAATAACATTAAACTCATTTCTTAGTTAAATAATAATCTAATGTTAATAGTTTTAATAATAAAAATTAATATTATATAAAAAATTACAGCAGTGATTTTATATATATATATATATATATATATATATGGACCAATGTCACTACAATTCGCATTGTTATATAACACTAGTTCCAATACATTATTACGCCGCTACTTCGTGTACGAATAGTTGTTGCTGTGTATTATAGTAATTGGAGAACACCACTATATATTCTAATCGTTGAACAGAACACAACTCAAATTGCACCATAAATCTGTACCAATTCACGTGATGTCCAATAATCTCTCTATTCACCAATATATATCGGTACGTACATCTATATTTCCGCATACTCTACGATATTTTGTCTTTATTAATATATGAGTAACAACCATGCAAAACATTATGGAAATTTTATATCAAAAGCATAATATATTTAACTTATGTGATTATTATCTTTACATCCCATTTAATTTTCATTATTTAATAAAACATGAAAAAAATAAATAACTAGTGGCCCATTGCTGCTTCGCAGCGTTATTATTACAAAGTAATTTTATATATTTTAAAAACATCGGCTACAAACCTTTCCGTTTAGAATACATCTCCTTGGTTTTCTTTTTCCTTTCCTACCACAAATAAAATGCGAGTTCAAAAATTAGTTGCAGACTTCTGCTGGACGGATTTGGCTGATTTTTTTTTAAATTCTGCTCGCAATGGCTCTCAGATATATCATAAAGTATCGACAGACCTTCAAAGTGATTTTCCTGTAAGCAATAACCTCGGAAAATTATTCAATTAAGGAATAAATGAGGATATTTTTTGAGAAATTCTCAAAGGAAATTCAACAAAAATTATCATCTCAGTGTTACGAAATCTCACAAAGATTGATTTAATAACGGTAGCATGAAACGGCAAAAATTTAGAAAACAATTTATATTTTTTTACTCCTTAAAATATTTAATTCAAAAACCCAAAAAGTAGTTTAGATATTTATCTGAAAAATATTTTCAAACCAAAATTTAGTGAATATCTCGATTAGTTTAGTCGGAAATGTTGAAAATTTCCAGTAATTTTTTAAAATTATTTTATCTTTCTTCATCTATTTCAAGATCGAGTTTCAAAAAATTTAGGAATTGTTTTTTTTATATTCATTGATATCTTTATTTGTTTCCGAGAAATTAAAAAAAAATAATAGTATATTGTAATGTTACCCCCATTTTAAACCTGTAAACTCAAAATTTCAATTTATCTTCAGTTGTTTTTTCTAGGCGTTGATTATGAGTCACGACATGTTCTTTTCCATACAGAGTGTTTATAAAAATTGTTTCAAGAATGCAGCGAATGGTCCCCCACATGCAAATAAAGAAAAAAACTATATATCAACATATGTCCGCAAAAGCTTAGTTCAACCTGCTATCCGCCATTTTAAGTTTTGAACAGTAAAATTTATTTCTCCGAAATGGTTAATCGTATCAAGCTGAAATTTTTTATTCTACTAGTATACGTAGAGATTTACTTGTATAAAAATAATGAACCTGATCTCTCAGTTCATTTGAAAATAGCCATGTAAACCTTTTAGTTGTTAATATTTTTGCAATTGCTTGTTTATTTAAATGTTATGATAAAACAAATGTTAAGTGTGTCATGACAAAGAAAATGATACCTTATTTATTCAAATCCTTTCATAAATAACAACAATATTATGGCAAAAATTCTTGGAATCACTATATAATAAAAAAACCAGTTTTAATTTCCTCCGGAATAAAATTAAATTATTCAACACGATCTCAACCGGAATAATTTTATTAATGGTAACATGTAATAAATTTAAATCGTGAAAAATATTATAATATATAATAATAAATAATATTAATATTGAAAAATAATTTGCCTGACACGTTTTCCGTGTAAAACACAGACTATAGTTGTTAAATAGATTCTTTTACATGCAACCAGACGTTTTTTTCATTTATTACCGAGCTCTTTCCACGATACTAGGTGTCTGACGAATTCTCTCAATCCCATTTTGAATTATTGTGCAAATTTTTCTACGGTATTCAAGGGGGATCATCTATAAGTGTCTTTAAATTATATCATAAGAAAAAGTAAACAGGATTGAGATCTGGAAATCTTGCAGGCGACGCTACTGGGCCTCTTCAACCAATTAATCTTATTTTTGATAGATTTTGAGAGTGTATATAAATAATTCATTATATATTTATCTTTATTCTACCAGAAAATTTCGCCATTCTTATGAAAACAAGTAAGCAATTTGAAAACATGCTTTGTCGATTACTACTACGAAACCATCGGACCCAATTTTACGCAGATATATTTGTCCTTCTTCTCAGATAACCCAATTAACAACGGTTTCCGAAGTTACTTCCAGACGTCTATTACATCATATAACTAACGTCATCATTTCATTTTCAATCACAAACGAAGCAAACTGACGTTAGAAATGAAATGTTTTTTTTTTTTCAATCCTACTTAGTATCGATACTATCGTATTGATACAATATCGATACTATTGTTTGTACTATATCATAAAATATGTAAACATATTACGTCGCGAAATTAGAAGTTTTGAAAAATTAACTAACCACCGCAGCTGATTGAAATTGGTAAGAAAATCAAGTGACCACCCGTTAATGACTAAAGACAAAAAAAACTTTTATCGAAGTGGTTAACTTATTATTATAATAAAAAAAAATTGTTTTATATATTCAATAAAATACAGAAATTAATTATTTAAATGTGGTTTCTAAAAATTACAGTATATTTTTTTATATCTATTGGACAGTAAATTAATTTGAGTGTGTATAACGTTGAAAAATAGTATTTCTTCAACAAAATCGTATAGATATAATGAAGCCAAGAGTCGTTGGTTTATAAGAGTATAAAAATCTTTCACTTCCTTTCTACGATGGAGAAATAGATATCCATATTGAAGTTTATAACTTGAAATTTATATATAAATTTTAGGAGTAATAGTTTCTTTTTTAAATAGAATGACAGATAAATTATATTTAAAAACGATAAAATAAGGAATGAAAAAAATTTTAAAAGGAAACATTAAAAAAAGACAATCTCTCAGAAGATTAAAGAATCTTTGTCAAAATAAACATTTCTGAATTGATTACGGAAAAAGACTAATGACTTCGGTTGCGAGAAGATTTTTATACCGAAGGGTGTGTTTAGACCCATAGATTGTATACAGTTCTACGCAGATGACGTTTTCGTTCAAAGCGAGGGGTTGGTGTGATGATGATGATGATGATGGTGGGGGTAGTGGCGGTGGTGGTAAGGGTAGCGTGGTTGTTATGGTATGGTGGCATGGTGGTCAGAATTACATTTAGAGATCCGTGTTCCAGCCAAGTCCATTCATTATTCATCCAGTTGATGGGAAATTCAATTCTTACGATTCGAAAAGAAACTAATGAGGGTTTCTTTAACAATGAAGAATGTTGCCTTGCTTCAGTTCACTCTCTTGTATTTCATTTTTCACCATTTATTTCTTTCTATTCAATCATTTATTATTATTAATTTTTAATATTTATTTATAAATTTCAATTAGCTCAAAATGAATCATAATTTATACAATTTAATGAAATTGGTTGGTAAATGACATTTTCCATACTACTGATATATTTTGGATAAATGTAAATTTTTTAGAAAATATTTTGATAAAATATCCATAATAGTAGAAAAAAAAATAAAGATCCTCGCCAAGAAAAAAATTATTATTTTCTTTCGTATTTAACAAGTGAATTTTTTTCTATATTACAGCTGAAACATTTTTAAGTAAACATTTGTTGTTATCCTAGACAATCTTGGAAAAAAAATTCTTGAATATATACTGTGAATATTAAATCTACAGTAAGTTAATCATATTTCTGCTTCATTAATATATGATTATTACATACAAAATTACTAAAAAGAAATGTATATTTTATTATAATATACTGTAATATTTTTTGTCATATATTTGATTTAAGACAAAAATATATTTGTCTTTTTGGGACAAAAAGACAAATATTATTGAAAAATAAAATATTTCTTTACATTCTCATAAAAAAAAACTTAATTTAAAAATATAAATCTCTAAGAAATAAACCGGAATTTTATTGTAAAAAAAAATTTATTTTATTTTTTTATAAATTGTCAAAATTAACCGTTTCTTTATATTTATATAGAAAGCATTAAATTAACCAACCGGGTTGGTCTAGTGGTGAACGCGTCTTCCCAAATCAGCTGATTTGGAAGTCGAGAGTTCCAGCGTTCAAGTCCTAGTAAAGCTAGCTATTTTTACACGGACTTGAATACTTGATCGTGGATACCGGTGTTCTTTGGTGGTTGAGTTTCAATTAACCACACATCTCCGGAATGGTCGAACTGAGAATGTACAAGACTACACTTCATTTACACTCATACATATCATCCTCATTCATCCTCTGAAGTATTATCTAAACGGTAGTTACCGGAGGCTAAACAGGAAATGAAAGAAAGCATTAAATTAAAAAAATCTATACATTTAAAAATAAAATTAATTTTTTATTATTGAAAAACTATTAAATTTTTTTAAATATATTTTTTATATTTTGTATCTAAATGCAATTGTTAAATAATATAATTGAGATTAAATTAGGTTTGTCAATTTGAAAATTATTTTTCTAAAATTTCGTAAGCATAGGGTTAATTAGAGACTTTAAAAAAAAAAAAAAAAGCTGACAACACAAATGTATGGTATTCCGCCACGCGGATTTTTTCTGATGTACAGCTTACACACACAACTTAATTTAAATTATTTATAATTTTATTTAAATATAATATTTTTTTGATTATTTAATTCAATGATTTTAACTAAAGCGCGCGCGCGCATATCGTATTCATTCGCGCGGGTATGGTGCGAGACCTTAAAAATTACTACTAAACACACAGTAAATATTAGTAGTACTAACGGCCAAATTAAATACATTTTTAAACGTTTTATTTTTTATTTATTCTACAACTAGTATGTTTAAAATCGGCTCCTTAAGTGGAAGTGTAAGTAAATCGTGTGATAAGAATCACTTGATAAGGGGTTCTTAAGGAAATCCCATATTAAGTAATTCATAATAATAGTTATCAGGAAGCTTAAAGTTGATTAGAAAAAATATTTCTACCAACACTTCATAGGCAATAAAAACAAAATATTAATGAATAAAAAACCAATGAACAAATAATCAAACAAATAAAATAAATAAATAAAAAGTAACAAGAATAATATCACTAGATTTGGAGTTGTCATTTATCAAACTGTCATTCAGCAGTCCCTAAGTTAAGCACATGAA
This sequence comes from Lycorma delicatula, assembly GCF_047948215.1. Taxonomy (NCBI): domain Eukaryota; kingdom Metazoa; phylum Arthropoda; class Insecta; order Hemiptera; family Fulgoridae; genus Lycorma; species Lycorma delicatula. The sequence goes on along the minus strand of NC_134463.1, from coordinate 13,758,736 downwards.
GACGGTTCAACTTTCGGACGTCCCTGCTGTTGCCAAGTAGATTGATCGAAAAGTGGTTGACGTGATTTTCAAGTCGTTGTTGGTATTTAACACTATCCTGTCTCAGAATCTCGCGAAGCATCGGAAGCTCCAGATATTCATGAATTTCATAATTCCGTGTGAACCACGGTGCCTCTGCAATTGCTCTCGTTACTTTGTTCTAGAAGCGTTGTATATCTATGTTACTATTACTTGCTGTTCCCCACAACTCCACGCCATAAGTTCAGATTGGTCGTAGGATAACTTTTTAAATCAGAAGTTTATTGAACAACATGAGGCCTGAATTTCTCCGTAGCAGCCAATGCAGTTGCCTATACTTCGCGTTTAGTTGCGTTCTTTTTATCCTCACGTGAGATTTCCAGGTCAAACGCCGATCAATGTGAAGTCCTACGTACCGCACACTCTCTGATTGCGGGATCAAATTGCCATCCATGTACACACTGGGGAAATCACCCTTTCCCAAAGAAAGAAGAAAGAAAGGCGACTACAGCAGCTGTACGTCAGTGGTATACTAGCGCTTCTTGTGGTGAGAGGGAGTACTAATGATAGAATGTACCCGCTTTGCCAATAGTATTTTTTTATGGTGGGGTGCGATTTTGCAAAAACTCTTTTTGGAAATATTATTATTTTATAATTGTTAACAAATGTGTATAAGAAAAATAATACCTTAATTAGCAAAATCTCGAGTTACTATGGGTGACGTTCCACTAAGCATTAACCTCTTGACCTATAAGTTAAAATAAGTTACAGTCATTTTGATTTAATTTAAATTAACATTTTATCTGCATTATTTTAAGTTATAATATTGCCAGTAAGCCTGTGAATTTTAACTGGACAAATTTCTTTATTGTAATTGGAATAATAATAATAATAGTGATGTCATATCGAAAAATGTAAAATAACTTATATTGAATACTAATTATTTAAGCGAATGATTATAATTGACATAATAATTCGGTTAATTAACATATCTTTCTTTATTTACTGGTTTTCTATTTGCTTTTATTAGTGAGTTCTTTTATTCCTATTTACAATAGGGTAAAGGGACTACAATAGAAAATTTTTAAAATGATTATCAAATAAAATTAAAGGTCTATTTCGTATAAATATTTGAAGATAATTCGAATGTGTGTGTGTGTGTGTGTGTGTGTGTGTGTGTGTGTGTGTGTGTGTTTGGTAGTTATTGATTATATGTCGAATTGTGGTGTAAGGTAGTGTTGACGATTCGAAGAGGTTTTAAAGGAAGGGTATTGCACGTTACGTTAGAAAAACAAATAACAGAATGGATATGTGATGTTTTCGATTGGATGACATAGAAACAGGGTAAAAAAAAGAGAGAAAGAGAAACGTAAGGTTTATATGGAGTGAGATGAAAAGAGTAAAATTTGTAGAGCGTGTAAAAGTAGACGCTGCCACAAACTGTCACTCTCTGGTCTCTTCAAGAATAAATAATTCCAATAGAGCCGGTTGGCTGGCTAGGTAAGCAACTAAACTCCCCCTTCTCTGACACCCTCTCCGTTTTAACCATCCAGTCGCCAACGAATAAACATATATATTATTTCATATATATATATATATATATAAAACTGGCAGGTAGGTAGGTAGGTTTGTGGTGGTACCAGCAGGCCTTACGTTAGACAATCGATCTATTAAACTGACAAGCATTGTTCCAACAACAGACCTGCCAATCACTATGGATAATTCCAATCTGTTTTATAGTTCCCTCTGTTTTCCACAAAAACGTCAGTTCACTTGTGATTTGGAAAAAAATGCACAAATATACCACGCTAGCAATATGCTCGTTACTTCATTTTTACCTGCCTATCATTTCACCCACTTCTTTTATTTTTTTACAAAAAACCATCACCTGCGTTACATTATTTCTCTCTATCTCTGTCATTCAATATTATTATTTCTCTCTTTTTAACACAAACAAACGCAAGGAATATAAATAACATATATATCCAATAACCAAACGTCTTTTATTATAGAATTATTGAATAACCTGAAATCATATTTCAACCCGTCTCAAAAAAAGAAATGATATATTTAACATTTCTTATTCTCTTTACTTATCTTATTAGCTCTTACTACCGAAAAAACTAGTATTTTTTAATTGATCAATTTTGGTTTTCTTTAATAAATACTTTCTTTTAACATTTTTTTTAGTAATTTAAACTTATCTGCAAATTAAAAAACAAAGTATACAACATATAATTTCAAAACAGAAAGTTGTACACAATTATTTTCATTAACCAAATGTTTCCTAGTATTTCATGTGACTGTAATGAATGTAAAGCATCTAATGTACAAGAGGGATTAGTCAGAGTTGCTTTCTCTAAGATTAATGATGCTAACTGTTCTGGCATAGGCTGATTAAAATAGAATAACGTGCTCTCATTTTTAAGGATGAATACTTCCTGAATTTCGTTGGGTTTGGTGAGTCAAACCCATCACGCCATCGAATTTCAGATAACATGAGATCTGAATTATATTCTTATGATATATTCAGTTAAGTAAATAAAATAATGTTAAACATTCGCTCCTCACTACTCCCTCTTCTAAACAAACGTGCATGATACGTTTATTATGTTTTGGTATGGGATTTTATTTTTGAAAATGATTTACCAAATTCATGTTAAATCACTTACAATCATTTCGTCGACAGTTAATGAAAATACATACATAAAGTAATTCACATATTAAATGTTTAACGAGTAGTAACAGAATTAAAAAGATTCTCAGTTACTTGTATTATTATAATATAAAAAAGGTTTATTTTATTTATTTAAAAATTAAAACTAAATTTTCTCTATATTTTACTTTTTTTTTGGTTAAACTAGGTCAATTTCATCATCAAATAACTACATCAGATTTTTAGTACACCTATATTAATGTTATAATGACTATAATTTTAATTTTATGATTATTTATAATAAATATTAAGAAAATAGATTTAAATTTTCTGGAAAATAATGCAGTCAAAATAATATTTTTTTCTATATAGTATTAACAATATTGTCATTTTCTTGCAGTAATTGATTATAATAATAAATATATGTAATAAATATTAAATTCATTCATTTATTTGAAAAGCCTTACAAAATGTTATGAAACATAAAGATTATTTAATTTAAAAACTTTTTCGAAAATATAATTAAAATTATCACGAATAAAATCAAATATTTTAGACTTGGTTATTAGACTACTATAAAAAATAATCTTTGTAATTCTTCTTTATTAGCATTACATGATATTTAAAAAAAAAGGATCAGGGAAGGAATAGGGAATTTTCTTCCTCTAAATTAACAAATACTAGTAACAGAATGAACGAAATAATTTTAATACTAAGAAGTGAAACACAAATATTATGTTTCATTATATTGTAAATTAAATTTGCGAAAATTCACTGGTTTAAAAAAATGTACAAATAACACATTATCACTCTCTCCTCTCTCTCTGTGTGTGTATGTATGTGTGTGTGTGTGTGTGTGTGTGTGTGTGTGTGTGTGCGTGTGTGTGTATGTGTCTTTAATGTAAAATATATTTACATTCTTCCTTTACATCTTTATCACTGTACATATATGGACAATATATTCTTGCATCCGTGGTTGCAATTCCCTACTGCCTTTCAACGATTCATTTTAATAACTTACAACGTATAAAGTTAATTTTTAATTTATAATTCAATTTTTATTATAATTTTATTTGAAAATCCATGTTTTAATTCAAAAATAGATTTTCATTTTATACTTTGCAATATAGTTCTACAGGTAATTCCCAATTTTCTGCATAAATTATAGAGGTTCTTTACGATTCTTTGATAGACTTTTGTAGCATTCATTATCTGTAATAAAAACTATTTATGTAGCTACTAGTTAGCAGATCAGTAAGATGAATCTAAATGTATTGCTTTTGTTAAAATATTTATTTTTTATTACTATATTTCTGTACGTCTAATTTCACTTTTAGTTTTGTCAATTTATCTTTTAATTTAGAAAATCTTATTTATTGTTAAATAGACCGTACGTGAAAAATTATTTCTTCTAAATATATATATATACGTTGTTAATTTGATTCTTTAACGACCGCAAAATATTTTTATTTTTAATTATTATTATCTTGAAGTCATTTATAAGCCATTTATGATGTGAGCTGTGTTCGTGATCTTCAGCCAAGTGTTACACTGTTCTACAAATTTCCTGACGCTGAGTTCAATCTAATTTATTTGAACTCCTATATCATATAATTGGTATACATTGGTAATGAGAATTTAATTATTAATGGCATTGACTACATAACATGACCAAATAAAATGAAACATTGCTGTCTAAAATTATGATAATTAAGAGTAACAGTTACATGTTAATTATCTGTAAATTTCGTATATACATATACGTAATAATTACATATACGATATAATTTTAAGGTAAGAATAACAAATTCATAAATTTTGTTTAATGAAAGAAGCTAAAAATAATCATAAATAAATAAATCGAGGTTTTGTAATCGTTCTTTGGTAATTTTTTAACTGAACTTGCAGAATTTAGAAATTGATAATGTATTATCAAAATTTATTTCAAAACAGAATATAATGAAGAAAAAATTTTTATCATACAGTTGTACTAATTTTAATTTCCGAGATGTATAATTATTTTGTATGTACAATTTGTTTATTTTCAACAACCTTTTTTCCAGATACTGCTGGTCTGGGTGTGTGTGTGTGTGTACGTGTGTGTGTGGAGGGGGGTGTATAGGCTAATGCAATTGCCGCTACCGGCTTGCCAGGTTACGTTGCTGCATTATAAGTGTAATAGTAAAGATTGTGTAAGCATGTAGTCTGGAACAGACTCAGGTTGACTACCCCTGAGACGTGTGGTTAATTGAAGTCCAATCAACAATGAATACAAGTATTCAGTCTAGCATTCAAATTCATATAAAAGCCAACTGCCTTTAAAGGACTCGAACCTTAGAACACTCGACTTCAAAAATTAGCTGATTTTGCGATGATGAGTTTAACCACTAGATTAACCCGGCGGGTTTTTATAAGTATACCATAAAATAAAGAAAAGTTATGCAATCCGTCAAACATTTCATTTTGAGTTTTTTCACATCTTGACATTTCATGACTCTCTAAGAAAAAAATTTAGCGTTGAAAAATTCTGGAAGGATATATGCACTTATATACTTAAACCTGTTTTTTTCTTAATATCACTAACTAGATAGGTCGATTTTGTATGACGATTTCTGTATATTGATGGCATTTAATTTTGGTTCAATTTATCAAGGTGATAGGGAAATATGGACTTACAGATCCAGTATTTTAAAATTTTACTCTAAGTTTACGTAAATCTTTTCACATAACTTAATATCCCATAGGTAGCTAAGATATTTTCTCATGACTTTTGGTCTCAAATCCCCTATATAGAGGCAGGAACAAGAAAAACTGTTTGTCGTTTCTGGATTCATAATCACATTCTTGTTGTATTTAGATGATTCCAAAACTTATTTGTATGTAGGGAATTTCATTCAGTAATAAAATATAATAGATTTTTTTTTTGTCAGTTATTATTTTCCTTAATGTCATCAAACTGAGTTGATTGTTTTTTTTGTGAAAGTTTGTACAAAAACTTCTGAATTCAGATCATTTATGCCGTATAACATTCGCTACAATAGGTCAAGGGGGTAAGGTGATTTGATCACCGTGGTTCCGTTTTTCAAATGTTTACTCAAACGCAGATAATTTTTTATAATTCCTTATTTATATATAAATTTACAATGTTCCACGTAATTTCCTCTCCAAACAGTAGAAGGGCAAAGCCTTTAATAGCCCTATATATGCAACTCTATCCAATTAAAAAAAAGAAGATATTTATTAACGAATAGCTTCCAAATTACACTTTACTTCGATAAAAATAACATTTTTATTTATTTATTGGATTTAACATAAATTTCACAATAAGACTTTGCCGGAAGAAAATTTTACTTTTTCTAATTTTTTCACTTCATGAAGTTATAAATTTTAACATTATAAACATCTAACTTTCACATTTTTATACTAATGAAAATAGACATAAAATACACATTTTTACTTCCTTGTATGAAGTAAAGGAAGTATTGTGATCGCGAAAAATTTCGGTTTCCAGATTTCAACAGAAATATCCATTTTTACCATCCCTGAATCCGTTTTGACTAGTTTCGGTGTGACGTCTGTACGTACGTGTATGTATCTCGCATAACACAAGAACGATTAGCCGTAGAATATTGAAGTTTTGGATTTAGGACTGTTGTAACTTCTAATTTTGCACCTTCCCTTTTGGTTGCAATCGACTGAACAAAAAGTGACTAAAGAATCCAAATATTTTAGGATTTTGGACTCTACCTTTACCGCAGTAATAAGCCCTCAATGAGAGCTTTTTAACGATATGTCATAAGTAGTACTTGTTTTCATCGGTTTCAGAATTACAGCCAAATAAAAAAAAAAAAATTAATGAAATGTTTGGATCTTAGGGGAAGGCACATCTCCACTTTTTAAACTTTTTTTTAATTTAAATATATTGATTTTTTAAATAATTGTTAACCTCTTATTGTAAAATTTTTTTACGATGAATAATAACTCAATAACAAAAAATAAAATATCAGAAGTTAATGGAATAAAATTTAATGTACTTTTCATTTAAAAAAATGTGTAAATGTAATTTAATAGACGTACAAGGATAAATAAATAATCAAGGATAAATAATCACAAGGATAAATAATCCTATTTATGGTCTAAATATATTTTTTTAAACCATAATTTATTTTTTCTGATGAAACACGAGTTTTTTTTCAAGAATAAATAAAAATAAGACACTGTATAAATATAGAAATGTAAATTTATTTATTAAAATAAGAATATTTAGAAGTAAATTTATTAAAAAAAAAAAATTGTATAATTAATAATCTCTTTAAAATTTATTAAGAATGTTTTTTAGTTAGTATTAACTGAATTTGCTTTAAGTACTAGTAAATCAATTTCCCTCATACACAGGTACTTTAATTACACGAGTAATATAGTACATTGAAGTAATTCTCCGAATTGTTTCATACCTATCAGTGTAAATCTATTATAAGATATTAACATGTTACAATACATGTAACATTGTGTATTATAAGTGATAGATCTATAGACATTAATGAACATACGTAGTAAGTAATTGATGGTACTTATGCTGACTGCGTGATATCTATTTGTATTTACCTTCTAATTAATTATGCTTTGTAATCGACTATTTAGTAATTTAATTTTTAAAGAGAATTACTTATTATCCATGTACTGTAATATTAATTTTAAAAGTGCTGGAGCTATGTAATAGATGCTGGATTTTAATTAAATACAATACAATGTTCTTGTTATTAGTTTTTAATTAATTATCTATATTAAAAAATATTTTTTTATAAATAAATTTTAACTGCCATTTTTCATTATTATTTTATATTTTCTTCGCCTTTTAAAACTTTTGTTTATATTTTATTTAGATATACATATTTATATTTTACAAATAATTTTACTATATCAAATTTTTATCAACCAGTTTATGATGTGGGAAACATTATGTAAATTTTTATATGAAACCCAAAATGGATTTTAAAAATCTAATTACAAAAAAATTACAATGCCTCATATTTTTAAGAAGTAGAAATTTTATACATAACTATAATACATAGCCCATTAATGAATTACATCTATGCATGTTTACAACATATTTTAAAATAGAAAGGGGTAAACTAATACTTTAATTCAAAATTACTTGTCCAAGTCTTTCAGAGTTATGAAATACTTAAATCAATCAAGATACAAGAGAAGCACTAATCAGAATCGATTTGTCTGAGAATAGTGAAGTTCAGTATACATCCATCCCCGCTGTGAATACAATTAAATATTTCTTAAATATTAATATATAATTAAAGATATTTTGCTGGCATATTACATAACAGTTTCGATTAAATCACCAAGTTGACAGGAAAGCAAGTCATTCTTCAATTTTAGCTAGTATTCATAGAATGGAATGCTTGTTATTCTTGAGAACTTTTAGAATGTTCTTGAAACTAGCTAATTACTTGTGTCAGGTGGGTTGGTGTTTTAGTTAACACGGTTACGTTAAAACTTTTTTTTTGGATTTGCAGAATTATAACTCCTTATCTTACGCAAAGATAATCTCTAAAACTTTTTTGAATAATTTCGTATGATATTTAAAATTTCATAATGTAGAGAGAAATCAATTACATATCAGTATTTTTTGTATGTCCTATCTTATTATTCTACACAGTAAACAAATAATGTTGATAGTACTGCTAATAGATAAATTATGAATCATGAAAACTAAAAATCTGATGTAGACAACACATGACTTCCTTGTACGCCTATTAAATTACATATACACATTTTTTTTTTAAATGAAAAGTACATAAAAAAATTACTTCATAAATAACTTACATTTTTCTTTTTTTTACTTTTATTATTGAATTATTATTTATCGTAAACTTTTTACAATCAGAGGTTAATAATTATTAATAAATCAATATATTCAAATTAAAAAAAGTTTACAAAAAAAGAAGATGAAGTCTAATTGGAACTGATGTGCCTTCCCCTTGTACAAAAGATCCAAATATTTCATTAATTAAAATTTTATTAGGATAAACTCTGGAACCAGTAAAAATAAGTACAACTTATGATATATCGTTGAAAAACTCTCAATGAGTGCTTATTATTGCAGTTAGGAAAAAGAGTCCAAAATCCAATTTTTCGGGATTTGGGGTTTTTTTGGACAATTTTGATCCAGTAGATTGCAATCAAAATAGAAGTTGCATAACTAGATGTTACAACAGTCCTAAATCCAAAATTTCAACATCCTATAGCTAATAGTTTTTGAGTTATGCGAGGTACATACGTACGTAGTAACATCACGCCGAAACTATTCAAAATAGATTCAGGGATAGTCAAAATGTATATTTCCACTAAAATCTGAAAACCGAAATTTTTCGCGATCGCAATACTTCCTTTACTTCGTAAAAAGAAAGTAAAAATTACGTTACACATGCATTTGCATGCATGTATATATACATATACTTTTTTCTACATTTTCGTTCGTTTGATATACTTCTATTATCCTTTTTATTCTACAATTTCTAATTCTCTTTTTCCCCCTTATTCCCTATTATCTCAATTACTTTAAAGACATGTATCTAAAATGTTGTCTTCCATTTTTATTTTATTCTCTACAGTTCCTTCTAAATCTGAATTCACCACCTCCTTTATACCTTAATATATTTATCAATGTAACTAATTAACGACATTTTTTTTATAAGATTAAACCTCAGAAGCCTTAATTTTTTCTTTTCTACGTTTTCTATTATCCAGATTTGTTAATAAAATCTTTCCAGTTTTCAGTAAAAATTATTTTTAAGAATTTATTTGTCATTCATAAATTTATGCTTCTGTTAAAAATCAGAGATTTTTTTTTTTTAATTCAATTATTTTCTGCTTTATTAGATTTTACTGTCTTTGATTTATACTTTCGTTTAATTTCAACTTGCATTATTATTTATAAAGATCTTATATATATATCGGATTGTCATAATTTATGATGGATTGAAGAAGGAAGAGAATTAAATGAATCATAATCTTACCAAAATTTTTGATACTATCCAAAATTAAATTACTCTTATGTATATTTTAATCAATTTATTAAATAAAAAAATTAAATTATTGATGTATTATTTATTAATTTAATTTGTTAAATTTATATAATATTTGGTCCTTACTTACAAGTGATTATTAAGATAGATCAACTACATAAATTTTGATTACATAGCACAATAATTATTTTAACTCATATAACGTGAACCAAGTCAAGAAACTCTTGAATGTGATTGAATAAGGAATACTGCACTAAGCTTCTCTAGAATATAACATAACCCCGATATTGTACTTAACAGCAATAAAGGGAGATATTCATGCACTTGTACGTGATATTCTCGCGTACGTGCACACGCAATTACTTCGATCAAGACAATTGGTTGTTATCAGGTTAAATAAAGACGATAGGAATTTCATTTAATCGAAACAAAGACTTCACATAATTATAATTAAATTAAACATTTAACCACAATTAAAACAGTTACATAATAATGAAAATTAATTTTTTTATGAAGTCATTTTCTAAGTAAAACTTGTTTATTTATACTTTTATCAAACTTATATCATACATATTGCAGATACATTATGTGTAATAATAAACTATTGAATATTTTTCATTAATTTAGTTTTTCTTTAAAAAAAAAATTAGTAAAATTTGTTGTAGTTAGTTATTGAAAAGTTTTTAATATCAGATTTGAATGTCGGTTACTTCTTTTGTCTATCTGTTACATTTAAAATCGGCTTCGGATAGGGGAACTTAAGTAAATTTGATTCATGATTATCACATGAAGAAAATTCCCCGATAAAACCCCTCGTTAATGGATACAAAGTTCAGAAAACTATCACGGGAAGACAAAAATAAATAAAATAAAAACAAATGTCATCAATCAAATATATGAAAATATCACTGCAGGTAGAACAAATATTCATCGGTAAATAGAAATAACTGTAATTCGTAGACTACCAAAATGATATTCATTACACAGGGACAGAGTCATCCTATGTTCTCACTTCTAGATTCCTTCTGCAGGAATCTAGAAGTGAGAACTCCTCTTCCTGGTTTAATCTCCCAGATCCAGTACATGGAAAATTTTAGTTGTCTAATGCCCAATAATCGCTGTTGTCCAATAGATTACCTGTCAGATAATTTAGATGTTATTCTAAGCTCTGTTTGTACCACGAGCTAATTTTTTGGTTATTTTCGTAAACAGAATGTAATCCTACATAGTCATGAATTTCTCTACCACTAAAAACCATGGCACCTCTGTGATGGTCTTCACCAATTTAATTTGGAATATTTGAATTATCTCAAAATTGCCGTTACTCGTTTTACCCCGTAGGTGGATTCTATACTTCCATATAGGTTTAAGGATAGATCTAAAGACCAGCAGTTTATTAGATAACGATAACCTTGAGTTTCTACTCGGCAACCATTTTAGTTCCTAGACTTGATGTTAAGCTGTTTCCTCTTTTCGATCAAAGTGTAGACCAAGATACCGTACCCGATCCGTGTGAGGGACGTAGACGCCATTCAGGTGGAGTTGTCGACAATCACCAATTCTCATCTTAAATGTCACACGTTTCTATTCGTTTTGACTTACCTTAATTTTCCACTTCTTCAGCCTCGCACCGATCACGTCTAACCTGATTGTACTTAGGAGAGGCTTCATTCAGATCTTTGTAATCAACTAGGATTGCCGTGCCGTCTGCAAAGGATGCAACTATGACGTAATTTCCGAGCAGGAAAGTCTGAAATTAAAATCGAATAAGAACAGGCATCGGAACAGAACCCTCAGGAACTTCCGACTTTTTATCGAAATACCTAGATAATTCATGATTGAACTTTACCTGGGAAAAGCGTCGAGGTAACTGAAAAAAAAAGGTAACTGAATGACCAAAAACAAAAACTGAGGAAGACTCTGTTTTAGCTTATGCAGCAGATCAGGCAGCCATTTCTCCAAGCCACTGATTATAATAGTAACAGCTTTATGGGTCTGTTCAGTGGTTGATTTTCTGAGGCGAAATTGATGCTCTAGTATAGTTTTCTCTCGCTCCAAGATAAGCCACATTCCCCAAAGGAAGATCTTTTCAATCAACATGGATAGTATTGGTGGAAGGCTTATAGGTCTGTAGAGTGTCTATAGTGTAGTGTGTAAATTATGAGGGGATATACCTTGCTTCCAGACAATTAATATGTGGTAGAATTTCTACTCAGATGGGAAACACGTTGTTCAGATCCCATTGAGAAGGCCTATTATGTACCGGATGGTACGGAAACAATACTAACATTTTATGAATGATTAAATAAAAAACATGGAACCTTTTTTAATACCTATTCTTAGATTTAAAGATGTTTTCTTTGTTGACTTATGAGTCATTTTTATACTAAAGAAAATTCTCATGGCGGATCTTTTTCTTATTTCTTCAATATAAACCACAATCGTTTTATTTATTAAATAATTTTTACTTTGGTTCAACATATTATATATGTTATCAGATATATATTTAAAATTTATTTATATTTTTTCGTTACAAATTAACTAATAACACTATAATATTCTTAGAAAATTTTCCCCATTGAAACACTTTTTGAATAAAATCAATTTGATTAATAATTACAAAGGAACTCTCAGACACTTATTCAATGATTAAAATGATAAAATACAAATAAAAATTAATATAAATTTGACGAGAAAACTGATGTTAACGCAATAGGTTAAAGTAAAAACACAAATAATTATGAATTTGAACTTAGAGGGTAGCTTGACAGAGATAAAGATGTTACATTCAATTTTAAACATAAAATAATAATGTACGAACTCAGACACAAGTTTTTAAAGAATTCTTATATTAAACAAACTACTTTAAGTTTTTTTTTTATAATTTTTCTGCATTAGCATTCTGTAATAACACTTCACAACTAATTCATCTATATTTGCAAGTATTATAGTATTAAAGGTTTTTTTTTAAATTAACATGAAAGTACAATTGAGTTACGTGCTATGGATATAATCTTAAGTATTTATAGGTGCTCATATAATTGTGAGCTTGTTTATGTATACATATATGTGTGTGTGTGTGTGTGTGTGTGCGCGCGCGTATGTGTGTGAACACGTTGTTAAATTTTTCATAGAAATTGATAATTCATTTAATAAATTAATAAAGGTAAATAAATTCCCTGATGGCGCAGATGGCTAGTATTAGACTTTCCATCCGAGAAGTTGATAGTTTCAGACCCGAGTGAACTAGATTAATTTTAACTTTACGGCTTCTTAATGCTACCCTTGCTTCCTATTCTATTGATAGGTTCAAATTGAAAATGTATCCTGAAGAGAAAATTCGCGGATGTAACAACTTACTGAAACGCATATAAGAAAAATTCAACTGCTTATAGTTCCCGATTTATGAAAGCTGCATTCATTATATATCTGCAGAATTATATGTCAACATTATATTCCAAAATATTATAAAATCAATAAGTAGCGACGTAAATTAAAATATAAACAAATTTTTTTTTTCTAATAGCAAAATAATTGTATGACTAACTTAACTTAATACTTCTACTTACGAGAAAGAGCCGTATAATGATTATGTTGTCATTTTTTAAATATTTTCTTACCACTTAAAAAACGTTTAATTTAAATAAATTAAAGTTTTTCCATTCTATACAACGTATATATTCAAATAATTTTCAATAACGCCTTCTGAATTGTGGCTTATTTTATAGTTACGTTTTTTTTTTTATATTCAGTATCTTCATGTGTTTACTTTAACATTATTTCATGTCTTTATATTTTAAATAATTAATATAGAATTTATCAAGTCTATTTTTTTGTGTTATAATTATTTTTTGATGTTTTTCTAATCAAATTTTTACCATAGTGTTTCGTCAAGGTCAATTTTTAATTAAGGTCATTGTTCCACCCAAGCAAATTTTGGGCCAGTATGTTTTTACCCGTGGAGTAGCATTTTTTATCTAACCAATATATCTTAGTATTATTTACCTATCAAAATAAACCTTGCTATCATTATTAAATGTTTATTCGATGTTATAAAATTCCATATTAAGTACAATATGGTGGTAATTTGGGGCAACTTGAATAAGTATTTTATTTTTAAAACATAATAATAGTATTTTGTAACACCAGATAAGTATTTTCTTGTTATATCATGATAGTAAAAGAGTTAAGTTATTCCACAGATGAAAAAAGACCTTCCCCAAACTTTTCCTGGAAATTTTAAGAGAAACCTTAGAAAAATATTGATCAGAGGTGGTTGAAAACAAGAAAGAATCTTTTCTTTTATTTTAATAGGACGAAAGACCTTTAAGAATCAATATAATTTTATATTAATCAATTTAATAAAAATAGGAAGTTAAGCTTAATATCCTTTATTGTAAGCCCAAGTATTATGCTAAAACATAAAAATACCTTTTGGGTTTGATACAAAAGAGTATCATTATGTTTTAAGAATAAGTTACTTATTAAAGTTGTGAAAAAATACCGTAATATACTTTACTTGGAATTTTAGAAGATTAAATAAACATTTAATAAGTATACCAAACATAGCGCGATTGGTTAAGGCACTTAATGAAATGTTTTTTTTGTGTTTTTTTTTTTCTTAATAAGAAATTTCAGTTTTGTTTTTTCTTAGGAGAATTTACCGCCTGTCAAGCTGTACTACCTAAGTACCACTACTTCATTACTAAATACACTATTCATTAAATCAGAAATGGTACCGTTTTTCTTAGGAGAACATTGCAACGGATTTTATCCATATATTTATTACAACTCAGACAATAAATTTTTTTAACTCCTTTCACAGAATACATAGATATTTCTTTTTATTTTTCTATTTCTTTCTTTTCTTTTCTTTTTCTTTCTATTCATTTCTTTGTTTTTTTCATTATTCATATATAAGAAATAAAAAGCTAGTAAAATTAATATAATATTAAAATTTATTTACCAGTGTACACATTTTAATTTGAACGTTATATATGCTATATATTTATTTTGTTCATGTATTTTTGTAGAGATTTTTAATTTAATCGATTAATTTTTTTTTAAAGTGAAGTATTATTCTAATGAATGTAATTTTTTGAACCTTTGACAAAATAAATCATCAAAAAATATCAAAAGAACCGTTATCTTCTTTATTCCAAGCACAGATTTTTCAAGAGTAGATTTTTTTTATGAAGTATTACGTTGTATCGTTTGTATAGTAAATATCAGAGAGAATCTTCAAAGAAACATCGAGGCAACCTGAGGGTTACACGGCGTTCGTTAGCTAAATTAGGGGTAAAAGGAGTTTAACGATCGGTGGAAAGGGATTCGCCTAAGGGATGTAAATGTTGGAAAAACAGATGGGTAGGGTGCAACTGTCTAGGGTAGCTAAAAACCCCCCGTCGCCCTTCTACTCTTTGTCATAGCTAGTGTGACCGCAAGCAAATCCTGTGTTAGTAAACGTTACCGCCACATGTGAACTGTTCTCGCCATTTTGAACATGTTGGCCGCCGATGACGCGCGCTTGTTGCTTGTTTGCACATAACCTCCGAACTCCTCCACATTCTCTGTCCCCGCAAACCTCTACTGGAGCAACAGCTACCTCCACCATCATCGCAATATAACCACTGTACAGCTACCGCTTCGCCCTCTGCCACCATTATGTGACTACCGGCAAGGTCCTCCCTCGTAAAACGACAATATCTACATAACTAAAATACACATAACAATAACAACAGTGCAACTAACAACAACACCAAAAATAACTAAGCTTTTACAAATAATGAGGTAGATTTAAATATATTTGTTTTTCGTTAACAAATTATGTCAGCGACGTCATTAAAAAATTTTAATGCTAAAATATACTTCATTATAGTTGAAAAATTTACATTCCTATAACAAACGCAAAAATGTACAATCCGCTAATTAATTTTTGTTTTATAATTTTAATTTTATTATTACTATTAGGCTACGAGAACCTTCGTTCTAATTAATTTTTATTTCTTTCTCTTATGAATGCATATCCGTTTTTACTAAATATTATTTTTTTATGTATTGAATGAAAAGAATAGAAATTTAAAAAGTACTTTGTAATTTAAATTAAAATTTTATATGCTGTTATGCTATTTTATGATTAATAAAACAAAAAGATTTGTTAATATCGTGTACACGCTAATTACAATGTAATATATGCTACTAACCTACATTACTTTATGAAAATAGCTTGAACATGAATATTAATTAAATTATTAAGAACTAAAACCTATTTGTAATATATTCTTTTTTTTCGAAAATTAAGTTGTTTATATTTTATAATTTTATAATAAAATAATAGAAAAGCATGGTGCATTGGTTTTTTGTTGTATGTGCTCACCTCTTTATTCTCTGTCACCGTGGCAGCAGAAATACAATTAAGTAAAATTACTAATCTTTTTTCTTTAATGATGTATATCTGTAAACTACTTAATATTATCACAAAAATTAGGATACGAACGCTTCGAGGGTCTAGGTGGAGCCCTCTGCGTAGACGGTCGGGCGAACAAAAGAAGCTTTAGTTAGTATTTTCATAATATCAATTTTATTTATATAAAAGTCGTTAAATAGTACTTAATTATTGATGGTAGTATAATTTTAATGATGTATATAGATTTATTACGTTACGTAACTTTAATATCGGTGCTATTAAGCTTTAGAGAAATAGAATAAATAGACGTTAATTAGAAATACACTTACATCTGTAAAACATTTTCGTTGTTTTTCATAAAAACTGGCTAGATAATCGACGATATAAACTATGAATAAAATTGTAAAATATTTTCTATTCTCTATTTGCAAGATATTCGTCCCGTTTACAGTATGTATGCTATAACTACGTGGACAAATAAACATTTTAATTTTAATGAACGTAAATAAAATAAATATTAACCTTAATATAAAATAAATGTATTACAATGATCAGTAATGTGTTTGTAACTCACTGGGTTGGTCTAGTGGTGAACCGATATCAC
The DNA here is from genome assembly GCF_047948215.1 of Lycorma delicatula. Classification (NCBI taxonomy): domain Eukaryota; kingdom Metazoa; phylum Arthropoda; class Insecta; order Hemiptera; family Fulgoridae; genus Lycorma; species Lycorma delicatula. The sequence continues at coordinate 13,742,009 of NC_134463.1, read as the reverse complement.
AAATCAGCTGATTTCGAATTCAAGAGTTCTAGGATTCAAATCCTACTAAAGGCAGTTTCATTTATACGTTTTTGAATTGGTTGTTGACTTTCAATTAACCACATACCTCAGGAATGGTTGAACTGAAGGCTGTTGAAGACTACAGTTCATTTACATTCATACATATCAACCTCATTCATCCTCTGAAGTAATACCTTACGGTGGTTCCGTAGGCTAAAAAGAAAGTAATATGTTTGTATACCCGCAGGGTAATAGTAGTGTAGTCCTTTTTGCATAACCCACCGGGTTGGTCTAATGGTGAACGCGTCTTCCCAAATCAGCTGATTTGGAAGTCGAGAGTTCCAACGTTCAAGAACTAGTAATGTTAGTTATTTTTACACGGATTTGAATACTAGATCGTGGATCCCGGTGTTCTTTGGTGGTTGGATTTCAATTAACCACACATCTCAGGAATGGTCAAACTGAGACTGTACAAGACTACACTCATCCATATCCTCATTCATCCTCTAAAGTATTATCTGAAAGGTAATCACCGGAGGCTAAACAGGAAAAAGAATGAAAAGTCCTTTTTGCATACTTGCGCTTGAATATTATCTATCGGCTCTTCGTAACTTCATTCTTCATCAACTATTACTGTAAATGGTGAAAAATTCACGTGTCATTGTAAATTTACAAAAATGTTGAAAATAGTTATTTTAAGCCCCTTATTTTCTAAAGTTATTTATATGCAAATGAAGTATATTTCTGAAAGTTTTAGCCGTTAAATGAAGACGTTTTCAGGCTTTTAGTAAGATGTTAATTAATTTAGGATAAATTTCTAATGCTAATTTGGCTGTAATATATGCTAAATCTAAATATAAATACGTTGAATTAAAAATATCATCGTATCACATTTTTTTAAATACATAATAAATCTTAAGATTAATTTACTGCATTATCATAAATATTTATCCTCCGAAATGGATATCTAGATCATTTGAATAATTTATACCACAAAATTTTGCCATATGTCTTTATCAGTTAATCTTTTTATTTATTTAACCGTAGTTTTTCGGGTTTCTATCCAGATTTTCCGGTAGAAAGGCTGAGCTTAGTCTCACGTGACTTTTTAATAACTGTAGGAAAAACACATTTTCCAGAATATCTTTATGTTAATCTTTGAAAAAAACGTTGATCGAACTCACGAGAGTAAGAAGTTGTCTTCCGATTAAGCCAATGATGGCTATAAACGGAGGGGATAGCGTGACAACTGGACATGTCACAAGACCGGTGTTCTTTTCCCTCGGGGAGGAATTGAGATGATTGAACTCATGTGGGTGATCGTGGACAGGATTGATACTCATCGGGGTTGGAGCTTGTTGTATACGTTTGGATAGGATCGCTTATCTCGTTTTTCGATTTTTCTGTAAATCGAATGACTTTTTGTCATTTTTCACAACTTTTCCATATTCTTGAATTTTTCTAATCGGTGTATTTCTGCAAGATTTTGCTACGTGCCCACCGAATCCCCGTTATGGACAGCTGGATCTCTTTAACTGAGATACTTAGGAGCAGTGGCGGCTCGTAACTAAAATTAGTGGGGCTGCTGCTCCAGGAAATTATTTCTTGGACCTTTTCAAGGCCATGGTTAAAGTTTTCTATAAAATAAAAGAACAGAAAAAATGAATCGCATAGAATAGCTGGAAGCAGGATAATAATCTAATTCTACACTTTACCACATTCAAGAATTTGGTTCAAGAATTTCATGAATTTTTAAGCACATTGTGCTTAAAAACCGTATTGGTTTAACCGAATAAATAATTAGGTACATCGAACATCAATAGAGATAATATTTTTTAGTATTGTTAGATAATAACTTAATCAAATGTCCGCTTAAAAAAAAACTGTATTCCAACGGTGCTTAATTTAAATTTCTACGTACACAGAAACAAATGCATAAATAGTTTTTACTAATTACCTTCTCTTTCGGTCTTCCAGCGTGGTTTTGGACAGATTTGGCAATAAAAGAGCACTTGCTTTCCGCCATCTTGTGGATCATTACTGAAAAAACAACTACATCACTTTCATATTCCTTCCACCGACTAAACTAGAAAAGGGAACGAACAAGGAACGTCCATACACACCCGGATTAAAAAAAAAACTACCTTCCACGCCAGGGTCGGCACTGCGGGAACGACAGTGCTCTTTCTCCCTCCCTCACAGCCTCGTGTTCAGCTTCCTATGTTCGCATGCGCACAACACCCAAACAACACGCCGCTGGAACTGTGAAGCGCATAATTCCGTACAAAGATTTTTGTATCTTTTTCATAAACCGGTGGATGTTTAGTGACATTAGGCTTAAGGATTATATATTGTATAAGTATAAAGAAAGAATTAAAGAAAAAAGGACTCATTATATTAAATGTTATTGGTAATATTAAATGAAAATATGGTGGGGGGTGCTGCAGTTCCACAGTCCCTATACGTCAGCCACCACTGCTTAGGAGATAAATTCAAGCATTTTGATCCTTGTTTGAATAAAAATATTTTAACGAATAGTCAGTACATTTATTTTAATAAAATATTACTTTTTTAATGTACTGAAATAAAAATCTAATCTATTAACTTAAATAAATACCTTAAAATAATGAAAAATATAAAAATCGTAAAACAAAAAAAACAAAATATAATTTAAAACAACAGGTAAATTTCATGATTACTGTAATTAATATTAATTATAAATCGTATTGTCTTTTTATATATAATTATTCCTACTCATATGTGTTGTGTTTATGAACAAGTTCTTTTTATTTCAATGTTTTTTTTGTTTTTTTTGATGTCTTCCTTCGTATTCTTGATTTAGTTAAGATTGGAAAACATGAATTTGTCAGAATTTTAATGAGTGATTGCTAATAACAGTTAGTTGTATTAATCAAAGAATATGTTTAAGCTCATTTTTCGATAAAAATAAAACTAATCTGATATTGTTACTGAATTCCAGTGATATTATAAACCCAGTTAATTTTGCTTCGAGATACATGATCTAAGTGTTGACAATTATATTAGTATAGAATTAATCTGTTGAGTAGATGACACAGATTAAGTAGATATGTGTATTTGCATTGGAAGGAGTGAAATTACCAGAGTAGGCTCGGTAGCTGGTCAGGGAAACATGAACACATTTGCCCTTGGGCAAAATGTCACCACATATGAGGAAGGGTATAGTACTACTAAAATCCCTGGAGCCAACTAGGGGAGAACTATACCTCCAACACAGATTGCTTTCCAACCCGGGTACGATGGTTTGTTCGGTTGCTTGCATATAATGCAGTCAGATTCGAATTGTTATATCCCTTGTCGATGCCTGTCCACGATTTCACTAGAGAATCATATCAATACATTCAACCATACTCGCATAAACACCCACTCCCATAAATACATTACACGTTCACAAGACTGAATAAATATTCAAAGGGTATTATTACAGTGTATCATCAATAAAAACGAAGTTATTGTCATATAGTACACTACTAGTTGTATTGTTATGGAATATTTTCTGCACTAGAATGAAATAATTTTGAAATTTAAATAAAGCAATAACCTGGTAGTAAATAGATTATTATATATATATATATATATATATATAGTATTAAAAACGTCACTGTACTCCTTAAAAATATTGAACGATAATAAACAAATCTTTCCTAGTAGAATTATTTTATTTTTAGTTCTTATAATAATTACTTTACCGTAATGAAAAAAAAAAAAAAAATTCATATATTTTATCTCCTTTAAAAAATAGATTAAAAGGAAGACACGAAAATCATTATAAAATAATGAACTTCAGACTTGTCCGAATTTTCCGACAAAAATCACAAATATCTCAAAAAAGGTCGGTCCTAGCGCTCTGCAAAATTTTTTCGACTCATTCAACACTATCCCATCGATTCCCAGTGGTACCTGTTGAATGATAATATTTTGAAGGGCCCCGAGGCGCCGTTCGGAAATTGAGGAGGTGTGCGATGGGATGCCACGGTAATATCTCGGCAATTGCTCGTCCGATTTTTACGATTCAAACGGCGAATGTATCAGCAGAACGAGCGCTAACTGTTTAACGGGCATTGAGTACACTCTTAATCGACCGAATCTTTGTTATCCGGAAATTAAATCGTTCAGCCCTATATTTTAATTGTACTCACTCACCGTAAAACGTACCGATCCGATCTTTCGCTAAATACGCTCAAACCTGTGCGCTAGCGCAGCTTTAAAGTATAAACTTATAAAAACAAAAAAGTGGAAAATAAAAAATATATTTAAATAAATGTTAAAATACCACTCTTAAATTAAACGCAATAAAATGTAAAAAATAATTTTAGGACGGTATCTCAGAATGGATTTGACAACAAACTTTGATGGTGATATGTAAGATTATGTGAAAGTTATAATTTCAAATTAAAAATTTGATGTTTTTGCCAACTTTTTCTTATGCGTGATGAATGGCCTAAAGAGTGGAGTGCCGCTGCACCTATTCTTCATGAATAAATATTTCTTTATAAATTTTTTTTACCTTTATTTGTTGTTTCAGTTTATTTTTTTACAATTATTCTGTAGTTATTACTTATTTTAATCTTAAATTAGTAGTCAGTAGAAATTATTCGCTTACGAATAATTTCATTTTTAAGGAAGTTTATAATATAGAATTAAAGGAATAAAGCGTGATAAAATGTAATGTCATCACGCGTCAAATTGTTTTCTTAATAAGGTATAATTAACTACATAAATTTTCATATTTTTTTTTTTTTTTAATCAGGTAAAAATATTTTACCTACATAAAAACATAATTTTTATTTTAAGATATTTTAAATTTATGTTACCAGGAAAAGCTTTCAACATAACACTAGATAAATGTTTCTATAAAAATAGGAAATAAAAAGGAATCGTTGAAATCTATGGGTTTAGTGCAGAGTAAGGATTGAAGATAAAAAAAACCATACATATCAAATTGAAAATTTGATAATAAAATTTGTTCGTAATCTCTTTGGTTAGTATGACAAGTGATGGCTTTGTTTAGTAGTTAATTATATAATTGTTAGTATCGATTGATAATTCCAGTAAAACTGTGAAGTTATAAATTTAATTTAAAAATGTTATAATTTTCCCATGTATAAAAACATATATTTTTAAAAAAATAATTGTTTCATTTTTCAATAAAACCTATTCACCTTAAAAACTAAGTTGAATAATTACAAATTAATTTATTTTCAAAATAAAATATTAGCCGGAATAATTTTCGGCACCTTACCATTTCAAATAATTATTATTAATTTTTTTTTTAATTATACTAATTCCATTTAGTTCAATTATCTATTACCTTAACTGTTTCATGTATAAAAAAGATTTTTCTTTACTTCACTAGATTTTATTATCCTACTTACTTATTTCTCAACTTCATTTAAATATTCTAACTTTAAAAAATTCCAAATTATTCTGGTTTAATCGTATTTTGTTAAATATCTAAAATATGTACTTCGTGTTGTAAAATAATCTCCTTTGAGTTATTAATTATTGATCCTATTACATTTTATGACCTGAATCTTTGAGAAGGAGAAATGGTTCAGTGAAGTAACAGGGTGTGGTAATCTTGATAATCCTGCACTTAAGAGCTAATTCCTAATAGTTGATCTTGGCAATGTCTTTATGTCTCCTGCGGAATTATGCTGTCTGTATTTGCTTTATTATTATTATTATTATTATTACTGTTAATATAGCTAGTTTCATTATATATAAATATTTATTACGTAATTAAAAAAACATTTTAAATAACTTGATTATAATTAGTTAAACTTGTATAAAATTGTTTTTTTCTTGTATGTGTTTTTAAACAGCATTGAAGAAATCTAGTTGACAATATGTTTTATAGTTATTACATTTTGTTATTAGAAATCTTTAGTTTTATTTTATAGTATACTTATGGTGAAAATATTTTGAATTAGATAACTAGATTGTGCAATAGTTTACTTTAAGAAATTAACATTGGTCTTAGTTTTAAGAAATTTAAGAATCCAATTATGTTATGGCTACAAAATGATTTTTAGAAACGATTGTAAATAGTTTATTTTTTATTTTACGTATTATTATTTATTCTTATGAATTGACTATCAGAGTGCCTTTATTAGAGTTACTGTAAAATAAAAGTAAATTATTCCATTCTATAGTAAATAAATTTTAAATTGATTGTATCATTTTTTATTTGTAAGAAAATATTTATAATATATATATATATATATATATATATATGCATATGTGCACGTGCATATGTTTGTATATTTGTGTTTATTGTATATTTTATGAAATATCTTGAAAATTAAATTAAAAAAAAATTGAAATATTATAATTCTTGAAAATATAGATAATTCTCCAACCAGTTTTCAGCAACTGCCGGGTCTGGGTATGTGTTTAGGCAAATACAATTACCGTTACCGGTTTGCCAGGCCTAACGTAGCTGCAATGTAAGGGTAAATGTACCGGTAAGCGTGTAGTCTGGAACAGACTGAAGTCGATTACTCCTGAGACGTGTGGTTAATTGAAACCCAACCACCAAACAACACTGGTATTCACAGTCTAGCATTCAATTCCATATAAAAGCAACTGCTTTTAAAAGGACTCAAACCTTAAAACTTTCGACTTTGAAAATCAGCTGATTTTGCGATTAAGAGTTTAATCACTAGATTAATTCGAAGTATATAGATAATTCTATTAAATTTATTTTAAATATATTATTTAAATATAATATTACTTGAATTAGATACATTGTTTATTAATTTTTGTTTATTTGTAATATTTTATATATATATATCCATAAAACATACAATTTCATTATTTTTAATGTATGGGAACATAACGTTAAGACTTATCAGGACCAAAAACTAATAGAAACAAATAAAGACATTTCAATTGTTTTTAGTAACAGTAGTAATAGCAGTAGTTGTACTATAAAACCATGAATAGTTGTCAAATATTGTAGATATTATCGTGATAAGTTAAAAATAGTTTAATTTATACATGCTGTCATTCAAAAAAATGTTCTTTATCAGTTTATACAATATTTTTTTAGGGAGAATCAATCTTTTTCGTTTCATATTTTAAATGTTGTCATTTATCAGAAAACTGTAAGGAAATAATTAATAAAAATATCAGTATTCAGATATTATATCAAAAATAGTTTGAAATTTCTTATTTGAAGTTCATTCAATAATTTATGTTATAAAAAGACACAATTTTTTTTGTACAAATTTTATATTTGGATGTTATGATTTTATTCCACGAATTTTTAAAAAAATATTTATTATAATTTTTTTTTGTTATTTCAGACCAGTATATTTTACTGGTCTGAAATAACTTTTTTTAAATTATTTTATATTCTTTCAATTAGCGGTGTACGAATTATCTGTCTATTAACGTAAATCTGTTGCATTAAATAATTCTGCATGTTTCATTAAAAAAAAAATTAAAATTATTTTTTAAACATGATATTTTTTCATTTTAAGATTTTTTTTGCTTATCTTTATCTTAAGCTATTATTTTTTTTTATAATACATTCCACAAATTTATTATATTTTTATACATGCGTTTATTTAATTTTGTTATTTTCCTAATGTGTATGTTTTAATTATTCAAGTAATGAACAATAAGCAACCCCCCGCCACCACACAGACGAATGAGATGAGAATAATACGTGTGACATGTAAAGAGGAATATTCTAGTACAGACACAGGCCAACTAGTCTTGAAACGTGTGGTTAATTGAAGCTCGATACGTTGGAATCTACTGTCTAGTATTCAAATGTGTAAAAAAGAAACTAAATTTTACTAGGATTTGAACCTCAAAACCTTCAACTTCGAAACTCAGATGCTAAACAACTTATTTGCAACGAAGAGTTAACCACTAGACCAGCCCTATGGGAAAACTTTAAAAACTATTTTTAAAGTTACAAAATAAATTATTTATTTAAAAATATTAATGTAAAACCTTAATGTTTATTTTACATTAATTTAATAATGTGACTGAATTTGTTAGAGTTCCCGACTTTTCTTACATTAAGCTTAACTAACAGCATCATAAAGTACAAATAAAATATACATTATCAAATAATAATCTGATATCTATATATCAGATTTTTTTTTGGTATCGATGTTCGGTTAAACCTCAGGAAACAAATATTGAACTAGATTTATTTTATTATTTTGGAGTAATTTCGATTTGGTGTAATTGAATAATCAGCATTGACATACTTGAACGCTTCCAAACAAAAACAATGTGGAAAATGCTCAACATATCCTGGTATATATATAATAGCCTGATATAGAATGACGTTAAGTTGTGAACCGTTCGGCAGGAAATCTCTCTGGTCAGCCTACGGTATCAAAATCGTTTGAATCGGCACCCCAATTATGTGGCGGCCAATTTGTTAGACAACACGATCAGTGATTTTTTTAAATTGCTGAGGAACAATATTCCTGGTTTGCCTTTTCGTTTCACTCAGGTGACTTTATGCTCTTTTATTCCATTATTAAGTCACAAGCTGCTGGGTCTGTTAATTCAAATACATTTTATTTACTTATTGTTCTATGAACAGATTGTAAATTTGCTGTGTCGTTATAATAAAAAAAAATTATTTTTAAAAGTATTTACTGAAATTATAAAATTATAAAAGGAAATATTTTCAGATAACTACCCTATTTGGTAACTTTTAAACCTTAAACGAAAAAAATATATATATTATATTTCGATAGTGTTTTTGTTTCGTGTTTAATAACATTTTGGATCGTTACAAATCGAACTGCATTATGCTTTGTAAGAAATAACTTAAAAAGCATATTTTATTATTTTAATCTATGCAGATTAAAATCATATAATAGACTGAAATTGATTTTATTAAATTCAATTACCTGTTAGATATTTTCACTTTACATGACATTTAATTGAAATTATATTACAACACTATTTATAGATAGATGACTGATAAAATTTCCAGTGGCTAGCATTACAAAGTATAATTGAAGTTTGTTTTCTAAACTATTAATAATGCAGTTTATTTCCATGCTGTTTTTGAGTTTAATACAAAACTGGAAAAAATTCATTATTTCAGTTTGTGTCCTTAATCATATTAATCTCGAATTGTTGTCCTACATTCTTTTTTTCTTAAGGAATGATCTATTTAACAAAACTTAATCTAAAAAAAAATTTCAATATAAATCAATTTTAAGTTCAATTTTATAATTTAAACGATGATGGAAACTTTTCTGTAGTTTTAATATATTCACTTGAAATATTTAAGCCTCTTTCATAGCAAAAGTCAATTTTTTGCTTTTAATTTCTCAAGAGCATTTCTAAAATTATTAATAAAACAAAAATTATTCCCAATTTTTTTACTGGTCTTAATTTTTTTGCTCGTATATATATATCGAAAACAATTTGTATTGATTAAAATAAAACTTGAATAACTCTTAGCACTTTTTATTAGTTTCGATTCTTTAAAATAATTTTGAATTAAGAACATTATTTTACGTTTTTTTTCAGATGGGGATAGAAACAAACGAAATATAAACATTTAGAAAATTTTTACAAATTTTGTTTTTAAATTCCATATTATTCAAATGGATTTTATCCCGTATTCCGGGAATAATATGTTTTATTTATATCATATAAAGTGTAATTTCATTACACTTTAAGAGTTGAATAATGAAACGGAATAAAAATTTCATACGGAACATATATGGAAATTTTACTGAAGATTCTCAATAAAGATCATTGTAACATTGATCTATTAAGATGCCAACAAAGATCTATTTTATGTAGTGTCTAAAATAGAATTTTTAGAAAAAAATAGACACATCGTTATCAGATAAATCCAAAGCGTGAAGAAGTAACACTGATTTCAACAGTAGTAGTAATAATAATGCTAGTGTAAATATATTATAATTTATTTATGATTCTTTCCAAAATGTTTTCCACATAGTATAAAACTAGCATCACTAAAGAAGAAAGGAAAGAATTTTATAACATTTTAAAAATAATGAATTATTCTCAAAGAATAAAAGTGGGTGATAGAAAAGCTGAGCTAAAATCAAAAATCTGATTTGGACACCACATGATTTCCTTGTACGCCTATTAAATTACCTATGCACATGTATTGATGCATTTCAGTTAAACGTTTTTTATTTGAAAGTGAGATACATTCCTCCAATTTTTTAATAAAAAGTGGACACTTACACAGTTGGATTATGGTGGATACCAAATTGCGTCACATTTTTTAGCGGTGCTAAAAAAGCATTTTATATTAATTTATACTCGGATATTAATTTCGTTTCACGTCGCCCAAGTAGTTAAGGTGTAAGTGAAAACATTTCGGATCTGTAACCAAGCACAAATCGGTTCGAATCCGACTTCATAAAAATATATTTTTTAACTTTTATTTTTTTTAATTTAAGTATATTGAGTTGTTATAATTATTAACCTCTGTAAAAAGATTTGAATAAAAATGAAAAGTACATAAAATTTTACATTTAATTTACTAAGCATTTGGCACTATTGGCATTAAGGCAATTGTATAAATTAAATTTCCACTTACCAACAATTTAAAAAGTGAAAATTTTAGTACTTTCGGAACTTCCATCTTAGGGAATTTTCAGAGATGTTAATTTAAATTCAAACCAATAATGATTTTTAAAATTAAACTTATATGTTTATTATAGTCGGTCGTCAAAAATAAAATTAATTCGTGCATCAATAAGACAATAACGCCATGTTTGTAAGATGTTTGCCACTACCCATAATAGTACTATTACAAATAGTCACAATCATAACAGTCAAACGTGATTTTTATTCTTGACGACCGACTATTGTATAAAAACGATCCAAACATTTCATTAATTAAATTTTTATTTGGTTTTAACTCTGGAATGAATGAAGTCCATTTACGGGCTTTTGCTAAGAGGTCCCCCGAGTTATAACCATGGGCGTATGTATACCTGCGCCCTACCGACTAAACCTCCATCCCTAACTTCCTCCTTCCTGGGACTGATTATAAAAACATTTCATCAGAAGAGGGAGGAATCGCCCACACACAGTCATAACAATCCAACAATGTCACACACCACACAAACAACACTACTGGAAGCAACACATACAACGCGTAAAATACTTACACCAACAACAACAACATACATGAACCCGCAGAAAACAGGGCAAGCTGCTAACATCCGCAACAACCACGCGTTACACACCCACACAGCTGTCAAGACAAAAATCTAATGGGGCCCCCTAGGCATTAAGCCGAAGACCTGTCCGCCCCCGCACCATCAGGCGACATTCTGCTCTGCGGGACTTCTCATATAATTGGAGGTTCCTCATCACCGTCATGACTAATCTTTCCGCAGTCTTCCACTACGCCTCACCTGGTAATAGGACTGGTAGGATATCGTCAGGGCAGAACATGTGCTCACGTTTCAGGTTGCCGAACATCTCCCTAACGCTCTATGGCGAATCGCGGACACAAAAAGAAAACATGTTGTGGGGAGGGGTCTCTTCCACCTCGCACTCTGGAAAATGTTCAAATTGATCGAGCTCTAATCTATATAAATAAGACCTGAATCCCCCATGACCCGCCAGGAATTGTGTTAACTCAAAACTCAGCGTGCCATGAGCCCTCCGGCACCCCCCCATGATGACCCTAATAAGGTGGTGGGTCCACCTACCCTTCGTGGCCCGATACCACCGCTTCTGCCATGTTAGTTCTTCAGCAGAACGCTGCCTTTCCTCTAATGGGAATGTTCTCAGTTCCCTAGTTCTGCTACGCAGCATTATCATCAAGTCTACAGGCGGGTCATCCAGCAGTCAACTCAACCGCCTCTCTGGACACCGTCCTATTGTCGGCCGCTACTCTGATACAAAACCTCCTATACTTGGCGAATCTAACAACGCCCGCCCACAACTCGGCGATATGTAGCAGGGCTGAATAGACCACACCAGAAAGCAATTGCCTTCTATGTTTGGAGGGCCCTCTTGTATTCGGGAGTAGGCTAGCAATAAGCCTCCTCGTTTTCTCCGCCTTCTCACAGGCCCGGAGTACGTGAGTACTAAATCTCAGTCTGGAGTCGACCCAGATTCCCAATTATTTTATGGCCACCTGAGACACAATTTCTCTGCTATCAAAGATCAGACGTAAAGTTGCCCATAATCACCACCATCATGTGGTGGTGATCTCCTGGCGGCAGAGATCACCACCATCTCCGGTTTTTCAGGAGCCAACTCCAGTCCTACCCCAGCCATCCGCATGATTCAAAGGCCTAAAAGAATATAAAAAAATTGTAGACAAACAATTATCTAGCTTTCGAAATGTTAAAAAAATTATTCTCGTTATTGTATGAATTTGTAGAAAGTAATTCTGGTATTGTATATTCATCAATTAAACAAGATATAACTGAAAAAGAAACTGGAAGGAAAATTCAAATATTTTTAAACTCAAATTAGAATAAATGAATGTATCTTATAATAATAAAAGTCACAATACTCTACTAATATACGTAGTAATTTTTTCTTACATAATCCTGGAAGATTATTTTTATTACACAATCACTATTTCATAAGAACATTAAAATCAATGTAATTTATGAATTTAATTTCATTATCTGTTGTTATTATTTTTATGTTAATGTATTCTAATTTCTTATGAACTTTAGACTTATTAATTAACCAAACGAGGAAGGATTGTTATTTTTCGCAATATATATTAAAGTAATTAATATTTATTATGCAATTATTTTATATAATAATTGCAAAGTTAGAAGGATAGAATTTTCATTCATACACAATACCGTACACAAATAAATATTAATCTTATCTGAACTTAATTCTAGGGCAAAGTAATACAGTATTAAACAAAGGAAGTTTCCTAGTTGAGTGGCTGGTTAAGTACTAATAATAATTATTACTGTAAGGTAATAAAGACATTTTAGTTAGTGAATGCTTATTCCCATTAATTTTATATATTTTATTCATTAATAACTTCTGATATTTTTTCACAATTTTTTTTGTTGTTATTATTGAATTATTATTTAACGTAAAATATTTTTTTATAATCAGAGGTTAAAAATGATTATTAAATCAATTTATTTTAGTTAAAAAAATAAATGAGATGAAATCTAATTCGACCTATGTTCCTTTCCCTGTAAGATCCAAATATATCATTAAAATTTTATTTGGCTTTAACTCTGGAAGCAATAGAAATAAGTACCATTTGTGATATATCGTAGAAAATCTCTCAATGAGAGCTTATTACTGTAGTTAAGAGAAAATCCACGACAATATTTGTATTTTGGACTTTTTTGGACATTTTTGGTCCAGTTGATTGCAATAAAAAGAGGTGTACAACTAGATGTTACAACAGTTCTAAATCCAAAATTTCAACATTCTACGGCTAATCTTTCTTGAGTTATGCGAGATACATACGTACGTAAAGACATCACGTCGAAATTCGTCAAAATGGATTCAGGGATGGTCAAAATGGATATTTCTGTTGAAATCTGAAAACCGAAATTTTTCGCGATCACAATACTTCCTTTACTTTGTAAAAGGAAGTAAAAAACAACAATGGTAGAATATTTCAAACAAAATGAAAATAATAAAAAAAAACAATAGCAAAAGCAGATTTTATAAAAACAATTGATAATTTTAATTTTTTTTTAACTACATAACTTTATCTCCCGGTTTATGAAATCAATCTGATTGAAATTCTCTTTATTGTATTTCTGGGTGGATAGTTTATACATCCCGTTGTTCTGTTGATGCTTCATTGTTATATAACAAGATTTTTCCTTTATATAGTTTGAATTTATTTTGTAGACTATTTAAAACAAAAATAAACGTGTGGACTCAATACAACGTTAATATACAGTGGAATATTTTTAATGAGTAATGCGCTGCTAACATCCTGGATATAAATTAACTATCTCTTTAGCAAATTTAGGTCTCGTTATCTAGAGGAACTTGAAGCTATCCTATGAGTGGGATTATTTTGCAACTACAGTTTCTTTTTAAACGGCTAAATTTTGCGGATGATGATCAGATAATATAAATGATATTGGTTCCTTTAGATAGGTGATTACTTAATGATTTATATATGGGAATTGATTACTGTGTATTTCTGATGGAACAAATTGAAATATAAGGTTAACAACTGGGATGGAGTGAAGATGGATTTCCTGTTTGCACTTAAAATACTAACAAAGTTTGATCCAAATAGGAATAGCGGTAACTCGGAGGTTCTGGTTTCGAAACCTGGCATTTTCATGCGCTAAAAGATTATCATATTTCTCAAGCAATACCTAACAGTGGTCCCGGAAGCTAAAAAAAAATTATTAAATAATTTATTCATAAATAGAACATTTGAACTTTTCGCAATCAAAGTGAATTTTTTTTATAAATTAAATTTTGAAATGTTAAAAAATTAACATGTTTTATAGGAATGGAATGCAAAGTTGGCAGGAGTTTATTACTCCCTACTTTATCGCAGAACCTGGACAGAGACCTTTGCTGCTGGATCATTCTAATCGGGCTTGTTTTTTTTTAAAAGGGTTAATTTTTAATAGCGGGTCTAATTTTTTCAAGTTTTGTTTATTATTATTTAGTATTTTAAGGACGGATTTAATTGCATTCCAATCCGTTGTTAAACCAGCGTTATCGAACCCATTTTATGGGCCGACCGTGGAAGGCTAGGCTTATGAAACCTGTCCTCCCGACGCAATTCCCCTTCAGACCGTCCACTGAAGTCCTTTCGGTGCTAACGCTTCATAGGCTAGCAGGAATACGCCACAACGGGGCACTAACTATCAGGAGGGAGCAATGCGACCCCTACTCCGGAGGAGTCGCAATTGCTGCTTTATTTTAATTAACTTGTAAGTGTTAAAGGAGAGGTTGTGTAGAAGTTCTTCATCCACTTCTGTTATGGCTGCCTTTCAGGACGCATCTCTGCTGGGCTCTGTTCCGGACTCCAGTCCGTGATGTTGGGACGAGTAGAGGATCTTCCCTCCTCTTCATCCTCTTCTTCTTCCCATGTTTTATATCCCCGTATTAAGAACACGATTAAAAAAATTTAAGAATAAAAGAATATTGATTTTGATCCGTATTGAATTCAAATTACTGGCAACGTTTGGTTAATTTTACAAATTTTTATGACGTTAAAATGTACTATTTTAGGATTATTCAGAAAAACAGCGTCAGAATTTTTTTTCATTATAAGATTTACGTATTGTTTCAATATGAGGAACCAAATGTAAATAAAGTGTTGCACCAAAAAAAAAAGAAAAAAAAAATTATTTTGATTTCACTTGCCTTTTATGTATGAAAATTTGTATTGATCTTTGCCTTCTATAAACATTATCTGAAATTTTAGTAACAAAAATGATTTGATACAACAGACGTCTTTTATTATATAAATTACAAAATTTATTTCATAATAAAAATAAATTTTTATTTCATAAAATTTATTTCGTTTATTTCACTTTTTTGTATCTTTCAGCTTGATAAATTCCAGCCTGTACTGAAATTTATACTATATGTAAAAAATTAGAATTAATCAAACTTATACTGTTAGCTATAATTTTGTTTATATATTATTTTCTTTAAGCAAGAAATTCAAAATTATAATTCTCATGTTACTATCGACAAATAAGAAACAGCGTAAAGAAATACAGTCAGTTATCCCAAACATTAGAACTGATTTGTTCTTATTATCTGAATACCTCTTTTTTTTTTGTTTCGAAGTAGAAGTATCAGTTTCGAATAAATTTGCATTAATTTTCACATCTGTTAATCTCTCCGATTTTTATTTCTTTATTTATCTATAGAACGTAGAGATAACGAGAATTCGAAAGCTAGTTCTACTTCATTACATAAATCCAGATTCGGGGATTTAAACCCCGAAAAGTTTGTGATATAAATGATTAAACCACGGAAGCGGTGTATTTTAAATAATATTGTATATCTAATTTTTTTATAATTATTTTTTTTAACAAAATATTGGACAATATCTATTTCTAATTACTGACTTACTCTTTATTCTTTTTTTTTTTAATCGGAGTTTTAGGAGAATATAAGGATTAAAATGGACGATACCTTAAAATTATAGTAATATGTTTCTCTTGCCTTATTTAGTTACTGAACAGCTTACATTTTCATGGGTTAGCAATAGCATATCAGTAGTAGTAGTAGTAGTAGTAGTAATAGTAGTAGTAGTAAAAGCAATAAAATAATGCTAGTAGTAATAGTACAGAATTCCCAATCCGATAGAGCCATAACCCAGATGAGGTAAATTCCTTTTTCTCCAACGCTTATCTACTGACCCATCTCCTCATCATTTCTGGACCTCTTTCTTTATCCTCCAATACGTACCCTCATCCTCATAGACCTTTAAACTCAAACTCCTCCTCTTCTTCATTCACTCCCACTACTATTCACTTCAAACTACGGATCAGACAAGGCCAACTGCTTATTCTTTTTCTTCCACTTCTTCTTTTTCTTCTTATACTCCACTTCATACACCGAGCGATTGGTCGATCAGATTTTTTTTTTTTTTTTTTTTACCAATTTCCCATCGTCCAAATACTGTATCCAGTTGCTCGTTCATTCACCCAGTACTCGAAAATATACTATACAACTTTTACGTCTTTTTTTTTTACCCTTTCTTACAATTTATTTTCTTATCTGTTTTTTTTTTTTTTTTTTAAAGACAAAATTTGAACTTTATCTGATTTATTTAAACTTTTACTCATTTATATTTATACATAATAGTACATTATTTAAAAAAGCTTAACATTGTTATGTATTAATAATTTATTTTTTGTTTTTTGTTTCAGGTGAGTGAAAAATATTCAGTTAGAAGATTAACATTTTACATCTTTAATATTATTACTATTTTTATTTTACGGCTTGTATCAGGTAAATTAAAAATTATTTTTACTACATAATATGTAATTAAATATAATATAATGTTTTCTAACTCATAATACGAATTAATATATATCTATATCTACTTATTGATATCCGAATATTGTTCTAATACTCATTTAGATATCTTATACTTTCTCCTTAAAGAATAACAGTAAGAAACTTTTAAAAATTAAGATTTTTTTTTTAATTGGACGTACTCTGATGAAAACTTTAAAAATATATGTTAAATTAACTTCGTAATCCATCCATCCTCAACATGTTCTGACTGATTGATTCATCAACGCAAAACATAAAGTACTGAAGATAAATAGATGAAAATTTGTAAATATGTTCTTGTAACAGTGTGTAACGGCATTAAGAAAGGATTTTTTGAAATTCTGTGTTCAAACGGTTAAAATAAAATAACAATGAAATTTACTATACTTTTTAATTTTCGAGAATAATATTTATATTTTTTGAAATTCCAAGTTTAGTGGGTAGATTTTGAATGTTTTTTAAACCCGCCTTTTTTTTTTTAATTTGTCGGAACAAAGGAAGATATCAATTAATTTTTGGTGTGTTTAATTTTCATGTAAATAGCTAAAAACCAATTTCTAGATTTTTCGAAATTCGATTTTGAGATGAATGAAAGATAATATAAAAATTAAACAATGATTGGTAATTTTCCACATTTCCGACTATACTAAACGAGATATTCATTAGATTGGGGCTTCCAAATACTCAGTTTGGTACCGTACAGGACCAAACTGAAGAAATGCTCTGAAGAATTCATAATATATAGATATATGTTTATAAATTGAATAGGCTTTAATTTTTATTTATCAATACTATTCTGACAAGCATGAGGTTAATGCTTGTGGGAGCATTAACTTTTTTACCTTTACACTTGAACCCCACTCTTGGACAGAGCGGGATCCAAGGGACAGATCTCTTTGGCTAAATAATACCTCCTGACCACGACATGGAACACAAGTAACCGCATAGCATGGGTGAAGTAGTGACGGTGATGCTAGTGTGTATATATATATATATATGTCGTGACATAATCAGCACTCAGTAAAACCTACTGAAGATAAACTGATGAAAATTCGTTTACACGTTATTCTTACGGCGTAAGTGCACACTAAAAACGATTTTCTGAAATTCCGAGTTTAAAATGTTAAAATAGAGTAAAAATGAAATTCACTATTTTTTTTTTTTTATTTCCCGTTAAAAAAATCAAGATATCAACTTTCTTTTTGGTGTGTGTAATCTGGATGTAAATATCTATAAACGAATTCCTAAAAATTTTGAAATTCGACCTTGAAATGGATAAAGAGAGGTAAAAAATTTCAAACAATGATTGCAAATTTTCCCTTTTCCCGACTAGATATTCATTTGGTCTGGGTATACTTTTAAGAGAAATATCAAAAAATCATTTTCGGGTTTTTTACATTTTAATATTTTATGGGGTGAAAAAAAATTTATTTTTTATTTTTTTTGTAACTGTTTTATGCTTCCGCTATTGCATCATATTGCAATAGCAATATGATCTCATAACATTGTGATGGTAATTTATGTCTGTAAATCTGATTATATTTCTCGAGCGAAACCGTGATGAGAAATCTAAAAATCAAATAGTGAGTCCTATACTGACCAAACTTGCTCTGAAGAAATTAAAATATACTGTTAGTATTAATAAATTGAACAGGATTTTTATTTATTATTATTAATTTCACAACATGAATTTCTGAAAAAATGGGATGCAGGGGTAACAGGTCTATCGGCTAATTTTCCCCTGACCCTGACGGGAAACGCATGCATTCATATAGAAAGGGTGAAGCCGTGGGGTTGCTAGTGTAATATATTAAAAACGATGAAATATTTTGCGGAGCCTAAACAACTTCCCAGAATTTTACTTTTCTCTCGGCTTTGAGAAAAAGAATTATTATAGAAAATTCAAGTATACTAGGTACTTAAAAAATAAAAATAAAAGTTAATAATTTTTTGATAGCAAGTACAATTATTCCGAGTATCTGACCAACTGAATATTATTCGTTGATCATCATACTTATCCATTTCATCGTTTCATTTCCTCTGGGTTTTGTATATTTATTATTAATTATTTCTGTTGTTATTAATTACTAAATTTACTTTTTTTGTCATTTGACTGGTTTGATACGGCTCTCCAGGATTCCCTATGTAGTACTAATCGTTTCATTTCGGTATACTCCCTACATCCTGCATCCCTAACAGTTTGTTTTACATATTCCAAACGTTGTCTGCCTGCACAATTTTTCCCTTCTATCTGTCCCACCAATATTAAAACAATTATTCCAGGATGCCTTAATATGTGGCCTACAAGTCTGTCTCTTCCTTTAACTATATTTTTCCAAATGCTTCTTTCTTCATCAATTTGCCGCAACACCTCTTCATTTGTCACTTTATCCACCCATCCGATATTTAACATTCTCCTGTATCACCACGTTTCAAAAGCTTCTAATCCTTTCTTCTCAGGTACTCCGATCATCCAAGTTTCACATCCATATAAAGCTAAGCTCCAAACATATACTTTCAAAAATATTTTCCTTACGTTTAAATTAATTTTCATGTAAATAAATTATATTTCTGACTGAAGGCTCGTTTCGCCTGTGCTATTCGGCATTTTATATCGCTCCTACTTCGTCCATCTTTAGTAATTCTACTTCCCAAATAACAAAATTCTTCTACCTCCATAATCTTTTCTCTTCCTATTTTTACATTCATTAAATTTTCGTATAATTAACATCCTTATAAATTATTAGTAAATAATTATTTTAATAGAGTAAAAATTAACAATGGTTATTTTAACAAAATGTAAAATAATTTCAGTTAGTCGAAACCATAAATAATAAAAAAAATTAAAAGGATTTTTTTTTTTACTTTAAAAATTTGGAAATGTCCAAGATTTGTTTTTATTAAACGGCTCTTCTTTAACATTTTAATTAAAAGTTTAGTCACACGTAAAAACCTTTCTAGTTATTAAGTAAATATTTAAAATATTTTTCATTTTAAAACTCCTCCAGATTTGTTATTGTAAAGTCAGTTAATATAAGAAGCAAAGAAGCAATGAACATAGTAACAGATTATAGATATTTAAAATGAGAAAGAAACTTCTAGGTTCACCAAGTTATTGACAAAATACCTTGCTAGTGGTACTACTGTATTTTCGTATAATTCGGTAATATTTGAGACTGCTTAAGATTAAAGAAGTATAAATAACCAAACAAAGAAATAGTCAGTTCACAGTATTTCTGATTATTGAAGTTTCAAGGTAAAAATTGTACCACATTAATTAATTTCCATTTACTTTACATTAAATATTAAGAATACTAGTAAGAATTACTGATAGTCTGTGAAAACTTTCTAAACTTTGATAGTCATCAAAGTTTAAGAACGATTAGCACTTAGATGCCTAATAATTCTACCTAGAGGTCTAAAAAAGTATTAGTACTGCTATTAATAATTCAGAGAAGAGAAATAGTGTACCATGATCAAAGGATTGTACGTAGTAGGAAACCAGTCACCGGCTCATTCCATCCTGCGCGTCAATTGAACTTTTTAAACTTTTACTAATAATACAAATTTTGGCGTATATCTCATACACATACTGAAGAGATCAATTTAAAACTTTAATTAGTGTTTAAATCATTTTTTTAATGTTAATTAGCAGCATGAAAAAATGAAAATTATATTTGTGTAAAAAACTAATCAAATTTCGTTAATTTCTTTTAACATTTAAATGATAGAAAACTAAAACATATTGTCTACTAGCCTGACCTTCTTCTGTTGTTTTTTTTTTTTAATTTTTAATTAACGCGGTAGGGCACATGCAATATTTTAGTATGTGTATAATTTTATAGAAAAATTTGGTTACTTTTTATCTAATAACTTTCTCTTATCTTTCAACTTTTAGTTCGCCTGATATTGTATATATCTAAAAAAAATGTTTCTAGTATTTGTTGGATAGTAATATATTGTAGGATGAATGCATCGCATTATTCTTCGTGAGCAGTCGAATTTTTTTTTGTTGAGTTTTCCTTCCTGTTGGACTATACGTAATATACAAGGAAAAATTATTATATTATATCTCGATGTGTATCCCATAACAGAAAAATTGAATAAGTGCAGCGTTAGTATTGTAGATGCATTTATATTTAAGTGTAAGTTTCTATGTGTGTTTGTATGAAGTAGTGAATTGAAGTTAGCAAGCGGCTTTTGTACGTTGAATTGCAGAAAGAGAGTGCCTTGAGGCTGGTGGTAGACGGGGGATGTATTGGGCAATATTGTGAGGAAGATGAGTGTACGGGGGAGGGGGGTTAAAGTGGTATTCTGGTAGGATGGAGGGGTTGTACAGTCAGTGAGAGGGTGTTTTCTTCCGGCCCACTGGTCTTCTCTTCTCATGGACCACACTGGTACACTTTATTTGAAATGGGAACTCAAAAAAGTGTGGACAGACATCTACTAGTATCCCACAAATCTAAACGACTCTATCCCGTTTCCTTTTTTCGCGGTGAAGAAGATTTGCTTCTTTTTACTTTTCCTTCTTCTTTACTACACATATTCTGTCCCCTTTTTGCTCTCGCACATCCCCTTTTACGTCCCGCCTACACAAGCAATGTGGTCTCCTGAGAGAAAATGCAATAATTCCTTTGCCTTTCATACCTGACTAAAGAATATACCTCAGAACCTTGTCTAAAAGCTCTATATTGAGTTATGTTCGACAGCATATACGAGATCCGGGTACAGTGGTAGATCACTACGTGCTACTTTTTTTTATTTCTTTACTCTTTGTGTTCATTTTTTCTTCGTTTTCTTATGGTTATTATAACTTATAAATATTTTTGCTCGCAAAATGAAAACTAGAAAGAATTTAATATAATGTTTAATTTTATTATTTAAATTGTTTTATCTATTAAACTGTTCATGTAGTGTGAAGATTACATGTATGATCTAAAAAACAACACAAAAATAAAATAATATCGTCCAAATCATGCAAAAACTAATTCTTATTAATTAGTTCATGATTAATATATATAATACAGTCAAATCTATATATAAAGTATATATATATATATATATATATATATATATATATATAATATATATATAATATATACTTTATATTTGTATGTAAATGAACGATTTACTATGTAAACTTAATTCTTGAGCATAGAAACTTTGTTATTAATTAAAAATCCAACACTCCAACCAAGGATTCAAAGCTGGAACATTCCAGATGAAAGATGAATCACCAAAACTTAAAATGAAGATTTAATTTAAAGAAAAAAATTAAAAAAACTTCATATTACGCAATCGAATATAATTTTTTTTAAATTTCCACATTTTGAAGGCGGCTTTAAATTAAAAACAAACAATTGTCATGACAAAACAACTGATGTCATTAAAAAAAAACTTAAAAATGAGGAAATAATTGAAAAGTAATATTTTTACTAATTTGTTAAATTTGAATGTATTTCACTTAAAATTTATTTATTATTTATTTAGTATATGATTACAACAATAAAAAACCCTACCCATTTAAAAAAATATTCAAAATAAAAATAGTATATGAGATTTTATTCTTGATAAAAAATATAAAAAATTATATACAAGAATTTGTTTCCAAACGAGAGATAAAAATATTTATAAAAATAGTTATATCCAGAGTGTTTTAATGGAAATAATTCTTTTTTCTAGGCGATTGTTTAGAGTTATAAAGGCCGTCTCTTTTGTCTCAACAGCTAAACTCTTCTATCCCGCCAACTTTCCTTCTCCAAATTCCTTCTCTACATCGCCACCATCACTTCGGACATTCACTGCCTTGGAGGTTGCCCACATTTTCTCCTCTCTCCTAGAATCCATCCCAACATCCTCCTAGGTCATCTGTACTCTTCCATTCTGTGAACATGCCTATACCATTGTAGTCTTCTTTCCTCGAAAATATCAATCACTGTAAAAGTTACCCCAATTCTTCTTCTAATCTCCTCGTTTCTCAAGCACTGCATTCTAGAAACTCCACAATTCTTACACAGCACATCAATCTCCGCAGCCAATAACCTTCCATCATCTCTTTTTCTAATTTCCCAAGCTTTTGACCCGTACAATAAAATGCTGTCGGTAACACCCTTGTAAAATATTTAGTTCCTTTCCGTATCCCTTCAGACCACCACAAAAAATTCCGCTTTTGGATAGCCCCAAAGCTATACTTTGATTTATATGTTTTCCGCTATTTTCTTCCGGTGATAATATAGAACTAAGATATTTAAGTCCTCACATTACTCGATGGTATTCCTATCTATAGGAACGTCACCTTCTTTTGCACCAGCCACTAGATACTTCATTTAAAAAAATTCATCTTCAAACCCCAACTTAATAGAGGTTTTCATCAATTTACTTATCATGTAGCTAGCTAATATCAAACTGATCTGATGCTATGATGACCTGATCATTTGCAAACAACAACGTATATACATACATACATACATACTCACCGTCCACCTGCACTCCCAACCTTCTACATTTTTTCCGTCATTCTTCCAATATCTTGTCCAAGTAAAGCTTAAACAGAGTGAGAGAAAGGCAGCAACCAAGCATGACGTATAACCTTATTAACATTAAAAAACTTTGACCTTAACAGCAGTCAGTTGATTCCTATAAAAGTCACAAGTTGTTCTTAGGTATGTCGGATGAAGACCTCAATTACTAATAACTTTGAACAATTTCTTCACCGACACCGTGTCATAAGCTTTTTTAGGTTTACGAAAACCGCCGGCCTCTCTGGCCAGAATAGTAGCGTCTCGGCCTTTCATCCGGATTTCCTAGGTTCGAATCCCAGTCAGCATTCTCACACACCCAACAAATCATTCACCTCATCCTCTAAAGTAATACCTAACGATAAACCAGGAGGTTAAACAAAACAAAAAAAAGTCTACGAAAACCATGTTGGTCTCCAAACTTCTAACTATTCTTTCAGTTAAAAGTTGTCTCAGAATGAAAATATTCTGTATAATTTTTTTGTTTTATTATTCTTATTAACATACAACTTATTTATTTTTGTAATATATTGGTGGTGTTGATTTTTTTTTTTTCAATTACTTTATAAAACTTACAAAAATGTTTAATTATAGTATTTTTTTTTTTTTTTAATTGTAAAAAGGTACATTTTTTACCATTTATACGATGTGTACAGGGATTCTTCAAAACAATTTTTTTTTGTTGCTGTAAAATTGCAGTTTATAATATTATTTGCACAGCATTATTTTAACTTAGAAGTCAGAAAGAAAAACATTTTTGAATGGTTTGTTAATAAAAAAAAATAATAATTTTGTTTATTATTTTAATCTGAATATTGTGTAATTTTTTTTTTGAAAATTGCTTGAAAAAGAATAAAAAAAAATATATAAATTATTATACTATATCATCAATGAAATGTTATATAAAGGGACGATAAATAATATATATAAGCAATTGTATTTTCTATCGAGATATCATTTACTTATTTTTTTTTTATATTTTCCTATTAAAGGTATTAGGAAGAAACATATTACAGATAGGGAAATATCACTTAAAAATATAAAAGAATATTATCAAAATCAGGATATTTGATTTGAAGTAAAGGTTAATACTTAAGAAATAACTTCTTTCTTTTTGAAATTGGTTAAAACATGAACAAAACATTTTTACTAATTGTACGAAAATACTTTAAGAAACAGAAAAATATTTTATAAATTACACACCTTTTACGTACATGGAAATGTGTTTTAAAAAAGTTCTTTTCAATTATTTTGCAGATCTTGAAATACTAGTAAATAGGGAATTATATAAGAACTCCGTGCAGATCTTTTGGAAGCACGTTTCCATGAATTCATTTAAATAAACTGTACAGGGTTTCGGCTTATTTCCTTTTTGTTGTTTTAAGTAAATGCATATATATATATATATATATGTATATTATTAAGCTGAATAAGTTATGCTGTTCAGCGAATACCAAAAGGCTTAAAACTTAATTAAAAATTTGTGTCAAAAGAAAAAAATATCATTAGAATAAAATAAAATTTATTTTATTTTACTATACGGCAATTTTATTAGGTTTTTAATTTTTTAATAAAAATATATGAATAAAAAAAGCTATTTTGTTTATTCTAAAAATTTACATGCCACGCGTATTTATACAACATAAGATGTTCCTTTTAGGTTACAATATAATAAATTTTAAAATAGGTATAATTTCGTGAATATAAATTAAGCTTTTTTTTCATATTTCTTTTATTCCATTTCCTTTCACTTCTTTTTATTTCACTTTGAATAAAGTAAGAAGTATTTACTTATGTATATAACTTAATACAATAAAGGTTCTAAAGAACCTTATAAATTTTGATGGTAGGAAATATATGGATATAAGTACACAAATAAATAACAAGTATTCATTATTAATGTAAAGTTATAAAATATTAATTAATTTTTTATTAAACATAAATAAATATAAATAGTGTTTAATTGCAAAATAAACACGAGAATTATTTACTAGATTATAGTAATATATTCTGAATTTGTAATTTTTATTACGATAATAAATTAAGTTATAAAAATATAGATTTAAAAATTAAAAAACAGAAATCAAAATAAAATTTGACCTGTAGTATCATAAAAATTAAAAAATGCTTAAATAGTTAATACTTAATTAGGAAACCGTCTACAATCAAATTTAGGTTTAGACAATTAATAATAAAAAATTACGATAAAATAAATTAAAATCTCTGGAGGTTCCGGATTCGAATCCCGGTCGGACATGGCACTTTCTATACGCTATAAAATTTAATTTCCATACTTCCTGGTACAAGTTTTAAGCTTCTGTGGTCAATTAATTTATCAAGGAAAAATATCTTAAACTAGAAAAAAATGAAATTGGATGTATATATATATATATATATATATATATATATATATAAAAGTGTTGTCTGAAAAGTTTTGAGCCTCGACATGAAGATGACAGCACTCGTCAGTTACGGAATGCGTTAAAAGGCCTACACTAAAATTTCAGTCATTTCCACTTACATTACACTATGTCTGCAACTACCTCAGGCTTGGCAAGCCGGTAGCGACGATTCAGTTGCTGATCTACTCAAACACACACCTAGACCCGGCAGTAGCTACAAAAACTGTTTGGAGAAAATAAATAAACTACCTACTTATACATAAAAAGTCTATATAAACACACATGCATTAATTGGTATCGCAATATTCTAGTGAAAAAACAAAAAAAAAAAAATCCACAACATTATTAAAAAAATAAGTAGAAATAAACCAAACAGTAGCATAAATAGTTCACGGAAAAATAAAGAAAAGCGCTAGGTTTCTCAGTAAGGTAGAGTAGAGCCGTTTATTACATGTCTGATACCGAACCAGTTAAGGTTCGGGATTTGGGTATCTTATTACTCAGATATCCCAAATCAGCACGTGTTGTCGTTTCAATCACCGGATATATTTGCTGTTACCTAGGAGATTAGCTACTATAAAGTTCACAGAACTGTCTAATCGCTCGAATGTCTGTAACTGCAAGCGAATAGTTTGATCTCGTTACGAACATAAGGCAATCCGAGATATTCGTAAATTTCTTCATACGAGCGAACCAAGGTACCTCTGCAAATGGATCTTGCCAACTTGTTCTGCAAACGTT
Source organism: Lycorma delicatula (assembly GCF_047948215.1). Classification (NCBI taxonomy): domain Eukaryota; kingdom Metazoa; phylum Arthropoda; class Insecta; order Hemiptera; family Fulgoridae; genus Lycorma; species Lycorma delicatula. The sequence continues at coordinate 13,715,326 of NC_134463.1, read as the reverse complement.
ATATAATCTCAACGTTACTTTTTCCCCATAGTTGTATGGCATGTGTAAAAACCTGTTTTAGAATCCCCTTGTATATCAAACGTCTATTGGATTAGCCTGTCGTTCCTACCTATCAACCAATAAAGCCTCTTGTACTTGGTGTTAAGTTGCTTCCTATTCTCTTCACGTAGCACTTCCACGTTAACGACGATAAAGGTGGAGTCCAAGGCACCAAACCCGTACAGAGTGCGGGATGACGATCCCGTCCAGTGGACATCCGGACAGAAACCCTCCTCAACGCAAACGTAATATAACTTGACTTTTCGGTTTTACTTATTTGGACTTCATCCATTTTCCTAACCACTTCCGATCAGATCTAGCATCGATTGTAGCTTCGTCAAGTCCAATTTCGAAATATCATCGATGGCTGGAATCGCTGTATCCTCAGCAAACGAGGTAACAGTGACATCGTACAGAGACAGAAGGTCCGCAGTAAAAATCATTTACAAGACTGTTAAAAAAGAGGCTTGTGGAACCCCTGATTTAATATCAAGGAATCCAGATAACTCACGAATACATCTAACCTGGGAGAACCGCTGATTGAGAGAGTTCCATAAGACCAGGTAGAATGGTTAAGGAAGATTGTGTTTCAATTTACAGAGCAGATCACGCAGCCAGACCTTTTTAAAGGCCTGCTGCTTATTTAAGTAGACCGCGGAGCAGAATATCTCATTTCTTTCAGGATGTTCTGCCTAATTTGAAATTTTTTTTTTTTTAATTTATGCTTTTTGTTTGCCTTTTTTATATAGATAAATCTTTCATTTAAAGTTTCTGTATGAAATTACATACCATTTTGCCCAATGTTAGCCCAATTGATGAAATCATTATCAAGTCATTTTGTAAACCCTTGAAAGTTACGTTAATCTTCTTTTTTATTTTATTCATAGAAATTCGATAATATTTTTATATACTTGTTCAGCTGTTTTTGTTATTCAGAAATTATATTTAAATCAAGTGTTATAAATTCAGTTTCTGCTATGTCAATTTGTTAAATTATGACAGAATAATTAACATTAGTACTCAAACAAATAACCTACCAAAATACCATTATTTTTCTTTGCTTTTCAACTTAATTAAAAAAGATTTTATTTCTCTGATAAAAAATCCGTTAATATTTTTACATCTTGGAACCGATAAATCTTCTTCTATGCGTTACAAATGTAAAAAAAAAATAAATTTCTGTAAAGGAGGAAAAAATAATCTATTTAATAAAAGACAAAAATAATTGCATATAAAAACAATTATATATAAATACTTTGGAATATTAGAAACAACATTTTTATCGTTTTTGCCATATATATATATATATATATACTTTTTTCAACTCTAACGTTTGCTATATAAGTTGGTAATAAAAATAAGAAAATCCTTGGATAAGTTGCCTATGAAAATTTTCATTAACGAAGTTATAAAATAGTTTCTTTTATGACGTAAATAATTAAAAATGAACTCGTTAAAGATTAAAAAAAAAAAAGGGAAAAGAAATAGTTAATAAATTGTGACCTAAATTTAGGGTGTTAAATATATTGCTGAACATAGAAATTTCCAAGCTAAAACGAGAAGCGAGCGCTTCCTTTCCTGCACAATTTTGCTTGCAATTAGCCAAACCCTTTAAGTGAACAAGGTAGCGGACTTAGTAATATCGCTGGTCGTAATCCATGAGATGCTTCAACAACGATGCTTCAGTGATTTCATTGAAGATGAATAGTTGACTGAAGATCAAGTCTTATTCGAGTAATTCCGTAACATATCTGAGATTAAGGCAGCTTATGTATATAATTTATTCTTTATTCTCCACACTAATATTGTCTATATTATTTTCAACGATAAACGTGGTGGAATATAATTTTATATTTATCCGTCAAATAAACTTATTTGAAAAATTAAACTACGTAAAATTTAATTGTCTTTATTTATTTTTATATAAATTTATCTTTACCTTAGCTTTCAATTAATTAAATTTCTTTTTCTGACAAAAATCTAGATTAAAAACATCTATTATATACCCAAACATGTATACACCTCTATTTGTTTATTATGTTTCAAGAACAGTTTAACCTGTTTTTGTATGCCTGGTAGAACAGGTTGATAAAAGAAACGCACAGTTGCTAACGGACTAATGAAGTACCAGTAACCGACAAAAATGGCAAAGTCATTCTTTAAAATAACAAGCATTCATAAAAGTTTAGTTAAAGAAAAAAAAAATTGTAGTAGCTTACCAATAATATACTATTAAACAGTATTTCAACCTACCGACATGTTCAACTAAGCATAACACCTTCTCTTTGTTCACCATAAGGACTAAACGTGTAGTAAACATCATTATTCTCAGAAAATCCAACTATAGTTATTAAATTTCAGGTGCTTTAATTAATAACAACCATAAGAAAAATATGGACAAATTTTGAAAATCAATAAAATTAACCATTTTTTAATACGATTTCATATAAGAATGATATAATTTTCTAGTTGCCATCTGTTTTGCTTCATTAAATAACCAATTTTTAAAGCTTTTATTTATTTTTTATTACATCACATTAATTTGCATTAATTCACATTAATTTTCTCAGAATTAAATTCTCTACTAATTTTGTTAATAAATTGTTCACATTTATTAGTCATTTAACAAAGCTATTGTACTACAAACCTAAAAAAATTGTTTTTCGACACCGAAGTTTATGTTTTACGTCAAATATCTTAAAACCTACTTGAGTTAGAGTTTTCGGACCTGTTTTCCAGCTCAAATTACATAAAAAACCACCAACTTTTCTCCTTTCCTTCCTTTCATTTCCTTTCTTTTTCCTGTTTAGCCTCCGGTAACTACCGTTTAGATAATACTTCAGAGGATTATATGTATGAGTGTAAATCAAGTGTAGTCTTGTAACATTCTCAGTTCGACCATACCTGAGATGTGTGGTTAATTGAAACCCAACCACCAAAGAACAACGGTATCCACGATCTAGCATTCAAATCCCTGTAAAAATAACTGGCTTTACTAGGACTTGAACGCTGGAACTCTCGACTTCCAAATCAGATGATTTGGGAAGACGCGTTCACCACTAGACCAACCCGGTGGGTTACCAACTTTTCTCCTGGGCCCGAAAAATTACAGTAGGAATTCTTTTTATTAGAAGAGCTGAAATCTGGGCGAAATCTTTCGCTAGCTGTAACTCGAAAACCAAGCGTTTCAAGTCCCATGTTTATGTGAACAGTTTTCATTATTTTTACCAGTTGAACATATCGTGAAAGTTTTCCAGTTTATTCGTTAGACATTCTGTATAATATTTAACATGTTTTATACCGTAAAATAAATGCCATATTTAACATACAATTATATTTTTTGATACGGTCGATTGAGTAGTTGACATAACAAATATATTCTGATAATTTTTTCAAAGATCCGATGAGCATGTGGGAAGATATTTTGAGGATGTTTTATTTCGAAAGGTTTTACTCGTAGCTTATTTTTAGCTTCATAAAATAATACCTCTAGAAATGTTGTAAATTACAGTAATATATTTTATACTACATAATTTAATTTATTTTTTATTGTCCCTAATCTTTGACCGTTTTTTTTGTAATCACATGTTGTCAGATTATAACTAATAATCATACATTGTCAAAGTATTAAAGAATAATCACACCTAACAATTGAAGATGATTTTTTTTTTTTTTTTTACTGCCTTATGCTAAAAATTATACAATTTTTTTTCTTCCAGTTTTATTCGATAAATTAAATAATCTGTAAACTAATAGCTCATCTAATCTTGTTTAATTTATTTTCCAAGTATACATTTTATGAACGTTTTTCTTTACGTGAAAAAACTTTTTTAAATATTAAATTTTATTAATTTTTAACAAAACCAAAATTAACTTTATTAATGCTGCAATACAAAAAATAATACATATTAAGTTTAACTAGCTTGTTAAAGTGGTACGTGATGTTGGAGACTATTATTGACGTTTAAGTTGTTGTTTGTGTGACTTCAGGTTCCTATCTACTTTTCTGTCCTTCTATTTGCCGTGTAAAGTAAAGAGTAATATGCTTACACGTGCTTACCTTCAAAACAGAAACGCATACAAACACACTTATACTCATAACTTGGAGTGTTTTCAATATCCGGCCTTTACATCTGCTTTTGACGTCTCTTAATAATTTGAGTCGAATTTATATCAAGTAACTTTCTTGAGTAAAACTAAATTATTTTTAAGGAAATTGATTTTTTCTTATATTTTTTTATACCTGCTACTACATAATGAAGTGTATACATGTATTTTTCTTTTTTATTCTTAAAGGAAGACTTTAATATTAAGATGTAGTAACGGAAAGTGTTATTTTTTTACCTTTTTTTTCCTTTTTTTCAAACGAAGTTTTCATTTACACGAAACGATCGTTTCAAATTATTTATTTATACTAAAAAGACATTTATATATTATCCTTCTTTTTATATATATATATATATATATATATATACAAACGCTTTTTTTTACTTCATTTATACAAAATTGTACCATTTTTCAAGAAGGATAAAAAAAACATAAGAAACGGAAACTTGTCTAAACGAATTGCAAATTTATATTCTATTACCTGTGCCAGTAACTTTTTAAACGTATTTAACTCCGGTTTCCTTAAAAATATTTTACGGCTAAGTAGAGATTTCGTTGAACTCACGTTTTTGTCTAATTTTTGCTTTAGCGCTATACGACGATATTGTTTCATTGTAAAAGCTCTCCTCCACGTAAGAAAAAATGAAAAGAAAAATATTTGCATAATTACTTTCATTACTTTTTTCACTTCCTTGTATGAAGTAAAATAAGTATGAGATCACGACAAATGGCGGTTTTTAGATTTCAATGGAAGTATCAGTTTTGACCATCCCTGAATCTATTTTGACTAGTTTCGGCATGACATCTTTTCATACGTACATATCTCGTATAACTCAAAAACAATTAGCCGTAGGATGTTGAAATTTTGGATTTAGGATTGCTGTAATATCTAGTTGTGTATCTCCCCTTTTGATTGCAATTCAGTGGACCAAAAAGCCCAAAATAAAAAAAGTTAGATTTTGAAATTTTTCTTAACTGCAACAGTAAGTCTTCATTGAGAGTTTTTCAACGATATATCATAAGTGGTACTTATTTCATTGGTTCCAGACTTATAGCCAAATAAAATTTTAATTAATGAAATTATTGGATCTTACAAGGGGAAGGCATATTGTTTCGAATCCGACTTTATTTTTTTTAAACTTTTTTTTTATTTAAATGTATTGATTTATTAAAAATTATTAACCTCTAATGGTAAAAAAAAATTACAGTAAATAATTATTGTTCAATAACAACAGTAAAAAAAATATTAAAAATATCAGAAGATATTAGTGAAATAAAATTTTATGTATTTTTCATTTTAATTCAAAAATCTTTACAGGGGTTAATTTGTATATCAAGTAGAATTCGAACCAATATGCATGGTTACGGATTCGACACTTTCTCACACCACTTAACTATTCGAGCGACGTGAAACAAGATTAATACGTAAAATAATACAAAACGGACACCACAAAAAAATGTGATGCAAGGTACTGTCTACCACAATGCAATTTTTTAACTGTCTACTTTATTAAAGAATTGGAGGATCGTATCTCAATTTCAAATGAAATAATTTTAAATGAAGTGCAGCAAGAAATGTGTATATGTGTCCACATAAGATTTTTTTTAAATGAATATATATATATATATATATATTATATGTATAGCTTTATAACAATTATGTTATCGCCAAATATTTTATTTTAATTGAAAATAAATCAATAGGAAATCAATTTTTAACATTCTGCCGTGAAAGAAATATTGAAATGCAAAGAATAAGCTAAATTCTACGGTTATTCGAATAATATCCTTAAAGAAAATCAAAAACACAAGCACAAACAAAATATACAACTATATGTATCTCAATTGTTAAAAATAATCAGTAGAAACTTCAAAATAAATAAAGTAATTGTAAATATAGAAACAAATTTTAATATATTCTAATTAGTCTAAGAAGAGAATAACTAGGAGTGTATGTATGATAATTTTTCTCGTTCTTTTGAACTTTCTAAAGAGATATTGTACCAATATTATTATTTTTTTTTTTATTTAATTATTTATAAATATATATATATATATATATATATACCCAAACACACACACACACATATACATACATTCACACGCGCGCGTAAAACCACACACTTTTAAATATATGAAATTCAAAATTTACAATGTATGTTAATTATTTTAACACATTTAAGTTTTATGATAACGATGTAGACTGTAATATTTTTCTTTTTGTTCATAATTCCTGTTTAATCCATGATGTATGATTTATGTATTAAGTGTTAAAGAAATATCTCTTTGGTAGCTTTGAATTAAATTAGTAGTAATTCCCTCATTCAATAGATATTGTAAGAAAACTTGTAAAGTATCTGAATTTTCCGCTAATATTTACACATTATTATAACTGGTCAGTTAATACAATTTTTCTATTCCTATTACTTTATATTAAATATAGTACATTCAATTTAAAAAATAAAAATAAACTTCTATTGAAAAATTTTACACATTGATAATAAAATTCAAATTTCATACATTTGTGGCAATATAACTGTTTAAAATGATTGGATAAATTTAATTTTTTTCATAAATTTTTAAATATAACCTACTTTTACTAAAATTTAAAAAATTGTATTTTTTTATTTTTGAAGGTTTCAGCATTTTCATGGTTATTCAATAATTTTCAAATTTTTTATTTAAGTCTTAAATTAAATTTTTTTAAATAAAAAATATTATTTATGTTGCTTGCAATGTTATTAACTGTCTAGCAGTAAAATATTATTAATTAATATATATATATATATATATATATATATACAAAACATTCTAGGATAAATCTGATAAGTTTTACTGATATATTTCTTTCATACTGGTGGTTGACAATGACCCAACTCTCCGACAAACTTCAATCGGAGGTGGACAAACGATAGCATGTGGCTGCGCAGGTGGAAAACAAAGCTTAATCAACCACATCACATTTATAATAAGAAGGGGGCACTGCTCACGAGTTCACCTTGATAATATCGATATTCCACACTCTAACAACATTCGTTACCTGTACTTACATCTAGGTAGTCGCTTGACATAGTGGAAAGACGTGAGAGAGAAACGAAGACAGCTTAACATTAAGATCAACAAGATGTTCTTGCTTTTAGGCAGAATCTCTGCCTTTCAGCTCTCTATGTCCAATAATTTATTACTGTATAAGGCGTTTTTAAAACCATTTTGGATCTACATCCTAACTCCAAAGTAGAGGATACTGCCATGTGACAATTCCGGTCGTCACGTCACCCCCTCCGTACCTAGCCTTGATGGGCTTTACCGGAGGTCATCCTCCGAAACCACAGACTGAATAACATCTATCAGTTAACAGCCTGGCCATCAGGATGCCACCGATGTAAATCCCACGAATGACATTTCCATCGGTGTAAGAACGTACTACCAAAAATTAAACCAAAAACAAACTACTCAAATGAACAGAACTGAGTGGAAATGAAATATTTAAATTTTGAGCTCTAATCCTACAAATAAAATAAACTGAACAATATCACGAAATAACCAGACAAAATAAAAACTACGGATAGCCAAACATGGCGATAAGAGAACGCCCAAGCGGTTCCAAACACCCGGGTAACTCGAGTTCCTGCCAGATAATTTGAATTCCCCGTCCTACACGCCCTCCGCAACTCGCTGAAGAACCAAATATTTCATGAAGTTCTCCACAATTGACCATTTGGACCGGATTTTCGACTTACCATTTAAATCTAAAGTAGACTCAATATCCCCAAACTGCCTACTGCTCTAATCGCATTTAATCATACAAATGACATAAAACATGAAAGGCATCATCTAATATGCCATACCACGAGCACAAACCCGAATCACCCAGGCTGAAACGAGCTATCTTATCCCTAAAAGCACCATGGCTTGCAAGAAACTGAGTTATATACTTGTTAGGAGACACCCAAGAGGCGTCCCACAGACTCCTAACATCAGGGAAAAGACCATGGGTGTAACACGGATCCGCTGCGTCACAGCTAAACGGCCCTTCAGCAGTATCATCTTGGTTTTATCCGGGCTGAATGCCATCTTATGTTGATGGCCTCACAGCTCAGTACCTTGCATGCTTGAGAGGTACGGAGTTCAATCTCATTCCGTGAACATCCTTCGATTAGCAGCAGCCCTCATCGACGTAAGCAACAACGCCGGGCAACCTCAGTAGCATCAAAGGATCAGACTCCACAACCCACGATAAGGGGCCCAGCATACTGCCTTGGGGACAATCCTTAGGCAGTATCTTCTCGACTTGATAGACACCATCACAGAGTAGAACGTTTCGATACCCAAAGTAGCTATGCATTACCTGCATTTGATTTATGGTACATACACGTCGTTTAAATAAAGCTGAAGGCTACCACAGATTGTTAAATGCCCCGGACATGTCGAGGAAAATTGCCAAGACATGCTCAGAATTATTATTCTTGACAATGATTAAAACTCGTAAAATTACATCTGCCGTCCCCTTACCAGGACAAAATCATACTGATCCTCCATAAATAACTGTTGCGATGTCAACCTCTCATTAATACACAGACACATTATCTTCTCAAAGACCTTACATATTACCAGCAATAATGAAAGAGGTCGATATGAGGAACTAACAGTGGGTGGGATCCCCACCCTTAAATAACAATTTAATTATTCCCTTTTTCCAACAAATTGGAAAATAACTCGCAAATAACATTTTGTTAAATACTTTAGTGGATATTCCCACACTAATATTCACTGAACGAACAAGAGGCTACGCCGTTATTCCATCAAAGCCAGGAGCTTTACCTCTGCCAAAGCTACAGATTATCTCATGGGCATCGACTGCTTCGGTCATTTGTGCCCTATGAGAAAAGAAATTTTTAGCGTATGAAACATTTTTCATATGGCATTCCATATCTGACCGGGATTCGAACCCAGGACCTCCGGTGAAAGGCTGAGACGATAACAGTCCGCCATGAAGATCAGTAAATTATATATTTAATTATTGAGATATTCTTTCTTTTTGTAAAAATGTATTACAAGTATATTTTTAAATGTTAATGTTTTTTTTTTTTTTTTAAGTTTGACGATTTTATTTTATCTTTTTCCATAATTTTATTACTTCTCTAAATTATATATATAAGTTATATTAGTATTTCACAACAATCCAAATGAGAGTAGTCGTTAGAAGTAATATTATTTGAAGAAAGATTAATTTTTTGTAGTTAAATTAGTACAATATTTTGATTACTTTCCGTTTTTCTTTTAGAAAGTTTTAGATATTTTTCTCAAAGATTATAAGAGAGTAAAAGTTTAGTAACATACATAATTTTTTTTTTTTTAGCAAAAAAGTTTAGAAAAATTCAAATTCATTTTAGAAAAATGAATTTTTTCTCTCATTGTCAAAATTATTACAAGAAATAATGGTTAAATTATTATTATTATTCAATTTTTAATCGTAAAGCCTATCTCTTGAACATATTATTAAGTATTTTTACATACTTAATTTTATCTTAAATTAGTAATTAGTTTATATTATTGAACTTAAGTGTTCTATATTTGTTTAATATATTATGTATTAATTTTAAATTGTTAGTTTTCAAAAAAAGATAACTAAAAATAATAATCACCGAATATTGTTTTTTCATTGTATATTATTCAATATTACTGATTACTTTTCTGAAATTATTAGGCCAGGCCTATTTGGAGAAAGCTCTAACATTAGGATATCTAAGTTTTTTCAATAATAATATAAAAATAAAAATAAAAATCTATTAATTATATCCTGTAAAGCTATAAAAATCTTATCACTTACACACGACTCCTTTATATGTTTGCGTCAGTTTATTATTATATTACAGCTCGCGCACCACTCTCATACACACATAGTGTAAAATTAATAATTATAATATCCTTTGTCAAAATAAACAAAAAAGTTAAATTTGGCTACGTGAAATATCGATTATTTGTGAATGTCCTGTGAAAATGTTTGTATTTTTTAATTTATGTTTGTGTAGTAAAAAGACGAGCTTTAAAGAAACGATATTCTTGCAAAAATTCCTATACGTATATTCATATAAAAGTTAAAAGTACATTAAAGTGAAATAGGAAGGAAAAAAGAAAAAAGTCTAGAAAGAAAAGAAAAAAAAATACATATATATATATATATATATATATATATATATATATATATATATATATATATATATATATATATTTGTATACGTATGAATGGATTGTATAGGGAATGTAGTGTGTAGGGATATGGAACCAAATCGTTGCGAAGTGGAATGAGCAAGAGAGGGTAGTGTTGGCGAGGGGAGTTTTAGTTTGAATGTGATATGTCGACCATGCTCGATATAGGCTACAAAGCAGAGACTAGGCTATATCTTTCAAACTCACCATTGACAATTTCTGACCCATTGCCTTTTCAGTGGACTAGCGATACATTTCACCAATGAACCGGAAAAATACTCGCGCAGTCAAATGTGCCATACCGTGCTTCGACTAGCTAAGCATGTCTTTGCGCGTTGCTTGGCTTTGCTTCGGCTTGCTTTGCTCGGCAGTTGTTGTTCAGTTTGCCGGGGACGGTCTGTTTGTTGGCCGGGTCATTACATCCAGTATCATGTGACCCTTTTCCCTCACTACCATTCTCTCCCCCAAGTAAAGGGTAACACTGCTGGTCGGTTCAGTTTATCCATTCCGCAAGCAATAGTTTAGACTATTCAAATCCATTCCATTCCAGGGCATGTGTGGTTCGTTTAATGAATTGAGCAAACTGCCGTTTTCCTGACTGGATTTCCAATATTCCCTCTTTTGTATGGATGGCATTAAATTTTATTCCTTTCCTATTGTCGATTCACATAAAATGTTGAAATATGAATAATATCTTGATAAATGTTTATTTATTACCATTAATAAGATTTCCTTTTACAAAATTCTTATCTAAAAATAGTTACACAATTTCTTTTTTAATAAAGAAACATTTTATTCAAAAAAATAACCGTAAAATTTTACCGGTTACAGTAATCCCCCGAGTTTTCTCCATTATTAGATCTCGATTGTCATTACTTAAATATTTTTTTCCAAACAATATAGTAAATAAAAAAGACTAAACTGGTTATTTTTATTTTTTTTAAAACTACATAATCTGTATTAACTTTTTAAAATATGTACATAAATTAAATTTTTCTTTGTTAATTTATATTTTGGTTTTATATTTCTTGAATAAGAAAACATAAAAATGATTCTTATGAAATTTCTTAAATAATTGTTTGTGGCAGTTAGCATTTTGTTATTACTATTTTTCCACGGTTGGAAAAATGTTATTAGTATCTCTCTTTTACAAGAGGTTTACGCGGTTAAATATATGACTTGTTGAACTAAATAGGGTATATTTCATTTCATTTATAATGCTAATATACATATAAATAATTGTCTTCAGTACTTACAAAAAAAAAAATAATAATAGACACAGGAAATTCTTTTCTTTTTTTTTTATAAATTTGAGAAAGTGGAATTGTATAAGTTAAACTTAATACTTGATTTATATGCAGATGAAAAAAGTAAAATTTACATGGAAAATGTAAATGTTTTTAAATAAAAAAAGTCTTTTTCTTTTATTAAATTTTTTTACAACCAACAAAATTTATAAAAATATAAAATTTAAACGTTTTAACGTCGGTATACAGCTGAGGGCAGTTACGTTTCCGCTGACCTTATTATATATAGTATATTTTTCGTCGGTAGGGGGTTGGTAATGGTGGAGTTTTCTTTTCGTATATCTTTTTACGTTAGAACGAAATAAGACCACATGTGTTGTTGAATAGGATAAAATGCTAGGATGTAAAATTAGAAGGTGTGGTGACTGAGAAAATTCGGAGGATGGATGAAGGCCGTTTCAAATTTAATAAGACTAGAAGATTGCATCGGCTTGGACCGACAGAGAGGTTGAGGGAAACAACTGGGAAAGTATACGGGTCGGGTAGTAAGGTTTTAGAACAAAGGAAAGGGGGAAGGCGTTTAAGGTTTCTCCGTATAGGGGGAGTTTAGTTGTCCGTCAAACGGAGCTCTGATGTTTGCAACCCCCAGCTCCTATCAACGGTAATGTAAGGCAGTTGCCATTTCTCAAAGTCAGAATTAAGTCTCGACCCGGAGTAATTTTTAACAATATTACTACTACAACAAAAAGTAAAATGTACCAGTATTATAGAAAATGTTACGTTTGATATAAGGTATTATATCAAAACGGTTATTCAATAAAATATTGTAAAAAAAATCGGAATTGCGGTGATAAAACAAAATTACACAGAAAATTAAACTTATAAAACTACTTTTGCCATTTTCCCAAATTTAATAAAAAACTTTTAAAAATATTTTTCCATTATTTTATATACTTTATCAACAATTTTCATCTATTTTATTTAATTTGTCTCATAATTTATTAAGAATATTAAAACATTTTTTATCTTTATAATGAGTAAATTATTTTTAAATTCTCAGTTACAAAACCAACGAGAATATATAAATTAAAAAAGAACAAAATATTTGATTTATTAATTTATCATAGTTAGTTACAGTTAGATAGTTTAGTTATTTATCATAGTTTGTTCTTATATAATTTGATACATTTATTAATTTTTTTTTTATCATCTATTTCGAAGGCGTAATTTAGCGCAGTCTGATTTTATTTCTTTTGCTTTAGTTTTAACTTAAAAATTAAATATATTGCAAATATTACAGCCAGACTTAATAACAATAATTTTATTTAAATAAATTGATGTTTTTAGTGATAAATATAGCTTTTTAAACTTTCCTTTAGGATAAGTTTTTATAGATGGAAATTGTGATAAAGATCTAACAGAGAATGTAGTTAGACCATAATATAAATGAAAATCTATCTATATATATAAAAATCAATGTTTGTTTGTCTGTCTGTTAACTTAACTCGTGATCTACCGGACAGATTTGCCTAAAATTTTACACACCTACACTTTGAAGCCCTGCGATGAACATAGGCTAATTTTTTTGGACCTCCGACATAACGAAATTTAAAACACTTTATTTCTTCCTTAAATCTTATTTAATTTTCAAAATGACTGATTTTCAAGAAAAATTTAATTTTTAGCTAACATTTTTTTGAATTGAATAATTTTGAAAAGGGCTGAGGTTTTAACGTACAGTTATTCCTAAGTTTCAATTGATTTAGCGCACGTGCATATGTAATTTTTACGATTCATTCATTTACAATTTTTTACAGCTGTTTAAAAACATAAATAAATAGCTGCTTTTGTTTATCATGTGTGTGTTACTAATTTAAAGCGTGTAAAAAGTATTTAACTGCAATCTTTTTTCAAAACATCATACCATACCTAAAAGACATTCTTCAATTGGGAGAAATAAAAAAAAGCACGTATGATGATAACTGTTCGTGCGGCAGAGACTGAAGACGAAAGACAGTTAAGATTGGTAAGCGACCGAATACACACAGGCCAATCTAGTTCGAATGAAACTGAGGAACGGGAAATACATTTAGAAAGCGAGCGAATACGCACAGATCAATCCCGCTCGACTGAAACAACTGAGCAACGGGAAATGCGATATGCCACCGTTACTGTATGTGTGACTGACTGCACCTGCCTTCGGTTACGTGACTAATAAATATAAAGTAAAAAGATTGACCACCACGGGAAACGCAAGTAACCATATAGCGCGAGTGAAGCTGCGACTGGGAGCTAATACAATATATATGTATATTAAAATATACGGTCAGGAACGCTCTACCCTTGAGAGCTCCGACGAATCGTTATCCTCATGGTTGTGAGAATATTAAATATTTTTAAAATATTCATTAAAGAAAAAATAATTAGTCATTTTACTTCATTATATTTATGTTGCCATGGTAACAGAAATATAATGTAATGACGAAGTAAAGGATTTTTTTTTTCTTTAAAGAATATCTTTAATATCTTAACTCCCAAGTATAGACCACTTGGGAGTTAAGATATTAAAGATATTGCAAGCTTCCATATATGAGTTAAAACCTTCCATGGGAATACATAAATATGCCTGAAAATTTTAAAACAATCGGTTAGTTGGTTCTTGTGTGATTCTGTTGCAAACAAATAAGCAGACAGATCCATAAATTTTCGTTTTATATATATGTAGTTTTGTTACCATTGACATTTTTCTTCAATAAATGTTGTTTTCTTTGTACTTTTAATACTAATATATTTTTGTTGCACTACTTCCAAATGTTCTTCTTTTACTGAATATTTTTTTTTAACCTTTCCTGAATTTTTTTTTCATTCATCAATGATTTGCTTTTACTCAGGATATTTAAAATCTGTCTTCCTTCGAATAAATAATATCTTCTTCTGACTTAAACTGTTTAAACTTATTTTATTTATTTTATTTGAAAAGTTATTAATACGTATATATATATATATATATATATATATACACACACTTTGAAATAAAGACAGGAGTAAGACAAGGCGATGGGCTATCACCAATCTATTCAAACATTCTGAAAAAAATAATAAAAACATGGAAACAAAAACTGGAATAAAGACAGCAAAGCAGAACAATTTGGAAAAAGGAAAGGCAATCTGGTAGTAGAGTATTACCAGATAGGTTTAGGCATAGGATAAGATAGGTTTAGGTTTAGGCGATGATATCTGCATTCGCAGGTGAACTAGCGCAGAACAAGAAGGAAGGCAGGTAATTATCCAGGAACAGCAAAAAATCGCTATAAAAATGAGTCTATAAATCTCTTACGAAAAAACCGGAAACTATACACCAAACGGAAAAACAGGTGAAGACGAAATACGGCAACATCAAAAGAGTAGACAAAGAATGGATACAACCTAACCAACTGGATAAAGTAGCAAACAAAGTAGGTGTAAAAAACTGGAAAAACCATATGAAATTACGCAAAACATATACAAAAAACGCAGAGTAGCTTATAAAGCCAAAATAAAACATTACAACACGATCATCAAACCGGAAGGGTTATACACATCGGAATGCCTATACTCAACAAGAAAGAAGAAATATATAAAATTGAGAAAAGGTAAAGGTGATTACTCAGAAAAATATTAGGGCAAATTGAAAAAAGAAGAAGGCACCTGGAAAGAGAATCTCTACAAACACACAGACATCACGTGAAAGGGACGCGCAAAATTCTACGGACACTTCAAAATAATGGATGATGACAGGCTGACTGAGAGGATCTTCAACCATCTTACACAGATGAAACGCAAATAAACTTAAAAGGACCTGGAGGACATGGAGATTCCAGAAAACATCTTACAAGGTAGAGATGAACTCAGGAAAATAATCGACAGATTTACGAACTTGAAAGACAAAAATTAGGAAAGATGAAACGGGTAAGGGAAGGAATGAAGAACACCAGCACCGATTTCCCCGCGATCCAATGTAAAGCAAAACGAATTAGGAATGAATGAATACATAGAGGTCTGTAATTGAAGTAATGAGACATGTTCAGAAAAACTTTTTATTTACAATCTAATTATACATGGACTCTATCACCTTTGAATAGTTCCCTTGGGAAGCCACGCAACGCTTCAAACGATTTTCCCTTTCTTCATAGCATTGTTAGAACTCAGAAATCGGAATATCCTTCAGATGGTCGGTAACATGTTTTTTTATGTTTTCTACTGTTCCAAAATGGTGTATGTTAAGATGTTTTTTTTTTTTAGATTGGGAACAGGAAAAAGTCGCAGGGACTTTAGTCAGGTGAATAAGGTTGTTGGAGAACTACAAGGATATTTTTCTTTGACAAATATTCATTAATTGAGAGTGCAGTGTAAAAAGGTGCATTGTCATTATGTAGCATCCAGTCGTCTTTAATGGCTAGTCTCGTGCAGGCAACTCTTTTCCTCAATATTTCAAGAATTTCTCGATAAACATATTGATTTCAGTCTGTTCTGTAGGGAAAAACTCCTTATGGACAATGCCATTGCTATCGAAGAAACAAATTAGCGTGGTTTGATTTGCTCATTTTCGGTTTTTTTTGGGACATGATGATTTGAAGTGTGGCACTCCTTCCTCTGGGGTTTAGTTTCTGGGTTGTTCTCAAATATCCAAGATACATCACCAGTAATAACATTTTTTTAGAAAATCAGGATCAGTTTCAATTCGTCCTAGAAGATCGCGGTGCACTTCCACCCTGTTGTTTTTCTATTCAACAGTGAGGTTTTTTGGGACCAATTTTCATGTCCAATTCGTTTGTCAAAATTTGATGGACTGGAGTATGGTTCAAATTCAATTGTTCTGCAATCATTCTGAGAGTTAATCGCCGGTCGTACCGTATCAAGTCTCTGATTCTCTCAACATTTCGTCACTTTTTGACATTAACGGTCTTCCAGAGCGTGGATCGTCGGCAAATGACTCCCAGCCGTTTAAAAATGCTTTAAACCATCTAAAAAACCATCTTGGGCTTGTGATACAGTCATTTTCATACGCCCTTTTCGATTTTTAAAAAGTTTCAGTAGCATTCTCACTGAATTTAACACAATACTTGATTGCACAACGTTGCTCATAATTAGTATCACTCATTTCTGAAACGCACAACAAAAACTCGTTTCACGAAAACTTTTTACGTCTCACGTGGCAACAGTAGACTAAAAAATATTAATACCTAATATAAATCAATTGTTCATATAACCATATGTTTACTAGTAAGTTTACAGTGTTGCTACTTTGGCTGCAAAAAAAAAACTAGTCTCATTACTTTATTTACAACCTCGTATACACATTTTTTCGTTTAAATAAAATTCCTTTTAACGTATTCATATTAGTATAGTGATTTATCATAAACTACGGTGTGTTTTTGCATAAAATTTGTGTTTTCTGTTAATTTTATAAACTAAATTTAACATTGCATATTATGATGTAATAGTATTAAATAAAATCAAAATTTATATCAGAATAAAATTTAATTGAAGCATATATAAACTATTCTTTATGTTATAACAGAAGTTAAACTTTTAATCACGATATTTAAATTATACGAATTATACTCTTATTTTAAAACTGAAAAAAAAGATGAGAGAGACAGCGTTTATGTAATTAATTTTCAATATTTAGTTTTTTTCTTTATCTTACTAAATGTTGAAGACAAAAAGTGATTAAAATCATTTTATTTTCCCTCTTATCTCCTTAAAAGTTAAAATATAAATCATTTTTTTTCTTTAGCCAGGTTATTTCTTATTACCAAAGTCCGTCTTTTTTTTATTTAAAGAAAATAGAAAGTAAAAGACGGTGCTTTTATGGTTCTGACGTTTAGAATAAGAGAAAAAAAGGAAAGATCTTTGAGAAATGTTTGTAAATTTTTTCCTGTTACTCAATGAATTACCGAAGAAGGCAAGCATTAGTAACTAGCGAAGAAGGAAAGGGTCTTTCCCAATTGCAACTACGTCCCTATAGGACCTTATTCGTCCTTACTTCACGTTCGTTCACCATCATCTCCTTCTGTGATTAAAAAACTCTCTCAATTACGTCCGCCTGCCTCTTCACGCTTTCTACCTTTCTTACTTCATCGTCTATTTCACATCCCTTGTGGAACTATAAGCTCAGGTCTCCAATTTTCCCCCGCCGTTATTTTTTTTTCTTTCCAATATCGTACCCTTCTGCTTTTCACACATTCTTTCTAATCCTTTCCAATATTGATATTTTTCCCATCTTTCATATTTTCTAATCCCTTTTTAGTATCACCATCCAGAATAATGGAAGATTACTGGTACTCTGTTTCAAAAGAAATATTTCTTTCTGTCTCTCTTTTTTAACGATTTTTCCCCATTTTCTGCACTTATATTGATACACTTTTATAATATAATAAAAATATAATTATTATTAATCAAAGAAAAAAAATTAAATTTCTTTTGATATAATATTACATCTACTCGTTTAATTTAGTAAATGTACTTATCCTATATATTTTTAGAATTTAATCATCTTAGCCTGTCTTTAATAGCCGGCTTCTTATCCGTTTGGAAAGAAGGATCATTCTTGTAGATGTCTAGAAAGTTGAAATATTGAAGTTACTTAATTAATTTAGGTAGATTCTAAAACAAAAAAAAAATATGAAGGTACAAAGATTTCTTCATTCAATTTCTTATAACAGATAACGATTTCAGTAATAAAAATAAAATAATATCGATCTAGTGTTTAATAATTCAAAATAATGTTGAAAATAACGGAATAAAAATGTAATACTACTCGAATGATCAGTATAGGAATATTAAAAAATTTTGACACTTTTTAAGTTTGTTATTAGTTTGATATATGAGTATATGAATAACCTTAATAAATCTTAATATATGAAATAAAGAGAGCGCGAAGTAGAATAGAAGCATTAGATTCAAAACATGAATATAGGGGAAAGATTTTACTGTTTATCAGACCAGGTGGAAAAGATCCCTAAGTATGATTCAATTGCCTTACCAAAAAAATCTATTCAAAAAATTTTGATATCCTCAACTGGATTGGTTGGATCTAGTAAAATGGCACACTTTAGATCGATTTAAACGTGTCGTAGTCCCGTTTTTCGATTGTAACTAGTTAAATATTGAATTTTACGAAAAATGTTTCAAATAGAAGTTATAGAACGGAAATTTTACGTAAAAATCTTCTATTAAAATTTTCATAAGATCATAAATAAACATGCGAATGATCTGTTACTTGCATCAAAAACAAAAAAAAAACTTGTTTTTCTTTCTTTAAAAAATAAACTTTTTGAAAATTAAAAAAAAACAATGAAATCGAAGGTAGTACATTTTTCTGAATAACTTTGCCAAGTTTAACATAAAAATCTGTTTTTGTAAATTATTTACAAATATTTATTTATATTGCTATTTTCACAGTTTTGTGCACACTGTTGCAAATTAAAATTTACCTAAAACTGATATTACCATCTAAAAGTAAATATTTTCCTCCTAACTATTGCTATTATTTCATATCTAGTTTCGTAACATTTTAGTAAGTCATTGATTGGGTTTAAGTACTTAGCGAAAGTCCCAAAATATTTTGTTTGAAATAAAGTAATTTTAAAATAACTAATTACGATATAATTTACTACGAAGGTTATTATACATTCATAAATAATCACCTTAAGAATATATTCGCATAGATTTTTTCGATTTTTTTAAATTTGGTTTTTATTTGCATGCCCTTGATAAAGAAATTTGAAAATACTTTTGACCTGACAACATTATACTATAATATGTTATTCTAAAATATACCAAATCCTTTTAAATATACCAAAAGTTATTCCATTAGGTATCATTTATCGATGGCATTTTGATTTTTTGCATTATCTACCGTAGATCAAAAGTTACAGATATTTGTTTATCACGCGCGCATTTTGAAACGGGACCGCCGGCTTACATAGCTCTCCGCATGGGCAGTATATAGAGCTCTACTCGTTTATTTTTTATCTGTTTGGAATGTTTCCGTAGATTTTTGTGTAGAATTTTTCGTTCTACGTATTTGACAATGAATTATTTTTCTGTAAAATCAGTATTTATTTATAGTCAAAATAGTGAAAAATCATGGTTCTTAAATTTTATTATATTTATAAACATACCACGGATTGTGGTGAGTCTTTAGACTTTTAGTATTGAGGATTTAGACTTTTTAGTAGCGATCTTTTCTATTTTATCTGATCTACAAGAACATTTTGCTCCTGTTTTCATGTTTTAAATCTAATGTTCCTATTCTAAAGTGTTTAAAATACAAAAACGTGGTTTTAAAATATAACGTATTTTTTAAAATCTTTAACATCTACTTTTTTCTCGATTTAGGCCATCTATAAATCAACCGTGCAACTTTACCTGATTTTAATTTTTCAATTTCAGTACATTTTTTTTTGTGAAAACCTTTTTCTTTTCTCAGATCATGCCAAGTTGTTGTTGATGTATTTTATTAATTCTTAAAGCCTACAGATATTTTTGACTTTGTCTCGAAACTTGTTCCGTTTTTTTTCTTCGTCAATGATGTTTATTTCTTTGTCTTTACGAATATCATCGATCTTGTCAATCTTCATCGATGTTCTTTTTGTTTCTAATGTACGTAAGGATGAGTTTTATGAGGATAATAATATGTCTTTAGTATCCATATTACAATCATTTATTCTTTTTTTTTCAGTTTCAAACAAAATTAGAAATTTTTAAACAATTAATGCATCATAATAAATTAATCTTTAAAGCTTTAAAATACAATATTAAAATGTAAACGATGCACTAGGTAGATTTTTCTAAAATTTATCGAAGGATTTTTTCTATTAAAAAAAAAATCCGAGATATGAGTTCATATGTTGTTGTAATTTGAAGAATTTATTATGTGTTCTAGCTTTTCATATAATCATCCCAAACCCAGATCTGGCTTTATATACAGCTATCAGATACATAAAATTTGTATTCATATGTATATAAGCAGAATCGGTCTTATCAGTTACATAAAAAGATATTTCCTATTACCATTATTTCATCAACTTAATTGGTTGATGATAAAAGGACGATTTATCCGAAGAGGGGATACGAAGTGAGGCAAACACCCTGGCCAAACAAATACCTCAGGAAGGATTCTTTCTCGTAGTAGAATGCCTTCCTACATTCCTTCAAAAGGATAAGATTTATTTGTCAGGAATTCATGGATTACATTACTGATCAAAAATTAAATATATTAGCTAAAATTCGTAATGTAAATATCTTTCTCCACATATTAAAGAATAAAAAATCACTTTATGTATTATTTACATAAAACTCTACAAATAATAATGGTTCCCAACCTGTACTCCATGGAGCACTAAGGAAACCGAGGACACTTCCCAGGGGCTCTACAACTGCACCAAAAAAATAAAATAATAATTGAAAAAATGAAAATTGTTACAGGCAAATAAAAATTTATGAAATAAATAATAAATATTTTATGAAATTAAAGAATAAGCAAAAAAGTAAAATCGATATAAGAAAAACTAGAAATTACATTCTGGATGCAAAATTTGCAAAATTGAATTTCGCGCCTTCCCTAGCAAACGCCGCTTGGTCATTCTGCTTTACACTATTCTTCCTACCTATTCCTTGTTCCACAACCACCCCCACCATTCTCATAACACTCCAACTGAACATCGTTAATTTGGTTGGATTTTCTTTTGCAACATTGAACATTTTGTTTCACTTAATACTTGGTTAAAAACTGTAATATTTTAATATGTTTTAGATTTTAATATACTTCGAGATTCTAACGTTTGCATTTCGTTTCTGTGGATATTATTTATACGATTAATTTCCAAAAATCAAATTCTCTACTAGTGATCAACTTCTCAACAAACATAAAGTAGTGTATCTTTCAACCCCAGATTTCTCAACAAACTACATTTCTGAAAGTATTTTTTTTTTTTTCAATTGTTCAGGGCAGATTTCATGTAAAACCACTAAATTTATCCCTGAATTTGGGTTGCAAGAAACACAGGTTGGTTTAATTTTACTGAAGGCACAGAAATGAGGGCACTGATTCGATACTCGTTAAAGAAGCATTTTCAAACATATTATTCTTCATTTAAGAAATCTTCCACTCAATCTATGGAAACATTTTTCGAGAAACCCGTTGAATGGAACTTGCAGTATACGTAGTATGTAACCATTATCTTTTTCCTGTTTAGCCTCCGGTAACTACCGTTTAGATAATTCTTCTGAGGATGAATGAGGATGATATGTACTAGTGTAAATGAAGTGTAGTCTTGTACATTCTCAGTTTGACCATTCGTGAGATGTGTTTATAATTGAAACCTAACCAGCAAAGAACACCGTTATCGACTATCTAGTATTCAAATCCGTGTAAAAATAACTGGCTTTATTAGGACTTGAACGCTGGAACTCTCGACTTTCCAAATCAGCTGATTTGGGAAGACGCGTTCACCACTAGACCAACTCGGCGGCTTATAGTATGTAACCTAACCTTCGTTCCGTATATTATTTACGAACATTGTCAAAAAATACAAGCATTTTACACTTTTTGCCAAAGATAACACACTAGTATATTTCATAATTTTTACACATATTTAATGATTTATATCCATTAATATTTATTATAATTTTTAATAATTACAAATATTTAGTTTTAAAAAATCTATACAATAAAATGATAATTTAATTAATATTTTTTTTTAATCTTTTTATTTGATTATAAAAATGTAGGGTGTTGTCGGCGATGTAATTGTAGTTTAATTTTTTTTTGTGAACTTTTAAATAAATTTTCATTTGTTTTTGGACTAGTTCTTTTATAAATGGAATTTTATGACAGTCATATAATATTTTGTTTATGATATACAATCAAACACCGGTAAAGATTTGGACTGATAAAATTTAAATTAAAGACTGAAGCAGAAATTTTCTTCAAAACTGTAACTGGTACATCAAGACCATCTGTAAAATAATTTTATATGTTCTTTTTTTTTTATACGGATGGTACAAATTACTATCAAATAGCCAAACAAATTGACATTTCAATCAAGTTGACATTTAGTTCAATCAACATTTGCTATTTCCATGAGAGTCATCTATCAAGAATCATGTCCAAATATTTCACTTTCTCTAAAGATTATTTTTTCCATTTAGTATTACATTTGGAAATTTTTTTCTTGCTAAATTATAGGTTGTATGCGCAGACTTATTTTAATTAGTCTCAAATTCCCATTGCAGTCAGTATTGTCATATCATCGGTAAAATCTAACTGTAATTTATTTTCGGTAGTTGAAAATAAATAATAGTAGAAACTAAAGATTAGGTCCTTATTTATACATAAGGACCTATTAAATAAGGACCTGATATGCTACGTTTGGAAATACCAGAATTAATATTAAAAATTAAAAATAAAAAAAATTATCAAATTTAATTTAAAAAATAACAGACTTGAATAATTAGATTTTACAATATCTTAAATTATATTTTTACGAAATCCTTTGCCCTCGTTTTATAATAGAATTAATTGTTTTTTCTTTATATATACCTGTCGTTCAGGAATAAAGATATGAAATTATATTATATCATATTTTCCTTAGAGACTAATCATCATGTGCTGTTCTGCCTGTTGGCAGGTCCCTGCCACCACTGTTCTCTCCCCCTTCTGTTTCGGTCCTATTCTTTTCTTTTCCTCACATCATAAACTTCATTATCATTTATTAACTTCAGCCTCTTCTTTCCTATTTTCTTACCTTCAACGGAGCCTTCAATAACTTATTTATTATTCCTTTTCGCCTAGTTATACGGCCGATCCAGTTTCCTTTCCACCTTCTTGTAGTTATCAGTATTGTTCTATCTTCATTTATTCTTCTTAATATTTCTACGTTATCTACTCTGTCCATCCGTTTTATCTTCTCCATCCTCCTTCAAACCCACATCTCAAAAATCTCGATCTTATCGTTTTCCTTTTTCCCCAGTGTCCATGTTTCACTACCGTACAAAAGTATACTCCAAATACAGCATTTTACCAATCTGTTCCTCAAGTACTACAGAATAGGCTTTTCTTTCTATAAAAGGCTTTCTTTGTCACTGCAATTCTCGTCTTAATCTCTCCTTTACTCCTCCACTCTTCAATTAGTACTGTCCCAAGATATCTGTATCTTATTATTTGTTCAATTTTTCCTTCTGCTGTTACATCCATATTTTCCCTTTCATTCACCTTCAAATTTTTTTTTTCTTCACATTTATTTATTTTATGCCATATTCCTTCATCCCTACTTCCAGTGATTTTATCATTCCTTGTAATATCTGAATGTCTTAGTTACAATCAGCAGATCGTCAGAAAATTTAATACAATATTTATTTCTTACATCTGTTTATTTCTTTTTGCCATCCATTACTTTCAACATTTCCTCAACATAAATGGAGAATAGTGTTGGTGATAAACAGCATTTTTGCCTCACTACTCTTCCTAATTCTAACCAATTTGTGAGATTCTCATTTATTTTCGCAACTGCATTTTGAGTCATAAAAAATTTTCTCATCAGTCTTCTATCCTTCCGATCAACTTTGTTTTCTTTCAGAATCTCGAAATAAATTTTCCCACTGTACTTTGTCGCATGCATTTACCATACCCATAAAACACAAGCTTAATCCTCAATCCTCTTCCTCTTTCAAAACATATCTCTTCAATCATTCTGATCAGTTCTAAGCTACTCTTGTTTCTTTTCCTTTCGAAATCCAAACTGTTCTTCCCCAGCATTATCCAAAAATTTTGAAAGCAATCTTTTGTTAAAAACTTTCAGCCTTATTTTAGCAGCCTTAAAGCCTAGATTAAATAAAAAAATAAAAATTTTATACAAATCGTTTAAGTATAATTTTTGCATTTTGTAATAGTAAAATCAATTTTCCTTAAAAAAAAAAACATCCATTTTATAGGTTTCTGTATTTTTATTGAATAATACATTTGTTAAGGGATAAAATATTTTTGGTTGACCGTAAACGAAAGGCTATAACTAAACTGCAGACCACGTATAACATCATACCCTAACTCAGTGCATATAAAATAAACAATATTATAAACAACGGTGGGTTATATTCTGTTGCGGTCAACATATGCTAAACAAAACTATCTAATATACCTTTCAAGCGAATCTTTATACATGGTAATTTTTTTACGTAGCTTACATATACCCATGTTAAAACCCTTATAAAACAAAAATATCAAAACATGAATGAAATGAGTTGTAGGTAGGTAAATATATTTTATCTGTATTCAAGGTGATTGACGTTTTATGTTATCTATCGAAGAAAATTGGAAGGAAAATGAATGAAAAATTTAAATTTAGTTGATATTCACTTTATAAACTGACAGTACCAATGAATTCATAAGTAATACATTTCAGTTATTTGCAACAAAAAAACACCTCTCTTTTATTTCATGTAAATTCAAAATATTATAATAATGTAACATTTTAGAACGGTAAAAGAAAATGTTTGTTTTTTTTTTTTTTTATAAATATCTTTCGACAGTTTTATTGACAGTTTATTTACATAATATTAAGTAAAACCGTAAAAATATATATAAATAAAATAACTTCCGTTAGCATAAATATTATGAACACTCTTTAAATATCTAAATTTTAAAAATTTACAGGTTTCAATTCCTCCATATTTATGAGAATTTATATTATTATTATTATTTTTTTTTATCTGAATTTTACGGGCATCGATTGCTAAGGTTATTAGCCCTCATCACATTCTTTAAAAAAAATACTATCCCCATTCGGATCGTCATATGTAAGGGTGTAAAGGGCCCTTACTTTACTGACAGTGCAATTATTATAATTGAACCTAGGAAATAATAGAAGAATTAATAAATAATATGTATGAATTATTGGGAAGTAATTCGATATTAAATTAAAGTTAGAAAAAATATAAAGGCATGTACAATGTCGAAAAGGAAGTTAAGAAATTAAATATTAAGAGAGAACATTTTTTTTTTTTTTTTTTTTCAATAACATTAGAAAAGAAAGAAATACTTATACATAATTTTGCAAACAAGAATACTTTATGATAGTGAAATATGAAATATAAACTTTTCAAAAAATGAAATAAAAGAGGAATTTAGGATTTATACTTGATTTACTTATTAGAAGAAAGATATATTTAAGGAAGATTCTTGGAACAATAATAATGATGATAAGGCAATTTTTTTCCCTGAATTTTTGTGGGCATCGACTGCTAATGTCATTAGCCCTCGTCACATTCTTTAGAAGAAATTATTATCTCCATCAAGATCGTCATATGTAAGGGTGTAAAGGTCCCTTACATTTTATTTAAAAACACAAAACTTTACAATAAACATTAAGACATAAAAGACAAGGACAATCACAAACACTTACGGGGTGTAAAGGGCCCCGATATTAAAATTTGAGATAAGGTTCTCAAAAGACCATGAAATTAAAATTTCAACTTATCAATACCATTTCTTTCTTTATATATATATATATATAAAACTACAGCTTAGAGATTCTTTTATCACAGCTTTAAACTTTCATTTTATAGACTTTTAAGAAGTCCACTGGCGTGTAAAAATGCAACTATATTTTCTTCATTTCCATTATCCAGATCAGCACTAATATTATTTCTAAGACGGAACCTCTTTCTGAGGTCCTCATATATGGTACACTCTTCTATTAGATGCTTGATTGTCATTGTTTTATTACAAACACCGCACATTGGTCTCACTTCGCCGGTTAACAAATATAAATTTGTTAATCGCGTGTGATCGATTCTAAGTCTGGTCACCGCTACTTGTTCACGGCGAGTCAACTTAAAGTCGCTTTTCCATTTATAAGAAGTTTTTACCGAGTTTAATTTTGTATTTAAACTCCTCCATTCAGCGTTCTACTTGTTTCTTACTATGTTTGTTAGACGGTTTTTAACATCTGCCACTCTTACAGGAAATGCATCCAAATCATCGCAGACTGTTGCCTTTCTGGCAGCTTCGTCTGCGATTTCATTACCTGTAATACCAGCATGCCCCGGAGTCCATACAAATACGCATCGCTGTCCTCGTTGTTTTAGAATGTATAAAATGGACAGGATGTTTGCAATTAGGACATCCTTAATGTTCTTGTTCCGAATTGCGACGAGTGCACTTAAAGAATCGGAACATATTAACACTCTCTCTTCGCAATAGTGTTCAGTGTAGCGAAGAGCTTGCTGAATTGCAGTGAGTTCTGCCGTGTAGACACTGGCCACATCTGGCAGTTTCCAAAAGTGGGCTTCTCCATTTGCATATATTCAGCATCCAACACCATGTTCGGTTTTAGAATTGTCAGTATAAATTCTGATATGTTCTTCGTAACTACTGACGGTTGCCAAACATTCCTATTGGATGATCATTATTATTATTATTATTATTATTATTATTATTATTATTATTATTATTATTATTATTACCACTGTATTCTTATTATTGTTTTTGTTTTTTCTACTTCCTTTCATTTGTTATATTATATATTTTTCGAAAAATATTTTTTGTATTTTTATATTTAAGATAAGAAAAAAATTCAGGAAACCGTTTAAAGTTCTATATTTGTTACTACCATCCGTTTAATGTTGAAAAAAGTTTATTATTTTTACTTAACCGGCTATACTTTTTTTTTCCTGTTTAACCGGCTATACTTAACTATACTTGCTGCTATTGTACGTAACTATATCTATGATTGAAGTTATTGTAGAACGATTAGAAAAAAGTTGAAAAAAATTAATCTTTTTTTACTTTTGTGCCTTAAGAAGACATTTTAAAAAAATATTAAAAAAATAGATTTAAATAAATTTTAAACAATCTCCTAAAAGAATTTATTCCAATGCTCCCAAATCCAAAAAAAAATTCTGTCGGACTTTTTTTGTCCGTATGTACGTATGTATAGGCCTGCATTTGGCCTTGTAACTTTGGAACCCTGTCGACCGATTTTCTTCAAACATAGTACAGAGGTACTATCCCGTGGGGGGAGGGGTATTTAATTTATAAAAAACTTTGATTAAGGAGCGAGGGTGTTTTAATTGAAATAAAACTTCATATCTTTACTGGGGCACTTTAAGAAAAACGTTTCTTACAAGAGCTTTTGTTTATTAAGATCACACAAATTATCAAAATGTTTATTTAATATTCACCCCTTCACAAAATAATTAAAATGCAAGTTATATCTTGCTTAAAAAAATTAGTTAATCGAGGTGTTTTGAAACTATATATTATACATCAATAAACCTTTAAAAGTACTATAAATTTTTTTTACTCATCCACTAAAATGGTCTTTTGATAACAAAAAAGTATCTTTTTAATTGTTTTAAAAATTTATTTTAAATTGAAATCGATTTCGTAAGTTACCGATTGCATTTAAAATGTAATTTTTTTTTTTCTTTTCTAGCCCTTGCTATTTAGTATTTCTCGAAAAAAAAATGAATTAGCCAAAATTCACCCCTTCTTAGAAAATGATAACTTTTATTAAAATTACGGGATTAATTTCATTAAACTTTTACCCGAATTCTTTCTGTTGTGTATGGGAGATACCAAAATAAAAAGATCTGATGTGGACAACAGATGATTTCCTTGTACTCCTACATTTTCTTTCTTTTTCCTATTTAGCCTCAGGGAATTACTGTTCAGATAATACTTCAGAGGATGAATGAGGAAGATATGTATGAGTGTAAATGAAGTGTAGTTATGTACAGTCTCAGTTCGACCATTCTTGAGATGTGTGCTTATTTGAAACCCAACCACCAAAGAACAACGGTAATCCACGATCTAGTATATTCAAATCCGTTTAAAAGATCTGCCTTTACTAGCATTTGAACACTGAACTTTCGACTTCCAAGTCAGCTGATTTGTACGCCTACTAAATTACATTTTCACATTTTTTTTAATTTGAAAAGTACATAAAATTTTATTTCTCTGCTGATATTTTTTTTCTTTTTTTTGTTATTGAATTATTATTTATTGTAAAAATTATTTGTTTACAATGAGAGGTTAATATTAATAAATCAATATATTTAAATTAAAAAAAAAAAAAAAAAAAGTAAAAAAGGAGATGAAGTCTGATTCAACACGATGTTCCTTCTTCTAATATTTCATTAATTACAATTTTATTTGGTTATAAGTTTGGAAAGAATGAAAATAATTACCATTTATGATATATCGTTGAAAAGCTATCAATGAGGGCTTATTACTGTAGTTAAGAAAAAGTCCAAAATCCATTTTGTTTTGGATTTTGGGCTATTTTGGACACTTTTTGTTCAATCGACTGCAATCAAAAGGGGAGGTGCATAATTAGATGTTACAACAGTCCTAAATCCAAAATTTCAACATCCTACGACTAATTGTTTTTGATTTACGCGAGAAACATACGTACGTACGTACGTGTAGACGTCACGCTGAAACTAGTTAAAATGGATTCAGGGATGGTCAAAATGGATGTTTCCATTGAAATCCGGAAACCGAAGTTTTTCGCGATCACAATACTTCCTTTACTTCGTACAAGGAAGTAAAACAAGGTTTTTCATTTTTCAAGAATACGAAACAATAATCCAACTGTTCAACTTTCAATATTTCTTTAAGAAAAATCTTTTTTTATTTATTTATGTAATATAAAATTAAAATATAGTTTTACAACCAAAAAAATATGAAGAAACAGAATTGTAAATTTTATTTTAAATTTTTTTCAATAAAAAGGAATTATTCTTTCATAAAGATATATAAATATAAACATAAATTAATTAAAATTATAGTTTTTAAACTCATCATTGCCAGCTTCTTTTGTTATTATAATTGTTTTAATTTTTATTTTATCGTTACTAGTGTAACTTCATAATATATTTTATAATTTTGGAAATATTGGTCCACAATTTATTTTAATAATTTCAATACTTTTTTAAGTTATTTTATTTATTTAAAGGTAACTTGTATATTATTTATTTATAATTATTTATTATGTTTTATAGTAATTAAATTTATTATTTTTATTTTTCAAAATTTAGATAAAGAGTCAAATTTTCTTCACCAATTTGTTGTAACGGATCCTAGCAAAAAACATTTATCTGAATCAATATCCGAACTACTCCATCCAATAGTTTTCTGAGTGATTACTGAGCAAACATATTATAAACATTAAAATATCAATTTAAATGAGCATTTTTAATATTGGTTTTTTAACTCTGTAGTGTAGATATTTTATCATGTACGATTTTATTAAGTGTATTGCATTATTCCTTGTAAATCACCATGCTATTTATTCTTCAATTACTTGAGTTTATTGTTTCTATGTTTGAATAGCTTTTCTGCATTTCTCATTTGAATTATAGGACTTTTAATGTGACTACCTGAATCTCAACTGAAAACTAGAGGGACAATCATTTTTTCTGTGCTATTACATTTATATTTATATTATTATTACTAAACAATATATATACATATATATATATATATATATATATATATATATAGAATGTACCACGAAATTCTTCCGGAACTTTCATAACCTATTCTACTCGTAAAAATAATGAAAATGGTTCATAGATACATATGTCCTAAAATACTTCGTTTGCGAGGTTAGTGAAACATTCTGCCCGGATTTCAGCTACTCCAATGATTCGAGATCGTACTGGAATTTTTAGGATATTTTAAGAAAAAGAATTACAGATTTCTTGTGATTTTTAGCTTGTGAAATCGAATAAAATAGATCCCAAAACCGTATCTGCAACAGATTTTGATAAATCTGGAGAGAAAACAAATAAATTGGGGTAAAAATCTGTTTTTTATATTTGACATACAATAACTTTGTTAAATGGGTAATAACTACATAAAACATTTAAACAAAACTGTAGAAAATTTTATTCTGAAGAAAATGGTGTAAGATAAGTTGAATAAAACTAAGAAAAGTTAGAATTTTATTTAGAAACAGCCTAACGTTCATAAGAGTATATAGTGAATAATAAAGCATTAAGTAACTTGTGAAAAATACCATCACTAGTCGAGACTCGCCCAGGAACCTCCAGATGAGGGCAGAGTCGCCGATCTCCGTGAGGAGTGGTAATATTTATTATTTTTATAATATAATAATAAAAAAATTAATTACAATATTATGTTGTTATATATATATAACAACAATAGACAATAAAGAAAGTAAGAGCAAAATAAAATACTACGAACTTTGATGGTAATAGTTTGGTTAACTACAGGATTAAAACCATCGAAATCATTGAAATTTTGTGTATTTTTTGTTGCTTTTAATTTTCATTGGTTCGTATCTCTTTCTATTTTAAGTAAATTTTCTAAAAAAAAAAAAACCTGAAAAATTTTATTTTTTTATCATTAAATACTAATAAATTTATTTTTATGTAATAATAAAATAGCAGTTTGTATTTATTAATACTATATATCTATACTTAATATTCAGTGCCATTAACAAGTAGTTTTACATGAGATCCTTGTAAAAATAAGTATCATGTGTCAGACATTTATTCAGTCAGAAATTAAAATAGTTTTCGTTGCTTTCTTCATGTATTATATATTATTCCATATTAAAATGCAAAGTTAATGAAATATCATGATTATGGATTTTCAAGATTAACATGATCTAAACTAGATAAGTCATGCATAAATCATTAAAAACACACAATGTTCTAATTTTTATAATTATTATTAAAATTAAAAGTAGTAACTATAAAATTTTATCAGTAATCTTTGCTGATAGTTATTTATAAATATTTTATGAAAATGTAAATTCCTTTTGATTTTATTTTAGATAAACCTTCAAATCAAATTTTGTTGTTTGTTTTCATTATTATCTGTAAAAGTAAAATGTTATATAAACAAGTATTTAAGTAAAAATTAAAAAATAGAATAAGAAGTAATAAAAAATAAAAGAAAATTTAGCAGGTATTAAAAGAAGTTGAGTTTGTTGAAACAGAAAAAAATAAGTAAGTATGAAAGTTATATAAACGAAAAAAATTGAAAAAATTGAGAGAAAATTGTTTTTTTTCAGTAAAAAAAAAAAATGTTGGCGTCTCATGCGGCCATTATCCTATTTCCATCCCGTCATTTAGATTGTGAATTTTCTTGACAGCAAAAAAAAAATACATAATATTTAATTTACAAAACGTACGTAAGACTTTAAAATTTATTTTTTGCAAGCTACCTGTCAAACAAAGATCAAAAACAAATATATCTATTTTTTTTAATCAGATTTTACCTTATACGATATTTGATTTTTTAATTATTTTTTCTTAGAATAACTGTAAAAAATATTAATGTTAAAAAAAAATACCTTCTCTATATTAATGGAATGAATTTTTTTTTCTTTTGTACTAGTTCTTGCATTTTTGTTATTTATTGCTTATACGTTTTTTTTTTTTAGTCTCTTTTACAAGTCTTTACAAAATGATCCTAGATTCAAATTCATACCAAAATGTGTACAAGCATAAATTTTGTAGTAAATATAATTTTTTTTTGTCTTCAGTCATTTGACTGGTTTGATGCAGCTCTCCAAGATTCCCTATCTAGTGTTAGTCGTTTGATTTCGATATACCCCCTACATCCTACATCCCTAATAATTTGTTTTACATATTCCAAACATTGCCTGCCTGCACAATATTTCCCTGGGCCTATAAGTGGCCTATGTGGCCTATAAGTCTATCTGTTCCTTTAATTATATTTTTCCAAATGCTTCTTTCGTCATCAATTTTCCTCAACACCTCTTCATTTGTCACTAAAACCACCCATCTGATTTTTAACATTTTCCTATAGAACCACATTTCAAAAGCTTCTATTTTTTTCTTCTCAGGTACTCCGATCATCCAAGTTTCACATCCATATAAAGCTAAGCTCCAAATATATACTTTCAAAAATTTTTTCCTTACGTTTAAATTAATTTTATGTAAATAAATTACATTTCTGACTGAAGGCTCGTTTCGCCTGTGCTATTCGGCATTTTATATCGTTCCTACTTCGTCCATCTTTAGTAATTCTAGTTCCCAAATAACAAAATTCTTCTACCTCAATAATCATTTCTTCTCTTATTTTCACATTCAGTGGTCCATCTTCATTATTTCTAGTACATTTCGTTACTTTCGTTTTGTTCTTGTTTATTTTCATGCGGTAGTTCTTGCGTCGGATTTCATCCACGCCATTCATTGTTTCTTCTAAATCCTATCTACTCTCGGCTGGAATTACTATATCATTAGCAAATCGTAGTATCTTTATCTTTTCACTTTTCACCTTGTACTGTTACTCCGTATCTAAATTGTTCTTTAACATCATTAACTGCTAGTTCTATTTAAAGATTAAAAAGTAACGGTGATAGGGAACATCCTTGTCGGACTCCCTTTCTTTTTACGGCTTCTTTCTTATGTTCTTCAATTATTACTGTTGCTGTTTGGTTCCTGTAAATATTGGCAATCGTTCTTCTATCTCTGTATTTGAACCCTAATTTTTTTTAAATGCTGAACATTTTTTTCCAGTCTACGTTATCGAATGCCTTTTCTAGGTCTATAAACGCCAAGTATTTTGGTTTGTTTTTCATTAATCTTCCTTCTACTATTAAGCTGAGGTCTAAAATTGCTTCCCTTGTCCGTATACTTTTTCTGAAACCAAATTGGTCTTCTCCTAACACTTCTTCCACTCTCCTCTCAATTCTTCTGTTCAGAATTATAGTTAAGAGTTTTTATGCATGGCTAGTTAAGCTAATTGTTCGATACTCTTCACATTTATCTGCTCGTGCTTTCTTTGGTATCATGACTATAAACACTCTTTTTGAAGTCTGACGGAACTTCCCCTTTTTCATAAATGTTACACACCAGTTTGAATAATCTATCAACCGCTTCCTCATCTGCACTGCGCAATAATTCTACTGGTATTCCGTCTATTCCAGGAGCCTTCCTGCCATGCAAATCTTTTATTGCTCTCTTAAATTCACATCCCAGTATTGTTTCTCCCTTTGCATCCTCTTCGACTTCCTCTTATAACACCATTTTCTAATTTATTTCCTCCGTACAACTCTTCAGTATATTCAATCCACCTATCGACTTTGCCTTTAGTATTATTAATCACTGTACCATCTTTGTTTAACACGTTATTATATTTTAATTTATGTACACCAAAATTTTTGTTAACTTTCCTGTATACTCCGTCTATTTTACCAATGTTCATTTCTCTTTCCACTTCTGAACACCTTTCTTTAATTCACTCTTCTTTCGCTAGTTTGCACTTCCTGTTTATAGTACTTCTTAATTGTCGATCGTTCCTTTTACTTTCTTCATCACTAGCAGTCTTATATTTTCTACGTTCATCCATCATGTGGAATATATCGTCAGAAATCCAAGGTTTTCTACCAGTTCTCTTTGTTTCGCATAAGTTTGCTTCTGCTGATTTAAGAATTTTCTTTTCACCATTCTCCCATTCTTCTTCTACATTTTCTACTTTACCTTTTTTACTCAGACCTCTTGTGATGTCCTCCTCAAAATTTTTCTTTACCTCCTCTTCACTCTAAGCTCATCTAAATTCCACCGATTCATCTGACATCTTTTCTTCAGGTTTTAAACCCCAATCTAAATTTCATTATCACTAAATTATGGACGCTATCAATATCTGCTCCACAGTAAGTTTTGGAGTCTACATGTTAATTTCTAAATCTTTGCTTAACCATGATATAGTCTATCTAATACCTTGCAGTATCACCTGGCTTTTTCCAAGTGCATATTCTTCTATTACGGTTCTTAAACTGGGTGTTGGCAATTATTAAATTATACTTTGTGCAAAACTCTATAAATCGGTCCCCTCTTTCATTCCTTTTGCCCGGCCCGTATTCATCCACTATATTTCCTTCCTTGCCTTTGCCAATGCTTGTATTCCAACCTGCAACTATTATTAAATTTCCATTTCCTTTTATGTGTTTAATTGCTTCGTCAATTTCTTCGTACACACACACACACACACAAACTCATCATCATGGTCGATTTTAGGCATATAGACGTTAACAATCGTTGTCGGTTTAGGTTTCGATTTTATTCTTATTACAATAATTCTATCGCTATGCATTTTGAAATACTCTACTCTCCTTCCTTCTTCTTCTTCTTTTTCATTACG
Organism: Lycorma delicatula; assembly: GCF_047948215.1. Classification (NCBI taxonomy): domain Eukaryota; kingdom Metazoa; phylum Arthropoda; class Insecta; order Hemiptera; family Fulgoridae; genus Lycorma; species Lycorma delicatula. The sequence goes on along the minus strand of NC_134463.1, from coordinate 13,680,532 downwards.
AAACCTACTCTTACCTGCCCATTACTTGAAGCTGAGTTAATTATTCTAAAATCACCTTACCAAAAGTCGTTTACCAATTCCTATCGAAACTCGCTAATTCCTACTACATCTACATTTATCGTATCCATTTCCCTCTTTAAATTTTCTAACTTACCAACATTTGTTAGACTTTTAACATTCCACGTACCGACTCCTAGAATGTTATTTTTTAATTTTCTGGTGACTCCTTCCTTTGTAGTCCCTACTCGGAGATCCGAACGGAGGACTAGTTTACCTCCGGAATATTTTACCAAGGAAGGCGCCTCCATTATTGCTATATGAAAATGCAGAGAACTACATTATCTTGGAAAAATAGCAGCTGTAGTTTTCCATTGCTTTCAGCTGCGCAGCTACTCAGAAGATTGAGTGATGATATGGCCGTTTAAGTCGTCCTGACCTACGCCCATAACTACTACTGAAAGAACTGCTGCCCTGTTTCAAGGATTCCTTATTATTCTGTTAATTAAATCAGCCAATAATTATTTTACATAAAATTTATATTTTTCTATTAGACTGTAAAAATATTTATTTAGAAGTAATCAATTATTTAATGAAATGTTATTCATTTAAATTAATTGAACCTTGGTTGACTGGAAGTTTTTTTAACAAATTCATTATTTATTTACTGTTATTGTGTTATTTTAGTAACTAAAAATTCGAAATGAAAAGAAAATTCTGATAAATGTGTAGTTAGTTTGATTTAATAATGTTCCAGTAAATAATTTATTATCTTCAACAATAATTATTTTAACAATGAAAAAACTTTATTGTTATGTAGAAATAAACAGCAAATTTTACACTAACACAAAAAAAAATTGTAGAAACGTAAATTACAATAACAGGCTACTAAACAATTTTTTAAATAGAATAAAAATATTATATTTTTATTAGGCTAACAAAAATAATTTTTGAAAAATGAAAATTTTGTTTGAATACTAGCTAATTTATTGCTGAATAAGTTTTGTTTATTTAATATCATTTCTATCACTGCTTGATCACCTTTAGTGAAAATAATTGCTACGGATACGATTCAGTTTTTCTTACGTACCAAAGTTTCTATTGCAAAAAAATACTCAGAACGAACCTCTGATACTGTTATTATTCTCAATAGCATAAGTTAATTTTCAGGATTTTTTTTTAAAAATCAAAATTCTATGGCATTTGTATCATTTTATTTTTTTTTAGAAATTCTGCATTTTTATAGTTGTATAACTTCAAAATTTTATGGATAAGAAAATAGTTTTATTTAATGTTTTTTTTTTATTATAATTTTATTCAATTTAAATTCGTGCATTTATTTACGTTTCTTTTGCAAAAGGCCAAAACCTTTTCATCTATTTTATAAAATAGAATAAGCAAACAAACAATTAAGATATTTTTTTTTTAAACTATTTTTTTGTAATCGTACATCATTTTTTTTTAAAGTTTAGGAAGTTTGCAAATATTACACATAATACGCAGATACCTTACCATTTTTCCACTTTTTGTCAGGGATATTATTCCTCTTACTTTTTATCTCATTTACCTTCAATCCATATCTTATTTTTCGTTTATAAATCTGTTAATATTCTATTTCTTGTAGCTAATATTCTTACATAATGGATACCTCATGTAATTTTAAAATTGAATTTCGTTAAAATGGTTTTTACGTTTATTATTGTTGTTTTTTACACGGTTTTTTAATACTTTTCGTAACGTATTTATGTTATTTTATTAGTGTTTTTTTAAAGAGGGTTTGAATTCCCCTTGGGTATAGGAATTGTTGAACTGTTAAATTTTTATTAATTTGTAAATTATTTTTTAGGCAAAAGATTTTAAAGAATATTCAGCCTTTCATTAGCCTTTAATATTTTATTAGTTTAGTAAAACTCATTATTTAAAATATATTTAATTAAAACCAGCTTAAACTTTTGAATATAATCAATCTTAAATTTCATTCAAGAGTACCGGTATTTAAAAATGTAAGAGGCTATACTTTTCAATTTTTTTTAGTTTAAAAGCACGAGTAGTTAAATGAAATATTTAAATCGGTTGCATTTTTGATACCAATTTAATCTGCAGTACTAAAGAGAGTGTATAAATACCTATATATATTATATATATATATATTTTTAAATTGGCTTATAATTTACGCGTACTTTGATTTTTTATTCTCCACAATAGAACTCTTTGATTTAAAATTTATTCGCTATATATGTGAATTAACTTGTAGTATATATAAATAATTCAAAAGACTCGATTTTTTAGCACCACTTTGTTAAGGGATTGTCAGTTTCCTAATTGACTTACGTTTTAAACCTATAAATTTTAATTATTTAAAATAACATAAATATTAATAAAATCTTAGTTTACAATGAAAAATAAAAATGTATATTAATATTATATTTATCTCAATATTTCACGGGGAATTAAATGTTAATGTATGGGGTTATAATATACCAGAAGTTACAAAATTTTGTTAATTATAAAGTAATCAAATTACAAAGTACAAACGATAGTCGAAATAAAATACAGAATAAAAGTAGAGTGAGACTCCAAACAGAAGAGTTTTCATATAGAAAAGAAATCTGCTTGGACTACAATATATATATATATATATATATATATATATATATATATATATTTAAAACTTTTGGAGTATGAAGAAGATTATCTGGGTCAGTAATAATGATAAGCTCCTAACAACAATATTGGAAGAGATACATTTATGGAAAAATCTTCTGAGACGAAGTACGTAGTTAGCAGGCCATTTTAATTCTGTTTGTAGTTTTTTAATGGAGAATTATTTAAAGAATAAAAAAAACTATAGAGAAAGAGAACGTTTAAAATATATAAAACATAATAAACCAAGCATGTTAGTAAATTACGTTAAAAATAAAAATATTGGCAAAAAACTAAAAAGAATCGAGAAACAATATAAGATGATGTGAAATGCGTAAGAATTTACACCCGTCATCATATCAATGGTGACTCAAAAAGATGAAGAAAATGTATATTAATATTTTTTTTAATATATCCATGGTTATTTCAAATTAGCCAGTTAGGGCACACTTTGCTCACCCTTCTCGTCTAGCCAGGAGGCTCTGCCCTCTGGATTCCTATGATTCCTGTGTTCGATATCCTCACAATTGTGAGAGTAATACTGATAAGTAACAATTAAAGCCTTAAAAGCTCTCGCTCCTCCGACGTTTCCCTCGTGCTTGACGTCTGGGTTTGTGTTTGGGCGTAAACCACTCAGTCAGCAGCTAGTCAAGGGTCGCCCAGTTCAGCTTTCTTAGAGGACCGAGATACTATCATTCTTTTGACAGACTTCAAATAATAAGAAATGTTACTTCTCTTTCTTGAAGAAATATTCTTTTAATTTTTTTTACAATTTAATATTTACAGCCAAGGTAAACAAACAAAACACATAGAAGTTCGCTAGATATGCTAATTTAAGCTAATTATAACGATAATGAAAATAATAATAAAATATTAAATATTTTTAAAATATTCATTAAAGAAGGAAAATTATTATTTTACTTCGGTGTGTATTAATTAATTCTTTCATAAAAGGATTAATTTTTGTATGAATATCTTTAATATATTAACACCTATTAGGAATATCATGTTAATTCTAATTGGGGATAATGACCAAGCCTTTAAGATATAAATCCAGACACAACCCTAGTTATGATTTTACTATATGTATACGTAATAAATTTTAACTTTAAATTTTCATCTGCCGTAGTCTTACGGAAACATACATTATTAAACACATAAAACCTTTTACAGACGAGATTATACAGATATTAAAAAAAAGGGATACAAACATTTTTTAGTCATAAATGCACAGTTATAACCGCTTTGGATATTTCTTGGATTGGATGAATAAGAAAATTAACAAATTTAGGATTACTACGTTGTATTTGGATTTTAGCGACTTAGTGGATTTTCGTGAGTTTACAAAACAAATTGCATGCTATATAGTTACAAGATAAACATAATTAAAAGTCTAATTTAAAAAGACTTATTTAAGATAATATTTAGATATTTTGTAGTTGTAATTTTGTTAGTATAATTAATGATAATACATCAGACACTGAATCGTAAAACTTTAAAAATAATAGTAATAATTAAATAATAATGTGTAACTATTTATTTTTATTTCTGCCAATAAATTCCTTGGAATTTAATTATGAATTTATAACGATAACGCTTATTAATAGTGTTAATAATTATACTAGTTTATGACTGGCAGTGGAGGGGGGTTTAGTGTTGTTAATAAAACAGCAAGGTGAAGGTATGAAAGCAACTATGCGGAAATAGTTCATAAAGTTTTACAAGTATTGAAGGAGGGAATAGATAACGTTCTATCCCTCGGGCCTTATGAAAGTAATAGAGTTTTAGGAAAGAGCAATTAGCGAAGTTGGTAGATTAAAATCGGGATCAAACAAGTTTGGCAATTACAAAACGGAGGGGGGGTTAGCAACCTGAGAACCAATCCCCCCTTTATTTCTACCCTTTTCTCACTCTGATATTCTCTCTCTCACTTGCATCCCGTTTCCTTTTCCCGTATCATACTACTTATAGAACCCCTTTACGTCGTAACAAAGAACTTGAGACTACAGTTCGGGCGGGTCTTATACTCTTGTATATTTCATCTAAGATTGACCATCACTAAAAGCAAGTGATTCACTAATTTTCGAAGGCATTTGATACGGCTTACATTACAATTAGTTATAATTGCTTGTATTATATTGTTTAAACGTTCTTACTATGTAAAATTATCTTAGGTATCTACTTAAAATTACTTTTTATGGAATGTACAACAAAGTTATGGATAATAAATCAACTGGAGTTCCGGGAAAAATGGTGTATAGTTTTAAAAACTGCATCACTATATTACGAAATAATACTGGATTTCTTTGTGAAGTTGAATTGTTACTGATTACCGCAACTCAATCGTAGGAAATGGTTTTCTTAGGCCGCTCAATTCAAATGATTTACTTAGCCTTTGCAAATTAGATCGAGTAACTTAAAATTAGACAATGTTAAGAAAATGGTTATAATAGGAATTAATATAAAAAGGGGTTGGAATGGGAAGGACTGGCTTAGAGCATAACTTGACCAAGTATTATTTCTCTCCCCTAATGATAAAAAAACAACAAAAAGACAGCATGAGGAAATGATAAAACTATTACGAATGATAGAAGTAATCACAATAAATAAGTAAAAGGAATTAGAAATATACTAAACAGTATTCATAAATTACTCCTTCCTTTATTCACCCTTAAAAAATTAAATACTACGTTTGTTAGTATTGCTTGGGGTAAATAAACGTACACATTTTCAGAATTTTAAAAGTTGTGTACCGCCTATAAACTTGTTTATCACTGAATTTCGTAAAGATTTTACCTTAATATTATATTGATACGTTTTAAATTAAATTTAATTTGTTTATAAGTTGAGACATTGACACGTTTTAAGTTGAATTAGGTAAACAGGTTACAG